>NC_141670.1:92295046-93603796 GCF_028749965.1 Puma concolor
CCCGCTATTTATTCATTTCTACACAATAAATACCAAAGTAAGCAACGACCTGCATTGACATGAATATCAGTGAATAGAAACACTAACAGTTTTCCTGTCATTTAAGCAAAGTAGCATCTTATTCACGCTTAATTCTGTGAGCCACCCACGTAACAAATCTGTACATTGAAGAGACAAGTGAGCGAAAAGAAACATAGACAAAATTACAACTTACTTCAAAATGAGGCAAAAAAGTGGCACTTAAATGAAATATGTTCAGAATATTTGAGGAAGAGGACATTCAAGTCCGCAATATACATAGCTGTAACAATTGGCAAAGAAAAGCATAAGGCAACATCATGGGTGATATCAATTTTAAGTCCAGGTTCATCAAAGCCAATGAACTCATGCCAAAATTAGTTTCATATACACAATGAATATGTTAAATAAATCGTTTCACAAAAGGAGAAGTAATCAGTGCCGGTCAGCTGGGCTATTGAGAGAAAAAAAAAAAATATGGGCGCAAACAGAGCTGAAGAATGACAGAATTTGGATAATCAAAGAACTGCATGTGCATATAAAACAAATGAAGGGTTAGCTTGACAAAAGATGTATGCAGCTCTGATAGGATTGATTTTGCAAAGTTTTGGAAGCCATTTGTTATTTTTCACTAAAATCTTGTGGAAGGAATCTTAGCAAAATTAATTCTGGCAGCAAAAGGCAAGATGGACTGGCATATAGACAGACTGGCATCTAGGCAAAAGAGGATGAATGAATAAAACGAATGCAATAATACACAATGAAATGGGGCAAAGACCATGGCAACTGGAATGGAAAAACAGGGTAAATGGAAAGACCACCCAAATTAAGAAATTAGTGAATGAACACAACTAACAAAAAAAAAAAAAAAAAAAAGAGAGAGAGAGAGAGAGATTTAGAGAATTAAAGAGAGGAAAGACCCATAGATGCTTAAAAATTCTTGCTTGGTTATAACATAAAAATAAAAACAGTGTAATACACAGAATAAATAGAAAGGATCATGATTAGTGGTAATGTAACAAATTGAGCTCAGTATCTGCTGCACATAAGACGATTGGAGTCAAAAATGTAAGACTAACTTCTGAATTTGGAAACTTTTCCTCCCGTTTCACAGTATGTTGAGTGAAGTGATCACATAAAGTAAAATGAAAATCTCATGAGTTCTTGAAATATTTTGGTATCTTGCTATAATTGAATCACAATTATACAAAGACCTAATATGATCTTAGACAGTTTTCCTAGAAATAAAATGTCTTGTGACAAAATTCACAGGAAATACATAGGTAAGAACTTTCTTTTTCTTTTTTCTTTTTTTTCTTAAAGAAAGTGATAACATTGGGGTGCCTGTGTGGTACAGTTGTTTAGGCATCTGATTCTTGGCTTTGGCTCCGGTCATGATCTCACAGTTGGTGAGCCGGAGCGTGATTGGGGTTCTGCATAGATAGCATACAGCCTGCTTGGGATTCTCTCTCTCCCTGACTCTCTCTATCCCTCCCCTGCTCACGTGCATGTGCTCTCTTCCTCTCTCTCAAAATAAATAAACTTTTTAAAAAAGTGATAATAGTGAATATGATGGTCGCTTTTATTTATGCTATACAATGCCAAACAGTGTCTGAATTTTTAAAGCATGTACTGGAATGTGGCTGCTATCCATTGATGCATCTACCAACTACATGAGTGGTCTTTCTTCCTTGTTTAAAAAAAATTTTGTTTTATTTATTTATTTTGAGAAAGAAAGGGCGCGTGCTGATGCACCAGCAGAAGAGAGGCAGAGAGAATCTCAAGCAGGCTCCACAATCGGCACAGAGCCCGCATGGGGCTTCACCTTAGGACCATGAGATCATGACCTCAGCAGAAATGGAGTCAGTTGCTTAACCAACTGAGCCACTCACTGAGTGAGTGGGTGCCACTCTTCCTTTTTTAAATTGTAGCCTTGAAGATATGGTTGAAGAAAAGATTACTTATTTGAACTAATGATTTTACAGGAACAACAAGTGATAATTTTCACAAACAGTAACCATTAATCAGGATTAATTTGGGAAGAGTCATGGACCTATTATTCCATTTTAGATATGTTAAAAGCAATTTGGATTTGATAATGAAAATCCCACTCTAATTTTAGTGGGTTTTTTTAAAATAATATATTACTGACTGCTAGAGTGTCATTATCTTCTGAAAGAGAAATATATTTTTTGTAGTTCTTACTTTAGAAAAATGTCACCATTAGAAAAGATTTAGACTCACTAATTTAGCTTCAAGTCTTGATATTTAGCATTGTTCACAGACCAACAGAATTTGCATCACTCAGGAGCTTTTTAGAAAGGTAGAATTTCCAGTCCATTCCAAGTTGCTACATCAGAATCTGCATTCAAACGGAATCCCCAGGTGATTCCTATGCCCATTAAAGTTTGAAAAGCACTAAATTAGCCTTATATAAAGTGGTCCACCAAACTCAGTTTTGCAGGTGACTATCCCTAAGATGTGTTAGGATGCAAATTTTAAGGTTTTATGAGAATGATGTTAAGGAATTTATGTAAAGCTACGGTAAATAAAATTAATGCTACTGAAAAGCTATTACTGTCAGATACTGTGCTAGACATTTCCAGATACATTCATTCATCCAAGCCTTACAACACTCTGAGGCAAAGGAGACCATCTTCATGTCTCTGAGGGTGAACATCGGCCTCAGGTTAAATATCACATCCGTTCCGTGCAATCAATTCATTTAATAAATATTGAGCATCCCATTTCTGAAAGTCCCATAATTGGACTAGGAATAAAATGGGCATGGCCCCTACCACCATGGAATCACATTAGATTGTAATTAAACAAACGCTATGAAAGTGCAATGTAGTGTAAGTTTCTAGGAGCAAAATACAAACTTTCAGAAGTCACTTAAGGAAAATTTCTATTTGCAGAGAGCATTTAAACTGATGGTTGAGAAGCACATTTTTGTAAAGGTGGCCCTGGGGAAGAAAAAGAAAAAGAAAAGAAAAGAAAGAAAAAAAAAGTCATGCCATGGATTTTATTAAGGGAAACCGAGCAGCAAGTTGAGACTGGAACTGATACTGCAGAACTTCAACTTCGTACAACAAGGTGAGGATGTTGGGCCTCATCCAAGAGTCAAAGGAAGCCACTGGAGGGTTTTCAGCGAGGAAGTGACCAGCCCCGATCCACAGTGGGAAAAAGCTCCTTCAGTCAGACCCGTGCACAGCCCCGCAGGCGGGTGGGTTTATTAGGGCCACTCCCCTAGTCAGCCTCTCTCCACCCCAGTCACCGCCTCCTGCTTCTCGGCGCAACTGTCCGAGGGAGGTGGGAAATGTGTGAGAGGGGCGGGGGGAAGACAAACATTCTCAAAAAATATTAAAAAGAAAACATCCCACTTGGCAGCGGGTGCGCGGGAAGTTCAGCGCGCGAGTTCCGGGTTTCCCGCCAGCCGCCAGCCCGCCCCCCGCCGGCCGCAGCCCGGGTGAGCCCCCAGCCCCTGCTCGGGCCGCAGCCTTGCTGGGCCGCGTCCGTCGGTCTGTCCGCTTCCCCTCCCCCCCACCCGCCCATCGCCGGGCGCCGCGCCGGGTCTGCGGTTCCGAGAGCGGCCGGGGTTTTTGCCAGGGCTCTCGTAGCCCGCTTTGGCCCCGGCCGCGCCTCGGCGGCGGCGCTTGCAGGACTCGGCAACCCCCCACCCCCCCCGCCCCGGGCGGTTCGGGGGGTTCGGGTCTCGCCGCGGCCCCGCGCCCTCCGCCCACGCTCCGCGGCCCCCGGCAGCCGCCTCGAGCGCCACTTGTGGAGTTCTTCCCCCGGAGGCTGTAACTTTATAGCAGCCTGAGCGAGGCCTATTTTTTATTCAGAAACCAGCAACCCGAGTGTCTGTAGAAAACGCTCAGATTGGGGGCCAGCCCACCCCCTTGAAGATCTCTCACACATTGGTGGGCAAGAAGCGTCTGGTTCTATCAGCCTTTCTTGGAGAGCTCAGAATTCTGTTGCCATCTTCCAAAGAGAGCCGAATTGGTTGCGGGGCTGGGCTGGGCCGGGGTGGGGGTGGGGGGGTGCTTTTTGATGAGGCTGTTGCTCTTAACCTGGTGGAACTGTACCTGAACACCATCTCACAGCCTCTAAGCGGTGATCCTGGGGCCACCACGCAAGAGCCAGGCCCAAACCGTGTCCTGGTGACCCCTCCTGCAGGAATCGCACTGAGAGCTCCTCGGGACGGGCTCGCGGTGGGGAGGAGCAAGGAGATGAATGTGGCAGCGAAGTACCGCCAGGCGTCGCTGTACGTGGGTGACCTCCACGCAGATGTCACCGAGGACTTGCTGTTCAAAAAGTTCAGCACCGTGGGGCCTGTGCTGTCCATCCGCATCTGCAGGGACCTGGTCACCCGCCGCTCTCTGGGCTATGCCTACGTGAACTTCCTGAAGCTGGCCGATGCCCAGAGGGCCCTGGACACGATGAACTTTGACACGATAAAGGGCAAACCCATCCGCCTCATGTGGTCTCAGCGCGATGCCTACTTAAGGAAGTCGGGCATCGGGAACGTGTTCATCAAGAATCTGGACAGATCCATTGATAACAAAACCCTCTATGAACATTTTTCAGCCTTTGGGAAGATCCTTTCCTCCAAGGTGATGAGTGATGACCAAGGATCTAGGGGCTATGCATTTGTGCACTTTCAGAACCAGATCGCAGCCGACAGGGCCATCGAGGAGATGAATGGGGCTCTGCTTAAGGACTGCAGGCTGTTTGTCGGCAGATTCAAAAACCGTAAAGATCGGGAAGCCGAGCTCCGCAGCAAGGCCAATGAATTCACCAATGTTTACATCAAAAACTTTGGAGATGACATGGATGATGAGAGACTGAAGGAAGTTTTCAGTAAATATGGTAAAACCCTGAGTGTGAAGGTGATGACAGATTCCAGTGGGAAATCCAAAGGCTTTGGCTTTGTGAGTTTTGATAGCCATGAGGCTGCCAAAAAGGCCGTTGAAGAAATGAATGGAAAGGATATAAACGGACAGCTGCTTTTTGTAGGCCGGGCGCAAAAGAAATCCGAGCGACAGGCCGAGTTAAAGCAACTGTTTGAGCAGCTGAAACAGGAAAGATTTCGGAGGTGCCAAGGCATGAAGCTCTATATTAAGAATCTCGATGACACCATTGATGATGAGAAACTGTGGAGGGAATTTTCTTCATTTGGATCAATTAGCAGAGTCAAGATAATGCGGGAAGAAGGGCGAAGCAAAGGGTTTGGCTTGATCTGCTTCTCCTCTCCTGAGGAGGCCACTAAAGCAATGGCTGAGATGAATGGCCGTATCTTGGGCTCCAAGCCACTCTACATTGCCCTGGCCCAGAAGCCCTAGGAGAGAAACACTTACCTCGGCAGCCCGTGTTTGCAGCAGCCTTGGGAATGACAGTGATCTCTGCCTGAATTAGCCTCAGAAACATTTCAAATCCCAGCTGATGGTCCCTTGATTTAGTAAACTTTGTGATAAAAGGTTTTGTATATGAAGCTATTTTTTCTTTGGTGGAAAAACAAATGAATCTCGGAAGCTTGATTCATTTCACAGGGGCACATCTTCTAATTATAATATTGTGTATTATTCTGATTTTTATTTAGTATTCATAGCAATAAGAATAATTAGATATATTTTTATTACATTTTGAACCATCTGCAGTGAGGTAATTATTTGAGTTCATATCATATTTTCTTTCTTATTTTAATAATATTGATAGCTTTAATTTCTTCTGTGAAAATATGCTAAAAATAGTTCTTATACCTAAGAATCACAAAGTGATTTATTTTTACAAACAGAAATTTTCTAATTTCTCATTTCAACTTTTTAAAAGAAACCAAAGGTTTAAGAATTGCTAGTGTAAATACAGTATGTGATTTCATTCTGAATTAATGTTTAACATAGTAGGAAGTAGTTCAGTTTCTTTTCAATTTATATACAGATATGATTGTTTTTCTGATGGCTGAAATTAATGATGGAGTTTTTTAATGTTGCCCACAAATCTGATTGATAGGATATTTTGCTGTTCTTTCCATTGGTAGGCTATAATTCAGGGACTTGTTGATTATCAAAATTGGGACTTGAGTGGTAAAACTTTAACTTCAACATTCCTTATGTTATATACTTGTATCAAGGTGACAAAAAGTAAGCTTTATCTTAATTCTCTTCCTATTTGTACAGTTTAGGATTATGCCTTAACTTTTTACCAGGCACCAATATTAATCAAAGTCCTATATAGAGAACATAGAAATTCTTCTTAACAAATGTTTCTCAATCTATATGTTATATTGGTCGATGTAATGATATTATCTCAGGGTTCAGAAAGTATGTTTCTTTGTTTCTATTAACTCATGTCTCTTTTTATTAGACCGCGAGTGCTACTGAATTAACATTCAGTATTAGCCTTGATTTATCAGAAGCTCACTGATTTTCTGACAAATTGAGATTTCATCAATTTGCCTATTTTCTAGTAAAATTTTTATTTTGGTCCCATTTCCAGGTCTCTCTTTCTCTCCTACCTTTGATCTATATTATTCAACTTTGTTTTATACTTTTTTAAAAAGGGCTTTATTATATTGATTTTTATCATGTACTATTTGAAATCCACCTTGGAAACCGAGACAAGAGTTATTTATTTACATTTGAATAATTACTTTTAAAATTCTGTTTTACCAAAGGTGTCTGCAGAATAGGTTTGTTGTTCTTGTTGTTGCTGTTTTATTTTATTTTTTTATCTGCTTAGTGGTTTCCTGTAACCATATATTCAAATCTTCCATTTCTTATATTATCAATACAAAAGATATATTAAAATATTGTCTTTGGCAATACTTTAGCTATGAGAGAATGAGAAAATCTGTTTCTGTTTATTTTCATATAACTATATGTTTATTCTGGCACATTTTCTAAATTAAAAGTCTCTTGAACAATGAAAAAATTATGGAAAACGAAAAAATTTACAGCAACATATGATACCATTATGCAGACAAATCTTCTGTTAAAATTCGTTGCATTATCTTCCCAAATTTTATACAATACACATAGATACTTTAACAAAAAAAGAATCATATTATAACTTTTATAAATTATTTTCTTTATTTTACAGTATGCCATAGTCAACTTGCATATCCACAAATAATTATCTGCATTATAATTTTAATGAGTTTTGTTCCTTCAATGTTTGTACCATAATATAATGAATTTCCTCTTGAAACACATGTATCAAGATTGTTACATTGTTTCCTATCCCCCCCCCTTTTTTTTTCTGTCATAGACAGCTTGGAGATCAACATCCTTGCAAATTTATGTATGCTGATATATCCAATTATTTTCTTACAAAAATATGTAGTTCATTGGAATTAATGTTTAAAAAGTGAGCAATTTTTAAAATAACTTTGATGAATATTGCCCAAATGTTCTCCTGAAAATTTGTGCCATTTCCATTATCAGTGTAGAGGATTGTCCATTTCCATATTCTCCAAGAACAAGGGATTATGTTTAAGTTGTTATGTAATTCAACATGATGCATAAAGCAGAATATTTCATGGTTACTTTTTTTTTTATTATACAAAAGTTAAACAGCATTTCTTCTATCTGTTGGCCATATGCGTTTTCATATTTGTGAACTAATGTTTCATGATTTTAGTTTGTTTTTCTTTTGGGTTGTTTTTCATTTGTGTGGATTTATGACATTTCTTTACATATTAAGGACAAAATGTTAGACTGTTTTCCCCTGATATTTCCACTTTGTTTGTAGTTTTGAGGGTCATTCCAAAGTTCAATTTTTAACTCAGATTTTTTAGTCTTTTACTTAGATGGCTTTTTTTTTTTTTTTTTTTTTTTTTTTTTGTTTTTTTATTTATATATGAAATTTATTGTCAAATTGGTTTCCATACAACACCCAGTGCTCATCCCAAAAGGTGCCCTCCTCAGTACCCATCTCCCACCCTCTCCTCCCTCCCACCCCCCATCAACCCTTAGTTTGTTCTCAGTTCTCAACAGTCTCTTATGCTTTGGCTCTCTCCCACTCTAACCTCTTTTTTTTTTTTTTTTTTTTGTTCCCCTCCCCCATGGGTTTCTCTTAAGTTTCTCAGGATCCACATAAGAGTGAAACCATATGGTATCTGTCTTTCTCTGTATGGCTTATTTCACTTAGCATCACACTCTCCAGTTCCATCCACGTTGCTACAAAAGGCCATATTTCATTTTTTCTCATTGCCACGTAGTACTCCATTGTGTATATAAACCACAATTTCTTTATCCATTCATCAGTTGATGGACATTTAGGCTCTTTCCATAATTTGGCTATTGTTGAGAGTGCTGCTATGAACATTGGGGTACAAGTGCCCCTATGCATCAGTACTCCTGTGTCCCTTGGATAAATTCCTAGCAGTGCTATTGCTGGGTCATAGGGTAGGTCTATTTTTAATTTTAGTCCATTTACATTCAGTGTTATTATAGAAAGATATGGGTTTAGAGTCATTGTGATGTCTGTATGTTTTATGCTTGTAGTGATGTCTCTGGTACTTTGTCTCACAGGGTCCCCCTTAGGATCTCTTGTAGGGCTGGTTTAGTGGTGACAAATTCCTTCAGTTTTTGTTTGTTTGGGAAGACCTTTATCTCTCCTTCTATTCTAAATGACAGACTTGCTGGATAAAGGATTCTCGGCTGCATATTTTTTCTGTCTAGCACACTGAAAATCTCGTGCCAATTCTTTCTGGCCTGCCAAGTTTCAAAAGACAGATCAGTCACGAGTCTTATAGGTCTCCCTTTATATGTGAGGGCACGTTTACCCCTTGCTGCTTTCAGAATTTTCTCTTTATCCTTGTATTTTGCCAGTTTCACTATGATATGTCGTGCAGAAGATCGATTCAAGGAGTTCTCTGTGCCTCTTGGATTTCAATGCCTTTTTCCTTCCCCAGTTCAGGGAAGTTCTCAGCTATTATTTCTTCAAGTACCCCTTCAGGACCTTTCCCTCTCTCTTCCTCCTCTGGGATACCAATGATGCGTATATTATTTCTTTTTAGTGTATCACTTAGTTCTCTAATTTTCCCCTCATATTCCTGGATTTTTTTATCTCTCTTTTTCTCAGCTTCCTCTTTTTCCATAACTTTATCTTCTAGTTCACCTATTCTCTCCTCTGCCTCTTCAATCCGAGCCGTGGTGGTTTCCATTTTGTTATGCATTTCGTTTAAAGCGTTTTTCAGCTCCTCGTGACTGTTCCTTAGTCCCTTGATCTCTGTAGCAAGAGATTCTCTGCTGTCAGCTATACTGTTTTCAAGCCCAGCGATTAATTTTATGACTATTATTCTAAATTCACTTTCTGTTATATTATTTAAATCCTTTTTGATCAGTTCATTAGCTGTTGTTATTTCCTGGAGATTCTTCTGAGGGGAATTCTTCCGCTTGGTCATTTTGGATAGTCCCTGGCGTGGTGAGGACCTGCAGGGCACTTCCCCTGTGCTGTGGTGTACTTAGATGGCTTTGATGTCATGATTCAAAACACTTTGAACCATTCAAATATACATGCAGACACACACACGCACATAATTAATTGGCGTTATCTTCTGTTACGTTCAGAGTTTTATATTCTCAACAATTTCTAAGCACAACTTTTGTCTGTGAAGTATTTTATCAACAGCCTATAGTAAATCCTTTAAAATTGTCTTCCTTTTCAACCTTTATTAATATGTTTGGTAAATACCTACCTTCTGTAAGAATCTCTGTAACACTCATACCTACTGTAATTCACTGGGCCTGTGAATCACCGTGTGAAGTATTTACTTCAAAAGCACAGCGTTACTGAGAAGGAGACTAGGCAACAGGGCTGGGAAGTGTAGTGGGCGTGTCAAGCCTTGACATCTCTTTCTGGATAATCCAGTCTATCGAAGTGTTCAAATATTTGAACAATATTTCATCATGCTTGTAAATGGATTGTTGAGATAATATCAGGGAACTGAGTTCTCTGCTATGTGCACAAGGAATTAATAGGACATAAGATCAGATGTCTGGATGAATTGTAGCTGTAGCTTCGTGACACAATATTCTACCATTTTAGGAGAATTTGCTTATTCTTAATATTTACTGTGAGAAATGACTAAGCTCACAAAAATA
Source organism: Puma concolor (assembly GCF_028749965.1). Lineage (NCBI taxonomy): Eukaryota > Metazoa > Chordata > Mammalia > Carnivora > Felidae > Puma > Puma concolor. The sequence goes on from NC_141670.1 coordinate 92,305,174, forward strand.
CATAATCCCGTGGATTTTCCTGATTAATTTATTTAAATGTTTGCTTTCTCAATTGTGTGCGTGTGTGTGTGTGTGTGTGTGTGACAGTATCGAGTAATCCTAGTTGACAGTGTAAGTTCATTCTTTGAAGAAAATTTAATTATTATGCCCAAGTGTCTTGAGAAATAAGAATCTTTACTTTTCTGATAAGCATTCCAGTAAGAGCTAATTTCTATAGGTGCCTTGAGCAACTCTATTCTTGCCTCCCTCTCCACACACACATTGCCAACTTTGTTGTATGGATGCCTGCTTGCATGCACAGCCAATTCAATAAATGTGCCTTGTAACATTTATTTAAACATTTAAAATTATTTTGGGGCACCTGGGTGGCTCAGTTGGTTAAGCGTCCAACTTCAGGGCAGGTCATGGTCTTCACGGTTCGTGGGTTTGAGCCCCACATCAGGCTCTGAGCTGATAGTTCAGAGCCTGGAGCCTGCTTCAGTTTTCTGTGTCTTCCTCTCTCTCTGCCCCTCCCCTGCTCACGCTCTGTCTCTCTCTCTGTCTCTCTGTCTCTCTCAAGAATAAATAAACATTAAAATAAATAAATAAATAAAATTTTTAAGTTTTTAAATATTTTTAAATGTTTAAATGAAAATCTATAGTTAGTAAAAATAAACTTTAAAGTGGTTTAGAATCGGTAAATTCATGTTCATAATAGTTTTTATAAATCCATTGAGGAAAGGTCAAATGAGGTTTAATCTCTCATGGTAAAGACATGTCTAAATGATGTTTTATTTAAGTTTTAAGTATTTCTTTTTTTTATTTTTTTTTTATTTTTTTTTTTTTTAATTTTTTTTTTTTTTTTCCAACATTTATTTATTTTTGGGACAGAGAGAGACAGAGCATGAACAGGGGAGGGGCAGAGAGAGAGGGAGACACAGAATCGGAAACAGGCTCCAGGCTCTGAGCCATCAGCCCAGAGCCTGACGCGGGGCTCGAACTCAGGGACCGCGAGATCGTGACCTGGTTGAAGTCGGACGCTTAACCGACTGCGCCACCCAGGCGCCCCAAGTTTTAAGTATTTCTAATTTTCTAAAGATATGTTTCTCTTAGGAGTAAGCTGAAAACAACTTCCATTTTTAAATGAAGATACTCATACTTCATGTTTCAAAAGACCAACTCCACATGAATTAATACTTCTTCTACAGTTTTTATAATTATGGGACCATGATTGAGAAGAACCACTAATATAGACCAAGTTTTCATGAGGAATAATGGACTATATTTAAAACACTTCTGCATTTAATTGCTAAAATAAAATTCAGCTAACAATCCTCTATTGAGGATTTCTAATTAGATTACTTGTATTTAGAAAATATACCTCCTATAGTATAACTTTTTTGGTAGATAAAACAGTACATAAAAAAACTTTTTTAAAAAAAAATCTGCATTTTATTTATTTTTTTTTTTAATTTTTTTTTCAACGTTTATTTATTTTTGGGACAGAGAGAGACAGAGCATGAACGGGGGAGGGGCAGAGCGAGAGGAAGACACAGAATCGGAAACAGGCTCCAGGCTCCCAGCCATCAGCCCAGAGCCCGACGCGGGGCTCGAACTCACAGACCGCAAGATCGTGACCTGGCTGAAGTCGGACGCTTAACCGACTGCGCCACCCAGGCGCCCCAAAAAAATCTGCATTTTAAAGAGTAGAACAAATTAAATATCCTCATGGTATCTTTAGCTGACAGGAAATTCCAACTCACACTAGAAAAGGAAATCTTACCTAACAAAATATTCAGTTAAAGTATCTTCAGGCATGGTATACTAAGACTTCTGTTACCACTTGGGAGTCTCTTGGCTTTTGCCCCATTATATCTTAGCTCTACCATCAGGAAGTGTCAAGACGGCTGCAGGAATTCCTGTCCTACTGAGACACAACATTCAGAAGGTGGTGTCTTTCCTGGAAACCTTTTAACAACTTTCCTCCTCAGTTCTCATTGTCCATTACTGATGTAAAGATTAAACAAGATCTGCCACTAGAATTGAGGAAGTAATCAACTTTCCAAGTTCTGTCCAGAATACAGTTACAGTTAGGACAGGAAGATCCAAGAGTAGAAATGGATGTAGGAGTATGTATCGACTAAATCCTCAATATTTTTTATTATTTATATTTAATTTTGAATTTCAGTACTTATTTGATTTTTTCTTTTTTCTTTTAATTGTTTGATTACAAACAGTTCTTACAATTACATTTTGTCCTTACTAGTAATTTCAATGTGAGTCAAAAAGGTGATTTTTTTTTCTACCTACCTCAAATTGTACAATCCTAAGGAACAAATTATGCAATCTTTTGTGTATAAGATTAAATTATTTTTTGTTTGGTAATGGGACTTAGGTTTTTACATATCATACTCTATTAAGTCTAAATTAAGCATCTGCTGAAGATATTAACTGAAAAGGTCAGATTCAATTTAGCCACCCACATGGGTTTTCACCAAAAAATGATTGTCAACAGATTATAAATGGTCAAGAGTTTTTCAAAACAAATCTACATTTAATAGGTATTGGTTTCTTGATTTTTAATATAAGGTAGTCTAAGCCACATATGTTTTCATGCATGCTAATGTTTTAGAATCATACCACCAGAGGGAAAAGACTTAAAGTACTGTGTATACAAGCATACCTCATTTTATTGTGCTTCGCAGATACTGTGTTTCTTTCAAGTTCAAAGTTTGTGACAACCCTTTATTGAGCAAGTTTATTGGCACCACTTTTCCAACAGGAGCTGCTCACTTCATATCGCTGTGTGATATTTTGATAATTGCAATATTTCAAATTTTTTCATTATTCTTATGTTTGTTATGGTGATCTGTGATCATTGTTTATCACTTGCTAAAAGCTCAGGTGGTGGTTAGCATTTTTTTAACAATAAAGTATTTTTAAATTACAGTATGTACATTGTATTTTCCTTTTGATGCTATTGCATGCTAAATAGACTATAGTATAATGTACACATAACTTTTATATGCACTGAGAAACCAAAAAAATCATTTGACTCACTTTGTTGGGACATTCATTTTATTACAGTGGTCAACAAACAAACCCACAATATCTCTAAGGTATTCCCATATCACCAACTTTATATATTCTATATAAGGAATTTTTAAGAAAGTTCCTACTGACAATATCATGAATAAATCTTGGGAAAAATCTAAAACATTATATGCTTATAAAATATAACTCCAATATATAAACCATCTTAACCACAAAGATAAATTAATAGGTGTTAGTTTGCTTTACTAAAATATTTGTTATTAGGTCATTTAGTACACTTAAATTATAGGAATTAACAAAATTGGACTTACCCACAGCTTTTCAATATATTTATTTCTATATACATGAATGTGGTATAATTTTCAGTCATTTTAACCCTGCAGCCTATATTTTAAAAATATAGCTGTACTAAATTCTGAGTTACAATTACATTTAGATTTGAAAAAAAAATACAGATGTACTAAATTGTGAGTTATAATTACAATTAGATTTAAATCTAAGGTCAGATTACTCTCCAGGTTTGCTCAGAGGAAATAATTATAGCTATATGTTAGTTTTGTCTCATGGTCATGTCTTAGTGTTCACAGAATGCTCTTAAGTATTTTTAAGTTCCCTAAATGAAACAACTGAATCCATCAAGTAAGAGAAGAAAAATTATTCTACTAGTGGGATTCTTTGCCATAGTAGAGAAAATGCTTAGCTTCTGAGAAATATTGGCAGTTTGTACAATGATATTGCATCAGATTTGTTAAGCCATTTATATTTACATCACTTAGATATTAAAAATATACTCATCTTGAAGTTCTGCTAAGTACCAATAGCACATTTGAGTTCCAAAGGCAATGCCACTGAAATAGTGGATATTATATATATATTTTTTTATGTAGAGTGAATATTGCTTATGATTCATTGTGGTGTGTGTGTGTGTGTGTGTGTGTGTGTGTGTGTGTGTGTGTGTTTGAGTATTTAATTTGATATTTCCATTGGGATTTTCTTATCTCAGGAAACCATATCTGACAGTCTATAGTGAATCACAATTTTGATTTACATTTCATCGTATCTTTGTACATGTGCCAGTGGCATGCCAATGCACCACAGTTTGACATACTGCCAATCCTATTTCCTTGAAATTAAAGTAAGCCTTTATAATAGTAATTCCAGCAAATCTTTGGTAATCAAAGAAGTGCCTCAATTGCAATGCAAGCCAAATATTAGAATCACAACTAGACTATTTTGACACATTGCTATTTTACTAAAATACCAAGGGAGGTGTTAGAAACAATAATCTAGTATTATTCACCACTCTATTCACTAATGTTTTATAGATAGTACTTACACAATGACATTTACATTGTATAGGTTACAATTGGTTAAAAGCAATTGGCACGGAGATTATGTGGTAATCTTATTTTATTCTAATATTTATTTTGATTTGAACCAAAATGATACTCTCACATGCAAATTTGATCATGTCATGCTGGTTAAGAACCTGTCTTGTCCTCCCATTACTCTTAAAGTCAGGTGTAAATCTTCACCATTGTTGAGGAGACCTGGCATTCTTTTGTCCCTGTGCATCTTTTAATCCTTTTCTTATGCTACTGTTTCCCTAAGTCGACAGGCTGGAAATAAACTGGTTTTATTTCAACTTCTTTAGAGTATCAAGTTAATCCCTGACTCATTCAAAGCTTTAACTTTTTATCAGATAGTGTGCTGTCTATTGCAAGGGGTAAAAGAAATCTTCCAACTGGTTTATGAAAAAAAAAAACAAAAACTGATGAGGATTTATTGCAAGATCAAAGTAAGTAAGAGATCTTCTTTTCAAAATGGAAGTATTTTTCTTTTCTTTTTTATTTTTTCCTCACAAGGGTCAAGGAAGGCTCTGAATAGGATGTTATACTACAGGGGCAGCAGAAACTTTTTTGAAATTCGACCACATGGCATAGTGTTTCAGGGAGAAAAAAGCAAGTCTTTTGAGAAGGTCAGAGAAGCTCACCTTCAAACATTTAGGATGTTATTTTTAAATATTTGATTATTTTTTTAAACAAAAGCTCATTATCTTCCCTACCTATGCTTTTTCATGTTTTAAGATATGGAATGGATATATTTCTTTTGTGGGAGATCTGATCTTATTCTAGAAGGAACACTAGATGGGAACTCTCCTGCCAAAAAGTAAAGCAAGTTTTAAGTCCTTAAGAAGAAGACATATGGGGTAGAGAAATCACATCCAGCAGCAAGTTGATGCATCTTACCAAATATGCTGCTGGGTATTGGGTAAGGAAGTACACACATAGAGTGGCATTTGCCTAAGCAAGTATGGGTGAATAAGTTTGGGGAAAGATCTACATATTGATGAAGGATATTTACTTAGTTCTTTTCAATTATTTTAAATTGTGGTTTATGTACACAATGGAGTACTATGTGGCAATGAGAAAGAATGAAATATGGCCCTTTGTAGCAACGTGGATGGAACTGGAGAGTGTGATGCTAAGTGAAATAAGCCATACAGAGAAAGACAGATACCATATGTGTTCACTCTTATGTGGATCCTGAGAAACTTAACAGAAACCCATAGGGGAGGGGAAGGAAAAAAAAAAAAAAAAAAAAGGAGGTTAGAGTGGGAGAGAGCCAAAGCATAAGAGACTCTTAAAAACTGAGAACAAACTGAGGGTTGATGGGGGGTGGGAGGGAGGGGAGTGTGGGTGATGGGTATTGAGGAGGGCACCTTTTGGGATGAGTACTGGGTGTTGTATGGAAACCAATTTGACAATAAACTTCATATAGTGAAAAAAAATAAATTTGTATTAAAATATAATGTGCATCTAGAAAAATGTAGAAATTTTAAGCATATAACTTGATGAATAATACAAAAGTTGATTTATGTGATCACCACTCAAGCGAAGAAACAGTACATTACCGATACCTTCCTAGTCCCTCCTATATGGACTATAAGTGAATAATGCAGCTGTGAAAATTATTATAGATATCTTTTTCTTTTTTTGAGCTATAATTCATGTACCATAACATTTGCAATTTCCAAGTGTGCACTTCAGTTTTTTGTGTGTACTTACAAAGTTGTACAACATCGCCATTATCCCATTCCAGAACATTTTCATCATTCAAAAGAAACCTCATGCATCCATTAGCAGTCATTCCCTATTCTCTCCTCCTTCCAGCACCCAGCAACCATAATCTAATTTATGTAGATAAGGATCTGCCTGTTCTGAACATTACATATAAATGGTGTCATACAATGTATGGCGTTTTGTCCCTGGCTTCTTTCACTTAGTTCGGTATTTCAAAGTTCTATCCATGTTGCAGCATGCATCGTAACTTACTCCTTTTTGTGGATGAATAACATTCCACGTTCTGTTTATTCATTCAACATTTGCGTTGTTTCTACTTCCTGGCTATTGTGAATAATATTGTTGTGACATTTGTGTGCAAACTTTACTGTAAATATGTATTTTCAATTCTCTTGGGCGTATTGATAGAAAAATTTTGTTTACTTCTTAAAGGAATCAAATTTGGTTTCATTAGTTTTCTCAATTATTTCTCAATTTTTTTCTTTGTATTGTGTTTTGCTTATTTCTGTTTTAATTCTTTCTTATTTTCTGTCTTCTGCTTTCTTTGGATTTAGTGTTCTTAAAAAAGAGACTACAGGCCCAAAAATGGAGTTATTAACTCCACATCATCAAACCAAGACTTAATTCCTAAGCTAACTGGAACTTCAGACTCTCCAAGGATTTTCGCCTTTAGCCAGTTGATCTGGAATTACCTGCTCAGCACTAGTGAGGTAATCCACTTGATAGACCCTCTTCCATTCTCCAAAGAAAAGTGACCTTGCCTGAAACAATACACTACTTTCCTTGTCTCCTTTCTGCTTTTAAAAGACTTCCATTTTGTACAGTTCTTCAGAATTAATTTGTTTGTTAGATGAGATGCTGCCTGATTCATGAATTGTTGAATAAAGTCAATTAGATATCCAATTTTACTTAGTTGAATTTTGTGTTTTAACAGATTTGGTGGCAGCAGCAGGACAGAAGGAGACTTCCCACAGCACTGAGGACAGTAAGAAACACAACGGTGGTGCCCACAAACCCTTTTGAGTCCTCTGTGTCCAAGGGCCATGGTTACGTTCCTCTTGGTCCTGAGCTCTGCCCTCTTTGCATTGAGCTCCCAGTCTAATTGGCTTTCCAGTCAGGTCCCCATTTGACTGAAATTCTTATTCCTCACAGGGAACTGCTAGTAGTTCAGAGAGCAATTCCCCATTTGATTGGAAACCCCAGCCCATGGTTCTATGCCCAGATTCCATGCTGGGAAGTGCTACAATTTAGTCTATAATTCCCTGTTTGTTTGACATCATTCTCCACATTCCATGTTGGGAATTGCTGGTGACAGGTGCAGTTCCCCATTTATTTGCAATCAGTCTTCCCTTGCCATTCTTTGGAGTCTGCTCATCGAATTCTTACCCCTAATCCCCACAGTGGGGAATTTCTGGTGTTGTGCACAGGGCCTTCTCCTGGCCAGGCCACAGTTACATCTGTTGGTTACTGCTGGTATGTTAATGTGCACAGGTTTTTTTGTCTTATTCTGTGTAGATAAAGGTTATTGCTAAAGGGAATCTTGAAAGCCAAAAAAAAAGGCTATAAAGGTTGGTGGGCATGGGTTGAACACTAAAAAGATGTTAGAACACCTTTCAACTAACTCTAGACTCCTATGTTAGAATAAGGTGGTCACAGAACAGGTCAGACTGACACTAGGTCATTAGGTCACCTGCCCACCTCAAGAATATTTCCAAGCAACAGGGTATCCTGTAAAACACCACACAATCTCCAGCCCAATGGCACATCTCCCTTAAGTATTAGTTTGGTTCTGAAAGACCCAAAGGCTTAGCTTAAAAAAAAAAAAAAAGAAGGAAAAAGAAGATGAACAAGCAATGGAATCCTTAAACTCCAAAGAGTTAGGCTTGCCACATTTGGCATACCTGCTTGTTTTATGTGTAAGAACCATGGTCTCCAAAGCTATAAACATCTACAAAAATGGCAAAATCTTTCTAAAAACAGCCTCAAATTGCAATGGCCATTATGGGGTATGTTCCAATTAGACAAGATTATCTATTTAAGAAGTGCACTTGAAAGCAAAGATTCCTGAATTAAATGAATAGAATGGGATACCTATTTTTATTGGTATGCAGAAACTTCCGAAAGTCTTCAAGATTCCAAAATAGACTATTTGAAAGATTTGTTGCCAAAGTAGAATGAAAAATTAAAGATACAAGAGGTACCTAAAACAAAAGCTTTAAGACTAATGTAACTCCTGTTGTTCCTCTCCATGCTTCTTTACCCAGTACTCACTTTTTTACTAATTTTCTGTCTGAACTGCCTTTCCACTCTGAAGAGACTATTAAATAGTTACCCTGTAAAAGAAACCTGCCTGAGGTTGCAGGCAATCCTCCTCAGGTATCTTTTACTCCTTGGTCAAAGAGTGAACTACAGGCCATGGTTAAAGAATTTCCTAAACCCGAGAAGGATCCCCAAAAACGTTCTGAAGAATTTAGAGTAATTGTCAGGGCCTATGATCTTGGGCTGCCAGAACTTTGTGAACTTGAGCGCATACTGGTAGGATCTGGTGAAGCCCAAAAATTGATGCAGGAAGCAAAATGGCAAAATCCTGAGGATTTTTGAGATCCTCACTCTTCAACATGACCCCCTCATGGACCAGAAAAACCTCTCAGAATAGCAACTAATATTTTACAGATGATTCCTTCCCTGCCCACACTAATTGGTTTATTCTTTAAACATGCAAACAAAAGAAAGATGAATCTGTGTCAGACTTCAAGCCTGTTTGGAAGCTTCTTATGACATTCCAGATGTGCTCTTTGTAAATAGGTAGGTGGGTGGATAAAAAGGCAGAAAATAAGATAAGGGATCACCAGTCTGACTAAACACATGACCATAGCTGGACACTTTGAAAGGACTTTGGAACAAGATCATAAACAAAAGTCCACCAAACTATTGGCCTTCCAACTTTAACAGCTTCAAGGCCAGAGAACTAAGTTAACACTGGGCCTCTCACATTGCACCTGCTAGGGACCCATCACCAAAACACTGACCCACGGACTGATAACTGATTTGTAGTCAATTGGGACACTGGGGAAAAGAATGTTTCCAAGGTCCTGTGCAAATACTTCAGTTCATACAGAGTTAAGTGCCCTCATATCTACCCCTAACGCAAAGCCCCCATATGAGCCTCTTCCAGAATTGATGGGACTTTGAGAGGTCCTTCTGTAAACGGATACCAATAATTCCATAAGCAGCTAAGGGGGAACTCCAATTAAAATTAATGGGAAACCTTGCCAATTTATAGTGGGTATCAGAAAGCTACACTCACTACTTGAAACTTCACTCTCATAGGACAACAAATTTTTCAAAGAAAATCCTTCAGAGTGAAAAGGTTTCCATAGTGAGGCTATCTAGTAGAATTTGGAGAGAATTTCTGACTCAACAAATGACTCTGACACCTTTTACTGAAAAATATTCTTTTTTGCTATGTGATACAGCTCCAAACTATAAAGGTAGAGCTCTTTCTAAATGAGAAAGGCCAATATATTTTGCCTCCAATGGAGACCTTACCTCAGAGTTCCTGACCAACCTGGACCTGAACTTTCATGTTCCTTACAATCGGCCCTTGATAGAAGAGGAAGAATTCCAACAAAAGTCTGCAAACGTGATCAAGGTGACTGAAAAGCTGTAGGCTACTTCCAATACTGATATAGGGAGAATAAAAATGAAGAACCTATAAAAACTTAGATAGATATAACTAAACCTCTTCCCATATTATCTCAATATTCATTAAAGCCTGAGGCTATACAAGGCTTCACAACAATAATGGAAGACCTAATTGTCTAGGGGTTCACCCTGAAACAGCCCCTCTAACACCAGCCATCCCAGCCCAAAAACCTAATGTGAGGGGATGGCGATTTGTCTAGGACTTGAGAGCTGTTAATAAGATAGCTATCTCCTTATTCCCCAGTTCTTCCAAAGCTGAAAAGCTTTTTGTTATAAGTCTTACCACGCTCAAAATGGTTCACTGTTACAGACCTTTTTTCAGCCTTTCTCAGCATCCCTGTAGGCCCTAACAACTAATATCCATTTGCCTTTACTAAGAACAATCAACAATATACCTGGACAGTCATGACTCACGGGTTCACTGAGGCCCCTTATTATTTCTCTCAAGTACTCCACCAAGATTTAAATACCACCCAGTTCCCCAGAAAAATCAACCCTTTTAGGATATGTAGACAATCTCTTGCTAAACTCAGTTACTGGTCCATAAAGGATTCTGTTTATTTGCTACAATAGTTAACTGAAAAGAGACAAAGTAAAGAGAAATTGCAATTGTTCTGAGACACTGTTTACTACCTAAGTCATAATCTAAATACTAAAGGATTCCAGCTATCTCCAAAAAGAATTAAGCTCATCCACGAATTTCCCAGGCCCACAAGTGAGCAACAGCTTCTTGGATTTCTAGGGTCTTGCTAGCTATTGCAGACCTTGGGTTCCTAATTTTTCTTTATTTGTTTCATTCTGTAAACTTACTAAAATTTCAGTCCCTGAACTTCTTCCTTGGGAAAAGAAACATGAACAGGTCTTTTGTAAGACTAAAACGAGTGTTAAAAGAACTGCCTGCCCCAAAGTTACCTAACCATTCAGAACTTTTCACCTTATTTGTGTATGAAAGAGACAACCAAGCCCTGGGAATGCTCACACAAGAACATGGTAATAAACATAGGCCTATTGCTTATTATAGTACACAACTTGAGTGGTTGTTTGTGCATATCCAAACTGCCTTCAGGCTATAGAGCTGCAGCTGCAAAATTAGTAGAAGCCTCAGTGGATTTAACCCTAGAAAATGACATTTACTTACAAACTCCACGCGCTGTCCAAAAGTCTTCTTAATTCTGAATTGACTCAACATTTCTCTGCAAGCAGACTAACTTCCTATGGGATCCTTCTGCTTTCATCATTTAATTTAAATCCTTAACGTTGCAACATTATAAATCCTGTGACATTGCTACCCTTGCCTGACAAAGGCCAGCCCCATAACTGCGAGGTAATAATATCCTATTTTGTGACACCACATTTTGATTTACAAGACATGTCTTTGACTAATCTTGATATGGTCATTTCTGTGGGTGGGTTATATTGTAGAAATAAAAAAAAAAAAAAAAGTATTTCCAAGCTGTTACTTGGAAAATTGTTAGTAACCTGTTACTACCCGATATGAACTATTTGAGAGGGGAAATCTCACATAAGCTAAATCAGTCCAAAAAATAGAGCCCCAACCCTCACTAGAACATGCCAATTATAAAAAGCAAATCATTAATATTTATACTGATATGCCATTGGAGTCATTTATAATTTGGGGATGTTTTAGAAACAAAGGGGTTTTCTTATGACCACTGGAACCACAATCAAAAATAGACAACAAATTATTCTCTTATCTTCTGAAACTGTTGTCATCAATATTGAAGCCTATTCTAAAAACACTGAACCTGAGTATCAAAAGAATGCCCTAGCTGACTTCCATGCAAAGGCAGAAGCAAAGAATCTATGAAGGTTGTAGCAAATGTGTTGAATTCCGTTCTGCTTTTGCAAAAATGATCTCGTGTGGCCAGACTTTTGACCTCCTGATAGCCTTACATCATGGCAACAGTCTAGTCCTGAATCAGAGAACTTAAGAAAAGCAAAACAATGGTTAAAGTTCAAAGGGCAATGGGAGTTATGGGAAACCCAAGAAGGCTTGTTTCTTCCCACTTCCTTGGAAAACCCCATTTTTTGGTGTTTACATACCTTCACCTATCATGGTGCATTTAGGATGACTCAAATTATGAATAAACATTGGTGGAGAGACTCCTTCAAAAATGTAAAAACAGTATACCACCAACATGTGGTCGGTTAAGTTCATAAACTTGCAAAAACAACTTTCCATGTCAATCCTTCTTTCTCTGGCCCCTTTGGGCACCTATAAGTGGCTCTCTTTCAACTCCCACCTAGTATCGGTTATCAATATATTCTTCTTATTATATGTATGGATACGTTGAAGCCTTCCCCTGCTGCAAGAGTGATGTTTTCACAGAAGATCAGTAAAAGCTGTAAGAAATATAGAGCAATAGCTGAGAGTGGTGTGAAATGCCTTATTTTTGATCACATCTCAAGCTGAGAGTCTGATCAAAAGAGGGGAAATTGTAAACAAAGAGACAATGGGCCCAAAATGGAGTCATTTGTGCTAAGCCCAACATCAGCAAACCAAGACTTAATACCTAGTCTGAGTTTCAGCCTCTCCCAGGATTGCAACCCTTAAAAGTTGACCTAGAATTACCACCTCAACACTAGTGACGATATCCACCTGATACACCCTTTCAATCCTCAAAAAGAAGGTGCCCAAAACAATACATTATTTTCCTCGTCCCCTTTCTGCTTTTAAAAGCCTTCCATTTTGTGCAACTCTTTCTATTTGTTAGACGACATTCATGAATTGTTGAATAAAGCCAGTTCGATATTCAAATGAACTGAGTTATAAAGGAAAAAAATCAGATTGCATTAATTTTCAACACTAAACTCATGTGCCAGAAAACCATGTGATTCATTTAAGAATCGAAAGGAAACAACTCCGATCAAAAGATATACCATCTAAATTGAACTTCTAGTCTGAAGACCATCTACAAACTTTAAGAATATGACAGAACTCAGGGAGTATTGTTCCCATAAGTCCTTCCTGAGGAAATTAACTAGAAAATTATTTTTAGAAAACGAAAACAATTAAGGACATCACCTTAAACTGGTGATAAACATTGGATATATATTTATTTGTAAGAAGTGATAATCATAAGGAACACCGATAAAGCACGTGTAATTTAAACGGTCTGACATTTTAGATAAATAACACAATTAATAAATTCATAAATTTATTAATATCATAATTAATATTAATTATGATATTAATTATTAATAATAATTTAATAATCTCACAATTCATAAAATTGAGAGAGCATGTGGAAAGTAGAATCATTTAACTAACTGCCTTATAAGTATACACTGGGAGTAAGAGACATTACTTCAAATTGGATTTAGAGGTAAAGGGGATGAGGAAGAAAAAGTTTGAGTGAAATTCAGTACTGGTCATAGAGGGGAATAATGGACAGAATCCAAAAAAAGTGAGAACACCAAGAATACTCTAAAAAAACATTACTATAAAAGTAACCATTAATCTAAAACTACAAATCTTTATAAATCTCCAAATATATGATGAGAGAATAAATGACAACAAATTTATATATCTCTATGTAAACAAAGCTTTCAAAATGTAAGAAACTAGAAGATAAATATATCAATTGTAGCAACAATTAAATGGGCTTTTATCACCAGTAGGAAAAAAAAAAACCTTCTTACTGTCTAAAAATTATCCCCAAAAAATAAACTAACCTTAAGAAGTTATAAAAATAAAAAAGATGCACAGATATGTCCTATTCAAATGCAATTGAAAGTAAGTGCAGGTTAAATCTTGATATTTGAAAAGAAAATCTTAGACCAAAGAGAGTATAAAATGATGAAATTATAATTTTCTAAATTTAAGAAATATTTCTCTGTGAAACTATAATGGTCATGAATTTTTATGTAAGCAATACAATGAGTTTCACTAAACAGCATCTACAGCGGGTACAAGGAGAAATAGACAAAAACAATTAATAAAGGTAAAATTTAACACAACTCTCTTGGCCCAAAGAGATCAAATACACAAAAATATTGAAACCATTTTGAAGTACTGAATATTTGTTATCAATAATTTAACCTTTATATATTGTAATTTTAACTCAGATAAAGATACTAACTTCTCTTAAATGCACAGAAAGTGTTCATGAAAACTGACCATTTTTTATGTCACAAATGAAATCTTAAATACATTCTAAAAAATAGAAATAAGGAATGCCTGGATGGCTCAGTTGGTTGAGTATCTGACTCTTGAATTCAACTCAGGTCATGATCCCAGGGTCGTGGGATCAAGCCCTGCATCAGACTCCACGCTGAGTGTGGAACCTGCTTAAGATTCTCTCTCTCTCCCTCTGCCCCTCTGCCCTGCTTGTACTTGTGAGTGCTCTCTCTCTCTCTCAAATAAAAAAAAGTTTAAAAATAAAAACATATAAATAAGATGAAGAGAATTCTCTGTACTCTTTTCAATAAAGCTAGTAATTTATAACAAAATAGAAAAAGAAAAAAAATTCATCTACTTAGAAATTAAACATACAGTGTTAAACAACTGTTGGATGAAACTGGAAATTGTAACACTTCTCAAAACATAAACGAGACCTATCAGAATCTGAGATATAGCTGAAGGAATTTGATAGAGTGAAATATATACATTAAATATCTACATCAATAGCAATTAGAAAAAATAATATCAAATAATTAAACACTAAACTTTTAAATAGTTATTTAAAAGCCAACAATAAATTAAGCCAAAAGAAAATAGAAGAACTTGAGAGAGTTGTCACCCAAATTAAAGTGTGCCTCAACACTGTTTTAGGATATTCATACGAAAGCTGTGAGTAAATAGAGTTCCTAACCTTTTTCACATGATTTGGATAAAAGTCACTTTGGGAATGCAGGTTGTTTAATCCCCAAAGCTGTAGTGTTAAGGTAACAATTATTAATGCAATATGCCCACAATTTGACTGTATAGATATAAATCTTTAATATTGCAATTTTAAGATTGGTCAATGGACATAGTATTCCACAAAATAAATCCCACTTCCCAGAATAATTTCCTCATATTAATAATTCTCAATATATTTACAGTATATTTCAGGAGAGCGTTTTTTTCCAGAACCTATTGAATTTTTTTTTTCCATGCATCCACATTCATAAGAACATTTTGATAGATATGATGGTTTCTGTTTGATCAATATTAATTTAAAGCTGCTGGATATCCTTGGAGAGCTAATCAAGAAGGTAAAAATTTTTCCACATTAATGTTGTCAAGTGACAGTAGATTTAAGAGGTAATGAACATTATTTACTTAAAAAGAAAATGTTTTCCCTTATGCAATTACTGTTAGAGGAATCATTAGCCACAACAAAAGCTCTATGAATCAGTTAAACATATGTCTCATTCCATAATTTATACCTCTCCCTAACAGTCTGTGATCCCTTGGGTCAAGATTACTTTAGAAATACAAAGAGAACCCTAAATCTAAATAATTTCTATTATAAGATGAACATGTAAATTATCTGCTAAATTACTTGTACTTAATTAGTAATTTTGCATAATGACATACATTCTCTTTGGGTCTCTTCAGGCTCTGACAGATAACACTTTACAAATGTTACTTAAGTTCCAATTACAGCACAAACCTTGTAGAAATGTACTATTAATCTAAATATGCAAACGTGAGCAATCCTGGTATTCCTTCGGCAAACTATAATTCAACATTTCTGCTAAAGGGTACCTTGGCTCATTCTGAATGCTGTTTCCTATGTTGTTTCTTACATGAGAGACTAAAACTGTCAATTTTTTAAAGTTTCTGAGTGGAAAACACATTGTACCCTTATGAGAATAAACTCATTTGACTTTCAGTTTAGAAACTCAAATTATAAAAATTATTTTTTTATGTGAAAGCTGTCTTTTTTTTTGGTGGCCAAAATTAAAATAACCATGTAACACATTGCTACTACTAATCACACTGCAGGGTTCAGCTTGATTGTTCTAATCTTGTAATTACTTTGTGTCTTCAGCTATTATATAGAATTCACTTAGAAGGACAATATATTTATTGAAATAAAATGCTCAAAGAGAAGTTATTTATTTATTTATCAGGTATTTATTGAGCACCTACAAGGTGTCCTTCTCAGACTTAGAGGTGCTGGCTCAATGGGGAAGGCAGACAAAGTATCTGCTCGTAAGTAGTTCATATTTAGAGAGAGCGTGGGCAATGCGTGTGTGTTGTGGATGTGTCTGGATGTGTGTGGAGGAGGGAGAGAAATAGATAATGTTCAACATTTTGGAAAATCATTTCACCATGGCAGGACCGCTTGTGGTATATGAGTTGTCAATACAGCCCCATGCACCGATGTACAACAAAGGTGATTTTAGATCTTATTTTAAAATATTTTATATAGAGAGAAAAATGTCTACATTATTTGGTTGAGTTTTCATTCTTGGGTTTTATCACTGCATCCCAAAATGAACATCATGGTTCTATTTAATCAACCAGCATATTTTTCCCAATTAAGCAACAAAAATATTGAGAATACATGCAGATTTTAATAAAGAAACACAATAACCAAAAAATTCTAAAATATAAATACATTTCAAAAAGTGTTATTCAGTCAATAGAATGTTTAAAAAAGTCTTAAATCCATTACTGTCAAGGTTTCTTTTCTTTCCTATAAAAAGCAAAAATAATACAAAGTATGGTCAAGTATACAGTATTAGAGAAAAATTAATACTGTTAGTTGTATGTGAAGGTATCTGTACTATGATGAAAGATAGTTCAAATGTGATACAATTTATTCCTTTTTATTGAACAAAGATACTGTTTTTAGATGATTCAAAGAGCAGGTATACAAAAGTGAAGTATACAATAAATTAAGCTACCACACGCACAGTTCAAAAAGAATTTTAAAGTAACAGAGGAGATGTCATTTGGAATAACATACTATAATATGCAGAGCTTGTCAATATTTGAAACCTTTAAAATTAGTTTACAGGAAAAAATACTCCCTTTTCCAATGACATAACTTGTACAACAGATGGAAGAACACTAATGGGTTAGTAGGTAACATAGGTTTATGGCCAACTTAAATAAGAAACACCAGGTGTTTTAGCAAATTATTGCATTATTCATCCACAGTATTTAGTTGCCAAGAACTTTGAAAAGGACTTCAAAAATCAATGAAGTTACTGGGATAGTAATGTATAAGGTATAGCAATAATGTAAATCATTTCTGGAATCAGAGATTATTTGGTAGATTTTTATTGTACACATTGAAGTATGATTCTTCAAAGAACCTTTTCTAAATACTTTTTACTATTTTGTTGTATTTTTTGATGAAAGATTAAAAATTACAATTAAAGTACAGCAAATGTTATTATCACTTTTTCAGATACATTTACAAACTTAAAAGAGGTTCTTCTTCAGCCACATGGAATTGAGGCATATCTCACTCATTGACGTATATCTCACTCAAATGTAGAGAATGATCAAGGAATTACTAAAAACAACACAATACAAAAATAACTTCCTGAGAATTTTTTCAAAAGTTTTTAGTTAAAATTCGGTTAGTTAACATACAGTGTAATATTAATTTCAGATGTATAATATAGTGAGAATTCCATACAACACCCCGTGCTCATCACAGCAAGTGCACCCTTTAATCCCCATCACCTATTTCACCCATCCCCTCACCCACCTCCCCTCTGGTAATCATCAGTTTATCCTATTTGTGACAATTTTTAAAGTTTCCCATATTGGCTGAAATTTTACGAGGATGGATTTAAATGAAATGATTTGGAAACATCTTGCTGTAACTTGGTTGCTTTTAAAAACATAATAATTCTAGGGGCATCTGGGTGGCTCAGTGGGTTGGATGCCCAACGTTGGCTCAGGTCATGATCTCACAGTTGGTGGGTTCAAGCCCCACGTCAGGCTCTGTGCTGATAGTTCAAAACCTGGAGCCTGCTTCAGGTTCTGTGTCTCCCTCTCTTTCTGCCGCTCATGCTCTGTGTCTCTATCTCAAAAAAGGAATAAATACTAAAAAAAAATCAAAAACATAATAATTCTAAGTCAGCATGAACTTAGAATATCTTACTGAGTAATTAACATTGCAGACTCTAGTACTTAACAAAAATACTTCTGAATACTATAGCATGACTAAGAGGTGAAAAGAAAAAAAAAATAATTAAAAATAGTGAACCAAAAAGCTATAGGAAAGTTGTGAGGCACACTGGCATATATAAATTACATATATATTTGCAGCTACCTATTGTTTGAAAATAACTTTATTTTGATAGTTTAGTTATTATAACAAAACCAATTGCAAATACAGAGCAGGATATTTGAGATGATTTTTAAGAGAATTATTTTTAAAGAAAATTTTAACAATATTAAATTAGCAGACACTAATGAAAAGTAATGATGATATTGATACTCATAATAGAGCTTGTTTAAAATATTATCAGCTTATGTTTCTTTTATTTATTTATTTATTTATTTATTTTTCAACGTTTATTTATTTTTGGGACAGAGAGAGACAGAGCATGAATGGGGGAGGGGCAGAGAGAGAGGGAGAGACAGAATCGGAAACAGGCTCCAGGCTCTGAGCCATCAGCCCAGAGCCTGACGCGGGGCTCGAACTCACGGACCGCGAGATCGTGACCTGGCTGAAGTCGGACGCTTAACCGACTGCGCCACCCAGGCGCCCCTATGTTTCTTTTATTTTTGTACAAAAATAATAAATCTATGTTATAAAACATAGCATAATATGTTATTGAAATTGTTTATTTTTATTTTTATATTTTTGGTTTTTAAATACAATCACAACTTTCGTATAGCTTTTGGGTATTAGAACTGAAAAATATAAACTCAAGTCCTGGATCTGCCATTTTCTATTTGATTTAATGTATGAAAGTTCTATTAACTTTTAAGTTAATAGAGTTTTTATCTTTTTTAAAATTCTTTTAATGTTTTATTTATTTTTGAGAGAGAGAGAGAGAAAGAGCAAGCGAGCAAGCAGGTGAGGGGCAGAGAGAAAAGTAGTCACAGAATCCAGAGCAGGCTCCATGCTCTAAGTTACCAGCACAGGAGCCCGATGTGGGGCTCAAACTCACAAACTGTGAGATCATGATCTGAGCCAAAAGTCGGACACTTAACCGACTGAGCCACCCAGGCACCCTGAATTTTTATCTTTTTTAATAATATGATACTATTGTTTCTAGATCCAAAAGTTGCTGTTAGAATTAGAGAATGTCAAGAAAAAGTGCTTTGAGTAGCTAAGTATTCAGGAAATTTAAAATATAATTTTTATTATTAATTTGAGAAGATATAAGTATTAGGATGTTGATAG
Source organism: Puma concolor (assembly GCF_028749965.1). NCBI lineage: Eukaryota > Metazoa > Chordata > Mammalia > Carnivora > Felidae > Puma > Puma concolor. The sequence goes on from NC_141670.1 coordinate 92,324,327, forward strand.
ATATACATTATTTTCATTAGAAAGTACACTTTAGAATATGCTCTTATTATATAATGAAATGTAATAAACATAATATTTTACTGAAGAAAACATTTTCATCACCTTACCTAAATCAAAAATGTAAATATGTGAGAAACTAGTCATAATCACACCTATTAGAATTACACTAAAAAAAAATAAAAGGTGTGAAAGGACAAAAGTATTAACTAACATTTTTGCGCTATTCATTTTGCAATTATATGTGCATCCAATCATCACATTGTATGCCTTAAATTTACATGTTATACAGCAATATCTCAATGATGCTGGAAAAAAATAGGGAATGGTTAGATGTATGGTATATCTGTATTAGCAATTTTAGAAATGTGAAAAAAAAAAAAAAAAGACAAAGGCGGAGATTTTAGTGATGTGTCCTAGTCAAGAAATGCCTAGGGCTACTGAGAAGCTGGAAGAAGCAAAGCAGGGATCATACTTCAGAACCTCCTTCAGAGGGAGCATAGCCCTGCTGATAGCTTGATTTTGGACTTCTGGCTTCAAGAACCTAGAAGAGAAAAAATTTCTGTGTTTTAAGCCAAAAAACAAAAACAAGAAAACAAGCAAAACACTAACATATCTTAGTGGTGCTATTTTACATTTCTGAGCTTCACTTGCCTCCGGAATACAGGCACTTACGTAGTATATTACTAATTCGATGCTTCTTTATTAGATTTGGATGCAGAAATGAACAACACAGGGTCACATCTGTACACTTGTTTTAGCAAGTAGACAGGGACTCATGTCATTCTAGGACTGTTGTGTAGCACATCTGTGATGTAACTAGTCCTGAGAGTCATACATTTAGAACGATAGGTGACACGTGGTTTTATTTGAGTTGATGAACTCCGGCACCACGGTTAGTTTTCTCCTAAATACAATGAACCTGCTTTATGCCTGGTTGTACAGTAGGCAAGCATGACTGTATAAGGCACTCCTGCGATGCCTAATTTTTTTTAAAGAATGATTTTCTGCCTAGATGGGCTACATGCAGTCTGTAATAATAATTTGCAGATACCTATACTCATTTCTCCATTTCTTGATTTACCTAATTAGGTGGTCACCATTGGCATGCTGCTATTAGAGAATGGTTATCACATTTATACAATCACTCAACTTATATTCTATTTCCTCTTACAAATATTTCAGAAAGGTTTTGTTCTTCATTGATTAGGTTTACATTTTAAATTGTAGAACTTTCCTCTTTACTCCACATATTCTCCACATGAATTCTCCATATGAATTCTATACATAGTATAGAATTATCTAACCTAAGTTTCTTTCCATATAACCTCACTCTCCATAAATATCCCAATTTCTTTTTTTTTTTAAATTTTTTTTTTTCAACGTTTATTTATTTTTGGGACAGAGAGAGACAGAGCATGAACGGGGGAGGGGCAGAGAGAGAGGGAGACACAGAATCGGAAACAAGGCTCCAGGCTCTGAGCCATCGGCCCAGAGCCTGACGCGGGGCTCGAACTCCCGGACCGCGAGATCGTGACCTGGCTGAAGTCGGACGCTTAACCGACTGCGCCACCCAGGCGCCCCAAATATCCCAATTTCTAATAGTCATATCATTATTTTTAGTTGTCGGAATTTATAACATTTACATTCTATTCTAGCCTGAATGTGAAAATACTGTTATCGGTCTGCAGGAAGATCTGAAGTTTAAGATCCAAAACCACAGATTTACAATATTATGACTTATTAATTAATGGAAGTTACAGAAACAAGTATTGTGAATGGACTTGCAAAGAGAAGAATACTTTTGAAACCAGATTTGTACCACATAACAAAGTAATATTTCAAGCATATGAACAAAAGTGTTTGTTTTGTTTTATTATCTCTCTTGCTAAAATGTATTTTATTTCAATTTGATTCATATTCAAATTGTACCTTTTCAGGACATTTTTTTTTTTTTTTGCATAGAGTTCATATCTTCACTTTTTCTTGAGTTTTTAAAAAGAAAACTACTTTCTAAATTATTTTCCTAGGCCTAGATGCAGAGGAACTAAATACTCTAAAACTTTCCATGTCTGAAATATTTTTTTTAATTTTTTTTAAATGTTTATTTTTGAGACAGAGAGAGACAGAGCATAAATTGGGGAGGGTCAGAGAGAGGGAGACACAGAATCTGAAACAGGCTCCAGGCTCTGAGCTATGAGCACAGAGCCCAACATGGGGCTCGAACTCACAAACCATGAGATTACGACCTAAGCTGAAGTTGGACGCTTAACCAACTGAGCCACCCAGGCGCCCCTGAAATAATTTTTATGTCTCATATTTTTAATGGTTTAAGCATTTTTAAAATTCTGTATCCAAAATATGCCCCCTCAATAATTTTGTATTATTACCCCAGTGTCATATCGTTTTCATAGGTCCTGATTAGATTCTACATTAATTCAATTCTCATTCTTAAAAAAATAATTATTCTTTCTTCCTTATTACTTCAGTAACCTTTTTTGCCCCTTAGTTTTATCAGCTTATTCAGACATGTCTTCATATGAACACCATTCATTCTTCTATTACTCACTTGTGCCTTTCAAATTGAAGATTCTTGGTGTTTTCCTGCATTTGGAAATTCTTCTCTGAGGTTTTTCCTTTCCCTCTTCAAATATCTGTTTGGTAATCTAAACCTCTTTTTACATGAAAATTGGAATCCCTAAATCCATCTTGAGGGTCTCAGACTTTGTTTTCTATTTACATGTCTATTTAGGGAATGTTCTTAACTTCTTCCAGTCCTTCCATTTTCCCTTAAGAATTGCTCATATTCTTTCTTATTTGCCTATTGTTAAAACATTAACATGTATTTGAATACAAGTTAATTTAAAAAGTTAACTCCTTAATCCCTAATATTGCCAATTCAGTTGTTCCTACTAATGATCTCACCTATAATATAACAAAGATTACATGAGGAAACTGTAGATTGTCATCCACTTGTCAATGTTTAGGAACTTATTTTTAGGAAGGTCAAGCTACACAAAGAGCACTTAAAAATCTATAATCTATTTTAGTGACCTAAGGATTTTGTAAACTTTTATATAGAATCTGCCTCCCTCCAAAGAATATATCATTTCCTCAAACCTTTACAACTCATTTAGTACCAAACACAGAAAAGGCACATTAATCTAGTCAAGTAAATGAAAAGGTGAATGAGTGAATGAATGAATATAAAGAGTATAAATCATCTTTATATAACCTGTATTTGAGCAATTATGTGCCTCATTTTCTTTATTCCTCACTTACTGAAGATTTTTGGGAAATAAACTTCTATATCAAGTTAGTGGCATATGAAGTACAACACTCAGGGAGTTAATATAATAAATGTGCTATCCCATTAACCATATAAATTACTAGTGGAATGTAACATGGAATAGCCACTTTGACAGTTTGGCAGTTTCTTACACAACATACACTTAGCATTTTACTTAGCTAGGCCATTTCTAGGCATTTACCCCAAATAAATGAAAACATTCAAGAAGATCTGCAAACTAGAGAAAATTTATTTTTTTTTAAATACCACATATCCTATCAGGTAAACTTTCCAAGGTGTACTATTTTTGAAATTTCTTACTATTTTGTCAAAACTATGTTCTGTGTTTAATATTTGGCATCAACTTGATAACGTGGAGTTCAATTCTTTAGCTATTGAATAGGAGAAACATAAAATGAACAAAGGGGGAAAAGGCATATCACAATAAGACTGCTCTAAATAAAGGACAAAGAGAAAATCTCAGAAACACTCAAGAAAGGAAAGCAAGGTAACTTCAGAAGTGCAACAATATGACTTACAACTAAGTTTCTAGCAAAAACAATGAAGCCAGAAAACAAAGTAGTGGCATGTTTAATGTGCTGAAAAAAAAAAAAAGAAAAATAGTGAACAACCTGATACTGTCTAGCCAGTGAAAATAACACTTAAAATAAAAAGAAATATGAAGTAAAGATTATTTTAGTCAAATAAAAAAAAGGTAATTTATCACCAACAAATCTTCAATGCAAGAAATATTAAAATAAGATATTCACAAAGAAGGAATGTGGGTATACATTATATATAAAGAGAAAACAGATAAATATAAATTAATATTAATAGTACAAAGCATTTAGTATTTGTAGTGTTATGTATATGCAGAATTAAATATCATGCAAATGAGTTTTAAAAGGTAAGAAAGTAGTAAATGGGTTGAAATAATCTTAAGCTTCTTGATCTACCTGGGTACTGATAAATTAGTGGCATGCATCAATGCATCATTTGTCTGAAATGCATGTTAAATACTAGATTAACAGCTAACCAATTGAAAAATTGTGTCTAACAAGTAAATAGAGGGAAAATGATGAAATAATAAAAATAATAAACATTTTATTAATCCAAGAGAAGCGAAAGTGGAGAAGAAACAAAACCTCAGGTAGGTCAAAAATAATAAAATATTATAGACATAAATTAAAGTAGGTAATAACTGCATTCAAAGTAAAAGAAATGAATATTTTAATTAAAACTGACAATGTCAGACTGGGTAAAACCAAAAACAAAAAATTCGGCATCTATTGTTTATGAGACACATCTCTTCCATAAAAAATATTCATAGTGGGGCGCCTGGGTGGCCAGTCGGTTAAGCGTCCAACTTCAGCCAGATCACGGATCTCGCGGTCCGGGAGTTCGAGCCCCGTGTCAGGCTCTGGGCTGATGGCTCAGAGCCTGGAGCCTGCTTCCGATTCTGTGTCTCCCTCTCTCTCTGCCCCTCCCCCGTTCATGCTCCGTCTCTTTCTGTCCCAAAAAATAAATAAATAAATAAATAAATAAATAAATAAATAAAGAAATAAATAAAACGTTGAAAAAAAAATATAGAGTTTAAGTGCAAAAAGGATGGGGAAAAAGATAAAGTTTGTTTATCTGTATTAATATTGCACAAAATATTAAGGCCATTTTTTCACAGGGCACCTGGGTGGCTCAGTCGGTTAAGCATCTGCCTCTTGATTTCAACTCATGGTTTGTGAGTTGGGCCCTGTCAGTGCAGAACCCGCTTAAGATTCCCTGACTCCCTCTCTCTGCCCTTCCCCTGCTCCTGCTTTTCTTTCTATCTCTCTAAATAAATAAATAAACATTAAAAAAACCCATAATTTTCCCTTTTTTATCACAAGAATTAACTGTTGATAATGGAACCTATTATATATAAGATTAAAAACAAAATCCTTAATAAAATAATAATAATGTTCAGTTGATAATAACATTTTTAATAAAACTGAAAAGGTGTTCTGACTACAGGGTGAAGACATATAAATGGCCAAAAAATTGCTGGTGATCATGATTCCTTAATTGTTGGTATTGATCTTACGTAGGCAACATTTCCTAAAACTGAAATGTTAATATAAATAGTGATTATCTCCAAAAGTCATGAAAAATTGAAAAAAATTTAAATTGACAATTAAGTTTTCAATTCAATAATGGGAATTTGCCATGACTTATTTTCTTTTTTAAGTGTTTTTTTTTTTTTTTATTTTTATCTTGAGAGAGAGAGTGTACCCATACACGCAAGTGGAGTAGGGGCAGAGAGAAGAAGAAAGAATCCCAAGCAGCCTCTATGCTGACAGTCCTACAAACCACAAAATCATGACTTGAGCTGAAACCAGAAGCTTAATCAACTGAATCATTTAGGTACACTGGGAATTTACCAAGAGTTTTATTGTGCTATAATAAGCTTTAATTATCTTATTTTTTTATATTATTTTGTTCTCCAAGTTTTCCCTTTGCTTATTTTAAAGTCAAAGGATTTTTTTTTTTTGTTAATTTTATTTATTTATTTATTTATTTATTTATTTATTTATTTATTTTAGAGAGAGTGAGAGTGGAGGAGAGGGGCAGCGAGAGGAGACAGAGAGAGAGAGGGAGATATATATGATATATATATATATATATATAGAGAGAGAGAGAGAGAGAGAGAGAGAGAGAGAGATCTTAAGCAGACTCCATGCTCAGTGCAGAGCCAGATACCAGGACGACCTTGGGATCATGACCTGAACCAAAATCAAGAGTCAGACACTCCACCAATTGAGCCACTTAGACCCCCAAAGTCAAAGTATTTTAAGTTTGGTTGGAAAATAGTAAATTTTGGATTTGATTCTAGAAATACATGGTAACATTTAATATTGTTGAAGTACCCCCACTATTAATTGCATTCCCTTTATTATTAGTTCCAAAAATACATATTTGGCAATGTATTTGAAAAGGTATAATGAAATGCACTATTTAAATGCAAGTATTCTGACAATTCTACATGTGTTGACAGAGTAGACCGATATTATTGAGTTATAAAATGGCCTTATGTTGTAAGTTTCCATTTAAAAGTAAGATGATCAGGTCCCTGGGAGCAAGACGGGTCATTGGGGCAGACAGCACAGAGAGGGGCTCAGGGGGAACTTGGTGCACCAGACCTTGCAGCTTAATAGTCACCCTTGGTGTCTACAGCTCCCTTTTTCCTTTTCCCCTGATGATGAGATCCAGCAGCCAGAAGTTAACCATGTCTATTCTCAAGATCTATGCCAGAGAGATCTTTCACCGTCATGGGAATCCCACCGTTCAGGTTGATCTCTGTACCTCAAAAGTGACAACTGGTGTTTATGAGGCCTTAGAACTCCTTGACAATGATGTAAACACGCTAGAAGGGGAAAGGAGTCTCAAAGGCTGTTGAGCACATCAACAAAACTATCGCACCTACTCGGCTTAGCAAGAACCTGAACAAGAGAAGATTGAGAAACTGATGATAAAGACAGATGGAATAGACAGAGGGGTGTCTCTATCTTCAAACCTGGAGCTGTTGAGAATGGGGAACGGGGTGCCCCTGTAGCTCCACATTGTTGACTTGGCTGGCAAGTTTAAAGTCATTGGTGTGATCAACAGTGCTGGCAAAGAGCTGGCCATGCAGGAGTTAAGATCCTCCCATTTGGTGCAGTAAATGTCAAGAAAACCATATGTATCAGACGGAGGTTCACCACAACCTCAAGAATGTCATCAAGAAGAAATATGGGAAAGATTCCACCAAATGTAGGCGATGGGAGCATGCTTACTCCTAACATCCTAGAAAAGAAAGAAGCCCTGCAGCTGCTGAAGAATGAAATCGAGATAGCCAGTAACACCAGTAAGGTCACCATTGGCATGGATGTTGCTGCTTTGGAGTTCTTCAGAGCAAGGAAAGTGAGATCTGGACTTCAAGTTGCCTGATGACTCCAGTAGGTACATCACATCTGACAAACTGAACCAACCTGTACAAGTTCTTCATCAAGGAAACCTTGCAACTGCCTCCTGCTTAAAGTGAACCACATTGGCTCCATGACCAAGTCATGACCAAGTCTTCAGGCATGACTAAGTCTTTTCAGGCATGTGAGCTGGTCCAGGAAATACATGGGGCTTCATGATGGTGTTACATCCCTCTGGGGAGACTGAAGACACCTTCACTACTGGCATGGTGGGTGGGGATCTGCTCAGGGCAGATCAAGACTGGTATACCTTGCTGATCTGAGCACTTAGCCAAGTACAGCCAGCACCTCAGAAACCAAGAGGAACTGGGCAGTAAGGCTAAGTTTGCTATCAGGAACTTCAGAAACCCTATAGCCAAGTAAACTCTGGGCAGGCAAGCCTCTGAGCCCTTCAGTCACTACTTGGCTGATTAGACCTCTGGAACTCTCTTGGAAACACCAGCTCTGTAATCATATAATTGACCCAAATCACTATTTTTCTGACCTTGCGTCTCATCAAGTATCTGGAGCCATGTGTACCCACAGTGTAATCTCAGAGGTATCCAAATGGCAAAATCCCTAATAGTTTTGTGTGCAAAAGAAAAGAAAGACCTCAGTGACCAATTAAAAGTACTAAGTACTAAAAAAAACACAAAAAACTATTAACCATATTTTGAGATAGAATGATTTGCTTGTGCAATTGTGCATCTTAATTTCTGAAAATTTTTTGTTACACTATATAGAACCCGATCATACAGCTCCATGATTTTCACAGAAATGTCTGTGTAATCAGAAATAGGTAAAGAATAGGCCTTTGCCAGCATTCTAGAATTCCCTTTAATGTTCCTTCCAATCACAGTCCCTCTTTCTTCAAAATAGACACTATTCTGAATTCTGACACAATACCGTAGTCTTGGCTGCTTTGTACTTTAAAAAAAAAAAATTAATATTAATTATTTTTTGGGCGCCTGAGTGGCTCAGTCGGTTAAGGGTCTGACTTCGGCTCAGGTCATGATCTCACGGTTAGTGGGTTTGAGCCCCACATAGGGCTCTGTGTTGACAGCTCAGAGCCTGGAACCTGCTTTTGATTCTGTCTCTCCCTCTCTCTGCCCCTCTGCCACTGACACTCTGTCTCTCTCTGTCTCTCAAAAATAAAGAAACAGTAAAAAAAAAAAAAAAAAAATTAAATATTTTTGAGAGAGATAGAGCTTAAGTGGGGGAGGGGCAGAAAGAGAGGGAAGGAAACAATTCAAAGCAGGCTCCGGGCTCTGAACTGTCAGCATAGAGCCTTATGCGGAGCTCGAACTCACAAACTGTGAGATCATGACCTGAGCCAAAGTCAAACGCTTAACCAAGTGAGCCACCCAAGTGCCTCATTGGCTGCTTTGTACTTTATCTTGGAATCATATAACATCTATTCATTTGGATCTAACCATAGTTACTTGACATGCTGTTTGCATGATCCATCCTCATTTTTGAGTTATTTCTCTGTAGTTCATGTATTTTCATGGCTTGTGTACTAATATACAAAAATTTAAAGATAAATCCAACTGATCATGAACATTTGGGTTATTTGGAATTTTGACTATTAAGAAGAATATTACAAAGCATCAAAAACATCAACGTAAAACATCAAAAACATTCTTGAATATGAAATCATCATGCATGCGCATGCATTCCTATTGTGATAGGATTTAATTAATTAATTAATTAATTAAACCCTATTGCTAATTCTAGGTTTATAGGAATGCAAGCATGGGGAAGTTCTGTACTTTGAGTTGAAAGTTGGAAGATCTATGCACCAGGAGTCAAAATGAACCAAAAAAAAAAAAAAAAAAAACAAAACCCATGGCCATTAACGCACTGTAGCACAGCTTTGAAACATCTCCCAGCCCTGAAATTAGCTTCATTGAGTTAATTGTTCAAAATTATCTATAAAATAGTGTCAGTATAAGCATTACTGGCCGAACAACTCAGGGGAAAATTAGTCCTACAAATAGGCCTGCAATACATGAGCAAAGATGTAGTACATGTTTACTAATTGTAGCTTTGCTAAAACACCAAATAATAAAACACAAAACCAAACAAAGAAATAGAAAACAAAGAAAATATCCTATGCTTAGTTACCCTTAGTTACATGTAGTCCTAATGAAAAGAAAGACCATAATAGCTAGCTTGGTGAATATGCCTGGGCCCAACAACATGGGCTCCCTCTCAACTGAGCCTGTAATATTGCCACTGAATGCTGAATGCTCAATCAATAGGCAGTAGAGACTAAGCCTTAGGTATGGCCTCCTCCTTTGAGGAGTTCAGTTAGCCAATGTGTAGACTGTGATCGATTGATTACATTGGATCCTTTCTACTCCTGAATGGCAAATAATTCATCCATTTTGGATTGATATATATCCTGGGTGATCAAGACCTACCTTAAAGCTCTCCTCAGTTTGGCTAAACTTCAGACAGTTTTCTTCCAGACTATCAGCCCCTAACCTTTCTTTTTTCTTTTCTTTTTTTTTTTTTTATAGCATTTACTTTAGAAAACTTTCAATTATAAATTTTTGTTTTGTCCCTTTGAAGTGTATGCAAACTTTCTCCCCAACTCTTTCCAGTTTTGTAACTCAGGAAATGTCTAAGGACCTAAGAACGATCTCTTTGAAATGTAAACATCAAAGGAGATAATTCTCCTATTACCTAGTGGCTGAAGGAGGGTAGGAGCCAAACTTCAATTAGCAGCAATTAGCAAATGTAGAAAGATTGAACACAGAGAAAAACATTTGCAATCTGAGGAATAACTCAATGTGCTGGACATATACCACTGACAACCCCACCCCTACGGTCCTCTAATACTTTTCTCCTAGATAATCCCAATGCATAAAAACTCTCCAGTCTTTTGTTTTCGTGGACTTGAATTCAGTCCCCTTCCCTATTGTAGTAATCTTAAATAAGGCCTTCCTTGCTTGCTTAACATTGTCTTGTGCAATTTTTGCTTTGATATGGGTATGGCTACGTGTTTGTGTTTTCCTTCTCTGTCTGTGGTGCCCTTGCCAGCAAATTTACTCAGGGACAAGTTGACAGATTTATTTTAATAGGATCATGAACAGTCCCTTGGGAAAGCAATCCACAATATGGCAAAGGTGGTATAATAATGAGTACAATGTCCATGGAATGCTTTGAAAACAATACCTGTAATATTCCTGATAGGATATTTTTGCCTTTTCACCATTGTTACCAGTGACACAATTGACTAATTTTTACCTCATTGAGCAACTTTTGGCGTTCTGGATTAGAGGTGTTAGTTCTGAGAGGAGGGACATGTTTACTCAAGAACATATGAAGGATCTCACGAAACTTAAAATTATCGACTTAACTTAGTTATCTTGAGCTCCTCATGCCCATCAAAGAACAATCAAAAAGGGGTACCTGGATGGATGGTTAAACATCCAACTTTTGATTTCGGCTCAGGTCATGATCTCAGGTTTGTGAGTTTGAGCCCCATGTCGGGTTCCATGCCCAGCATGGAGCCTACTTGAGACTCTCTCTCTCTCTCTCTTTCTCTCTCTCTGCCTCGCTCTCGTTCTCTCCTTCTCCCTCTACTTCTCTCCCTTGTTCTTTCTCTCCCTCTTTCTCAAAAAAAAAAAAAAAAGTTACTATACTGGCAGAAATACCTGACCACAATTATCACAAGGGTATGGTGTTGCTATTGTGTAATGGTAGTATATCTGGAGCTAAGGAGATTCCTTGGGGGACCTCTTAGTGCTTTCATTCAGTCAAATCTTAAATGACAATTGCAGGAAACACACTCTGACAAGGACATGGTAACCAAAGGATTGGAACCCTCAGGCATGAAGGTATGATTTATCACACTGTGCCAGTGCTCTTGGCTAGCTTAAGTGCCGACTCGAGCTGAGGGAAATTTAACAGGAGCAGTAGAAGAGGAATATAAAGAAAATCAGCCGTGGCCAACCTCAGGACCAAGTGTAGCAGTTCGTTATATCATCTCATAATTTGTGGTTGGTTGTTGTTTTTAATTACAACCAACATTTAAGGAGCAATAATATTCAGAGAGTTGGGCATTTAATATAAGGCCTGACTAACGTAAGGTAAAGACAGTGGCTTTTATTGCTGTGCTCTGCCCAGCACTACAAGTAGTTCAGTATATTATGCCTAGTTTCCAGGGCCAATCCTTGTACCTTAGGACTTTTTCTGGAAGCACAAAAGCCTTTCGTCTGTGAACTTTTAGTGCTGGGAGTGTTTTGAGGTTTCAGCACACTCTGAGAGTGGATGGATAAATATATAGTTCCTTTGCCTCTCAAGTGAAATAATTTTGAGGTATGATTTTATTCCACTTTCTGGAGTTTTCTCAGTGGATTAAATTCTATTTGCAGATCACAATAGCCAACTGAAATGCACCCTGTAGGACTACCTTCTTTTCCCTATCATTCATTCACATTTCCACATGACATTTGTATACCAAAATAATTCTTTTACACTCCAATTTATATTTCAATATCTGCTTCTAGGAAAAAAAAAAAACTAACAAGCGAAAAACCCTAGCACACGCGCACACACACACACACACACACACACACACACAAACGCACACACTTATATGATATGGTCTCTGACCACTCACTGCTAAAAGGTGGGGGTAATTTCTAATTCCCCATGATAGGCACAATGGTGGGTAGTGTATAATTTTTAAGATCCTGATTGAATGGTATTCTAGAACAAGTTTAATTTCCTTGTCTGTCTTGAAGTCATGAATACATATAATAAATGTGTCTTTTTATAAATTTATACAAACATAGTTTTCTATATAATAAACAAACTTTCACAATAATATAAAGGATGCCTTGATTACTTACTTAATCTTAGTTTCCCAGATAAATTTCTCAAATTTCCTTTCTCAAAAACAAATATTAACAAAATAGTTAAGTTCTTGGTAAATTGTGTGGGATCAGAAGTATGTCTTGGAATTAAGGTAAGAGAAATTTAAATAAATACCATGCAAGATTTGTTGATGAACATTGCCTTTCCTTTAAATTCAAACTAGGAATCATTCTTATGCAAGAATATTTACTAGCTATTATTTCACACATAGTTAAAACCGGAACTGAAGAGTTTTAGATTGGGTCAGCACATGTTAAAAAATAGAGAATTATGTACAATGATAATGAAGCAGTGGAAATAATATATGAGAAAAAGTCTCCCCAACAAATGGTGTTAGGAAAACTGGACAGTAACATGTAAAAGAATGAAACTGGACCACTTTCTTACACCACACACACAAATAAATTTAAAATGGATTAAAGACCTAAATGTGAGACCTGAAACCATAAAAATCCTAGAAGAGAGCACAGGCAGTAATTTCTCTGACATAGGCCATAGCTACTTTTTTTCTGGATAGGTCACCTGAGGCAAGGGAAACAAAAGCCAACATAAATTATCAGGACCACATCAAAAAAAGCTTTGCACAGCCAAAGAAACAATCAACAAAGCCAAAAGGCAACCTATCAAATGGGAGAAGAAGATATTTGCAAATGACATACAGATGATGGGTTAGTATTCAAAATATATAAAGAACTTATAAAATTCAGCTTCTCAAAACTGAATAAACCAGTTAAAAAATGGGCAGAAAACAACAGCCATTTCTCTAAAGAAGACATACAGATGGCCAACAGACCCACGAAGAGATGTTCATCATCACGGAAATACAAGTCAAAACCACAATGAGATATCACCTCACACTTGTCAAAATGGCTAAAATCAACAACACAAGAAAAAAAATATGTTGGTGAAGATGTGGAGAAAAAGGAACACTTCATGTGGTGTTGGTGGGAAGGCAAGCTAGTGCAGCCACTGTGGAAAACAGTATAGAGTTTCCTCAAATAGTTAAAAATAGAACATGTATCCAAAGGGATACATGCACCCCTCCTAGAGCAGCATTATTTACTATAGCCAAGATACAGAAGCAGCCCATATGAAAGCGTCCATCCATTGATGAGTGAATAAAGGAGGGGAATATATATCACTTCTTCTTTATACATATATGTATGTAAGTATGTACGTATGTATGTATATATATACACATATATATGTAAGTATAAAGTATAAGGTATATACATATACATATATATGAATATTATACATATACATATACATGACATATACATTCATATACATATATATGAATATTATTCAGTCATAAAAAAGAGTTAGATCTTGCCATTTGCAAGGACATGGATAGAGCTAGAGTATAATTTAGCTAAGCAAAATAAGTCAGTAAAAGTAAGGCAAAAACCGTATGATTTCACTCATATGTGGAATTTAAGAACAAAAGGAAAAAATTAAAAAAAGAAAAAAAAAAAAGAATGAGAGAGACAAACCAAGAAACAGACTCTTAATTGTAGACAACAAACTGATGGTTAGCAAAAAGGAGGGGCATGTGAAGATGGGTGAAATAGGTGGTGGGGATTAAGGAAGGCACTCGCTGTGATGAGCATTGGGTGTGGTGTGGAATTGCTGAGCCACTATATTGTACACTTGAAACTAATATAACACTGTATATTAACTAACTAGAATTAAAATGAAAACTTAAGGAAAAAATTCAACTTCAACACAAAATGTGAGCAAAGAGCAAGACCAATTTTCAGGAAGAAAATATTGATATGCCCCGATTCGAGAGACCCCCCGAAAACAAACCACCACAGTCCAGAGTCAAAGCCAAGCGGCAAGGGTCGTTTATTGCAGGTTCGAACCCGGTCCTCCGCACACTCATTGCCGGTGACGCTAAGAGGCCCCTAGCTAGGATCTTACAGCTTCTTTTATAGACAGGCACAAACAAGTTAGCGATTTTTTTTTGCGGTTACAGAGCTGTTATTGGTTGACATTTAAATTTGAACACTCAGCAGAACTTGATTGGTTCCTGCTTTTATTTTTTCAAACCACTCAGCAGAACTCGATAACTTGATTGGTTCCCGCCTTTAGGTCAGACCACAACCGAGTGGTTCCGGGAACGGGGTGGTGGGGGGGGGGTTGGGGGGAGGTCTTTTCTTTGCAGTTGTGAGTACACCCGGTAATTTTTCTCTTAGTCTCTCAATATCACATGAATAATAATCATATGAAAATATGTTCAGGGCACCTTAGTGCTCGGTTGAGCGTCCAACTCCTGTTTTTTTGGCTCAGGTCATGATCCCAAGGTGATGGGATCCAGCCCTATGTCGGGCTCTGCCCTGAGCATGGGATTCTCTCTCTGTATCTCTGCCCCTCTTCCCCACTCATGCTCTCTCTCTGTCTCTCTAAAATAAAATTTTAAAAAAGGAAAGAAAACATGCTCAATTTACCAGTGATCAAAGAAATATACACTAAAATGAAATACCAAGTTCCATTTGCCAAAGCTGCAAAGACTTTTAAGCGTGCTATTCATTCTCCAAACGGGTGGAGTACGGGGAAGTGGACAAACAATGCTGGGAAAGCAAAAAGTGAAGCATGTTATAAATCTGCTTGAAAAATAGTGTGATGTTCTTAAAAAAAATGTAAAACATAAAAATACAGAATTATGTTTTCTAACTCACAGAAGCTGGAATTCTTAGTTCAAATGTAAGTGGCATAAACAGCACAATTGGTTATGTGAGAAACCCTGATTTATGGAACAAAAGTGCATTCTTCTGGAATGATATTTTGTTGCATTCTTTATCAGGTGAAAATATAGCATACTTCACTTATTGGCTTATGTGTTCCTGGCTTTCACTTATTTTTCCCATAATTAATTTCTTATATGGGAGAAATATATTCATTTTGCTTTTTTAATCATTATATTTCACTTTAATTAAAATTGTTTCTTTCAATCATTTTTTATTATCTTATCGTTTTACAGGAGTAATATTATGGCCATTAGACACGAGAATCTTTTAACCCAAATTAAAATGCATTTACCCTGATTTTATTATCTATGCAATTGATCCACTTTAATGATTAAGGAAGTTCAAAAGAAAACATCCACAATGTTTTATTTAGCAGTTTGTATTTTATGAATATAATCTTTGAAGTTGAGACAGGGAAACCTAAGGGACCTCATGAAAGAAAAATCTGTTTTGGTTTTCTCTTTGCTTCATTTCCTGCTTCTCTTCTTGCTAGGACCCGCACTGCAGCCCTACACAGGGCTCATTGTTTGCCCTCCTTGTAAGAGACAAAGAGATACTGACATCTTTGATGTCTTCCAGCACAATAGATGGTATCTAAGGAATGACCAGGCGGATCCATCGTGTGCCTATTCCAGACCACTGGAGCTAGATATCTCAAGTTTGAGACCCCTGGGTTCATGGAATGAGTGACTTATGAAGGACACCTGGATCCTGTACTTGTTCTGAACAGGTCCCGGAGGCCTGAAAGGGCATGTGTATCAGAATATATCAATTGCCAATAAAAACCCCAGACCCCAAGCAAAAATGAGATACCCTCCTTTCCTTTCTGAGTCCCCGGGATGCTCCAGCTATCTCTCTCTCTCTATCTTCAATAAAACTCTGCTTTCACATCCTGCTGGCTTGCATGTTATTTCTGTCCTGCTTGAGACCAAGGACCCTTTTGGCTGGTCCTGTGGGACCCCCTCTGTGTCCTCGGAACTGGCCTGCATGCTCCAAAGTGATTATTATAGATATCAATTAAGAAATTGTACACTAAGCCAAGATAAACCCAACATAAAACCTTTCAGATTTTTGACTGACAAAACAGAATAAAATATGGTGTATCTCTAGGTGCACATTTCTTTCATTTTATTACCTAAACAATAAAGCATTTCCCAATACAAAATGCATCCACAGCCATATCATGTCTTAGAAAGGTTTAGGTATAGACTAGTCCATGATTGGATGTATAAAAACTACATAATCACTGACATTTTCAACACACAGAAAAATGATTATTTTTTTAGAACTACCTTTTCAATGATTTCTTCACTCTTGAGTTTAAATTCCCAAAATTAAGTGTTTATAAATGTCTAAAGGTAGGGATATGCCTTCTGATACAATGGAGATAATGAGTATTTAATATAGTCCTAAAGAATTATACTGACAGTGAATTTCTATTCTAGAAAAACATGTTATTCACTTTATATAAATAGGCATTTTAAAAAGTACTAGGAATCTGTTTTTTCCTATGTATTAGAATAATTACTAGCAAGTCCCAGAGACCAAATGGATAACTCTATCTTAGCCCGTATGTACTTTTTCTCCATGACCTTCAGAGACCTCTTTGATTATTAGCATAACATTTTCTCACCTCTTAGGTCTCCATTTATGCTTCAATAGCCTCATTTACATTTGGCTTACTCACTCAGCAATACTGCAGAGCTTCATAGAAGGAAATAAGCTATCTATGGACAGGAAATTTAAGCAATAGCTCTAGATTTACATTTTTTTAAATATCTCTATTTTCATTCCTATCAACATTCCTCTGGGACTTGGCTCTTTTCCTCTATTTATTGTTTATGTCAGCCTACATTTCTCCTCCTATTTTTATTCCTTTTCCTTTTTTCTAAGTAGGAGTAAAGTTTGCAATCTGTTTTATCCTGTTTCCTTTCTTTAAAGTCCTTTGTTCCACCCACACAATATTTATCTATAGACAGCCTATCGTCAGAATTCTTTTGCTAACATCTTAGAATGGCTGTGTATCAGATTGGCTTACCAAAGCACTAGAGTATAGTATAACTGAGTACTAATTATACTTCGGAAAGATCATGCAATTTGTTTACTTGGTTTTGCAAATACTTGAGGGTGCTATGGAAAGTTAGATCATTGATGTTCGAATCTTTTCAAATAACTTCAGACTGCCTCCTGGCAGTCATTTTATGTTTTGTCCCTCACAGAAGTTTTAATTAGATAGATCAAAGTTGGTTCTCAAATCATAAGAAAAAAATGAAAAAGTCAGCATGAATTTTTACACAAACAAGGGCAGAATGATTCAGATTAGAAAGGGGGGAAAAAGAACTAAAAGATGCAGTTTAGATTAAAAATAATTTTAATGTAATTGAATTGAAATATGCAAATATACTTAAAAAACTGATGAAAGTGCATCTAAAAGCAGATCCTGAATCACAGCAGGGTCCTTAGTATAATAGAGAAATCAATGAGAAAAATAATCATAACTGTAAATCCATAGTTTATGGTAGGTCTAAAGAAGTATTTATTTTATGTAAACAAGACTGAACTTTTTAAGCTAGTGGGCAATGGCTTAGAGAAAGCTTATTAAGCTGTTGCATTTTTTTCTGTGTCCCTGCATCCGTTGAATGACAATTTAATTATAAATACAATGATTTATGAAATCAATAGATACATATTAAAATGAAATTTGCATCCTTTAAAGTGTAATTTGTATAACCAGTTGGATAGATGGTAATGATGTCCTACCTGTGGAAAAATCAAGTAAATATTGTATTTTAGGTGCTAGAAAATAAGAAAGTATAACGACAATAAGGAAGTTACCGTTTTTTCTGTTACAATTATTCAATTGAACCCAATTCTCTACCACTTTCTTTTATAAGTTGTTGCTAAGCTATGTGAAATGAATTCAGATGATCAAATAGTTTTATGAATACTTAGAGGGGAATTTCACAGTGATTTTGAATACCACAAATGAAAAGATAACGTAACGTGTTTTAAAAATAAGTGAGTGCTGAATTCTGATAGAACATGACATCCAAATCTTGTACTATTTCAGCCTTTCACTGAGAGGTTACTTTAGGGATTAAGGCATATGATCTTTTCAAATAAAATGAATTGTCATCAGAAGATCTATTTTGCATATTTCTTTTTGAACATTTCAGTTGTCATGAGTAAAATATGCCGGTGAAATGTATAAATAATAAAACCAGAGACATTAAAAACCCAAGACTTCTTATTTGTCTAGTGGTAGAAAATATAAACTCCTATTAAAAAGACATTTTAGCTTTGTCTGTAAAATTCCAGAAAAGCAACTTAAGCCACTTTTGAAAAAAAGTTGTAGTTATTTATCATGATCTAATATTGAAAGTATTTGAAGTTCCTTTTATATTTAGCTGATTAATGCATCTTTATAATTTACTTACGAACTCTAATTGATTCAAGACTGAGTTGTAAGGCTTACTTTTTTCTTACAGTTGATTTTATTTGATTTACTTCGTTTTAGCTCACTCAGAGTAATAGAGGATAAAGACACAATGAAATTATGCCTGGGGATATTTGTGTTTGTTTAGAAACAAAAACTTAATCTATACATTTAGATGGTGGTGATCTTAACACATTCTTCTGGCTCAAAAATTAAGGTTATTTATTTATCAAGTGGATCCAGTCATTACTATCTTTCAATTATTTCTTGAAAACAATTGGAGCTCTAGCAAGAAAATGCACCACTAAAAAACAAGAATTAGTAATATTTTTAAGAGATATTAAAAAAAGCAGCTCAGGAAAAAATGCATGCAAAATAATAAGTACACCTGTTCGTTTCTCCTTTTTAATCAAGAAATACGATAAACAGAAAGATTATAGTGTTGGTTACATCTTATGCACGTAATCATAGACAGGAGAAGAGAGGGTGTAACCAAACCAACATGAGTTTGCTCCTTGGTGAGTCAGAAACTGCACCCAGGTCAGCTGTCACATAAAGAAAACTTTTATTTGTAGCCAGAGGAGATCACAGGGGAATGGCTTCCAAAGCCATGACTCCTAGAGAGAGGGTGAATGTGTTCCTTTTATTTAGGGTTAAGATGAATATTTAGATAGGAAAGCCTTGTCATCATATGTAGAGGTCGGCATAAGGTTGCATGTGTGCCTTAAGGAAACATGCCTACACATACATTTTATGTTATGTCAATTAGGCTGAGGCTCTTCCTTCAGTGGAGATTTTAGTGTTATAATGAGGTAAAGGTAATTGTAGGTCATTCCAGAGGTCATTCCATGGTCCATTTGCGCAGGCATGAGTTAGGTATAGATCAAATGGTCTAGGAGGTCTGGGCCAGCAGAAGATTTTGTCAGGACAGTCGCCATTACCTGACGAGTGGATTTAGGTTTCATTTGCCTGAGTTAAGAGGAAAGCCAGAAAGAAAAGCTTAGGAGTAAATGTAAGATAAAAGTTAGTAGGTATAAGTATATGGTCAGTAAAGGCTAGGTCTTGAGGTCTAGTTGGTGACAAGAGTTTAAGAAAGGAGGTAATGAGTGGCTGCACCTCAAAAAATTAAAAAATAGATTTACCCCATGACCAGCAATAGCACTGCTAGGAACCTACCCAAAGGATACAGGAGTGCTGATGCATAGGGGCACTTGTTCCCCAATGTTTATAATAGTACTTTCAACAATTATGGGAAAAACCTAAATGTCCATCAACTGATGAATAGATAAAGAAGATGTGGTTTATATATACAATGGAATACTACTTGGCAATGAGAAAGAATGAAATCTGGTCATTTGCAGCAACATGGATGGAACTGAAGGGTATTATGTTAAGTGAAATAAGTTAGGCAAAGAAAGACAGATACCATATGTTTTCACTCATATGTGGATCTTGAGAAACTTAACAGAAGATCATGGGGGAGTGCAAGGGAGAAAACCCTCAAGCTATTTTTAACTTTTTAAAAAATGTTTATTTATTTTGAGACAGAGAGAGAGACAGAGCGTGAATGGGGAGGGGCAGAGAAAGAGGGAAACACAGAATCTGAAACAGGCTCCAAGCTCTGAGCTGTCAGCACACAGCCCGACGCAGGGCTCGAACTCATGGCCCGCGAGATCATGACCTGAGCCGAAGTCAGACGCTTAACCGACTGAGCCACCCAGGCACCCCTCAAACTATTTTTAAAAACAAAAAATGGAGCACTTACTAATTCATTCTATGAGGCCAGTATTATCCTAATACCAAAGCCAGATGAAGATGAAGATACTAGAAGAAAGGAAAAAATAAAAAGCAATATCTCTGATGAATACTGATGCAGAAATCTTCAACAAAATAGTAGCAAACCAAATTCAACAGCACACTAAAATGGCTTTACACCATGACCAAGTGAGATTTGTTCCTAGAATCCAAGGATGGTTCAATATATGAAAATCAATCAATATATTGCATTAACAGAAAGAAAGGGTGGGGGGAACCCACATGATCATGACAATTAATGATGAATGCACATTCGACAGAATTCAATACCTTTTTGTGATAAAAGCACGCAACAAAATATGAATAGAAGGAATTACCTCTACATAATATAGGCCACGTATGAAAAACCCACAATCAGCATCATATTTAATGGTAAAAGACTGTAAGTTATTCATCTAAGATATGGGTTAAGGCAAGAATGTGTGATTTTGCCACTTCTGTTTAACAAAGCATTGAACATCCTATCTACAGCAAATAGGCAAAAAAGATAAATCAAAGGCATCCAAGTTTAAAATAAAGAAGTAAAAGTATTTTCTGTTCACATATAATATAATCTTACATGTAGAAAACCTAGAAGAATCCATAACCATTAGAGCTAATAATAAAATTCAGCAAAGTGGCAGGATATAATCAAAGCACAAAACTCGATTATTTTTCTGTGCACTAACAATGAACAACAAGGAAAAAAATTTTCTTTATAACAGCACCAAGTTTCGAATTGTATTTTGATTTAATTCTACTTTCCTAATTCTCCAAATTACTTGGCATTCAAGTAAAATGTACTCAAATAATTCTATTAAATATTTCATGTGTAAAATAATCACATTTTTTTTCTCAAAATCTTTCCTCTGTTTCCTGTTTCTATCTGATATTTCCTATACATAGATAATTACAATAATTTCTATAAAATTTTGGTGAGAATTATTTGGGGAGAGGTTAATTGCTGTTTTTCTGAGCAAAGGTAATTTAAAAAATAAGTCAATACTCTAAACAAAATAATAGCAATGTGGATGGACTGAATAACAACACCATATCTTTTATCAGGCTGTGAAGGTAACTATCACATCACATTGTGCTTCAAATTATATAAACAGCAATGAAAAATGTTCAATGTTGCCAACTTTTTATCTTAGCAAATTTTCATCTTTCCTATTAATTTATTTCTATTTTATTTAGGACTATAAATAAAAACCAATAGAAATAAAACAAATCTCAGTAGAAAGCTGTAGCATGGTCATGCACTGGAGAAAATTATTTAAAAAATATGCATTTATCTTAACTTTGCGTAATAATTTAATATGATTTCCCTGAAACTCCAAATGGATATTTATTAAAATCAAACAAATATTTCAAAATTCATTTGGAACAACAAACAAGTGACTATTATAAGGCAATTTAAGCAGTGGAATAATAAGAGAGTTGGCACAAATATTCGTAAAGCTATAATAATTACGACATGCTACAGTCACAGAATAGATAGGTCGATGGGAAATAGTAATCTCAGTAAACAATGCTAGCAATTGTATGCAACAAAAAAGATGTCTATTATCTATGTCTATTTTTTAGAAGGAACTTTGTGAGATCAAGTGAAGATTTATATTTTTTACTACGTCCTACATACTTCTCTTGACAAATAGACAAAAAAGACTGCGTGTCCAGAAACAATAGTTAGGCAGGTGAATGATGTTCTGAAAAGAGGCATAAGGGTGTATGTTGGGGGTGAAGAGCTCAGAATGATGGGAAACTATCAAAGAGAAATTTTAGCGTTTGCCTTGAGGGAAACATTTAGAGAATTGGAGAATTGAATAAATAGGATGTTTAATGAGACTATGTGAGAAAATCTCCTTGAGGAGATTTAGGATAAAGCTCTATATTGCTCATTAAGTTTTCTGGTTTTAATTGTGGTATCTTGGAAAACAGATTGGGTCATGAGGGGCCCAAAGTTTTTTCTATAATATGTATTTAAAATTTCATTATTAAAAAAGGTGATTTAAAAGAAAAGTTAAACTCAGAACATAGAGATACAAAATTAGAAGTAAATATAAGTGAATATTTAAAAGTTTAACATAGGGGCGCCTGGGTGGCGCAGTCGGTTAAGCGTCCGACTTCAGCCAGGTCACGATCTCGCGGTCCGTGAGTTCGAGCCCCGCGTCAGGCTCTGGGCTGATGGCTCAGAGCCTGGAGCCTGTTTCTGATTCTGTGTCTCTCTGTCTGCCCCTCCCTCGTTCATGCTCTGTCTCTCTCTGTCCCAAAAATAAATAAAAAACATTGAAAAAAAAATAAAAGTTTAACATAAAGAAAACTTTTCTAAGCATCAACAGAGGTAATATACGGTGGGAATGATGATTAATAGATTTGTCTAGCTATAAACCTTAAATGATGGTATTGAAAATTAGATGAATATCAAAATCAAAGACAAATAACAAACTGAGGAACATAATGTAATTCTAACATTAAATAAGTAATTCATGAGTTAATATATAAAATAGTGAGCAAAACCCTATATTACCATATAAAATTTGGCCAGAGGAACAGCAAGCATTTTACAAAAGAAGAAATATATAGACACACAGACCAATGGGACAGAATAGCAAGCCCAGAAATAAGCCTCTGCATATATGGGCAATTAGTTTATGACAAAGAATCCAAGTATATACAATGGGGAAAGGACAGTTTCTTCCATTAATGGTGTTGGGAAAACTGGATAGCCACATGCAAAAGAAGGAATCTAGAATAGTATTTTACATCAGATGCAAAAATTAACTCAAAATGTATTAAAGATTTCAATATAAGACCTGGGGGCACTTGGGTGGCTCAGGTGGTTAAGTGTCCGGCTCAGGTCATGATCTCACAAAGCCTGTTTGGGATTCTCTCTCTTTCCTCTCTCTCTAGCCCTCCCTCTGCTCATTCTCTCTCTCTCTCTCTCTCTCTCTCTCTCTCTCTCTCTCTCTCAAAATAAACATTAAATAAATAAATACATATAAGACCTGAAACCATATAAATCCTAGAGGAAACATAGGCAATACTCTCCTTGATATTAGTCTTGGAGATGAATTTTTTGCATGTGACTCTAAAAACAAAGGCAACAAAAGCAAAAATAAACAAGTGAGACTATATCAAGCTAGAACGTTTCTGCACAGCAAAGGAAATTATCAACAAAATGAAAAGACAAGCTAGGGAATGGGAAAACATATTGCATATCTAATAAACAGGGAATATCCAAAGTATGTAAAAATCACATACAACTTAATAGAAAAAAAAAGACAATTCAGTTAACAAATGGGCATATGATCTGAGTAGATATTTCTTCCAAGGATACATACAAATGGCCAACAAATATACTGAAAAATTTTCAATTTAATCATCAGGGAAATGCAAATCAAAATCACAAGGAGGTATCATGTCACACCTGTTAGAATGGCTATCATCAAAAAAAAAAAAAGAAAAAGAAAAACAAAACAAACAAACAAAAACAAAACAAAAAAAACAAGAGAGAGCAGGTGCCGGGGAGGAGGCAAATTTGTACTCCATAAGTGGCAAAAGGGAGCCCTTATACACTGTTGATGGGAATGTAAATTAGTCTGTCTAACCACAGAAAATAATATGGATGTTTCCGAAAAAATTAAAATAGATCTACCGTACAATCCAGCTATTTCACTGCTAGATATATACACAAATAAAATGAAAACAGAATTTTAATGAGATATATACATACCCATGTTCATTGCAGCATTATTCACAATGATACGGAAATCATGGAAATCTTATTCCAAGATATGGAAACAGTTTTAGTATTCATTGGTGGATGAATGAATAAAGAGGTGTGTGTGTGTGCGTATGTGTACAATATTATTTAGCTGTAAAAAAAAATTATATCTGGCCATTTGCAACAACATAGATAGAACTTGAAGGAGTTACATTAAGTGAAATAAGCTGGACAAAGACAAATACTGTATGATCTCATTTATATGTGGAATCTAAACAAACAGAACAAAACCAAGCTCATAGGTACATAGAACAGATTGGTGGTTGCCAGAGGTTGGGGATGGGGGGAGAGGTGGGTGGTTGAAGGGGGTCAAAACGTAAAAACTTCCAGTTATACTATAAATAAGTCAAAGGGATATAAAGTACAATATGTTACTATAGTTAATAATACTGCATTGCATATTCAAAAATTGCTAAGGGAGTAAATATTAAAAGTCCTCATCACAAGAAAAAAACACACTTAACCTATGGGAATGGATGTAAATTTGACTTATTGTGGCGATCATTTTACAAGATGTATGTACACATATCAAATCTTTATGTTACATACCTAAAAGTAATGTAATAGGTAGATTATACCTCAATAGAAAAACAATATAAATAGTCATTATATGTATAAAAGGAGAATAATTTTTTAGTAACCAAGACATGACAGTTATAAAATCGAAATGAAAATAATAAAAAATAAAATTTCAAAAGATAAAAAACAAATAACTAAGTATTATATGTTGACATTTATATATGTTGAAATGAGTTGTTATTAAAATGTTATGTTCATGGCTGAATGAGAAGCAAGTCGTGGCCTGATGAGAGAAACATTTTGGACATAGTCATCATATTGCACTTGAAATGGCAGTACCAATTTAATATATATTTTTAAATTAATTTATTTATTCTGAGATAGCACTAACAGGAGAGGGGAGGGGCAGGGAGAAAGGGAGAGAGAGAATCCCAAACAGGCTCCGTACTGTCAGCACAGATCCCGATACAGGGTTCGAACTCATGAACCATGAGACCATGATTGAGCTGAAATCAAGAGTCATATGCTTAACTAACTGAACCACCAGGTGCCCCATTGAAATAGCAGTACCAATTCGTATTTGTATCCATGAGCATAAGAAACTCCTAACATGGCATGCATTCTTTTATCTAGTGAGTAAATATATATGAAGGTGTCCTAAAGAAATAGATATATAAATACGAATTTACATACATAGTATCCTCATCAGTAATGTCATCAGTGTTCTCGTAAACACTTGTAAAGTTTTATTGTAGTAAGAAAAATATTTAGACAATCTACACAGTCTTGAAAAGGTAAATTGTAATTTGGTGTATGTGTAGGACTACAGAGTTCATGCCTATGAAGCCAACACTAGAGTCTCTGTCAACATCTGTCCCTTACACCTCTAACCAAGTAGGAAAATCTAACTTAAAGGGCCGCACTGGAAGCACCTATCATTCCATCTCTTTTGCCAATGCCCCTACCTCTAATTATAGCATATGTTTTTCAAATCCAACTCTTTACCTATATGGCTCACTTTTCCTGTAAACAATATTTTTTTCCAGCTCCTTGAAACTGCTATGTCTCTAAATGCTGGAATTCAGCTAAATGGGAGTTGAAACTTGTATAACTCCAAGGTCTCTTATGATAGATTTATCTCAAAGAAATTGCCTATATCCAAAAATTAAATGTGTACTCCATAAAACACGAGAATGTTGGAATCTTTAGTATTGTCATTTCCTCCCATTTCTGCTATGTTTATTGGTATGTCAGAACACTGGGGACTATTATTTATTTATTTTTTTTACCCATGACCCCAGATTTAGGTACTGTGTGTCTCCTACCCTCAAATAATCTTATAGAGTAATGGCTTCTTGTTCTTGGGATTGGTATATAGTAATACCCTTAAGTATAGCTGCTCAGTTAACGATGCCCCAGTTGAAAATTTCTTCATTTCTAGCAATCTTCATCATACTTAGATCTTACCAGAGTGGGGCCATCCACACACAGTAGCGTAAGAAGAGGAGCTGGCCACACCAGCAAGAGAAATTATATGATTTAGGGTGGGGGCTTTGGGCCAAGTGATACCAGCCCAACCTCCATGAGATTGCTGGAGATTAAGGTCAATCATATGGGCAATAAATCAATCATGCATATATAATGAGGCATCAATAAAAACTGTGGATGTCTTGGTTCACAGGAGATTCCCAGACTGACTATATCCTATGTATATTGTCACATTTCAGTGCTAGGAAAGTAATGCATCCTGGGGACAGTGGAAATTACCATTTGGAACTCACTCAAACTTTTCCCTATGTCTTTCCATAGCTATTTTTTTTCTTTTCAAATTTTTATTTAAATTCTAGTTAGTTAACATAGTGTAGTATTGGTTTCAGGAGTAGAACCCAGTGATTCATCACTTCCATACCACATGCAGTGCTCCTTGAAACAAGTGCCCTCCTTAGTACTTTTAATGTATCTTTTCCCTGTAATACATATGAGTATCATAAGTTTCAGTAAGTTGAGTATTGTTAAGACTCAACTAGCAAATAATTTCTAGCAAATGATTAAAATTGAGGGTGGTCTTGAGAAACTTGCAAATTTGAAGTTGGTGTCAAAAATTAGGATGTTCTTGTGTAGACTCTTCCCTCTAAGTTTGTAGTTGGGCCCTAACTCCTCACAGCTGGGCAGACCTTGCAGTCTGGAGAGTTGTGTCCTTAACTTTATAGTTTGGTTAACTGTAAGATAGGGCCTTTTATCGTAATTCTGTCCTAGGTTCCACAAATATCAGGGAAGAAGCCTGGAGCTTCAAACTGAAACATAAGAAGGCATAAAGAAGAGGCATTTCATGGGGCGCCTGGGTGGCGCAGTCGGTTGAGCGTCCGACTTCAGCCAGGTCATGATCTCGCGCTCCGTGAGTTCGAGCCCCGCGTCGGGCTCTGGGCTGATGGCTCAGAGCCTGGAGCCTGTTTCCGATTCTGTGTCTCCCTCTCTCTCTGCCCCTCCCCCGTTCATGCTCTGTCTCTCTCTGTCCCAAAAATAAAGTAAACGTTGAAAAAAAATTAAAAAAAAAAAAAAAAAGAGGCATTTCATTTGGGCTGAAATATTACTTAAGATACTCAAGAAACTGGGGCACCTGGGTGGCTCAGTCGGTTGAGCCTCAGACTCCAGCTCAGGTCGTGATCTCACCTTCTGTGAGTTGAGCCCCGCCTCGGGCTCTGTGCCAACAGCCCGGAGGCTGGAGCCTGTTTCGAATTCTGTGTCTCCCTCTCTCTCTGACCCTCCCCTGTTCATACTCTGTCTCTCGCTGTCTCAAAAAAATAAACGTTAAGAAAAAAATTTAGAAAAAAAAGATATTCAAGAAACTGAGTGATGACCTTTGGACTGGTTGTGGTGAATGTGAGGGGGCTGGTGCAAGAGGTTTCATCAGGTCTGTCTTACTGAGTTTATATGTGAATAGTCACTGTGATTGTTATGTGAGATGGGAATGTATGTGTGACAGAAGATATGGCTAATATCAGCAAATATGTATATATATAATGTGTGTGTATATATATATACATATATATATACATATATATATTACTTAGATATATAAAACTTGCTGAGGAAGAGGTGGGAAGGAGGTAGTAATTAAAGACAAACTCTAAAAAAAAGATAAACTCTAAGTTTTGCCTTAAATCACTAAATCTAATCAAGTAAAAAATAAATTTCTGTCCAAATTTCAAGTACAGTTAAGTTGTATTGGCCTTTACACATACCATTGTTCAACCACAAGAGCTCTGAAGGTCATCTTGTGGCCATACCAATAAGTGCCCTCCCTTGGAAGGTGAGAAGGATTTCATGTCCCGGAAAAAATTGGAGGATGTTGAGTATCTGCCTGCAGAACATCTGGTATCCTTATAGGCCAAGCCTTGTTTGGTTGAACACAGGTGCTGGATCCTACAGTGAACAATGATGAGGAATGCATCTTGTCAAAGGTATCTGCAAACTTTGTTTCTACAATTACTCCTTCAGAAAGATGTTCTTGAATGAGAAGAAGAATGTCTCTATACATGAAACATATAAAAGAGTGTCTTCAGGCAAAGAAGATTCATCTAAGTGGATGAATTCAAACATTTTTTTTTTTTTTGCCAGGGGCAACTAAACTTTTACCATTTCAAGTAAAGAAGGTTGTCTTTAGGAATTTATAGTTTTTAATTCACTGCGTTTCAAACAACGAAAACTGCAATGACTGGGAATATCAGAGAGCTATAGAGATACTCTGCTCAGAGAAATCTTTTGCCTAGAGAATATTATTGCCCTTGAACCACAATATCAACAGAGACAAGCTCTGCATTCAGTGCATAGACAACCCTGCATAGCATGACTGTGCAGTCATCTGATAGGATTTCCAGGTGGTTTTTAATTCATTCATTCTATAAATTTATTCATTTATTTATTGAGTCAGGCACAATTCTAGATGTGGGATATATAACACAGGGAAAAAAATCCTTTATCTCCAGAGCTTACAAACTAGTGGGGAAAGGCAGATGAAAGAGAGTAGGAAACCGAGAGAGAAAGAGAGGGAGAATGAGAGGAAGATGAAAAAGAAAAGGCGAGAGGAGGAAGGAAGGAGAGAAAATAAATATGCAACTAGTGATAAGGAAAGAAAGAATGGTAGAAGTGTTGGGGAGGGATAAAAGTTCAGAAAGGGCAAGTCAGGGAGTTCTTTATTTTCATTCTACTTTGCTTCTAGCCCTTTTATCTGGATAGTTTATTCTGAAGCAGCGAGGGTGGCTTGACTATGTCTCAAAAGAGCTTTCCTATGAGAATGGAATGAAATAAAATTAGTCAATAGTTTTGAGGCTTATTGAAACAAAGTTTAATGATGGCAAAGAGAACAGTATTAAGTAGAGATTGAAGGTTGTGGACTGCTGGTCACATTACAATGAAATCAGTTGCAGTCCTTCGAAAATGAAAATAAAACAGGGTCAAACCTCTGGATATGTGAAACTACAAGGAAGCACTACTTAGTTGTAAATACAAATAGGATTTCAAAAAGGTTCTTTGCTTGTCTGCTTTTTGGTCTTAATTTTTAGTGTTGAGCTTCAGAACCGGAAGGGTAGTAAGGGCAGAGAAGACATTGGTAAACTGGAGGAAGAGGTCGGTTCCTGCACAGACTTGGGGTGCATCATAAAACACCCATATTACTTGGGGAGATGGACATACAGTGTGTCAGTGCAGATGGAAGGCAACAATACCAATTTAGATAGCACAAAAGAGTACACTCCATTATAAAATCAAGGGATTGCAACAGAAGAAGGCAGGGTTTGGTAATTTTGCAAGTGAGTCTTTGAGGAAAAACAAAGGCCCCCCACACAAACCTGCCATGCTGCTCTGAGAACCAATTGGACCTGGAATTCCTTTGAGTATGGACTTGCTTTAGACAGATGAGCCTCTATACTCTGTCCATCTAGCCATCCTAAAAGATAAGTCTTGGGGCGCCTGGGTGGCTCACTTGGTAAGCATCCGATTTCAGCTCAGGTCATGATCTCAAGGTTGGTGAGTTCGAGCTCGGGGTCGGGCTCTGTGCTTACAGCTCAGAGACTGGAGCCTGCATCAGATTCTGTGTCTCCCTCTCTCTCTGCTCCTCCCACACTCACACTCTGTCTCTCTCTCTCAAAAATAAATAAACATTAAAAAAAATTAAAAAAAAAAAAGAGCAAAAAGATAAATCTTTAGATAAGTGAAGCCCTTCTCTTGCATATGAAGAAATAGTCAAGCAATGGATGACAATGTACTCCTTTGTGCATACTAGCCATGCTCTAACAGCTGTTTAATAACCTGAATATCTTTTGTCTCTTGTTTAAAGAAAACTCATGGGAAACCTGTTAGCCTCAGAGCACTAAGTTGTTTTTACCTCAAGGCATTTGCTTGAACTGCTATTTCTGCTCACTCTCTCAGTCCCTCTCCACATCACCATCTCAGGCTGATCTTTGCTGATTATTATACAAAAATACCCTACTATCTTTGCTCTCTCTTCCCCTTGCTGCTCTCTCCTCCCACTACCACACCTAGCAGTGTGATAATGTATTTACGTGTTTATCTTCTGCCTTCCCTTCTGGAAAGTAAGCTCCATGCTGAGAGCAGCGCCTAACACCTAGCAGGGAAAGATTTGTTCTGTAAATCAATATGCAAAATATTTAGCAAATTCTCCATATCAGTCAAATAAGAGTTTGGGGATGTGCTTCTATGCATTCTCACATGAGAATCCTCTTGGGTTCGGCCTGTTCATCATCGATCTTCATCTTTTTATTGTCACCAATCTTCTTTATTGCCTCGATAGTTTTGCCTTTTCCAGAATGCCATTTAGCTGAAATCAAATAGTACGTAGCTTTTTCAGATGGGCTTCTTCCCTAGTGATAAGTATCTAAGTTTTCTCTGTGTCTTTTCATGGCCAGATAGTTAATTTCTTTTTTATTGCTGAATATATTCCATCTTCTGGATGCTTACTGAAGGACATCTTGATGCTTCCAAGTTTTGGAAATTATGAATAAAGCTGCTGTAAATATCCATGTATGGGTTTTTGTGTAGACACATGATTTCAACTCCTTTGGGAGAATGTCAAGGAGTGCAAATGCCGGATCATATGGTAAGAGAAAGTTTATTTTGTAAGAAACAGCCAAACTGTACTCCAAAGTGGCTGTCCCATTTTGCATTCCCAATGCAATATATGGTTTCTGATGCTGACCCACATCCACACCAATATTTGGTGTTTTCACTGTTCTGGTACTGACCATTTTTATGGATGTGCAGGTATTTCACTATTGTCTTAATTTGCATTTCCCTGATGGCATATGATGAAGAACATCCTATCATATGCTTATTTGCTATCTGTAAATCTTCTTTGATGAGGTGTCCATTAAGATCTTTGGTCCTTTTTTAATAGGGTTGTTCATTGTCTTATTGTTGAGTTTAAAGTGTTCTTTGTATATATTGGATAGTTGCCCTTTGACATATGTGTCTTCTGCAAATATTTTCTTTTAGTCTATGGCTTTTCTTCTTTATTCTTGACATTGTCTTTCACGAGCAGAAGTTTTTAATTTTAATGAAGTCCAGTTTATCCATTATTTCTTTCATGGATCATGTCTTGGTGTAGGACAATGGCCATACCTAAGGCCATCTAGGTTTTCTCCTTTGTTATAGCCTAGGAGTCTTATAGTTTTGCATTTACATTTTGGCTCATGATCCATTTTGAGTAAACTTTTGTGAAGGGTGTAAGATCTGTGTTGAGTCATTTTTATGCATGTGGATATCCACTCGTTCCAGTATCATTTTTTTGAAGAGCCTACCTTTGTTCCATTGTATTGTCTTTGCTTCTTTGTCTAAGGTTGCTGACTATATTTATGTGGGTCTACTTCTGGACTCTGTTCTGTTCCATGAATCTATTTATCCTTTCTTTTCCCAATACCATATTGCTTTGATTACTGTAGCTTTTATAGTAATTTTCAAAGTTAGGTAGAGTCAGTTCTCCAACCTTGTTCTCCTTCAATATTGTGTTGCCTATTTTGGGTCTTATGCCTTTTCGCATATACTTTAGAACCAGTATGTTGATGTCCATAAAACAAAGGTTGTTATTTCTTAAATCTGAAAAATCAAGTATTAGTATTTTCCAGTATCATGCAGCTATGGTAGGATAGTCAGTGTGGTTAAAGTAATATGATATTCACTTAATATTCCTGTAGCTCTGCATGAGAGAATTTTTAGTTTTTCAGTTCACATATATATGAATGAGATTCATGAAATCTATTTCCCTCGAATGGCAGACTATAAAACTTCAGAATTTGTGTGAGAGATTATATTGTCATTTATGCTTTAGTACAATATAATCTCTCACACAAATTCTGAGGTTTTATAGTCTGCCTTTCGAGGGAAATAGATTTCATGAATCTTATTCATATATATGTATATCATTTGAGGTACCAGAAGTCTGTGGTCTTTTATGGTCAGTCTGATTCCTACTCAATGTAAGGAACTCAGAGTTGTGCCAATCTAGGTAAATAGAAAGCCACTGTCTAGACTAGACAAGGCCCTACTACATTATCCTAAGGCTCTACAGGATTGGGATAAGAGAAGTTGAACCTGCTACAAATAAATGTTAAGAGAAGAACTATTGCAAAGGCTCTATGATAACTTACTATTTCTTTTATATTACTGTTCTTCATTGGTAAGTTTTCCATGTCTACATCAAAACTTCCTACTGAAGGAATCTTACTGATGCAGGAGGAGGTATGTTTGAGTCTTCATATTAAATAGACTAAATCACTTCCTTTCCTAAGTACCTTGGTAGTTTATGTATCTCTTAATTATACCAATAATTGTTTGGCATGCAGTATTGTTAGTTGTGTACATGTCCAAAGTGTCCAATTCTATTGCAAGTTCTTAACAACAGAGAACAAGTGATTTTTTATAACTTCAAACAGTGCATTGAAGATTACTTACATATAATATAAGAAATACTTGACCAGTAAATGCTTAGTTGGAACATTCTTTTTTTTTTTTTTTTTTATTTAAAAAAAAATTTTTTTTTTTCAACGTTTATTTATTTTTGGGACAGAGAGAGACAGAGCATGAATGGGGGAGGGGCAGAGAGAGGGAGACACAGAATCGGAAACAGGCTCCAGGCTCTGAGCCATCAGCCCAGAGCCTGACGCGGGGCTTGAACTCACGGACCGTGAGATCGTGACCTGGCTGAAGTCGGACGCTTAACCGACTGCGCCACCCAGGCGCCCCGGAACATTCTTATATACAAATCTTAAAGGCACTAGATGGATTTGCCAATTTTGACAATTGCTGAGTCAAGGTTCTCCAGAGAAACATAACCAATAGGATGTAAATATATATAAAAAGATGCTTTATAAGGAACCGGCTCATGCAATAATGGAGACAAAGTCCCAAGATCTGTAGTTGGCAAGCTGGAGACCTAATAGTGTAGTTTCAGTCCAAATGATGGCGGGCTTAGGAGCCAAAAGTTGATGTTATAGTTTGAGACTAAAAGCAGGGAAGAAACAAAAACAAAACAAAACAAACAAAACAAAACAAAACAAAACAAAACAAAACAAAAAAAACAGTGTCTTAGCTCAAGGCAGTCAGGAAGGAGGAGTTCACTATTATTCACAGGAGAATCAGCCATTTATTCTATTCATGCCTTCAACTATGGATGGGACCCACTTGTACTTGGGAGAGCAATCTGCATTACTAGTTTATCAAGCCAAAGGTTAATCTTATACAAAGCACCCCAACAAAATAATGTTTGAATAAATATCGGGTCACACTCTGACCCCGTCAAGTTCATATGTAAAATTGAACATCACACCAAGTAATTAATATTTTTATAAGTAATTCTCACACTGTTCACATGGATTATGATGCTTAGATCATCTCTTCCCTGGAGAAAATGTGCCCCTTACCCTTTCATTGTTTCATGCTGGAGAATAGTCCTTATTTCTTACACTTTCACTCCCACACATGACTAGCTAAAAGAGATATTTTTGAAAGATCAATTAATCTGGGTTTTGTGGTTGTTGTTTTTGAAAATTCAGTGTTTTAAAAATAAATGTTCTGTTTTTGCTACTGGATAAGAACTAGAAATCTTTGGAAAACTTGAGACTACTTAGTTCTCTTGATATAGCTGAGATCTTCATGTTGCATATACACATATTTTACTCATTTGCATCACTGTATTCATTTTTATACATTCACTTTTTTCTTTTACATAAACATAAATGTGCCTTCCAATGCATATTGTGTATCTCCTACTTGTACCAAGGCGATTATGAGGGTGGGGAAAGACAGATAAGCTAGACAGCTATTTTCCAAAGACAGAAGTGACAGCCTTTTGCTCTAGAATGCCATTTGCATTTATGCGATATTTTCTGATGTGTCTATCAGAGCAGGTTAGCAGTAAAATATTCTATATTTCATAATGTTCCTGTAGTTTTCATCTCTGATGACCTTTTGACATGGCCTTTATACGATTTAAAGGAAAAGCTCTCAACTTCTCTATTACTCTAGCAGCTGATATTTATAAAAATATGGAAACATAAAAATAAAAGTGAAAATCAAGTATTCGTGTAGTGAATTTTGGAAGAAGAAGATAACATGAATGAAAAAGGCCTAATTATGTTCAATTGTGGTCTAAATATGGATTAGAAAACTTGTAAAAATTTAACAATAACACAGAAATAATTGCTGAATAGTAAAGATTAACCACCTCCAAAGTCATTAGCTACATATGCTTTAGGTGTATGTAGGGCATACAGATTGAGCAAGATTGAACATCAATGCCTTTTATTTGATTAGCAAAACTATTATTTTTCAAATATTTTCCCTTACTATAGGAATGCCAACCAAGTGGGGAAAATAATCTTTTTCACATTTTGAAAAATTATTGCCTATCAAAACAGAGGAGAAAAAAGCATATGACTTTCTTCTCTTGTTGATTGTATCTCTCACTTTAGCCTTTCATTTTTTGGTAGCTTTATTTCAGGGAATAAATTTTACCCACTATTTCTGTTTTCAACAAGCCACAGTTCAAAAAAGCCCTAGGGAACAGTTTGTATCCTTCTGTCATAATTCAGGGGATCTGATTCTTTTGAGACCTCATGTTTTGGATCATCTATAGTGTGAGTGGGTTCATTATCTCCCATTTTCAGGAAAATTATATAACTCTAAGGGTTAATTTACACTGATAGTACAATGTGTTTTCCCTTGGCTCATTTCCTTCTACCATAAAGGATGAAGTTAGTGACTTTATTCTAATTCTCTTCTAAAGAATAAAAATCCACACACTCTAATTTCAAATATATGCTTGTTTACTACATAGAAATTTTTCGGGGCGCCTGGGTGGCGCAGTCGGTTGAGCGTCCGACTTCAGCCAGGTCACGATCTCGCGGTCCGTGAGTTCGAGCCCCGCGTCAGGCTCTGGGCTGATGGCTCGGAGCCTGGAGCCTGTTTCCGATTCTGTGTCTCCCTCTCTCTCTGCCCCTCCCCCGTTCATGCTCTGTCTCTCTCTATCCCAAAAATAAATATACGTTGAAAAAAAAAAAAATTAAAAAAAAAAAAAAGAAAATTTTCAAATATTCATGATGGGACCAACATAGTGAAGCAGAATGAGCTCTAGATAGATTTGGAAAATCTGGGTTATATTTTAGCTTAATCTATTTTTTTTCCTTAGGATTTATTTGATTTCTAATAATCAGTGGCAACATAGCATCCATGAATGCCGTCCAGTCAACTTGCAAGTGTTGTCCATTGTCTAGAAATATGTTCAACACAAGCTACTCCAAACATCTGCATATTAAATCAGCATATGATTATCTTTGCAAATAAATAAAAGTACATAAGTAGTGTTTTTACCCTTTAAATTATGTATCAGCAACATATATCAGGGTTTGGAAATATTCAATTTGATTAAAAATTCCTACATGTATCTACTCTTATATGAAGTAAATAACTGACATGTAACTAACATTAACTCTTCTCTTTATTATGCATTACAGTAGTAAAAACAGTAAAGTCAATGTGGCTGAAAGTCACTATATTATACTTCACACCATCTTATTTTGCCTATGTATAAACTGTTAAAGAGGAATGTTATATAAAACTGATCCTTTATCATATGAGTAATTTAATTTTGCTTTGGACTTCAGTCTTCAAGAGTTATTTTAAGCTTCAGAAAAAGCAGTAAAATAATCTATAATTACTTTGGTTCTAAAATTATCTTTATCTCTTTTTTAATTTTCTTATAAACTAAAGAATAAAATTGACACAGTATAAAAACATGTTATCTGCTTCATGTTTAAACTCATCACTTATCAAAAAAATAAATGCATCACCTACACAATTCACAATTTTTGTATTACTGTGATTGAATGCACTGTATCTTATAAGAAGCATCCTGCATTCTCAAGAGATCTAATTTTTCATGATGCACAAATGCTATATAAAATTGTTTGAACCTTTTCACACCACAATACTCCTTGTTTCTAGTATTATTTGAAAAAAATGAAGGTTAAGCCCACATATCACTTGTAAAGCATAGCTTTATGCTGTAATTATGTATGACTCTACATATATTCATATTTGTTGACTTAGAAGATACTTGAACAATAAAAAAGACATTACTTGGAAGGCTCATTACCGAGTAGAGTTATGAAGTCTGCCTTTTGATTAATGAAAAGATCCAGTGTTTTTAGATCTTGTAACTATTTGTGCCTCTGCCTCTACCCCTTTATTTATAAGCTGGTTGACACATTTATTCAATTACAGCTACCTTGTTTTTAATTGCTGCATGCCAAATTGATTGATTGTTGTCAATTTCTAGCAGTCAGCAGCAATGCTCTTTGCTTCCTGTCATGAATCAGTTTACATTTATTTGCCCACCAAAAAGCTGCTGCTTGGAAATCCTGTTATTATCAGGAACCACCCATTATCTAACTTCAGTGTATATGAGATTCAATAAATATCACTTCAACGTTGGGGGGACGGACACTGTTCTAAAGCAGGGAAAAATTACTCATACTTTCAAAGCTAACTATGAATTTGGCCCTTAGCAAACTTTTGTAAAATGGATACAAAATAATCTGAGAAGAGCATTTATGTTCTTTGTGTAGTGTTTAGTTCCTCCCGTACTGATGTTACACTCCAGAGTGCAGCAAAGTTCTTGCGCACCTGTGGGTGGTAACTATCCAGTGGGTGGATGATGGTTTGTTTATACCACATTAACGTGGGTGTGATTGGATAATGAACATGACATGTATTTTAGCCCTTCAGAGCTGAGTTGTAGTACTCACTCCATTATGCAGTAGCTGCATTCCTTTCTAATATTTTCTGTGAGCTTCTACAGCCACATCTATGAAGTTGGAACAAAATCTAACTCTATAGATTTTTTTTTCATTTTTTTAGGATTAAATGAGATTATAAATGTAAAATGGCTACCATATTGTTTGCCACATATTGAATGCTCAGTGAAACTTATTTTATTTTTCTTCCCTAGCCATCTAATAATGTTTTTAAATGATAGAAACTTGATTTTGAAAATTTAGTATTGATAGCAAAGTTAGTGTATTGTTAACACAATGCTGACTTAGAAGTTTTTCATATCTGCCTTCAAAGAGAGTTACAGCTCTTCAAAGGGCAAGTAGTTATTCGTATTCATTTTAAAGAACAGAAACTGTTTAGTATACCTAGTATGTCATGGAACACATTGCTTACATATATAAGGGACCACTTCTGGCTGAAACGTAGCTTTATCATTTCAAAGGAAGAAAATTTGAAATTAGAATGCATAATACAATCAAACCCTGTTGGGCCACTGGAAAACACATACAACTCTAAATCGTGAAATTACAGATTCCTTGCCAGTGAAAATGCATTTATATCAAATTAAAATAATATTAGGTAAAAACAATCTTGAAATGTTTCAACCACACTTTTAAAAACTATAATTAAAATGACCCCATTTTAATGGTTCATAAAATCAATAGACAGTTACTGCAGTGAGTGGGAGAAACAGATCAGAAGTGTTCCTTGTTATGCGACACTTGGATGTCTCATTAATTTGAGTTTCAGTGGGAATATTGTAGGAAAAGGGATAATTTTCTTTCCATTTATTTTATTTTTGTTTCCAATTGGTCAGGGCTCCCCAACATTAAGAAATGTCAAACGACAAAATGTAGTTATCCCCTTATTTATGTTCTTTTTTTTTTTTTCAACGTTTATTTATTTTTGGGACAGAGAGAGACAGAGCATGAATGGGGGAGGGGCAGAGAGAGAGGGAGACACAGAATCGGAAACAGGCTCCCGGCTCCGAGCCATCAGCCCAGAGCCTGATGCGGGGCTCGAACTCACGGACCGCGAGATCGTGACCTGGCTGAAGTCGGACGCTTAACCGACTGAGCCACCCAGGCGCCCCATTTATGTTCTAATATAAAACATTGTCAGTAGCTTTTGGCAATACTGAAAATCAGGAAGTCCCCCTAGCAAGTTTATTGTGTTTTTTTTATTGAGATATCATCTAATATGGAAGGAAGCTTTAAAAAAAAAGTTTATAATGCCCCTCTAGATTTATATTTTCATAATGAATTTATCATCTTAATTATCTGAAAATGGAAAGCATACACTTCATATATTAGCTTAGAAGTCATATGGAAAAAATATCCAAAGTGATAGAATGGGAATGGTTAATTCTGTCAAATGTAGATTCAATTCCTGGTTCTGCCCCTGATTAGCTAGCTGTTTCATTTGGGCCATGTTTGCAATAACACAAAAGCCACAAAATATCTGAGGGTTAGAGAGACAAATAAAATGCATTTTGCATTATTGGTAGCAATAAAGGCTTGTTTCTTTGTTATTTTCAAAAGTTAGGTGGATTAGCGGCCAAAATTCTAACGAAGTGGTTTGCCTAATAGTCCATTATAGAAGGAATGTAGGATGGAACTAAAAATATGTATTTCAGAGATTAAAAAAAAAGATAAAGAATCATCAAAGTATTTTCAGGCACAGAACTGATGTACTTCAAAGAGTGATTGTATGTTGGCAGAGAAGCAAGAGCAAAGAGTCAAAAAGAACTTCAGTGGTATCCTTAGATTAGCAATAGAACTGAACTGATTTGGAATAAATTGTGATTTGGAATGAAAAGTCTGGGAATTCAGGCTCTTTGGGAAGGCTGTTTTAAAATGTGCCTTAGAATTTGACTTTCCTAAAAGTTAATGAAAATCAGCCTAATGTGGTAAGAATAAAAACAAATAAAACCGTTCAAGTGGTAATCAAGTAAAGGATAAAGCATATACTATGCCTTGTACTTTTAAAGTCTGAATGTCAAAGTAATAGAAACTTCTTAAATAGAGGACAAGCACAGTATTTCACCCCTTGGCACCAGCAGAGTTGAGTTCACACTACCTTAAGAATCCTGATTAACACTCTCGAATCTGGGGAGAAGCAAAACAGAATAGCATATCATTTATTTTCTCTTTTTGTTTGAGAATTAGTGGAAACAGCTGCTGGGAATAAGTAGGTAGGCTGGGGAAAATAAATGAAAGAGATGACTCTGTCTGGATAGAATAAACCCTCTGGGAGTCTTCTTAAACTGAGTAAATGATAGGGACCACATAAAAATTGTTCTCTCTTCTCTGTCCCTGACCCTTATGCGGAATAAGCTTCTGTGCAGATATTTTTAAAACTCTCAGAAGAAACAGAGCATAGCTCATTTATTCTTAAATAGATTTAAGCCTTATGTACTCATCTGAGATTTCCACCTTCTCTCCCCTTCTACTCCAAGCATACTTAGCCTTCAGACTATAGCTCAGAGGGGAAAACAAACTGCCCTCAGATACTGTGGGAAGAGTGACAAGAATTCTCACGTAGTCCTCAAAAAATTCAATGTTGGATGGATTTGACCCCAAATAAGGAAGCCTACAAAAATAAGAGCAGGTAATGAACAAAATATCATATGGCAATAAATGAAAAATATGTTAAAACAGATGAAATAATAATAATATTCTAAAGTCTAAGAAGCCAGTTCAAGGAAAAAAAAGCAAATTTCTTGCAATAGCTTATTGCTACAGGAATCAGCATAATAAGAATACAATATAGCAAAATAAGAGCTCAAGCATTAAATGATTAAACAACAGAATGAGATACAAAGGGGATTTCAGTCTTGAGAAACTGAGAATTAACACAACATCAATTTGGACTTTATAGTTAGAAAAAGAAAGAAAGAGAAAATACACTACTAAAAATCAAATCACTGTAGTAGAAAGGCTTGAGATAACTGTAATCATTGCAAAAACATTTAAGGACAAAATGCTTAAAGAGATATTATAATGTATTTTTAGAGTTCAAAAATATAATACAGAAAATAAAATGCACTTTCTTAAAATGAAGGAACTAATTGTCAAAAAGTGGGTTCTATGTTCTTTTAAAAATGTTTATTTATTTTTGAGAAAGAGAGAGAAAGAGAGTGGGCGAGTGGCAAAGAAGAGAGGGAGACAGAGAATCTCAAACGGGCTCCATGCTGCCAGCCAAGAACCCATGAATCATGAGATCATGACCCAAGCAAAAATCAAGAGTCGGACCCTTAACTGACTAATCCATCAAAAGGAATCCTATCTCCTAAAGAATTTAAGAAAACAGAGACATATTTCAATACAACAATTATTTTTCAAAGATGGAGGAAAGAAAAAATACTTTGTAATACAGGCCAAAAAAAAAAGCAAATTAGGTGAAAATGATCAAGCCTGTCTTCTCTCTCTCTCTCTCTCTCTCTCTCTCTCTCTCTCTCTCTCTCTTATTAAAGCAAAGAAACAGAATGAATGGTAAAAGACAATGTAGGAACATCTACAAAATCTGTGGGTGATACTGCCTTGAGAATTTATCACCAGTATGCCGCCCATTTAGGATTAAAATCAACAGACA
Source organism: Puma concolor (assembly GCF_028749965.1). NCBI lineage: Eukaryota > Metazoa > Chordata > Mammalia > Carnivora > Felidae > Puma > Puma concolor. Next base: position 92,364,705 of record NC_141670.1, read on the forward strand.
GACCTCTCCAATATGAAGAAATTCAATAAATATAGCACCCTTGAGTTTTTCTTCAGGGCAAAGCAGAATATCATCCATGTGACCACTATATTTAGTCAAATGAAAGATGAACGTATATATTAAACTTGGTAAAGGAGAGGTTGTGTTAAAGAGCTAATAGTAAATTTTGAGTTGATACAATTTCCTGTAATGATACTCCCTTCATATTCCTAAATTAGGTCATGGTATTTGCTCTTATATTTCACTGTCATCTTCATGCTTCTTTTGTAATGTTTGAAATTTTTATAATAAGAATATAACACTTTTGTAAAAACAATTGAATAATTCTGTAGCAATTACACCACAATATCAGAAGAGTTTAAAGAAGGTAGTGGGAAAATGAATATTTTCTTTTCTGTACTTTTATTTTTAGGAACATCTAATTTTTTTTAATTAGAAAACTTAGTAGAGGATATATTAAGTTTGAGGTGCCTTTAAGATACCCTGGGTAGATGCTTCTCAGGCATTTAAGAACAGGAACTGAAGGTCAAGTGTTGAGATACAAATTTGATAAGGATTTGACTGAAAGTGATAAATGAAATCCATAGTGGAGATTATTTTAGAAAAGTACCAACAGAGTATCTGAGGCCAGAGACCTGAGGACATGACTGCAATCAAGAAACAGATGGTAGAATAAAATCAGAAAATACCAGAAATCTTGCTCACTTACTCCTTTAAATTGGTGAGTAGGTTGGGGCGCCTGGGTGGCTCAGTCAGGTGAGCGACCAACTTTGGCTCAGGTCATGATCTTACAGTTTGTGAGTTCGAGCCCCGCATGGAGCCCCGCGCTGAAAGCTCGGAGCCTGGAACCTGCTTCAGGTTCTGTGTCTCCCTCTCTCTCTCTGCCCCTCTTCCACCCGCACTTTTTCTTTCTAAACAACAACAACAACAACAAAATTGGTGAGTAGTCTGCAAATTGGTGAGCAAAAAAGTGACAAAAGCCAACAGAATAAAGATTCTTTTCTAATACTGGTGTATTTCCCACTTCAAGGAAGTGTATTTATGCCTGACTAATTCATGGTGTCGTGCCAATGGCAGCCTCACTTATTAACGTTTTACAGGTCTGCTTCCCCTTCTGCAAATGTTTTATCATCAAGTAGCCCTATGAATTCTCTAGCTCCATTTCTTCCTGACCGCTGCTCTTTGCAAGAATAACTGTTGAGAATATTAAATTTAAGCCACAGCTCCGCTTTTCTGTTAATTTCTTGTTCCTGACACCTGGGATCCCAGGTTCTGCTCACGGATTTAATCCTGCCCTGTCGTAGGGGTCCTCAGCAAATATATTCAACTCCCTCTCAATTCAGTCTCCAGCAGGGAATTGAAAGGGCAGAAAGAAAAATCACTTTTCAGTTTGTTTTCCCAAAGAATAATACAATTGCTATTTATTTATTATTTATTAGGAAAATACCTTCAAAAACCATGTTAGTTTGTGCAAGTGAAAATCCCTATTAGGTTAGAACATATCTAGAATTGTATATCATGTATATTATACTAGTTTTAAATAATCTATTTTAGCATCAAGTTCCTATATAACAGATCAGCTTGAAACTGACGTTTATGTTAGGATCAATTTGTCTTGATGTTTTGAAAGTCAGATTAATTTATTTAAATTTATTAGAAAACAAAATACTAAACTATAGGCTTGAACTGCTAAGAGTGAGATTTAAATTCACACTGTTGGGGTGTCTGACTGGCTCAGTCAGTTGAGCATCCAACTCTTGATTTCAGCTCAGGTCATGATCTCAGGGTTGTGGGATCGAGCCCCATGCCCTGCGAATGTGCTATGTGCAGACCATGCTTAAGATTCTCTCTTTCTCTCTGCCCTCCCCCCACACTCATGCTCTCTCTCTTCCTCTCTAAAATAAAAATAATATAGTTAACATGAAAATCAGATGTTTATAAGAAAGGAAAATAACATCTATTTTATTTTGATATATGATAAACTCTGAATTATCATTCAAGTCCTATATTTAAATTTCCAATAACCTTTATATCGTTAAGATTATTTATCAGTGAAATATGTATCATGGTTCACCTAGGCAAAGCAGTTTCTCCTTTCAGTGTAGCATTTACATTAAAAATTAAGAATAGCATCCCTTTTATGTTAAAAGCATACTATGGTTTTAAAATACAGTTTGACAACCTTAATACAAAGGGTGACTAAAAATTACCCTGAGATCTTTGAATTATCAATGACTTAGACCTAACCAAAATAAATTCTAAAAATGTTAAGGGAAAAAATAAAAGGTATTGCAAAATGGAATTTTCATACAGAACTGAACAGATGTATCATTGGTATGAACAGAAATTCACTAAAAATGTCTAAATACATCTGATAACCAAGTATTGCTCGAGACTGTTTAATTGGCATAGAGTACAGCAGGAAGCCTGAGGACGGCAATCATCAGTGTTAGAGATACAGATTCTTAACCTGGTAATAAAGAATCAAGGCATAATCAGAAGGACTGTGATCAGTGAGAACAGCAACTCTACCAGCTGAGGTTAAAACCCAGACTCTGGTCTTTGCAGTACCTAAAACTGGGATTTGGCCTGTGAAGCTCCCTGGTCATAGGCAAGGCATAGATGTACAAGTTCCAGTTGAATTCTCACATGAGGCCCAGAGGGCACTCCTGGGGACTCAACCCCACAATCCACCAACTTGGTTGAAGGAAAATTTTAGTATTTGCTCTAAATAACTTAACTTATCCTTGAGCAAATGTGTTGTTTGCCAATAGGTAGATGGCATGGAAGTGGAAATGTGGGACTCAGTATTCATTCTCTCTCTTTTTCTGTCTCTCTCTCTTTGTATGTGTGTTTAGAAAATAAAAATCATGATTTTATCAACAACCTTGCAGCAGAACATAAGGCCTACAGACATCAAGTATTTTCAATATGCAGGGCTTGATATTCAGGCATCTACCGAAATGCTCCCAAATCATAGCAGCTTGAAAGTTATTCACCATTTCCTGAGATACTGGACAGTGCAGCCCCAGAGTATACATGGTTATCGCAATGTGCACTTTAAAGCAGTAGTGTGTGTGTGTGTGTGTGTGTGTGTGCGCGCTCGTGAGTGTAAATCAACATTATAATTAAACAGTTTTTTGGGGTATTAGATGAATGACTTTATTATTTAGCTATTCATTAAACCTTATGATTTTCTGATTCCTTGGGAAAGCAGTATCCCAGATTATTTTATTTTATTAATGTACACTTTGAAGACATATTTTGGATATGACCAGTAAAATTTAACAATAAAGTCAGATATATAGTCACTGATTCAAAAATAGGTATCTATATTTAAATGTTAACAAAATATTTTGGTTGCTGATCTACCATTACATCAGGATTACTTTTTGATTTTTGTTTTGCTTCGTATTATAATGGTCTTTCAAACTGTTTAACTTTAAAAACAAACTATAATGTCCATGTATCGTAACTTCTTAACCCAGGCTACAAGTTTATAGTAAAATGCACATCCAATAATTCTGAATATAAATGTCTATGAAACGTAGAGTTCACACTACTCTTTTAAGAGGAAGCCATGGTTGATTTTTGAAAGACAAATGTACAGAAGCACAAGTAGGCAAGGAACCACAGAAAACTAGAGAGAATATCTAGGCTCAAAAATAAAACTCTCGGGTTTTTCTTAAGGTTACATATTTTTTATTTTGCATTTTCCATTTGTGCAGGAAAAACATGCAAACTGACGTAATCTGTGGGTATTTTATGATTGCGCAAGATTTCTTTTAAAGCCCTTGTTTCTATTCAGCACTATACTTTAATATCCTAGGATTAATACAGGTCATGTCCTTTAATCTTTATACCACCATTTCTTATATGCACGAAAGAAGAATGCATGATCAGATGACTTGCATTATCTTCAGTAACATATATTCGAGCAGAGATGATGCAATATGGGTTATTTGGAATGCTTTTAATACTCTGTATCCTTGAGAAGAAGAAAAGCAGCCTCTCGCCATTAGCAACAGCCCTAGCATTATCAAGTAGGCATCGATGTTGCTAGGAGATGGCTAGGGCTCACAGCTTGGTCTTGGCATTCACCTACTGAATATATATGCATTTTGCAAAAGAGCAGGATAAGGCAAGGCCACGCTGTGAATATGATGGATCAAGACAAAAGTAAGACTACTCCATAATTAAGATTGAACTTAGATAAGGAAAAAAACAAACAAACATGGTCTAAATCTTGAACCTAACCAAACATTTCTCTCTCGTGGATAGGTGACTGCTGCCTCCAGCACGTATGACAGTTTTAACCTTACTACATTCCTCCTGTGTTTTAGGTAGGATTTGTTAAAATAGGTCACCATAGAATTACCTCTTCTTCCTGACTATATCCAATCCAGAGCAAAGTATCACGTTGTTAAACCGCTCCCCCAAATCACCTAACATAAGGCCAAACCTTTTTTTCAATACATGAAGTTTATTGTCAAATTGGTTTCCATACAACACCCAGTGCTCATCCCAAAAGGTGCCCTCCTCAATACCCATCACCCACCCTCCCCTCCCTCCCAGCCCCCATCAACCCTCAGTTTGTTCTCAGTTTTTAAGAGTCTCTTATGCTTTGGCTCTCTCCCACTCTAACCTCCTTTTTTTTTTTTTTCCTTCCCCTCCCCTATGGGTTTCTGTTAAGTTTCTCAGGATCCACATAAGAGTGAAACCATATGGTATCTGTCTTTCTCTGTATGGCTTATTTCACTTAGCATCACACTCTCCAGTTCCATCCACGTTGCTACAAAAGGCCATATTTCATTCTTTCTCATTGCCACGTAGTACTCCATTGTGTATATAAACCACAATTTCTTTATCCATTCATCAGTTGATGGACATTTAGGCTCTTTCCGTAATTTGGCTGTTGTTGAGAGTGCTTCTATAATCATTGGGGTACAAGTGCCCCTATGCATCAGCACTCCTGTATCCCTTGGGTAAATTCCTAGCAGTGCTATTGCTGGGTCATAGGGTAGGTCTATTTTTAATTTTTTGAGGAACCTCCACACTGTTTTCCAGAGTGGCTGCACCAGTTTGCATTCTCACCAACAGTGCAGGAGGGTTCCCGTTTCTCCACATTCTCTCCAGCATCTATAGTCTCCTGATTTGTTCATTTTGGCCACTCTGACTGGCGTGACGTGATATCTGAGTGTGGTTTTGATTTGTATTTCCCTGATGAGGAGCAACGTTGAGCATCTTTTCATGTGCCTGTTGGCCATCTGGATGTCTTCTTTAGAGAAGTGTCTATTCATGTTTTCTGCCCATTTCTTCACTGGGTTATGATTTTCGGGTGTGGAGTTTGGTGAGCTCTTTATAGATTTTGGATACTAGCCCTTTGTCTGATATGTCATTTGCAAATATCTTTTCCCATTCCATTGGTTGCCTTTTAGTTTTGTTGGTTGTTTCCTTTGCTGTGCAGAAGCTTTTTATCTTCATAAGGTCCCAGTAGTTCATTTTTGCTTTTAATTTCCTTGCCTTTGGGGATGTGTCAAGTAGGAAATTGCTACAGCTGAGGTCAGAGAGGTCTTTTCCTGCTTTCTCCTCTAGGGTTTTGATGGTTTCCTGTCTCACATTCAGGTCCTTTATCCATTTTGAGTTTATTTTTGTGAATGGTGTGAGAAAGTGGTCTAGTTTCAACCTTCTGCATGTTGCTGTCCAGTTCTCCCAGCACCATTTGTTAAAGAGACTGTCTTTTTTCCAGTGGATGTTCTTTCCTGCTTTGTCAAAGATTAGTTGGCCATACGTTTGTGGGTCTAGTTCTGGGGTTTCTATTCTATTCCATTGGTCTATGTGTCTGTTTTTGTGCCAATACCATGCTGTCTTGATGATGACAGCTTTGTAGTAGAGGCTAACGTCTGGGATTGTGATGGCTCCTGCTTTGGTCTTCTTCTTCAAAATTACTTTGGCTATTCGGGGCCTTTTGTGGTTCCATATGAATTTTAGGATTGCTTGTTCTAGTTTCGAGAAGAATGCTGGTGCAATTTTGATTGGGATTGCACTGAATGTGTAGATAGCTTTGGGTAGTATTGACATTTTGACAATATTTATTCTTCCAATCCATGAGAATGGAATGTTTTTCCATTTCTTTGTATCTTCTTCAATTTCCTTCATAAACTTTCTATAGTTTTCAGCATACAGATCTTTTACATCTTTGGTTAGATTTATTCCTAGGTATTTTATGCTTCTTGGTGCAATTGTGAATGGGATCAGTTTCTTTATTTGTCTTTCTGTTGCTTCATTGTTAGTGTATAAGAATGCAACTGATTTCTGTACATTGATTTTGTATCCTGCGACTTTGCTAAATTCATGTATCAGTTCTATCAGACTTTTGGTGGAGTCTGTCAGATTTCCCATGTATAATATCATGTTGTCTGCAAAAAGTGAAAACTTAACTTCATCTTTGCCAATATTGATGCCTTTGATTTCCTTTTGTTGTCTGATTGCTGATGCTAGAACTTCCAACACTATGTTAAACAACAGCGGTGAGAGTGGGCATCCCTGTCGTCTTCCTGATCTCAGGGAAAAAACTTTCAGTTTTTCCCCATTGAGGATGATGTTAGCTGTGGGCTTTTCATAAATGCCTTTTATGATGTTTAAGTATGTTCCTTTTATCCCGAGTTTCTCGAGGGTTTTTATTAAGAAAGGCTGCTGAATTTTGTCAAATGCATTTTCTGCATCGATTGACAGGATCATATGGTTCTTATCTTTTCTTTTATTAATGTGATGTATCACGTTGATTGATTTGCAAATATTGAACCAGCCCTGCAGCCCAGGAATGAATCCCACTTGATCATGGTGAATAATTCCTTTTATATGCTGTTGAATTCGATTTGCTAGTATCTTATTGAGAATTTTTGCATCCATATTCATCAGGGATATTGGCCTGTAGTTCTCTTTTTTTACTGGGTCTCTGTCTGGTTTGGGAATCAAAGTAATACTGGCTTCATAGAATGAGTCTGGAAGTTTTCCTTCCCTTTCTATTTCTTGGAATAGCTTGAGAAGGATAGGTATTATCTCTGCTTTAAACGTCTGGTAGAACTCCCCTGGGAAGCCATCTGGTCCTGGACTCTTATTTGTTGGGAGATTTTTGATAACCGATTCAATTTCTTTGCTGGTGATGGGTCTGTTCAAGCTTTCTATTTCCTCCTGATTGAGTTTTGGAAGCGTGTGGGTGTTTAGGAATTTGTCCATTTCTTCCAGGTTGTCCAGTTTGTTGGCATATAATTTTTCATAGTATTCCCTGATAATTGCTTGTATCTCTGAGGGATTGGTTGTAATAATTCCATTTTCATTCATGATTTTATCTATTTGGGTCATCTCCCTTTTCTTCTTGAGAAGCCTGGCTAGAGGTTTACCAATTTTGTTTATTTTTTCAAAAAACCAACTCTTGGTTTCATTGATCTGCTGTACAGTTTTTGTAGATTGTGTATGGTTTATTTCTTCTCTGATCTTTATTATTTCTCTTCTTCTGCTGGATTTAGGCTGCCTTTGCTGTTCTGCTTCTATTTCCTTTAGGTGTGCTGTTAGATTTTGTGTTTTGGATTTTTCTTGTTTCATGAGATAGGCCTGGATTGCAATGTATTTTCCTCTCAGGAATGCCTTCGCTGCATTTGGATTGTTGTATTTTCATTTTCATTTGTTTCCATATATTTTTTAATTTCTTCTCTAATTGCCTGGTTGACCCACTCATTCTTTAGTAAGGTGTTCTTTAACCTCCATGCTTTTGGAGGTTTTCCAGACTTTTCCCTGTGGTTGATTTCAAGCTTCATAGCATTGTGGTCTGAAAGTATGCATGGTATGATTTCAATTCTTGTAAACTTATGAAGGGTTGTTTTGTGACCCAGTATATGATCTATCTTGGAGAATGTTCCATGTGCACTCGAGAAGAAAGTATATTCTGTTGCTTTGGGATGCAGAGTTCTAAATATATCTGTCAAGTCCATCTGATCCAATGTCTCATTCAGGGCCCTTGTTTCTTTATTGACCGTGTGTCTAGATGATCTATCCATTTCTGTAAGTGGAGTGTTAAAGTCCCCTGCAATTACCACATTCTTATCAATAAGGTTGCCTATGTTTGTGAGTAATTGTTTTATATATTTGGGGGCTCCCATATTCGATGCATAGACATTTATAATTGTTAGCTCTTCCTGATGGTAGATCCTGTAATTATTATATAACGCACTTCTTCATCTTTTGTTACAGCCTTTAATTTAAAGTCTAGTTTGTCTGATATAAGTATGGCTACTCCAGCTTTCTTTTGACTTCCAGTAGCATGATAAATAGTTCTCCATCCCCTCACTCTCAATCTGAAGGTGTCCTCAGATCTAAAATGAGTCTCTTGTAGACAGTAAATAGATGGGTCTTGTTTTTTTACCCATTCTGATACCCTATATCTTTTGGTTGGTGCATTTAGTCCATATGGGTTTAGAGTCATTGTGATGTCCATAGGTTTCATGCTTGTAGCAATGTCTCTGGTACTTTGCCTCACAGGATCCCCCTTAGGATCTCTTGTAGAGCTGGTTTAGTGGTGACAGAGAAAAAAGATTTGGATGAAGGAGAAAACAATATGAATCACATCGGAAATGATGAAAAGTTCAAAATAAATGCACGTGGGGTTTCAGAAGGAGAGAGGAGAGGCAGAATTTAAGATAAAAATATACAAAATGATGAAATGCATCAAGCCTCAAATTTATGAAACCAAACAGATTACAAGAAGAATAAATACCAAGAAACCATATTTAAGCATATCATATGAAACAATTTGAAAACAAAAATAAAAAGAAACATCCAATTCAGCCCCAATGAAATAAAAAGGACACATGACTGTAAAAAAAGCAAAAATTAGACTGATAGCTAACTTTATAATAGAAATGGTAGAAGAAAGAAAATAATGTAGTAATGTGTTTAAAATTCTGAATGAAAATAAGTACCAACATAAAAGCATGTAGTCGACTAAAGCATCCCTTAAAAATGAAGTAATAATAAGAATATTTTCAGAAAAAAAATAAGAAAAATTTTCACCCATAGCACTGCATTAAAGAATTTTCTCTTTAAGGGTTAATAAATAAAGTGATCTCTGATGGACATACCAGAAGAGGAAATAATGAAGAACAGTACAAAGGGTAAATAAATTATTAAATCCAAATGAATATCACCTGCTTATAACCTTAACAATGTTTTTGAATGTTTTAACACATGCAATATTAAAATGAATATTAAAATAGCCCATATTGGAGACAAATTCAAATTAAAAACACTGAGATACCACTGCAGCTCATTAGAATGGCTGAAATGAAAGAAAGAAAGAAAGAAAGAAAGAAAGAAAGAAAGAAAGAAAGAAAGAAAAGAAAGAAAGAAAGAAAGAGAGGGGAGAGAGAGAAAGAGAGAGAGAGAGAGACAGAGAGAATAACATGAGAACAGAAAAGCAATAGTAAGTATTGGCAAGGATAGGAGGACAGTGGATTTCTCATTTAGTACTCTGGTGGGTATAAATTGGCAATTGGTAATACTAATTTGGAAAACTTTTCATCAATATTGATACCGAGCTTATGTATACACAGTGATATAGAAATCCCACTTCAAGATATAGTACCAACAATGAGTGTGTGTGTGTGTACCAGAGGACATGTAAAAAAAATGTGCAGAGCACTACTGAGAACACCCCAAATTCAAATGGTTGCCATCAGTGTTAGAATTAGTTAAATGTCCATCAAGGCTGCAATAGATTGCAAAACGTGATCCATTCCCTCAGAGTGCAGCAATATACATTTACAAAATACTGTTAGGAAACTGGGTAGATGTATCTTCCTAGCATAATGAATGTCCAGAGAAAGTATTGAAACATGAAGAGTACATTCCATGGGACATCATTTCAATGACATTTTACGACATATAAAAAGCAAAATTTCTGATGAAAAAGACTAGTGTACATTTTGAAGAGCACAATGACAGTGAGAGGGCCCATGGGTGGTTTCTGGGTATTTGGTAATTAATATCTGATACGCTGATTTGTGTGATCCTGGTGTGTTGCAAGGTAAAAGCCATTGATCTGTCAATGTAAGATTTGTGAATTTTTCTTCGTTATACTTAGACCTGAAAAAGTTACCAAAAAAATCTATTTCTACCAAAAATATTTAAGATTATAGAAGCTTGTATTCAGAAAACTTGTGTTTTTAATTTGTTTTTAATTTTTTTTAATGTTTCTTTACTTTTGAGAGAGAGAAAACAAAAACACAAGCAGGGGAGGGACAGAGAGAAGGAGAGGGAGACACAGACTCTGAAGCAGGCTCCAGGCTCTGAGCTGTAAGCACAGAGCCCGACATGGGGCTCAAACTCACCTGAGATCATGACCTGAGCTGAAGTCAGAAGCTTAACTGACAGTCACTCAGGAGCCCCAGAAAACTTGTATTTTAAGGGGAGCTCCTTAGTGTATGATATTGAGAAATGAACCAGTGTCATTTACTCACTTATTTATTTGTTTATTTATTTCTTTGTTTATTCTTTAGTGTCATCTGTGTTTAATTTGTACTATAAAATCACTAAGTTCTTCTCTTGTTTTAGAATACTTGAACATCTTGCATGTGACTATATATAACAATACTTGTTTAAGAAACATATGTCAAATTTCATAACAAAATATTTGAAAATCCAAGCATGTAAATCAAAGAAAAAATATTATACAGATTAATAATATGAAGACTTATCACTGATGATAATGATTGCATTTGTATCTTGTACCTTAATTGGGAGGAACTTAAATCATTTTAGAAAAATAGATGCTGTAAATCAAGAAACTATCTTCATATCGTTCTTGGGACACAAGTAATTTACTTGATAAAATTGTCTTTAACCATTTTGCCCCAGTCTATATTTCAATTTATGAATCATATTAAGACATACAAGAGACAATCACATTTAAAAAAAAAAAGATGGTAATTGTCAATTACTAATTGAGAAGTTGCCAGGCCATTGAAGCAAATGAGGGAATGAAATGAAAGGTAGAAATTAAGGAAATAAGGAGCAAAAAGAAGGCCTTTTGTGAATTCTAACACCAACAGATGGAATCCAGCTACAGATAAACCAAATTTTAAAATATCACCAATTAGGGGAAAAATTAAAAAAAATAAAATATCAACAACAAAGGAAAATTGATTTTTTACCTATTGTTTGAAACTCTTGATCAAACAAGATAAAATCAAATTCTTACCCAGCGATCTAAGTGTTGTTCTAGACTGTCATTAATTTCAATCATACTGTTACACTATCATTAAAAATATTCCAAAAATTGTATTTTAAAGCAATTGGTTTTAATTTCTCATTAGTCGAAAACAGGCAGCCCATACAACCATGAAAACGGAGTGTGTTACCCTACATAGACCTGAGAAGCTATAAAAGTCCAAATGTGACTTCTGCTGAATTGTTCCTTAATCTAGTTGCAAACTAATGAACCAGACTGCCATTGCTTCATGAGTGCTGACCGAAGGCACTACGCTATTGGTTCAGAGACAGAGAACTTTATTACTCATGGGAGAGTTAGCAGGATGCTCATTACATTGTTGGTGCTGTGAACAAAACCCTGGAAAACGTATTCCTGGCATACTCAGCAAGAATGTTCAGGGAGGCTCAGGGTCCACTGCCTCTCCCAACAGCCCTCTTGGCTTCCCAAAACATCTTATGTTTAACTCTGTGGTACTGTTTACAGCGCGTCGCCCTTTTGATGCATTAATTCTTTTCTTCCAACTAGACTGTGAAAACATTGAAAGAAGAGTCCGTGCATTTTTGTGACCTTAGCATCTATGGACATTAACATGAATTTGGTCTTTCCTCTGCTTCTCTATTGCTGTGTAGTGAGTCACTACAAATTTAGTAGCTTAAAGAAATAATAATTTCACTAACTCTCCTTATTTCTATGATCAGGATATCACAAAGGGCTTATCTGTGCAGTGCTGGCTCAGGATCTGAGAAGTTTGTAGCCAGATAGCTACTACTGCTAGTACTCTGTGAGCTGGAGAAGATAGGGACGATCTGGTAGTCTTCTCATTCCATGTAGCATCTGTTTTTTGATTTTGTTTCTGTTTTGTTTTTTTTTTCCATCTGGTCTCCCATCAGGAGTAACTGTGGCTTTTCACAGCATGGATGTCTCAAAGTACTCGGATTCAGTGCTCCAAAGGGGAGTGTCCCCCAAAGTGAGACAGAGACATTTTTTCTCTCTCAGTTACTTAGCTTTAGAAGACACTCCCTTCCTGTTCAGTAGCCTACCTAGATACAGGAAGAGAACATAGGACTTCTCATAGCATGGCAGGAATAACACGATTACATTTCAACAGAGAAAATATTGTGGCCATGCTTGAAAAATACAAATTGCTATATCATTTTAGACATTATTGTTGAAAGAAAAAAAATAGAAGACAAGAAGTATGATACTGCGATTCAAAATAAGAAATACATATTGGTCTTCTCCATTTCTGGCACATAGTTCCTAAAACCTTTTGAATTTTTCGAATGATAAAGTTTTCTTAATATCATAACAAATCCCTTTCAACTAGACCTGTTACATTAATGAGGTGACATTTGCAGGATTCCTAAGGATGGGGGCTGGTTCCCAGGGGAACCAACCACGTGATGAGAATGTTAGAACTTTCAGTCCTGCCCACTGACCTCCAGGGAGGGAAGAGGGCCCAAGATTGAATTGACCACCAAAGGCTAATGATTTAATCAATCATGCCTAGGTAATAAAGCCTCTGTAAAAACATAAAAGGATGGGCTTTGGAGAGCTCAGAGTTTGGTGAACCAAAATGATTCCATGTGCCACCATGCTGGGCCCAAACTCCACAGAGACAGAAACTCCATTGGTAAAAACCTCACCATATGTATTTCTTCATCTGGCTATTGATTCCTATCCTTTAATACCCTACATAATAAACCAGCAATCTAGTGAGTAAACGGGTTTCTTGAGTCCTGTGAGCTGTTCTAGTATATTAATCGAACCCAAGGAAGGGGTCATGGGAACCTCTGATCATAGAAATATAATTATAGTGACAAGGAAAACTATAAAACATGCATAAAATTCCTGTGATTGCATACATTTGATTATTTTATTCATATGTCGAGTACAATCGTCAATAAAATTTATATCAAATGAAGAAACTAATGGATGAATAAAAGATTGAAAATATAATGAAACACGATTGAATGTTTTAAAAAGAAAAATAAAATATGAATCTCCTAATTCTAAAATAAATTCATACATCTTAACATTATTTTACATTTTCCTCCAGGCATTAGTAGCATAGTATTATTTCGTTCTTACTGAACACTGGCAATAACTAGTAGTCCCAATAAAATAAAAAAAGCTGTTTTATTAACAGACCCGATATAAAGGAATGAATTAGTGGAAGAGAGAAAGAATAAATAAATGAACAAATTAATTAATTAACTAATTAAATAGATGGGCGCACCCAATTTTAAATTTCAATTGGTTAACAGGTTAGACTTTTTCTCCCACACTAGAATGAACTTTTAGTGATTCCAATTGCCTTTATTTCTGAACAAAGTGTTTGTGGAGTTTCTAATACATTTTTGAGTCTTTGAAAAACATCAGAGCTATACCTTAAAACAGATATTGTCTATGTCTTATAACATTGTTGGTCAATGGGCTTTTTATTACTTTTCTTTTGACCTTTGCAGCATTTCCTGAGAAGTTTCTACTGCTGTAGACTGATAGGCAATTTACTTACATGTAACGTGACTCTTCCACTTGGCCCTGTAAGCGTCAACTTCTTTGAATGCCACCAGGAACTTCCCAAGTGGGTGTGAGTGACAGGTCTGCTAGTAATGGAGGTCATGCCACGTGGAGATGAGGTGTTCTGGCTTTGCAGTCTTTGATGCAGCTTCTGCCTATCAATTGTTCTTTCTGCCTTGATTGCCCAGTGGGAAACCCTGTGTCTATACGGAGATAACATTATCTTGGAGTGTTTTCTGACAATATATTATGCTACAATTATGTCTATTTTTCAAACATGTCCCTTTCCCTATGCAAACATTTCAATCCCTTTAATCAGTTTTTCAGTCAGCACATTATCTTTTTTAAAATCTAATCAGAGAATGGTATTCTTTTACAGAAATAATATTTACTTAATTTCATGAAATACCATTTTCCTCTTTCCTCTTCAAGTCATTTTCATATCCCCTATATTTCCAGACGTGATAATAATTAGAAATATTTTGATTTAGATGTTCTTTCTTAAATGGAGTTTTGCTTTAAGGGTATTTTGGTTTCACTACATGAAACTTTTTTTCATGAAACGACATGAATTCTTTTTTTTTTTAATTTTTTTTTTAACGATTATTTATTTTTGAGACAGAGAGAGACAGAGCATGAACAGGGGAGGGGCAGAGAGAGAGAGGGAGACAGAGAATCTGAAACAGGCTCCAGGCTCTGAGCTGTCAGCACAGAGCCCGACGTGGGGCTCGAGCCCACCGTGAGATCATGACCTGAGCAGAAGTCGGATGCTTAACCGACCGAGCCACCCAGGCGCCCCTCACTACATGATTCTTAAGGCAATGCTCTTTACATAGTAAAACATAATACTAAACTGGCATCCTTGGCAGCAGTGACTCTCTCAGTATTTCTCTCTTCACCATCTGTTTTCTTGGCCAACTGAACTTCTTTATTCCTGGAAGTTATTGTGTTAGCTTCCGCAGCAGGACCTTCAAGAGGTTCTTCCTTTTTTTTTCCGGAAAAATTATTATTCCCTTGACTCCAAGCAGTCCCTAAATACTCCTTCCTCATATGCTAGTTCTCCTCCTAAACATTCTTTTTCTGAAGACTGACATTCCTAGCCGTATATTAGGTTCTGATTCCATGATTCCCCAGAAATTCAAAGCCTCTCTCCCTTTTCTTCCCTTTTCCCCCTCCCCTTCCCTCTCCTTCCATCAAAACTTCCTTAACTGACTCTTACTTGGTAGACTATAAGCTTAGTGGGGACAGAAATCAAGTTTGCCTCATTACCACAGTGCCTAGTTCACTATAGGTGCTCAATAAATAATACATGAATACATTTGAGCTCAATATTAATCCCTCTTCCTAGCCTGTATCAACATTTTGAAAAAGTGCTCTCTGGGAAAGAAGATAAAGAGGGAGTTGAGGAATTACAAAGAGAAAATGTCAACAGAAAGGAGATGTCAGAAAGGAAGGAAGGTAGAAATGAGAAACGCTGAGGGAGACAGAGTTAAGACAAGTATGTAGTGGTCTGTTCTCTATATAAAAGAAATGAGCTATAATAAGAGTGACTGAAAAGACTTCAGTTTCTAACGATAAATCTGCACTTAATAAGACTAATACCAAAGAGTATTTACTTTTTTAATTTTGCAGGGTGCTCTGACACATCCAACCTAATACGTCCTTATGTAAACAGTGTGAATGAGTTTCGTATTTTTACCTGTGTGATAAGCATTAGAGGTGAGAGTGAGTCTGCTCTGTGTGAATGGAGGTCTTGGTCCTTGGACGCCCCGCGAGAAATTTACGTGAGGGTCCATGCTCCAATAAAGACAGCCAGAAGGAAAGTAGCAAACACATAACAGTTTATTGAGGAGAAAGTACACTATCAAGGTGGGAGACAGGACAGGTTCTGTGAGGCAAAATCGGGCCCTAGGCTCTTTTGGGATTGGTTATAATCTGTTCTTTCTGGGCTGGGAGGAGTTATCGCGCACAGTGGGTGTCCTCTAACGGACTTCCTATCATTTGGGAAATTCCCCATGCAGGTTGCCAGGGAGAGTTTTTAACCCTACAAAGTTTGTGCTGGGACAGTCAGGGCAGCCTTTCTGCACCTGCTGGGGCTGTGCCCGCATGCATTGTAAGGACTCCAAGGGTTACCCTGGGGCAGAAGTGGAAGAGAAGAGCCCAGGCGTGCTCTGCACCTGTGACTCTTGGTCTACCCGCCCCCAAGGTCTCCTAAGCAACAATGTCAAGATGTTAAGCATCCCGCCCCCGGTTTATAATGTGTAGCTTTTATCATCGTCCTTACCCCCCCCCCCCATCCTGTCTCCTTCAAGGACTTGGGACTCTCCTCGGGGTGTTCCTTCTACCCCTCCTGTCTAGTTTCTACCTAAGGTGGGTACAAAGAGTCTCTGAGAGTGTCCCATGCTTGTGGAACATGCTGGTTATCTCCTAGTCCGTTCTCTCCTGCCTGTCACCGTTTCCCCTTGCTTATTCTAGCTATTTACCGTATTGCAAAAAGAAGTTTCAAATAGCTTCCACATGTCTCTTCACTTGCTTTCCTGGCCACTCCGTATCTTCCAAGGTGCTTCCGGAGTGCTCCTCTAAAATTTAAAATTTATCATTTCACCCAGCTTTAAATCTTTCTGTGGCTTCCCATCACACTCAGGTAAAGGTTGAGTATAATTTGTTGCCTGTCTTATTTATATTCCATTTTCCATTATGCCTCCCTCTTCTCCCAACACTTTTTGATTATTTATAGATGCTTGAGAATGACCTTCTCTCATACTCCTCTGGGCCTTTATACAAGTTTCTGCTGTCTAGCATGACTTTCTCCCACATTCTGCACTTGTTTAAATGCCACTTATGCTCTAACATGCAGTTCAAGTATCATCTCGGCTCACAAGTCCTTTGTATCTCTTTAACTGAATGAGTTCCCTTTCTTCTTTAGTCTTCCAAAATATGTCCATTATATCCTGCATTATAATATTTTGGTCCTTATTATAATACTCCACTCCTGTACTATACACATTTACTGAGGGCACAGATATTTCTCTGAACATATACCTAGTATGAGTACTTGAATCCTGACCTGGCAGAGCACATGCATCGAGAATATAGGCTGACCACGGTGGTTTAAATCCAGATTCTTTTGGGTGCTAATGAGAAACATCCATTTCAATGCTGCTTAAATAAAAGTTAACTGTATAAGAAGTGAATTTAAATGTTCGATAGAATCCAAGTAAAAGTTGAACAAATAGGAACTTGGAATGATGTTTTTCTTTTTTCTTTTTTTTTTTTTTTTTTCCTCCACTTTTCCTTTGCTTCTGGAGTTTTAGGGCTCCAGAGGGCATATGGCCACTGCAAAGCTCCCGGTTTACACTGCTTCACTGGTACTGAGAGTAGTTAATTTGCTTTGCTGAATTCCAATTCCAAATTCCTATAGAAAGAATTACTATGAGACTTTCATAGAGATTAAACCATTTGTCACATGGCCACACTTTGGTCAATTGCTGGCATTGAGGTAAATTCAAGTAGAATTTCTTGGATAGAATCATCCCTGTTGGCTAGAACAGCTCTCTTAGAGAAAAAGGATTATTAGAAACTGAGTAAATAATTTTACATTGGTCACTAGGTTTCTCTTCTCTGCCCTTTTTTTCTTTCTTGAGGTGCCGTTCTGGTTCTTTTATTGTTTGCTAGATTCCTTTTCACATATTTTTCTCAGATGGGGTGAGCGATACATTTTCAGTGTAATAAACTTCTTTCACTTTGTCAAATGAGTGGCATCATTATTACATGTAGGATTCTGGGGGGCAGCTCTTTCCTTTTGGTCACTGTAAATGTTATTTGCCATCTTTGGGTTCCAGGGTTGGTGAAAAGAAACCAAATTTACTTATCAGGTAGCTTGTTTTCTTCTGAGTAAGAGTTGTCAAAACTTTCTTTTAAGTTTTGAATTTCTTAAAGTTTGTGCTGTTTTGTTATCAGTCCTACTCAACCTAATGGCATCGCTTGCATATCCAGATCCTTGTGTATCTTAGGGACATTATTCTCCTTCTGTTGGAACAAATATTATCTCAACTCCATTCATTTCTTCCCCCCCTCCTGTTATTTGTATATTTCCCTGATTTATCTGTCATTTTTCTTAGTTTTTCTCTGCAATTCTTATGTCTTTGATTTTTTCCTCCCCTATGTTTGTCATTATTGTTTTTTATTTGATATCCAAAGTCTTTAATTTAGGCCTCGACTGTAATTATTCTCACCTGCTACCAAATATTTTTGTGGGAAAATCACATATTTATAATCATAGATACGTGCATATACATTAGAGACATATTGTGTATATGTGCATATACCCAAAATATAAAGATTGTAATTTGTGTTTAATTAAATGGGATTTTTTAATGATATATGCCGTCTTTGCATCTTGCTTTTTTATCTTAATATTTCCATATGGAAAATACTAGGTACTTTATGAGTCAACTAATAGAGGTGTTTCTGTGTTTTTGTTTAGAGTTGCATAAAATATCTTGAATTAAGTATACCTCAGTCTGTTGAACTATTTGCTTGGCATAAGTCTTTATTTCTCAACTTTGGTTCATTCCTTTTAAATAGGGAGGTATCAGGATAAATTTCAGAATGGCTTTGAAGTGGGTCAAGTATGTCTGTTGAATAGAGCATTAGGCATTAAAACATATTTAAACAGACATGTGAAAATATTCTTGTTGCCTTTGTATTTGTACAAAACTGACTGTCAAAATAGTCTGTTTTTACAGAAAGGCTGAAAATACCATCCCCAAATCAAGAAGAAGAAGAAGGAAAAGATTAGAGATAAATTAGAATTAAATCAGTTAAATGTTTAGTTCAGGACAAGTGAGACAGCCCAGAAAATTAACCTCAAAAAAAAACAAAAAACAAAAAACAAAAAAACAAACAAACAAAAAAAAGCAAAGAGGAGTCAATGAACATCAAAGTTCATACATGGAAATCATGATTAAAATCACAAACCATTCATAATCAAGATCCCACAAGACAAAGTACAAATATTTCTAACACCCCAGTTTATATGTTCTTGAAGGGAATTACTAAATATATTTATAAGGATTAATTGTAGACTCCATACTCTTTCCTTCTTATTTTTAGAGTGGTCATATGTCAGACTAATGTTAGTAATAATATACCTAAGTATTCAATTTTCTTTTCAGTTTTAATTATTACATTGAGATTTTTGTTAAATTTGATGGGAGGCTTTGTCAGCGTCAAACATAAATAAGAAAAAGAAAATTTTAGGCAATTTAAGAAAATAATCTGTGTTAAAATTCTCAATTTTTCTGTGTATAAAAAATAATTACTGTGCCTTTTCTTTTAATAGGCTGAAATAAATAATATCTTTGAGAAGTGAAAAATAATATCTGTGCATCCTGTTATAATATGATAACTAATCTTTGCAGGTTTTCTTTTTTTTTAATTTCATCCTCAATTGGGCTAGAATAGCATACATTTCCTTTTGTAAAGTCCATTTTATGGATTGGAAGATGAATGTACATTTTGGATTGAATTCAGTTAAAGATACTATGCATTCTAATTTTTGTCCACCAAGGCTGTGTTGATGTATGTGCACGTTTGCATGCTTATCAGATATTTATAATTCCATTTATTTATTTGTGTAGTTAGTGTAATTTAGTGTATTTTTTTAGTGTATTAAGCTTATTCCATGTAATTCAGCTTTATTCAATCTCAGCTTTCATGTAGTGCTAGGTATAAAATAAAACTAAGATGTTTGTCCTTCATAATTGAAAATCAGCCATTGAGAATTATAGGTATCTTAGGTGGTGAAATGTGGGTGTGACTGAAAAATGAATGACATTTTCTGATACAATGGGATTATATGTATAGCCCATAGGTTAAATCCTGTCAGCTGCCTATTTTCATATGTCCTCAAAGCTATTGCTTTCCCATGGGTAAAAAAAAAAATGTAATGAAGAATATTATTTCATGATACATAAAAGTTGCATGAAATGTAAATTTCAGTGTCCATAAAGATTGATTGGAACACAGCCACATTCATTTATATTTTCTTTGGTTGCTTCCATGGTACAACCACAGGCTTGAGTAGTTACAGTGAAGGTTGTATGGCTTGCAAAACTACAAATATTTACTCTCTGGTCCTTTACAAAAAAGTTTGCTGACCCTTGTGATACAAGATATAACACAAAATTTTTACAACTGAAATTATATTTAAGATATAGCTTTCATGTGAAGATCCATTGCTAACTATTAACCATGGCTTGTAATTCTCTATTTTTTCTCAGTATGAATTTTGAAATGACTAGATGAAGGCAAATTGTATGTATAACAAATGTAGGTTTTTAAAGAAAATTAAGAAATATAATAAACTATAAGCTGGATTTTTGAACAAAAAAAACCCAGTGTATATTGATTATAACTTGTGACATTAACAGAACCTGCGTAATAATGCTAGAATCAATCCATTTTTGAATGAGAAAATGTTTGGGGCGCCTGGGTGGCGCAGTCGGTTGAGCGTCCGACTTCAGCCAGGTCACGATCTCGCGGTCCGTGAGTTCGAGCCCCGCGTCGGGCTCTGGGCTGATGGCTCAGAGCCTGGAGCCTGTTTCCGATTCTGTGTCTCCCTCTCTCTCTGCCCCTCCCCCGTTCATGCTCTGTCTCTCTCTGTCCCAAAAATAAAAATAAAAACGTTGAATGAGAAAATGTTTGTTCCATGCATATCATATGCAGGACTTAGAAGATGCTGTGGAGAATAAAGGGATGAGTAAGACACAGTTTCTGCCACAAGGTGGTTAAATTCTAGTAAAAAAGATTGTATAAGTGTGATTAATGGATATATAATAAAAATCAAAATGAGAAATACAGGGGCACACAGATGACTCAGTCGGTTGGGCATCTGACTCTCAGTTTTGGTTCAGGTCATGATCTCATGGTTCCTGAGATCGAGCCGCCCCTCAGGCTTTGTGAGAACAGCGTGGAGCCTGCTTTGGATTCTCCCTCTCTTTCTCTCTCTGCCCCTCCCCTACTCTCTCTCAAAACAAATAAGCAATCTTAAAAAAAATACATTTTTAATGAAAACATAAACTATAAGAAATATATGTATGAAAACATCAGTACTGGGAAATTCAGAGCCTGTTTCTCTATGTTTTGTGGGGTTTATAGAACGTGTGTCCCTGATGAACAGCTTCCATGTAAACAAAAGAATAAAAAAACACCTTTCCGACTCATTTTGTAAGAAAAAAAATATTACCCAGAATGTCATATTGCTTTTATTGAAATAAGAGTTTTTAAGAGTCCATATCAAAAGTTCATTATATTTGAATAAAATGACTTTTGCAAATACCTGATTTTATGTAAAGTAAATGGCTACAATCTTGGCTTCTATCTTCTCCCTAAAGACTTATGTAGAAAACAATATTAGAAAGTACCAAAGTGTAATTTTTGTGTCCATGTTGGCAAGAAACACTTTTCTAACACTTCTATACAAGCAATGCATCTTAAAATAATTAAGGTGAATATATTTCGCTACTTTTCTAGGAAGACCCTTGTTAATTCAAACAAAATTAGTAAACCTCCACTCTTTACCTCTCATAAATGTCCTGGTTTAAGTGATTAATTATACAGTCACTCAAATGATTATAGCATCTCTTTGAATAAAGGATAGTGGGTGGTTTTAATGCTGGAAATTTATTGCTAATATCAAATTTTAATTGCTATTCTTAATTTTTGGTGGACTTTCAATAGTGCCATTTTTAAAAGTTTTTATTTATTTTGAGAGAGAGAGAGAGAGAGGGAGAGAGAGAGGAGAGGGAGAGGGAGGGAGGGAGAGTATGTGTGAGTAGGGGAGGGGCAGAACGAGGGGGAGAGAGAGAATCTCAAGCAGCCTCAGGCCACCATGGGGCTCCAACCCACCAAGTATGGTATCATAATCTGAGCCAAAACCAAGGCTCTGATGCTTAACCGACTAAGCCACAAATCCCCCTATTTAGTTGTTTAAAAATGACACAATTATAGTACAATAAGCCTTTCCTCAATCTTGCCATTTGCTTGTCAAAGCAGAAGAAGCTCTTCAACTTTCTTAAAATACAACTCAACATCATACAAAATTAGAGGTATCACTAGTCTTATTTTGACTTCAACCACATAATTTTGCTTATTTTAAAGTATGGGTCATTTTTGTAGTAGCCATAATGTGATATCACAGTCACGAGGCTAGGTCTGTATATATTCTCCTGTGTATGGTCACGTATCTCTTCCTGTGTTTCATAAATTAGGGATATAAGAAAAGAAGGATAACACTACTTCCCTAATTTTCTTTTGTTTTTGTTTGTTTGAGTGAGAGAGAGTGAGAGAGAGAGAGAGGGTGAATGAGGGGCAGAGGGAGAGGGAGAGAGAGAGAATCTTAAGCAGGCTCCATCCACATCTGGCACAGAGCCCTGGCAAGGAGCTCAATGTGGGGTTCGATCTCATGACTGTGAGATCATGACTTGAGCCAAAGTCAACTAATTGAGCCGCTCAGGCTTCCCCAATCCCTTGTTTTTCTAATTAAAATTAAATTAATTCTCATTTATTTTTTTTAAATTCCGTAAGTATATATGAAAATGGTCTTTATTTTATTACTTAAAATAGCTAAATTGTTCTCTTTACTTAAGCTTTAAAATAACAAATCTCTGAATCACATCTCTCCTTCATAACTGTATGATTTCGAAAATAGGTATAATAAAATGCATTTGTGGCCTATATGAAATTTAGAAGGCATTAGAGGCTATATTTAGATGGAAGTCTTTAATATTGATGTTAAGAATATTGAAAATACAAGATGAAACAACAAATCTTATTGAGTATCTGGAACTGAGAATCCATAATAATATATCAAATCATGAGGTTTTTGATAAAGAGATACTTGAATATAAACTATGTTATTTAAAAACTGAAACACCTCGATGGGTGCCTGGGTGGCTCAGTCGGTTAAGCATCCAACTTTGGCTCAGGTCATGATCTCATAGTTTGTGAGTTTGAGCTCCAAATCAGGCCCCCTGCTGTCAGTGCAGACCCTGCCTCTGATTCTCTGTCCCCGGCCCTCTTGCCCCCTCTCTGCCCCTCTCTGCCCCTCCCCTTCTCTCCAGCATACACACACACATGGGCTCTTTATCTCTGGGGAAAAAACAAAACTAAACAAAACAAACAAACAAACAAAAAAAACTAAACTAAATCACCTTGAGTAAATTACTGATTAATTTGAGGTTTTGTTTCCTCGTCCCTAAAATTAGGTAGGTGCTATCTAGTGAAAAAGACTGCTGTAACAAAATAATGTAGAAAAATTCTTGGCAAACAATGCTGAGCTTGAAATACTCAAACTAGTGATCTTTGCATGTTATTCTAAATAGTAGAAGTTCTAACACTTTAATGTGCACCGTGCACCCACTTTTTACCTGGCATTTTATAGAAATGTTTCCATTATTGCCTTTAATTAAACCAGCTTGAACTAACTTGAAAGATAATATTTTATTATCTATGTCTGAAAGGTTTTATTAAGCATATTAATAAAGTAAATGTAACATTAGGATTCTTATATCAGTGAAGACAATATTAAAGTATTAATCATGGTATCTAACTTTGGAAGGGTCCTTAGAGATCAAGTATCTATCTACTTTATAGATGAATAATGGTTAAATGATATTTCCAAAATCATTTTGCTAAATTATTCTTATGTGTTTATGAATTTTGCATATACAGTAGGCAGATCTTTTTAGCTCTGTGAAATTAAAAAGGAAATAAATAGAAAAAAGAAGTTGGAACTCAGTGAAAGTGAAACAAAGGTATAGTATTTGATGTGCTTTAAAGAAGTTAAGTCACAAAATGAATATGTTATTGTCAAGAAATGACAGGTTTTCCTACTAGGTAAATTCTCCACTTAGTTTAGTAAACTAAGCTGCTCGCTTAGACTTAAAAGAAGCAATGTCAAATATCTGCCAGCATTCTATATGCCTGTTATATAAAAGGGTTAAAGATGGACCCTGTATATTGACCCCATATTGTTTACTTCTTCAAGGCAGACTGAAACCATTAGCGCCAAAACCCAAACTCCAATTTTTACTCAACCAATTGCTTTAAATATAGCTAAAATCAACAGGTATTTAGACATGTAAAGGCTTCCTTCTTTGCAAACCTCACACACTATACACAACACCTGCTAATAATAGATAAGATAAACCCTGGGACCAAGAAAGACCACATGCCAGGGCTCCTGGGTGGCTCAGTCAGTTTAATGTCCAATTCCTGATCTCAGGGTCATGAGTTCAAGCCCCACATTAGGCACTGCACTGAAAGGAAGGAAGGAAGGAAGACCTCGTGCCACTGCTGCCCTTCAGAATTCTCTGATTCCGAAGTCTTCCCTGTGCTACTAAACAACGTCAACAGGACATGTAAGCTCCCTGTGTGATCCCCTCCGAACCCAGAGCTCCCGTCCCTTCCTCCTCTTCTGGTTGGTAGTGGCTCAAGCTGTTGCCTCTGGAAGGTCACAGGCTGTGAGGGATTCACCCTCACATGCAACCTCCCGAAGCTGCCCCCAAATAAAGCTCATTATGTGCTATTGCCACCTTTTATCTTGATCAGCCCTAAATTCCTTTAACTCACTACAGAGTAAAACTTAAAAACACAGATCTTTTCACTTATTGAATTAATGAAATGTATAAAAATGTAAATGATATTTAATTCTATTTTTTTAATTTTTGAAACTAACTAAACCTAAATAGTCATAGCTCACATTCCCCCACTGTTTCTGTGAGCCAAAAATTCTCCTGAAATTATTCTGATTTACACTCAAGTGAAAGAAAAAATCTGATGCAACTGGTTTAGGTAACCAACGATGTAGTAACAATGTACTTGTTTCATAAATAGCATTTTAAGGATTCAGAGCAATAACCCATAACATACTTTACACATAACATACATAACATGCATTGCATAACATTTCTTTATACAATCATCATTCTTAACCCTGTCACTAACCCATTTGGTACACTTGAAGATTATAGAATTGAGAAATTCCATGATAATAAGAGAAGGAAGGCAATTTCTTCCTTAAAGCGCTAAACAAATCTTGCACTTTTGAGTATCATAAAGAATAAGACTGAAAAAAAGTTGCATAAATTCCTTCTCATTGCAGAAGTCTCACCACACATGTTATCTTCCTTTAGAAATTGTGCCTGAAAGACTTCCTCACTCTGTAAGTTCCTTTCTTATGTTTCCCATTGATTATGGCAGTTATTAAACATTTCTAAGCTATCTATTTTCTGGCTTTTCTCCCTCACTAATTGTTATATTCAATAAAGTCAATGGTCATGTCTTTTATCTCTTCATTCTTATAATGTGTTACATTTCCTTTTATTGTTTCTGGCATAGAGTGCTCCTTTTTTTCTTTCCCCTTCCTTCCTTCCTTCCTTCCTTCCTTCCTTCCTTCCTTCCTTCCTCCCTTCCTCCCTCCCTCCCTTCCTTCCTTTCTTCCTTCCTTGAACAGATTTTCTTCATTTTTTTTCCTTTTCACAACGAAATTGAACTTAATTCATTAGAATAATTTTATACAAATATTTAATTATGAGGTAATTGGGCCAACACAATGCCCATCATGGTGAGAGGGATATGTGGAAATTATATCAGAACATCCTAATATTTTAAGAAAAATAAAGTTAAATAGAAATATAAGACTTGATCAATCATAGCTTTCAGTTACGATTTTGGTACTAGGTTATGAGTCATAACAGTCATGTCACGTACAGACATTGAGTTAGTTAAGGCATATATGGAAAAAAGCAATAGGATAGGAATAATGTGACTTTGGAAAAGAATTGAATCGCTAGAAAAATGTATAACCAGGAAAGTATAAAAAAGAGTAGTTTTCTCTTCCAGTTATTTTTTTTTAATTTTTTTTTTTACATTTATTTATTTTTTGTGAGACATAGAGAAGAAGAACACAAGTTGGGGAGGGGCAGAGAGAGAGAAGGAGACACAGAATCCGAAGGCAGTCTCCAGGTTCTGAGCTGACAGCACAGAGCCCCACGCGGGGCTGGAACCCACAAACGGTAAGATCATGACCTGAGCCGAAGTCGGACGCTGAACCACCGAGCCACCCAAGCGCCCCTCTTCTGGTTATTTATAGCCATCTCTTGACATGTCCCTGGTTCTGAATTATTTGAAAAAGTCTTTTCATCTTTTCCTCCACAGTTAACTTTTCAAAACCTAGGTCACATAATTTCCCTTCTCAATAACCTCTTATTACTTATCATTGATTAAAGGATAAAGTCCACTAAAGACTTTCCACAGCCAACCATTTTGATCTAATTCATTACATCATTTTACCCACTGGACAAATGTTCAAAATTGTCTTTGTGTGTTGCTAGGGATGAAGTCTAACCATATCTTAGAAACAAACAACTCATCCTATTGGGTTTTCAAGATGTGTGTATGTGAAAAACACAGATACTTAAAACTTTTAAAATGTAAATTCAATTTTTATTTTATTTTTTTAAAATTTTTAACGTTATTTATTATTAAGAAACAGAGACAGCGTGAGCAGGGGAGGGGCAGAGAGAAGGGGAGACACAGAATCTGAAACAGGCTCCAGGCTCTGAGCTGTCAGCACAGAGCCTGACGCGGGGCTCAAACTCACAAATCGTGAGATCGTGACCTGAGGTGAAGTCGGACGCTTAACCAACTGAGCCACCCAGGCACCCTGTAAATTTAACTTTTGATATCCAAAGAGTTATCATTTAAAATATGCCAATATTTGACAAAAGAAGGCATCTTTGGAATCTAGAATATTTCAGTTTTATTGGCTTATTACAATTAAGCAAGTACATATACAGGAAATGCTTAGCTGTATATTTTCATATTAAAATACCTCTTATTTAAAAATGTCATCTGGAAATTTGTCACCTGTTTTGAAATATAGCAATGCATATTTCAAATGCTTAAAAAAATCTATGTCAGAGTTTCAAATACTGGACTGTTTCATGAAAAATATTATTTGCCATAGAGATATATTTTTCAATTGAAGTGTGTATATCTCTGCAAATTGAAAATGTCCTTTTTAATATCTCAAAAGAAATGTTCCAGAATCTGACAATATTTGCACTTGATTTTAACTTATGACCTAATTTTTCACACCTGCAGTTAATGTCAGAATAATCCCGTCACTGTGATTCATTGATAGAGACCTACTTAATCACATGGTTATATTAATAATTTTTGTTACACTTTATACCTTACTGATTTTAAGGGGTCAACATTTATCATTCTGTATCTTGTCGGGCAACATTTCTCTGAGAAAAGCTAAAAATTGAATTGAGTTTTCAACTTTATTAAGACATGAGTGCCCTGGTAATGCGTAATTGGTCATGCTTGTCTCCTATTTGCATTTACCTCTCAGTGTTTTTTTTTTTTTTTTTTTTTTTTTTTTTTTTTTTCTGTGCGGTTTGTAAAGCAGAAATCTGCATTTGCTGTAGATATTGACAGGTTTAGAAATCATCTAGTAGATGTTCTAAATGACTGAGGTTTGCAGATGTCTGGGATCAGTTATAAAAGAGAGAAATGGTTGAAGTAACCAGAAAAGTTTGGACTGAGAAGAGAATAATTAAATGGGATTTGGTCATTTTTTCGAATATTTGAGAACCAGGAAAACGGAATAGTGTTATACCTTTGATGTGTGGTTATAGATGTACTGCAACCAAGTAAGTACCTAGGAGCTCACCAACAGAATTTGGAGAGATGTCTCAAGGAGGTACTGAATTGTGCAGAAACATAGTATGTCCCAAGGATAAGAGCTTTCCAAACTTTAATGTCCATACAAATGACCTGGGTGTCTTGTTAAAATGAGGGCTGTGACTCAGTGGATCTTGGGTGAGCCCTTAGATTCTGAATTTTTTTTTAATTTTTTTAACGTTTATTTATTTTTGAGACAGAGAGAGACAGAGCATGAACGGGGGAGGGGCAGAGAGAGAGAGGGAGACACAGAATCGGAAGCAGGCTCCAGGCTCTGAGCCATCAGCCCAGAGCCCGACGCGGGGCCCGAACCGTGACCTGAGCGGAAGTTGGACGCTTAACCGACTGAACCACCCAGGCACCCCTAGATTCTGAATTTTTAACAAGCTCTTAGATGTTTTAAATATTGCTGTTCCAGAAAGATCGCTAAGTAACAAGATCTAAGATAACTGCCAAAGAATTACCACCTATGTTCACCTGTTGGTAGTCAGGGGCAGGGAAAGGAAGTACTCAAAGATTATTAGCACTCTGTTGAAGTCCTCCCGGAAAGAAACTTTTACTGAGGAAGACACCAGGGGAGCTTTCAGGGAAGCTTGAGGCTACCTAAAGAAATTTATAATCATGAGAAATCTAGGGTTTGTTTCATTCTGACTGGTGAGACTGAAGGAATAACTAGGATCTGAGTTCATGTAGGTTATTTTGGGGATAAGCGGAAATTGCAGTTTAACTCTGTTACAGATTCAAAGAAGCTAGATATCCACGCAAATACAGAAAACAGCAGTGCCCAAAGCATCCAACTGAATGAAATGAAATATACAAGTAATCCTGGATAAAAATCAGATCACATTTAGTATTGCATGAGAAAAAAAAAAAAAAGTTATCAGCCTCAGAAACAAAATGAACCTTCAGACAATTGGCAGGATCTAAATTTTGGAGCATCTAACAAAATTAATTGATTTTTCCCCCCACAACACACACACCACTGTTTGTTTATTAAATGAACTATATTACTATTTACCTTTGTATTAGAACATATCTACGGGGGCACCTGGGTGGCTCAGTCAGTTAAGCAGCCAACTTTGGCTCAGGTCATGATCTCACGGTTTGTGAGTTCGAGCCCTGCGTTGGGCTCTGTGCTGGCAGCTCAGAGCCTGGAGCCTGCTTCGGATTCTGTTTCCCTCTCTCTCTGCCTTTCCCCGCTCAGGCTCTGTGTCTCTCTCTCTCTCAAAAAAAAAAACATTAAAATAAATTTAAAGTATATAGAATGTATCTATTAAAGTCATTGAAGCAGTAGAATTAGGACCAGTAGAAAATAAAACAAAGCCAATTCAGCTGACTATAAGAAATTCTTTTCTTAAAACATAATGAATGTGCTTAAAAACAAAACAAAAAATCATAGTGGATGGCCTTACATTATGGTATACACTGCAGTTTTTGAAAACCATGGAACCACTCTACTCTTAATACATATAAGAATAGGGATTCTGTTTTAGATTAAAACAAAAACAAAAACATACATTTAAAAACTCTTTTATATTTCTGACTTTAAGAATTTTATAATACTAAGTGAAAGCTATGAATTGTTAAGATTTTTATCATTTTATGGTCCCCACTGATTTCTACTGATGCGCCGTGCCACGATAGTTCATAAAAAAGCACATCTAAATTGAGAATATCGCCCTTTTATTTTGAAATGTCCAGTAGATCTCTTTTTGACTCTGACAAGTCACTGTAGGGGAGGAAAACTAATTTTCTCTCTGTTATAGCTTCCTTCTCTCTCTCCCTCTCTCTCTGCCTCTACCTCCACCTGCCCTCTCTAAGAATAAATGAATAAACATTAAAAAAATAAAAAAATAAGAATATCCCTGGTGATTCGTATAGGCAGTGAAGGAAAATAATTACTCTATAAAGCTTGAGAAACAGTTGAAATGTTTTGTTTCATACCTCATTTATGAGCTTCTCAGTCAAGATAGCAACTTAACACATCATAGCATCATTTCTTTTATTTTGAAGATCATTTGGCTTCATAATATATAAGAAAAATAAAATATATTTTGAAGAAAATCATATAACAGACTTGGGGATTAATGGTTGACATAAGAATTACCTTATTTAACATAGTTGAAGATATTTTCTGTCCAATTGCATGCAGAAGTCTGCATATTTTAAGACATCTTAGGTAGAGAGGGATGGTAGAAAAAATACAGTTTTTGAAATTAAATTAGATTTGTGTGAGCTGGATCATTTAAAGATAATTTGACTCAGCTTTTGAGAAGTGGAATATTTTTAATTCTATTAAATGAAAAAAAAAGCTAGTCTGGGTAGCAAATGTTGATATATTTTAAGTTAAAGCATGGATTGAGTGAAACATACACATCTTTGTATGTAACCTAAAATCAAATGCGAATTGAAGGGATGATCTATTTTTAGGTATGATAGAAACATTGCCATTTATTTGGAGCATAATTTATTGGTCTTGTTTCATATTTTATCCACACACATACTGAATAAATGACACTATTGTAATTTCACCAGTCAATCTAAACAAAGAGGCTATTGCTGTTTTTCCTTTTCCTGACTTGTTTGGTTGTTAATTCCCACAGTTGTATAAAAATAAAAATGTTGTTTACAATCTGAATTGACAGTTTGGAGCATCATGAGAGTTTCATTTGTTTTAGAAAAGTAGAAAATAGAGAAGATTCCTTTCCTCTTTACCATTTTCCAGCTTTAACTGTTCACGTAATATACCCATGACCACTTCAAATAAACCCAATGAAAATCTTATTGAAAATAAAAAGTCATCAATAAGAATTCGTGATGTTTGGGGCGCCTGGGTGGCTCAGTTGGTTAAACGTCCGACTTCAGCTCAGGTCATGATCTCGCGGTCCGTGAGTTCCAGCCCCACGTCGGACTCTGGGCTGATGGCCCAGAGCCTGGAGCCTGCTTCTGATTCTGTGTCTCCTTGTCTCTCTGCCCCTCCCCCATTCATGCTCTGTCTCTCTCTGTCTCAAAAATAAACATTAAAAAAAAAATTAAAAAAAAAAAGAATTCGTGATGTTTGGAAGGAAAAGTTTGGGCAAAATTTTCTCATGCAAGGGGGGAAAAATCTCGTCTGAACTGTGTTAGTTACCTAAATTAAAAATCTCAGTAGAGTCAAATCTTAGTTGCCTAAAATTTACTGTAATGCAATATTTCAAAATGCAAATACTGATACAACATATTAGAGTCACAGGGTTCCACCTTTGAGATAAATGATCTTCTCTCTCTCTCTCTCTCTTTTTAAGAGAGAGAGTGCATACTAGGGAGGTAGGGGCAGATGGAGAGAGAGAGAAAGAGAATCTCAAGCAGGTTCCATTCTCAATGCAGAGCCTGATGTCAGGCTTGATCTCATGCCCCTGAGATCATGACCTGAGCCGAAATCAAGAGTTGGATGTTTATTTATTTATTTTTTTCAATATATGAAGTTTATTGTCAAATTGGTTTCCATACAACACCCAGTGCTCATCCCAAAAGGTGCCCTCCTCAATACCCATCACCCACCCTCCCCTCCCTCCCACCCCCCATCAAGGAGTTGGATGTTTAACGGACTGAGCCACCCAGGCATCCCTCTTCTTTTTCTCTACCTGGACTTCTGATTTTGGATACAATAAACATATTAACAAATAAACAGGAATATTACAGTACAGTTAGCAACTTTACTAATCATCATATAAAAATATTGCAAAATTATTTATATAGGTCTTTATACTTGAAAATACAGAGATTCCAGGGCTGATTCAATGTTAGCTGCTATTATTTTTCTGTTTCCTTCCAAAAAACTTTGTTTTTGACAGGAAATACGTATTTCTCTTAGAAGGCAAAAGGAAAACAGCGAGAGGAAATGTATCACTAAAAGTGATACATTTATGTCTTCATTTTGGTTATAAATAAACTCCCAATTAAAGCTCTATACATATGTTTATTCCTTCCTAAAAATGATTACTTGCTGGAAGTTAGATAGTCCACAGAGTAAGCCTTTTTCCAAAATTGTAAAAGAATTTCCTTCGGAGAACAATTTGAACTATTGACTGATCTGGCATTATAATAAGTAGTGTCATATTTGACTTTGTTCTATGGGAATAGTTCACCTTTAATTGGTCAACTACATGAGACGAGATACCTTAGCATGGTACAATCCAGGATAACATTTGATCTATGTTATAAGGTAGGCTTGGAAATAGTAAAAATACCCCAGCTTCTTCTTCTTTTTTTTTTTTTTTTTTTAGCCCTTTTCCAAAAACAGATCGAATAAGTGCATATACATTTAGGCTGCATTATCATATTCATGCATTCAGTACATACATTGATTATCTTTCAAATATAACACTTCTAGTAGTGATTACCAAGGGACTGAAATCAACCCTTCTTTATAACACAGGGAAATCCAAACAAAATGCAAGGGTTTTGCTTAATCACATTTCAAATTTATACGAAGTAAATAATGTGCTATTTTCTTTCTGAATTGTAGTGGGTGTGCCCTGGGCACTTAAAAGTTGTTAAATTTATAAAAATTCAATATTCCAACAATGTGCTGCTTCAATCTTAATTCAATCAGGATGAATTTGTATTTCAAGGGAAGAGACGGACTGTAATTATGAAGTTGTTTGATGCTCTTAAATCGATTCAGGGGCTGATGCTTGGAGCTCCAGCTGCATTATCAAAATGTCGTGTGTGGCTCTTGAATTTTCCAGAGTACTAAGGTAATTCTCTGAAGGACAACAAAGGATGAGAAAGGAGAGAGTGTGGCTGCTGAAATGAATGCAAATGGATCTCCATTCATTTCATTCACAGCAATCTGTCACCTTTTAGTTTCTCTTTCCAGATAGAAATAGGGGATAATGCTGGAAATAGTAATGCATAAGTGGACAGGGCCTGACCATTAAAATGTTTACCGTTTCCAGAATGATGCCTGCAGATGTTACAAAATTGAAACTGGATAGGTGTTAGAATTGCTGCCGGCTTCTATTCATTTGAATGGCAGCAACCCAGAACTCTGTTTTAAGGTTTCATGTGGAGGGGCAACCCATTACCTTTTTTTTTCCTTATCTAGGATCAAATAGTATTTTTGTGAGGATTACATCCCTGTGCTAAGCAGCAATAGAACCAATACTATGAGGTTTGAATGTCAAGCTTATTTCCAAATTCAACTCCTTTACAATTGCAGAGTTGACTTAGAAATTGAAATCCCAGTGATGTAATTGATTTTTTAAAGTTTTGAATAGAAAACTCTTCCTTCAAATTAAACACTGAAGAGACTCATAGGAAATAAAAAGTAGCAGAAGAGAAAAATAAAAGTTTTTGCATCGTTAGAATTCTTGAAAGATTGTACGGATACCAGATAACCGGTACGATATACCGGTTTGCACATACCATTTTGTGCAAATAATTTTATCAGCAGTTTTTGTAAATTACGAAAGTGAAGCATAGAAAAGATAAGTGTATTTTTTCTCCGAAAATTTACACACTTGGGTGGCTTGAGATTATAAAACAGTGATTTTTGGAGACAAAAGTCTACCTGGCTTTGAACGTTGCACTTAGTATCAAGCCCAAAGAAAATAGTCATATTTGTAGAAAGACAGATTTTTTTTTTCTGTAATAAAAGATGGAATGAGTTCAGTAGGAAAAAAAAAAGTACAGAATATTGTTCTCAGGCATATTTTAAAATAATCTAGAATATTATGCCCAGGAAACTACTCTTATTGACTCATTTGCAAAGGAAGACCAGATTGTGTATGAATGGCTTCACTGTTTCTCTCCAGCCCTCCTTTAGTCCAAATTCTATAAAGAGCTGTTTATACTTCCTGGTTTCAATTTTCTTTTTTTTTTTTCTTTCTTAAACCCACTTGATTCAGGCTTTTATCCCTAGACATATGTAAATATGCTTGGCAAGGTTATCAAAAAGCTCCACATTGCAGACTCCAGTGATCAGTTCCTAGTTCTCATTATATGTGCGTTAGCAGTATTTGACTCAGTGGATCACTTCTTTCCTTGTTCAAACAGTTCTTCTCTTGGCCATTAAGACATCACAAGCTCCTAGGCTTCCTCCTACACAGTAGCCTCTCTTCTCATCCTCCTTGTGAGAGTTTCTCTCGGTTCCCCACCCTCTAAGCAGTTGAGTAGTCTGACTACAATTCCTATCTCCGAGCTCTTCCTAGAGATCCTCTTTCATAATGCTAAATGTCTCTATATGTCAATGAGACCTCATTGTTTACCTAACATCCGAGTATCTCCCACTAACACCAGAGCTGATAATTCCATTTGGAGTTCTGAATAGGCAACTCCAACGTGACGTGTTTGAAATCAAAACCAAAATCTTAATTTCTCCCTCCTCCCCACCAATCTTGATGCTGTCTTCCCCTTCACAATTAATGGCAACACCAGCCTTCCAGACATCTGTTCCCTTAACTTGTCTTCTCCTTCTTTCTTCCTCTCTGTCACCTTAGCATATCCTACTAGTTTTATGCCTGCCTGTAAATTTCTGTAATAAACAGTACCTTATATTCACATAAAATGGTGCTAGTGTTATGTGACCACACATATTGGCTTGACACTAGGCAAATGTATTTAAAGTTCAATGCAAGGCCCTGGCTACGTCTTCCAAGCAGATTGCTGTTCTTAAACTACCTTTAGAAATAGTAGGGAGCACGTAAGACTATTACAAGTATTCAGAGCCTCAGAGTTTAATGAATACAAACAGTTTCCAGGTCTTAAAAAAGAATAAAAAAATAGATAACATGGTTTAGGATAATTAAATGCATTGCTGAACATCTTCCTATCAGGCAGAAAGCTTAAAAAGGAATAAAACTATCTGCTATTTTCATCCAAATTGCTGATGATAAACAAAGATAGTAAATCCAAACTAGCTTCTTAGTTAGGAACAATGATACAAAAAGAAACAACAGAATCAAATGGAAGTAAGAGAAGTCATGGTCAGATGGCTTAGGAGGAAAAAAAATAACAGGGGGCAATGAGACATCTCAGAATGTAAACTCTGTAGGAGTTTTCTGCTGAACCGACTGGTTTAAGAGGATGCCAGGCACTGGATGGGCATCCAAGTATTTGCCGAATGAATAAATGTTGCAGTGACCTTTTCCAACCCCTGAGCGTGCATTTTCACATTTGCTCTGGATTCATTTAGAGGAGCTGAGACAAGAAGCAGAATCCAAAGCTGAATTAGGAGTATATAATCTCAAAGGGGACATTTTCAGAAATTTGATTCTTTCTTTTATTTTTTTTTTTATTCTAGTCTGATGTCTTTGATTGGTCTGAAAAGTGTAAAATGTGGCAAAACTGTTTTCCTTTTGGCATTTGTAAGTTATTTAAAAATATAGCAGCTTGGACATAAAATCCTGTTTTTCCCCCTTTCTTTCTCAGGTCTGACGTTCAGTGGTTTAGTGGATGCAACCTGAGTCTCTTCCTGAGTTTTTTTTTTTTTTTTTTTTCATGTAATCTTTGAATCTTAAAAAGTATGTCAAGAATCTTGAAGATTTTAATTTTAAAGTGTCTTCAAACATTGTACACAAACTGTAAGCACTTCCTCGACTAGTAGACATCATTTGACAAGGTGTATTTTTTTTTTTTTTCTTGATACCTGCTTCTCTAGGCTTGGGCAGGTAATCAGGTTCTGGTAAGCATTTTCTTCCCAACTAAAAATAATAAAACAATTACAATACACATTACTTGCTTCCAGATTGCTCTCATTGAACAGGATGAGGTGATTTTTCCACCATCTGATGTTTTAAGCATCCATGGATAATTGCTCCATAGTCTTATATTTAAATGATCTTTAGAAGATAACACTTTCTAAATCTCCTTTCCAGAATGTTATGCAAGTAGCATTTTTACATAATCTGCATAAGAATATAGAGCCTCACTAAAAGTTGCTGGATACCAAATGTGATGTAAAATGTGTTATTAAAATGTAAGCTCAATTTGGCAAAAATATATTTCATATCTTTTCTTATGGCTTGGCATTTATTTCTTTAGTTTCTAAAAACCTGTTTTCCTTGAGGCTAATCAGGGTCCCCACTTAGAGATGTAAGGAAGTATATGAGATGTTTACCAAAAGGTGTCTTAATGATCTCAGGGAAATATTGAAAATATCTTTGTAGAGTTGATAGAGCTATTACTTTGGAAGACAGTGAACATTTTCTTTGCATTCTCTAATTTAATAATAGACCATTGGAAATGTACAATACCCAGAATGAGGCTTATTATTTGAAGGAATTCTACATTTTGTAGAAGGAATGTGCAGGCTACTGTGTATTTTTGTGAATGATTTACCCCTTAACTGAAAGTTCAAAAATTAAGCCTGTGTTGATCTTAAGGCACAAGTGGTTATCAATCAAAGTAAAAGTTTTACAAAATAAGTTTGATTTTTTTTTCTATAACCATATAAAGCCTATATTGTCCCCCTAAAAATCATTGTGCAAGCTTCACTTCTATGTGTTTACCCTTCAATCCACTTTGATCTTCTAACCTACTCTGAAGAAACCCCAAGTTTTTTCAAATTATTTTCTTGCATTTGATATGGAGAAGGCAATAAAATAAATAAAATTTGAATAAGTTATTTATTTATTCACAAAGTGTATTGGGCACTGTTGGGGAGCAAGAACTCCTGTCCCCTTCACAGGTCCTTCCGGCTGGACTAAGATTCAAATTGCCGTGAGGCAGATTAACAGAAGTAAATCAAATTTAATAGCATACAGAGAATCCACACAGGCATGGAAATTCCAAAGACAGTCATGCAAAATGAAGTATATATGTCATTGTGAACTAAGAAGAAGGGACTGGAGGTCTGGGACTTCAGAGGAAATGAATGCTTCAAAAGGTGATAAGAGAAAGAGTGGATATTTGGTAATTAGACATTTGCTCTGTCTAATGACCCATACAGATGGGTCATTCAGATAAATTTGTATCTACTAACAACCCTTATTCTGGGAAAGATCCCAATTTAGTTTCTTCTACAGAGTTAAGGGAGGCACAAAAGTTTCTCTTGAGCCCATAGGCTTTCAGTTGCTTTCAGGTCAGCATAATCTTCCTGCCAAAGTGGCCCGTCTTGGGGCTGCAGACTCTCAGTCCTTACAGCACTCTATTTTGCAAAGAAAAGCTTTAGGTCCTGGGGCTACAGTAATAAAACAAACAAACAAACAAACAAAAAACTGTCAGAATCTCTGGTTTCAAGGGGTTGACTAATAATAAATACTGTAAAATAATGCTAATGATGATGAATGTATTCAAGAAAAACAAGTAGAGTAAAAAGTAGAGTAGAGAAGTGACTAGGGGTATCCTCTTAGGGTGATCTGGAAGAAGTTTTCTGTGGGGAGGGTGTGACATTTTAGCAGAATCCTCACTGAAGCTTGGGAGCTAGCCAAGAGTATAGCTGGGGGAAGAAAATGTCCCCTAAAGGAAAAAATAAATGCGAAAGTCTTGAGATAGGCGTATGCTTAGGTATGTAAGAGAGAGCAAGGAAACCAATGAGGTTGCAGGAGAGATAAAAATGGGAGGTGGGAAGTAATGAGCCAATCATACAATGCTTTGTAGCCTAGGATTTTTTTAAGGATTTGAATACTATTTGAATGCTATTGTTAGCTTTAGAAGGTTTTCAGAAACAGATGTATGTGACCTCAAGTTTGAGATCCACTGACTTTGGGCGCCTGGCTGGCTCAGTCAGTAGAGCATGAGACTGTTGAGCTACAGTTGTGAGTTTGAGCCCCACACTGGGTGTAGAGATTACTTTTTAAAAAATCTTGAAATTACTGATTTGCGGCTCCCCCAATACAGCTAGTTCATTGATTGCTATTACATGTTTTCAACCTCTTCTAGACTAAGTGTGGCCTTTTTTCACCTCTACATAACACAGAGATAGGCACAATGATGATGATTACCTGAAAACGATATGTAAGAAGCTAAGGCAACTCAGATAAAATTAGCTTTGAAGTGGTGACTCATGAAAAGTGAAAATCAACCAAGATGAAGAAATAGTGACATGCTTAGAAGTTGGTGATTTGGAGGGGCGCCTGGGTGGCTCAGTCGGTTGAGCGTCCGACTTCGGCTCAGGTCATGATCTCGCGGTCCGTGAGTTCGAGCCCCGCGTTGGGCTCTGTGCTGACAGCTCGGAGCCCAGAGCCTTTTCAGATTCTGTGTCTCCCTCTCTCTCTGACCCTCCCCCGTTCATGCTCTGTCTCTCTCTGTCTAAAAAATAAATAAACGTTAAAAAAAATAAAAAAAAAAGAAGTTGGTGATTTGGATACCAAAGTTACAGTAGGCCAAGGATTCAATATGAGAGCACTGTCAGTAAGTGTAGAGAATATATAGGTGGTAGTTATTAAAGATAACCTGAAACATATTTAAAAAATTAAGAATTCAAACAAAAACGGATCCTAATCTGGCAGTGCCAACCCAGACATGACTAGGAATGTGACACCAAGAGGAGCTTGGAGAGAGATTTGTAGAGAGAAAAGGTGGAAGCAAAGTAAGAAGATGGTTGATTGGCCCTTAACTTAAAGCCCCGTTGGCTGTTTGTGATTCGTTATCCTTAGGTTTTAGTTTTCTCACCTTGAAGTGTCATAGGCTTAGGTCTGGGTGCACTTATGAGGGTTACCATAACATCAAAGCCACCTCAGCCTAGTGGCCTCCTGTTTAATTAGTTTAACAGGTGAATAATCTATTTAATGTTTGATCTATTATTGGAACATCATTATTTTATGTTCATGTTATTTTGTGAAGAGCAGAGTTTTACGTGATCATGGAAATCATTACATAGGTATCAATATACACATTCAGACAACACATTGTTATGAGTATTTTAAAATTCCTTCTAATCTATGGCCATTGTATAATAGAGTGAGTACTTCGTTCTTTGAAATTGCTCTTTGAGAGGTAACAGAGAACGGTTAAGTCTGTTATACATTCAGAACCATATTGTCAGATGGAAGACATGTGGAGTATATTATCAAGCTCTATATTACAGATCTCTCCTAAAATCTGAAGGTAATTAGGCGAAGAAGATAAAGAAGTAAAAACATGTTTATTGAACTAAGTTTACCAAGAATATGGATAAAATTGGAAGAACAATCTGTTCTGGAAAGAAAAAACTGTTACCTTGAACTAACAAACTTTAAGAGGCTGTGAATTTTAATGGACTTTTCGTAAATAATGTCTGGTGATCCTAATACAAAATGCTAACTTAGTTTTTCATATATAATGCCCCTAATCTTTTACCTAGTAGTGTTTATTCGTCTGTTTGTTTGTTTGTTTTTTAACAGGTTAGCAATTTTAGTATCCAGGAACCTAACATAAAGGAACTAACAGAAGATAAATTAGTCTTTTATGTTCTCATAAGCAATTTATATTTCATATTTTCCTAATGAGATTAATGGAATCATTGGCCTTCTTGGGTATTACTTCAGGGTATGCCACTTTAATTTACAAGTAACATTATTTTAAAAGAAAAATACTGCTTTTAATATCACTTTATTAATAGCATCTTATTTGTTAAATGTCTGCTGTGTATTTTTCAGTGACTTAAACATATTTTTTAGTTACTTGACAAATGGTGAAGAAATCTGTTATTACAAGCATAAGGTAGACATATACACTTCTTAGGCTAAGAAAGCTATAATGATATGTTTCTATAGCTGAATAAAATTTAATCAATGCTTTTGAAACTAATTTAAAACCATCACTTGAGCTAAAGTGCTTTATGCCTCCAGTTGTTATATGATATTACTTTGCATTGCAAGTGAATTTATTGCTCAAGAAAATGGTATAGAATGGATGCTTACAGCTATCGTTATCTTTATAGATGAAGGTAAAAACCAAACAAAATATTCAGCAAACATAGAATTTTGATATTACAGCTTCTTTTATACTCTGTAAGTTTGAGTCTACCTATGTTCTAGTACTGAATTCACCTTCATTGCATGGGGTGGGAGAGTTACCAGTGGTGGGCTTACTCACGGGTTCAGGATGTCTTTCAATTAAAAAAAAAAAAAAAAAAAGGAAAATTTGAACGAATATAGAAATGGAAAAAGAAAAGAAGATGGCTATAACATTTCTTCAAGCTTCATAACGCATCAAGGGTGTTATTTTTTTAAGTACTTTAATGTTTATTTTTGAAAGAGAAAGAGCCCGCAAGCACCAGTGCTTAAGCTAGTGGGGGGAGGGGCAGGGAGAGAGAGAGAGAGAGAGAGAGAGAGAGAGAGAGGATGTGAAGCAGGCTCTGTGCTGTCAGTGAGCCCTATGCAGGGCTTAACTCACCAACTGTGAGATCATGACCTGAGCCGAAGTCTGATGCTTAACCTGACTGAGCCACACAGGAACCTCAAGGTTTGTTATTTAATAACTATGTTTCCTAAAATTTATTACCAGCAAAATCATTGAAATTAAAATAACACGTGCGCTAGTGTCTGGAGTGAAACAGAAGCTATTTTGGGGGGGGGTAGAATTCCAAGGCATAGAGGCGCCTGGGTGGCTTAGTCTGTTAAGCATCCGACTTCAGCTCAGATCAGGATCTTATGGTTCTTGAGTTTGAATCCGCATTGGGTTTGGATCCTCTGTCTCCCTCTCTCTCTGCCCCTCCTCTGCTCACGCTCTCTCTCTCTCAAAAATAAATAAACATTAAAAAAAATTCCAAGACATAACATGCATGGTGACAGATTGAAAGATGAAAGAAAAGCAGTTGGATTTCCCTAGGTCAGGCCACAAAAATTTTTTTAAGTATATAAATGTATAATAAATATTTAAACATATCTCATAAAATATAAATAAAAAATGTAAACATAAATATAGTCTGAGAACTGCTTGTAGGGCTTTTAAAGTATTAGGAGTTAAATCTTTTTCATAGAAGAGCAATAGAAACTAAAAAAGAGACTAGAGCCATATGGTTAGCTTACATTAAAAACATTGTTAATAAAAAGCAAAATAGCAAACCCCTCCCAAAGCAAACCAGGCATTTGAACATTAGAATTACTCCAAATGATTTCATGAGTAATGCTATTTGAATTTCCAGTGACACTGATGGTGTTCTTATAAATTATTAGAAATCAAGGGCCCTACTGGGGTGCCTGGGTGGCTCAGTCGGTTTAGCATCTGACTTGGGCTCAGGTCACGATCTGGTAGTCCGTGAGTTCGCGTCCCACATTGGGCTCTGTGCTGATGGCTCAGAGCCTGGAGGCTGCTTCCGATTCTGTCTCTCTCTCTCTCTCTGCTCCTCCCCTACTCGCTCTCTCTCTCTCAAAAATAAATAAACATTAAAAAAAAAAAAAAAAAAAAACAAGTGTCCTAGTCTTTGATAACCTTAATATGTCACTCACTGGAAGGACTACAAAATACAGATAAACCATGAAAAATAAAACCAAATACAAACAAACAAACAACAAAAAGAAAAACAATGGGAAAGAGCCAAGTCAAAAAAGAAATGGATTCTATTAAAAAATTCTTGGATGAAAGGGAAAATACAACTGAAATATCAGCATAATGAAAACAATAGAATTTATGGGCTTTAAAACAGTGAGCAGAGGATACTTTATAGCTGTATGTATGTTTGTTATTAAAAATAATAGGATGAAAAATAAAAGGATGAGAATGAGTAAATTAAATCCTCAGATTAAAAAACTCAGAATAGCAAAGTTGGAAGAAAGAACAAGAAAGACACTGGGGCACATGGGTGGCTTAGTCAATTAAGCTTCCGACTTAATTCAGGTTCAGGTCATGATCTCATGATTTGTGGGTTCGAGCCCACGTCAGGCTCTTTGCTGACAGCTCAGAGCCTGGAGCCTGCTTCGGATTCTGCATCTCCCTCTATCCCTAATACTCTGTCTCTCTCACTCTCAAAAATAAATAAACTTACAAAAAAAAAAGAAGAAAGAGAATGATAAAGAAAAAAGCAGAAATTAATAAATTGGAGAATGTAAAAAGAAATCTATATATTAAAATTTTACTGTTTGTTTTTAAACAAATCACTAGTTTGATCAAAGAGAGAGAGATACAGATGGACAACATTATAGAGACAGAGAGTAAAGACCTGGCAAAGGGAAAACGAATATTTAAATAGAGAAAATTTAAAGAAATTCACAGAAGGTGCCTTGCAAATGAAATGAAAAATTTCCTAGGAAAAAAGAGTTTATCAAAATTATTCCACACAAAAAACTTACACAGTCAGATTTTCATAGAAAAAAAGAGTAATGATGAAATCACCTTGCAAAAAAGAACCAGGCCAAGATATTTACACAGGGAAATTTTTTTTTAAACTTCCCAAGACCTCTCAGTCTCAACCATGTTTTAGGTTCTGTGACATATCAGTCGTACCATCTTGAAAAAGACAGATTTGGAGATACACTATCCTATGTTTTGAATGTTAATGTTAGTTTCACCGGGATCATTCTGATCCTAGGATAATCTTACCCTAGGATAACATTCACTAGGATATATTGTCATCAAATAATATATGGGGCTTTTTTGAAATTGGTGCGTTAACAGGAAGAGACATGCTCACGCTTTAATGTTGAGGAAAACACACTCCAGACAGAAGGGAAAAAAATCAGCCCTGAACAAAAGATGACGGTAAGGCATACTTCTCCTCGGCAAGGGTCTACTGTGAACATTTATCAAGTCTAAATTTAAAGACAAAACATTAACATCTTCACTTCTTAACAGCAGCAGAATCAAAATACAGTCTCTTTCATCCTGGTAATAGAATCTCAATGCAGTTGTTAGAAGAGAGAGTACAAACAGATTATCTCTATGGACTAGCTGACCTTTCCTAACCTTTTGATTTCTCTGGGCCTGAGAGTGATACTGGTCCACCGGCCTAAATTCTATCTCTAAATGTAAGATCCTATATAAAAACAAATGAGCTCATTTTTCTCAAAAAGTAAAAGAACCACATGCATGTATACATACGCAGGCTGTCTTCTCATAGAGATTCGAAAATGGGAATTGCGGACTATTAAAACTTGGTTTACAATACCTCCTTGAAATGAAAAGTAATCTACTAAGAAAGCCCTTTAATTCTTTTAATTTTGTCAGAAAGCCGTTCACGTTGTCTTCTGCCTATTTGCCGAAATGAGTGATGTCCCTTAACCTTTTTAGAGCACTTTATTTCCGCTTTCAGAAGTGTCATTTCACTTTTCGTGGAGCTAATCAACATCCATCACACATTTGCTCTCAGGCTGAAAATATACACAGGGAGTTTTGAATTTTGTGAACTCTTCTATTATTAAGTTTCGTCAATTGTCAGCATCCGTATTCCATTCTGATGATGAATAGAGGCATTATATTTCAGCATTAAAATGCAGTTAGGGTTGTAATGAGCATCATTAGGGACTCTAATGGAAATCAGGACTGTATGTCATTTCATTCAGGTTTATTTTTAAGTTTATTTGTGTTTTATACTATTTTTACATGTTTCTACCAAGCAGGTGGGAGTGGAGCACTGCTGTGATCTTAGATGTACATGTATAAACATCATTCTGAAACATCTACTCAAAAAATATTCTGTTTCTAATCCTATCTAGCTTATTTAGTCTTGCCTTCA
Source organism: Puma concolor (assembly GCF_028749965.1). Taxonomy (NCBI): domain Eukaryota; kingdom Metazoa; phylum Chordata; class Mammalia; order Carnivora; family Felidae; genus Puma; species Puma concolor. Next base: position 92,407,829 of record NC_141670.1, read on the forward strand.
GTAGCCTTTTTCTGTGGAGTAGGGTAACAGTCCTTCCTAACATCAATATTTGCTTCCAATTCTTTCTTATAAATCAGGTCTGAGCTTTTATTGAATATATATATTTAAATAAATATTGGACATCTGTATACTTAAATCTGAATAGATGACCTTATCCACTATAGACATGACAAGACTTGAAGTCTGACTCATAAGTGGCTCTTTGATTTTGCTTTAGAAATTAGCATATATGTTTGCAGAAGTTGGTGAGATAAACTTTGTAACTCTTCTCAATCTCCTGTGTGATACATTGTGTAGTTCTATACAGATTAAACATGGGTTAATATTCATTGTCAATCTTTGTCTGAAGCTCATTTTCAACGTGTTAAACTTTTTGCTAGCTCTTAGAAATGAAGAAAACTATTCTTTAAAGGAAAAATAAGTTTTTTAAAGGAAAAGTTTTTTAAAGGAAAAATTAAGTTTTCAGAATTTAGTCTTAATTCCTTTATTCTGTAATTTCCTACAAATTTTATGTAAATATAATTTTGAAACTTCTGTGATAAATAATGATGCTTATTAACCAAAAAGTTTGGGTGACCCCTTTCTATTTCATAAACCAAGTTTACTATCATGGTACTTTTAAAGCATTAAAGATCTTAGACTTACTCTGACGAATTAACCCTACTCCTCTGAAAAATAGATTTTAGTGGCAATGAAAGAATAAAAGAACTCCCAAATGAAATATCAAACACAACTTAGACATTCCAAGCCTTGCTGCTGTATTGGGAACAGAGGTGAAAATCAATGTCTGAGAGAGCGCCAAATGCAAATTACCAATGAAAGAGAATCACTGCTCTGGGTATAACAGCAAAACCAAATAAGGTGACATCTGAGAGGTGACAGACACATAAAGGACACTTTTTAGATTCTCTTTTGAAGTAAGGCATCTGATAAAAGTAGTTTAAGTAGAAATAAGAGATCAAATCTTGATTTCTAACTCACACTGCATAATTCAAAATGGACACAAATTTAAGGACAAGGAATATTTCCCCAAATATTCTGAAACACCATAATAAACCACATGTATTTTTCTTCATAGTTGAAGTTATGATTATTTCCAGTCTGATACAATCATTATATTTGAAGCATAACAAGTTGGCAGGTAAAAACAATCTTTAATGAAGAAAAAAAAAAACTAATATCAATTTTTATATTCGTTTGATCAATTATATCTTTCTGGTCACTTCAGTAATTTAAAATTTTTTCCTTACAGTTTAATTTTACTGAAAATCTGTTACTTGAATAGCTGTTACAAATACATATATCATTTTATAAAAACTGTCTAAAATTAATTTTAGAATCGCTATGATTTTTTGTAGATCTTAGCTGTTATCACATCCAGTGACTAAATAGAATGATATTTTATCTCTATTTCTGTGAAGTAACAGAAAAATGTCACATGCACACACACACACACACACACACACACACACAGGCAGTCATACATTGTTACAATAATTTTTAGAAGATAAAAAAATTTAAAAAGTAAATGCTGCAAAGTATCTCTATACGGAAAATTCAGCCTCCTAATGCTGGGACTACAATGGCTATTTTCCTGTCACTGAACTCTTTATTCTAGAAGAGTCTAACTGAGTAATTTTATTTTCCAGGAGACTGATCAATGCTAGCCCACCATGGCATCCTTTTTAACCTTTTCTTTTTCTTTTCTTTTCATTCTCTCATTCGTTCGTTCTTTCTTTTAAATGTTGAGCAATAGAGCAAGCTCATGTCTTAGGAACAGTGGTTTTCATTTCCTGTTTGAATAACCGCTTTCTTTTTAGATCCTTTTAAATACACGGTATGTGACACATCCACAGGTGATATTAACCAGAAAAGAAAGCAGCCCACGTCTGTTATTTTTATGCACATGCTTTTGGGGCTCATTATTCCATTTATGGAAAAGTTCAGGGAATATGTTATGCCTTAATTAGGAAAGTAGGATGCATGAACATGGCTGAACTAATTCAGATAATTCCTGTGCCTGGCATGAGTATAGAGGTATTTATGTAAGCTTTTGCTTTAGTGTTAGTTATGTAAAATATGGGAGGGGCCATTTTAAATTAATTATCATCTATCTTAAATAATTGCATTTCTAATGAGTTGTTTAAAATTTTTTTTTTTCAACGTTTATTTATTTTTGGGACAGAGAGAGACAGAGCATGAACGGGGGAGGGGCAGAGAGAGAGGGAGACACAGAATCGGAAACAGGCTCCAGGCTCTGAGCCATCAGCCCAGAGCCTGACGCGGGGCTCGAACTCACGGACCGCGAGATCGTGACCTGGCTGAAGCCGGACGCTTAACCAACTGCGCCACCCAGGCGCCCCAACTAATGAGTTGTTTTAGATAAGCAGTTTCATGCTCATACTTTGTTACATCTTTTTGGTCCTAAAGGTATGAACCTCTGTTTTTCTTTACTTCCTTAAACTTTTTTTTTTCTCATGGACATTTACCAAGACAGTGATATTCTATGTAATTTAGTTAAAGATAAATATTTAATTGCAAATGCATGATCGAAATCTACATCTCACATAATTACAAACTTGATGAAAGCAATTTGAAGAATATATGGAAATAGACTCATACTAAGTATTTTTTTAAAGTTTCTTTATTTATGAGAGAGAGAGAGAGAGAGAGAGAGCGAGCATGAGCAGGGGAGGAGCAGAGAGAGGCAGACACAGAACAAAGCAGGCTCCAGGCTTCGAGCTGTCAGCACAGAGCCCCATGCGGGGCTCGAACTCAGGAACTGCAAGATAATGACCTGAGCTGAAGTTGGACGCTTAACCGAGCTACCCAGGCACCCCTCATACTAAGTATTAAGAACAACCTTCCAAGAGTGCAAACAGGCATAAGAATTTCTAAAATAGGAGAAATAAAATGATGAATGAGGAGGGTGGGAAACAAGGTATAGAAAAAAAACCCAGAAAGAATATAGGAAGTTTTGGTCTTAGAGAGAGACGTTTTAGGTAGGAGGTGAAAACATGTGCACACTACTCTGAGAAATCACTTACAGCTTTTGTTTTATTGCTAATCCACCTATCCCAAAAACATACCTTGTTTATCAAACCCCACCCCATGGGTTAAGCCCCATAACCAAGACCAATAATTTTATCTAGGGTTCTTTGATTTGCACAATGTGTTGAAGCTTCCTATTCCCTCTTCTGGAACTCTAAAACATTGAATGAAACAGTGGTTATTTATTTATTTATTTATTCATTCATTCATTCATTCATTTGTTTTTGAAGGAGAGATGGAGAGCAAGTGGGAGAGGGGCAGAGAGAGGAGACAGAAACCCAAGCAGGCTCCACCCAGTCAGCGCAAAGCCTGATGGGAAGCTGGAACTCACAAACCATGAGACCATGACCTGAGTCGATGTCAAGAATCAGATGATCAATTGACTGTGACCCCAGGAGCCCCTATGGTGGTAATTTTTATAGCAGCAAAAATACAAGTGCATTTTTAGCCTTTCACCAAAAATCTTACTATTGAGTAAAAAAAAGTACTGTGTGCATCCAGATTGCCTATTTGTATGGCTGCATTGGATAAATTAATATAAAGAAAACAATGGTTAATAAATGTACCAGAAAGGTATGTAATATTGGACAGAAGAGCTCAAGACTGAAAATTTCATGAAACTGAATTCAATCATATATGGTACAGAAAACACACATGTACACAATTTAAGCAATATAGAAGATACAGAAAAAGGTCACACAGCAAACTTTTCCCAGAGAAGTTTGTTACCATGTATGATAACAAATACGTACACAATAAGCTGTATATGAGGTAAACTATTAGTGCTACAAAAATGTTACAATGGGCAGTAGTAGCACAGAGGTGGAAATATTGTAAGAGATAAACAAATATAACAGGTCATTCATTGTTATGGACGTAAGTGTCATCCACATGGTGACATTGTGCTCGCAAAGTATTTACATATACATACGATACATACATACATACATATACATGCATATCTTCATTCAGATATATAATGTATACACATACATATATACAAATATGTAAGTAATTTTAATTTAATTAATTTAATTTAATTTAATTTAATTTAATTTATGTATTTTTTTTTAAGTAGGCTTCATACTTAGTGTGGAGCCCAACATGGGGCCTGAACTCATGACCCTGAGATCAAGACTTGAGCTGAGATCAAGAGTCAAACGCTTAACCAAATGAGCCACCAAGCTGCCTCTGTAAGTACTTTTACATGAAAAAACTTTTGTGTATATATGTATACACACATATCTAATTTTGTCTTGAGCTATATCTTTATCCACATCCGTATCCAAAACCAATGTCCCGTCTAAGCTTCAGACCTCCATGCCCAATTGCATGAAACATCTTGTTGGATATCTCACAGACATTTCAAATTTAACAGGTTCAAAGCTGAGCCTTTAATTAATTATGGCTTCAACAGATTCCCCTCCATGAGTCTTACTTTCTCACTAAAAGGCACCACTAGTTATTCAGCTGCTCAAGTCAGAACCTACATATCTTAGGATTCTTTCTCTTTTCTAATCCCCAACATATAAGCCAAACTGCAAGCACTAATGATAAGGTCTTCAAAACATGGGCCTATTCTTTCCACAGTTAAAGTGTCTTCATTTCACTGTGATTGCTGGCCTTATGGTTCCTGCATCTATCAGTCCATTCTGTACTCCTAAGGGAATGTGAGCAAAAAAGTAAATCAGATCATGCCACTTGCTAAATCATCTCACACACTTCCTATTTCAGTTTTAATAAATCCAACGGCCTTATGTTAACTCAGCCTATCTCCTAAACTCATCTGTTGTTAGGGTGGTTGTCAGAGACTTTTTAGACTCTCTTTCTTCCTCAAGTCTTCTTTGACCATTCATAACCCTAATTTTCACTTTTTAAATTTCCTTAACTTCATGTTTCAGCCAAGTCACCTTCTATGAAAAGTTTTTTTGTTTTTGTTTTTTCCTGAAAATTCTACCAAAATCAGATCTCTAGGTAACTAATCAAAAAGAAAAAAAAAAAAAGGAAAGAAAAAAAAAAAAGGAGTGTTATGGTTCCTCTTTCTTTCTTTCTTTCTTTCTTTCTTTCTTGTTAGGTTTTATCATAATTAATGATTTTTCTGTGCATTTGTTTATTTTCCTACTTCTTGGGAAATATGTCTTATTAACTAACTTATCTTTATCACTGAGCTCATAAATGTCATAGACAATATATATATATGTATATATATATTAGTATACTGATATATATATTAGTAATCTCTATGCCTAATATGGGGCTTGAACTCACCACCCCGAGACCTAGAGTCACATGCTCTACCAACTGAGCCAATCAGGCATCCCCCAGTATATATTTCTGAATAAATAGATGGATGTATGTAGAGAGACATTCCATGAGTACAGTGAGAAAAAAGTAGATGCTGTAAAATGCATAAAATGTTATCTGGTCAACTGAGAATAAAGAACAGTAATGGATGTGTAATAGAGAGATGAGAAATGGGGCTACAATAACGGAAAATTAAATTATAACTAGATTGTGGAGGGCATTGTATTGTATTTTTTGAAAGCAGGAAGTCATCTTGTGAGAAAGCACATTATGAAAATAACTGATGCCAGCTTGGGCAATATGTTGAAAAGAGCTTAAAGTCTGAGCACAGTCCATTTAGGAGGCTATTAGAATCATTCAGATAATTAATGATATTTGTTACTCAATAAGTACACAAGTAGATTTACTCAACAGATATCAGTCTAGTTGAAGTTTCAGGATATGAAAATACTATGCTATCTATTCACTAATTCATTAATGTATTCACTTACTAAATGAAGATATTAGTTTAGTTGATTTTCATCTTAAGAACTGCCATCAGTCTAGATAAGTTCAAGACATAGACGATCCATTCAAACCTTGGCCTCTCAGCTCTTTGACTTCAATGAATTTTCCTTTTTCAGCATCTGCCATCAACTCCCACATTTATATCCTCTAAGTTGTAATCACTCTAAAATGTTCCAGCTCTGACATCAGACACTCTCACATCCAAATAGACCATTTGTTCAAAAATCCCAACATCACCTGTCTTTGACTTCCTGGGAACATCAAGTACATTAAACTCTGAGTGCTTTCCCTGCTTATTAGACACTTTTTTTTTGTCATGAGTTCTGTTGTAGAATACCCTTGAACAAATTCTCACATGGGGTTAATATCACTTGACATAAACATGTAATGATTTTTCCCTCTCATTCAAATGAGAGGTTAACTGACTGTGATTACTGTCAGTTGTTTTTATTTTTTATTTATTTTTTTTAATTTTTTTAATGTTTATTTTTTGAGAGAGAGAGATAGAGCACAAGCAGGGGAGGGGCAGAGAGAGAGGGAGACACAGAATCAGAAGCAGGCTCCAGGCTCTGAGCTGTCAGCACAGAGCCTGACGTGGGGCTCGAACCCACAAACTGTGAGATCATGACCTGAGCTGAAGTCTGGCGCTTAACTGACTGAGCCACCCAGGCGCCCCTTGTCAATTGTTTTTAAACAAAGTTAACCAAGATGTATGAGTTTCTTTGCTGAGAAAATCCATGGGAAAATATCTAAATCTTTAAACCTCAGTCCTTAAACTTCCCACTTTTCAAGTTCTATAAAATACAGGGAAATGCATATCTTATCATTCTAAGGAAGTAAAACAACAACAACAACAACAACAACAACAACACCAAACATTTGACAGGATATCACTTGGAGCCACACATTACACCCTCAGGAAAATATAAAATGGATATAAGCACTCTACCTGCTTCTGGTTCCAGGTCTAACACCTTACACAGAATTAGCTAAAATGCTTGGGAGGAAAGCTGCCATATGACCACATGGTTGATACATTCACACCAATTCTGGGGCCAAAAAATATTCAGAACCTTGGAGAATCTCATCTTTATGGTAAGTACTGGAACCAGTGTTAATAGGTTGGTATTATGGAACAATGCATTTGATAGGGAGCAAAGGAAGATGAAGATATTTGCATGATTTTTCTTACTCTTATTCTTTACTCATTTCAGACCAAAAAAAAAAAACAAAAAAAAAAAAAAAAACTCAAGCACGTTTTATTTCCAGAGGAAAACATTTTCTAATTTTTTGGATCCTATAATGTATTACTGAAATATGTTTATATTAAGCTGTCCGTAAGTTCATTTGTTATTTACCCAATCATGTTAAGTCCTTGTATATGTTAGTCTGTCATTCTTATAAGACTAAAACCTACCTTCGAGAGGATTCCCTAGTTCTATTTCGTCCACACTTGTGTCTGAATTGCCAAGAATCACTAAAGATAATCACTCGACAAGGCATCTATAAAGTTATCCTTTATAGGATATTATATTTAACAGAAACTATTACACTGCTCAGTAATTCCACAAGATTTCTCTAAATTGGTTTACTCTCTGGTTCTCTGTACTACTTAAAAATATTTGCTCTTTCAAATATCTGATCCAACCTTCTCTTTAATTCTTTGCAAGTTATTGTGTTTCCCAATTTAGAAGGAAAATGAAAAACCTCCATTTTAAATTACTTCAACTTCCGGTCAAATATATACATATTCAGCCTTCCTGCTGTGGTCTCTGAGTTGGATATTTAAAAAAAATAATTCATAAAAAAAGGATTATTTCTGATAGTCATTGTCCAAGAACTGCCACTCTTGTTCAGCAGATACTTTGTGACAGTTCACCTTAGAAACCACTGCTCGGAAATGCAGTTAACCCTGGAGCAATGAAAGAGTTAGAGGCAATGGCAGGAGAAATTTCAGGTATAAATTTTGACTCAAAAACAACTACTAATAGCCTACTGTTGACTAGAAGCCTTACCGATAACATAAAAGTTGATTCATACACATTTGTGTATGCAATATTTACTGTATTCTTACAATAAAATAAACTAGGGGAAAGAAAATGTTATTCACAAAAGTAAGGAAAATACATTTGCAGTGCTGTAATGTAAACATATGCATATTAAGTGAATCCATGCAGTTCAAACCTGTGTTGTTCAAAGGTCAAGTATAGATAGATAAATGGATACATAGATAGGCAGATATAGACATAGACATACTTATAGATAGATAGATAGATAGATAGATAGATATAGATACAGATATAGATATAGGTATAGATATAGATAGATATAGATACATAGATATATCCCCCTGAGTTGCTTCATCCAGAGAGATAAGATCATGTCTCACATAGTAAAGTATAAGCTTCCTATGCAGTTTTATGAGGGAAATCAAGTACATAAATTGTGGGAATGGATAAGAAATATTCAAATGCCACTTTCCACAGTAGCTGTAAGATATTGAGCAATTGACCTGCTTGCTGTGTGTTAGGTTTTGAAAATGGAAATTGTAGCCATTACCTTTCATGTTTGTCACAAGGATATGCTTAATTCTCACCATGTATCTTATAAATGTGTGACAGAGTTGGGTCTCACTACAGCATAGAAGTTATTTCAAATATTGTTATCCATATGCATACATCTCCCTATAGCTCGGTTCTAAGTAGAACAGTCTCTCTCAGGACAGGGTAGTGTGAAAGGCACCGAGAGCAGTCATGGAAATCTAGTTAGAAAAAATATACAAAGACCAAAGTATTTTAATAATAACTGGGATGGAGGGGAGGTGGTTGATCAAAATTGTCAAACCCTCCCATGGCCAATTAGCATAACTTGTCACAACAGCTATTTCTATAGGGTCATGAATGATATTTCATCCTATAAGAAAGGTGAGAGGGGGCGCCTGAGTGGCTTAATCACTTAAGCATCTGACTTGATTTCAGGTCAGGTCCTGATCTAATGGTCATGATATCGAGCCCTGTGTGGAACCTGCTTAAGATTCTCTCTCTGCCCCTCTGCCTCTCCTGCTCTCTCTGTCTCTCTGTCTCTCTCTCTCTCTCTCTCTCTCTCTGAAAAAAATATAATAAAAAGAGAAAAAAAAGGTGAGAGAGGTAAGCCTTGTCTTTGTAAAGACATCATATTTAAATAATATGTATTATTCTTCTCAGAGCAACTCTAAACCAATATATTAGTTACAGCTCTGGTTATCAATTAGTATCAACCAACTGGTTCTCATATTAGTTTTTGCTTTTTCTCTTTAATACAATTTGTGAATATGTTGAATTATATTTTAGAAATTAGATTTAATAATAAAGTACCCTGAGACTTTTTGTAGACACTAATCTCAAATTTCATAAATTTCACTTTTGGAATTTGATTAAACTAATTTCTTTTTGGCATTCTGTTCATTGGGTTTCCCCTAGTTTTTATTGGGAAACAAGGCCAACTCTTAATTTGCACAAGCTAACATTCATTGGATTTAGGTAATATCCCTCCCAAATTTGTATTACAAATTCTAAATATGTTTAAAATATCTAATTATCATACATAATGAGTTCACTTCCTCATTGTTATTTTTTTTTTCTAAGTGGGGTTTGTCTTGGAACAAAGTAAAAAGCAGGGGAATTGGTGTTTTAAATTAGTGAAGGAAAAAATTAAAGAATAATTTTTAGATATTTCATTCAATATAGAGTCACAACTCCTGATTAATTTATCCACTATCAGAAAAAAATATTATAGGTTTGTTTTTAAACAAACTGAAGTATAAGGAAAGAAAAGATAGTCAAGGAAACTTTTATCCCATATCTAAAAGTAAGAACAGTGATATATCTTTAGTAAAGATAAATATCCATCCTTTTCTTTTTTCATTTTTCAGGTTATATTATTTGTTTGCTGACTAGAATGAGAAGGTTTTATGCTTATATTGTGTCTGAAACAATATTACATTTTAACACAGCATTTGAACATTAGCACACAATTTCCTTACCAAAAAAAAAAAAAAAAAAAAAAAAAAAAAAAAAAAAAAAAAAAAAAAATACGTGTGGTACATTTCTACCATGATTCCAACCTTGGCTTTTATTGGGCTTCTGCTTTGTGACCCAACATATGGTCAATATTGGCAAGTGTTTTATATTATTGTTGTTAGCATATGTTTTAAATCTTTATTTTAATTTTCTTTGTACTATTATTTTCTATGAAGTACATATTAATTTAGATTTACTCCCGTATTTACCTTTCCCTTTGTTCCTCAGCATATGGTGTCCTGATTTGCCCCATCTTGCTCCTTTCTTTTATGTTGACAGCACTGGATGAAGACTTTAAAAAGAGAACAAAAAGTTCAAGTGGAGATGAGATTCAAGAGAGCCCTATTAATAATGAATCTTTTCCTTGTCACGCCCCGGAATCTCAATTTTGTCCCCTCAATCCAACTAGTCTATTAAAAGCTCTGCTTAGCTTAGAATTTCGCACACAGCCTTCCTTTCACTATGGCAACAGATAACTGTTTCTAGTTGAAAGTTACCCTAAAAGATAAGCTCACCTCTCTTGTCCTTTCTCCTTTCCTGGACTTGGGATTCACAAGTCCTCACAGCGTTGATTGCTTACTAACACCTTCAAACAGAGTCTTTAAGAAGATACTTTAAACATTTTGTCCATCTCTTCTAGCTGTTAAATGAAACAAGATTGGTTTGAAACACCTATTCCATCATTACCAGAAGTAAAAACCTAAGGTAATTTTTTAAATTTTATTTTAAATCTTTTTTTTTTAATGTTTTATTTATTTTTGAGAGAGACAGAGACAGAATGCGAGTCGGTTAGGGACAGAGAGAGAGGGAGACACAGAATCAGAAGCAGGCTCCAGGCTCCAAGCTGTCAGCACAGAGCCCGACAGGGGGCTCGAACCCATGAGCTGTGAGATCATGACCTAAGCTGAAGTTGGACGCTCAGCTGACTGAGCCGACTGAGCCCTGGTCTGATTTTTTTACAGGGATGTCAACTAATTATTTTCATAACATGAAATTTATAATCCAAATAAAACAGTAGTATGTCCTAAAAATAGTTTTCACGATTTGCCATTTTTCAACTTAATGACTTTTAATCAATTTTGTTGAAGTTTAAGGATTAGAACCCTGTTGAATTATAATAGCATTTGTTACCGCACCATTATTTTTCACAGCAGCACCACCAGCAATGTTTGTAATTCTTTCTTTGTTTGGTGCCTTGAAGTTTTTTACACATTAGCGCAATGCAATATGTTAACAATTGAGAATGCATAAGTTTGCCTTTCTTTTATAAAGAGAGAAAGAAGGATTCTGGCAGGGCAAAGGGGAAAGTACAACTCATATTATAAACTTTTAAGCAGGTCAATTTAGGAAAGAATATATATGAAATTTGAGAATCTGAAACTAAATACTTGAAAACGAATCCAGGCCTGATAATCTACGGAAAATTGTCATGCACTCCCCTGAGTAATGGTTACCTGATTTTGAAGAAAACTGACAGGTCTCAACATGCTGGAATGTAAGTAGCTTCAGCCCAGGTTCGTCACTTTTTGCCTCAAGATATAAAAAAATAGTGCTGGCTAGGTCTAAATGCCTTTGAAGCAGGGAGAATTTCTAAGATTTTTTTTTTTTTTTGTCATGCACTTCCTATCTTACGCCACTCAACTCATAAATATATTCATATGATATATCTATCATCAAGTATAAGATTACTATTATGAATGTTTCTGGCTTGCATTTCCAACTTTTATGTTTATTATACTTAATTCATGATGCACAACTGGGATCCTTTGAGTGCTGATACATAGTATATTTAACAATCTATGATAGTTAACCCCTGATGCACAAGTATCATCCTGTGAGAGCTGATTTACAATATATTTAACAATTTGTTAAATATTTCTTTTTCCATCACATTCTTCCCTTTGTCCTTTCCCTCTCTCCTTTCTTTCTCTTTTTTTCTTTCCCTGCCTCTTCCCCTTCTCTCTTTCCTCCTTCGCTCTCTCCCTCCCTTCCTTCTTTCCTCCTCTATATTTTTTTTTTTTCAAAGTTTATTTATTTATTTATTTAGAGAGAGTGTGTGAGCAACGTAGGGGAAGAGAAAGAAAAGGAGATAGAGACAATTCCAAGCAGGGTCCATGCTGTCAGCTCAGAGCCCGATGCGGGACTTGAACCCTCAAGCCCTGAGATCATGACCTGAGCCAAAACCAAGAATTGGAAGCTTAACCAACTGAGCCATCCAGACACCCACCTTTATTTTTCTTTTACAGTGTTTTCCTGATTCAACATTTAACAAGCCAGGAATACACGGCCACTTTTTGCTTCACTCTTGTTTTGGATTTCTGTTAAATCAATCTTATGTTTCTCTTCCTCTTGCTTCTTCATATTCCCCCCACCCCACATCTGTTTTGGTGAGTGAACACTTTCTATAGAAGCTTCCAGAGAAAGGTAACAACTTTTAAAAACCCCTATAACTCCATGTGTATATCTATCAATCTATTGATCTATAGATCTTTATATAGATTAAAGATATATCTGTCTTTTGACATGTATATAGATGTATATATATTTATATATATAGATAGATTACAGATATATATGTTAAGATATATATGTATGTATATATATATACAAGATAGTTGCCATTCTGCCTCTTGATTCTTTTTATATATTTGTTTTTGTTTTTCTTCCCTCTTTACTTTTCTTTCTTTCTCTTTCTTTCTTTCTTTCTTTCTTTCTTTCTTTCTTCTCTCTCTCTTTTCTTTTTATTCTTTTATTTTTCTGTCCTGTACATTTTTTGGATCTTATCTTTATTCCAGGGTTTTGATTTCATAATGATGCCTAATGTGGCTTTGGGTGAGACTGGCATTTACTGATCTGCCAATTCTTCAAGTCCTTTAGCATTAAATATGTATCTTGGAGCCCTGGAAAATTTTCTTGAATTATTTCTTTGATCATTTTCCTCCATTTTTTGTGAAGGAAATGTTTTGAAAACATTTTCTTTATTTTCTTATCTTTTCTCTCCTTTTCTCATGTATTTTCCATTTGTTTATAATTCTGGTTATTCCTGAATTTTCCTTTGAATTGTTCTATTGAATTTTGTTAACATTTCCCTATAATTTATTTTTCATGTTAGGAACTAAAAAAATATCTTTTTTATTTTGTGGTATCTTGTTCGTTTATTATGGATGCAATATGTTCTATTATATATATATATATATATATATATATATATATATATATATATAAATGTATTTAAAACATCCCTTTTTATAATATTTACATTATAAATATATATGCAGTGCATATATATGTATGTATATATGTGTGTGTGTGTGTATATATATATATATATATATTCCATACATGATATTCCACAATGACACTTATAATTGCATGTGTGTATGTATATATACTTATATGTAAACTCTATTAGCTATAAAGTATAGCTTTTGCTAGCAGAATTATTTCTGCTTCTTCTGCTTATTTTTGTTCTGTTTGTTTATTTCTTTCATCCTTGAACTTTATGGTAAATAAACAAAACATTGTTTAACTTTCTGGTGAATCTTTCAATATAGTTTGAAGCTTTATGTACATGAATGAAACTAGATAAAAACAGGGCTTCTTGGGGCACCTGGGTGGCTCAGTTGGTTGAGGATCTGACTCTTGATTTCTGCTCAGGTCATGATATCATGGTCTGTGGGATCGAGGCCTGCATTTCATCCAGTACTGACAGTGCAGAGCCTACTTGGAATTCTCTCTCTTCTTCTCCCTGCCCCTCGTCTGCTCTCTCTCTCTCTCTGTCTCTCAAAATAAATCAATAAGTTAAAAAAATAAGATTTCCTTTTAGGCAATCTCATAGTCATATGATAATTTCTGGAAGAAATCATAAAAATTTATCCTAGATTAGAGAGTGGTAATTGCCTGCATATTTTGGAAGAGAGTAGGAATTCTAGAATAGACTATATAGACTTAACTGTCACATATTTAGCCCTACCATTTACCACCCCACCCCCATCCCTTGAGGTATTGATCCCGCCAATAATTGAAACATTCTGGATTTTCGCAGTGCAGTTCAGTTTGATTTTTCCTGGATTCTCCTATAGTACTCAGGTTTCAATGTTCCCTGGTGTTCTATATTAGTTACCAGTCTAAACTGTTTTACTCTTCTATAATTAAACTCACCTCTCTTATCTGGTGTCATCCCTTCTCCTATTCTGTTTGTCTTTTTTGGCTTATGAAATAGCATGTCTTTAGTTCCAGTATGCTGAAGTTTCATAAAGGAGAAAATATAAACATGTTTCTCAATTCACTATATTTGTTTTTCAGGAGAATTATAGTTGATTTCAAGATCAAGGGTATTTATCTATTATTGATGTGGAGAGTAAACATTTCATTTTTCAAAATATAAAGAAGTAAATTTTGAACAAATTTATCCTGCCTTCTCACTCAGGATGTCATATTATCAAACTGCTTAAATGATGCACCATAATATAACGAGACTGAGAAAAGGGCTATACACTCATTTGAAGTAAAAATCCTAGTTTAATCATATAAAGTGCTTATAAATTTCTTTAGTATATATTTGCAAAACTATGTTTAGAGAAGAATATAAGAACAAATGAATGGGATATGCTATTTTTTGCATAGATTTGAAAAAATAGCAAATTATTTTTACTACTGTTTTCTCAGATCGTTTCACTGTTATCTTCAAAGTATTTTGTCTTTCTTTTCTTGCTCTATATTTTTTTTTCTTTGCAACCTCAGTTGTTTTCACAATTGACTAATTACTGATATGCAAGTAGTATTCAAATTAAAATTTCTTGTCCAGTTCAATTCTCTGAACAGCATAACTACATTCCTCAAATCCCATTTCTCACTGGGTACTTCAACCCTAATATTTTTTCATCAACTAATATTAGAAAATGCTGTTTTTGTCACAAGTTGGATGTGATTATAAATAATGAGACGTTGTTTTTCTGTGTCTCATAAACAGTCTTTGAATTTACCCCCAAAAGGGAAACTCAATTTTTCTGCTTCCAGAATTTCAGATGGAATAAATGTCCTTTTCTCTATTTCTACCAACAAGCACAACCAAAGTGTAACTTAACAAGTATATGTGTAAGGCTGATGTGTGAAGCAAACTTTAGAAGATTGAGAGATAGAAGACTGATGGGCTAGAGCCAATGGGATGGAGGGAGTGACATGGTGATGAACTCCCTAGGTTTTATTTTTGCTTCATGCATCTCAGGTTTGAGGCTGAAGAAGCTGGTCACCCTCGAATGCAAGTAGATGCAGACAAAAAAAGATAAAACAAAAGCCTCTCTCTTCAATCCAGCGACCATGAAAGGGGTATCCTAGCAAAACAAACTTTCAGATAATTACCACAATACTCCTGGAAAACACCACAGTCAACCCTTACCCATGCCTGTGAGGGCCAAGAAAAAATCATACGTGTCCACTGTTGCCAAGTTGCGACAAGTCACCCTTAATGAGGTTTCATAGAAGGCTGGATGGGGATCCTGGACTTCTATTCCCAACCAGTAGGGAAAAGGCAGTCCTCCCCCCCACCACTGGGATAACAAGAGAGGGCTGGAGGAGACCTCATGGATAGATAAGTCTTTCATCATAGCCCAATAGCAAAGAGGCCATCAGCATCCCTTCCCCATGGCATCAGTGGAAACCATGTAGGAAGCACTGACAAGGCACTTCTCATCAGGAAACTATCAGGGAAGGTTTAATGGGGGAGACAAACTTTTACCTCTACCTAGTAGTGACAAGTCCACTACTTGAGGTGTTAAAGGTAGCATATGAGAAGGTGAACTTTTGTACCAAATGGCAGTGAGAAAGTGGACCATTCCCCGCCATGCTGGAGCAATTAGCCCAAATATAAAAATCCAAAATATCATAATATAGTGTGTGTGTGTGTGTGTATATATAACATATGGAAATTTCAATAGAAAATCACTCATACAAAGAAATGGGGCGGTTTCAAATGAAATGAAAAAAGGCAATCAATAAATGCCAAACCAAGATGACAGACATAATGGAATTATCTGGTATATTTTTATTTTTTTATTTTTTAAAAAATTTTTAATGCTTATTTATTTTTGAGAGGGTTATTTATTTTGAGAGACAGACAGAGAGTAAGCCAGGCAGGGGTAGAGAGAGAGAGAGACACAGAATCCAAAACAGCCTACAGGCTCTGAACTGTCAACAAAGAGCCCGAGGCGGGGCCCAAACTCGTGAACGGTGAGATCATAACCTGAGCCAAAGTTGGATGCTCAACCGACTGAGCCACCCAGGCAGCCCAAATTATCTGATATATTTTTAAACAACCAACATGAAAATGCTTCAATGAGCAATTACAATCACATTTAAAACAAACCAAAATGTCTCAATAAAAAATAGAAAGCATCAACAGTAAAATAAATGATGTAAAGAGAATAAAATGGAAATTTTAGAACTAGAACATACAATAATTGCTATAAACTGAGGGTTGATGGAAGGAGGGAGGTAGAGAATGGGCTAAAAAGGTGATGGGTATTAAGGAGGGCACTTGTGATGAGCACTGGGTGTTACACGTAGGAGATGAATCACTAAATTCTATACCTTAAACCAATTTTACCATATGTATTAACTAACATGGATTTAAATAAAAACTTGAAATAAAAATAAAAAAGAAATTCAAAAGATGGGGTCAATAGAATAGGAAGGATAGAGGACATATGCAGAAATAATGAGCTGTAAGATAGAACAATAGAAATTACCACTTGAATATCAGAGACAAAATATCCTGAAAGAAAAAAAAAAGCCACAGAGGTCTCTGTGACTATAAGCAATCAGCACGTTACTATCACTATAGTCTTGGGGGGGAAAGGAGAGAGAGAGGAAAGATATACAAATTAAATGACCAGACTCTCAATGCAGAAAAAAGCATTTGACACCCATTATATGCCTATTCATAATAAAATGTCTCAGAAAAATAGGAAATGAGAGAAACTAACTCATCTTAATTAAGGAAATTTACAAAAACAAAAACAAAACAAAACAAAACAACAAAAAACCTACACCTACATTATATATAATGATGAGAGACTGGCTGGAGGTCTTTTCTCTAAGATTGAGAAAAGGACAAGAAGATCTGCTCTCACCACCCTTATTTAACATAACCATGAAAGTTTTTGTCAGTGCAATAGAGGAAGAAATGGAAAATAAAAGGCATAAGAACATGAAAGGAAGAAAAAAATTCTCTAGTGTAGATGACCTGATTGTGTAGAAACTAAGAACTTTATACATGTAATTCCCAGAACTTACAAGTAAGTTCAGCAATGTTGAAGGATAACAGACAAATGTTCCAAAATCAGTTGTATTTCTATATACTAACAATTAGCACATGGACTCTAAAATTAAAGGTGTAACACAATTGCTCAAAAAAATTAAATACTTAGGTGTAACTCTAACGAAAACATAAGATTTGTATGCTGAAAACTAGAAACCTAAGGAAAAACAATTAAATATATATATATATATAAAGATACATGCAGAGAAACATATGCTCATGCATTGCAAGACTCCACATAGAAAAATGTCAGTTCCCTTCAAATTAATATACAAGTGTGACATGAGAAATGCATATTTAGTCTCTGCCTCTGGTTCTTGGCACAGGGCTTCTAAATCCTTGGAATTCTCTGAGTGGTAGGGGCTTGAGGAGTACCTTTTATTTTTCATCATAACCCCATTCCAACCACAGGTGAGTATGTGCTAATGAGGTGACTCTTGGAAGATGGGATCTGGTTGCCAGAGAAGCCAACCATGTGATTACAGGTTTGGAAATTTCAGCCCTATCCCTCTGACTTCAGGAGACAGGAAAGGAGTTGGAGGTTGGGTTTAATCACCAATGGCCAAGGATTTACTCAGTCATGCCCACATTATGGACCTTTATTAAAACCCTAAACAAAAGGGTTCAGAGGGTTTCTGGATTGATGATCACATGGAAGTACCAGGAGAGTGGTGCATCTAGGGAGGACACAGAGATTCTGCACCGCTTCCCACCTATATTGCTCTATTCATCTCTTCCATTTGGCCATTCCTGAATTATATTCTTTATAATAAACTGGTAATAGTAAGTAAAGTGCTTTGTTGCGTTCTTTGAGTCATTTTATCGAGTTACCAATCCCAAGAAAGGAGTTGTGACAAGTTGAGTTTATAACCAGTCAGAAATACCAGAATCCCAAACTTGTGATTGGCGTTTGAAGTGGGGAGCAGTCTTGTGGGATTGACTTTAATACCCTTTACCTCACCTTTAGTGCATCCCTTTAATCTGTAGGGTCTGTACTAACTCCAAGTAGTTAGTGTCAGAATTGAATTAAATTGTAGGACAGTAGTCAGTTTCCACCAAGAAGAGAGAATATCTTGGTGTGGAACAACCCACACAACTGGTGTCAGAAGTGTATGAGTATAGGAAAACACAAGTTTAACTTTTTCCCAACCAAAATCACAGCAATATTTTTATAGATATACACAAGATTATTCTAATATTTATAGCAAAAGGCAAAAGATCTTCAATCACTAAAACAGTTTCAAAAAGAAAGTTTAGAGGAATTGATCTACCTAATTTCAACAGTATGAGATTCCTGGAGTACTCAAGAATGAAATGTTGATAAAGGCACTCTGTAGTATTAGTGGACATATAAACATATAGATCAGTGAAACAGAATAAAAACCCAGAAATTCCCACATATATGTGCCCAAGTGATTTTTAATGAAAGTGAAAAAATATTTCAGTGAAATTAAGATAACCTTTTTAACAAATGGTGCTGGAGCAAATTGAACATCTGTAAGTACAAAAAAAAAAAAAAAAAAAAGAAATTTGACCCAAGTTTCATACATAATGCAAAAAAAATATATATTCAGAATGGGTCACAGACTTATATATGAAATGCCAAACTGTAAAACTTTTAGGGAAAAAAGAAAACATCAGAAAAGTTTTCAGAACTAGGGTTAGTCAAAGAATACTTAAACTTGACACTAAAAGCATAGTGCATACAAGGAAAAATTGATAAATTAGACTTCATCAAAATTAAACTTTTCTCTGTAAATACCTGTTAAAATGATGGAAAGACAAGCTACTGTAGGGCTCAGAGCAAGTCACACCAAAATATGCCACTTCGTCATGCAGATTATTTTGAGCTGCAAAGAAGGTCCAAAGGATGCAGGAAGAACTTTTGACCTTCTTCTAATTGCTTAAAAAATTTAGATAAGGGAACTACTCCAGGAATAGGGTTATCACCATAGATAACTATAGTCTAATATGAAATGGTGGTGCTAGATAGGGAGGGTTGTAGCAAGGTTGATTTGTTAATTCTTTTCTATATCCCACTGTTTCAATATGGCCCAGAAAAAAATTGTTTACCAAACATTTATTCTGTTTCACCTTCCTGGGAATTGCTTTCTTTCCATTGAAGTCACAGACCCCTAGCCCCTGTACTTAGTTCAGGATGACATGTATACCTCATTTTACTTGACTGTCTTTGGAATCTCATTTTACATGGATTCCCAAAATGTATGAAGTTAAATTTGATTTTCTCTTATTAATATATCTCATATCGATTTGATTTTTAGACCACCCAGAAGAACCTCGAAGGGTAAACAAAAATTTTCCTCCACAATAATACAGTTTGGGACAAAATATTTACAAACCATATATGGCACAAAGCACTGATATCTAGAGTATGTAAAGAACTCTCAAACCCCAGCATTAAAACAAATTATTCCAATTAGAAAATGGGCAGAATACATGAAGAAATATTTCACTGAAGAATATATACACTTGGGATATGTATTAGTCTGCTGGGCTGCCGTAACCAAGTATCACACACTGGGTGGCTTAGAAAAAACCAGATATTTATTTTCCCACAGTTCTGGAGGCTAGGAGTCTAAGATCAAGGTGCTGTCAGGGTTTCTGGTGAGGTTTCTTCCTGGCTTGGGGACAGCCACTTTTTCCCAATGTCCTCACGTGAACTTTTCTCCATCTATGTGCAGAGTGAGAGAAAGAACTCTGTTTCTTTTCCTCTTCCTATCAGATTAAGTCCCCACTCTTAAGACCTCCCTTAACATGTATTATCTCTTGGGGCACCTGGGTGGCTCTAGTCATTTAAGCGTCCGACCCTTGATCTGGGCTCAGGTCATGATCTCACGGTTTCTGAAACTGAGCCTGAATTGGGCTCCCTGCTGATGGTTAGGAGCCTGCTTGGGATTCTCTCTCTCATTTTCTCTGCCCCTTCCCCACTCACATGCTCCCTATCTCTGTCTCTCTTTCAAAAATAAATAAGTAAATAGGTAAATTGGAAGATGATAGATAGGATAGATAGATAGATAGATAGATAGATAGATAGATAGACATTAAGAAAAGATTTATTACCTCTTTATTGATCTTATATTCAAATACAGTCAACTTTTGGATTAGGGTTTCAACATATGAATTTTGGAGGGACACTGTTCAGTCCACAACAGCATATAAGACCATGAAAGGTGTTCAACATCATTAGCCATCATGGCTTTTAACTTTTAATGAGGTAGGAATAGAAACATTTGTGTCATTAGATTTAATGCAGAGAATTGAGTTTCTTTTGTTTAAAAAATGCAAAGCAATATTTTGAGCAAAGGCAATACAATTGAAAAATAAGATCATAGGCTTCAAGATGACAACTTTAAAATTGTAAATTTATTTAGAGCAATGTCTTTCTTACTTTTCTTAAACTATATTTCTTATTTAGAAGTAAGTTACGCAAATAACTTCTATTCATTCCTTGTTTGTCACTGTAGAGATGTGCTTAGATGGCTACAAGCAATTAACACACAATTTTTTTTTCATAAAATTCTTGGTTATATTCACTATTAGGAATTTGTGTTTAGAGTTCTTTGTTTGGGTATAATCATTGTACTAAAATGTAAGAATCAGGTGGAAGCATCAGGGCCTGTTTTATAGATATGTAGACATGGAATGAATATTATTACATGTTTTTCATCTTGATAGCTCACAGAACAAGAATAAACACAATAATCTAAACTTTACGTCCCTTTTTCTAGTGATTAACTGTGAAAAATATTGGTTAAAGTATCTAGTTTCTACTCTCACTTAAGACATTTACCAATGCCCTCTTAATCAGTTCTGGATTATCATATCACAATTGAAATCATCATCAATCACAATTGAAATAATGTCCTTGACCTTAAAGCAAGGATGGTGGGGTATAGATACAATTTAATTACAGTTTGGGACAAATGCTAGGGACTGGATGAAATTTTTGTTGCTGTTGTTGTTGTTTTAATCCCAAGTTTTTCCTAAATATGTTATGTGTTGTACTGAATTTTCCAGATAATTACCTCCATTCTCTACGGGGTAGTTTCTATGGACTTGGCCCTGTGTTTGTTGATTTTACCTACCTTGCTTTGAATGCCTATAAAGAAGTCACTGTGACCACTGAAGCATTAAAGGCCCACAGGTAATGATTCATTTATGTTACCCAGTGAGAAGACACTGCTCTATACCAGTAAACAAGCTACCCACCCACACTCAGCAGCACTTTGCGACTTTACTAATCAAAGCAATAGCTAGCAGTTGTGCATATAAAACTAATTAAAAAATGTACCAAGTTCATTTCTGAAAACTATTACAGATTCAAGGCTGATTAAATTGTATGTTTTTTTCCTTGTGGCTTTAGGAAAGAATTTGTTGAAGTTGAACTAAGTGAGAAACACACTTGTTCCTATTTAGTGTGGTCAAGCTCTAATTTGTAACTAGGATTGCAAATCCTAATTTGGTGGGTCCTAATTGGTGGGTGCATAATACATGTTATTTAGTCACTCCAAAGTATGGTTGTGGATAGTTGCGGTAACAATCTTTAAAAAGGAAGATTATTATAGCTATGGTTGAAATGAAAATAAAGAATTTAAAATATTTACTATGTCTACTTAGTTTTCATGCTAGAATACCAAAAATGAATTATTTGTGAGCATAATTTGTGAGAGGGAAATATAAAACTAAACATTAAAAAAGTTCCTTTCTTATGAAGTCTCAAACACTCTTGCATCAGGTTTATACAATGCCAGTCTTTATTCTTGTGGTGACTATATCCTTTTTCATCCAATTATATTAAATGTACACTTAAAAAGAACTTAAGAAGAAAGCCAAGAGGCAGTATTATGGGATTTTCCTGTTATGACTCATTTCCAAAAGGATTCATTGTCATTTTTAGTTTACAGTTGACCTTTCTTCATTATATGTACCGGGTGAAGCTAACTGACCATGGGTTTACTTGCATAGCAAACTTTGAGATAGATCGTGGAACACACAATGGTCTTCCCTTTTTGATGATGGTGCCATCTTTTTCAAAGAAAAATGCAAAAACCAAACTATTTTTACTTGTTAAAATAGTTGATGAAATCATGTCGGTTGAGACTGTTGAATTACTTTCTAAATATTAGGGAGAAAATATTAAAAATACATCTTTGCTACATGTAAATTTAAACCGTATACAAATGTGAATGGACTAAAAAGAATTAAAGGGTTTAATTAAATAATTAAACAGGTAAATTTAGAATATTCTGAGGGCTACTGTAATTATGACTTCCACAATTTTATTTTTATTTTTTTTAACATTTATTTGTTTTTGAGAGACAGAGAGAGACAGAGCAGGAGCAGGGGAGGGGCAGAGAAAGAGGGAGACATAGAATCCAAAACAGGTTCCGGGATCTGAGCTGTCAGCACAGAGCCTGATGTGGAGCTTGAACTCATGAACCATGAGATCATGACCTAAGCAGAAATCGGATGCTTTACGGACTGAGCCACCCAGGCACCCCAACTTTCACAATTTTTAAGACATGGGGCAATAAACAGACTATTTTGAAATTGACCTAGGGAGATGGTGTATCCCATGAGTCTCAAGGTCTTTAGGTAGGTCCAGTTTCTTCAGTGGACAATTACAGGCCCTTTTTGGTAATCAGTTGGTACCCTACTTCCATATTGCACAGACAAGCAGGTATATATAATTTGGCAAAGGATAACAATGACTCTTGCTTCTCCTCTTTCTATAATAGACCTTACTTATTATTTATCTGAAATACATACAATGAAAGGAAAAACGAATCCCATTTAATTTATATCCAATTCTGCAACCCATTTTTATTGGCCCAGGTTATGGACACATAACATCTGAAGACATATATAAACATTAAGCATTTTCCTGGGTTCATTAAAAGTCAGCAAAATAGTTTACATCAGCTAAGAAAATTAAATTATGACTTCACATTAAAAGGTGATATTTCCTTTGTTCCAGAGAGGCTATAAAATTCTATACTATAGTCACAATCAATCTAAACTTTTGACATGGAATTTTGCTGCTTCGGTTCTTTTCAGACTGTGTCATTAGTTGAAATAACTCCCCAAGGCTTATTTACACTTTAAGGATTTTTTTTCAATGCTTAAAAAGAACATTTTCTAATAAAATTCCTTACCCTGAAAGCTAAAATAATCAGTGTATATAAATTTGTTTCGGCTACATCCATTATTTAAAGCACTGCTACCCAGAATTCCTCACTGGCAATGGGAATTCTCATTGCAAGCTGACTGTCCTGGATTTAAAACCTACTGTGGTTTTGGTTATCTTTTGGTTACAGTCTGAAAACTGTTAGCAGTATCATTTCACCAGAGTCTTTACCTACACTGTGATCAGAACAATTAATAGTCTAAGTTTAAATGGGCACAGTAGTGTTATAGGCAAAAAAAAAAAATGATAATAATAAGGTTTAATATTCTTATTTTATTGACAATTTGATGTAATGTGTGTACTACTTTTGACCATGGCACTCGTAGGCCACTCATATAAAAGAAATCCCTTGCCTAGAATAATGGACATAGTATTTTCAAATTTAGGTTTGATAATTTGTTGATTCTTCATGTATAATTTATAATTTTACATACCTTAATTGAGAGATTTAGAAGAATCATGAGAGTGTGAATATTGCCATTCTCATAATTACATTTCATGGTATCAAATTAGTAATCTTTAAAAATTATAGCTTTTATTATATGCTAGCCAGAAAAGCACAATAGCTTTAAACATAGTAAACAATAGAACAATTAATTAAAATATGTTCAAACACAAAATCTAGCATTGGGTGAGGAGTATTTACCACCTTCTTATAAACCCTTTTACAAATATGGGCACATGGAGAAAAAAAATGGGCCAATAGAGTTGTTATGAGTAACTTTTCTACCCATAGCTTAACACTCAATAAAACTCTGATCTTTGAGCTTTTTTTATTATATGTTAGGAAACTTTTTTTTTTTAATGTTCATCTTTAAGAGAGAGAGAAAGAGAGCATGAGTGGGTGAGGGGCAGAGAGAGAGGGGAAAACAAGAATCTGAAGCAGGCTCGAGGCTCCGAGCTGTCAGCACAGAGCCTGACATGGGGCTGAAACTCACAAACCATGAGATCATGACCTGAGTCGAACTTGGATGCTTAACCAACTAGCCACCCAGGTGCCCCATGGAATTGTTTGACCTATCTATGTACCTACTGATTGTCCTCCACTACTTTTGTAAATTGTGCAGCATTTTTTAATACTTTAAATATGTCAGGAATGAATTGATGTCTCATGAAATTATTTCATTGTCATCCGTAAGAAACAGTATGGAATAATTTCAGATAGAGCCTGTGATTGTGTCAAGCTTTTCAATATTTAAATTAAGAAATGTCTTTTGAGCATTCCTGAGACTCCTTCATTAAATGACTTTCCAACCTGTCCCTAGGTTTCCTTATTTAAATATAAAACTCATGACGTTGAAGAGGCTTAAAACAAAATGTTATTTAATTTCTTACCTTTTATTCATCATCTCTGCTTATTAAATAAGTTTAGCACTATACTTCATCTAATCTTAAGAGTGCAAGTCAGTTAATCACAACATATCAAACTCTTTAATTAAATTTATTGACAAGACACATGAACCTGATCCCACTGGTGAATAGAGATCAAAGCGCTGACATCTTACAACTGCACTAATTTTCAGAATACTAGGGGAACTTCTCTGCAGTTATGAAGTGACATTCATTGTATTTTATAGTTTAGTTAAATTGTCATAGGTGAAAAGAATTGAATTAGACTCCTTTACCATTCTTAGTTCAGATAGCTGAATATCAGATAGCACTGGTACTAGAATAACATGTTGATTAAATAACTTGCAAATTAACTTAAACATTGATAAAAAGCAATGTCAAATATGCAAAAGGGAATACACAGTCCTGATCCAATAATAGGGGATGCAGTAAGATGTGGTAACAAATAGCATAAGTGGTAAAAATGAACACTGCCAGGTAGTCAGCTCCTGCTGTAGACTGAATGTGTTCCCCCCAAATTCATATGCCTGAAACCTAACCACAAAGAGATGATATCAGGTGGTGAAACCTTTGGGAGGCATTTAAGTCAGGAGGGCAGAACCCTCATAGAAGAACCCTTATAGAAGAGACCCGAGGGAACAATCCTTGTCCCTCTGCCTCACGGGGACCCAGAGAGAGGATGGCCATCTATGAACCAAGAAGTTGGCTTCCACCAGATATCTAGTGTGTCTGCTTCTTGATCTTGGTCTTCCTGGACTCCAGAACTTGTTGTTTGAGTCTGTGGTACGTTTGTTACAGCAGATGGAATGAACTAAGACAGCTTCTCTGTAGCTGTTTTCAACCGGTACATGTTGAATTGCCTGTTACTCTGGAGGCTGGTCTTGAAGTGTTAAAATTTTCAAAGTTGTTCATGTAATCTTTGCTGAAATCCTGATAGTATTAGTATGCTTTGTCACAGGAAGGAGATAATTCAGCAGAGATAATAAAATAGGAGATATCCAATTATTATGTTGGCCTATAGCCAGATTTTTTGTCCATTGTAGGCTTCACAAGAAAAAAAAATAACACTTGTTTTCTTGCTGACATGGTAATGTCTGTTTAACTGACCTAGAAAAGAGGAAAGACATCTGTATCTTTGAAACTTTGATAATTTTGTTGTTCACTAAGTTACTGTGATTAGTGTGACATTTTTGAATAATTTATAGAGTCTTTCATTGTCATTCTCTCAAAATAATGGTTTTGGTTCAGTGTAGGTTTGATGCTAAGTGATTTGTTCTCATTTGAAAGCATTAGTTCAACTCTTAAAGCATTAATTAGTATTTTATCAAAATGTGTAATTGGAGAGGTTGGGATCAGATATTAATGGCCACTTAGTTATTTTCATTTCTTCATGCAGACTTGGATTGTGACTTCAATCTTTCCCATTGCAGGTGAAACATTTGATGATGGGACTGTGACCCAGAAACCCTAAATAATGTATGTTATACTTGATTCCAGAATTTGTTCTTATTTTTACACAATTATTCACACACACGGGAAAAAGTAAAATCAAGAAAATTCCTAAAACTTAGGAATTTGGGAAAAATAGAAAGTGTATCCACTTCCTCAAAATGCACACTCTCCTGCCCCAATGCAATAATTAATATTCCTCTCCCGACATAAAACAATTCAGATGGAATCTCACATCATTAAAGAGGTGTGATGATAACATTGATATATATTGTTCTCTGTTTTAATTTAATCATACTGTAAATAACTCAAGATCAAAAGGAAGTGAAAACAGAAAACATATGACTTGAACCACAGACAGCAGACTATTACATCTATAAGCAAGAAAGAGAAAAAAAAAATACAGGAAATAAATAAATAAAAGAACCCCAAATATAACAATTATATTTTTAATACTGTTGTATAATTGACACACAAAGTAATTAGATAAGTGTAATATGCTGTAATGTTTCTTCCACTGTTGCCTGTGAAGAAGGACTGGAAAGGCACAAGCTCAGTCATTGCTTTAATTATCAGATATTCTCCAGCTCAAGTAGATTGAAATGAAAACATAAATACATCCCTCATGATACTCCACCTCACTTAAATACCTTCAATTAGCATGGGTACATCATTGTGTTACATGTTGAAAGAAAATTTCAATTGAGATGTATTTTTATAATGGTTATGGTTCTACAGGGCCAAGGAAATGTCTGGGCTATTCTTAAACTTTAACTTCAGATTTAGGTGTTTGCAAAGAAGTCTCTTAAGTACATCTTCTTAGTTTATTTCACTTTGGCATATGTAAATGTTAACAAGATAAAATTCATATGTATATCTTCAAATTTATATAATCTTATAAAATCATTATTTTAAACAGAGAAAGTATATTGACAGGTTCTTATGTTTATCCCTTGTCTTCAGGAAGACTTGTAAATAGAGTCGTATTTCCTGATCTTTTTTTTTTTTAATAAAACTTTTGGGAAAAAAACACACATTTTATCATGTTTTTTAAAAGCT
Organism: Puma concolor; assembly: GCF_028749965.1. NCBI lineage: Eukaryota > Metazoa > Chordata > Mammalia > Carnivora > Felidae > Puma > Puma concolor. The sequence goes on from NC_141670.1 coordinate 92,435,133, forward strand.
TATTCTAATGGTTAGCCATCTTTGCCAGCAGAAATTTCAAAATTAATATAGCAGTCTTGCAGCATAATAAAGTCTGCAAACTCTTCTCTACACAGTTTAAATACAGAATGAGTTTAAAATACAGAAGGAGACATTTCACATGTCCTGACACATTATAAGCATGACCATATCAGAAACAACCCCAGGTGAAATTGTAGCATAAAAAAATCAGAATTGGTTTTAGACTCACTGCTGGCTGCGTACCTCAGGCACCCTGGTTCCTTATACTTCAATCACAACCCTCAGGAGGTCAAGCTTCACTGCAGGATTCTTTGTAGACCTTCCCTTTCCACCCGGTGCTGTGTATGAGATATTTGCAATTTCATGAAGCAAAACTGACATTTTTTCCCTTTTATTTGCAGAGCCCTGAGACCACAAATTCTTTAATTTTATAAAGTAAACTGTGACAGTGTGTTAATGAAGCCTGAACCATTTGTATATTTTAACAGTGATTTTCTGAAGATAATTATTTCACCTCAATTCAAAGAAGTGCCTCTAGCTATGGGAATTTCACCCCACTCGTAAACAGAGCAGGGCCCCATGGTAATCTGAAACTCTCACTTTTCTATCATCTTTGTCTGTATTATTCGCACTTGTTGTTCTTTGTTCAGGGTTGGAGACAGTAGACTTGGGGATTGTGAAGGGATCTGATATTATCCAAAGCACTTTCAACTCTGTTGGCAAGACACTTAACGTTAAATTGGGGACTCCAGTAGTAACTATCCTTTCTTTCCTGGGCCACCATTACAATATGAAAAGAAACTCAAATTTTAAGCATAATCTAACCTTTCAATCACTTTCCTTTCCCTTCCTTCTCCCTCAAGAGGATGCTTGGCCATGCTTTAATCAGACTTTAATTCTGAGCAGCAAATAATGGTGGAAGGAAGGCAGGCATACTTGTAGACCTAGACTCTTGTTTTTTTCAATTCTGTCCAGACTGTCGTGTGATTACAAGCCAGTCAATGTTTTTTAGTCGTCAGAGCTAAAAAAACAAAGGTTTATGATATTTAGTGAAAATGGAAGTAAGGGAATTCTGATACTTTTAAGGTCCCCTATACACGTGATTTTATAGTGAACGGATTAGAGGACATGGTATGAAAATGATGTGCCAATATGATCTCTCAGAAAAAAAATTAATAAAAATCTGCATAATAGCAATGCTACCTACTCAGCATGGGGGACTGTGTTGAAGAGGAAAATTATCAGGAAAGGGGGTGGGGTTAAGCTCAAAAGGATAGAACAGAAGACTGGTTAGGACAGCAGAGGTGTATATAAATATTAGCAGAGGTAAGATCATAAGAACATAGGCCCTTTATGAAAGGACATGGTTTCGGGAAACCTATCTGGAAGGAATGAATAGGAAGTAGGTCCACACTGCAAGAAGGAAGACCGATAAACCCTATCTAATCTCTGTCCTGGAGCTCTATGCCCTTCTCCCCATGGTTTCACATACTCACACTATTTAGATACTTCCAAATTTCATATTTTCATGCAACAAAAGTCCAGAAGCAAACAAAAACAAAAACAGAAACCATTGGTATTCTAGTATTCCCAGCAAGAGATCTAAAGACCTTTGAGTTATGCCCTATGAACTCCCAAATCAATCTCTAAAAGCCAGATGACATTGCTATTCCCACTCGACAGATGAGAAAACTAGGAATGAAAAAGTAATAAATAAAGGATTCATGTTTCTAAACAACCATGAGGGTTGTTTTGCATGGGGAAGGGAAACTTCTTTTAGGATTAATAATCAGAAATATTTGTCTAATAGCTTAAGAATTATTCACATTTATACACCTAATCAATTTTATTTTTACTATTTCAGAAGATAACTGTTTCAGAAGAAATGCATAATATTGGTAAGACTGTAAAGTTCATATGTACCATTGCATTTTTTTTGGTATTTATTTTTCTCTTGTGATCAAAGAATAAAGTAAAACATACAGTTACAAATACCAACTTTTAAAACCACTGTTAACCGGCTAAATATTAGAGAAATATTTAATTTGAAGGGCGCATTGCTTTACTCATGATGGCCTGTGTGAGGAATTATCTCATCGCTTTGGTTCTTTCCGTCAAAACAAAATGGGAAATTATGTATTATAGGAGAATCATAATGCCGTACAAATCATAAGTTATAGAGAGAAAGTAGAAAATGATATGCTGCTAAAGATAAATTTTATAATTCTAATGCTAAGGCATAAACTCACGATATCAATGAATGTTGAGAATGTCTGCCAGCATTCAGTTTTCACATTAATAAGTATTAAACATCTCCATATTCTTTTACTCTGAGTTCTGGGAACTCAGTTGTATTTCATATCTAACCTATGGCATGATTGGAAGAAGGATATATAGTGCAGCTAAGATTAGTGGTGGTGATGCTGGTCTTAATATCTGTAAAAGGTATTAAGTTACCAGTATATATCTCAGAAGATGTATACATACATAGAGTATATGATTTGAAATATCTATCAATACACCTTAATCGTCATAATATTGTCATTTATGTAAATTCAGGTTTGCACTTAATTTTCTTTGTTCTCATTCAGAAATCAGGATCAGGTATCTGTTATTTTCACAAACAGCAATAGTGTGCTTTATGAAAATAGTTTTAATGGTTATTAACACTCTCATTTACAGATGTGTCTATTCTATTTCATATTTAAAAAAAAAATTACATTCCCAGATCGTTTTAGTGCTCAAATATTTTCTAACACACACATTTGATTACTAAAAGTAACTTTGGTACCTACTTCCAACTATGTTCTAATAAGCATCATTTTCCTTTTTTTTAATTAAAAAAAGTTTTTCTTAATGTTTATTTAGTTTTTGAGAGAGAAAGAGTAAGCGGGGGGAGGGGGAGAGAGAGAGGGATTAGAGGATCTGAAGCAGGCTCTGTGCTGACAGCAGAGTCCTATGCGGGGTTCAAACTCGCAAACTGTGAGATCATGGCCGGAGTCCAAGTTGGACACTTAACTGATTGAGCCACCCGGGTACTCTTAGCATCGTTTTCTAAATAATACTTTCTAAAACCAGCTGACTGGGTGAATTTATCAGTATCGTTTCATCTTAGAGGCAAATCTTTTATTAATCACACAAATATTTACTGAACACCTGTTACTATAAACATTCTTCCAGTCATTAGGAAAAAGTAGTGACAGAGGAAATTGACAGAGGGAACCTCAGCCCTTAAATAGCTCATATTTGAATGAAACAAAACAGTCAACAAAGAAATATCTAAATATTAAGTAACACCAATTCATCTAACATGGAGAACACATAATATGACTTCAGGAGATAAAATAAAATTTGCGATGTGGAGTAAGGGTGTGGGGAAGGGAGTGTGGGAAGCATTTTCTCTTAGATATGAGGACTGGAAGGAGGTCATTTCATCACTTGATGAGAAAGAAAACAAGAATATTTTCTATAAATTAATACTGAGAAATGTGAACATTTGATAGAAATTCAAGGATCCAAATATTTTTAAATAATCTGTGAACAACACATAAAAGACCATCATTTTGGGGTGAGTATTTGATGATGGAAAGAAGTCAATGTGTCACCAAACTCCAAGCTTTCCATTTTAATGTCATAGCAAACACAGGAACTGGGCGATACTGCATAGAGGATTCAGGAAATGATTTTGACTGCCTTCCTTTTAAGTACTCTAAAATGACTCTGTTCCTTTCCAATGAGGCTTACTTGAAAATGCAACCTAATTTTGTCTTCACTGTTCTTTGTTTTAATGTATCTGTTTGGCAAAATGACTTGTGTGTTGGTTTAATCAGAAAACTGATTAAAAATTCCTTTTCTAGCTCAGAAAAACTCTACCTAGCAGGACCACAAGTACAGACTTACCTTGAGTAACCTGATTCAAGACTGTTGTTTGGCATAATTACTAACGGTGTTCTTTTCACCCTCAAACTATACTGATTTAGACGATAAATTTGACAGTCACCTCAGCTATACAAGTCTTTATCCTCTGTTGAGATTAGGGATAGACTATGAATAGCCCTCAATTATTTATGCGGTTAAGAACATTGAATTTTTTAAAAATAAAGAGCAGTTAGTAAGAAATGTAAAACTATATCCAGTATGAGACTTTTCAAGAATGCAGTTATATAAAATTATGCCATTTCTTAAATTTTCTCATTTATTCACTCTTTGAAAGTACTTTGAAAGCATTTTTCTTTTCAATTTGCAGCCTATTCACAGTTATCAAAGCACCTAACATAGTTTCTACAGATGATGTGCATTCAATAAATCTTTTTGAGTGAAAAAATAAATTAATATAGAGAAGGTCATTTCTTGAGGATCAAAAATCTAACATTAAGAGATAATATAAGTATATACTATATAACCAAATGTTTATTAGTACATGTGTTTATTATGAATATTAGATGTGTAAAAAACAAAAAAAAAATGAAAAAAGACAAAACGCTACAGGGACGAAGTTTTTCTCGTCCTGGATTTTCTTCATCCTGATAAAGCTAAAGATCTTACACTCTGTGAAACAACTAGGTAATGCATCTTTTTTTTTTTTATGATTATTTATTTTTGACAGAGAGAGCATGAGCACGGGAGGGGCAGAGAGAGAGGGAAACAGAGGGTCTGAAGCAGGCTTGGTGCAGACAGCAGAGGACCTGATGTGGAGCTTGAACTCACAAACCATGAGATCATGAGGTTGGACACTTAACTGAATGAGTCACCCAAGCGTTCCAGGTAATGCATCTTGTTCAGTTATTCATAGACAGAGTTGTAACTTATAACTATTAAATGAGTTTTTAGTAACCAAACTTCATATGCACAAGCAAGCAGACTGAGAGTTTGAGTAAATAAAGATGAGTCTAATATTATGGTGTTACGGGAGCAATATAATTTAAACAAAACCACTTTTAGGAAATGAGTAAAAGCAAATCTGTAAACAATCAGGGAATATATTAGAGGAAGAAATATAAAATCAATCAGATGAATGAATGTATAGTAAGACATGATATGTCTTATGTAGAAGTCTGATTATTTCAACCATAGTATAGCCACATGATAATAAACTCATTAGTAACTGAGCCAACTTCCCTGCACTATCATATCTAGAAAGCGAGTAAGGACTGATGACCATACCTCAGTATATTTATATTTCTTTTTACTCTGGTAATACACTGGAAAATAGAAATCTTTCTACTTTATTGGGGCCCATGATTAAGAGAAAATTGGGTTAAAAATAAACATTAGGTCTTATTTTCCTCCTTGGAAGTGAATATGCCATAGATTATCGTAGAACCTCATAGATGAAGCAAACTTATATTATAATATGAATTTAAATCAACAGAAGACTCAACAATTATTATAATTTGATGCAAGTGAATAATTTTATCCATTCCTTTGAATAATCAAAGTAACACCACAAAAGATATTTACTCAATGTTAAAGATGATTTACATGTTCCTTTAAAATATATGTTACATATTTAATCAGAAATGAATGAAGTAGCTTCCGTTCAAAGCAGTTTGTATTGGTTCATTTATTTATTTATTCAGGAAAATGTTCATAGCTGGTAATAAGTGCACAGAATTTCAGTTTAAAATCTTACAATAAAAATAAAATATCACCTTTCATCTAAATATCAGATTTGTTACTGTTTCTAGGAAAATCATGGGAATTTTTAAACTTACAACTTGTTTTTCCTTGTCAAGTTGGATGTTAGTTCTTCACTCTGTGACAGTTATTTCTTAACTACAGACCGCCTCATATTATGCAACTTGTATATCAAACTATCCAAGCTTCATCTTCTATTCCTAAAGTTATTTTTTTCTTTTGCTGATTTCTAAACACATTTCACTTTGCTCTATACTGTGTGCCTATTTGTAAGTTAGCTTTCGCTATTTTCGAACGCGTCACAGTGCAAATTTTTGCAAACAAATGATTAAGTACAATAAACAGTAAATATATGATTACAGAAAACAAGAAAAGTACTTGGTAGAGTGTGTTTCTCAATCACATCCTCCCAGTGTTTCTTCACTCCTGCAGAATCGCAAGGAGGTAGCCTTGTTTTGTGCATCATGGTTCACTCCCTACCTTCTCACATCTTGCTCTCATCACTGGAATTCATAAACCTTTTTTGTTTGATCAGTAGAGCTAACGAAATGTATCCTGTGCCTAAAGTAAGCCATTTTAATTTTAAGTAGAACACACATTACATGGTTGATTCTTTTTAGGTTATCAAAACAGTTAGGGTGGCCCACCAGAAGGGTTTGCACTTTTGCTTTACAATGAAATAGGTTGCTTTGTGTCAAATTGTTCAAAGCATGTGACTTTTCTCTCCTTCATCCTTTATTTTCTGTATGTTTGATTATGAGGAGAGCATTGTCACCCTATATTTATACATAGAACGGTGGAGGTCAAATAAAATTAAATAAACCAACCTGCAGAATAATAAGAAAAATGTGATTAGAGAGATACAGATTTGTATTTTTCTAACTTTCTTAAAAAATGCCTTTATTAATGTAAATAATTTTTATTTTTTGGGTAGGTATAGGTTTCTTACAAGAAAAAATTTCCCCACAATTCATTACTGAAGTTTAAGTAATTTCTCACAAACAGCATTTATTCATTCAGTCCGAAATCACTTATTGAAGATCTGCTCTATTGTAGACGATTTTGGGGTGGGGACCTCTTGTATCTTCACATACTGTTTCTACTCAGTCTAGCAGATGAGGCCCAACTAGAGTCTACATCCTCTAGTCTTCTAACGAGTTACATGGAGGAACCAACATTTACATGGCAGGAAATATGTCCAGCTTATCTTAACTCAACCCTGAAGTTCACAAACCAGGCTGAAGGACAACCAGTGTCAACAGATATTGTCAGTTCTGAGCTCATCCTTCTCAAAGCCCCAACACAGCATGCAGCTTACTTTGATCTTTTCCCCAGAATCTCCCCAGACCACCTTGATGCCATAGTCTGGGATGAAAGAAATCATACCTGATATATAGCAAGGGTCCTTGTGGACCTGCTGGTGCATGACGGCAGGTGTCCACTCTGATTGTCTTGTTGTCTATAAGATGCTAAGAGTTAAAAATGTTGAAAACAATCCCTAAAAAGAAGTATTGCTAATTTGTTTGCTATTTAACTATATCTTAATATATTTATAAAATATGCATATAAAGAACATGACCGTAGTTATTAAATAAAATGTTTCCTCAATTTTTTCATAACATTCTTCTCCTTAAACATTGTTATGTGTTTATTGGAAAAATTTCAGCTTTACGCTTTAAAATATACTCCATGTTTGAACAAGTTTCATTGCTTTTGGAAAAGACGTGATAAGCAATAGATGAAGACAAAGACAAAAACAAATTTTGCTTTAAAGTAGAACTTGAGGGAGCTCCTGGATGGCTCAGTTGGTTAAACGTCCAGCTCTTGATCTTGGTTCAGGTACGGATCTCATGGTTCATGAGTTCGAGCCCTACATTGGGCTCCATGCTGACCTTAAGGAGCCTGCTTGGGATATTCTCTCTCTCTCTCTCTCTCTCTCTCTCAACATTAATAAATAAATAACAACAACCTACAGAGTTGTTTTAAGTGAAATAATTAGCTAAATGTACATGTCTGTACAAAGAGTGCTAACAAGAGTTTGCATAAATGTTATTACTACTCCATTGAAAAATCAGCTTGTTAATTTTCATATTCTCCCTCTCATGCCAATATTGTTCCTACTCTAATGAGTTTACAGTCTGTTGAGAGTAGGGGCATACTGCTAAATAATTGCACAAAAAAGTGTGCATGTTCAACTATGACAAGTGCTCTACAAAAGGTACATAAAAAAGAAGGACCAAAATGAATAAAATCACAAATAAGGAGGATAAATCACAACCAACACCACAGAAATAGAAACAATTATAAGAGAGTTTTATGAAAAATTATATGCCAACAAATCTGGCAATCTGGAAGAAATTGTTAAATTCTAGAAACACATAAACTACCAAAACTAACACAGGAAAAAACTGAAAAACTTGAACAGACTAATAATAAGAAAAGAAATTGAATCAGTAATCAAAACTCTCTCAACAAACAAAAGGCCAGGGCCAGATGTCTTCATAGGAGAATTCTACCAAATATTTAAGGAAGAGTTAAAACTTATTCTCAAAGTATTTAAAAAAAAATAGAAATGAAAGGAAAACTTCAAAACTCATTCTATGAAGCTAACATTACTCTGATTCCAAAACCAGATGAAGACTCCACTAAAGAAGAGAAATATAGGCCAATATCCTTAATGAATATGGATGCAGAAATTCTCAACAAAATACTAGCAAACTGAACCCAACAGTACATTGAAAGAATCATTCACCACAATGAAGTGGTATTTATTCCTGTGTTGCATGGGTGATGGTTCAATATTTGCAAATCAATCAATGTGATACACCACATTAATAAAAAAGGGTAAGAACCATTTTATTCTCTCAATAGATGCAGAAAAAGCATTTGACAAAGTACAACATTGACTCTTGATAAAAACCCTCAACAAAGTAAGGATTGATGGAACATACCTCAACATTATAAAGGTTATATATTAAAGGCCCACAGCTAATATCATATTTGTTGGAGGAAAACTGAGAGCTTTTCTTCTACAGTCAGGAATACCACAGGGATGCCATCTTTCACCACTGTGATTTAACATAGAACTGGAAGTGTTAGCCTCAGCAATCAGACAATGGAAAGAAAAAAAACTGCATTCAAATCAGCAAGGAAGAAGTCAAACTTTCATTATTTGCAGATGCTATTCTTTAAAGATAATCCAAAAGATTCCACCAACAAATTGGTAGATCTGATACATGAATTCAGCAAACTTGCAGGATACAAATCAACATACAGGAATCTGTGGCATTTGCATACACCAATGATGAAGCAATAGAAAATAAAATCAAAGAATTAATCCCATTTACAATTACACAAAACCATAAGATACCTACGAATAAACCAAACCAAAGAGGAAAAAGATCTGTACTCTGAAACTATAAAACACTATGGAAAGAAATTGAAGATGACACAAAGAAATGGAAAAAAAAAATCATGTTAATGGATAGTGTTAAAATGTGTACACTTATCCAAAGTTACCTACACATGGAGCACAATCCCTATCAAAATACCACCAGCATTCTTCACAGAGCTAGAACAAACAATCCTAAAATTTGTATGGAACCACTACAGACCCTGAATACCCAAATAAATCTTGAAAAAGGAGAGGAAAGTTGAAGACCTCACAAACTAGACTTCAAGTTATATTCCATAACTATAGTCATCAAAACGTTATGGTACCTGCACAGAAACAGATCCATAGATCAATGGAACAGAATAGAAAACCCAGAAATGGACACGCAACTATATGGTTAACTAATCTTTGGCAAAGCAGGAAACACTATGCAATGGAAAAAAGTCTCTTCAACAAATGGCGGTGGGAAAACTGGACAGCAACGTGAAAATAAATGAAACCGAACCATTTTGTTACATCTTACACACAAAAAAAATTCCAAATGGAGACAGGAAACCATCAGCATCTTAGAGGAGAACACACAGTCAGTGACCTCTTTGACATCAGCCATAGCAACTTCTTTTTAGACACATCTCTAGAGGCAAGGGAATCAAAAAACAAAAATGAACTACTGGGACTTCAGCAAGATAAAAAGCTCTGCACAGAGATGGAAACAATCAAAGGCTAACAAACAATCAAAGCTAAAAGGCAACCTTCAGAATGGGAGAAGATATTTGCAAATTACATATCTGAAAATGGGTTAGTATCTAAAGTCTATAAAGAATGTATCAAACTCAGCACCCAAGAAACAAATAGTCCAGTTAAAAAAGTGGGCAGAAGACAAGAATAGATATTTTTTCAAGGAAGATACATCGTTGGCTAACAGACGTATGAAAAGATGTTTAACATCACTCATCATCAGAGAAATACAAATCATACTTACAGTGAGATACCACCTCAGTATGTCAGTCAGAATGGCTAAGATGAACAACACAGGAAACAACAGATGTTGCTGAGGATGCAGAGAAAGGGGAACCCTCTTACTCTGTTGGTAGGAATGCAAACTGGTGCAGCCACTCTGGAAAACAGTGTGGAGGTTCCTTAAAAATATCAAAATAGAACTACCCTACAATCCATCAACTGCACATCTAGATCTTTACCCGAGGGATACAAAAATACTATTTCCAAGGATACATCCCCTCTCCCCCGATGTTTATAGGAGCATTATCCCCAAGAACCAGATTATGGAAACAGCCCAAATGTTCATCGAGTGATGACTGGCTAGTGTCTTTATGTATTGATCTTTAATCAAAAGTCCTGTCACTTTTTTGTCTCTAGTTTTAAAGTAAAACAAACTCATTGTTTTGAACTAGTACTAGTATCCTGTTGCCTATAACTCAGAGTCATTATTTCAACTCGTCTCTTTTTTGTTACCCTTCATCGTTTAGTTTATAGAAGAAGCTCTCATGGAGGTTGCATTTCGTTGACTCATTGATGGTTGAGAATTTCTACCTTATGTCTTTACAGAACAGGGGCAAATTGCCCGATTATATACTACTCTAGATTTTTCCTCAGTATTTCATGGCCGGTTTGCATTTGTTTTCTCATGTTAATGTTCGTGTCTAGATGCTTATGTTTTTCTTATCTGGATGGCGGAAGAAAATATCTTTATAGTTGAATAATAATATAACTTGAATGTGCTTTGAGGCTGGCAATTTTGAATCAAATTATCCCCTTAAAATTTAAATTCAATCAAAGTATTCATTTATTCCTTTATTTCATAAAAGAAACTTGCTATTATGTATTTGAATTTCTATTTTGTTTATTGATTTTTTGTCACTTGTCACAAATTAACCTTGTATTGAACTAGTGCTATCTGTTCTCCTTATCTATGATTTTAATCATCTTGTCTTTTTCCTGCCTCTGCATTATTCCCTGCATGACATTGACTTTGATTTTATTCTTTAGAGGCAGTGTACCATGGTGGTACTTTGTTAAAAGCAGTATCTCTGAAGACATACAACAAAGATTTGTATGCTTCCTTTATAATGCACTATCCTAAGGAAAACTTAGGAAAGTTGTGTAGCCAATTTGTGCCTTATGTTTCATAATCTTTAAAATGGAAAGACTAGTATTTTGAAGTATTACTGTAGGACTGACAGTGGTAACACACGCAAGAGTTCTTGGCATATAGTAGTTACTCAACAAATATTAGATATTATTGTTATTTTTCAGGTTTATTTAGAAAGTAAATGGTGGTTCAATAGATTGTTCTCAATTTATTTCCCTAGTTCAGCTCTCTTATTCCATTATTTTATCATCTCCTTTTTGATCCTATGTATAATGGAATTAGTAAATTCTTCAAAACATTAGGGAAATCAATTTCAGCCTTTTGGAAAATATTCTCTTCCAATGGGAATTATTCATCTGCCTTTTATATTCTTTTTAGCCTCTTTTTAGCTTACTATTGTGCTTACACAATTTTCAGGCTATTTATTTTATTTTAATATGGCAAAATGTGACTAACTTGGTCCTGATATTATACTTACATTTGAATGTTGTGGGAAATTCATTCTGATACTTTTTCCATCTTGTCTGGGATTAGTTTGCATTGGCTCAGGGAACTTTACCAGGATGAGAGGATCCAAGATGGTTACATTCACATATCTGCCTAAGCTGGGGTGGGTAGAATGGTTGGGGCTGGTTGGACCTCTTGTCTCTCCTCATAGTCTCTTATTTTCCAGGGTCTTTCTGTAGCCACCTGGCTTTGCTCTCCAACAGGGCAGTGGGCTTTCTTAAACGGCAGCTGGTTTCTAAGAGCATTAAGTCATAAACTGTCTCAACCTTGAAACAGATATTGCCACTTTGGCTTTATTCTATTGGTCTAGCAAGTCACAAAGCCAGCCCAGTTATGGCTGATGGCCATAGAAGCCACTTTGTGATAGAAGGGAAACCATTTTTTTACCAAAATAGAAATAATTGTTTTTCAGTATTTTATGTTCTTCAAGTTCTATAACCATGCTGGTGCATTGTATTGGCACGTATTTACTGAATGGAAGAATGAATATCTCCTTCAACATTTTATGCAGTTTAAGAATATATTTAAGAACATAATCATTTCTTCTTCCTCTTCCTCCTCTTTCTGCTTTGTCTCCTTCTCCTTACCTCTTACCCCTCATCCTTCATTTTTTTCCTCCTCCTCCTCCTTTTTCTTCTTTTACCATAGGAAACTATTATTATGATAGAAAATATTAGAATACAGGTGGGAAATGTTGCCTTATTATTATTATTCTGAAATGTCACATTGCCTTTTAAATAATTATATGTAACAGCACAGAAAATGTTCTGATTAGTGTGTTTTTGTGTGCTTAAAAATCAGTAAATATTTCATAAATATGAGGCATGCTGATTCAGATGATTTTTAATTGGGAGATTTAAGGATCTTGGTGTGTGTGTGTGTGTGTGTGTGTGTGTGTGTGTGTGTGTGTGTGTTGAGAGCCTCCTGAAGAATCTCAAAGTCCTTTTTTTCTATTTTTCTTTAATCCCTTCTTACACATTCATGCAAAAACAAGATATTTTACAGTACTATAGCCTTTGCAATGTGGTCTGTTTTTCTCTTTGGGATTTGTTTCCTGAGATTTTTTCCCCCATGTGATACTGGATGCAGAAATGAATTTATTTGTTGTTTCTGTGTACAAGAAGTTGGCCCACATGCTCACTCTTTTTTTTTTAATTTTTAATGTTTATTTATTTTTGAGAGAGAGACAGAGCATGAGTGGGGGAGGGGCAGAGAGAGAGGGAGACACAGAATCCGAAGCAGGATCCAGGCTCTGAGCTGTCAGCACAGAGCACAACGCGGGGCTCAGACTCATGGACCATGAGATCATGACCTGAGCCGAAGTTGGCCCTTAACCAACTGAGCCACCCAGGTGCCCCCCCACCACCACGTGCTCATTCTTTATTTTCTTTTTGTTTTCTGGTTTTGGATTAAACTTTTAGTATGAGATGGAAAGTAAGAAGCAAAATTTGGATGCTGTCTCTTTTTTCTTCTTGATATTTCTCCCATTTTTTCTCTCACTCATTTTATTGGCAGCTGTAACAGGCCTGTTATGCAGCCATTTAGTGGTCTGTCAACCTGACAGGTGGTGGCATCTCCTTGTGTTTATCTTGCATTCCCTGTCCAGAATCTCTTTTACCTTACAGTTGGTTAGGCTGAGAACAGGTAGGCCTGGTGCTAGCTGATTTCTGAGAAACCAGTACTTGAAAGATCTTGCTTTGGCATTATCTAAGCATTATAGATTTTTTTTTTTTTTTTTTGCACAACTTATTCTTGCTTATTATCAGTGTAGTGAAATGTAAAAGCCTACACGTCAGGTGTTTTTTGATTTGTTTATTTGTTTGTTTGAAATTTCTGATAGGGATTTATGTCTCACAAGAAGGTCAGGGGAAGGGAATGCATTGGTTTCTAAAATATATATGAAAATATATTAATTTAAAATTAAAAAATGTTAAAAATAGCTAGGCAAAAGGTGTTCTATTGTTGTTTTCCACCAAGGCATCTCTGAAAGTTAGCTGTATGTATTTAACAGTGTTTATTAAATAAATTTTTCTCTTTTTGTAGTTCTCATATTAGGGTTTTCCAGGGAAAGGGAATCAATAGAAGATCATGTAACAGTAGTTGCTATGGCAGAATTACCTAGAGAATATTTTCAGTAGCTAAAATGAAGCAGGACTTCTGAAACTCTAGAGTAAGGAATTCAACAAATCCTCTTCCTCTAAACATCAATGCTGCGGGGTGCCTGGGTGGCTCAGTTGGTAACTATCTAGCACTTGGTGTCAGTTCAAGTCATGATCATACCGTTTGTGAATCTGAGCCCCCCTGATGGTGCAGAGCCTGCTTGGGATTCTCTATCTCCCTCTCTCTCTGCCTCTCCTCTGCTCTCTCTCTCTCTCTCTCTCAAAATAAATGAATAAACTTAAAAAATTAAAAAAAATAAAATCAATGCTGAAATTAGGCAACAGTGTGAAAAACAGTCTTATCAGGATTTTGGAAATGAACCCAAGGCATAGAACAAATTGCGAAGTAATCGTTCAAGGAAAATGACTAAAGCTCAGGTAAAAACAGCGACAGCATGCAGTGTTTTATTTCAGGCTAGGTCCCCCCCTTCCAGCTACATCAGCATGGAAATTTTAGGAAGGCAGGGCAAGTCATGAAAACCAGAAATTTTGCATCTGAGGCTGACTTGATTTGGAGCAGTGCACGCTAAATTCCCATGTTCAAGGGGGATGTTAAAAAAAAAAAAAAGAAAACTCTCAATTCAACGACAAATATGTGGGGAATACCAACATCACAGCTCATCTGTGGTTGTGATATTTGTTCGAACAGGAAACACATAAACAAACTAGCAAGATACTTAACAAAGAGAACTGGAGAACAATATAGCTATAGTGGAACTTGATAATCTCATATATTAGATCCTTGTAAATTGTAAGCCAGTTAGGAAAATATTTATCTTCTATGGATTTAAACTATACAGTGCCAACAGCACTCTCAATGCCTGAATATGGGTGTGTGTGTGTGTGTGTGTGTGTGTGTGTGCTTTTGTGTGTGTGTGTGTGTGTGTGTGTGTGTGTGTGTGTGTTTCTCATAATTACTCAAAATGATCTACAAAGACTTCATACTTTGAGGCTCTATGTGTCTTAAAAATATCTGGTATGTCCTTGTCCATCACTGAAGTTATTTGGGATGCTACTCAAAGCTAAATGTATCAAATTTAGGGATATATGCTAATTAAGTCATTTGTGTATTGAATATATGAAGATTGTATATATTAGGAAGTTGGATCCTGGAGCAATTGTTAGTATCCCTACTGATAGGTGCAAATTTGAAAAGTAGTGATTAGAATAAGTAGAGTATGGGAAAGATAGAGACCTAGGTTAAGGAAGCCTGGTTAGCACCAGTGGTAACCTGGCAATGGTAACCTATTTTCCCTAGACTTACAAAATGTTATATTTAGCATATAGTTATGAAATTTCTGCTCCTATATTGCAGTTGTTTTTGTTGTTTTGTTTCAATTACCTCAAATCCCTCAGTTAAATTTGATACAATTGTCTGTCAGTGTTGTGGAAAATAAACACAGAGAAGGTGAGGAAAGTCCAGTTTATTCTGTCAACTTACTTTCTTACTTCCACTAAGGAAGCAACATCTAATGGAAAATTGTGTCCAGGAGTTCCAAGAATAGCATTAATGAGGGGAAAGGCAGAAAAAAAAAAGGAGTAGAAAAGAAACACACACAAAAAATAGAAGAAATATCTAAATAGGAGATTGAAAATTAATGTGGTATGGTACCTCATTTTTAAATATATACTGGAAGAAACTCACATTAGGAAAATTAAAGGAGCAGCTAAGGAGTTGAATACAATAGCTAACACTAATAATGGTCCTTAACTGGATACATCTCTTTTTTTTTTTTAAGTTTAGTTAACATACAATGCAATATTGGTTTCAGGAATAGGATTAAGTGATTCATTACTTACATACAACATCCAATGCTCATCACATCAAGTGCCCATCTTAGTACCCATCACCCATGTAGCCCATCCCCCCACCTACCTGCCTCCATCAACCCATAGTACCCATAGTTTCTCTTCTATCAGTAGAATCTCTTGTGGTTTGCTTTTCTCTCTTCTCTTACCCCCCTTCCCATGTTTATCTGTTTTGTTTCTTGAATTCCACATATGAGTGAAGTCATATGATTTTGTTTTTCTCTGTGGATACATCTTGTGTCTTACTTCAAATTATCTCTGACCGTCTTCTATATGAATTGTTTTTGGGAATACCAGGTTGAAATAGTTGTAACTTGACTGAAGATCTCCTCAAAAATGTTACTTATGTTCTACATTATGTCCTGGGACTTCTCTGATAGACTATGAGAGCCTGCTTAACTACCCAGGCATGTGCAAATCTGAAAGTATAAGGTATTAACACTTCACAGGGTGACTTTCGACCAATGATGAATGAGATTTGGTGGGTACATTTTCACTGCATTTATCCCTCAGGAGACAATTCTGTGCCATGTTCTATGGTGGGGGGCAATAAGACATGGGCTGCCACAACTAGTGCATCTACAGTTCAGCTTCCCAAAGGAACAAGCTTATGACTTGTTTTGTTTTGTTTCATGTATCAAAACTTGTGGGTTCTTATGTATCAAACTAATTTGTTAGAAATGACTGGTAATGAAATATGATATTGCAATTATACAATTTATTAAATACACCAATAAGAGAGGCAATAGGACAGCAATATTCTAAGTAGTTCTTAATTTATATACTTATTTTTACAAATGTGTACATTTACCTGATTTTTTTTCCTTTGGTCTCTTTTTAGATTCTAGAACAAAATTTTCACTTAGTATTTGTCTGTTATAGTCTATTTAGTCTCATAGATAGTTAAAGAGTGCTGAATGGCATATTTATGCACTTGTATTAACATGGCATTATAATAGAAGAACAGGTTGGTTTGGCATTGAAGGCTATGTAGTTTAGAGCCTGTTGTGATAGTAGCTAGTCCTGAATCAAGCACTATTTCAGATCTTAACCTCAAGGGCACATTGGATGTATATACTCTCGGTACTTTTTATTTTTTTTTTATTATTTTTTTTTTTTAATTTTTTTTTTCAACGTTTATTTATTTTTGGGACAGAGAGAGACAGAGCATGAACGGGGGAGGGGCAGAGAGAGAGGGAGACACAGAATCGGAAACAGGCTCCAGGCTCTGAGCCATCAGCCCAGAGCCTGACGCGGGGCTCGAACTCCCGGACCTCGAGATCGTGACCTGGCTGAAGTCGGACGCTCAACCGACTGCGCCACCCAGGCGCCCCTCTCGGTACTTTTTAGATGGGTAGGTTGGGAGGAAGGCACAAAATTAGTTCTGGTTGTTTGTTATGTATAAGTCAAACACTTATTTGCAAGTGTGAGATCTTTCAGCTTTTTATACTCATGTCTAGAAAATGGCAGCCAGAGTGGCTATTTCATCAGCCTTGAGTCCTGAGTGACTATGATAAGCAGAAAACCCCTAAAGATCTGATAATCTGTGATAAACATGTAGATAGGTTGAAAAATTAATATTTTTTGTTTAAAATTGCTAAGATTCTGGTCTATTACTATCATGTAACCCAGACTGAAAAAACTGTAAATTTATTCCTTAGTGATAAACTTTATTTTATTATTTCACATTGTTTGTAATTATTAGTATGCTTTTTTAAATAAAACTATGAACAAATCACATATTTCTTTTCTGTTTTGACTTATAGACACAAGTTGTAATTTAAATGCCTATTTTTTTTCCCATAGAGCTCTAGTAGGTTTTTTTTTCTAATTCAATTCTCCAGATTAAATATCTCATTTCAGATAACTACTTGGTAGAAACCAGTTCACTGATCTTTTCAAACAAATACGCCAGAGGTTATGGAGAGGCATTTGTACATTTTCTGATATCTGAACCCACAAAGAAGAACCGACATATTGTATGGAATTCAGATATTCAATTTATGTGTTTATTGTGTGTTGTCATTTTACTGATACTATTTTCCAAAATATAAATGCTTGTAATTCATCTCTCGATTATTTAGTAACTCAAGTCCAATGAATGCTAATGCCCAGTATTAAAATTATGAGTTAGGCTTACAAATAGATTCTTTCTCTTATTCTTTATTCAATTTCATTCATATGACAATAATTATCCCTCAGCCATATTTCTCTAATTTTTATTTAAATGTTCTTTCAGTGAAAGGATACTTGCATTCAAATCATTTATGCATACTATTCAAATCAAATCATTTTCAACCCAAGTGATTACATTTCTTTATACCACCAGCAACAAATCACACTTGGAAGAGAAGTAACACAAAAAATATGTCAGTATAGATTCAAACATTTTATAAAATATTGAAAGAAAGAGCCTGCCCTTCATCTAGTCATTTACACAGAATTCACTGAGAATTCAAACTAGAGTTACTTTAAGAATAAATTCAAACCATCTATTGTTTCATTCAGGTTCCCTTTTTTATTCATAAAAATCAATTAATAAGTAGATATATTTTAATTTATATTTTCTGGAAATTAAAAAAAAACATTTTATATGATCACCACTGAAAAAAGTATTATAAATGAAATTTCGATAACTGTAATTTATGTTCTTTGAATAATTCTAATAAAATAACTTAACCAAAATGAAAGAGAAACTCTTCAAAAAAGAATATATGCACAGATATTTAACAAAGTGTATATGAATATTTGAAGGAAAGGTAATAGTAAACTAACTATAATAATAATTATGAAAATATAAGTTTAATGATGTTATGTTAAGAAAACACCACATATTCTGATTGTTACTTATATATTAAATAAATATGGAATTTAAGAAACAATGAACATTAAGATAATTTTTCTCTACAAATAATTTGTTACTCTTTTTCTGCCTTTGATTTGAAAATGATTGGTATTTACAAAATGTTCCAATAAAATATTCTTGGAACTTCTTAGCATAATATAACAATATAACATCAGCAAGCTCATAATTTTACTTTCTATGATTTTCACAATGAAATTTAGAATGCATTGTTTGCTAATTTCCTGATGGTAGCCATCAATAAAAATTAGCATTATGTCTCTGAGAGGCTGATGCTACTTATTTTGGGAATCAGTATAAAGGGATTTGGGGAATTTCTAATATGAATTAATGGTGCTTTTTCTATGGATCTCATTATGGTCATAAAGTGAGTTGAAATTTAAATCAAGGATAAATAACACATTAAAACAAAATATATAAGCTCATTAAAATTTAAAGTTTAAGAACTATTCAAAGGAATACATTATTTTGTATCTGAAAGAATAGATTTTTGTCACAATTTTAAGTGCCAATAAATAGAAAAATATGTCTAAATTTAGTTTTCATATGTAACAAACATATATTACTCTTTTTTAAAATTTATTTATTTTGAGAGAGTGAGAGAGAGAGAGCACTCACAAGTCGGGGACGGTCCAAGAGAAGGAGAGACAGAATCTCAAGCAGGCTCCAAACCATCAGCTAAAAGCTTTATGTGGGCTCAAACTCCTGAATTGTGACATCATAATCTGAGCTAAGATCAAGAGTTGGACGCTTGACTGATTGAGCCACCCAGGTACTTCAACATATACTGTTCTTTAAGCTTGAGTCATATTCTGTATATACATGTTGATTTCTGTATGCCTACTGGTATATGCTTATTGTATATATGATAAGGGATTAATATCCAAAATATATAAAGAACTTATATAACTCGTTAGCAAAAAACCCCAATCTGATTAAAACATGAAAAGTACTGAATAGACATTTTTCCAAAGAAGATGTGCAAATAAACAGGTACAGGAAAAGGTGCTTAACATCATTAATCATTAGGGAAATGCAAATTGAAATTACAATAAGATATCACCTCACACCTATTAGAATGGCTATCAGCAAAAAGGTAAGAGATAACAAGTGTTGGTGAGAATGTGGAGAAAACAGAACCCTTGTTCATTGTTGGTGGGAATGTAAATTTGGGCAGCCACTATGGAAGTATAAAAAAGTATTAAGTTTCCTCAAAAAATTGAAACTAGAACTACCATATGTTCCAGCAATTCCATGTCTGAGTATTCATGTAAAGGAAATGACAACAGTGTATGGAAGAGATATCTGCACTTCCATATCACTGCAACATTATTGACAATAGTCAGGATATGGAAACCTCCTAAGTATTAGTCAACAGATGAGTGGAATATTATTCAGCCATGAGAAAGAAGAAATTCCTGCTTTTGCAACATGGATGGAACTTGAGGGCATTATGCTAAGTGAAGAGAGTCAGACAAAGACCAACACTGTATAGTATCATTTACATGTGGAATCTTAAAAAGCTGAATTCAGAAATAGGGAGTAGAATGGTGGTTACCAGGAGCTGAGGGGTGGGAGAAATGAGTAGGTCAAAGAGTACAAACTTCTAGTTGAACAATGAATAATAAATAATGTACAGCATGGTGATCATAGGTAATAATATTGTTCGACATACTTCAAAGCTGCCAAGAAAGTAGATCTTAAATGTTCTTACTACACACACAAAAAAAAGAGTAGTTAGGTGATGTGTACCAAATGTTACCTAATGTAATGGGGGCAATCATTTTGCAGTATGTAAGTATATTAAATCAACACTTTGTACACCTTCAACTTACACAATGTTTTACGTCAAGTATATCTCGATAAAGTGGGAAAAATAATTCCACATGTAGTGTGAAATTTCCAAAACTCAACATTATAAAGGGATACAATACTCCAAAAGTATATATGTATCTATTTTATATATAGGTGTGTAACTTAGATTTTAGGAAGAGATGAATAGGATATTTCTCTTCAACTAACGTGATGTGAAATGGCTTGTTACATATGGAAAACACTATGTGATTTCAGATAGTCTGAAAGTTCAGTATAACCTTCCCATGGAAAGCATACAGTACTATATTTCATATTATAAAAGGAAAACATTTAAATGAGGTGGTTTGGTTTCTAAAAAATAGAAGCAGTTTTGAATATTATTCATATTATGATAAATATACTTTTTGAAATATTGTCAGGGTAAACTTTTCAAAAGAAAACTTTGGAATATAGAAAAATCTGTTCTTTTCCCTTGATATCCAAGGCAAAACTTAACGAATGTCATACAACTAAAGTATTATTTTTCAGCCACTATGCTGTTTTGTATTTTTCTGTTCCCTCTGCATGGTATGTTTTCCCTGGTTTCCTTTCATAGCACATGTTTGTGGTTCAGATTTCAACTGACAAATATTATCTTGGCGATTCCCTCATCTAAAAGATCTCCCATAGAATCTTGAAAATATTATCCCAGCTACTACTTTCAGAGAGCTAATGTAACTCTAGTTATTTAACTTTTTGTTTGCCCCATGTTTGGTGTCTCGCTGAAATATAAGCCTCAGGAGGACAAGAGACCTTTTTGATGTTATTCAGTTGTATTTTTAGCACCTAACATATTGCTTAGAACTGTAATTTCTTGTGATATTTATATTTGTTGGGTGAATAAATAGGCTTTCATCCATTTCCTAGTTAAAAAAGAGGGTGACAGGATGCCTAAGTAGATAATATGTGTGACAGAGACTGGATTATTTCTCTCAAATCCTGTGTCTTCAACCTGGGCATATGGGAGACAATACTTCCCAGAACTGCAGTTCTACTGTGGTTCCTTGCTTCCTATGTGACTTGCCAAAGGACTGTGAGTAGGAGGTATTTACACACTCAGAGGTTTGGCCACAACAGATCGTTTCTATCATAGGCTTTCTTTTGTTTATGGTTATTTATTTTTTTACTTACTTATTTTTGAGAGAGAGAGAGAGATCACGAGCAAGAGAGAGTGCACGTGCACAAGGGTGGGGAAGGTGCAGAGAGAGGGGATAGAGAGAGATGCCAAGAAGGCTCCATGCTGTCAGCACAGAGCCTGACATGGGGCCTGATCTCACAAACTCTAAGATCATGACCCTAGCTGAAATCCTGTCAGCTGCTTAGCTGCCTGAGCCATTCAGGAGCCTATCTATCAAAGATTTTCATTGCTCATTGGCCAACTGTATGCAGAGGATCCAGTGGAATGATTCTGAGGCAGACCTTAGATGGGGATGATGGAGTCACAAGATACACGTAGCTTGGGTATCTGGATCCTTCCTGGAGGACAGCAGTACTGTAAGCACACCTTAATTGTGATGGACTATAATGTATATGAGAGGTAGACTTCTATTATATTCATTCGCTAAGATTTTGTGGCTGTTCCTAGGCATTAGGAATTATTATCCTGCTTATAAAGTATGCAATCATATAGAAAGTTTTTCTGGGTAAGGATGTTCAAAATAATGGTGCCAGATATTTAATAATGCCATAAGTTTCAATTTATTCTATTTTGATTGATCAACTTAAAAGAAAAGCAGTATTAATTTATATGTATAATTAATTTATATGAGTTTTGTTTCTTGGATTTCAAATGTCCAAGGAAGTTCCTAAAAGCATTAAAAATATAAATTTTAGAGAATCTTAAAGCTGGTTGCCGATTACAAGTAATAGGAAATAAAAGTAGAAAGTGTAACCATTATACTTTTAATATTTTGCCTTAAATGTTATTACATTCTTGGCATGCACTTGCCTGTATAAAATAAGGCTTAATAACACACAAATGTGACCATCATTAATGCAATTCAGAAACCCATACCAAGTGATTAAAGCAACTCAAATCGCCCTTGATCATATTTCTGACCACTTATCAGAAGTGTCTTTATACTGTCATTAGCTGAGCTTCTCCTTTA
Organism: Puma concolor; assembly: GCF_028749965.1. Taxonomy (NCBI): domain Eukaryota; kingdom Metazoa; phylum Chordata; class Mammalia; order Carnivora; family Felidae; genus Puma; species Puma concolor. The sequence continues at coordinate 92,457,574 of NC_141670.1, forward strand.
TGATTTTCTATGTCCTTGTCAAGTAATTGCTTCAGAACCAGATCAATGAGAATCTATAAAAAGAATTAAGATCAAACTTAGCTTAAATATCCTTTTCAGTGTGGAACTGTCCTCCCTGAAATTAGCATGGAACAATTAATATACATACATGTTTAGCCTCCCCCCATCCAATTCCCTCTGTTGCACAAAATAATTTTAAAAACTCAGGATTCTTTACAGATTTCAACATAACCTCCAGATAAAGATAGAAATGTGCTTATGGCATCTCAGACTCTACCAGTTCAATGCGTTTCCTCGGAAAGATTATAAATGTTTAATGGTTGATGTGCCTGAAGAAAACGTTCTGCATGATGGGAAAAAAGTAATTAAACCTAGTAGCGGTTTCTTTTGCAAGCTGTCAAGGTGAAAGCCTAGAACTTACAGAACAGTGAATAAGTGCTGATCAAATATCTATTGAAATTTATTCAGAAGTAGTAGTCAATATATTCAACTTCAATAACAACAATTATTGGCTGAGAATATAGTGTGAGTGGGTACCCATAGGAGGTACTGCTGTCACTGTGTTAAATACATTTATGGTCTGGTACGTATAGTCCACAAATAAGTAAAAAAAAAAAAAAAAAAAAAAAAGTACAATGTGGAAACGTTAGAGAAGATGTTCAAATATGTGCTTGACCAAGGAACATTAATAACTTGGGGTGCCTAGGGGCGCCTGGGTGCTCAGCCGGTTAAGCGTCTGACTTCAGCTCAGGTCATGACAGTTTGTGAGTTCAAACCCCGCCTCGGGCTCTGTGCTGACAGCTCGGAGCCTGGAGCCTGCTTCGGATTCTGTGTCTCCCTCTCTCTTTGCCTCTCCCTTGCTCGCTCTCTTTCTTTCTCTCTCTCAAAAACAAATAAAAATTAAAAAAAAAACTCATAAAATATGGAGAACAAACCGAGGGTTACTGGAGGGGTTGTGGGAGGGGGGATGGGCTAAATGGGTGAGGGGCATTAAGGAATCTACTCCTGTTGCACTACATGCTAACTAATTTGGATGTAAATTTTAAAAAATAAAAAATAAAATTAAAAACATAAAATAAAATAAAAAAATAAAAACAAGCAAAAAAATAACTCATGAAAAATATTCGTCTGAGTTTTAAATTTATTTGCCTTTGAATTTCTCTAGTTAAAAAAATGTGTGCATTTGTACAGATTCATTACAATCTCTTGTTTTCATTTTTCACATCCATTGTTATTTTATTTTCTTTATAGTTCCTTATAGGCTCACTTTTTTGAAACACATTATTGTTCATTACATACACCTACCAGAACCACAATCATGGTTTCCACAGTGGGCAAATCTGTGTTGAGACCTCTTTAGTCCATCCACATTGGCTCAGACAGAGTGTTGAATGTTCCAAGAAACCGTCAATTATATTATGTTTTGAAAAGGTCAAATATTTGATTGAAAAACAAATTGTCAAAATTGTTTTGGAAACGTGATTTTAAATGCCATACATGCATAGCTTTAAAACTTGTTTTTTTATTTATTTATTTTTTTAATATTCATTTTTGAGATACAGAGAGAGCACAAGCAGGGTGAGGCAGAGAAAGAGGGAGACACAGAATCCAAAGCAGGATCCAGGCTCCCAGCTGTCAGCACAGAGCCTGATGCGGGGCTCAAACTCACAAACCACGAGATCATGACCTGAGCTGAAGTCGGGACGCTTAACCGACTGAGCCAAGCAGGTGCCCCAAAACTTGTTTCTACTAGCACAATTTTATTTGAAATGAAAATAACTTGTCACCACTCTTGAGTCAAGTTTATAAGAGCTGTTTCTGGTTAAAAGGGGAGAACCACATGGCAAATTTGGACAACTGTATATAATCCTTCGAACGTGGTGATCAGAATTGTAATTGAAGAGCAGATTTCATTATATTCACACCTTTCAGGTAAAACTTACGATGTTTTTGCTGTCAACGTTTTGGAACCATTTCTCTTTTAAAATATGACCTAACAAAGATGGTTTTTCATTAACAATTAATTTATGTCTTTTTCCTATTAATTGTAGAATGTAAAAAAATAGTTTCAGTATATACGTATTTATTCTCTTTTAAAAATATTTTAGTTCAGAGAATAAACTGAGGGTTGATGGGGGTCTGGGGGTGGGGGTGGGTCAAATGGCTGACAGGCAGTAAGGAGGGCAGTCTTCCGGATGAGCACTGGGTGTCACATGTAAGAGATGAATCACTGGGCTTTACTCCTGAAGCCAAGACTACACTGTATGTTAATGAACTTGAGAATAAAAAAACAAAAATAGGGGCGCCTGGGTGGCTCAGTCGGTTAAGCGTCCGACTTCAGCCAGGTCACGATCTCGCGGTCCGTGAATTCGAGCCCCACGTCGGGCTCTGGGCTGATGGCTGGAGCCTGGAGCCTGTTTCCGATTCTGTGTCTCCCTCTCTCTCTGCCCCTCCCCCGTTCATGCTCTGTCTCTCTCTGTCCCAAAAATAAATAAAACGTTGAAAAAAAAATTAAAAAAAAAAAAACAAAAATAAAAATATTTAGTGAATTCATTAACAAGCACAGTTAATATACCTATTTACATATATTTTCTTTTTGGCCTTGTATATTTCTGAGTAAATGATATAAAGTTCATATCATTTTTTCATAAGACAAGATCTATAGTTTGGGATAGAATGTGAATTACAGTAAGAGGCTCTGAGTTAGATTTCTTCGGGTGAAATTGAGCTACTCCTCATGCTGAATCTGTTACATTGGGAAAGCTATTTAGCCTTATTAAATATTGGCCTGCTTGTTTGAAATCTATGATAAGAACAACCTTAGAATTGTGCTCAATGGTTGAAATAATACATGAAAAACACTTAGCATAGTACTTGGCAAGGAGGTGATTGGTAATTAGTAATCAACACTAAGATTAGTATAAGGAATAATACCATAAGTATTTAATGCATGAGAAACTATTTCTAGGGGCGCCTGGGTGGCGCAGTCGGTTAAGCGTCCGACTTCAGCCAGGTCACGATCTCGCGGTCCGTGAGTTCGAGCCCCGCGTCGGGCTCTGGGCTGATGGCTCAGAGCCTGGAGCCTGTTTCCGATTCTGTGTCTCCCTCTCTCTCTGCCCCTCCCCCATTCATGCTCCGTCTCTCTCTGTCCCAAAAATAAATAAACGTTGAAAAAAAATTAAAAAAAAAAAAAAAAAAAAAAAGAAAAAGAAAAAAAAAAAAGAGAAACTATTTCTAAACCACACAAATGTCACTTACTTATTTTTAAACTAATTACATTTTATTATAAACACAATATTTATCTCATTTTAACCTACATATTAAATGGAAAAATAAAACTAAGCAGTTAATGTTATATGATTTAAGAACAAAGTGGAGTAAATAAATGTGAAATCAAATAATATGAAATTAGAAATGAATGCTTCATATCTGATGTTTAGTCTTTTCTCTATTGCATATAATATTCTCACAAAGGCATTATTTTCTCAGTCATAATTCTGTCTTGTTTTCATTTTTAGTGGTGGGGAGAAACCTAAAAAAATGTGTTCTATTATTCATATATTCCAAAGTACTATCCTTTATGTCATTTGTATATTTTTGTGCATTTAGTTCATCTAAACCAAATTTTATCTATTCATAATTGAGTTAGTGATATATTTCCATTGATTGCATACCATAAATTTGGCAGTATTCACTACTTGCATCATTTGACATCTTTGGATTGCCTTTCACATGTTAGCAGAAGATCACACTTTGCGGATCTGAAAGCACTAATGAGTGCAATTTCTTCTCACTTCTGAATTTTGAAATAATTGAGAAATTCAGGGAGATGAAGAGTAAACTATCAGCTTTATGACTAAGTATTCAGACAATGTGTTATAGGAACATCCAAGCTGGTTAAATGTGCAACCTCCCAAATATCATAAACATATCCTTCCTAAAATTCTTCCTACCCCTCGAAAGTTAAATACCTTTAAATACTGAAATGAAATATTAAATTAAAGGAAATGTGTACCTGAATGCATCCTGACTGTAAGCAGTGAAAACCCAGGAGATACTGGGCCGCCATGCTTCCTTTATGAGAACTGAGAAAGGCAGAAAAAACCCGGTAGCATACAAATGGGGAAGTATATCCTCTGGAAAGATTGGAAGAGACTTGATGTTTTCGTTACTGCCTACATTTTTAGCTATTATAATGTGTCATTAACCAGATTAGTAAGAGTATTGTACTAGAAGCATTTTTCATTTATTTGATAGTGTATTTGCATATGATTTGATTACAAATAAATGCATAAATAAGAACAATGATAGTCAACCATAAAAAGCAGTAACCATAAAGGAAATGTCATAAATTAAACTACATTAAAATTAAGAAATTTTAACACAATTTAATTAGTACATATCTTTTATAGTGTGAAGAAAAAAACTGTTTCACTCTTCTTCAAGTATAATCCATTTTTCATATATTAGTCTCAATGACCTAAAAATAATTCATACCCATTGAAGGCCTGTAAAATAGAACTTTTTTTTTTTTTTCCGTCCCCATTCTCTTCTTTCCAGTTGTTTGCTATAATTCTGCTTAGTTTCAATTCCTCAAACTTTGTGTCCTTCAGCAAGGATTTTCCTTTACCCACGTTTTCATCTCTAGCCAGTGATTTCTGTCCTCTGTTTGCTTGGATTGAATCATATAGGTTTTCAGGTGGCAGGTCACTGTCTTTGAGAAGCCAACTTTCACAGCCTAAGTGAAAGCAGGTTCCTTTTGCCATCATCTTTCAACAACTGGTATATTTAAATGTTTGATTTGCCTTATAAACTACAAGCCCCATGTGGGTCTTGTTACCTCTAATAGCTCAGTATCTAGAGTGAAAGAAAAATAGTAGATACTTGAAAACCAACTTTCTGAACGAATGAATGAATGAATGAGTGAGTGAGTGAGTGAATCCACTTAACCCTACCCCCACTGCTAGCAGCAAAGGTAACACATCTTTGTTTTTTTTAATTGGATTATTAAAATAAACCTAAATATTCCTTTGCATCTACTTTTGTCTTGTACTAATCCATTTTTCATCTCCACTTTGCTAAAAAAACCCATCTTGTAAAGTGTCAATTTGATATTAATCACATCTCTTCCTTAAAATACTCCATTATTTTTCATTGTATTTAGTATAAAGATAAAAATACCCTTCATGATGTACAAGGTCTTACATGACAGGTTCCAGGTCAAGCCATATTTTCTGGTATTTGTTCCCAGATCACTAGACTAGAATCTCATGAAACTTCTTTTATTTTTGATCACACCTAGCTTATTTCTGCTTCAAGAATTTCACACATGATGTTTTCTATGCCTGGTCACAACTTCAACCCTTGACATTAACATTAACATTAATAATTCTTTTCATATTAATAATCCTTGAAGTTTCAGAATAAATTTTACTTTCCCTGTGGGGCCTTCTCTATGCCCCCAGGAGAAATAAAATGTGCCCATCTGTTATATGAACAGTAATAGTTAAAAACACAATAGTTGGTTTAACATATGTTTTTCCCCATAAGATTATATGCTCCTTGAAGACAGGCCATGGCTTACCATACACATTGTTGCAGTACTATTCCAGGCACATGATAGGCAACCAATAGGAATGTTTCATAAGTTAATAGATTATTAAACAAAAATAAAATTGGGTGAGATTTGTAAAAGATAATTAATTGAATTATTCATTCAATTATTTTTTTTATATTTATGAATATTTAAAATATTAACCATAAAATAATAATTACAGACAATATAATATTAATCATAAATAAATGTTTAGAAATACCTACTTTGATTCAGAAACTGTTGTTAGTACAAGGAATGCAATAAGGTAAGAGATAAAATGCCTGGCATTTGGATTGCTTATATTCAGGTAGGGATAATACATAATAAACAGAATAAACTATAAAATATAGAGTAGGATGGAAGGTAAATGCTAACAAGAAAAAAAAATGGAGAAGGCATCAGGTGTTGAGTAGTGTTCTCCACTACTTTGGAAAAACATCCAAATATTTTTAATAGGGATAAGAACATAGGCATTGTAGGCCTTGAATTAATCAGTTCTTCCTCCTATTCATTCAGGACACCACAGAGACTTTGCTGAGCCTTACTGGAGCCCATCTGGTGTAATCTTTCTGCTCTTAATGAGGCCTTTTTCCCCTTTTATTTTAACCTTGAAGACTTTAACATGAGCAGAGAAGGTAACACTGAAAGGCAACAGTAAGCCTTAATACAACAAGTATTACTGATACAGTGTAATAATTATTTAGGATGACTTGACTAAAGGTCCATAATGTTCTTGTATAGTTTTTGCAGGCTGCTATATATTTGATAGAGATGTATCAAAGATAATAGACTCCCCTCCTTTTCCATAGATGATTTGATTAACCAAGCTGTACCTGGAAGAAGATACAATGTATAAGGAAAAAATAATTGCTTTTAGAATCAAGGAAACCATACTCTCATTTCAGCTTCTTAACTTTTTCAATGTATCATCCTCTCTGGACCTCTATTACTCTTATTGTTTAATTGCCTGCCCCACACATCGTGATTATTCAAAAAGGTCAAGTGGTTAGAACTCATTAGCCAATTTTAAAGTAATAAGGTAATAAATAATTGTAAATTGATATTATCACTCTTACTGAACCCTTTAAAGGTACATAACTAAACTATATTTAAAGAAAATATGTAATTGAAAGTTTCGGGTTATTAATTCATGCCTGAACATCTAAAAATTTTTCTCTGAAGATTTATCTGAGCCTACTAGTGTTGTTAGGAATGATAACTTGAATTCTATGTATACATTAATATGACATTTTATATTAAATTAAGTGAATTATGAATACCTTAAAATTACCTTCAGGATACAATGAAAGAATGTATGAGTTTGTAGTCTTTAGGGATGTTTCAATGTTTACCAAATTCAAGTATTGCTTGAAGTTTTCAAATGACTAGGCAATACATATTTAAAAAAGAAAACATTTTTATAATCCTTAGAAGCTTCACCGTAAAGAGTAGCGGTAATCTTTGAAGATTTACTGGAACACCAATATTTTATTATCTTGAATTCTGAAATGCAGTTTCCAGCCAGATGCATATGTTTAATCAATACCTCATTGTCATTGTATTTTTCAAGAATCTGTGAAATTTCATACCTATTCACTTGATCCTGGAATCATTAGTTTTACTCTGAAACCATGGAAACTACTGAGTTCCTATAATCCTGTATTCTTCATCTGTTTTTATAAAACTCTGTTAAGCTAGTGTGAAAGTATGTTAGTTACTATAGATGTGACTTGTAATTTATGGATATCCCTTATACCATGTAAGAACTAAGTAGCACGATATTAGTTTTAAATAGAGTCATTTCATATAAAATATATATCTATGTTATTATGATTTTCCTTTACTTATAAACGTTATGCTATTGTTTGCATTTGTTGTCTGAGAATTTTCTTTGCCTTTACTAACAGAAGGTTCACACTGACAATCCTGAACTTATCGCAATAGTATTAATCCCAACTCCTTTCATTTGCATGAGAGGAGGAGGCTAAGTAAATAGTTTTCCAGATATAGTTATTTCTATTCATGCAGAAAGTAACTATCTGCTATCCTGCGCAATGGATAAGTTATCTGACAATAGGTTATCTCTCAAAGCAGGTGATTGAGGATAATTAAGCTTAGTATTATTTGATTGACTATATAGCACAATAAAGTGGTCATATTGGTTTAAACATGTGGTCCTTTCTGTGCACGTAGTAGAGACTGCTCTCCCAGTGTGTCCCTCCTTCTGCTCTAACTGGCCAGTACATTTCCACATGTTTCTTTTGTGTGGATGCTTACTTCCATTTGTAACTTGTGAAAATTGTGGACATGATCAACCGTGGCAATAGAAGACAGAGATTAAGTATGTGCATGGTAGCCAGAGACTGCTGGAGCTTGAATCCTAGCTCTCCTCCTAATTTGGTATGTGCTATTGGGAGAGTCACCTAACCTTTATTAGTAGGATTTTGTCTGATATTGTATGTTGTGAGAATGAAGTCAGTCTACAAATGCAAAGCATTTTAAATGGTATAAAGTGTCATGTAACTGCTGGCTATTATTTTGAAATGGTGGCTATTGCTGTCTTTCCTCTCCTTGGCTTTCCACTTAGAACTAGGTCAAGTGTTATCTTTTCTGTTAATTATTTTACAACATTCTGTGAAAAATTTACTTTTCTCATCTATTTTTTCGTAGCACTCATACTGTGCACTTATGACACTTAATATGATGGGTCAGAGTAAGTTGTATATGTTTATTTCTACTAATCTGTGAGCTCACTGACAGCATCAAGCTATTTATTTCCATTTTCACTGTATTTAGTATAGAGTTTGCTTATAGTAACATCTTAAAATATTTGTTGAAAAATAAATTTAAAAATACATATCAGTATAATTGTTTGAAGAATTCCTTTTAACAAAAGAATTTAAGTGTGATGGTGTTTGATTTGCTCACTTAATAAATGATTAACTGTAATGTACTTAATACTGCTTAAGTATCTGAAAACTACAAAGAAATTTAATTTTAACTTCAGATCTGCTCCCAAGACATATTTCAAGTCTCTCTCTTTATTAATTTCTTCGCAAATTTCCATAATTTCACATGCGCTTCCTCATTAGAGTCTCCTAAACATTCTGTGGGTTTGGCAGAACAGGTGTTGTTAGTCCTAATTTTTAAAATGAAATGATGGTTTAGAGAGGTTAACTGACATGTGCCTAGTAAAAAACGGAAATGTAACTGTAAGTACAAAGGCCATGAATTTTGTTTCTTCACCATAGGTTTTTTTTTTTTTTTTTTTTTTTTTTTTTTTTCTACTCTACCCATGGCTCTGCTTGAGCTCCAATGGGAACTTAATTCAAACAACCTACATACCACTTGTTATCCCGTTAACCTAAATGGCTTTATGCTGTTCATAGGGAGCACTGAAAACAAAGAGCTAGGGTAATCAACTCAAAGTTCAAGTTACGAGTTTGACAACAAGCTCTTCTCATTCCTATTTTATTATTTTTAGGATGTCTTCAAATATTTTCATGCAAATTCCATTAATTCCTTAAGGAAGTGAGAACAATTTTCAGGTCTGTCACTGAGCCGTGCTGTCATCAGATAACTTGGGTTCTTCTTGTGCCTCCTCTTTTAAGAATTTTATATTTCCTGTAAATATTTCCACATAGAGACTCACAAATCTTCATGGAAATAAGCATGATGAAGAACAGATGCATCATTGATTTGTGCTTTTTCAGATAACTTCCAAGCCAATTTAGAGAAAAAGATTTTTTTTATTGCGCTAAAACTTAAAAGTGTATATATGTTACTTCGTATTAAGGAAAATATCAAGCTCAATGTTTTTTTTTTTTAAACTCATCCAAACATTTTGCTTTTTTATTTACGTAATATTTTTCCTTCATCCCTGAGGAGATTTGTAAATGGAAATGTAACTAGTTTTTCTCAACAAAGGAATTGAAAATTGAATTCTTCTTCCACAAACAACCAATGTGTTTATGATTTGCATGAAAAACATTAAGAACTAGCTCTTTATTCCTTGTACTCTTGTTAGAATTTTTTTTCATTGTAGAATTCTTACATTAAAAATGTAAGTAGGGGATATAGATAGATATGTTTATATAAATAGAAGATGTAAATAGATATATTAAGGTATTAGATCTTAAAAATAAAGGCATGTACATGCTAACATGGATGATGAACGATGCCTTCTCTTGCTCAGTATCATAATAGATGAGGCATTTGTAAATCTGCTGAAGAAATTTACTTAGAACAGGAAATATAAATTATTTCGGTTATGTTATTCATGAGTTTGCCAAAATTAGAAAGCCAACAAGGCCATCACCCAATCAAAAACAACAGTGACAAAAACAACAGAAGGAAACATTAAATCAAAGTGAGGGCCATGTTGGAGTCAAATACCAGTGTTAGCATTAGGGTTGATGACAGTAGACTTTGCTTCTGATATGGGTATGTAAGTTCCTGTTGGACAGACCCTCCTGCTGGTAACAGCTACCAATTTTGGACAAACTCCATTCCCCTTCCCCCTTCCCCCCTGCCCCCAGAAAAAGAAAAAAAAAAAAAAAAAAAAGAAGAAGAAGAAAAAAAAAAAAAACACCTGAAGGCATTGGAGAGCAACAAAAAGCAGGTACTTCAAAATAGAAAATGGTTTGGGATAAATTTTTAGGGTTGTTAACCGTGGTCAGCAATGTGGGACTGGCTAAATCTCTGAGAGATAGCCCACTATTTTTGTGACCTAAAGAACGACACTCAAAGTGGGGGTAACCAGGCTCGTTGGATCATGTAGGGGACACATAAAGGAAAGAATCAAGAAGATTCTGACCAAAATCTCTCACTGGCCAGTAAAATATGTATGTATGGGGCAGACTCCAAGCACCACAGCTAAGAATAAAATAAGTGAACCCAGGTTTGACCTTTCACTCAAAATATAGAGATTATAGCTTGAGACAACCAAATTAACTGCCCCATAGAACAAAAGAAGCAGGACAACTGGATGGCTCAGTTGGTTATGCATCAGACAGTAGCTCAGATCATGATCTTGTTGTCTGTGAGGTCGAGCCCAGAATGGGGATCTGTGCTGACAACTCAGAGCCTGGAGCCTACTTCCATTTCTGTGTCTCCCTCTCTCTCTGCCCCTCCCACTCTCATGCTCTATCTCTGTCTCTCTCTCGCTCTCTCTCAAAAATAAACAAACATTAAAAAAAGAACAAAGGAAGCAATTTAATAAATGCCCAATATTCTTTCAAGCAATATAACATCATCCAGATTGTCGAAATAAATAATACCCTACTATCCTGAATGTATTCCAGATTATTAAACATATGAAGAAATGGGGGAAAAATGAATTATTCTCAAGACAAAAGTGGAACAAAACAAAATTAGTTGATACTAATTCTTAAATGACCTAGTGGTTAGTAATATATAAGGAATAGTTAATAATAATTCAGCTATTATTATTATACTCAATGATAGAAACAAAATTTGCTTGAAATGAAAAACATAGAGGCATAGAAACTATAAAAATAAAGATAATAGATGGTATTAGAAGGAAATGTTTACCCAAGCAATTGTGGAAAAATAGAACTTAAAACACCCAGGTAAAACTAGGATGTAATTTAGGTTCAGTTATAGGGTGAGCAAAAAAGTAAATCTACTTATGGAAAGAGTGATCCCAACATAAAATGTCCAACTTCATACCAACACTAGGTAGAAAAAATATAATCATATTTCTCTTCCTTGAACATAGGCCAAAGATCATTTGTATGGTATTCAAAATTATAGAGCCAGTGTCGTTAAAAAATGCAAAGAACAAAAAGTAAATAAAAAAGGTCTCTATATCTGCAACCCCTTATGTTCTTAAAAAAGCAATAATTTCTTTTCTAGACTAATGTATTAAGAATATTCAATACCATTACAGGGCGCCTGAGTGGCTTGGTCAGTTAAACGTCTGACTTCAGTTCAGGTCATGATCTCCAGGTTCCTGGGTTTGACCCCCGTATCAGGCTCTGTGCTGACAGCTCAGAGCCTGGAACCTGCTTTGGATTCTGTGTCTCCCTCTGTCTGCTTCCTCCCCCACCTTCCTGCTCCCCCACTCTCTCTCTCTCTCTCTCAAAAATAAATAAACATTAAAAAAATTAAAAAAAATGAGAGTGTCTCTTCAGATAGCAACGATTATTGTAAATTGTAGTATTTGAGAGATTTTGATATATGCAATTTTAGACAAAATAATGAGTCAAACAGAGATAAAAGAATGATACGTGGGGTGCCTGGGTGGCTCATTCCGTTAAGCATCCCACTTCGGCTCAGGTGTGTGGGTTTGAGCCTTGCATTGGGCTCTGTGCTGACAGCACAGAGCCTGGAGTCTGCTTCGGATTCTGTGTCTCCCTCTCTCTCTCTGCCCCTCCCCTGCTTGCTCTCTCTCTCTCTCTCTCTCTCTCTCTTTCTCTTAAAAATAAATAAGCACTAAAATCATTTTTTTAAAAGTATACTTTTACTTGAACCTATGGTATATCACAGATATAACATGACAAATCATTGGGTGTAGAATTGAATAAATAACAAGTAATTCTGGGGTATTTAATTGTGTGTGAAAAATATGTGGATGTTAGCTCATGCTTTTAAAAAAAGTTTTAATAGATTAATGAATTAAATATGAAAATTGTATTTCATATTCTGTAAAAAATATAGTAGAGCATTATTATGACCTTAGGAATGGCATCTCTAACATTATGATGAAAATAAGGGACATAATTATAAACTTAGGACATCGAAAGACTTTGAAACAAAACATAGTTAACAATATTAATACGTTAAATAATTTATCTTTAACTATAAAAAAATATTTACAGCCACCTGCATGGCTCAGTCGGTTAGAGTCCAACTTTGTCTCAGGTCATGATCTCACAGTTGGTGGGTTTGAGCCCTGCATCAGGCTTTGTGGTGAGCCTGCTTCAGATTCTGTGTTTCCCTCTCTCTCTCTGCCCCTTCCCTGCTCACACTCAGTCTCTCCCTATCAAAAATGAATAAACATTAAAAATTAAAAAAAAAAAAAAAAAACAATCCACCAGACCTCTGTTGATTGGCAATCCTGGTAGTAGGCTTATGTATTTTTTTTATATTTGATTCATTGATAGAGTAAAAGTATTCTTTTGAAGAGTGAATTGATATGATTCATATGATTACTCATTCACAAATTGGTTTATGTAGGATAGCATAGAAAGGTAGTGTCAACCTACTTTCTTAAGGTGGAAACTTTCTTGTCTGAGAAGAGTTTGGAATTTCCTTAGATAAGGAAGCAGCTGCTCCTAGATGTTGCAGATGCCAAAATGGCTATTTGTACTCTTGAGCTGAATTTGAAATATTCATTTATTTCATCTATGGAAAACTTTAGCTTTTCTGGATGAGCATGGCTTCTTTTCATTAGGCTTAGCATTTATGTGACATACCTTCTCAGTAGTGGATTAACTTTGAGTCACCATAATAAGTAACAGAACAATGTAACATCAGCTACATTGGTGTTTTCCTTTGTTAAAAAATAAATTCAGAAACAAACAAGAACAAAACTATTCCTCAAAGTTATAGACCAAACTACTTTTCATGGTGGAACATCATCAAGAATCCAGTATTCTGACCAAAGTTGATACTATCACAAAATGATTTATAAAGGAATATCAAATATACAGTCCTGAAAAAATTTATTACTTCTTGAGACAAATGAAAATGGAAATAAAACATACCAGGACTGTGAGATTTAGCAAAAACAGTTCTAAAAGCCATGTTCATAGGATAAATGCCTATATTAAGAAACAAGGAGGGGCGCCTGGGTGGCGCAGTCGGTTAAGCGTCTGACTTCAGCCAGGTCACGATTTCACGGTCTGTGAGTTCGAGCCCCGCGTCGGGCTCTGGGCTGATGGCTCGGAGCCTGGAACCTGTTTCCGATTCTGTGTCTCCCTCTCTCTCTGCCCCTCCCCCATTCATGCTCTGTTTCTCTCTGTCCCAAAAATAAATAAACGTTGAAAAAAAAATTAAAAAAAAAAAAAAAAAAGAAACAAGGAAAATCTCAAAAACTAACCTAACTTTACACTTCAAGGAACTGGAAAAAGAAAAACAAGGGAAGTCCAAGATTAGTAGAAGGAAGGCAATAAGTCAGATCAGAGTGGAAATAAATGAAATAGAGACTCAAAGACAATACCAAAGATCAATAAAACTAAGACCTGGGTTTAAAAAAAGATAAACAAAATAAACAAATTTGTAGCTAGATTTGCCAGAAGATAGAAGTCTTGTAAATAAAATTAGAAATGAGAGAGCAAGCATTGCAATTGATACCACAGAAATACAAAGCATCATAAGAGACTGCTATGAACAATTATATGCCCACAAATCGACATCCCGTAAGAAATGGATACATTCCTGGAAACATACAACCAAAACCAAATCATGAAGAAATAGAAAATTGAGAAGACTAATTACGTTAAGGTGACTGAATCAGTAATCAGAAGCCTCTCAAAAGAGAAAAATGTCAGCACTAGATGGACCAACATTGAAAGAGGAATTAATGGCAATCCTTCTCTAACTGTGCCAAAAAAATAAATAAATAAATAAATAAATAGAAGAGAAAGGAACACTTTTAAGTTTTATGAGGCCAGCACTACCCTGATCCCAAAACTAGAAAAAGAAACCACAAGAAAATTACAGAGTAATATCTCTGATAAACAAAGATACAAAATTTCTAAACAAAATATTAGCAAGTTGAATTCAATAGGATTCAATGAATCAATGAATTAATTCAATGAATTAAAAGGATCATGCACCATATTCAAGGGGAGTTTATTTCAGAAATTCGAAGATGGTTAACATCAGCAAGTCAATCAATGTAATATGCTACCTTAACAAAATCAAGGATAAAAATAATATGATCATCTCAACAGATACAGAAAACAAAAACACTTGACAGGATTCAACATCCATTCATGATAAAAACTCTCAAAAAGCTGAATATAGAGGAAACATACATCAAGATAATAAAGACCATATATGAAAAGTCCACAGTTAACATTGTACTCAATGGTGAAAAGCTGAAAACTTTTCTTCTAATTTCAGAAACAAGAAGCTATGCTCACTTTCATCACTTTTATTCAACATGGTACTAGCCATAGGAATTCAATAACAACAACAACAACAACAACAACTACAAAAGAATTTAAATGCGAAAAGGAGAAATAAAATTGTCTGTAATTTCAGATGACATTATATTATATACAGAAACTCTAGACACTCCCACAAGAAAATTCTTAGAACTAATAAATGAATTCAGTAAAGTTTCAGGATACAAAACCCATATACACAAATTAGGTGCATTTCTGTACATTAATAATAAACCAGCAGAAAGAGAAATTAAAAAAACAAATACATTTATAATTGCATCAAAAAGAATAAAATACCTAGGAATAAAGTTAAACAAGGAGGTGAAAGATTTTATACTGAAAACTATAAAATATTAATGAAAGAAATTGAAGAAGACACAATAAGTGGAAAGATATTCTATTGTCATGGATTGGAAGAATTAATATTGTGTAAAATGTACATTTTTCTCAAATCTACAGATTTGAAGCAATCTCTATGAAAATTCCAACAACATTTTTTTTCTTTTTTTTTAATTTTTTTTTTCAACGTTTATTTATTTTTGGGGCAGAGAGAGACAGAGCATGAACGGGGGAGGGGCAGAGAGAGAAGGAGACACAGAATCGGAAACAGGCTCCAGGCTCCGAGCCATCAGCCCAGAGCCTGACGCGGGGCTCGAGCTCACGGACCGCGAGATCGTGACCTGGCTGAAGTCGGACGCTTAACCGACTGCGCCACCCAGGCGCCCCATCCAACAACATTTTACATAGAAATATTACAAACAATCCTAAAATTCATGGAACTGCCAAAGATCCTAAAGAGCCAAAGCAATCCTGAGAACAAAGCCAGAGGCAAAATGTTTAATTATTTTACCGTATCGCAGACCTATAGTAAACAAAACAGAATGCTACTAGCATCAAAACAGACATATATAGCAATGGAACAGATAACCCAGAAATAAGCCCATGCATATATGGTCAATCTATGGCAATGGAGGTAAGAATATACAATGGGGAAAAGACAGTCTATTTAATATGTTTTGCTGAGAAAACTGGACAGCCACATGCAAAACACTGAAACTGAACCATATTACATCATACACAGTAAACCTCTACATGGATTAAAGACTTAAAATTGAAGGCCTGAAACTATAAAACACATAGAAGAAAATAAAATGTAAGGAACTTTTCATCAGTCTTCGCAATGTGTTTTGAATTAGACACTAAAAACAAAAGCACAAAAAAACAAGAACAAATAAATAGGATTACATGAAGCTAAAAAACTGTACAGCAAAAAAAGAAACATGACGAAAAGAAAAAGCAAGCGAGCAACACATGGAATGGGAGAAAATATTGGAAATCATATATCTGATAAGTGATTGGTATACAAAATATATAAATAAATAACAAACTCAATAGAAACAAATGAACAATTCAGTTAAAAAATGGCAGAGGATCTGACTAAACATTTCCCAAAGAAGACCAATAGGTACATGAAGAGGTGCTCAAAATAAAATCTCTAATCATTAAAGAAATACAAATCAAAACCACAGTGAAATGTCACTTTGCACCTGTCAGAATGGCTGTCTTCAAAAAGATGGGAGATAACAAGTGTTGTCAAGGATGTGGAAAAAGGGAACCTTTGTGCACTATTGTAAATTGGTGCAGCCACTTTGGAAAAGAGTATGAGCATTCTCTAAAAAAATTAAAAATAGGAATACAATATGATCCAGCAATCTCACTTCTGGTATATATCCAAAGTAAATGAAAACATGATATCAGAGCTATGTCTGCATTTCCATGTTTATTGCATCATTATTCACAATAGCTAAGAAACAACGTAACTGTCAATGGATGAATGGAAAATAAATGGTTTGATGGAGTACCATTCAGCCATAAGAAAGATGGAAAACCTGTTGTTCACAACATAGATGAACCTTGAGGGCAATATGCTAAGTGAAATTGGCAGACAAAGAAAGACACATACTGCCATGATATCATTTATATGTAGAATCTAAATAAATACTTAAACTCATAGAAACAGAGAATAGAAAAGTGGTTGCTGGGGTGTGCGGGAAATAGGGAGAGGTTGGTAAAAGGGCACAGACTTACAGCTATGGGAAGAATAATGTCTGATAATCTAATGTAACATGACTATAGCTGATAAGTCTGTATTGTAAGAGTGAGATTTGTTCAGAGAGTAGAATGTAAATGTTTTCACCCATACAAAAAGAAAAATATGTGAAGTGATGGTTAATTTATAAATGGTAGGAATCCTTGCATAATGTACATGTATAGTATATCACAATTTACACTCTAAATATCTTATAATTTTATTTGTCAAATATAAGCTTAAAAAGAATTATGAGGGGTTATTAAATAAATAGTCCTGATAATTTTTTTAAATTTCTTTTAACATTTATTTATTTTTGGGACAGAGAGAGACAGAGCATGAACGGGGGAGGGGCAGAGAGAGAGGGAGACACAGAATCGGAAGCAGGCTCCAGGCTCTGAGCCATCAGCCCAGAGTCCGACACGGGGCTCGAACTCGCGGACTGCGAGATCGTGACCTGAGCTGAAGTGGGACACTCAATCGACTGAGCCACCCAGGCGCCCCAGTCCTGATAATTTTTTATGGGGGGGGGGGAGCTAAGATGGTGGTATCATATGAGGATCGTCGATTTGCTTCATCCCTCAAACACAGGTAGATAACTATCAAATCATTCTGAATACTAAAGAAACTGACCTGAGGACTGACAGAACAAACTGCACAACTAGAGGGAGAGAAGAGGCCAATTTGAGGAAGATAGGAAGTGCAGAGACTTGGCTGGTGGGAGAAACAGGTCACAGGTGCTGTGGAGGGGAGGGAGCCCAGGTCACAGAGAGAGGTGAACAGAGGGAGGGGCACACAGGGATATGCACAAGAGTATTTCCCCAAAGCCATTGGCTGGGAAAATGAAACCAGCTGAATTTTGTATTTTTGCAGCCAGGAGAGCTCAAAGACTGGATTTCTAGAGCTTCACAGTGTTTATACTTTTTGGAGTGCATCTGTAGGAGGTAGTATTGCCTCTGGGCACAAAGCAATCAGTGGGCACCATTTCCCTCCTCTGCTCCTCAGCATAAACCAACTTTAGTAAACATCACAGCCTGACTAATATGCTTATACCAAGTGCCGGCCACCAGTGCTCCACTGATTTTGCTTTTCCAGGGTAACTGTGACTGAGGACCAGTGCAGTGGGCCCCTTCTCCAGAAGACCAGCACAAACTCCCACACACACCATACCTACTGACCAATGTTCTGTGAAGTTCAGTTCTTTCACAAGCAGACCAGAGCACATCTAGTTAAAACTCACCACACTCTGGTAAGACCCAAATATTGCCCACTGCAGCCAAGAAGAAATTGCAGAGGCCTGACCTAAGGGATAGAGTGGCCAAAACACAGCAGCAGAGTGCATACAGCACAACAGAGACCCTTCTAGATGTGCCAGGCCCAGGATATTATATGACCTCTTTTTCATAAAGTCATTACTCTCAAGAGGAGAAAAGAACAACAAATGAAGCCTAAGGCCAGCAGAAGAAGAGACATAATAAACAATAAACAGATATAAACTGTATAAAAACTAAAAACAACAACAACGACAACAACAAAAAACCAAAAACAATAGAACATATTGATGAAACCAAGAGCTGGTCTTCGGAAAAAAAAATACAATTGATATACTCCTAGCCAGACTTATCCAAAGAGAGAGAGAGAGAGAAAGGACTCAAAGAAAATAAAATCACAACTGAGAGAGGAGAAATCACAGTTAACACAGAAATACAAACAATTATATGAGAATAGTATGCAAAATTATATGCCAACAAATCAGGCAATTTGGAAGAAATGGTTAAATTTCTAGAAACATATACACTACCAAACCTGACACAGGCAGGAGTAGAAAATTTGAACAGATTGATAGCCAGTAAATAAATTGAATCAGTAATCAAAACTCTGTCAACAAACAAAAGGCTAGGGTCAGATACAGATGGCTTCACAGAACATTTAAAGAAGAGTTAATACCTATTTTTCTGAAATTATTCCAAAAACTAGATATGGAAGGAAGGCTTCCAAACTCATTCTAGGAGGCCAGCATTACCCTGATTCCAAAACCAGACAAAGACTCCACTAAAAAAGAGAAATACAGGCCAATGTCCCTCATGAACATGGAAACAAAAATTCTCAACAAAATACTAGCAAATCGAATCCAACAGTACTTGAGAAGAATCATTCACCACAATCAAGTAGGATTCATTTCTGGGTTGCAAGGGTGATTCGATGTTCACAAATCAATCAACATGATACAACACATTAATTTAAAAAAAGGATAAGAACCGTATGATCCTCTCAATAGATGCAGAAAAAGCATTTGGCAAAGTACAGCATCGATGCTTGATAAAAACCCTCAACAAAGTAAGGATAGATTGAACGTACCTCAATATCATAAAGGTCATAGAAAAAACTCACAGCTAACATTATCTTCAATGGGGAAAAACGGTGAGCTTTTTTTCTACAGTTAGGAACAAGACAGGGATGTCTACTCTCACCCTGTCTACTCTGATATTTAATGTCTACTCTGTTATTTAATAGTACTGGAAATCTTAGCCTCAGCAATCAGACAATAAAAAGATATAAAAAGCATCCAAATCAGCAAGGAAGAAGTCAAACTTTCATTATTTGCAGATGATACATACTGTATTTAGAAAGAAAATCCAGAAGACTCCACCAAAAAATTGGTAGAACTGACACATGAATTCAGGAAGTTTCAGGACACAAAATGAAGATACAGGAATATGCTACATTTTTATACACAAATAATGAAGTGATAAGAGAAATCAAAGAATTAATCCTATTTACGATTACACCAAAACCCATAAGATACCTAGGAATAAACCAAACCAAAGACGTTAGATATCTGTACTCTGAAAACCATAAAATACTTACGAAAGAAATTGAAGAGGATCCAAAGAAATGAAGAAATATTTTATGCTCATGGGTTAGAAGAACAAACATTTTTAATCCATCTATACTACCCAACGCAATTTACACACTTAATGCAATCCCTATCAAAATGCCACCAGAATTCTTCGCAGAGCTAGAACAAAAAAAATCCCAAAATTTGTATGGAACCACAAAAGATACGAATAGCCAACACAATCTTGGAAAGGAAAGCCAGAAGCATCACAATTCTGGATTTCAAGCCATATTACAAAACTGTAGTCATTAAGACAGTTTGATTCTGGCACAAAAATAGACACATGGATCGATGGACCAAAATAAAAACTCAGAAATGAACCCAAAACTATTTGGTCAACTAATCTTTGACAAAGCAGGGGAAAAAATGCAATGGAAAAAAGACAGTATCTCCAACAAATGGTGTTGAGAAAACTGGACAGTAACATGCAAAAGAATAAAACCAGACCGCTTTCTTACACCACACATAAAAATAAATTCAAAATGGATGAAAGACCTAAAGGTGAGACAGGAAACCATCAAAATCCTAGGGGATAACACAGGCAGCAACCTCTTTTACCCCAGCCATAGCAACTTCTTACTAGACACACCTCTGGAGGCAAGGGAAACAAAAGCAAAAATATTGAGATTTCATCAAGATAAAAAGCTTCTTCACAGAGAAGGAAACAATCAGCAAAACTGAAAGGAAACCTTTGGAATGGAGAAGATATTTGCAAATGACATATCTGTTAAAGGATTAGTACCCAAAATGTATAAAGAACTTATCAAACACCCCAAAACAAATAATCCAGTTAAGAAATGGGCAGAAGTCACAAAAAGACATTATTCCAAAGAAGACATACTGATGGGTAACAGATACATAAAAATATTCTCAATATTACTCATCACCAGAGAAATACAAATCAAAACTACAACGAAATATCACCTCACACTTGTCAGAATGGCTAAAGTTAACAACACAGATACCAACAGTTGTTGCCGAGGATGCATAGAAAGGGAAATGCTCTTACACTGTTGACAAGAATGCACACAGGTCCAGCCACTGTGGAAAACAGTATGGAGGTTCCTCAAAAAGTTAAAAATAGAACTACTCTATGATCTAGCAATTGCACTACTAGGTATTTACCCAAAGGATACAATAATACTCATGCAAAGGAATACATGAACCCTAATATTCATAATAGCATTATCAATAATAGCAAAGTTATGGAAAAAGCCCAAATGTCCATCAACTGCTGACTGGATAAAGAAGAAATGATGTATATATACAATGGAATAGTACTCAGCCATAAAAAATATAATCTTTCCATTTGCAATGATGTGGGTGGAGCTTCAGAGAGTATTATACTAAGCAAAATAAGTCAGTCAGAAAAAGACAAATACCATATGATTCACTTGTATGTGAAATATAAGGCACAAAACAGATGAACATCAGGGAAAAAGAAAAGAGGCAAGCCATAAAACAGACTCTTAGCTATAGAGAACAACAGGGTTGCTAGAGGGGAGGTCCAGGGAGAATGGATTAAATGGATAAAGGGGCATTAAGAATGACACTTGTGGTGATGAGCACTGGGTGTTGTATGTAGGTGATGAATTGCTAAGTTCTAAAATTGAAACTAATATTAATGTCACTGTATGTTAACTAACTGGACTTTATCTATCTATTATTATTATTATTATTATTATTATTATTATATTATTATTATTATTATTTAGAGAGAGACAGAGAGAGTGTGGCCTGAAAGAGAGCGAGTGAGAGAGAGAGAGAGAGAGAGAGAGAGAGAATCTTAAGCAGGCTCCATGCTGAGCACGGAGCCTGACACAGAGTCTGATTCCATAACCCTGGGATCATGACCTGAGCTGAAATCAAGGGTCGGAAGGACACTCAGCTGACTGAGCCACCCAGGCATCCCTGCTAATTGGAATTTAAATAAAACTTGACAAGAAAAAAAAATGTTGTTTGGTTCCCTAAGTTATTTTTTTTCATTCTCATTAAGCATTTATCATGGATAGGGAGAAAAAGTACAAACATAATTTCTAAGTTCTAAATGCCCAAAATAGTTCTTTTTCATAATTTATAATGGTAAGCCAGCAAAGTATTTCATTTTACTTAGTTTATTTATCTTCTGTTTTATTCTTTCTCCATATTTTGCTATGTCAGTGACAAAGCAACACTTTGAAAGTATTAGGTTGGATATTTTTGAAAGGAAAGCTACAAAATAATGTGGTTTAGTTTTAAATAGAAAAACTGAATGGTAAGTAATAAGCTTTCATTACTAGATAAGCACCATAATACCGCCTACCTTGAGCTAGAAGAATATTGACATCCAAAGTTTTAATTATCAAAACTTAAAGATGTTTGTGCTTGGGAAATAGGTGTTTCTTTGCAGCAATACAATAAATGAGATTTTGAGCTGTGACTAATAAACATTTAATAATGATTATATTAGACTTTATTTTCCTTTGAGTGTTCTCGTGATGTGTACAATCTAAAACAGGTGCCAGATTATTCTACAGATACCAGAGTTTAATAATTTCTTCTGAGTTTGACATTATTCATCTAAAACCAGGCCACTTGTACTGCTATAGCTTTGGAAAAAGTAATTAGGAGTTAGGGAATTTGAAGTGCAAGTAATATAATATAGTTCACTCATGATGAAAAATTATTGAGATGCATTATGTCGAAAATATGAATATTATACATTCAATGTTTTGTGATTTAAAAATAATTTATTAGAACAGGGAGAGGCACATGTGACCAAAAAAGAAAAACAAAAAAAAATTCTAAAGACTTTTGCCTCAAGAAGTTTTGCTAACTTGGCAATTTAATCTCCTGCCTACTCCTTTAAAATCATGGTAATAGAAACTATACCTGTTACCTTATCAATAAAACTCTTCTTAAAACCAAAAAAAAAATCTCAGTTCTTGCTGAGTTCCTCTTTTTCTTTCCTTTAGTCTTGGAAAAATTATATCTTTAAAACATTTTCTTACAAATATGGGAATTAGCTGTATTTTAGTCCCTGTAATTTTCTGTCTAAGCATAGGTCTGTTTGGAGTTGTAACTGGAGAAATTTCTTGTACCAGAATGACGTTTTTACCTACCTGTAGTCCAATCTCCATATCATCCTCAAACCTCATCTCTGAGTGAATATGAAGCAAGCTTTCTAATAAAGTAGACACTGCTGAATGAAGCTTGCCTTCTCTTTTACCCTGTTATATATGTTCTTTATGCTTCAGACCTGATGTTTCCCCACCCTTGTCGGAGACTGTAGGTGTAATAATCATTGGTGATCTCTGCAAAACTTTTCTTTCAGTCAATTTCCAGGCTTCTCTCAGATATGCATGCATAATTCCATCTTCTGAGATGTCATGGTCCATTACGACAGAGTCCATTTATTTCAAGTTTTGTTAGTTTGCTCATTTGTTCTTGTTTTTAATTTTTTTTTCAACGTTTATTTATTTTTGGGACAGAGAGAGACAGAGCATGAACGGGGGAGGGGCAGAGAGAGGGAGACACAGAATCGGAAACAGGCTCCAGGCTCTGAGCCATCAGCCCAGAGCCCGACGCGGGGCCCGAACTCCGGGACCGCGAGATCGTGGCCTGGCTGAAGTCAGACGCTTAACCGACTACGCCACCCAGGCGCCCCTGTTCTTGTTTTTAAAGCCATAACTGTATCAATAAGCATTTCCTCTTACAAAAGTAGGGGGAGATACCTTAATCCTTTCTGCTAAAGGTGGTCATTATTCTATTTTCTTTTCTTAAATCTTCATATACTAGTCAGAACAACATATTCTGTCCCATTGAATTCTCTAGCCCTAAATTTGTTCTACCAGTCCCTTGAAACCTTTTGATTTCTTGAACCCCATTTTGGTTATTATGTGTGTTTGCAATTTCTGTTGCAAGACAGAGGAGTTTGAGTAATATGTCTCTAATCTTTCCGTCCTTTTCACAAAATTGTTAATGTCCCTAGGGGTATTGAAACAAAATCTGTGCTAAATGTTAGAATTCCAAAGCCACAAAACAATGGATCATTTACATGATCCTATTTTCCTCAAAGAAATGAAAGAAAATCTTGAGTCATGCCTGCTAGACCCATGTAATCTGAGAAGCTGCCCTGAAAACAGTATTTCAATGAATCGCTAATATCCTGACTTTCATAGATTGTGGGGAGAAAGTAAATATCTGTGCTCTTGTTACAATCTGTTCTGCCTGTATAAATCATGGCATATAATTATATTAGATCATAAATAATGTCTATCTATTGGTAAACACTCATTTGTACTTAAAGTGAAAAATGCTTTTTAAAATTTACATCTCTTCTCTAATTCATTGCTTCTAACAAATTTTATTCATGAAGATATCTATTCATGAAAAGTAGACAATTAAAATTAAGGTTGCATTTAAAAAAAGTTTTGCATCTCATCCCAATTCTAGTGTTGCCTGTCTTTCATTACTATAAAAGATGCTTTCATTACTGTAATATGATGCTTTCTCCCAAAATTTAATGTTTAATTTAACAAATGGTTATATATTATTTTTAAAGTCAGTCACTACCTTTCACAGATAAATTACAAAGACAAGTATTCTTTTACATATCTAGAGATTATAAGTATTGGGTTGGGTAAAAATATGGCATGTTGAGGCATATTTTTAAAGCATTAAGATATGAAATCTTTGCCTAATATTTCACTTTCAGCAGGTCAGAATTTTCAGCATTAAACGAAATATGTAGTTTACTTATAACAATTCCTTTGTAGGTTTTCTATGTGAACGATTATAAAAAATATATTTTTTATGAATGGTGTTCATATGGTTAGTATTTCAGCGATATAGATATACATAGATACGGATACATAGTTCAAAAGCATTTTGTAGTTATCTAAGCAATTATACATTTGTTAATTTTTAGGGAAATTCATAAAATACATCATTACTAATAAAAAACAACTATCATCATTACAGTAATTATACTTTTGAAGGGAATAATATTACAATCTTATGACTTCTAAGACTCAAAGGTCTGGATTGATTCAAATCTGGTCCTAATTCATTTTAGTGGACCAAATTCTACTGAGCATAAACTAGGTACAAGACACTATGCATACAATCTTGCATGTAGATGTTATTATCTATATATTGAGGAAGTTGGTGAAGAAGCCGAATCTTAAAGGAACTAAGCCTCTCACTCAAGGTCACTCAACCAAGAAATGTAGCTAGAGTTCAAACATAAACTCATGTGACTCTAATTCATGGACCTTTTCGAATTTGAACAAAAAGACATTTTATTCTAAAAATTAAGTTTGAAATTTGACATACAAAAAAAAAATAAAACTTTCTCTTTTATTCAAGCAATACGACTAATTTTTTTTGAATAGGGAAAGTTTTCTTTGCTCTGAAACGTGTGGGAAAATACACTTATAACTGATATAAGAAAGCACTCTGGAATATATATATAAAACATGGGACAAGATGGTGAGTCCATTAGTTTATAAAGCATCACAAAGAGAGTGTTAGGGATCGGGTTGAGTGGGCTATAGTGTAAAATGTCCATATATATATAACTCCAGGAATAAAATCTGTGTCAATGTACATGAGTAATTTATATTATAAAAAAAGTCTTGATTATGTGTGAAGTAAGAGTTTGAACAAAGTATTGCATGCTTGTGGAGTTCTAAAAGCTACAAATTACTTCACAGAGATTATTTTTACATGTACTTGAAATTACAGAACTAATTTTGCTGCATGAAACAATTACAAATTTACCATTAAATAAAACAGCAATTATTTTGCTAGCCGGTGAGTTTTAGGGGAAAAATAAAAAGAGGGTGGGAGCTTAAGAGTTATATTTTGTCCTCCAAAATGTTCATAATCAACAAAATAAATATTTGAAATGTCTATTTGTTCTATATTAAGCACTGTAATGGACTGAATGTTTGGGTCCATAGAAAAACTCATATGCCAAAATCTTAAATCCGAATGTGGTCGTATTAGAGGAGGGGCATTTGGGAGATAATTAAGTCATGAGAGCGGCACTGTCATGAATGGAATTAATTCTCTTTATAAGAAGAGTCATGAGAACTTCCATTCTCTCTCCCACAGATGTGAGGATACAAGGAGAATATGAACATCTGCAAGCCCGGAAGAGGCTTGTCAGCCCACACTGGTTTGTTAGGAGCTTGATCTTAAACTTTCCAACCTCCAGAACTGTAAGAAATAAATTGCTGTTCTTTAAGCCACCAAGTCTGTGGTAATTTGTTATAGCTGTCCAACTGACTAAGACAAACACTTCCTCTAAAATGGATACTACATTTCTTACACAAGAAATGTGGTTATTTTGCATATTCAGCCATTGTAGAACAAACAATTACACCTTAAATATATTAGGGGTTTAATTAGATTTCAAGTAAGCAATTATTTCTTAACTTTCCTAGGCATAAAGTTTGTCCTGGACTATCGCAGAATTGTTGAAAGATTTAAACATGATTTTGCTATTATTGATCACTTGCTTACTAAAGGTTAAGGTTATCAGGAGTAGATTCTTTGCTTTTAATACTGTAACACATATGACGTTAGGTGGCCAAAGGTATATGAATAAATTCATGTAAAGGAATGAAGAAAATTGACTATTTTTATTTCCTCAATTTACTTAAAAAATATGTTAACATCTTAAAAAATGTATTTTTTCTTTTCTATTTTATTGTTGTGGGAAAATTTGTTCAGAAATGAAGGAGTTTCTATTTTATCATTAAGTTTTGATAACAAAACAGCATTAATTTCCTCAATAGTATTAGCATCTTTGATGTTGAAGAAGCCATAAATCATGTTCATGAATTTTATGTCTCTATTTAGTCATGTATTCAATACACATAAATGTGCACATAATATATTGTATATTGATTGAATTATAATTATTTTTAATTGTTTGGAATTGAAGATAATAATTACATGACAAAAATATAATATTTCTTATTTTCTTTCTTTTTAATATCCAAAGAGCTGATGTTATTACTATTTCAGTATAATGAGACTAACGTGCAGTCACGGGAAATTGATGAAAGACATCAGTTTGAAAGAAATGCATTTGAATTTCATCTTCTCTATCACATTAAATTAGTGTTCAGTTGTGAGGTTTAAATATCAAAACAACACATATATTTTTGCCTCTATAATTAAGTATTTTCCAGCCTCAAATTATGTTAAAAATAATCGATCCAGAGCCATTGCAATTTAGAAGTAACAATGAGTCAAATATTCAACAGACCAAGTTATTATAATTAAAAGACATTTTTTTTTCCTATTAGGCTAAACTGCTGATTCTGCTAAATAACTACTTAGTGGTAAAATCTGATACAGAATTACCTTAGTAATGCAATTTTCACTTAGCACATCCAGTTTTTCAATATAATTATTTTCCATGTATTATTATTTCAGTTCAAGAATATTGAAACCACATATACTGTCAATCAATATCAAGGATAAATTTATATTTTATCTTTGAACATATTTCCTTCCTAATTGATCCAAAGGTATAATTTGTATGGATCAGTCTTAAATCTTGTAAAGTCTAATTGAGGGTTGCTTAAAAGTATTTTAGTAATAAACCCACCAACACATAAATTGCTTTTACAGCACAACATGGTGGATCTTGGTAACATTGGTTACTATTCTTGGTTATTTTTAATGAGGTGAGAACAGCAGAAGGGCTATGTACAGATTAAATAAATACACCAAAGGGTATTTGGAAGTTAGCTATATATCTAGGATGATTATGTTTTCCAAAATTAATAAGATACTTCATAAGAGTAGACAATTGCATGACAAGTCCCCCAGATATCCTGTGAACTCCTTAGAATTTGTTTAATATAAAAAGAAGAAATATCCTATTTTCATAATTCTCTCAGGGCATTTCAGTACCTCAGAAAAACTGGGGTGACCAAAATACTCAGGCAATGTAGCTACTGGGTAAGACAGAGGCTACATTTAGCTGGTCAGAGGCTTCCTGTAGATGCATATCCAACACCTGAGTCAACTCTTGGTGTACTGGAATCCTAACACGTTTTCTGAGCTTTAGCAGATATCTGGTACATGTTCATTTTCATTCCCACTAGAGAAAGAAGGAAGATTCTGGTTAATAAAATCAACAACTATACAAAAGAATTTCTAAATCAAGGAATCATCATATTTTAGCATTTTACCAGTAATTGAAAATTTGGTTGTACAATGACATTTCAGGTCCAAAAAGACAATAGCTTATATTTAAAAAAAGAAAAAAAAGGAATAAACGTACTCCAATATTTCTCCAACAGTATATAAGTTTCAGTCAATGGTTTGGTTCAGAGACAGTATCTTTGTTATACAGAGAGAAGCCAATTAGCTCTACATGCAAAGGCTGCTATTTAAATTTATTTTAATGTTTTTATTTATTTTTGAGAGACAGAGAGACAGAGCACAAGCAGGGGAGGGGCAGAGAGAGAGGGAGACACAGAATCTGAAGCAGGTTCCAGGCTCTGAGTTGTCAGCACAGAGCCCGGTGTGGGGCTCAACCTCACAAGCAGCGAGATCATGACCTGAGCTGAAGTCAGATGCTTAACAGACTGAACCACCCAGGTGCCCTCAGGATGCTATTTTTAAAACTACTTACAAATAGATATTGGTCCATTCGTCTTAAGGATTTGGCTCTGGGATTGACATTTTAAAAGACTTGATTCCATTTCCTATAAAATAATTTATCAATTTTTAAACACAAATGCCGTTTGCTTACTAAATGTAAGACATCTTGGTGGGTAGGGACTGAGAATTGAAGGAGAAAGGATAAAAGATAGATGTTTGTGAATATCTCACAATTCCGAGAGGAAGGGGGAAAAGAAGGTAACAACAGTAACATATGTAGCTAGTAAAATATGAAGATCATCAAAAAGAGATGATAATCAATATAGAAAAAAAAAACAAAAATATTCTGTTTCTAACCCAAAGTAAAGCAAAAAAATAGATACATAATAACACTTGAAGAAAATGGGAATCATGGTAATTTATAATGGAAAGAAAGCTTAGGGATCATTTAGTTTAAACATCTTGGTTTTCAGGAGAGGAAAAAAAAACAACTATGGTTTTACAAGTTCAAGTGAAACATTCAAACTCATACCAGCTTTAGTATTTAATAAACTGAAAAACTTTTTTTAAACTTTTTTTTTCAAGAAAATCCATATAGAGTGTCATATTAGGCTTCATCTCTACTAACAATATTTGATCTCTTTGCCAAGCAAAAGCAATATTCTCAATAGCATTCTTTTTATCTGCCAATTGTAAGAGGATTTCCTTGTGTGCTCAGTTAAAAATTTCCAGAAATATCAAGGTGCCATGACCATGTCTGCATGGAACTAATACGGGCAGCTGAGGCAATGGGGTGCACAGTCTTATTGCAAAGTAGCTCTAGTTTCTGTATCTACCAAAATGGCCCTGATCCAGGACTGGGGTGTTGTGATTGAGAGCAGGATGGTGATTCTGATCATGTCATAGGTTCTTGTTCTTCCTACTAGTCACCTTCTACTCTTTTTTTTTTTTTTTCTTTTTTAATTTTCCGCTATAGTGACTATATTTGGTCTTTGGCTTTTCCATTTAAATTTTAGTATTAGCTTTTCAAGTTTTTCAGGTAAACAATCCTGCTATAATTTGAAAAAAAAATTAACATTTTTATTTATTATTGAGAGACAGAGAGACAAGAGTGTGAGTAGGGGACAGGTAGAGAGAAGACACAGAATCTGAAGTAGGCTCCAGGCTCTGAGCTGTCAGCACAGAGCCCAACATGGGGCTCGAACTCATGAACTGTGAGATCATGACCTGAGTCGAAGTCAGTTGCCTAACCAACTGAGCCACCCAGGCGCCCCAATCCTGCTATAATTTGTATTAGAATTGTTATAAACTTATCAAATAATATGTGAAGAATTAGAATTAGAAAGTTTTGTTCTGTTTTGCTCACTGAGATATCTCAATTCTTTGGAAGGGGACCTGACATTTAGTTGGCATTTAACAAATAGCTGTTGGATCAGTGGATGAATCTTTATGGCTAATTTTTTCCTACCCCCGAACATGCCAGATCTCTTCATTTACTTACAGAGATTTTATATTTTTAATTAATTATATATAAAAGAACATAGAACATGTTCTCAGATTGCTGAATTCTCTCCTGTTCAACTTCATATTCTACTCCCCTTGATCTGCTTCCTTGTAGGATTTAGCCATGTATTTACTATCTATCTATCTATCTATCTATCTATCTATCTATCTATCATCATCTATCCGTCTATTTAGAGACTGAGCACAAGTGGAGAAGGGCAGAGAGAAACACACATGGGATCCAAACCAGCCTCCAGGCTCTGAGTTGTCAGCACAGAGCTTGAACCTGGGCTTGAACTCACAGACCTGCAAGATCATGACCTGAGCCAAAGTCGGCATTCAACAGACTGAGCCATCCAGGTTCCCCTGTATCTACTCTTCTAACCACTGTTATTATATGTTATCTAGGTTCTGTGGCTACTTTGAGACATAGTCTCTGTCTCTTTTTTTCTCTTAAAAAAATCCAACTTTTATTCAGTGGAATTATCTTCTGACATTGCTTCTGACATGCTATTGTTATCGATAGAGTAACCAGGAGAGAAGTGCAGGTATATCTTAATGGGATAACTGTGTGTTGTATTGTAAGGCAGAGTCCTCTTTGTCATATTCAGATAAAAGGTAGTTTTAACAGGGAAGAGTGGAACAATTCTGAATGTGCAGAGGTTTTAGGTAAATCTTGGAACTGAAAATTTCCAAATGTGTTGGCCCAAATATTCCTACCCCCGATCTCATAGAGAGATTTGAAATTCTCATGAGATCAAGAATTCATCCTTGTCTGGAGTTCTGTTACTCTTATATAAGTCCAGGGCCTGGTCATCATATTTGTGCCCTTGAGATTCAGGTGATAAAAGTCTATTTATATGATTCCAAAGAATTATTTAGCTGTCATACTTAAGTTTTTATTAGTAACTAATCTTCCTCAGCATTTTCTGGTCATTTTCCAAATCATCAACTGCTCCCATACAAGCATTACACTTCATATTCCTTATAATTATTATTGTTCCATATTTAATAAATTCCTGATATACTCTACCCACAGGTCCATCCACCGTTTTGCCAACCTGGTTCACCTCTGGTGAAAATGTTCACAACTATAACACTAGTGGATGCCAGGACCATCTATCTGCACCTATTATTCTTCACCTATAATGTGCTACTTTAAGCCAACTGATAAGCAACCAAAATCCTGGTTTATGGTTTGCTGTCTCAGACCTTTTCCAGTGCAAACTACTACAAGTCAGATACTGCAAATGCATAAGTTTAGCTAGACATTGGGCATACAAAAGTTACTGAGAAGAGTCTGGGGAACCAGTATCTGTGGGAGAATAAAGAAATAGGATTGCGGAGAAAATACAATTTAAACCGTGGTAACAATACCTTGCTGTTCCTATGGGAGCTCTGGTGCTGGATTGATAATATGGATTGAACTGTGTTCCTCCCCCAAATCATATTGAAGTCCAAACCCACATCACCTCACAATCTGACCTTATTTAGAAATGGAGTCACTTCAGATGTAAGTAATTAAGATGGGCCAGACCGGATAGGGTGAACCCCTAATCTATTATGACTAATGTCCTTACAAAAAGTGGAAATGTAGATACCGAAAACACACCGGGAAAATGCTATCAGAAGTTAGAGGTCAGGATGATGAAGGAAAAGCCAAGGGACACCAAAAATTTCAAGTCAACCACCTGAAGCCAGGAGAGAGGCCTAGAATAGCTCTGTCTCTCATGGTCCTCAGAAATAAACCACTCCACCCTGCTGCCATCTTGGTTTCAGACTTGTAGCCTCCAGAACAATCAGACAATACATTTCTGTTGCGAAGTGCCCAGTTTGTAGTGTTTTGATACAGCAGCCTTAGAAAATGAATAATTTTTTCAGAGTTGTCTTAAATTGGAACTCCAGGTCTAGATGTTTGTATCTTTGTATCATCCAATCTCTTGATATGAATTGCTGATTTAACAACGAGAAAATTATGTGTGGACTTCACAAGAACTGTTTCAGTGAATGATTTGAGAAATCATGGACTGGGCTAAAGAAAAAGTGAAAGAGAAAGCAATGGAGGCAGCAATTTTAGGAGACATTTTCAGAAATCTGCATGTGAAAGAGAAGAGGACAAGAATAGTGATTGCATAGCTGGAGGATAACATTCGGTCAAGAGAGAAGTTTTTGTTTTGGGGTGTGTGTGTGTGTGTGTGTGTGTGATAGGTTTGGGAGGTAGGGAACATTTCTTTGTTTAGTTTACTCCACAGCCCTTCTTTCGTTTTTTAGGGTAACAATACCCTGCACTGTTGGCAAAATGGCCACCTCTTTTGTCACGTTTCCAGTGGCGCCTGACTAATCAAAGCATCCTAATTCATGACCACATTGATCCAGCTAATTAGAGTCTTTGTTGTTGTTGTTGCTATGGTGGCGTTGGGGGCGGTTATATGTGTGGGTTGTGAGAGGGATTTTTCTATTTCCTTGGGTTTGTTCAGTAGAATAATGTAAGCTCGGCCCGAGGGACTCCTGCTTACTTCCCAAATGCACAAACAGGTGGGATGTCAAACTTAGCCACAAGTCTTGACACGGGGCTGATTCCACCAGAGAAAGAGGCACGCTTTACTATGACGGATGATGATACACCCCATATGGCTAGGTCTATTTTGGAGAAACATGTTTTGATAATTAGTTTACCTACCCAGATACATTTTCCATTTCACACACACACACACACACACACACACACACACACAAGTTCCATATAGGCCCATCAGTGGCAGGCGTCCTTCTAGTTACCTCTGTCCATTTCCTTGGATTTTATACAGAATCAAATCTTGGATTTTATACAGAAAACAAAAAGTTTTCTATCGGGTCTATATAGAGTGAGAAGGAAATATCAGTGACAACACAGAGCAAGAAAAGATTACAGAGAGAGAGAGAAAGAGAGAGAGAGTGAGAGTAGAAATCTGAACTTATATTTTGTGTCCCTCTTGGCTGTGAGACCCATACCACACATGGACTTCCCAGTTATAACAATTAATTTCTTTTTAAAATGTTCTCATATCCGACACTAGTTTGAGCTAGGATTTTGCCATTTTCAATGCAAGCATTCTGATTGATATACTGCTTACCTTGTACTTTAAAAAAAAAAAATTGCCATATATTCCTTGATCCATGAAAATCACTTCTTGAATAGCTTGTGGTAAACCTATATAGAATCAAAATCAGAATCACCTACGTCTTTTTCTTACATCTAGAAACATATTCCTCATTTTCTTGGCATCACAAAATTCCCTTTATGCCATGTGGAGGATGGGCTTCTTCTTTCATTCTCCTGGGAGAGAAACTTCTTGTTAGTTACCTGGTTGCCACAGTGACTTCTCAGCTGTGGTCTATTGGTATTCATGGCCAAAACTCTTTCTGTTCATAGCCGGGGTCACTTTAGACCCCCTGTAAATCAAATGTTTTTCACTCTCCAGGTTCAATCCCATCACTACTGATGGTGAAATGCAAGCACTGTTGGCCAGTAGCTGTGTTAAGATGAGCTGCACCAGCCTCACGATGTCCTGGAGAAGAAATTCTCTCTGACCTGTACTCCAACTCTATTAGCTCCCTTCTTTCTTTATTTCTGGACCAGGGACTGGATTACAATACTACCAATCAACATGTCTTCAAGGGTGTGGGTAAGGTGTTTTTTTCCAGGTGCTCTCCTCTGGTTTCCACGAAGTGAGGTTTCTCTAAGCACTTCTAGCCTCTAGCCCCATTTCCACATACTCTACCTCACAAAGGAAGTTGGAGTAACTTTTGGGTTTGGAAGCTTGAAGTCCAAAGAAGTCACATTTTCTGCTCTAGTCTATCATGCTATACGCCTTCTATGAATTAGTGCCCTATGCAGAAAGCCTATAATAACTCTTGTGATTAAATAAAGAAGACTGTCTAATTTTGGAGTTTCAGTAGTAAGATTCTACCATAGACCTAACATCCATTCCAGGTTAACTCAGGAATAAAGTAATCTGCTTGATTCTTTTCCTCTGTCTTATTTAATACTGAATATAGATAGAGAAAAATGGTGTTATATTGTGACCTCCCCACATTCTAAAAAGGTTCTCATCATGTTTTCTAAGTCTTAATCCCTGACTTTGAAGCCTGTACTCCTGCATCATATTATTTACCATCATTTCTCTATACTTGGCCAGAGTCCCGGAGTTATAACCAGATTCTTTGATGCTGTCACAGATCCTAGCTCCTTGTACCCCAGCTACATCTTCTTGTACTATCCTCTGTCCAGTTGTTAGAGTGTCAGCAGTTCGCTGCTGTGTTTATCTCGGGGGTATTGCCCTTGACCTATGTTACATTTCTTGACCTTCCAGTAACTCTTACTTAGTCTCCTTGGCTAGATCCTCTTTTTCCCATCAACCCTTAAAAAGCAAAGTTTTAACAGCTCTGTTCCAAGATCTCTTCTCTCTCCACATTCTCTTGTAAGATTATTTAAATGATGTCTTTATAAGGCTGAACACTACATGTGTATCGCAGAGCAGATCACTGCTTTGAGTGCCCTATTCTTACATCCGCCTTTCTAATTTACATCTAGAGTGGAATGTCTTTCAAGAATTTTTAACTTAAATGCATCCAAAATTGAGATCTTAATTTCCTTTCCATTCCAATTAATTGCTCCCTCTGTTTTCCTCACCTGCTCAGATATTATTAGCATTCACCTTAAAAGGAAGTTTGGAGGTCATTCTTACCACTGTCTGCTCCTTCATGTCTTAATTACTTCCATATCCAAATTCCATAATTGTCTCACCTAATTTCTCATAGTCATTCACTTGTTTTCATTGCAACTGCTACTCAAGAGACCAAGGTATCTTGTTCTCACAAGAACACCAATATAACCTTCTAGCTGGTGTGAACTGCAAACGTGTTTGTGAAGCTGCTTCAACAGTGTTCTCATTGCCCTTGTAAGACTATCTAAACTCTTAAATATGTCTTACAAGCCCTAGAAGACATGATCTATAGCGTCTGTCTCCTATTTCATTTTAAAACAACCATATCCTGCAACACACTCTAAACACATTATTCCTCTTCTTTTTTTTTTCATAAAATATTTTATTTTTTTAAGTAATCTCCACACCCAAAATGGGGCTCGAACTTAACAACCTTGAGATCAAGAGTTGAATGCTCCACTGACTGAGCCAGAAAGGAACCCCCCTAGTATTCACTTTTTAAAGTTTATTTATTTATTTTGAGACAGAAAGTTCAAGTAGGGGAGGCACAGAAAGAGACACAGAGAGAGACAGAGAGAGAGAGAAAATCCGAAGCAGGCTCTGCACTGTCACCGTAGAGCCCAATGTGGGGCTTGATCTCACAAACCAGGAGATCATAACCTGAAATCAAAAGTTGGACGCTTAACTGACTGAGACACTCAAACACCCCTCTTCCTCTTTTAATTCTCAAAATAAGTAAGCTATTTTTGGGGGGTTGATCTTTAGTATTTATAGTGCACTCTCCCTAGAAATAATTCCCTCAAATATTCACATGTCTGGCTTCTTTGTATTATCAGGTCTTATCTAAAATGTCAGTTCCTCCAAAGGGCTTTTCCATAGTATTCACTAAATAAAGACACTCCATAAAGTTCTGTGATTGGGGCTTTTTCTTTCATTGTTATTACCATAATATCTAATGACATATTTTTCTTTTGTTTATTAGTTTATTTACTCACCTGTTAGATAGTAAACTGCAAATTTGGGATTGAGTCTGACTTGCTGATTACTATATACTCTGTTAGCGCTCAGTGTTAGAGTAGTTCAGTGTTAAAGTAGGTTCTCAGGTAAGAATTTGTTGAATGAATTAACAAACGTATTCAAGAATGAAGCCTAAGTAACTTTCATGAAAATATTGAAATGCAGTGATGTGTCTATAAGAGTATAACAAAAATTTATCCTGACACCTCTCCAAATGATTCTATCTAGCAGAAGCTATACCTAAATTGGCAATTTAAGTTCCTTTACCAGTTAGACTATTTGTAGTGCATATATACCTCCAGAATACTAGTTAGATATTTCACTAGATGCTGGTTCATGTTCCAAAAGGCATAGTACCCTTCAGATTCAAACACTAATGACTAGCACTTTTAAATGTTTTGGCTTACTACTAGATGACCCTACATGCTCTTAAAATGAAGACTACTATTTTTTTTAAGTTTATTTAATTTATTTTGAGAAAGAGAGGGGGGAAAGGCAGAGAGGGGGGGGGGAGAGAGAGAGAGAGAGAGAGAGAGAGAGAGAGAGAGAGAGAGAATCCCAAGTAGGTTCGGCACTGTCAGTGCAGACTCAATGAGGGCTTGAACCCATGAACCATGAGATCATGAGCTGAGCTGAAGTTTGATGCTTAACTGACTGATCCACTCCGGCGCCCGAGACCATCATTTTATTACACTACAGTGGTACAGAGTGGACTGCAAAAGTGAAGAACTAAGGAGTGGATGATATATGGCTACTATGTTGATTCTCATTATTTTGCTCCCTCTTAAATTTATTTAAATATTGTTAGTTATTGTTTTCTCAAAGTTCTCACCTCATTCCATCAAAAGGATATTTGTTTGGATTAGTAGAATTTTTTCTAAATTTTAAGCATTTATTTTTTGAGAATTGTGGCTGTTGGTTAGGTGTCTCTGTATAACCTGGCTTTTTGTAGGATGAACAAGAAGGCAGGGAGAGAGATGGGAGAGAAGGAAAAAAGTAGTCTAAATGAAGAGGAGAAACACGGATGGACTTTAACCTCCACCGCCACCCATTCCCTCTTTTTTTCTTGTCATGGTGGCCACTGTGTCCTTCCATATGGTTCCTTCAAAACTTATCCCTCCAAAGTATAACTCATTTTAGAGAAAATAAATTGATTACATAACCAACACCTATAGAAATTATATTCTTAAAATAGTTTCCTTCACTTAGGAAAAATTGCTTTCAAAAAATATCCTTAAAAGTGTTTTTTTTTTAATTTCTAATAATAGAATCAAAGAAGAGTTTCCTGACAATATGAATTTCACTTTGTTTTTCAAGGTATCTGTAACTTAATGAGAAAAAGCCTTGTGATTTGAACAGTGAAATCCTACATGATTTTTTAAATAAGGTCATTTGATTCAATAGGACTTCGGAAAGGAGTGGGTAAAGACACAAATTAATTTAATGGATGATCCAGCAAAAGGCTGATTAGAAGCTGGTTATCAACACTTCTTTAGCTGATTCTAAGATAAACCCAATAACCAGGGGCTAACTGGAAACAGAGACAACGGGTTTTCTGTCAAGACTTTTGAAAATGAACAGAGAGTGTGAATGGTCACCTTTATCTTAACATACTCATTTTGAATAGTACATTAATAATTAAACCTTTGTGCCCTAAAAATACAAGCATAATACCAACGCTGAGTCACTGGTCATCAAATACATGTCCCAGAAACTGGCAGCAAGTCCTTTGATTGGCTATTGCTGGTGCTTTACAAGGAAAAATACGTCCCCTTGATATTGTTGAATTTAATTACTTTTTACAAAAGGTAATTGTTCTCTGTCATTCTGCATACAATTAGGACTTAACTTCATGATTTAAATTTATTTAAAACGTGGATTAAACAGGTACAGAATGTATGCATATATTCAAAACATATTTAAAATCTATAAAAAAGATCTCTGCTGATAATGCAATAAAAATTTTAGAGTCTAAGGTATTTAATCTCAAATACCTACCATGCACCAATGAATGACCTATTTGATTGATACGTAAAAATTCAACACCAGTGTATTTCTGAATTATTATGAATTATGATAAGCATCCTGTTGGCATATTACTTTCAGCTAATATGATTCTTTCTAATCTTTATGAGGCGACTTAAAAAAAAATAAAAGCTTTTATGTCTTTTCAAAGCCAGTCTCTTAAATCTTTCTTTCAATTGTTCCAAAGTATTATTAAATTACTACTTAGCTTTGGGTAATATATCATTGAATAGACTGAAGGAAATTTGTGAGCTTGTAGATTTAATTTTTCATGATGGTTCACAAACCTGATTATCTTTCTTTTTTCAACACTGAATTGGGTGATCAATTTTTCTTTGGCTTCCATGTGGATATCACTTAATTACACAGTGGTACTAATCTTTTAATGTTTATGCCTGTAACGAGAACAGAAATTACCCCAGTTTGTGTTGTGGAGCGTTGAAAAAAAAATGAAGAAGGGAACTTTGAATTTGAGGCACTTTGGCCATACTTTGGCTTTACCCTCCATTCTACCTGCTCCTGTTCATGTTCCCCACCCTTCTCTCCTTGAGGGATCAGTAAGACTAACCACTTCTCTCACTATGTACTTCCTTGATTTTCTTGTCTTTTTTTAAAAATTTTTTTCTTTAACGTTTATTCATTTTTCAGAGACAGAGAGAGACAGAGCTTGAGCAGAAGATGGGCATAGAGAGAGAGGGAGACACAGAATCCCAAGCAGGCTCCAGACTCTGAGCTGTCAGCAGATAGCCCGACGCGGGGCTCGAACTCACAAAACTGCGAGATCCTTATCTGAGCCAACATTGGACGTCCAACAAACTGAGCCACCCAGGTGCCCCTGTACTTCCTTGATGTTCATGTTCTCAGAGCTAAGTCGACTAAAAGTTATCTCTCTGTGATACAGGTATAGTATATCCATTACACACAAAAATCTGTTTGTACAATTTAGAGAAACAGCTAAAATAAAAATAGTCGTAAATGAAAATCTTTATACCAATTTGAAAACCCCAAATGCTACTACTAGTGTAGAACCCCTTGTGCTGTCTTCCCTTATCTCATCCAATTTCTACCACCCCTAGGGTTCAAAATTATCCTAAAGGTGGTGAGCAGTTCCTTGACATTCTTTTCAAAATATTTCTATCATCTATGCATGTTTCCTTAAAATCTGCATTGTTCAATTTTGCAGGTTTTAAATTTTATTTAAATGTGGACGTATGGTGTATATTCTGCGATTTGTTTCTTTCAGTTACTCTAACATGTTGTAATGCAATTATATCAACGTTTCTAGCTGGGGTTGATTTCTTGTCACTGGTGTTTGGTTTAAGGATTAGCCCCGATTCGTTACTGCTTCCCATATCCATATTCTTGCTAAGGCCTTATCGTGGACGAGTATATTTTCCTATCCATTGAATTTGGGCCAGACCATGGCATGCCGACATGTTTTGGCCTCATTTTGGACATAATTGTAAAGTAGGTGGCACTGACTTTGCAGAAATAGTCAAGCCAAAACCGTCACGACTTTTTGTTAAGAACGTTACAAGAGTTGTGGTGACAACCTGTTATCGTTTCAACTAGAAATGGACTTCAACAAAGGTAAGAAAATAGACCTACAGATGCCTGATGTGTTCAACATATTTCTACTTGACACTAGAAAGAGAGGCACTTTTTTTTTTTTTTAATTTTTTTTTCAACATTTATTTATTTTTGGGACAGAGAGAGACAGAGCATGAATGGGGGAGGGGCAGAGAGAGAGGGAGACACAGAATCGGAAACAGGCTCCAGGCTCTGAGCCATCAGCCCAGAGCCCGACGCGGGGCTCGAACTCACGAACCGCGAGATCGTGACCTGGCTGAAGTCGGACGCTTAACCGACTGCGCCACCCAGGCGCCCCAAGAGAGGCACTTCTTTAAAAATCTTTGTGTGTGTGACTTTTGGCACACTAACTTGATTAAAATAAAATATTTTTAGAGACAACCGTATTGGCAAAAGCATTGACAGCCTAAACCGAAAGGGAGTGAGAGTCCATGATATAAGAAGACATCTGAACCCCCAGCTCTCTACAGGCCAAGCTGAAGCAGGATATGCAAACAGCGCAGCACCAAGGTTAGAAGAGACACTCCCAGTTTGTAGAATGGGAGCCTAAACAAGGTACTTTTCATCAGCTAAGTAGAATACTTATCAACATTTTCTCCATGGAAATTCAGAATCTCTGTGCACTAAAGGCTACCACAGCCTTCCCATCCTTCCCTTTTTAACAGGAGTGTTTATTGTAGTTTTCTTGTCAAACTCTCACTGTTTGATGATTTAAGGTTGGTTGTGTGCAGAGCAGATAAGTTTTTAGTTCACAGGGCTCTGGACCAAAAGTAACTTCAATCAAACCCGAGGGCCTCATGTATTTAAAGAAATCTCAGTGTCCGAATCAGATGAGGCTTACAAGGTCCTAAAATGAGGGTGAGCGCTATCTGCCAGTGGGAGGATTATGAATAATTGTGGCCAAGAGAGAATACTATGGCAAATTGAACTAACAGCCACGATCTGTTTTACCTCTTGCACCCACAGGCTTGACATTACCTCAGGAAGGAGGAGTTGGTGGGGTGTACTTTCTGACCCCTCATCTTTGGACTCGGTTGTGTGATTTGCTTGGGCAAATTAGATGCGGTGGGAGTGAAAGTGCAATTCCACGCCTAGGTCTTAAAGGAATTTGAACTTAACAAAAATTTTTCCATGTGTGCTTCTGCCATCACTAATATTGCTGCTGTTCCTGCAGTCTGGACTTGAACACAGACCCGACACAACTAGACTTGGACACTGAAGGAGGGTCACCTCAGTGAAGCATGGGTCAGCCAACTCCTAGCCCTCGCTTAGATAAAGAGCTCTCCTGCTGACCTGTGAGAAAGAATACCTTTTTATTGTCTTTCACTGAGAACGCTGTTGTGTAGAATAGTTAACTGATTCAGAAGTATAGCTTATTAATTAACATACCGTAGTTTTGGAGTCGTTAACTCAACCATAGACATTGAGGTTATTTCAAGTTTGGGTGGTTATTAGGCTATTGATCCTTAACCCCGAACATCATTCTCTACCTTCCTTTGTGATT
Organism: Puma concolor; assembly: GCF_028749965.1. Classification (NCBI taxonomy): domain Eukaryota; kingdom Metazoa; phylum Chordata; class Mammalia; order Carnivora; family Felidae; genus Puma; species Puma concolor. Next base: position 92,498,250 of record NC_141670.1, read on the forward strand.
CTGGGCTAGACCTTCTGCAAATCACATTTCCACTTCGTGAGTTGATTCCTGGTTGGGTTCCATCAGTTTGGGGTGTTCTAAGGAGACTGTGAAACCAGGAGAAAAGAAAGGAAGGAGAGAAAGAAGGAGGCTTCTTCCTACTTGCGTCCTGTTGCTTCTGTCAGCTTCCTTTGAGAATCATTCCAGCAAACATTTCATCTCAGCAATATGAGTTCTTACCTATAGCACATTTTGATCTGCTTTGTAGTTTCACGCAAATTCACAAAATCTTATTGTGCCCCTACCAGAGACACCAGCACTGGATAAGAAGACTCTAACTGATGCCTCTTACCTAGAGGTTTGTTTGCAAGCCCACCACTTCTTTCTTAAAGGTCTTGGCTACTTTTCAGCTCTGCAGGGCTTTCTCCCCAAACCTTTGTGTTTTAATACTTTCAATCTTTTCAATTTTTCCCCCTACCCTTAGGATTGTTAGCGGCTTCCAGCAGTTTCTAACTTACGGAAAACATTCTGTTTTCTTTCTGACTTTTCTGATATGTACTTAGGAAATTTATATTATTAACACTTTTTAATGTTTAATTCTCTCTGTAAAAAAAAGAAAAAAAAACTGGAGATGTTTCCAAATCCTTAAGGAATCTTCACTTTTTTTTGTAAGTTATTAGGAATATTTTTAAGTATTACTATCCACACACATATGTAAGAATTTCTCTAGCTGGATACCTCTAACCATGGAATTGGATCATAAGCTATTCACATGTTTAACAATGAGGCAATTCCCATTCACTCCACAAAGTGGTTATGCTCATTTATACTCACAGCAGTAGTGAGAGTTCCCAGTATTCAGCTTTCCCATCAACTCTGGTAGTCTGACATTGTTCTCCTTCTAATAGTTACGAAATATATCTCACTGTCATTTTCATATGCACTTTTAGATTACTAATGAGTTTGAACGTCTTTCTATGTGCATAAAACCGTTTAATGCGGTGGTGGTGGTACTCAAAATTAAGTGATGGGTGCATTCATGGGAATTGCATCTGTACTCAAGCCACCCCATGTCCAAGTTCAGAGCTGCAATGGAAGCATCATTATAAAGGATGAGTGATTTTCCTAGACTTTCACACAATGCAGCAAATGTAGATTCAATGCTATGTAAAAAGAGAAGGTAGGATAAAAGTGAAGCAATCGTAGAAAAGAAGACTCTAACATGCCTAGAGCAAAAACTAAAAAGACAACCTCATCCACCTTCCTCAAACGTACAACCACTTTGGGACCCTTGCAAGGCAGGGACTAAGCTGCTTGATGACAATTTTAAAGCACTCCTCATTTTAACCCCATAGGCACTATCTCCAGAGCCCATGCTTTGTGGAAAATCGAGGCAATTGTCTTGCTCTTGTCAATTTTAACTAAGTATGTGCCTGTTTACCCAATATTTTTAGAGAAAACATGTGTGTCTCAGTTTGCATATGGCCACTATTATAGGGAATGCAGAAATGGGGTAGCAGTGAAATTGTGTACCAAAAAGACAGGTAATGCAGCCAGAATCATGATATCAATACCTCACCATCTTGTTTTCTCTACATGATTAGATTTTGTGCTAATCCTATAAAGGTGAAATACTTTTTGTGTATTGAAATCAATGAAGAGTGGGCATTAACTGCACATAGGCATTGTCATTACATGTGTCTACCACACATGAAATCTCCAAATGGATGCGTGTCCTCTATCCATGCAGTTCTCCTTAAACTCAAAGTACAAAACAAGGGAACGGGGTCTGCATGTACCTGAGACAAGGGTTTTTCATCCAGAAAAATCAGTTACTGTTTCTAATGCAATTTATAAAAGCGTACCACAAACAAAATACACAGAAGTCTTTGGAGGTTCAACTGCATGTTCAGACATTTTGGTAAACTAGTTACAAATCTTCTTTGAGATGATAGCCATATCTTAAGAGCTGAGAAACATTCATATTGGAGATTTTAAATTCTCCCACAGATTTTAACTACAGTACACAGTGACAAGAAAAGTTACAACGAAAAAGAAAAATATGGCTAACTATGGAGCCTGAGTATTAAAAAAGTAAAAACAAATCAAACATTTACCGTGATAAGGAGCTTTAATGATGGCATAGATTCTCAATTTCCAGGGATTATATTGTGTAAATGATGCTAATGTTGAGGCAGGGCACATAGATTTTGAGAGCGATTTGATCTCAGAAACACAGTGTTATCGTATTTTCTATTGTTACTGTCGTTTTGGGTCCAGGTATTCTCTATGCAGCCGGACCTTTCATGTCCTCGTTTCCTTCCAACTCATACCTTTGGAAAGCTCACCTGTATCATGTTCATCCTATGGTTTACCACGATTATCTTCTCTAACTGACAAACAGATGTGACAATAGCTCCCTTATTCTGTAGAAATCTATAATAAAAATACGCGATTTGGCAGAAACTCTCCAAACAGCTTGCCTCAAAATTGGCAGATCTTTTGTTAACACAAGTGGCATCCAATTAAGTTTCCACTTGTAGTGTGAATGCTGGATGATCTCAGGATTGTCCATTGCTCTCTTCTGACAGACTGAAGATGTCCTCTCAAACAGCAGCTTTGGAATTGTGTCCTCATTGTAAATCCAACAAACAAAATTCTGAGCACTTTTGACTACTTATGCTTCATGGATTTTAAGTCAACCTAGGGTTAAACATCGGCTAAAAAAATAGGTGTATTTTCTTCCTGTTCAGATTAAATATGTGATGCCATGGTAAATTTTGATTTCTTTTTTGCAAACTAAAATACACCCAAAGTAGTTCGTTATCTTTTATTTATATTTCTGTTCATTCCTAGTTGTTAAGAAGACTTCAGAACTTTGGCTGGGAAAAAATAAAAACCTGTCATAGAATATAATTAAATTAGCTGATCATTAAGCTTATGGATCTAACTGGTATAAATGAACAACAGAAAAAAAAAGTATAAGTTTAGCACAAAACTGATATAGTTTTGTTATACGGCCACAGATATTCTGTGTGTGCAAAACAGAGGCTTATGTCTATACCTCTAGTATTTGTGTAATGTCTGTAAGTGTATACATATATTGTCTCTAGGTGTGTTTAGTGACTTTTTCTCTTATACAGACGTTGATATTTTAAAAGAATGTCTGTACATTTTGTATTGTATCCTCCAAATAATCTTGTGAAGTAGGTATGCTGTATCCACTTTGTAGATGAGTAAATAGAGCTACCATTAATTTGAGTAATTTACAAGAAATGTCTTAAACCCAAGCCCGTTCTTCTTCTTAGTATATATCTCTTTTTATTTTTATTTTTTAATGTTTATTTATTTATTTTGAAAGAGAGAAAGTGGGAGAGAGGCAGGCGGGGGTGGGGGGAGACAGAATCCCAAGCAGGCTCCGCACTACCAACATGGAGCCCAACAAGGGACTTGAACTCACCAACTGCGAGATCACGACCTGAACCGAAATCAAGAGTCGGATGTTTCACCCACTGAGCCACCCAGGAGCCCTAATACCAAGGTCTTTCTTAAAGATAGTATTTATCTGTGACAATTTCTTCCTTAGTCAAAGAAGAATAATGTGCAAAATTAACACACTGTGTGTTACTCATAATTTTCTAAAACACTTAAGGGTTAAAACAATTGTTTATATAATAGAGAAAGAGAGAGAGAGCACATTTTACAAAAGATATCTGTTCTAATTAGATGTTGAGATTATTTTAATAGAAGAGAATACATTTTGAAGTAATTTCCCATCTGATTTAGAAATATTTTAAGAGAGGAAATGGGTATGTTGTGTTTTTCAGTACTTTTTACTTTCATTAATTAAAGTTCAGATAAATATAGCTTTTTAGGTTATTGGCCATCTTCAACATTGTTTTTATTATATAACATTCTTAATATAATTTACTGTAATTACACATCAAAACCTGGATTTACTACCCTTGAGATTAAATATGTGAAATATGAGATATTGAAAAATGTTCCCTATGAACTGAGGCTATTTCTCTTTAACAGCATATAGCAACAATAAATAATCCGATTGTAATTAAACAATTGCTTTAATAAACACCATTGCTATCTAAATAATCAATGAGCTTTTAGGATAATGCACAATTATTATAAGACTAGTATTTGTATGCACAGTACTTTTCCCATCAAGTAAATAATATTTTTTGTTCATTCATTCTGTAGTTTCTACTATATGGACATAAACACTCAAATAATGTTAAATGAAAAATGTATTAACTAAAGAGGCACTTTTCTTAAAAAACTATATTTTTCTGTGTTTTAATTTCTGCATTAAAATTATAAGTATAAAATTCAGTTAAATTCATAATGATTTAAATTATTAAATATGTTATTATTTATTTATGATCATTCTGGTATAAAGTATATATATTATGACCAAAAAATATCTCAGATTCACACATTTTTAATTTGTCTGTTCTTCTGATATTTTATTTATTGACAAATTTGCTCAAGAAGTTTGAATTAACAAGAATATTATATGGTTGCAAAGGGTACTAATTTAAATATTTTTGAGTCTACTAAGATAATGGATAATAGAAAATAATATATTATGTGTATTTGAAGCTGAATCTGAGGTTCAATTCTACTCTAAAGTATAACACCAAAGATATAGTGAATAGCTTCTTGTGAATAGCCCTTTGAGTTATGGTTTTTATAAAAGTAATTGGTTATATATAAAATACGTTAAAGCGTCCTTAAATCCATTCCCCAAATAGTTCAAAATCAGATAAGAAAGTACTTACAAAATGCATTCTCTTTGATTAAAATAATAAAGCAGTATTTAAGATTCAACACTTCTTTTATCCTTAATCTCATAGACATTTTTTTAGATAAAAGTGGCCCACATAAATTTGGGCTCTGGACATGGTGTGACATCCTTAATCACACAGGTGTCTGTTAAAGTTGTAATTGCAAAGGCAGAAATGTCATGAGTTTCAAAGAAAGACCCTGATGGAACCAGGATTTGGGATCCTGATACAATTAACATCAAAACTGATTCAGCTCTTTCATCATTAGAGAGAAAAGAGAAAGAGGAAGGGAGGAAAGAACAATGTTATAGGTAGTTTTCTTTATTTGAACTTTCTTTTGGGGGAAAGGATGACTATATGAATTGAGAAATTAACTATAAATGCTATTTCATCAAAGCTTGTCATACATGAGGATACAACCTTTATGCAAAGGTTTCCACATCCATTTTGTTACCAACAGTTGCATAAACAAACATGTGGACAGAGAGCTGTGCTACTACAAAGCAAATTTGTTCTTGCCATGGTTGAATTTCTAATTCTTACTGATCTATATTCTGCGTTATTTACTCTTAAAATGACTTTGTTGATCATAAAAACAATGTCGTAAAGTTTTGCTTATTTTCTTGATGACAGGGAGAAACAAACAGGACACAAACTAAAAATTGTTACTAATATCATTAAATCAAGTCTCCATTTGCTCTACTGTGGTGTAATTGTGGTAAGTTGTTTCCTAATAACTTGTAAGTTCACCTACGTTTTTGCAAATATCAGTTGGGATTTTTTTTTTCTTAGTAGGCAATAATAATAACCAGATCTGATTAAGAAGGGAGGGGGAAGCCTCTTTAAAGCTATCTGAAAATCTGTAAGTTTACAAGTTTAATTGTTATAATTAGAAAGAGAACAAAAACATAAAAATCAGGATCAAAAATATTCAAATATTCAGATACCAGTGCTAGCATGGAAAAAATTGTAATGTTTTATTACACCTTTGCTTCATTATGTAAAAAATTCAAAACCTGTGGAAAGACAGTTTAATTACCTAAATTTAGGTTTTACCTTGACTCCTCTAGGAAGACAGAGACCAAGAACCCCGAATGCTTTCAATGGCTGGACTATCTACCTTTACTAATGTTTCACAAACCAACTGTTTAGTTGAATATATAATTTCCTAAATTGTATTATATAGATAATACAAATGATATACTCTGTGTATCTTCAGCTATATTTAAAATTCTACATTTTCATAATATATGGGTTCACAGCTATTGCTTACGTGAAAGTGAGAAACATTGTACAAAAAATCAGGGCCCTGGAAAAGGGAGAATATATAGTAACGTACTTAGTTTATCTATTGGTTTTGTTTTATGTTATTGTGTTAACAAATTTGGGTATTTCTCTGTGTTATTAAATATTTTTTGGAATCAAAGTGTTAATGATTGTATCCTGGTACATCACAAAAATACCTATTGTTCTACGTTGCTGCTTTTTTGATGGCTTACTGATTTAAAAGGCACCCTGCATGCATTGTTGGAAATTAAAAATTTGTAAAGGAAAATAGCATATATCTTTCTTTTTATCCCAAGTTAGATCACCCTCCATTTATATTATTATTGGAATTGGGATATATCATTAAGTTGATATATAACTCATTTCCATTTAATTGTAGTTACAATTATCTTACAATCAATGACATGTTAGAACTGATAAAATATAGTCTGGAACCATTGGGCTATTTAGGTATTTAGGTCATCTCTAAACTAAAAATGAAGAGCGGGGTGGACTAATTCAACTAAAAAAAATGCTATTAATGTGAAGCCTAGAAATTAGGTCTTAAATCTGAAGATTTAAGATTTTTTTGACATTAAAAAAATCAAAGAAACAGATTTATTTTGTTCTTTTCATGAATGTCTAAGGAAGTATAATACCTTTGACCCTAACAGATGTTTATTTAAAATCAGAGGACTTCTGCTTCTGGGGAAATAGGGTGTACATACTTTCCTTTTATCTCACTCTAATTAAAACTAAAAGCTCTCAGCATTATATATATCAAACAAACATGAGCAGATTCTAATGGTGGATTGATGGTGGCAGATGAACTAAGGACATTGTTATCTAAGGAACAACATAGCAGTAAATTCCCTCATTTTCTTTTTTGCATCATATATTCCAGACTTGGAGAAGTCAACAACCCCTGTACCACTAACGGCAGTTGGTAAAAATGGTCCCCTAAAATTCTGTTCTTTCTAGTCAAAGGACCATGTCAAGGGCAGGCTAGCCGGACAAAAAACTTTTAGAGAAATACCTCTCCACTTCAAACAAATATCACAGAAAAGACTGAGTCAGATCCTCCCCACATCAACAAAGACTGAATGGGGAGCCTATATTTCCATGCTTGCTAAGCTTGTAACAAAGCACTCCATGTCAGACCCAGGACTGGTATCAGAGCAGGCAGATTTGGGACCTACAGCTTTTTTTCCTCACCAGGCATTAATGATGCCACATCTTATGATGTCAGTAGAGACTGGATAGCCAGCCAGATTTCCACCCCATCCTGCAGCAGAGAGACCCTCTGCCCTCTCCGCTGGAGTAGTATCAGATCTGTCCTGAGGAGTAATAAGGATTGACACTGTAGACCAGCAGTTAAAAGATTGCTTACCCCCTTCTCTGTGGTGTCATGGAGACCACATGAAGAGCAAAAATGAGATATTCATGTCCCTCCCAGCTGGTGAGGTACCATTGGAGGTCTATGAGGAGCCAGAATGACCACTCCTATCCAGCAACAATAAAGATTACCCCTCACTGGGTGTCAAAGAGGCAAAGGGAGGAATCCAGATTCCTACTACAAGAGCATTTCAGAGGAAACCAGCTGAAACAGAAAGTTTAAATAAGATCCGTTCTCATAGCATAGTATCTCAACTGTCCAAATTTCAATAAGAAATCATTAATCAACAAAACAGATTGGTGGTTGCCACAGGCAAGGGTAGGGTCTGGGGAAAATGGGTGAAGGGGGTCAAAAGGTACAAACTTCTAATTATAAAATTAGTCACGCATTAGCTGTGTTCTTTAACCAAAATGTAATTAAATTAAATTAAAAAGTAAATAACAGAAAGATAACAGGAAAACCTCCAAGTACTTAGAGACTACATAGCACACTTCTAAATAATCTATGGGCTAAAGAAGAAGACTCAAGGAAATGAAAAATCATAGACTTAGCTGAATTGAAATAAATACAATATATTCAAAATGCTGGGGGACAAGTAGATCAGTGTTAAAAAGGAAATGTTTATTTTTTTTAACGTTTATTTATTTTTGAGACAGAGAGAGACAGAGCGTGAACAGGGGAGGGGCAGAGAGAGAGGGAGACACAGAATCTGAAACACGCTCCAGGCTCTGAGCTGTCAGCACAGAGCCCGATGTGGGGCTCGAACTCACATACCGTGAGATCATGACCTGAGCCGAAGTCAGACGCTTAACCGACCGAGCCACCCAGGCGCCCCTAAAAAGGAAATGTTTAGCACCAAATGTATACATTGAAAATGGGAAAGGTCTAAAATCAATAGTCTTAGTTTTCATTCTAATAACTTATTAAAATAAGAGTAAAATAAACTAAAAGGAAAGGCACTGAAGAAAATAATAAAAATAAAACTAGAAATCAATGAAATTAAAAACAGAAAAGTAAGGGATGCTGTGCTGGCTCAATGGGTTGAATGTCCAACTCTTGATTTGGGTTCAGGTCATGATCCCAGGATCATGGAATTGAGCCCCGTTTCAGTCTCCATGCTGAGCTTAGAGCCTGCTTAAATTCTTTCTCTCTCCCTCTGTTCCTCTTACCCTCTCTCTCTAAAATAAAACAAAAAGAAAAATAAGGTAAAATCAATGAAACAGTTGGTTATTTGAAAAAAATCAATAAAGTTGACAAATCTCTGGCAAGAACAAATTGAAAGGACACAAATTAACAGTACTACAAAAAAATAAAATAAAATAAATAAATAAGTGATATTGCTACAGACCTGACAGATACCAAAAGGACATTAAGAAAATACTATGGGGTCGCCTGGGTGGGTGGCTGGTTGTTTGAGTGTATCACTTTGGCTCAGGTCATGATCTCATGGTTTGTGAGTTCTAGCCTCACGTCAGGCTCTGTGCTGTCAGTTCAGAGCCTGGAGCCTGCTTCAGATTCTGTGTCTCCCTCTCTCTCTGCCCCTCCCTGCTTGTGCTCTATCTCTCCCTCTGTCAAAAATGAATAAACATTAAACATTTTTTAAAGAAAGAAATTACTATGAACAACTGTATATACATTGACAATTTAAATGAAATGGATTTCTAAATAAACACGAATGATCACCACTTACCCAACATAAATTAGTTTGAAGAATTCTATAACATTAAGAAAATTGAATTTATAATTAAAAAAACTCCACTCTGCCCAAAATATTTTCTAGACCTAGGTAGTTCCACTAGACACACCTCTACAGAAGAATTACACTGTCTCCACAATATTTTCTAAGTCAAAGAGGAGGAAGAACTCCCAATTTATTTTATGAAGCCAAGCCATACAAGGACAGTGCAAAAAAATTATAGGGGCGCCTGGGTGGCTCAGTGGGTTAAGTGTCTGACTCTTGATTTCAGCTCTACAAAAAACCTAGAGCTAACATTATACTTAACGTTAAAAGATTGACTACTTTTGGAAACAAAGCAAGAATGTTCTATTAAGAACATTTAGCACTCATTTAATATGATGCTGGAAGTTATATCTGGTGGAAGAAGTCAAGAAAGGAAATAAAAGGCCTAAAGAGAGGCAAGATACAAGAAAGATATAAAAACATCAATTGTATTTCTGTATACTAGCAATGAATGCAAAAATTAAAGTATAATATTATTTGCAATCCATCAAAAAGGAAAATACTTGTGTAAATCTAATAAAACATATATAAGACTTGAATATAGCAAACTATACAGCACTGTAGTAATCACAGAGAATGTAGATAAATGGAGAGGCATGCTATATTCTTGGACTGAAAGAGTCAGGAGAGTAAAGATGTCAATTTTCCAAAAGTGATACAGAGATTTAACATTATTTCCATCAAAATCTCATCAATATTTATACATTTCTTAAATTTCATTATAATTTAAATATAAAATTATGATGTAACTGAACATAGCTTATATAATTATAATCTATATTGAAAGGCAAAAGAAGTAGAACAGATAATTGAGGTTTTTTTAATATTAAATATAATTTATTGTCAAATCGGTTTCCATACAACACCCAGTGCTCATCCCTACAGATACCCTCCTCAATGACCATAACCCACTTTCCCCTCTCCCCGACCCCCATCAACCTTTAGTTTGTTCTCAGTATATAAGAGCCTCTTATGGTTTGCCTCCCTCCCTCTGTAACTTTTTTTTTTCCCCTTCCCCTCCCCCATGGTCTTCTGTTAAGTTTCTCAGGATCCACATATGAGTGAAAACATATGGTGTTTGTCTTTCTCTGCCTGACTTATTTCCTTAGCATAATACCCTCCAGTTCCATCCATGTTGCTGCAAATGACCATATTTCATTCTGTCTCATTGCCAAGTAGCATTCCATTGTGTATATAAACCACATCTTCTTTACCTATTTGTCAGTTGATGGATATTTATGCTCTTTCCATAATTTGGCTATTGTTGAAAGTGCTGCTATAAACATTGGGGTACATGTGCCCCTATGCATCAGCACTCCTGTATCCCTTGGGTAAATTCCTAGCAGTGCTATTGCTGGGTCGTAGGGTAGGTCTATTTTTAATTTTTTGAGGAACCTCCACACTGTTTTCCAGAGTGGCTGCACCAGTTTGCATTCCCACCAACAGTGCAAGAGGGTTCCCATTTCTCCACATCCTCTCCAGCATCTATAGTCTCCTGATTCATTCATTTTAGCCACTCTGTCCAGTGTGAGGTGGTATCTCAGTGTGGTTTTGATTTGTATTTCCCTGATGAGGAGTGATGTTGAGCATCTTTTCATGTGTCTGTTGGCCATCTGGATGTCTTCTTAAGAAAAGTGTCTATTCATGTCTTCTGCCCATTTCTTCACTGGATTATTTGTTTTTCAGGTGTGGAGTTGGGTGAGTTCTTTATAGATTTTGGATACTAACCCTTTGTCTGATATGTCATTTGCAAAAAAAAAAAAGTCTAAATTTAAAAAGTAGTAACAAAATTAAATGCTGATAAGATTGCATAAAAACTAGGCCACTTATACTTTGCTGTTTGGAATATGACATCACACAGTCACTATAAGATAGTTTGTCCATCTCTTAAAATAAAAACAAAAACAAAAACAAAAACCAACATCCTACAACTACCACATAATCGAGAAACTTCACTCATGGGCATTAGACACAAAAGCTGAAAACATGTTCACACAGAAGATGTATATAAAGACATTTATAGGAGCCTTATCTGTAATAGCCAAAACCTAGACAGACATCCTTCAAAATAGTTAATAAATAAACTGTGGCACATCCACATCATTGGTTACTACTCAGCAATTCAAAGAAATGAACTACTGACACAATAAGTGACTCAGTCTCCACTGAATTATGCTGAGAGAAAAAAAGCCAATCCCAACAGATAATGTACAGCGTGGTTATAATTATTGTACCATTTTTGAAATGGCAAAATTATGGAAATGGGGAACAGATTAGTGGTTGCCAGAGGCTAAGAAGATGGTAGGGGAAGGATGGGCAGTGGGCATGTCCATACAAGGGCACTATGGAAAATTCTTGTGGTGATGGAATCATTCTTTATGTTGAGTGTATAGATGTTGCTGTCCTGGTTGTTATATTATACTATAGTTTTCTAAGATGTTACTTCTATAGAAAGCCAAGTAAAAAGTACACACGACCTCTTTGTGTGATTTCTTACAACTGCATGTGAATCTACAATTATCTCAAAATAAAATGCCCAATTACAAGAAAAAAAAAAATCATGGGGCGCCTGGGTGGCTCAGTCAGTTGAGAGTGCGACTTCAGCCCAGATCATGATCCCACGGTTCGTGGGTTCTAGTACCACATTGGGCTCTGTGCTGACGGATCAGAGCCTGGAGCCTGCTTCAGATTCTGTGTGTCCCTCTCTCTCTGTCCCTCCCCCACTCTGTCTCTCTGTCTCCCAAAAATAAATAAACATTAAAAAAATTAAAAAGAAATCATGATGGGAGTATTATTTTTTACTGAAGGAAAGAACCAGACTCAACCACTACCTAAAGAATATTCCTCAAAGTAAGCACCTCTGAGGAAGTATAGACATAGTCCTGTCAGGGGGTTGATAAGGGTGCCGAGAAAAATACTTAGTCAAATAAAATGTGTATTTTAGGAGATAGCTACATACAAGAAGGATAAGATGTAGTCATACAAGATTAGGACAACATTATTTTTTTATTGTTTTTTTTTTCTATTTTAAGTTTATTTATTTATTTTGAGAGGGACAGAGAAGCAGAGTGGATGTGGGGTGAAGAGAGAGGGAGAGAGAGAATCCCAAGCAGGCCCCATGCTGCCAGTGCAGAGCCTGATGTAGGGCTTGAACCCACCAACCGTGAGATCATGACCTAGGACAAAAATGAGAGATGCTTAACCAACTGAGCCATCCAAACACCCCTGGGACAACTTTAGAACTTAAAATGGTACCAAAATTGTATCAGATCTGTCCCTTAATAGAATTTTTTCTAGTATCAGCACTTCATTGTGTTCTGTTCTCTTTTTGCCATTTAAACCAGACAAGGATAAAACATGGTTATAGTGTTAGAGAGTAAATATTGATTGAATAAAAAACTAGAAGTCTTCTAATTTTTTTCATTAGTTCCCTCTCTGCGATGACATGTTGTTGTCTGTTTCTTCTTGCTTTATTTCCTATACCATCCTTAAAGAAAAAAATCCGGGCACGTGTGGCTCAGTAGGTTAAGCATCCGACTTTGGCTCAGGTCATGATCTCACAGTTCACCAGTTCAAGCCCTGCAACAGGCTCTGTGCTGATAGCTCAGAGCCTGGAACCTGCTTCAGATTCTGTGTCTCCCTCTCTCTCTGCCCCTCCCCTGCTTGCTCTATGTCTCTCTCTCTCAAAAATAAATCAACATTAATAAGTAATAAAAAAAAAAAGAAGAAGAATCTAAAAATGCAAATGAATACCAAGGTAAAAAGGAAATGGTTCTACACTTAAAGGAGTATTCAAGATTTGGATTGTCAGGGATGCTTGGGTGGCTCAGTGGGTTGAGCATCTGGCTCATGATCTTGTTGTTCATAAGATCAGTCTCCATGTCGGGCTCTGTGCTGATGGTGTGAAGCCTGCTTGGGATTCTCTCTCTCTCTCTCTCTCTCTCTCTCTCCCTTTCTCTCTCTGTCCCTCCCTTGCTCATTCTCTCTCTCAAAATAAATAAAATAAACATAAAAAAAAAGGTTTGAATTGGCATTACACTATCTCAACACTGGGAAAAGCGAGAAGCGTGGGTCATGTGTTGAAAATGAAAATACTATGGAGAACGTAGTCTGAGTTAGACATATATTTGGTCAAATTTCAAATGGTATTTCTGTATGTTTATATTAAGCATTATGCCCTCCACCTGATATAAAAGGCTGCTATTTTTTTCTCTCTCTCTCAATCTCTCTATTTTTCTCTACTGTCTCTATTCCATTCCTTTCTTCTCTCCCTTCTCTGCCCCAACATTTTCAAGCTTCTATCATGTTTTTTTTTCATATGAGTTCATTGTCCATGAATCATACTCTCCAGATAGTTCTTAAAGATGGTTCTATGTTTCAGTAAAACAAATAATATTAAATTTTAGGTTTGCATCTCTAGTGGTCTGGAATAATGAAAACATTGTGCCATTATTTATTGTATTCATTTCCCTATAGGCCAAAGATAGAAATCGTTGGAACAGAAATTCAAAAATAAATAAATAACTTTTAAAATAATATTGGGAGCAAGAACAGATATAAGTTCTAAATCCTAAATTCTTCTTATGCCTTGCTCCCTACTCTATTATACCAAGAGTCAGGCCTAGGGGACCAGAGCAAAAACTACTCCAATCCATTGGCACTTCAATTTTTCTCCCCACTGGTCCACTGAATTATTTTCTTATCTCCAGGTGATTCACTATTGAATTTAGATAAAAAAATTCATTATTTTAATGACTATCCAGTCAAAACACTTAAGCATTTCTTTTCTTCTCCCATATTAAAAGAATATATGCATTATAAAATATTCACATCAACATAAAATAAGTAATAGAAAAGAAAAACATTACTAAGATTTTTCTATTTTTACTGATTTGTATGCTTCCCAATTGGACAAGTAAAAATATACACATAGGGTATGGCCCACCAATAAAGATCACAGGGCTATATTTATTTTTAAAATAATCTTGATAATTCACTTTTTGGCTGATCATGTCAGAGCTGATTAAATAAGACAGTTAACATGTCTAATCATGTTAACATTATACTTTGATCTTATGTTATTAGTATTACTTTTGGAAAAAAAATCTTAGACTGTTTATCTTTTTGAGTGTTAATTTAGCTAAACCTACCAAATGTAATCTAAGTATACTTTATACTAGAGACATATGAAATTTTAATGATGTGATTTACTGTGATAAATGAAAAAAGAAACAGGACACTTACCACCGCTCTATAAATGTTCCCCTTTCTCAAGATATTTTACTTCACATTTACTCTTACCAGTATAGATTAGAGACAACCAATAATATATGAGAATTCACCTTTCCTTACACCCATACATTACTTAAAATACCCAGACATTTTGAATTATATGAATATTATGGATATGGGCTTGTGTCTCAACATTGTGTTATTTTATACTTACCTAATTGCCAGTTAAGTCAACTTACTTTTCATGTTTACTGAGAGGCTCTTTAGCTTGCGTTTGTGAGTTCCCTTTTGGTATCTGATAGTTGTTCCTTGAAGGAGTCTTTTTCATTACTCCTGATTTGACTAGGATCCTTCTTTGTCTTCATTTATTTCTGAAAACTATTCTGAATGTGTACTATGTTCCATAACATAGCACTTGTTTATTATTTTAGTGACCCAGTGATAATGCAATGTTAAAGAAATCAGCTATAAAAAGCGATTGCAATATTTACCCACATGTTACTTGGTGGAGTTAATGATGCTTCTGTTTCTGACTATGCAAATATTATTTCATATGGCACTCGACAAAACATCAAACTGTTTTAATTATTTTCTCTTCATTCCCATGTTAAAGGAGGGATTTCCACCCTGGGCTCTGAGGATTGGCTGACACATGACACATAACACTAGGCAGATGAAACTGACAGAAAATTAGTCATATATTCTCACAGCTCAGGGAAAGAAGAAACTGTATGCTATGCAGGGCCATATGGGGTTGTAATTGGGAATAGAGTAAGCCAGCATCTGAGGGAGGTGCCAGGCTTTGTAGTGTCAAAATGGTGGTATGCTCTGATTTCCCATGGAAGGATGTAATTTGCTTGTCTGAATAATTCCATAGGCTGTCAGAGAAGCTTATTGCTCATGGATGAGCGGGAATTGTATCTGACCCTTAGAAAACAGAACGTGTTTGGCAAGGGGACCCTATCAATGGAAGCAGAGTGGGGAGGCCTGATTGCAGTTAGGCCATTTTGAGGCCATCCCAATTTTACTAAATGCCATGGAAGCACATAATGTTGACCTTAATTAAAAGCCTTTATGCCACACATGGGGCATCTGGGTGGTTCAGCTAGTCAAGTGACTGACTCTTGATTTAGCCTTAGGTCATGATATCATGGTGAGATCAAGCACCATGCTGGGCTCTGTGCTGATGGTGCTGGTCCAGCCTGGGATTCTCTCTCTCCCTCTCTCTCTGCTCCCCACCTCTCTCTCTCTCTCTCTCAAAAACTAAAATCCATATATATAAACTGAGTTTATTCTCATTAATATTAACTTTGTTCAGAGATTACCAGATAATTGGGTCCTAGTATTGGTTAGAATTTTCAATGACCACAAGCTAGAAATATTATATAGAATTTTATAGAAATTTTGCTCCTAGAAAGGGAGTTTATTACCACACATTAAAATAATTTATAAATGTTTTCTTGTTCTTAGTTAATCTTTACAAATCTGAATATAGCATTCCCGAGTGTTTCAGAAAACTTTTCTCTGACAGCTGTTGAAAGCTGCCTACCAAGGTGAAGAATATACACAAGTTAAAAAAAAATCCCAGATGCATATTAGTTATCAAATGAACTCAATACAAGCTCTGAAGGAGGAAGAGTTCCCAATATTCACAACTGTTCTCTGAACAACATTCAATGAATTAAAGTACCTGAATCTCCAGGGGAATTGAACATAAATAAAAGATTTATGCTGTTTTTAGTGTACAACAGAGACAAAGTAGAAAAAAAAAGTTTGCATAATTCAAATTTGGATGATACAATGAATAGTCAGGGGAACATAGTAAGAAGTCTACATACTTGTAAATTGATAAAACAATGTCATAACAATAAATGGGTATTGGAAATACATGAGTAAAATCCAATGGGAATAGTGATGAAAAATTGACTTCATTTTTGTTTTTGTCCTACTCAGAAGACAAGTAGTATTCAGATTAAGTTGATTGCTATTTTGATGAATTAAAGCTTACAATTTGACCAATGTGCAAAATGTATAATAAGAATCTAGTATCTTTAATGTGGAAATTAATTTGGTGATATAGAGTACTGTACCAACTTTCAAATTATGAGAAAAGCACAAAACACATATGGGATCATTATCTTTGTATTGGAAGGATAAAGTACATGAGAATCCACACGAGCTCATATACTAAATTAGATATTTACTAAATATCCATATTTACTAAATATACTCATATTTAGTATATGAGTATGTATGAGTATATTTATACTCATATACTAAATTAGATATCTTTTATATAAATGTTAGGCATGTAATTAGCTTTAAGTCATTTATCTTTTTTTTTTATTCACTTAGCCATTCCTTCTATCATTAAGACATGAGTGGTTTACTATTCCTAGGTACTCTGTTAAAAAAATTATAAGCTATTAATAATAGAGACGGCTTCTATTGTCATGAAATGTACAGTATAACATGAAATTTATGGCTGTAGCTCTGAAGTAAGATACCCTGTGGTTAAAGTTTCAGGTTACTTACTATGTCTATCTCATTAAACAGCCAAATAGAATTTTATATGATGAAGAAATGTTCTAAATCTGTTATGTCCAATAATATTGAGCACTTTATATGTGACCAGTAAGATTAAATTTTAATTTTGCTTAATTTTAACTAATTTAAATTTAAATAGTCACATGTGGCTAGTGCCTACATAATGGACTGAGTTGTAGAACTATTATAAATATCAAATACACATAAAGCATTTAATATAACACTTATACCATCATGAATGCTTAATATCAAGTAGTTATTAACATGATGATTAGCATGATGATGATGATGATGATGTAGATTTCTTGGGAAGAGATTAAATAGCTTCAAAATAAGAAAAACATCTCACAAAAACATACTGATATTAAAGTTTAGCAATGGGGACTGATTTCTCAGTAACCATAAGGTAAATATTTATCATTCTCATGCCTACTGTTAAGGTATTAAATGCTCTGAGCATTTAAAAATAACCCAAAACGAAAGCAAAATCCTTGAGGAGTATCAATTTCTCACAACGATGATGTCAGTTACCAATAAAACGCCCCAAAACCAACCAACCAAACAAACAAAAAAGACTTTCAAAAGCTGGGGCTGACACTGACATGCACAGAAGGGAGTCCTGAAGATTTTTTCCTATCAATAAAAGGGTTATTAGAAACATAGCACAATAGAGAATTACTTATATTCTCTAAATTTTAACACTAGAGATTTACATTGGTGTAGTGATGTAATAATATCTTCAATAATTATTAGAAATGGGTCACCCCGTGGTACAACTTTGTGCTAATTTGGAAATGTTTAGAAATTGTTCATCTGTTGGCAATGATTGTGTCTTTTAGAGTACAAATATTCCATAAGGTAAACAGATATTCAAAGTAGCACGATGTCTGGAGTGGTTCCTATTTTAAATATGGATCATTCTTCACAAGAACGTGCAAACTGGAAAGGATGGTCACTTAATGCATCCACACACATTTTCAAATTGAGAAATATATAAAGTGTATGTCAAGAGAACTCTGTTGGATATCTTCTCCAAGTTCCTCTTACTCCTCTGTCTACTCACCACCATTATGTCTGTGACTTAGAAAAATGTTCTGTTTGGATGGCATCAAGGAAATCCATTATCCTTTGGTTTATGTTTGTGTTTTGGAAAATAGAAAAGCTCCAGAATGAGATGAGAGGGTGGGAAGAAAGAATCCCTGCCCTGCCTTTTCATAGCTAAGGAAGGTAAAATTCCCTATTTTTCTTAGCCCTAGGATATCTTATTGGTGCTACTTTTTTTTTTAAAGTGTATTTATTTATTCTGAGAGAGGAACAGAGAGAGTGAGCAGGGGAATGGGGCAGAGAGAGGGAGACAGAGAATCCTGAGCAGGCTCCACGGTGTCAGTGTGGAGCCCAACGAAGGTCTCTAACTCCTAAACCATGAGATCACGACCTGAACCAAAACCAAGAATCAGATTTTCACTGACTGAGCCACCCAGTCACCCTGGTAGTCTTATATCTTGTTTATAACTTCTAAATGATTTGTTTATTAAACTACCCTCTCTCTATTACAAGTGTGATTTGTTTCCTGCCAGAACCCTAACTGATACAAGAGCCAATCTTGGTTGAAATCACATATTTTTTTAATTAATTGAGAAATCTGGATAAAATATTGGGTGAGTTACTGCATGAACACTTTTAAGACTGTCTTTGAAATATGTGCTTTGGGGACTCTAAAACTATTTGGGACTCTGTTGTGGATAAAGGACGCAATATAGATAAGACCATTTGTCAGACAGCTACGTCTTAAAAAAAGAGAGAACAAAGATGTGGACAAATTAAAAGAGAACGAGACTGACTAAGATCAAGTAGAAATGGAAATGATGGCAAGGCGATCTTCTAGATGCCTCTAGAGCAGACAAGTCGTTAGGGTATTATTGAGAATGAGACAAGTGGTAAATTAAGTCTAAAGAAAGACGAAGTAATTGTTTTCATTAAAATTACTGACTATACGCATAAATAAAATATAAGAAGAAAGATAGAAGAATAATGAAGAATAAGCTTAGTCCTAGATAATCTTTAAATATATTCTTGTTTGTTCATAATCCTAGAGCTTCCATGTGCAGTAGAACAAATTGTATGGTATTACACTTTGAGTGAAAAGTTAAAATAACAATGAAAAACAGTCATTTGCATCTTGACCTATTTTATGAACCACTAGAGTCTGTACAAATTAATTTTAATTCCAGGCACAGTATAAATAGAAATTTTGTGATGATGTATTTATATATTCAGTTTCCTCAATGAACTAAAATAATATCAATGTATATCATGATTCCAATTACCACAGCTTTTCCCACCCAACCCACCCCATCTGAAGAGCCCATGCCAACTGGAAAAAGAAATCTGGTAGAGGCTCAGTGTTGTGACTTCTTCCACCAATTATATTTCCAGAGGTTGTTATCTCTTACACAAGATAGCCACAAAATGCAAGGCATTCTAACGGTAATATAATGCTAAAAACACGGACTTTGGAGCTAAGTCCATAATTGCGATGTGGCATTGGTTAAGTTATTCAAAAAACAGAGATGATAGTATCCCTAAACTCTGGTGTGGTTATAGTTATTAGAAAACTTACCTCACGTAAAACCACTATCAATATTATTATTTTGGACCCATCCCAGAGGGCTACATTTGCAGACTCATACTGTACCCAAGCTTAATTCAGTTCTGAGCTTTACTCATAATTAGCAAAGTACACTAAAGGAGAACTACAACCATGTGGTTACCATCAATCAATAATCATGGGGCCCTAAATTTGTCATAGGTAGGTTCCTAAAATCACTTTGTCCACAAGACATCTTTTGGGTTCACAGATGGAAGCACCAACTATTCCTGGTACACGTTAGCATGGGAAATGAGTTCGTCCTGTAGTTTCTACTTTTCATGTATTGCTAATCAAAGCAGAGAAGATACATAATTAAAGATACATGATGCTTTTATTCTCCAGCACAGTTATAGCTCATAAGACCAGGTTTCCGTACAGTAAAAATTCCTGATAGAAAAATATGCCCCGCTAAAAAGATTGCTTAGATACATAATTAGCTCAAAGCAAAACTAGAAAGATGTCCATCCCATTTTGTTCCTAGACATATATCTAACAGAAATATTTACACGACTTTACTGACACATTCAACTATATGAAAATCGGCATGATTCTTAATAACCCAAAACTGACAATAGATCAAATGTCTACCAATAATTAAATGGATAAATGAGATACAGCTGCCTTTCAATAGAATGCTATGCAGCATGTAAAACAAATGAACTACGGCAATATATGTCTTCAACGGATCTCATAAATATACATGTTACAGAATGGAAATACAAAAGTATGCCTACTGCAAAATTCATTTATCAAAAATCCGAAAGCAGGAACAAACAAATGTAGAGAGATGCGTATTCAGGCGGAATTCTTATAGACAAAGGTATTATTACTTTAAGGCTAGTTAGTGGTTTTCTTTAGGGAAAGTAACGGAATTGTTTGGTGGAAAAAAGTAGAATGCTTCAGGGGTAACAAAATACTCTATTTCTTATCTTAGGTGATACTGTATTGGGAGGATGTTTTTCCTTTGGAGGATATGTTTTTTTTTTTTTTAATTTTTTTTCAACGTTTATTTATTTTTGGGACAGAGAGAGACAGAGCATGAACGGGGGAGGAGGGGCAGAGAGAGAGGGAGACACAGAATCGGAAACAGGCTCCAGGCTCTGAGCCATCAGCCCAGAGCCTGACGCGGGGCTCGAACTCACGGACCGAGAGATCGTGACCTGGCTGAAGTCGGACGCTTAACCGACTGCGCCACCCAGGCGCCCCAGAGGATATGTTTTTAAATAATTTGTTACACAGGACTCATATTTTATCCAATTTTCTCTATGTGATTTTACTTGTCATTAGAAGATCCACAGCAAATAATAGACTATATTTACAAAAAGAAACGAGAGGGTACTTGTCTTTATTTTCACAAAAATGGGTGTATATTATACACTTAACTGGATATAATTTTTAGTCCTATGTCTCTGGTGTGAAGGTTGTTTTGAAATATTGTTTGACTTGATAGTTTGCACTGAAGGAAATAAACAGATTACTTGTCTGCATGTACGTGTTTTTTTTTGTTTGTTTGTTTGTTTGTTTTTGTTTTTTTGGCAATGGCCATTTATTGTTTTTGTAGTTTGAGAATAATATACAATAAAATATTTGGCCATGATTTCAGACTTTTGCAATGACTTACCATTAAATAAAATGTTTCTATATCATGGGAACACAATGGACATTGTTGTCTGTCTCTTTCATCCATTCCTACACCATCGGTTTCCAGTCTGTAGTATGAGTGGTTTGAATTGATCTCTGACCTCCAAGAAGGGCCCATGATTGGCATTCCTTCTTACAAAGTTTTTGCTTTAAAATCTGGACTTAAATTGTTCTGGACCAGAATGTTAGGTAGTGGTTGAAAGAAATGAAGTGTTCTCTTCTGGATAGTGTGGGAAAGAAATAGATCTCAAGATGCAGAATCAATTTTACTACTTCAAGATAGCCCAGCCTGTGGATGAAGGTGACGACTACAAGAGAATAATAGACTTGAGAACTTTTCAGTGATACTGAGAGTCACTGAAGCTAAATCAACCTGGGCTTTTTAGTTAGTTGTGAGATGGAAAAGAGATCTCTGTGTACCCTATTCTTTGTGTGGATGTGGGGTAAGTACCTGAATCTCCTTTGTCATTTCTCAGCGTGAGTTGGAGTCTCTGTTATCTGAAATTACATTTTACCTGATAAAATGAAAATCTGGGTGGTGAACAGTCTCGTATGCTTTCATTTACTGAAATTTTTAGATTTGTGGATCTTTAAATTGTTTGAGATATAATTAAAATTTCAGTCTACAAACATTCTTTTTTATTCACATCTGAATAAAATCACAACGGGGTAAGATATACAATGGGTAAATGCATGCTGATCTAAAAACTGTCAGCTGCAAGGAAAATTCATAACCTGCAGATTTTGACTTATTTTGTCTTAAGGCTATACTGCAATTTTGAAAAAAAGAAAATATCTCGAGGTGCCTGCATGGCTCAGTTGGTTAAGCATCTGACTCGATTTAGGCTCAGGTCATGATCTCATGGTTGGTGAGTTCAAGGCCCACGTCAGGCTCCATGCCGACCATGTGGTGCCTGCTTGGGATTCTCTCTCTCTTCCTCTCTCTCTCTGCCCCTGCCTTGCTCTCTCTCTCTGTCTCTCTCAAAACAAATAAAGTTTAAAAAAAAGAAGAAAATATCTCTGAAAGGTAAATAGAAAATCCCTTGATATTTCCAAATGAACATAAAATGTTTTCTACAAAACTAAGTGATTTTGGCATGTGTGCTGTTGTTTATCATAATGTTATGAAGTGATGTTTATATTATGTAAAGCATAAATGCAATTATTTATTCCTGCCAGCCCTGACATCTCATATGCCATCATTTAAAAAATGTCACCATATTTTCTAGCCCTAAATTCCTTTCCCACATTCCCAGTTTCATGACCTGACAGAAGATTATCCCGTCTGAGCTCACAATAGCATTTCTACAAAAATCTGAGTCTTCAGGAAATATTAGATATTGCCTTCACATACAGTTTAACAAGACGTCTTTACAATTATAATCATTAACGCCCAGTTCTTAAATTTGCACATTGAATGAAACCAGAGAATCAGCAACAAAATAAGTAACTATAGGCATAACCTCATTCCAAAATGTAGATACACACTGGAAGCTGAACTATTAGCAAGGGCTAATATATTTCTGCAGAATAGAAGCTTCAATCTGAACTGAAAAATTAATTCTAGGATTTGTTAGATGTGTTAATTGGTTCAACTCACAATTAACATATGAAAAGGAAAGGAAAAGACACTGAAAATAGACTGTGAATTAAAGCAGCAAAAGAAGTAATAGAAATAAACCTTACATGTGACAGCCTGTCACCTCCATAAAATAGGGTTGTGTGGCAAAAAGGCAGCCGTTGCAAAGCACTGTGACACTGATATTCAAGAGCGCACAAATGTTGGTCACATAGACATTTTCTTTGTAAATATTCATGTCATTAATCTTCTTTCAAAAATCACTGAAGTATAAACATGAGCCAGACTTGCATTTGTGCAGAAAGAATGCACAGAAAATGAGTGCGCTACACCCCAGGTTGCTGTTTGTTTGCATGTATTATAGCAACTGTCTATGATATGAGAGTGAGGCTGGATGTTCTGAATGCTTGGTTTACCTGCCGTATATGTAGAGCTCACAATGTATCTTAAGAAACTTAGAAACCCATGGGTCTATGTATTATATCTTTTGTTTGCTTGCTTTCTAAAGTTTATCCTAAAATGGGATCTAAATGAGATTTATATTATAGTAACCTCATTTACCTCTATACATAATGAATTACTGGTTACTTATGTAAGCACGTACTCACACCTACAAACAGAGAGAGAGGGAGAGATTTTTAATATGATTAAAAATCATAGGATTCAATAAAAAATAATACAGATTCAATAATGTATACAATTAGCAAACATCTAGATGCTCAAAGCATTGTGCAAGGAACTAAAGAAGATAAATCCTTGGAGAGAGACTCATCCTCTAGGAGTCAAATGGAATCCTGTCGGTGCTCTTTTAGGGTGTTAGCAAAGTATTATTGAGGTAGAGTACAGAGAATCTACTTTAAGAAATGGTAAAAGGCTTTGTGGAACTTTTTTTTTTAATATGAAATTTATTGTCAAATTGGTTTCCATACAACACCCAGTGCTCATCCCAAAAGGTGCCCTCCTCAATACCCATCACCCACCCTCTCCTCCCTCCCACCCCCCATCAACCCTTAGTTTGTTCTAGTTTTTTAAGTCTCTTATGCTTTGGCTGTCTCCCTCTCTAATCTCTTTTTTTTCCCCTCCCCCATGGACTTCTGTTAAGTTTCTCAGGATCCAGTGGTTTGTGGAACTTTTTAAGAGAGAAAAGGCCGGGGTGATCCAGGTAAAGGAAACAGTATTTGGATCATCATATGTGCAGGCACTTTATTCTGGCCCTGATATAGTTTGTATAGGTAAGGACAGTAAGATGAGTCTGGATAAGTTTGCCAGACTCACCCACCAAGTTTTTATATCTCATGGGATGCCTGAAAGATCACAACAGGTTGACACAAGATCAAATGCACACAGGAACCCTCATTTTAACAGCAATGCTAAAAGTTAAGTGAAGTGTTGTAGGAGAGTAGCAGAGAAACCATTAAGATATTAATGTTATATGTGAAATCAAGTGGGGGTTATTAGTAGGACAGTGGTAGTAGTGATGAAATAAATAGAAATGCTTGAAGAAAAATATTTAGAATGGAGCACCCATGGAGCATCAAATTGTTTGGAGTCAAAGGAAAGAGAGGTGGTCTTAGGACTATCAAGGTTCTGACTCAGTGCCTCGAGGGTGATGGTTAGGAACACTGAACATGAAATATTTTTCAAGAAGAATTAAAATGAGTTGAGACTTTGGACATGTAAATATTGGGGTTGTTAATGGGACATATAAGGTTATATCAGGTTTTTAGTTAAGTAATCATTTCTGAAATTTGAAGCACAGATTTCGCTATTATGTAGCAATATGGAAGTTATTATATATAAAAATGATCTTGTCAATTAAAATTAAAGATTTAGAATCATAACTTATGAAAAATTATGACGATTATGAAAATAATTTAGAGACTATGTAAAGATAGTCAGATCTTTACTATTCGATTCTGCTAGTTGATTCTTGAGATAGGCCTGGATTGCAATGTATTTTCCTCTCAGGACTGCCTTCGCTGCATCCCAAAGCGTTTGGATTGTTGTATTTTCATTTTCATCTGTCTCCATATATTTTTTAAATTTCTTCTCTAATTGCCTGGTTGACCCATTCATTCTTTAGTCGATCCTCTAGTTGAATACTATTATATAAATATCCTGGGTAGAAAAAGGGCACTCAACCAAGAAGGGGAAAAATGACATGAGTTAAATGATTAGTGTTTTATACTTTTCCCACCATCTGATAAAATTTGTTTTACATAATTGATGAGTTAATCAACCAAGCGCTTCACATCTATTTTTAGAAATAACAATATCTTCTACAATATTGGTCTCCAAGCCTTTAAAAAAAATTTAGTAAGACTTTCACATGCTAATAGACCCACACAATCATTTATCATCATTGAGAAGGAATGTAATATTAAAGCCCCAGAAACCACAAATAGAGTACTTAGTGGAACACTCAGCCCAAATCCTTTAGGAGGATTAGCATGTAAACTTCTTAAAACGTCAAAACGTCTTTTACCTCTTTTATGAATAGTTTTTGTCTGTTTTGTTTTTATTTGTTATCCCAGATTCTGTACCTGGGACATAGCATGTACTCAATAACTGTTCACTGAACTGAACTCTGTAAACGACAAAGAGTACATTAATTTTACTTTGTACGACATATTATAATACACACAGAAATTGTATATGTTGTACCATATCATTGTTAGGTAAACCCACTGAAATGGGGCACACATGCTATTATCTCTAATATGCTAAGTCAAGGCTTGGAGAATTAAAGAAATTAAGCATAGTTTATGGAACAACTATAAAATCAAATCTAGAACCTGGTAGTGTCATCTTTAAGGTTAGATCGCATTCAACAATAGCTCTCACATGCATGACACTGCAAGAGCATAAGTCATCATCTTTATACCCTTCAAAACCTACTAGAAAGCATACATAAAATTTCAGAGGACATAATAATTTATCTCATTCTAAATTATTATTATGTTATACACTTTTAAATCCTTATAATAAACTATTGCTCAAGTTTTTAAAAAATTATAAAACATACACGAAACAAACAGTAACATATAGATGATTAATGAATATAGTATTTCAGTAAAAATGTTTAATTTTATAAAGACATAAGACAAACCATAGTTGGAAATTCTTTCATAAACTTTCCTAACACCAATTTCCTTTCTTCCAAAGATAACATTACTTTATTCTGAAATTGGTATTTATATATCTTGAACATACTATTTAACATAACATAATTTAATAATACGTTGTATTATTTTCCTTCCTTTAAAATAGCAAATGTTTGGGGTGTGTGGGTGGCTCAGCTGGTTAAGCGTCTGACTCTCAGTCTGAACTCAAATCAAGATTTCATGGTTTCGTGAGTTCAAGCCCCGCGTCAGGCAGCGCAGAGCCTGCTTGGGATTCTCTCTCTCCCTCTGTCTCTCCCCTTCCCCAGCTCACACTGTCTATGTCTCTCTGAAAATAAATAAATAAAACCTAAAACAGTGTTTTAAATAGCAAATGTTTATTATTAGAATACATTCTGGAAACAGACACTGCTAATAATATCATAAAATGATATAAAGTATCAAACTGTTAATAGAGCATATAAAAATCATGGAAAATTTTAAAAATTCTACTGAAATAAATTAAAGAAGATTATGTGTAAATGGTTAGGCATGTCATATTTATGAATGGGATGTGTCTATATCATGATGATCAACACTTAATAATCAGTACTGCCTGAAGGGATTCTAATAGGGAGGTGTGAGTGTCTATGTTTGTGAAATTTGGAAATCTAACTTTAAAGCTATTATGAAAGAGTAAAATAAAATTTAAAGAAGAGTCATATTGACAAAATTGCTCTAAGAAATATGTAAAAAATGATATAGTATAGTAGTAGCACAGGGATTTTTAAAAAACCCAAAGGAACAGATTAGAAATATGAAGAAATGTTCCCACACATGTATGGAAATGGGTATGTCAATAAGAGTAGTATTAAGTTAAGAAAACTCATTCCTATAGGTAAAAGAAAATGAAGATAAATATCATCTCACCATATTTAGATGTGCAGTCTGTGTGGCTTATAGATATAAATGTGAAAGCTAAGACTATAAAACGTACAAAGATTATGTCTGCTCCTCAATCTGTTCTCCCTTTTCATAGTAAACAACTTGAAAACAATAAAGCAATAAAAGACAAAAATTATGGCTCAAATACAGACATAAAATAAATAAATATTCAGAACTAAATTGTATGTTTCAGGCACCATTGAAATTAGGTGTCACCGTGCAACTAAATTTTCTTCAGCAAAAAGCAAGCAACGGTTATGTTTGCAAATTCTGGGACAACGCATTTAAGAAACTGTGAGCATTTCTTATTTTCCCTTCCTTTGACTGGACAGAGATGATAGGAAGGCCCTAGGGGATATTTCCAGATTGAGTTCTGTGTAGCAGACCCCAGCTGCCTGGATTGGATCAGGCTCAAATATGATCGCCAGCAATAGTGTAGATCCCCTTATCCACGGCTTTTCTGAGTAGGTAGAAAATACAAAAAAGTCACTTTGTTAAGATCCATAGATGATGGTGTATTCTGGAAGCCGAATGTTGAGACAGGAAAGGCATGTATTCCTAATATAAATGGTTACACAAAAATTTGGTGCCTCTTTTTTAAACAGTCCTTGGCAAGAACTTTCTCTTTCCAGCCCTTGCAATGCAAAAGGAAGTACAAGTATGTCCAAACGAGAGGAATTCATCTCTATGCCCAAATGTATATGTGTTGTGGCTGTAGGTATGGCTGCCACAGGAGAAAATTATTGTGTGAATGGGTAAAATTACATGAGCTAAACTTACTTTTTTCATTTGCCTTTTGTGCCTTCTAAATTTTGAATATGTGCATATGAGCCTTTCAATAACATGTGTGTTTCAGTATTTGCGTTATATAAACACACAAAACAAACAAAACACACTTAAAAAGTTTGAATGCACAACTGAAAGGGAAGATAATATGGTATTTGCAATCTCAAATATTGAATATCTGATATAAATTTGTTAATTGAACAGCTTCTTATAACTATCCTTATCTGCTATAGGGAAATATCTACTTAAATATTTATATCTGTTTTAATTATAAATACTCTCACTTTCTGACTCAGAAATATATTTCTAAACATATATTTTATTCATAAACAGTACACATGATTTTTATCTGTTTAAGGTATTCTTCGCAGGATTATTTGAAAGTTTCAAAAGATGGGAATTTACTTAATTTGACTATCTCTAAAGACATAATTAAACAATTATTGTAAAATCAAATGTTGGTATACTATATATTTATATAGAAAAATAAGTCATTTATGTTCCAAAGTATAAATTTCTTGAAGATAAGTTAGATAGTAAAAAAAAATTGTACAGTGTAGAACAATGTGTTTAATATGCTATTATTTGGGTAAAAATGTAAAGAATCTGAATTTGCTGGTATATACTACAAGTGATTCTAAGGATTTTCAAGGAGCTAATTGAATTATCTTCCTTCTGAGAAGAAGAAATGGGAGACTGAAGGAAATAGCCACAGTGGAGACTTAAATTTTTAAAATATTTTAAATGTTGTCTTATATCAATATATTACTCAATAAAGCAGTAAATTAAATAAAATATTTTATAAGGATATGGAAGAGATAAAAGGCAATGAAGCCAGTCTTCAAAAAGCAAATGAAAGGTATATTCTGTGGCCCAACAATCCTTTTCAGGATATATATTTCACAGAAAACTAGTCACAGGTCTCAAAGAGGATATACAGGATGATGATTTAAAACGAATGAGTATAATGGGATGCTCTTTTACATTTAGAGAAAACATTACCAGTTAAACATTCAGAAAAATTGGTCTTAAAAACATGTTAAAACTGGGGTGCCTGGGTGGCTCAGTCGGTTGAGCTTCTGATTTTGGCTCAAGTCATGATCTCCCGGTCTGTGAGTTCGAGCCCCGTGTCAGGCTCTGTGCTGACAGCTCAGCCCGGAGCCTGTTTCAGATTCTGTCTCTCCCTCTCTCTCTGACCCTCCCCCATTCATGCTGTGTCTCTCTCTGTCTCAAAAATAAATAAACATTAAAAAAATACATGTGAAAACAAAACAGAATGACATCTCTAGCACAACCGCAGTTTGGTAAATTGAAAATACATTTACAAAAAGCAGCATTATGTATCATTCAAGGATACATTCCTACAGAAGATCAATATCCAACACATTAGCATGGGTGTCTAAAGTGAAAAGGGAAGTATTAGTAATACATTGCTGCATACCAAAATACTCTAACACTCAACAGCTTAAAGCAATAACCAATTTTACATCAGTTTCTAAGGGTCAGGAATCTAGGAATGGCTTAGTGGGGTGGGTTTCTCTTGAGATTACGGTCAAAATGTGGGTCAGCCCAAAAGTGTCTAAAGGTTTAATGGGGATTGGAGGGCCACCTTCCAAGAATGACTTGGATAATACAAGGCAGGTGGCTGGTGGCATCCATTCCTTGCCACCTCACTGGGCTGGCCTGAATGTCCTTAAGACATGGCATCTGGCTGTCCCAGTGCAAGTGTAATCAGAGAGAAAGAGAATGAGCAAGATATAAACTGCAAGGTTTATCAGTCTCAGAAGGTGGCATAACATCACTCCTCCAATATTCTACAGATCACACAGACCGATGCTGGTACAGGTGACAAGAGACTACACACATTGGCAGGTATCATTAGGTGCCATCTTTGAAGCTGACAATCACGGATAGTAAAAATGAAGATCAGAAACAAGGGAAATATCATATACAATCAAGTTGAACAAAAAACTACTCATATACTGCTTACTGCTGATAGTAGCATGAAGTGATATAATTAGCTTGGTTTTATTGCCTGAATACAAAGGAAAACACACATACAAATGTGTTATTCATGAAAATGTCCATAGCTATCCATTCTCTTGTTGATAACATATTTCCAATAAGTTTTTATTACAAATAACGATGCAATGAAAATTTCTGTAGAGAACTCCTTGTGTACAAGTACAAATGTTTTACTAAAAGATATATACTTACAAGTAGAAATGTCAACTTTTGTTTGATCATGTCCAACTATACTAGTTGGTGCCAAGTTTCTCCCCAAATTGGACATAATAATGTACAGTCGCGTCAGCAGTAAATGAGAGATCCCATCTTTATTATCCTTGCCAATTATGGTACATGTCAAGTTTGAATCTGATGGATACGAAATGGAATATTGTGTCACATTTTTTCCCAATTATTCCTGAATTTAAGCACCTATTCACATTTGTTAGATGCATATTTCCACTTATGTGAATGTTCCTTTTAAGACTTTTTCCCATTTTTTTTAAAAAAATGGGGTTATCTGTGCTATTATTTTATCATTCTTTTTGTAATCTGATTAGAAATCTTTTGACTCTGCCTTACAATAATTATCTCTAAATCTGTGGCTTGTATTAATTATTTTTCTTACAGTATCTTTTGATGGACAGAAATATTCATTGCATGGTAGTCCAATTTATACAATTTTCATTTTGTGGTTTATACTTTTGTATTTTTCTTGAGAAATCCTTCTTAAGATTGTACAGTTTTCTCCACATTTTTAACGCAACTGTAAAGAATTTGCTTTCAGTTCTGGTCCTTGATATGTGTGAAACTTAAATTTATGTATTTTTTTAAAATAAGGTAGAATTACATTTTACTTTCTACAGTGATAGTTGTCCTACAATGATTTTTGAAAATACATAATTTTATATGATTTGTTAATGTATCCTCTTAAATACTAAGTTTCAATACATACATGCTCTACTCTGGGTTCTCTTTACATCCCTTTGGTATATTATCTACAAAATTGCACACTACCCAAATTACTCAATTCATAATAAATCTTTGTATTGTTTTTTAACTTCCCATTTCATTATTCCTCATAATTTTGACAATTCTAAGCCATTTGATCTTACATGAACTTGGTAAGTTCCACCTAAAAATTTGTTTTTATCAAAATTTCTCTGAATTTATAAATAAGCTATCAGAGGACAACATCTATGAACTACAGACTATTTCCACCTACGGAAGGGTTACTTTTCTGTTTGTTTAGCTCTTATTTCATATCCTCCAGTAGCATTTCATAATTTACTCTATAAATATCTTAAATATATTTTATTAAATTTATTACTAGGTAACTTACAATTTTTTGCTGTTATTGCAGAATAAGATATTTTCATTATTATATTTTAAAATTGGTTGCTGCTAGTGTATAGAAATGGCATTGATTTCTGGATCCTGATCTTGTATCTGGCACCTTGCTGAAATTTCTGATCAATTCTTATTGCTTCTGGATTTCATTAGATTATATATGTTCACAATCATATCATCTTCAAATGACTAACATTACAACTGTTCTATTTCATTTACTTTTATTGCTTTCTTATATTATCTAGGGCCAGTAATGTATGAAATAATGGCAGTGATACTTAGTACCTTTTCCTTTGTCCAATGAAGGTGTTTCTAAAGTTTTCCTTTAGGAAAGATGTATGCCCTGCACTACATGGTGGTAAAGCAGGTCTTCCCGTTTACTAAGCTTTTTCTTCCCAGTTTACAAAGAGTTTATACCATGCATGAGTGTTAATCTGTATAAATTATTTTTCCGAATCCATTTACCTGATTATATAGCTTTTTAAAAATAATCTGATAGATTATATTATTATAGGATTCTACATTTGGTGTTATATAGTTTGTTTAGTGGATATTTATGTATACATTTGCAAATAAGATTGTATGTGTTTATTTAAGCTGTACAAGGTACGTACTTTTGGTGGTAATTTGGTAGTAATTTTGATGTCTCATGAAAATGAAGTAGATAAATGCTTCTTCTTCCTCCCGCCCGCCCGCTTCTAAAACACTCAAATAAAGTAGAAGTTTTATGTTCCATGAGGTTTTGGTAAAAATGTTTCTTAAACCACCTTGCTCTGGTGTCTTTCAATGGTGATTTTTTTTCTTTTGACTATTAATTCCATGGTTTCAGTTCAGATAAGTTTTTCATCTGTTCTTGACTAAATTGGACATAATTTGATTTGAAATTGATATCAATGTTACAAAATTTACTGACATACACTTTTCTTTTCTACTGCTCTTTAAAATTTTACAACACTTTTTATCTTTCCTTGACGCCTATGTTAGATTATTTTTAAAGTTTTGTTTTGCAAATTTTTCTTCTCTTAATTATTTTATCCTTTCCACTTTCCTCAGTTTTATTTAAGCCTAGTTTCTTGCTTGACATCCTTATATGATGCTCTTAAAAGTATTATAACATAGGGGTACCTGGGTGGCTCAGTTGGTTGAACATCTGCCTTTGGCTCAGGTCATGATCTCACAGTTCATGGGTTCGAGTCCCGTGTTGGGCTTGTCAGTGCAGCACTTGCTTGGGATCCTCTGTCCCCCTCTTTCTGCCCCTCCCCCACTTATGCTGTCTCAAAAAAATTTTTTTTTTTAAATTTTTGTTTTTACATTTATTTATTTTTGAGAGACAGAGTGAGACAAAGTGAGAATGGGAGAGGGGCAGAGAGGGAAGGAGACACAGGATCAGAAGCAGGCTCCAGGCTCTGAGCTGTCGGCACAGAGCCCGACGCGGGGCTTGAACCCACAGACTGTGAGATCATGACCTGAGCCGAAGTCGGATGCTCAACCGACTGAGCCACCCAGGCGCCCCCAAAATTTTTTTTTTTAAAAAAAAAAGCATTACAACATAAAGGATAATTTCAAATACAGCCTAATCTCTGTTCTATAAGTTTTGATATTTGATCTTTTCAACTTTGTTTAGTTGTAAACTATTGAACAACACCATAATTTCTCATAATCTATGAATTTCTTAGAATTTTTAAATCTGGTTTTAAAGGGTTCTTTGAATATTTGTATCTGCCCGAGGGCGGCCAGATTTTTCTTTATTTTTTACAGTCTTCAAGAGTCACACTGGATAGGGTGACTCTCGGTTCCACTTCCCAGTTCGTGAGGCCTCAAAGCCTGCTCTCCTCCCAAGCCACTGTTGGAAGGCCAGCCTATTCTTGACCAAGCGAGGCTGGTACATAGTCCCCTTTATAACTTTGGCTCCTGTTTCTTTTGAACGTTCTGTTTATTTTGGAGGCTTTGCTTTTTATTTTTCATTTTATGGGGTTTCAGCTATTTTTTAAGACTCATATATGATAATAATTTTTATATGATACTTCTATGAATTTTGAGAAGACAGATATTCTGGCTATCTTTATGGAAACAAAAACCAAACAAAACTTATCCAAAACTCTTGTATAAAAGTTAATTCTGAATTATTACATGTATTCCTTAAGTATATGGATTAAAATATTCCATTCAGCTTTCTTCTTCTTGTTATTTAAAAAAAGGGCCACTATCATCTAATCATCATGAACTTTTAGAATATTTGTCTTTTTCGTCTGGTACCTTTTCTTTATTTTCTTTATTTTTATTTTTAACAGCTTCATTGAGATACAACTTATATAAAAAGAACTGCACAGATTTAATGCCTGCAATTTGATGAATCTGGACATATGCCAACACTCATGATACCATCACCGCAATCAAAATGATAGACATACCCAACACCTCCCAAAGTGGCCTGTATCCTTTCTTTTGTTTTGTGGTAAAAACATTTAACATAATATCTAGCCATACTATGTTGTTAGCCTAGGGACTGTGTTTTATAGCAGATCTCTAGAACTTATTCATCTAGTGTAAATGAAACTTTGTAACCATGGAACACCTTCTCTATGTCCCTTGCCTCAGCCTATGGCAACTACTAGTGTATCTTCTGTTTCATGAGTTTCATTATCTTTTTTTCAGTTTTATAAATATGTCAGTTTTTTCTAAAAATCTGTAGACTTAATACATTTTCAAAGAAAATTGCAGCAGATTTTTAAAATTGTGGTAAAATGTACAACACATAAAATCAATCCTTTTGACGCTGCACTTTATTTATTTATTTATTTTTAATTTGCATCCAAGTTAGTTAGCATATATAGTGCAATAATGACTTCAGGAGTAGATCTAGTAATTCATCCTCTACATATAACGCCCAGTGCTCATCCCAACAAGTGTCCTCCTTAATGCCTCTTGCCCATTTAGCACATTGCCCAACCCACAAACCCTCCAGCAATCCTCATTTTGTTCTCTATATTTAAGAGTATCTTATGTTTTATTCTCCTTTTTGGTTTTATATTATTTTTACTTCTCTTCCTTTATGATCATCTGTTCTATATCTTATATTCCACATATGAGTGAAGTCATATGATATTTTTCTTCCTCTGACTGACTAATCTCACTTAGCGTTATTCCCTTTAGTTCCATCCATGTTGCAAGTGGCAAGATTTCATTCGTTTTCACTGCCAAGTAATACTCCATTGTATGTATATACCACTTCTTTATCCATTCATCCATCGATGGACATTTGGGCTCTTTCCATACTTTGGCTATTGTTGATAGTGCTGCTATAAACATGGGGGTGCGTGTGCTCTTTCTAAACAGCATACCTGTATCCCTTGGATAAATACCTAGTAGTGCAATTGCTGGGTCATAGGGGTAGTTCTATTTTTAATTATATGAGGAACCTCCATACTGTTTTCAGAGTGGCTGCCCCAACTTGCATTCCCACCAAGAGTGCAAGAGAATTCCTCTTTCTCCACATCCTTGCCAACATCTGTTGTGGCTGAGTTGTTAATGTTAGCCATTCTGACAGGTGTGAGGTGGTATCTCATTGTGGATTTAATTTCTATTTCTCTGATGATGAGTGATGTTAAGCATTTTTTTTTTCATGTGTCTGTTAGCCATCTGGATGCCTTCTTTAGAAAAGTGTCTATTCATGTCTTTTGCCCATTTCTTCAGTGGATTATTTGTTTTATGGGTGTTGAGTTTGATAAGTTCTTTATGGATTTTGGATATTAGCCCTTTATCTGATATGTCATTTGCAAATATCTTCTCCCATTCTGTGGGTTGCCTTCACTGTTTCCTTCACTGTACAGAAACTTTTTATTTTGATGAAGTCCCACTAGTTCATTTTTGCTTTTATTTTCCTTGCCACTGGAGACATGTTGAGTAAGAAGTTTCTCTGCCCGAGGTCAAAGAAGTTCTGCCTGCTTTCTCCTTGAGGATTTTGATTGCTTTCTGTCTTATATTTAAGTCTTTAATCCATTTTGAGTTTATTTTTGTGTATGGTGTAAAAAAGTGGTCCAGGTTTATTTTTCTGCACGTTGCTGTCCTGTTTTCCCAACACCGTTTGGTGAAGAGACTGTTTTGTTTTTTTTTTTCCATTCTTTTCTGTTTTGTCAAAGATTAGTTGGGCATACATTTGTGGGTCCATTGTTGGGCTCTCTATTCTGTTCCATCACTCCAAGTGTTTGTTTTTGTGCCTGTACCATGCTGTCTTGATGATTACAGCTTTGTAGTAGATCTTGAAGTCTGGAATTGTGATGTCTCCAGCTTTGTTTTTCTTTTTCAGGATTGCTTTGGCTATTCAGGGTCTTTTCTGGTTCCAGATAAATTTTAGGATTGCTCATTCCAGCTCTGTAAAGAATGCTGGTGTTATTTTGATAGGGATTGCATTGAATATGTAGATTGCTTTGGGTAATAGCAACATTTTAACAATATTTGTTCTTCCAATCCATGGAACATTTTTCCTGTGTGTGTGTGGGTGTGGGTGTGCACGGGTGTGTCTTCAATTTCTTTCATAAGCTTTCTATAGTTCTCAGTGTATAGGTTTTTCAACTCTTCCGTTAGGTTTATTCCTAGGTATTTTATGGGTTTTGGTGGAATTGTAAATGGGATAGATTCCTTGATTTGCCTTTCTCCTGCTTCATTATTGGTGTATAGAAATGCAACTGAATTCTGTGCATTGATTTCATATCCTGCGACTTTGCTGAATTAACAAATCAGTTCTAGCAGTTTTTTTGGTGGTATCTTTTGGGTTTTCCATACAGAGTATCATGTCATCTGAAAAGAGTGGAAGATTAACTTCCTCCTTGCAGATTTGTATGCATTTTATTTTTTGTGTTGTCTGATTGCTGAGGCTAGGACTTCCAATATTATGTTGGATAACGGTGGTAAGATCAGACATTCCTGTCATGTTCCTGACCTTAGGGGGAAAGTTTTGTTTTTCCCCATTGAGGATGATATTAGTAGTGGGTCTTTTGTCTACAGCTTTTATGATCTTGAGGTATGATCCTTCTATTCCTGATTTCTTTAGGGTTTTTTATCAAGATAAAATGTTGTATTTGATCAAATGCTTTCTCTGCATCCATTGAGAGGATCACGTGGTTCTTTTTCTTTCTTTTATTAACGTGATATATCACATTAATTGATTTGCGGATTATGAATCAGTCTTGCATCCTAGGTATAAATCCTACTTGATCATGGTGAATAATTCTTTTAATGCATTGTTGGATTCTGTTGGCTAGTATCTTGTTGAGAATTTTTGCATCCATGTTCATCAGGGAAATTTGTCTAGAGGTCTCCTTTTTAGCAGGGTCCTTGTCTGGTTTTGGGATCAAGGTAATGCTGGCATCATAGAATGAGTTTGGAAGGTTTCTTTTCATTTCTTTTTTTTGGAACAGCTTCAAGATAATAGGTGTCAACTCTTTCTTAAATGTTTGGTAGAATTTGAGGCGCCTGCATGGCTCAGTCGTTTGAACGTCCGACTTTGGCTCAGGTCATGATATCATGGTTTGTGAGTTTGTGACCAGTATCAGGCTCTGGGCTGAGAGCCAGAGCCTGGAGCCTGCTTCAGATTCTGTGTCTCCCTCTCTCTCTGTCCCTCCCCCACCCATGCTCTGTCTCTCTCTCTCAAAAATAAATAGACATTGAAAAAAATTTTTTAGTTATTTACAAAAAATGTTTCATAGAATTCCCCTGGAAAACCATCTGTCTCTGGATTCTTGTTTTTGGTGAGATTTTATTACTAATTCAATTTATTTACTTGTTATGGGTCTGTTCAAATTCTCTATTTCTTCCTGTTTCATTTTTGGTAGTTTATATGTTTCTAGGAATTTATCCATTTCTTCCAGATTGCCCAACTTATTGGCATATAATTGCTCATAATAGTCTCTTGTTATTGTTTGTATTTCTGCTGTGTTGGTTGTGATCTCTCCTCTTTCATTTTTATTTGATTTATTTGGGTCCTTTTCTTTTTCTTTTTCATCAAACTGGCTACGGGTTATCAATTTAGTTAATTATTTCAAAAAGCCAGCTCCTGATTTCATTGATCTGTTCAATTATTGCTTTAAATTTTTGTAATGTTTATTTATTTTTAAGACAGACAGAGTGAGAGCACGGGAGGGGCAGAGGGAGAGGGAGACACAGAATCTCAAGAAGGTTCCAGGCTCTGAGCTGTCAGCACAGAGCCTGATGTGAGGCTCGAACTCATAAACTGTGAGATCATGACCTAAGCCAAAGTTGGACGCTCAACCAATTTAGCCATCCAGGTGCCCCAGTTCTACTTTTTTTTTTTTTTTTTTTGATAGCGTTGATTTTCCCTGTATTCTTTATTACCGTCTTCTGCTGTTTTTGGGTTTTATTGGCTGTTCTTTTTCCAGTCTTTAAGGTGTATGGTTAAGTTGCATATCTTAGACCATTCTTCCTTCTTAAGGAAGGCCTGTCTTGCTATATACTTCCCTCTTATGTCTGCCTTTGCTGCATCCCACAGGTTTGGGGCTGTCATGTTATCATGACATTTATCATTTATTTATTTTTGAGAGACAAAGAGAGGCAGATCATGAGTGGGGGAGAGGCAGAGAGAGAGGGAGACACATAATCCAAAGCAGGCTCCAGGCTCTGAACTGTAAACACAGAGCCCGACAAGGGGCTCGAACCCACAAATCATGAGATCATGACCTGGGCCGAAGTTGGATGCTTAACTGACTGAGCCATCCAGGCATCTCTCCATGTACTTTTTAATTTCCTCATTAACCTATTCATTCTTTAGTAGGATGTTCTTTAATCTCCACTATTCGTTGTCTTTCCAAATTTTTTTCCAAATAATTTCCTATGATTTCATGTTTCATAACATTGTGGTCTGAAAATATGCACAGTATGATCTCGATTTTTTGGACTTGTTGAAGGCTGATTTGTAACACAGTATGTGATCTATTCTGGAGAATGTTCCATGTGCACTCGAGAAGAAGGTGTATTCTGCTGCTTTAAGATGAAATGTTCTGAATATATCTGTTAAGTCCATCCGGTCCAGTGTGTCTTTCAAAGCCATTATTTCCTTGTTGATTTTCTGTTTAGATGATCTGTCCATTGTTATAAGTGGGGTGTTGAAGTTCCCTACTATTATGGTATTATTATCAGTGAACTTTATGTTTGTGATCAATTGATTTATATATTTGGGTTACTTCACATTTGGAGCATAAATGTTTACAATTGTTGGATCTTGGTGGATAGACGCCTTAATTATGATATAATGCCCCTTTTCATATGTTGTTATAGGCTTTATTTTAAAATCTACATTGTCTGATATAAGTATGGCTACTCTGGCTTTCTTTTGGTGACCATTAGCATGATAGATGGTTCTCCATCCCCTGACTTTCAATCTGAATGTGTCTTTAGGTATAAAATAGACCTCTTATAAAGTATATATACATATCTTGTTTTCTTATCCATTCTGTTGCCCTATGTCATTTTATTGGGGAATTTAGACCATTGACATTTGGAGAGAATCCTGAAAGATATGAATTTGTTGCCATTGTTTTGCCTGTAGAGTTGGAGTTTCTGGTGGTGTTCTCTGTTCCCTCCTAGTCTTTGTCACTTTTGGTCTTTTTGCTTTGTTTCATCTTTTCTCCTATCAGAGAGTCCCTTTTAGAATTTCTTGCAGGGATGGTTAAGTGGTCACAAACTCCTTTAGTTTTTTGTTTGTCTGGGAAACTCTTTATTTCTCCTTCTATTTTGAATGACAGCCTTGCTGGATAAAGTGTTCTTGGCTGCATATTTTTTCCAATTCAGCGTGTTGAATATATCCTGCCACTCCTTTCTAGCCTGACAAATTTCTGTGGATTGGTCTGCTGCGAACCTGAATAGTCTCCCTTTATAGGTTAAGAACTTTTTTTTTCCCTTGCTGCTTTCATAATTCTTTCCTTATCTGTATATTTTGTGAATTTGACTATGAATATGCCTTGGTGATGGCTGGTTTTTGCTGAATTTAATGGGAGTTCTCTGTGTTTCTTGCACTTTGATGTCTGTGTCTTTCCCCAGGTTAGGAAATTTTCCACTATGATTTGCTCACTTAACCCTTCTACCCCTTTTCTCTCTCTTCATTTTCTGGGATTCCTATGACTCAGATGTTATTCCTTTTTATTGAGTCACTGAGTTCTCTAATTCTTATATCATGCTCTTCTGACTTAGTCCCCCCCTTTTTTCTGCCTCATTATTCTCCATAATTTTGTCCTCTATATCACTGATTCACTGCTTCATCCATCCTTGCCACCGTGGGAATGATTTGAGATTGCATCTTAGTTATAGTGTTTTCAATTTTGTCCTGACTAGATTTTACTTCTTTATCTCTGCAGAAAGGGATTCTATGCTTTTTTCAACCCCAGCTAGTATTCTTACTATCATGATTCTAAATAATAGTTCAGACATCTTGCTTATGTCTGTGTTGATTAAGTCCCCTGCTGACATTTCTTCTTGTTCTTTCTTTTGGGGTGAAATCCTTCATTTTGTCATTTTGGAGAAAGAAAAAGAATTAATAATATAAAAAATGAAAAGTAAAAAGATGAAAAACAACACAAAAAATCAAATAAAGGAAGCTAGATCCTAGATATATTTTGGTCTGGTTATTGAAGAAAGGTTGATTGAATAGAGAATAAAAGGGAAAGAAAAGAAAAGAAAAAGAAAAAAAAGTAAAAAAAAAAATAAAAATCAAGAAAATGTATACAATAAAATGTATTAGAGAGCTAAAATAGAATGAAAAAATACATTTCAAAAAACATATATAGTAAAAATATTTTTTAAAGATTTTTATAAAAGCAGAAAATAAAATTTTTCTCTTTCTTTATCCAAGAATAAGATAAGATAGGAAAAGATATCAAAAGAAAAAGAAAAAGAAAACATAAAACAAACCAACAAAAAAGACCAAATAGATGGACCAGAGAACAGAATGAAACCTGAATGAAATTACATCCAGTTTCCCCTAGCAGTCAACTATGAGTCACTTTATAGTCTGGACACATGGTGGAGAGACTTGTGATGGTCCTCTAGGTCTTGGTTGGTGCTGTTGGACCCAGCTTGGTGTATTAGCTTTGTTCTCCACTAGGTCGCACTGCTTAGCTTATTGGGTTGGATTGGTGTGGCACACATGCAAGTGTGTACACATGCACATGAGAGGTGAAAATGGTGTCACCAAACTTCCCAGTCTCTGGCATCAGAATTTTCTCTCCTGGCCAACAATCAAGCACCCTTCCTTTGTCTTCAGCTTCCTTCCACAACCCTTTTCTATCCTCTCTGCATCCAAGCTGTCAGCCTGCCAGACAGCACCTCCCTCCAGAATTTTATCTCAGATGGGGCTGTTTCCAAACCCCCCATTTCTGAGAGCCTTGAGGCTTAGACCCACTCTGACTTTATGGGGGAGGGTCTCGCTGAGCGATGGTCTGATGCTGGCTTGTCCCTGGGACATTCCTGTGATTATGCTGCTGTAAAGGCTCAGAGGCTGTGACTGGATGCCAGCTTGCCCCAAATTAGTTCATGTGACCTTGTAGGGGTAGCGTTTTAGGGATTATCATAAATCACAATACAACACACAACCCATGTCAAATCTCATTGCACCCTGGCGTTTTTGTTCCAATACAACAATTAAGTTCTCTCAGGTCTGCTGGGACCTTTGCCTGTGGGGAGGCTTTACACTCTCTACCAAATGCCCTCCTAGGAAGGAGGTGGACTGCTTCTCCCTGTGTGGCTTGTAGACCTTTCGGACTTCACAGCCAGTTCCTGGGGATTCACCCTTCCCACCAGAGCACCACCAGGATTGGACTGCAGAATTTCTGATGTTACTCTGCTCTGTTTGTAGAATCTTAATGATATTGAAACCCTCTCCTTTCTCCTTTCTCCCTTTCTTGTTTAAGCAATTGTGGGTACTTCCACTCTTACTTTCCAGCTACTTTTGGGGAGAGTGCCCTTCTACTCTCCCCTCTTTCTCTGTCTTCTCTCCACAAATACTGCTCTATACCAACTATGGCTTCTCTTTCCCCCAGTTTACCTCTCTGCACCACGTACTTGCCAAGTTCTGTGGCTCAAGTTATGTAGATTACTGTGTTAATCCTCAGATCAATTTCGTAGGTGTGCAGAATGGTTTGATGCTGATCTAGCTGCATTACAGGAACAAGAGAAGCAGAGAACTTCCATGATGCTCCACCATCTTGGTCCTTCCTCCTCTCCTGTGATACCTTTTAAATTTTTTCTGGTTGGTGTTTGACAATTTCATTATCAGGCATCTAATTATGGCTGAACATTTTAAATTTTTCTTCAGAACTCAAACTTTCAACCTAAGGATTTATTTATTTCTTAATTTTTAAAAGTTTTAGCCATTATGCCTTTGTATATTGCAAGTCTCATTTCACCACTGAGCTGGTATTAGTCTCTTGTTCTGCATGACATGTATTTATTCTCCTTACCTCCCTTTGAACCATCTGCCTACTCTGAATCAGGGTCTGACCCAATGGGGATGGCCTTTCTGGATCACTTACATTATTAAATATTTTATTTCAAAAGTTGTTTATTTCATACATTTTAGATTGCCAATGTTTTCCCAATTTGCTGTCTTTTTATTTTTTACTTTTTATTGCTAATTATTTGGGACAAGGAGTTCAATGAATTAATTTATCAAATTGTTTTAACTGAAGTCCCCTGATATGCAAATGGAGGTGGATAAATTCCATAAAAAACTTGCTTATTAAGTTTGAAATTGGCATAAATTTATAACATATTTTAGATACATGGATGATAGAATTTAAATTTAAAAATTATTCACATGTGTGATTATTGTACTGAAAATGTTTAGCAGCAGTAACTGTAGTATCTGATGTTGTTAATATAGCTAAAATCTTGGCAACCAATCTTGGTGTATTAGTTTTTTAAAAATGCAATATACATTAGTTAAATGTGATTGCTGAATTCCTATAATTTACCAGAAATTGTACCAGGTTCTGAAAATATAGTAGTGAGTAAAACATCCTGGCAAAAGAATATTACAGAAATAAACAGATAAATATAGGTTAAAAATTGTAATAAAAGCTATGGATTTAAAAGGGAACTAGGAGAGACAGGAGGACTAAACAAGGCTAGGAATTGTGATAGTCTTTTCAAGACATATTTCACCTGAATCTGGAATGAACAAATAAGGAGACACTTGCTAGTAATGAATGTTGAATGTGTTCTAGGCACACACACAAAAAAATTTGTTCAAAAATGCTGAGTCAGAAAATAATTGTTTTCTTCTAGAAATTAGAAATTAGCTGAAACAGAGAGAAAAGGGAGAAGTGACAAGAAAGGAATTTGAGAAGTTAACAGGGTCCAGATCCCAAAAGGATTTTAGGCCATGTTTTGAGTTTGGATCATAATTGAATTTCACAGGAAAGCCATGATACAAATTCAAGTAAATAATTTAAATGATTTTATTCACAATACATGTTTGCTGATACAATAACTGCTTTTGTGTGATGGATGAATAGCATCAGGTTAGACGCGTAATTGTAACAACAAATGTATGTACTCACCAGCCATATTAGTTAAATTTAAATTTTTCTGCCATTAGCTGCGTCACTAGAATTTGAGCACTATGAACCCACTTTCATTCCCTCACTTCAAACTATTTCTTGTTGTCCTTCTGAAAAATATAAGAAATAGGTTAAAGATTCTTGAAGTAAATAGTACATTCTGTCTAGGAGTGGCCCAGTGTGATGGTTAATTTTGTGTGTCAACTTGGTTGGGCCACAATGCCGAGAGATGTGGTCAAACATTTTTCTGGATGTTTCTGTGAGAATGTTTTTGGATGAGATTAGCGTTTACATCAGTAGACTTTGAGTAAAGCAGATTGCCCTCCATAATGTGGATAGGCCACCTTCAATCAACTCAAGGCTTGAACAGAACAAAGGACTGACATTTCTGAAGCAAGAAGGAATTTTGCCAGCAGACAGGTTTGAGCCTTGAACTGCAACCTTGACTCCTTTGGGTTTCTCACCAGTTCACCCTGCGGGCTTTGGACTTGCCAGTTTCCATAATCACATGATCCAATTCTTTGCAATCTCTCTCTCCATCTTATTGGTTCTGAGAAGGAGAACTTTGTTTTTTATCCTACTTATTAACTTTTTCACGGGTGCTACTGGAAATAATATTTTCCATTCTGGTATTTAATTTGCCTGCCTTCATCTCCTGTGAGAAGAGCAATAGTGCAATTAAATCATTTTCCTATTTTTTGCTTCCTTATTAATTTTAATTTATCCCTTAGAAGATCAACAAT
This sequence comes from Puma concolor, assembly GCF_028749965.1. Classification (NCBI taxonomy): domain Eukaryota; kingdom Metazoa; phylum Chordata; class Mammalia; order Carnivora; family Felidae; genus Puma; species Puma concolor. The sequence goes on from NC_141670.1 coordinate 92,541,582, forward strand.
GCCTTACCCCAAATGCATTGTGAGGAGGCCTTCAGCTACCAAGCTCTATTACTTGCCTTTACCTGAGTACCTTCTCATGCATATGCATATTATAGTAAGTACTTTTACTTACACTGTCAGTATAGTGTTCCATTGGGACTATTCCCTAACTTAACAGAACTGATAATGCTGTTTTCAGGACTCCTCTTGGGACATCTTTTTATCCTTTTCTTTTTAAATTTAATTATAATAATATAATCCTTAAATTATAGTATTTATAGCCAAGCAAATTCTGCTACCAGAAGAAACTTTTATTCAGTATGATATTACTGTCATATCAGATATTACTCTAGCAAATTCAGTTAAATGTACACAGGGATAGGTATTAATTTTTACTTTGGAAATTCATTAAATTTGAGATTTACAATTAAGAGTATTACTTCAATGTTTCTTTTTAATAAAAACCTAAAACTAATTAATTATTTTGATCTTTTTAGTTATATGGACAGGTATGAGTTAGCGATATAATTGTTTCTGTATTTAACTCTGAACACTTTTGGGGAATATAATTCTTATACTTATTAATTCTACCCTTATCAAGTAATGCATTTTTGCAAAGTATCAGTTCATTTGAAAATGATTATCTGAATTTCATATTTTATATTTTTCCTATTTATTTAATGACTGAAATCTTGCCTTCTTCCTAAGTGGATAGAAGACAGCTTTAAAAATGCATAAAATACAGGGGTGACTGGGTGGCTCAGTCTGTTAAGCATCGGACTCTTGATTTTGGCTCAGTTCGTGGTCTCACGATTCATGGCTTCAAGCCCCATGTCTGCTGTCAGCACACAGCCTGCTTGGGATTCTGTCTTTGCCCCTCTCGTTTTCTCTCTCTTTCAAAATAAATTAATAAACTTAAAAGAAATGGATATGGGATGCCTGGGTGGCTCAGTCGGTTAAGCGACTGACTTTGCCTCAGGCCATGATCTCACGGTTTGTGGGTTCGAGTCCCGTGTCGGGTTCTGTGCTGACAACTCAGAGCCTGGAGCCTACTTCTGATTCTGTGTCTCCCTCTCTCTCTGCCCCTCCCTCTGCTTGCAGTCTGCCTCTCTCTCTCTCAAAAATAAACATTAAAAAAATTAAAAATAAATAAATAAAATGCATAAAATAGAACAGTGAAGACACCTAGTCAAGACAAAAGGAAAAGAAATAATAAAATAAAATAAAGCAAACCTGGTTTAGTAATTGAGCCCAAGTTTCTCTGTAGAGTTTGACCATACATCTGTGCCTCAGAACAAAAATAAAAACAAACTTCTTCATTTAACAAAAAAAAAAAAAAAAGGAAAGAAAGAAACAAAGAAAGAAAGAAAAAGTTGCTAAAAAGAAAAGGCTAATCCTCACACATTGAAATTGAGGCATTATGGAAATATATACCCAATTATTCATAACGGCTTCCTCTGTAATTTAATTTAAAAAATGTGAAATAAAGTTCCAAGACTCATTTAATGTTGTTGATTCTTTCTTTTAGCATCTTTCTCCCTTTTTATATTAACATGGTACTGAGTTCCATAAGTTTATAAGTTCCACAGACTTAACCATTCGTTTTGGACACTGTTATTATCATCAGCTAATTTGAAGATGAGGGGGGTGTGTGTGTGGGTGTGTATGAGTGTATGTGTATTTTGAATGTACTCATGAATGATTCATCTAGTTCTCAGATTCATTAGAATTCATAAATTCATTCATAATATCACTTGACAAAGTTTTGCAATGTTTTAAACTGCATTTATGAAAATCTAATATCCAATAATAATAAATAGCTTGAGATACAGATATTTCTTATCTACTAATTATAATTAGTTATTTTAAGCAAATGTTATAGAAAGAGGAACTTTTCCTGAGGGGTAAATATAAGGACATTCAAGAATGCCATTTTCTGTGAAAGTCATATCTATGTAGTTAAATGCATTTTTATTCAATAAGCACATATTTAATAACTAGATTGAGAACTTTAAGGGGATATCAATACGGTTTCCATTTTCAAAGAGCTTATAAGTAAGAACTAGGAGACAGTTCAGGAAAACTAGCATTGGACACAAAACTTGAAGGATGCATGAACATTTAGCAAAGGCATCCAAAAGGGAATAAGGTAAGTTCCACATAGGGAGTATTTATCCATTTTTTGTATTCCTCTGCAGAGAAGCAGTTGGCTCTCCACTAATATCCATTCATACCCATAACTGGATTAAAAACATTTCAAGAAAAGGTCTTTGTGAACATAGGAAACAAAATAAATGATTTGTGTCTGATTTTCACATTTTAATATCATACAAAGATCTGATTCTTCCAGTCTATCATTTTCTGGAAAAATACAATCATATTGAAGATGTCAAGTAACTGCTCTTTTATTCAATAACTTTTCTATATTTTTTACATGTACTTGATTTGAAGAGTGAATGAAAAATAGTTGACAAATGATACAGATGGCAAAGAAAAAAAAAGTATTGGAGATCACAGTGGAAATTTAGTAAACTACATATCCTATTTATTTAGGTTTAACTCTCCTACTTTGTCTATGAGGTCAGTACGTAGCACATCTGTTTCGTTGTTGAACAAATTATTTCTTATAAGGAATTCACAGACCTATTGGAGACTCACAAACCTATACTTTCATTTCCAGTTGAAAATGTCATCTGGCTAGCAGTCCTTGAAATAGCCTCCTCCACCTTTTCTCTAAACTTGTTAGGAAGAGACTTTAAAAAAGATGAAATTGCACAACCCTGTGAACGGGGATTCACTGTCAACTTATTGTCAGAATATGAGAGGAATTTCCATTAACTACAAGGCCAAGGAGAGTGGATTAAATATACAATCAGTATGATGCTTCTAGTGCGTCTGCCTGCCAGAAAGTAGATAGAAAGACCTTTATTTCGTCCCTCTCTCTCTAATCCCTGGATCAGAAACAAAATCTCAACCGAGCAGAAAACTGAATAGCCATCCTTCTATTCACTGCATGCTAAATTTTAGGCTGTGTTACAGTTTCCCATGCCCCCCACCCTGACCCTTAATACTCTCTTATTCTTTAGTCACTTAAAATATGATAATTTCAAAAAAACCCGATATACACACAAATATAAAAATTGGGATAAGGGAAGGAAAAGAATGACTGGAAATGACTTGAAAGCTGAGAATGAATCGTATGAGTAGAGCACTAATTGAGGAGGGGAAACAAGAGGAAGCTCTAATAAGGCTCTTCTCTATATTTATTCTCCATCTGCTATGAGTGTTCTACAAGTTTAATGTAGATAAGAGAGGACCCACGTCAATGGGTGAAAACACTCCTTAGATAAATCGTAGATAAACATTGGAAATTGGGTTAGGAAATATGCATACTATGATCTGTAACTTTATGCAATTATCTGACAAAGCTAACTGGATGTGGATACCCTCCTCCTTTCAATAATAGGTAAACATAAACAACAATATTAATGCTGATGGAAATGTGAGTCATCCCTCCCCTCCACACTCACACACACACACACACACTGAGTCCTTCCAGTTCCTATTATCCTGTATTATCTTCTTCATAGTGCCTATTACCCCTAAACTATGACTTCTTTATCTCTCTGCTAGTGGTGGCTTTGCTGACTAGATTATATGCTCAGTGAGAGCAGGATTCTTCTACGTTTTGTCCACTGTTCTATATTCTTCAATTACTGGAGTGCCTAAGACATAATAAGTGTTTGTCAAATATTTACTAAATAAAATAGTGAAAGAGAATGAATGAGGTCTGAAAATTTAGAGTAAGAGCCTCAATGATATAATCTACTCTAAGAATAGAAGACAGTATTTTAGACAGTTTAGCACCCATGTATAGTCAGATACAAAAGTACTGACATCTATGAAATGGGAATGAGAAGCCTAGAAAACCAGGTTAAAAGCCAAAATCATAAGTTAAAAGGAGAATGAGGGGAACAGAATGGCAGAAAGACAGATGCATTGATATGTGTAGGTATCTCCTGCAAAGCCTTGGATCATGAAGTAAACTTACACATTTCAGCATTTTCTGGGATTTCTTTCTGTGTTTTCTTTTTTTTTTTTAATTTTTTTTTTCAACATTTATTTATTTTTGTGACAGAGAGAGACAGAGCATGAACGGGGGAGGGGCAGAGAGAGAGGGAGACACAGAATCGGAAACAGGCTCCAGGCTCTGAGCCATCAGCCCAGAGCCTGACGCGGGGCTCGAACTCCCGGACCGCGAGATCGTGACCTGGCTGAAGTCGGACGCTTAACCGACTGCGCCACCCAGGCGCCCCTCTTTCTGTGTTTTCTAACTACGACCAATTGATTTATTTAGGTGCTAATGTCGTGCAGGCTTTAAAATAGAAGGCCGTTCATAAAGACATTGGAGTATGGGGGAAATAGTATAAGATAATTCTCCTCGCTCAAAATTTGATCCTAATGCGAGTTACTTCACGCAGACGCATCTGAAAGTATGTGACTGGTCCTGTGTCTCTGAATCAGTGACACTGATTTCGACGCTTCTGATGGATCTTCGGAATGTACACAGTTCAGGACCTCTTGCTGGATCCTGATGGGCTTTTTGTACAGAGAAGGCAAGTCCTCAAGATCATTAAAGAACTTCTAACAAAACTGTTTAGTGCATTTGTCTGTTAAGACTCATGCTCTGGATGATTTTATTTTCAGTATGTTTGTCTTAAATGAGACATAATTGTTTTGAGTCAGACATACTGTATCGTCTGTATGCTCTAATTGTATGAAACATCGTATGTTCGCAGCTGAGAGATCTTATTATTTCAATTAATATAAATACTTCAGTAGAAGATGGAATGTATATTAGTAGTAAGGTATATCAAGAAATATGAAAACGTAAGCATTTTATGTCTTATTTTGATCAGCAGAAAAACGTTCATATTAGATATGGCTACAGTATGACGTTATGATGTGGAAAAACACATCCATAATGCTGGTAACCAATTTGGGATTCTTCACTAGAATGAAGAGAAAAGATACAAAGAGATGAAAGAAAATAAAACATGGAAAGAACAATGTATACCTGAGGAAAGAAAATAGAGATCCAGTGTAAAAATGAGAAATGTTCTTGAAAGAAATCTGAAAATTTTGCACATATACAAAACATGTGCAAGTATTTAAGTTGAAAGTTATACTGTACTCAACAGCAAAATTGATGAGAGTGCAAATGATAAGATATACCTCCTGCTTACATTTTTGCTGACGCATGTCTTTATCAACTAGGGACAATAAAAATGCTGAAAGCAAAGTAATTAATGCTTGCAAAATTTTGAGAGTAGACAATCATGTCCTCTATACATTATATCCTAGAAATTTAATCTTCATGTATATTGACAGTCCTATACATACCTCTCAGAAAATATTCTCCTCAATTTCTCTTATTTTTAAAAGCAAGCGTACATATGAAAAAGTCACCAGGCTTCTTAGAAAAAACTGTTAAAATCCACAAATCGAATCTAGGTAGTTTAAGCAGTAAATTGATTTATTAAATGGTATTAGATAGGTTTCAGAACTGCTCAGAAGTTAGGAAAAATCAATGCTTTGTTACACCTGCTATATGCTGTGGCATTAACGGAGTCCCTCTACTGGAATCAGATTTGCTATCACTGAGAACTTGGAGAACTTATGGTCACTACAATGATGTCTGCTACCATTGAGGGCTGATATTTTGCTCTTCACCATACCAGTAAAACTGAATGTCTGCAAAGGTCTGTTTTACCATGGTGTTCACTTCTGAATTAAAATCTTGCATGGGTGTCCTCTCAGGAATGAAGTCACATACAAATGATCTCACTATATAGAAGAATGGGTACTTGGTTCTGACTTTTCTGTGTAAAGAACATGTAAGATGTCACTGTGTAGGAATACCTCTAAATATTAAAGAGAATATTCAAAATATGAACACAGTCAGGGCACCTGGGTGGCTCGGTTGGTTATGTGTCCGACTGCAGCTCAGGTCATGATCTCACGGCTCGTGAGTTTGAGCCCCGCATTGGGCTCGGTGCTCACAGCTCAGAGCCGGGAACCTGCTTCGGGTTCTCTTTGTGTGTGTCTCTCTCTCTGCCTCTCTGCCGCTCACGCTCTGTCTCTCTCTGCCTCTCAAAATTAATTAAACATTTAAAAACTATGAAGACAGTCATGAATATGGAAAATACCTACAACAACAACAACAACACAAACAACAAAATAACAGCAAGCTGATCAACCTACCAACCAACAGCCGGGAGCCAATAAACAAGATTTATTCCTGTTGGCAGAGGTATGAAGCATCAACATCTCAACAACAGTCAAGTCATGGAACAATATGATCCTACTTTTTTGGTTACACTGTACATTTAGGAATTGTGAAGCATCATGTATTCTCGATATGGATTGTGAAGCAGGAGACGGATTCTAGACCTGCTTCCCAGAAGCACTTTGTGTCTGTTCAGTTTCCTTATAATTAGGAAAGGTATGTCTCACATCACATCTTTCAGTCAATAATTTAGGATGCATTTGTTCCACGTTTAGTAACATTTGAAAATGATAATGAATTTTCTGTAGCTTGGCAAAAGTGATTAAACTGCTGACTTTTGGGGGAGAATAATGCTAGAGGTATTTTACTGAACAAAATTCAACACAGTCAGATGTTTGGAGAATTAATGAACAAATGTTTTTTTTTTTTTTCTTCTTTATTTTTTCTTCTTCTTCTTCCTTTTTTTTTTTTTTTTTTTTTTTTTTTTTTGTGTCTCCACCAGCTGGGCATAGAATAACATAATTGCCTTCTGTGTTTCCAAGGAACTAGAAAATTATTTCCTCATATTTAAAACTCTGAGTGAGTATGCAATTATTGGATTAAAAAATGTGGAGCAACAGCTACCCAATGGCAGGTATCATCCACTGCCAGCTGTTTTGTTATAGTACTTCTTCTCTCTCTACCACTTTGAAGGAAAAACATGTATCATAGTAGTCATTTTGTAAATAAACAACATTAGAAGGAGTTCTTAAATCTTCAATTTCAACTTCACTTTCCCAAAAATAATGTAACTGTAAAAAGATAATCAAATACACAAATTCCCAACATTATATAAAAATATAAATATATGTGGTAATTGGAAGATAATATTTCTGTTTCAGTTATCATTCAAATGTATGATCCTGGGAGGGGGGATTTGATGAAGATGGTGACATAGAAGATTCCTGAATCCCTTCCCCCCACCAACGCACAGCTAGATAGCTACATGTGGGTCAGTTTCCTCTGCAAGAGATCCAGAAACTTGTTGAGTGACTCCTACAAATGGAAAACATCCACATCAAAATGGATAGGAAAGATTAACTCCACCCCACACAATGCCATACAGTTTAGAGGGAACCCTTAACTCTGAGCTTCTCCAGAAGGAGCAGAGAGTTTGGACCCCACATGTAGCATCCCAACTTTTAAGATTCTCAGTGGAGGCACTGGTTTCCAAAACACCTACATTTGGAAATCATCAGGGCTGGTGTCCAGGAGACCCACAGACTATAACAAACAAAAAAACAGTTCTTATGGACATACAATCATTCTCCACAGTTATCCTCATCAGGGCTCAGCACAGAGAGAGCAGACAAAATTGCTCATTACTCAAACAGTGGAAAAGGGTGAACACTCTATGGAGAAGAACCAAAGGCACCTGGGTGGCTCACCAAGTTAGGCATCGGACTTCAGCTCAGATCATGATCTCACGTCTCATGGGTTTGATCCCCTCTCTGGTTCTGTGCTGACAGCTCGGAGCCTGGAACCTGCTTTGGATTCTGTGTCTCGCTCTCTCTCTGCCCCCCCCACCTCTGCTTGCTCTCTCTCTCTCTCAAAAATAAACATTAAAAATTTAAAAAAAAAGAGGAGCCAAAGTCTGTTATATTCTCAGTATTCAATATATGACTATTGAATAAATCAAATAGAATTTTTCTGAACACTCGACATGGGCATGCAAAATGAATAACTGCATTAACATTTATTTTTGAAATTGGACATCTGGGAAGTAGAGCATTCTGGTGTGTCAGGCTATTATAAATCAAAAGAGGTGTGTGTGTGTGTGTGTGTGTGTATTATTCTAACTAATTAATTGTACTAGTAGTATTGTCATCGGGAAAAGGGGGATCCACTTGATTCACTAGAGTTTGATACATCTATATTTGATAACCAAAGAGTGTGAGCCTGGCTTATGTAATGTACATAACCTAAAGAAAGCTTCAGCTCTTAAATAGGGACAAAGTCCTTTAAGTGGAAAGTGCAACAATGCAAGGAAGTTTATAGTAAAATGAAATATGAGTTATAATGCTAAGTTGTCGAGGTTTGCAGCCCCATGAGTTGTATTTTAGGAAAGATGTTCATATGGTCCATAAATAATAAGTTATTGCAACTTTAATCTGCAAATTTTACATTAATAAAAATAACTATCATATTTACAGAAAAGTTAGTTACCAGGAACGGCGTGAAGTTTAATCCTCATAACAAGGCTATGAGGAGGTATTTACCTTGTCACTGCAGTATTGAGGAAATGGACCCTTACAGGGGCTGACTTCACCAAAATTATAGAGTAGGTTGGAAGGCAAAGACACCTTAAAATTTGGTTCCAAACACTGTTTCAGCTTTGATTTTGCATGCATTCAACAGCATCATCAATGTTCTACTCATCAGTCATTTTGAAATGTCAATTTTTCAACTTAAATACCATGCTTTAATTGATGAAGTGACACTGTACTCAAGAGTTAAGTTTCTAAACTCCCAAGACATTTCAACAAATTTACAGGTAAATCTAAGTGCCATAGCCCAGGATTCAAATTGCCATGTTACGAATCTTAGCTCTGCCCCTCACATCTCTGTAAATTTGACCAGCTTTACCCGTGTGCTTCTAATTTTTCTTATTTAAGGTTGAAATTAATGGTCAGTTAGTGCCTAGGTTATTGAAATGGTTAAATAATTTACATCATGTAAAGAGCTGAGACACTGTCTGGTATATGAGAAGCGCTCAAAACAGGTTTATTATTAATATTACTATTAAGACAATACCTTTTTATTGTCTGTATTACATTTTTCTGTATTTGTGGAATTGTTTTTATGAAGTCACTAAATTAAGCTAGTCAATCAATAGTTTGGAATTACACCAGCTACCAGGATCTATTATATAGCTTTTTATTAAAAAAAGTTTACTTATTTATTTTGAGAGAGAGAGAGAAAGAGAGAGAGAGGGAAAGAGAGAGAGTGCACAGTGGGAAAGGGACAGAGAGACAGAGAGAGGAAGGGGGGTAGAGAGAGAGGATCTGACTGGGCGCTAACGGCACAGAGCCTGATGTGGGGCTCAGACTCATTTACCGTGAGAGCAAGACCTGAGCCAAAATCAGACACAACTGACTGAGCCACCCAGGTGCCCCTATAATACAGCTTTTAGTAGGAAGATTTTTTATCAGTGCAATCTTTTGCTTTTAACTTTAGCCATAATTGAGGTGCCTGGGTGGCTCAGTCGGTGAAGCGTCTGACTTTGGCTCAGGTCATGATCTCACAGTCTGTGAGTTTAAACCCCGTGTTGGGCTCTGTGCTGAAAGCTCCGAGCCTGGAGCCTGCTTCAGATTCTGGGTCTCCCTCTCTCTCTGCCCCTCCTTCTCCCCTCCCTCCCTCTCTCTCAGAAATGAACAAACATTAAAAAAATGAAAAATATTAGCCCTAATTATTAATATAGAAGATTTTAAAATTTCCATTCCTGTAATACACTTTTATAAAGAAATATATAAAATGCATATATCCATAATATAAGCATACTGTAAAGTTGAAGAGATCTAGGTGTATGTCTTTTTTGCAATCATTGCTTTGAAGACTATTCCTTCCACATCTGATGCCATCCAAGTAAACCACACTGTGAAGTTACCCTGTAGGGGATTAATATATGTTTGTTAAATTACAGTGAGATCTGAAACTCTTTTCTGTCACTGTCTAAATCTAAATGGCAATGGATTACTAAAATGCACATGTCAGGTTCCCGTGGCATATCACACTTGAAGCCTGAGGTCTGAAGAGCTATGAATGAGATGGGTAAGGCTCTCTGGCTCCTGGTCCTGCTATGCAATCCTCATGGTCACAACTCAGAGCCCACGAATAAACAGCCATTCTGATAATTTTTCCTGTGTGTGTGCCAATAATTGTGCATTGGAGGAACTCGTGCAATCAGAAGAACCCTGGGCTGAGTTGATGGTACCCATTTTCAATTATGTTTTTAGATATCGGTTGTTAAGAGCACTTTATCTCTAATTTTGGTTATGTCTATGATTTTCTCTGTCATCCCTTATGTTGATCCCGTTATGTGATAATAAATAGGCAGCTATTTTAAAGGAGGGATTATACACATTTTGAATCAAGTATCTCCACATGTTTTAGGCCCTGTTTATGCAATTGGAAAGTTTTAATAAAGTGTTGTCGTTTGTTATATTCATTGCATATATAATCAGAAGTTTTAGTTTCTCCAACATATGCTTTCAAATAAATGATTAAGCCTTAAACCAAGTGGACTTGTCCAACATTGCAACGAATCAGAAAATATAAACATTGTAAGAATGGAGAATATAGGGAACCGGTAAATTAAAAGGGAAAAGTCAAGGGCAATCTAAATGAGGGAGAAAGTTTTTATCCATAAAAATAAAGTTCAAAAGTGAAACTTATCTTGAATTATAATTGTAGATATAAATAATTTTTAATAGAAATATGTTACTCTAAGAAGACAAACTTTTATAAAACAGAAAAGAAATAATTTTCTACTTCTCCATACAGTTTAAGTACGAATACCTCAACTACAGTTTAATAGTGTGTTTGTTTATTTATGTGTTTACTGAAGTTTATTTATTTTGAGAGAGAGAGAGAGAACAACCACAGGCACCCATCTAAGAACGAGTGGGGGAGGGGCAGGGAGCGAGGGAAACTGTGCTGTCAGTGTAGAGCCAAGTGCAGGGCACAAACCTATAAATGGTGAGAACATGACCTGAGCTGAAATCAAGAGATGGTCACTTAACGGACTGAGCCCACCAGGCATCCCATTAGTTTGTTTAAAGGTATATTTTCGTCTTTGTTTTGAGGCAGTTCAAGATAAATTTTAAATAATTAAAATAGGCAATTATTTTTTTTTAAATGAGGGTTTATTCATCTCAGGTGGATATAATATAAAAACTTTCTATTATTTATTGTGAAACTTTATCAAAATATGGAGCTACAATAACCTCAGTTACATCATGCTACCGATCTTTATAGGATTTGATATTCTTACTTAGGAATTTAAAGAATAGTTTTTATTAACACAATGTTAGAAACTACAGTTTTGGTATTTATTCATAATACTCTGGAAAATACATAGGTTGTTTTAAACTGCACTGAGGCAAAGAACTTATTTCTTTTTCATTCCCTTTCTTTATCTTTTTTTTTTTTTTTGATAAACGACTTGAAGAAGGTCTCAGAAAAAAGATACCAAATCTTAAAATTTATTATTGTCAATAGTCTGCATGACCTTTACTTTAACTGCATCTTGGCTGTCAGTAATAATCCAAGGCTGCACTTTCAATGATAAACTGAAAGACTTTGCATATTGAATCTCTGGGTCTCCTTGAGAGTGCTCAGATATCAGAGTCATTTATTCCCATTGTCAGAGCAAGGTCCATTATGAAAGCCCATTCGTCTTTACTTGAAGATGAAGAGCAGAAAACTCTACTTCTGCCTTGAATCAAGTACTAACTACTTCAGGGCCCTTAGATATGTCAGTAAGCTGACTTGCTAGGTATGCGTCTAAGATCTCTTTCTCTCTCTCTCTGTCTCTCTTTCTTTCATGTTTTTGCTCTGGCATTGGTTCTTTAAGAGTTTGCTTTACCTTTATAATATACAATGTTGGTGGCACATAAAATAATGCTTTATCACATGCCTGAGATCACACACCATTTCTTTTGAAATGGGCTTTTTGTCCGTTTTTTTTTTTTTTATTTCCTAGTTTAAACTGACAAGCTAGATTACTAGTAGAATTTTGAAAAACAAAACCAGAAACAAAAAAAAACATATCTTCCCTGTCTAGAATAATAATACCTACAGAAATTATAATAATAATTTATTATAAATGAATAATTTACTATAAATTCCAATTTCAAAATTTTATTATGAAATAGTAACAAATTTTACTTACTTATGATTCAATATTCTTGTTTAATAATTGACCAGACAATAAAACAATTTCTAAATATTGCATTGGACTAATCACCTCAACTTATAAGATACTATGGGAAATACATGATGAACAAAGGTAGTAATTCCATGATACGTATGTTATTAGATGATGCGTTTGTCTCAGACTCCAATTCAGATCAATATGGTAACTGAATAGTGTAATATGTGGAATCCTGTTTTCCTAAAATTGCTCTGAATAACTCAAACCAAAAGCTTTATTTTGGACACTTTGCTCCATATTTCCTACTCAGGACAACTCAAGTCTCACGTTTACTCTCAGAGCTCTTCAAGGTAGGGAAAATAAGGAAACAGTTGGAAGAGCTGTAACATGTCAACAAGCCTGAACATCATGGTTCTGGACATCTGACACTCAAAAGAACATGTGAGAGAAGAAGAGAGATGTCCAGGCCTTTGCCAAAGGAAAACAGCCTAGGGATGAGGCTGAGTTTCCTAGTGTTGCTGTAACAAATGACCAAAACTTTGGTGGCTTAAAACAACAGAATTTTTTTCCTTCAAGGTGCCAGAAGCTGGGATTCCAAAATCAAGTTGTCGAAGGGCTGTGCTATCTCTGGAGGCTCTGGGAGAGAATCCATTCCTTGCCTCTTCTAGCTTCCGATGGCTGCTAGCCTCCCCTTGGCATCCCTCGGCTGGTGGCCTCATCACTCCAGTAACGGCTTTGTCTTCACATCACCTTCTCCTTTGTGTGTGTGTCTGATTTCTCTCTGTCTCTCTCTTAATAAGGACACTTGTGATCGCAGCCAAGGATTACCCTGATAATCTAGGATGATTTTCTCATCTCAAGATCCTTAACTTAAACATATCTGAAAGATCTTTTTTTTTCTTCAAATGAAGTCACATTGACGGGTTCGGGGAGTAGGACACAGACATATCTTTGGGGTGTGTGTGTGTGGTATTTTTCAACTTACCACAGGCTGTTTACCATTATTGATATGGAAGCAAAAGGAGAAAGCCAGCTCTAAATGATGATCCTCTTACAGAGCTGCAATTATGATGACATATATGTCCTCAAATAGGACCACTCCTTGGGGGTGGGGGGAGAGGTTTGGGAGAGCTTTGACAGGCAAATGTTTTTATGCTATAACAAAATTAATATTGAGTGTATCCAAAGTACCGAATAATTTAAAATAATATGATGGTTTTGAGAAAATTTTCAAAAGTTCCCTTTGAAATGCAAGCAGTTTTAGTTGGTTTTGGTTGAGGCAAAATAAGGACTGAGAAAACCCCTTTTTTACTTCACCTAATGTTTTATATAGAAATATTACAAAATAAACAGAAGTGAGATTGTATATATTAACATCTAATACAATTGACTAATGTATATTAGAGGAAGGAGTGGATAAGAAGTGAATTATTTTGAATGACTTTTTTTTAAGTTTATTTATTTATTGCGAGAGAGAGAAAGAAAGTGAGAGCATGTTCAGGGGAAGGGCAAAGAGAGAGAGAGAGAGAGAGAGAAAGAGAGAGAGAGAGAGAATCCCAAGAAGGCTCTGCACTGTCAGCACAGAGCCAGATGTAGTGTTTGAACCCACTAATGGTGAGGTCATAACCTGAGCTGAAACCAAGAATCCGATGCTTCAACCGAGCCGTCCAGGTGCCCCTCTTTTGAGTGACTTTAATGATTATTGAAATGACTCTTTTTTATTTTTTTTTAAATTTTTTTTTTCAACGTTTATTTATTTTTGGGACAGAGAGAGACAGAGTATGAACGGGCAAGGGGCAGAGAGAGAGGGAGACACAGAATTGGAAACAGGCTCCAGGCTCTGAGCCATCAGCCCAGAGCCTGACGCGGGGCTCGAACTCACAGACCGCGAGATCATGACCTGGCTGAAGTCGGACGCTTAACCGACTGCGCCACCCAGGCGCCCCGAAATGACTCTTGATAAAGAATGAACTTACGTTCATTTTCTATATGTAATGATAAAGCTTTTAAAAAATGCTTAAAAATGTTAATTAATTTAATTAGCTGGCCGTCCTTGGTTGTGCTTTGAAAAAGAAAAAAAAAAGGTGTGTTCTGTAATGCTTTTGTTTTCCTTTAAAGAGCTGAACTAACTTTGCTGCAAAATTCGGCAAGGAGAACTCATCTGCTAAAATGCAAACTAGGAACGCTTTGCTATAGCTATTCTTGGGCACACTCAAATCAAGCTTTTTGAGGCCTAGATTGGCTGCCTCAAACACCCCCTTATTTACATAAACTCTGGGGCTTTTGCAGTCATCTCCATTGTGTGGTGGAGTTTTTCTGCATGCATTCTGATTAGACTCGTGCAAAAATGCATAAATTTCTCATCCAATCAAAGGCTGACCTGGGGGAAACTGGCAGGGAGTGGGCAGAGTAGGAGATTACTGAATTGGCAATTCCCTTTTAACTCTAGTAATCATTTGAATGAAATGAACCCGATCTAAAAGAGGGCAGCAGTACTGGTCTAAACAGAAATAGAATAGAGCACCTTTGACTCATGGAAAGATACTGCCACAAGAAACATGCAAAGAATGATCGAGAATAGAAGATAGATCAGTCTGGATATATTTCTTGAATACAAAACAAGTAGAGAAGTCCAAAGGCTATGTGGGTTCTTTATATCATACGGCAACGTATTTGTTATAAAGTAACTTACCAAGAAAAATAACAGATTCATTGTAATTTACCTAATTTGTAGGGAATTAGATTGGAGAAGGGAAGATTTGACATTGAGGATACATGTTGTAGGTCATTTACAATTTTAGTTATCATGTTAGATGTTTGGATAGCACTTAGTAACAAAACACACTCAAGATGGTAAAAATGCTCATTCATTTCTTTGCATTTTAGTTCAAATAAATATGAATGCATTTCAGGGCATTTCAAACTATGGAATGTAAAGAGAATGATGATAATATATAAAATAGAAATATAGATAATATAGAAAATAACACCCCTATAATGATCATGACAACTTAATAAGCATTCTAAAACTACTCTATATTACCTCCTTTATCAATAGAAAATGCACATATTATAAAACAGATTTTTTAATCTGATGATAAGAAGTGGCCCCAAATGACTATATTTTTTATGAAATATAATCAAGAATGTTTTAATTTTCAAATCTTACCAAAGTGGGAAATATCTAAGGTCAAATCAATCATATAATATCCATTAAAGGGGTAGAGGGTCATTGCAAATAAAAAGATCAGAGAAAGGGATATATATTTTGGAAATTTATAACATGTCTGAATAAAATTTATTGAATAACATAATTATTATTAAGTGAAAGTTGGGAAAATTTAAATTATATTCAAAATTACTTTATTGCTAAAACAATAGGCCTATACGAGCATTATTTAGTGTATGAATAAGCCTCACTTTATGTTAGAACTTAAAGAAGTGTTAAAACTAGAGCTGGACAGTAGTTAAGGAAGCAAAAACAGATTTTATTCAGGAACTATTGCAATAGGGAAAGAGACCTTGTTATAGAACTGGGGTCCATTCTGAGTGATGAGGAAAAGTGGGAATTTACAACCAAGGAACAGGGTTGGAGGGTTGGTGAATGGGAAATTACTAAGAGGACACACCAAAGGTTGAAGGAATTCTTTCTAGATTGGCCAAACAAAATTCTTGCTGAAGATGGGTCAGGGGATGAAGCATCACCTGGGTGGATGGAGGAAGAGGCAGAATTTGATTAGATATCAAGAATAACCAAATGTCAAGGGTAGGAGATTTGCTCTAAACTGACTTAGCAGGATTCTTACTAAAGCTAAACTGTGCCTGATTTTCATAGCCTGGCAAGGAGGGGCCTAGTTGAGAAGAGGTTCAGAGGAGTCTGACTGTTTAGACAAAGAGAGAGTCTTTGTCAGAGGTCAACTATGCTGACTTTGTTTGAGTTTATGAGGAGAGAGAGAGAAGCAGAGAAAGCAAGAGAGAGAAAGATACTCTTTTATGTACATATAAATTATATATATATGTGTGTGTGTGTGCCTGTGTGTGTGTATATATATAGATACACATATATGTGTGTGTGTGTGTGTGTGTGTGTATATATATATATATATATATATATATATATATATATATATTAGACCAAAAGTTCCTTAATTCTCAAGTGGAGTTAAAGTACAAAGCAAGTTTTCTAAATAGGGAATCTACATTAAAATTGGAAACACTACAGAGGAAACAATGGAACAATAAAACTGGCTTCCCTGAAGGACTAATTGGGCCATTAGATGCTCATACATAACCCGAGGCCCTAATTACCTATGCTTTATATAGAAATTTCTGCCTGAGAAGACATCAGTGGATTCCTTATCTAAAGGCATTATTACAAAATATTTAGCCTGTCTAAAAAAAAGGACTTGTCTTTTCCAGAAAAGAAAAAAAAGTAGATAGCTGTGCAGAATACTTTATACCTTCTGTCTGTGCTTCTCTACAGTGATTTACTTTTTAAGACTTTTTCTTCTTTTTTTTCTCATTAATTTTTCATTTTTGTTGTATTGTACCTTTCCTACTTGTCTTTCTTTCCTCCTCCCCCTCTTGTTCTTCTTTGCGTGTGTTTGTGTGAATATTTCAATTTGAGGAGAGAAACCAAAAGAGATCAAATGATTTAAGTAATGACAATTTTTCATTATTAAGTGCCAGTTCTGGAGTTCTTCCAAAATTCCCTCTCTTCCGATGCTTCAACCCCCAGACCTTCAACCTTCTTACTATTAACCCTTCATTGTGTTAACTGAACATTCAAAGAAGAACATAGCAAAACCCATCCACCATTCTTCTCTCTTTTTTCTGATGTAAAATATTTTTGAATATATTTTCCATACTGAATGCCTTTAATTCATTCTTTTGTCTTAGTCTTTTAATCCAAAATTATTGGCTTCTATTTTGAGCTTTCATGGAATTAACAGCCATCAAGGAGCTCTTAATATTAACTTCCATTACTGGTTGATATGTTATTCCACTGCAGTAGCTTTTAACATGGTTGTGTAATATCTCCTCTGAAACTCATCTCTTTTAAAATGTTGTGAATGCTCCTCATTCTAAGTTACTTTCCTGTTTTGTTGACTATTTGTTGACTATTTGCATTCTGTTTTGTCGGCTACAGTGTCTTTTCTTATGTTTAAAATCACCCATCCTTAATATTCTGCAAGCTTTCCTCTTCCTACTCTAGATTTACTTCCTAAATGATCACAACTATTGCAACAGTTTTGACAGTTAACCATATGCTGAAAAGAAAGAGCAAAAAACCAAACCAGACCAAACCAAACAAACAAACAAAAAAACAACCTGAATCTCTATCTGAGGCTCCAAAATCACATAAGAAACTTTGTAAGTGGAATCTTCCACAGAGGTTTCTCACCTCATTGACTCTCCATTGAGGACATTTGCCATTTTATTTATTATTTTATCTTCAGCCAGCTAACATCTGAAAGTACTTTTTATTTAAGCAGAATATCCTAAATGTTTTTGCAGGCGATAGGGCAGGATTTTGTTGTCTAGGAAGGAAAACATAAACCTCTTCATCACTGCTCTTAAACTAGTGTGGTAGGGTCCTCTCCCCAAGAAATGAAAGAAGAAAGAAAGAAAGAAAGAAAGAAAGAAAGAAAGAAAGAAAGAAAGAAAGAAAAAAAGAAGAAAGAAAGAAAGAAAGAAAGAAAGAAAGAAAGAAAGAAAGAAAGAAAGAAAGAAAAAGAAAGAAAACAAACCTCAAGACACCCTGGCTATAGGCATAGGTAACATCTCTCAGGACCTTGTAACATGAGACCACCTAATCAGACTGTATGTGTGTTACCATATATGGGAGACAAAGAAGTAGAAAATGTATAAAAAACTATCCCATGTGGCATTTGGGGCTCAGTTCTTGGGGTGCCAACTGAGCCACACTGGCACAAATAAAGTTGCTTCCTGGAGTGAAAAGCCTTGGTGTCAGGACCCTTTGCGTGAGATTCCTGCTACACTACAACAGGTGACATAAGGTTTGTTGGTTAGTTACCTCTCATCTGAGACTTGGCTCCGTAGGGAACATCAGGGACTTTCAGGTTAAAAATTGGAAATTGTTAATGGTGCAGGAGGCTGTGATGGTACCAGAGGCTACCAGTAGGCATGCCCACAGTGGTACATTCTCGCCTTGGACCCCTCATGGCACTCTCACTGTCTGAGATTTCAAGGCTTCTGCCAATTTTCTGAGCCTAGTTCTGTAGACCTCATTGATCTTGACCTAACATTCCAATAATTTCAACTTTTTCTTTAAAAATGACAGTTTCCATTGTTTGAACAAAACTCCACCATGCTGCTCGGTGGGATGCAAGACTGAATAGATTACTCTGGGTCCAAGTGGTTTAGAACAGCAGGAGGCGCAGAGTGACTGCACCAAGAAAAGCTCCTGTAAGCAAGAAAGGGCCAGGTGTGGCCCCCACCTGGGTAGTTCTCTCGTATTGTTGGGTAGTGAAAAATAGTATGTGGAAACGAAAGCAGAAAAATAAGTTAATAAATCATGGGAAATATACCATGACTCTATGTGACCGCCTATGCATATACGTCAGCAAACTCAGGAAGATGGCACAGGGGGAGGTAAGGGGTAAGGGTGGGCTCAACATTCTTCGGTAATCTAAGCATTTCATCTCGAGGAAAAACTCTTGTGCTGTTTTCAGCGTATGGTGTTTTCATCATGTCTTGTTTTCTCCTTGGCTGAGCAACTACTGTGTTCAGTGTGTGCTGTATTCAGCACACACTGCTCTGGCTTTACTTTGTCTCATCTGTCCCCTGTATGGACACAAAACTCCGATGACTGCCTCCCCCCAGCCTCCCTCCCCAGATAGTCACTCACTGAACATTCTACTTCTTCAGTCTTCAGGATGGTAGTGATTTGCAATTTCACCCCAGTCACCCATGCTAGAAATATGAGTACTATCCTACACTTCCCTCTCTACCTCAATTTTTTGTCAGGTCCCATTAATTCCCTAAGTCCTACACCTCTTTCATGACCAATGTCTCCTTGCCACCCCAGTTGCCCGTTTCCTACTCAAGAACCTAGTAATATTGCAACTAGAATGCAGAAAAGCTTATAACTGTCTTGTTCTCCTCTTCTAAAACATCTATTGTGTTCATTTTGAAAGATATCAATATTAATAACAGAAAACTTTCTGAAATACCAATCTCATTGTGTTAATCATTGCCTTTCTATAAATTCGTCAATATCTACTTCTTCCTTATTGGACAAAAATGAAAACCAGAATAAGAACCCTAGAGATACTCCTACTCTCTAACACAACGTATAGGGCTTATATCCTTATAATCTGCATCTTGAACAAAATCTCTAAAATCTTTGAACAATTTCTTCTAAATTGATGATCCAGAAAATTCGAACCCTTTATTGGAAGCATACTACAGCAGGCTCTGATTAAGATATGGTGCTAGTAGTAGACCAGGTAATCTGGAATTTTCTGAGAATAGCTTACTGACTTAGGTGTGGGCACTTCAACCAACCTAAGCCAACTGATTTTCTCTAAAATTTAAATTAAGAAGCCTGTGGCTAAGATAGATAGTGGCAGCCCTTGGATTTAAGAGAAATTCATGATGAGTCATGGCCAGAACTGGGCTGTGATAACCAAATATACTTTGCTCTGTAAGAGAATAAACCCAAATACCTTAAAGATCAAGAGCTGACAGACAGAAGGGAGAGGGCAGAGAGAGAAGGGAGAGGATGGTTTAATAGAGAAAATAGACCCGGACAGTCATTGTACATGGCTGTGTGAAGATGTTCCTAAAATTAGGTCCTACGAGATCCTCTGGTACATTCATATACATTCTCCTTTATGCTAACCCGTTTGAGTGAGATTTTGCACTTTGCAATTTAATTGTTTCTAGATTAGGTACTATCCTAAATCAATGTTTTCTAAATTTAAAGCATGTTCTTTTTATCCCCCCTCAAAACATTTCAAATACTAGAACAGTTTACTTTCCTTTTCTTCTGTGCTTGTGATTATTCAAGGTTTGTTTCAATATCAACATTGACTTCAAATTTAAACCTATATTTTCTTATGTGTGCTATTTATATTACTTAAGCCCATTATCCATTGAGTGTATTTGTGCTGATTATCTTAAATAAAAATATTTTTTCAAATATCCTTTCAGCACGCAGCTTTAGTTCGATTTTCTCAACTTGCTGCTCTCATAATATTTTTTTTTGCTTCTATCTTGACCCTTTTGAAATAACATAGTCATGTTTGCTGCTTTCAAATCCTCTAGAATCTCTCCCAAGTCTAGTGAACTTTAAAAAATGTCAGTTAAAGGTTCACTGGTTTTCTTGTTCACTTCCTTTAAAATTCATGGATAGCCGCCATCAAGATCTCGCTGCTCTGTCTACTTGAAGCAAAACGCCTTTAGCAGTTTTGCTTTTTATCTGTACCTGTCTAACTCTTTTTCTTACAATTCTGTGGAATCTATTCTTGGTTGGAAAATATCTCATTTTTCATTTTTTGAACATACATTTAAATATTTTCACTTAATATGACTAAAATGATAACGATATAGCTCTGTTTTGGGGGGAAATGAATTTTAATATATTAAAATTAAAATAACAGCAAGTATGTGTAATTTAAAACTAATGGTTATATAAGTATTTTCTAAAAGATGTTTTAAATATTTTAGTAAAGGTTATGCTTATGGGGAAAGAGTCGATGAATTTTAAAAGCTATTCTCTTATTCCTTAGAAACTATGTGCAAAACATTACTACCTACCCTACCATTTTCTTCCTGAGGTAAAGGAGTTCAGTGAATCAATAGGTATATATATATATACCTATATATATATATATATATACATATATACCTATATATATATATATATACATATATATATATATGTATATATATATATATATAGGTATATATATATATATACACCTATAAATATACCTATATATATATATACACCTATATGACTATATATATACCTATATATATATACACCCATATATATACCTATATATACACCTATATACCTATATATATATATATATATATATACACACATAGGTACCTATATATATATAGGTACCTATACACATAGGTACCTATGTGTATATATATAGGTACCTATACACATAGGTACCTGTGTGTGTGTGAAGTCAGTGAGTAGAAGAAAAAGAAAGTTTCAAAGGTTTGGATCTGTTTCAGACTGGAACCTGATAATTAGTTCTGGAGAAGAAACCCAAAAAGGGGCAAGGCCTAGCAGCAATGTGACCAAAGGTCATGGGAACTTGTGGAAATGCACTTTGGGTTGTTAGCTAACATCCCAATCCTGCCTCAAGCAGGCAATGCCACTGCCTATGCTCTGGGCCTGGGAACAACATCAGTTTTTCCTCCCCTTGACATTCACTTCCTGAGCATTCAGGAGCACCTCCAGCAGGACTAAAACTTTCCAGGACACAGGAATTTTCCACATCACCTGCTCTTTGAAAAATCTTGCTTATGCTACTGCAGGATACACATTCTTG
Organism: Puma concolor; assembly: GCF_028749965.1. NCBI lineage: Eukaryota > Metazoa > Chordata > Mammalia > Carnivora > Felidae > Puma > Puma concolor. The sequence continues at coordinate 92,563,306 of NC_141670.1, forward strand.
GCTAACAGGCATTATTTTTAATATACACTGATGAATTCAGTTTTCTAGTATTTTATTACAGATTTTTGTATTCATACTTATATATGAGAGATTGGCCTAAAATTTTCCTTCCTTTTTTTTTAATCTTTATTGGGTTTTGGAATTAGGCTCATAACTGATAATCACTATGGAAGATGTCACTTAAAAAATTCTTTAAGGGGAATTTTGTAAAAACTATACATAAACATAACGTGCTTGATTGCATTTGTCGTATTGCACTTTGCAGATGTTGCTGTTTGTTTTTTTCTTTTTTCTTTTTTCTTTTTTCTTTTTTTTTTTTTTACAAATTGAAGACTGTAGCAACCCTGTGTTGAACAAGGCTATTAGGCTAATGGTGTTGTTTTTCCAATAGTATTTGTTCTCTTCTTGTTTCTGTGTCATATTTGGTTATTCTCACAGTATTATTTCAAACTTTTACATTACTATTATATTTGTTATGGTGATCTGTGATCAGTAATCAAAGATCAGTAAGTTTTGATGTTACCGTTATAATTTTGAGGGAGGGGCACCATAGCCGTGCCCATATAAGACAGCAAACTTAATTGATATTGTGCATATTGCTACTGTTCCACCAACTTGCTGTTCCCTATTTCTTTCCCTCTCCCAGTTCTTCTTATTCTCTAGGATACAGTAATATTAAAATTCTGACAATTAATAACCTTTCAATAGCCTTAAGTGTTCAATTGAAAGAAAGCACATGTCCCTGACTTTAAACCAAAAGCTAGAAATGATTAAGCTTAGGGAAGAAAGCATGTCAAAAGCCAAGATAGGCCAGAAGCTAGGACATTGTGCTAAATTGCCAAGTTGTGAATATAAAGAAAAAATTTCTTTGAAGGAAATAAAAATGTGCTAACCCAGCAAACACAAGAATAAGAAAACAAAGCAGCCTTATTGCTGACATGGAGAAAGTTTTAGTGGTCTGGATAGGACTTTAAACTAGTCACAATGTTCCCGTATGCCATAACCTAGTCCAACCAAGGCTCAAAGTCTCTTCAAATCTATGAAGATTGAAATCAGTGAGGAAGCTCCAGAAGATAACTTTGAAGCTTCTAGACGTTGGTTCATGAAGTGTAAGAAAAGAACCCATCTCTATGACATCAATGTGCAAAGCGAAGCAGCAAGTGTGGATGTAGAAGTTGCAGCAAGTTTTCGAGAAGATCTAGCTAAGATCATTGATGAAGGTGGCTACAATGAACAACAGACTTTCAATGTAGACCTCCCCCCCCCAAAAAAAAGCCTTCTGTTGGAAGGATGCATGATCTAGGACCTCCTAGCTGGAGCAAAGATGTCAATGCCTCACTTCAGAGCTTCATAGGATAGGCCGATTCTCTTGTTAGGAGCCATTGCAGCTGGTGACTTTAAGTTGAAGTCAATACTCATTTACCATTCTGAAAATGCTACAGCCCTTAAGATTTATGCTAAATCTAATCTGCCTATGCTTTCCAAGTGGCACAACAATACCTGGATGACAGCACATATGTTTACAACATGGTTTACTGAATATTTTAAGTCCATTCTTAAGACCTAATGCTCAAAAAACAAACAAAAATCCTTGAGAATAATACTGTTCATTGACAATGCTCATGGTCACCCAAGATCTCTGCTGGAAATGTACAACAATGTAAATGTTGTTTATACCTATTAATACAACCTTCATTCTGCAGCCCATGGATCATTTTGGACTTTGAAGTCCTATTATTTAAGAAACAGAAATATTATATAAAATTATATAAAACAGAAATATGTTTCATATATAGCTATAATACAGATGCCATAGTAGTTCCTGTAATGGATGTGAGTAAAGTAAATTTAAAGACTTCTGGAAAAGATTCAAGTATTTTATTTATTTTTAAGTTTGTTTGTTTGTTTGTTTGTTTGTTTGTGTGGGGGGGGCACAGATAGAGGACAGAGAGAATCCAAACCAGGCTCCACACTGTCAGCATGAAGCCTGATGCGGGGCTTGAACCTTTGAACCATGAGATCATGACTTGAACCAAAGTCAAGAGTTGGATGCTTAACCAACTGACTCCCCCAAGGGCCCCAGATTCAACTATTTTAGATGTCATTAAGAACATTTGTGATTCATGGAAAGAAGTCAAAAGATTTATATTCACAGGGGGTTGGAAGAAGCTGATTTAAACCCTCATGGGAGACTTTGAGGGGTTCAAGACCTAGTGGAGGAAGTAACTACAGATGTGGTAGAACTGACAAGAGAACTGAAATTAGAAGCCTATCCTAAAGATATAACTTTAGGATCTGCAATGTTATGATAAAAATTTAATAGATGAGAGTTGCTTCTTACGGATGAGCAAAGAAACTGGTGATGGAAACTGGTGAAGATGCTATGAAGGTTATTGAAATGGTAACAAAGGATATGGAATATTACATAATCTTAGTTGACAAGCAGAGGAAGGATTTGAGACGATGGACTCCAATTTTGAAAGAAGTTCTAATATAAATAAAGTGGTATGAAATAGGATAGCATGCTACAGAGAAATCAATTGTGAAGAATCAATTGATATGGCAAAGTTCACTGTTGTCTTATTTTAAGAAATTTCCAGTCACTCCAACCTCCAGCAAGCACCCCCCTCATCAGTCAGCAGCCATCAGCATCGAGGCAAGACTTTCCACAACAAAAACTCAGATGATTGTTGGATTTTTCTTTAACAATGAATGTATTTTAGCTAGGGTATGTACATTCATTTTGGGTTTTTTTTTTTGGCATAATGCAATTGCACACTTAATAGGCTAATAATAATAGTGGGCTACTAATTTATAATACAGTATAAATATAACTTTGATATATACTAGGAAACCAAAAATGCTTTTGATTTGCTTACTGAGATATTCACGTTATTGCAGTGGTCTCGAAGTGAATCTACATATCTCTGAGGTATGCCTGCAATGTGTTTCTTCAGAATTTTTATAAATATTTTCAATCTTTCTGTTAAACCTGGGAAAATTTTAAACTATTGGTTAATTATTTTTAATAACTATAGAATAGTGCAGGTGTTAATTTTCTCTGGGGTAAGTTTTTGCAAGTTGCATATTCTAGAAATTTTTACCTCCCAACTAATATTGTTTATTTGTGCCTTTTCTCATATTTAGATCAAATTTGTCAGATATTTACTGATTTTTATGGCCTACTTCAAAGAAAATGTATTGGCTTTGATGGTCTCTTCATTTTATTCTTAAATTCAAATGAATTAATCTACTGTCTTGTACTCCTATTCATTAGTTTCTTTTTTTTTTTTCTATTTGTTGATTGTTTTTATGTTTTTTTTAACACCCGAATGGTAGACTTAAGTAAATATTAGCTTCTCCTCTTTTGGGATATAGCCATTCAATACTCAATATTTCTAAGTAGTATTTTTAGTTTCATTCTTTCCAGTTAAATATGGAATAGCTTATAATTGTTTACCTCTAAAATTTTTCAAACTTTTATGAGTTTTTGATGCATGACTTATTTAGAAGTAATTTCCAAATAATTATGGTTTTTCAAACTCTGATTTTGTCAATTGAATTTATGTACTTATATTTCCAGATTCTCCTTGTTTATCTTTCCTTTTGCCTTCAGTTGGCTTTCTATATTTTGTTCATTTCATTTTTTATTTTCCACTTATTTAGAAATTATTCAGTCTATTACTGTTTTTAAGTGATTAAAACATAATAACTCTGATTACTTCCCTATTGACTGACATTAAATTTTCTGATATTTAAGCCTCCTCTCTTTTTTATCAAATGATTTCTACATTATATGTATCATTTTATATGGTGTGTGTCTGCTTACATTCATGTATAAAATTATAGGTATTTTATAAAATGTGTTTTTTTTGATGACCATACTCTTTTGCTACTCAGACTTTCTTCTGGGATTATTTTTCTTCTACCTAGAATACTTCCTTGGCGCAGTCGGTTAAGCGTCCGACTTCAGCCAGGTCACGATCTTGCGGTCCGTGAGTTCGAGCCCCGCGTCGGGCTCTGGGCTGATGGCTCAGAGCCTGGACGCTGTTTCTGATTCTGTGTCTCCCTCTCTTTCTGCCCCTTCCCCGTTCATGCTCTGTCTCTCTCTGTCCCAAAAAAATAAATAAACGTTAAAAAAATAATAATAATAAATAAATAAATAAATAAATAAATAAATAAATAAATATCATTTAGAGCAGATGTGTTTGTGGTAAACTCTATCAGATTACATTTCCTGGAAATATTTTTAATTTAACCTTATTCTTTAAAAAGAGTTTCACTGAAACATTCTTTATTGGCAGTGATTTTCTCATTACATTATGCATTTCATAATCATATTGTAGTCAGACTCTGGAATATGAATGGCAATGAGAGAATCCTCAATATTTGAAGAGCAGGGTTTCAAATTATTTTTAAAATTTTAGTGTATCTGCTTTTTCTTGAATAACTTTTGAGTTTTGCCACTTCTTACGTGGTTTTTTTTTTTTTTTTTTTTTTTACAGATTTATAACACTTTCATTTATTTTATGGCTATTTGCCTCCTTTAACTTCTCAACCTCTAATTCATATTTATTTTCTTATATTTGGTGAATAATATAAACAGAAACTTTAAGCTGTTTTTAGTGTTCTCTAATAAATAATTTCATAATATTTCTTATTTGATTCTTCACAGAATATGTCCACTTCTTTTATGAAGTAAAATGTTTTATTTTTTCATTAACCCTGCAATGTTTTATGCATGTGTGTATGCTAACTCATCTTTAACTTGCTAAGATTTTTATAGGCTTATTTGCCAATATGTAGTTTATGTTTTCTCTTTGAACTTCTCATGTCACACATGGCTAGGGATGAGATTTCTGCTTTAGACTTTAAACTAATTGTAAAGTGGTATAAAAACTCTTTGATCAAATGTTGGTATCTACTAGGCATTTATCTGGGGTGATCCCACTTTTCTAGCCTGAAAACATTTTTTCCCACTGTCAAATGTATTTAACCATGAGGTTAAGATTTGTCTTTTGTTAATTTCAGGCAGTGTTTATTTTTACGTTTACTAGAAGTGATGCATTACAAACTGTAGAGCCCATTATTCAGTGTACTAGGCATTTTTCCTGCCCCAATGCTGTGCTACTATCCCTGGTCTCAGTGGGCCACTGATACTCATCTTTGAGTCACAACCTTACAAAACTAATTGAAGATTTAAACTAATTTTTATTTTATTTATTTTTTTTAATTTTTTTTTCAACGTTTATTTATTTTTGGGACAGAGAGAGACAGAGCATGAACGGGGGAGGGGCAGAGAGAGAGGGAGACACAGAATCGGAAACAGGCTCCAGGCTCTGAGCCATCAGCCCAGAGCCCGACGCGGGGCTCGAACTCACGGACCGCGAGATCATGACCTCGCTGAAGTCGGACGCTTAACCGACTGCGCCACCCAGGCGCCCCTAAACTAATTTTTCAAGCAAAAGTGGAGTTGGAGATTGGTCAGCAATGGAAGTGTGGATGGAAATGACTTTAGCCTCATAACACAGCTTGTACTGCCCATAGAAATAACGACTGCCTGATTTGCTGGGACAGAAATCGCGTTTTTGAAACAGGAGCGGTGTAATTGATTCAAAATCTTGTCTAAACCACTATGTGTGTTACTACTGGTATTTTCAGAAGTCAAAATCTGCCTAGTGCCAATTTTATGGTTGTTCTTGTTTGGGTTCAGGAGCCCCATATTAGTTGTAGTTAGGGGAAAAAACTCTTTCTGCCATAAATTTCAAAGTTTAATGATTATCCATGTTTTTCTGAGTTTCTTTTTGCCTCTTGAATACACAGCCCCACATATACATGCATGCTATTGCCGCACATTCACATACATGCATACAGCATTTGTCCTTGAAGGTTTGGTGATAGATTCACTTTATTTTATTCTTATTCTATGGTTCCACCATAGACAATATGATAAATGCACCTGGCTTTACTTGCCATCTATAGTACAGACGACTTACATATTTACATGTCCAGGCTAGATGCAGACCTTTTCTAGAGACTCACACTTGGATTCCCGGTTAACCATCCCACACTACCGTGGTCCTTCTCCAAACAGTCTTCTACATGGAAACCAGTGTGCAGTTTTCCAAACACAAAATCAAATCTTTCATTTTGGGTGCCAGACATACTACTGGCTTCACATTACTCCGAGAATAAAGATTAAAATCTGGAACATGAACTAAAAGGACTTATACATCTGAGCTTTAACTAATTTTATCAGCCTTTTTCTCTGCTGATTCCTCCCTGTATTCTCCCTGGCTTCTCTGCTCTGTCACATGACTCACCTTACCCTTGATACATCAGTCACCAACTCAGACTCTTTCTATTTGTTTTACCTCCACTTGACTTAGAACATGCTTGTATTTATTTAAACCTCTACTTTCTCATCCTTCCTCACCATATATTCTCTCTTTCCCTTATTTTTTCATACACTTATTTTATACTCATAACATCACGAGAAGTTCTTAGCATTTACTACACATTTTGGTTTTTTGTCTGGTTGCTAAATGCAATATGCTAAGCTCAGTAAGCAGCTATATATTGGATCTGTTCACTATTTTAACCATAATATCTATCAAAGTGAGTGGAATCTAATTGTCCTAGCTTGGTTTTATGAATAAGTTGATTAAGTAGTAACCAAGTAGATTAAGCTCTCAGATATAACGTATCTTGTTATCCCCAGTGTTTCTTTCTACATCTTTCAAATTTTACTTATTTTTTTGGAGCTTCTTTTCTTGATGTTCATTTTCAAAATCAATCTGTATGACAGGAGAGATGGAGTCTGCACTACCATGCTTAAAACATCATAGGTGATCAATAAGTATATGTTGAGTTATTGAAGAAGCAAATACTGTGTGGACATAACATGAATGGTTATCGCAAAGCAATATTAATCCTAAAGTTTCCTGGTTTCAAATTTCAAATGTAATTCTAATTGTTTTTCTTTAGAAGTCATAGCATTAATGATCTTCAATATAATGTGTCCATTTCTTTACAGTTACCAGAAGAAAAATGTAGGGGTGAATGCTATCAGAGGTATACATGGACACATCAACAGCAATGATACATTCAACAATGAGGGCCATGCACGTAGAGGTTTGTAGGAACACAAGGAGACTCACCCATAGTCAGGCTTGACTAAGGTTCAGGTGGTGGTGGTTTTAGCCCCCAAACCAGAAAGTGTTATTTGTTTTGCCCTTATTTTGTCACCTGTACACAATGATCTAAAAGATCCAAGAAGTAAAATTTTCTTTCATCTCCCTATTTAACTTTAACCTTGGCACAGGGTCTCCGGTTCTTCCTGTGGACAAAGGGACAGGAGCTTAACCTCTAGTCAGATTTATTTCTGGAAGTTAGAGGTCTGGACAGAAAGACATCCTCTTTGGAAGCAAAAAGAAAAAAAAAAACACTTTTATCAACAATAAGCTAGCATACTCCAAGAATGCTGTGCTGCTGTTGCACTCCCTGTGACTAAATGACATGGCTGGCAAAGTGCCCATGGCTACTCCAGTACTTTCTGAGACACATTGGTAAAGGGCATGAGGAACCCTCAGACTCTACAAATGATCAAGTAGCACCCATGTGGGCTCCAGTAGAATCACAAAAGTGCTCCACAGGATGTTCAAGCTGTTTGCTCCTCCCAATGACATTGTGCTTAATCAACTACCCTGCTCACTGAACCAACTTGTCAGGAACTCCTTTGAGCTAGACAGTCAATCTGCCAGGTGTCAGAGTAGCTGATTAATGAAACATGTCAAAATAGAAGTAAGCATCAAGGCTTCCATTCTGTTATAGTGTAAACAAGAAGCTAAATGAGAGAAAGCACCAACTCCTTCTGTTCCATTTTCCTACACGGAACAGAGTGCCAGTAGAGAATCGGGTGAATCAACACAGACCTGAAAGCCATTGCCAAGGGAGCTCTTAACAAAAGGTTTCTGCATTGTTATGGACTCAGGAGCCAGCAGGAAGAAAAAGAGAACTAGAAGTGGAAAAATACTGGGTACAGAGATTTGGGGGAAAGTGTTTTAAGATTCCCTCCCCTTCCCATTCCAATAACACATAAAGAGACCTCCCCAAGGTGCATGAAGAAGATCTTGGCTGAAATCCTTTAGATAAAGGAATCTAAGCATGAAGGTGCCTAGAATGCAAGATGAAGAGCATCCTTGGCCATAGGGTCCTTGATGGCAACTCCCTCCAGAGGGGGCACTGCACTAGCAATGTATTGAATGGAAGAGGAGGGGGTGGGAAATGGAGTCAGTCCTACTCCAACCTCTGCTGCAAGGCCTGTTAGGTAAAGCTTTTGTCTATGGTTTGGCCTGAAAAATAACACATATATTTTTGGCCATAGCCAGACTGGTCAAGGGGAGAGACAAAACTTAAGCATATGCAGTCTGATTTTAGTGTCAGGGTGCTTAACCATCACATTGTGATGCCTCTATGTTATATGCTACTAGGAAGTAAAAAGTGCTTATGCAACTTTCTCTTGATATTTGGTTCTTAGTAGTTTGATTAAGTTGTGGCCAGGAGTTGTATTCTTCAAATTTAACTCATGTGAGTTCTGCTGAAATTCTTGAATTTATAAATTTATGTCTTCCAGTATTTGAAGGTGATTTTCAACTATTATTTTTTCATCTCATTTTCTTTCTTTTTTCTTTGAGGGATTCAGTTACTCACATGATACACCTTCTCCACTGGCCTCCAGAACCATGGAAATTTGTTCATTATTTGTTCATTTTTTTCTATCTTATTTTTTTAATTTGAAAAAAAATTCAAAGATTATTTATTTATTTATTTGAGAAAGAGACCATGAGCTTGAGCAGGGAGAGGTAGGGAGAGGGGAAGAGAAAAAATCCCAAGCAGACTCAGTGTTGTCAGTGCAGAGCTCTCCACCACCACTCCCCGCCCCACCCCCAAACTCACTAACCATGAGATCATGACTTAAGTTGAAATCAAGAGTCAGCTGCTTAACCAACTGAGCCACCCAGGCACCCTTGTATGTTATTTTTATTCAACCATTTTCATCGATGAATTTCCATAGATCATTTTCATTCATCTATTTTCAAGGTCATTGACTCTTCTCATTTAACTTCCTCTGCCACTTCATCTAAGAGATTTTCCTTTTTCCATTTAAGATGAAATCTGGCCTTTTGTAGCAGCATGGATGGAACTGGAGAGTGTTATGCTAAGTGAAATAAGTCACTCAGAGAAAGACAGATATCATATGTTTTCACTCTTATGTTGATCCTGAGAAACTTAACGGAAGACTACAGAGGGAGGGGAAGGGGAAAAAAAAAATTGAGAGGGAGGGAGCCAAAACATAAGACACTCTTAAAAACTGAGAATAAACTGAGGGTTGATGGGGGGTAGGAGGGAGGGGAAAGTGGGTGATAGGCATTGAAGAGGGCACCTGTTGGGATGAGCACTGGGTGTTGTATGGAAACCAATTTTATTTTATACTAAAAAAAAATAAAAGAAAAAAAGAAATGTAAATGAGCACTGGGTTAAACTTCAAGACATCAGTTGCCTTAGCCCCTAACAAGAAAGTCAGTATGTCCTTTGAAGCCTTGAAGCCAGGCATTGACTTCTTTCTAGCTATGAAAGTCCTAGATGACATCTTCTTCCAATACAAGGCTGTTCTGTCTACATTACAAATCTGTTGTTGACTGTAGCCACCTTCATTAATGACATTAGCTAGAATTTGTGGAGAACTTGCTTCTAGGGCCTTGCTCTGGATTAGGCTTTGGTTTAAGGGAATGCTGTGGCTGGTCTGATCTTCTATTCAGACCACTCAGATTTTCTCCATATCAGCAATAAGGCTGTTTGACTTTCTCGGGGCACCTGGATGCCTCAGTGGGTTAAGCGTCTGACTTTGGCTCAGGTCATAATCTTGAGGTCTGAGTTCGAGCCCCACATCAAGCTCTGTGCTGACAGCTCAGAGCCCAGAGCCTGCTTCAGATTCTGTTTCCTTTTCTCTCTCCCTTATCCTCTTCTCCGCTCACCCTGTCTCTCTCTCACAAAATAAATAAACATTAAAAAATAGATTTATTTTATAGTTTTATAATTTCCATTTGGTCCTTTTCAATAATTTCTATTTCTCAGATTTTCTATCTTTTTATTTACACCAAGAGTAAATGCTTACCTTATTGAACAAATTTATAATAGCTGCTTTAAAGGGCTAAATAGGTGACGGGCATTAAGGAGGACACTTCTTGGGATGAGCACTGGGTGTTTTATGTAAAGTGATGAATCACTAAATTCTATTTCTGACAACATTGATACACTATATGTTAGCTAACTTGGATTTAAATAAAATTTAATAAGTATTTGTTTTATAATTCTAATATCTGCATCATCACAGGGTAAACTATATTGATCGTCTTTTCCTTTGAGCACATTTTCATGTTTCTTTGTATGTTGAGTAATTTTGAACTATACAATGGACAATACAAATGTATTACCATATGGATTATTATTTCTACTATATTCCTTTGAAGACTGTTGATATGTCTATTTTACAAGGCAATTAACATGACTACACTCAAGGTGCAAAGTCTCTTTTGGCTACTGTGAGTAGAAGCTCAAATCTTAGTTTAGTGTACTATTCAAATGCCTGGTTCAGATGTCACCCCGAGACCTTGGTAGACACGTAGACAGCCTGAGACCTGGGTAGAGTTTATACAAACATTTTGTGGTTACCTTCCTCTGCCTCCCTCCTTTCCATGAACTTCTTCAAGCCTGTCTAGGAGTCCTGGCAGTGTTGACTCATTCCTGTGATATGTTAAGCCAGAGTCCAGGAAGTCTGTGGGGTGGCAGAGCCAGGAAAATCAGACACTCACCCTATGCTATTTGCTCTCTCCATGCATCATCTCCTCTCTGAAATCTGCCTATTTTGTTCACTCTCCAAAGCCTTCTGGTAGTTTCTATTTATTTTGGTTTTTATCTGTATTTGTCTACTAACTATAATTTCTATCTTCGAGAGAGTCAATATGTTACTCCTCCATAAAGAAATTAGTAACCCAGACTTTAATTCCACAAGTATTATAGTTTTTTGTGTAGAGAATAGATTGCAATGGGCTTATTGAAACAGGCCAACTAGTAGAAAATGATAACTTGAACTAGACAAGTGTAGAGAAAATCTCAAATATGTTGGATTTTAGATATTTCAAAAAGGTTTGTTAACAAATCTGATATTTGATGTGGGAAAAAAAAGGAAATGAATATTTTTTTAAAATCCTGAGGGGAAAAAAAAAACAGAAAAAGTCAGGGGAATGAGATTCAAATTTGGAGATGGGCATGTTAATTTTGTGCTGCCTATTTAATATTTAAGAAATCATTCAAGTATGTAATTTGGATAGGATGATTGAATTGGTGATACAAATTGGAGTTATCAGTGTAGAGATAGTAATTGAAAACATGGCACCAGATGATATCACTTAGCAGGGAGAACGATAGAGAAAGAGAAGGCCCTTGGACAAACACCAGTCATGACTATAGTTAGAGTTCAGGAATGAGAATAATACATACCAGAAGGCCGAGACAGAAATGCCAGTGGGGTAGATAGGCATGGAGAATTATGATACCACAGAAGCCAAATGAACATGGTGCTTAAGGAAGAGAATGATTGAGTCAGAAGTTGTTACTGCTACCAAATATGTGGGCTTAGAGCTGATAATTGGACAGGACAATAGTAGCAGGTGACTGGACAAGAGTAATATTTTAGACACAAATAGTGTGAGAAACTGAAGAATCAGAATGAAGACACATCCCATTTTATGCATTTTCCTTTAATCGACCTAACTTCATCTGTGCTTTTTATGTATTTTTCCCCACTTTGACATATCTGTAACTTTGCTTGGTCTATTGTCTTAATTTGAAGGCCTCAGCATGCATTTTGAAAATTTTAGGAAGTACAGATTAAGTAAAATGTATCGTCCTCCATAAAACTTAACATAATCATTCAATGTACTTTTCCCCTTTTGCAAGTGTGAATAGCACATCAGAATCGCATTCTGAGACTATCACTTTATATTTTGTAGTATCTTTCTTTGCAAACAGAACATCATAGCCATAAAATTTTCAAATTCCAACTCCTACTAGAACCAGTCATGCCACTGTTTGTTAAATCAGATTAAAATGCCACTCAGTGAAAGTATAATCCACCAGAGAACCTAAATTGGATCAGCTTAACTCTAAGTATTTGTTAACTCTAAGCTTTTTGTGTATATGAAAAATTTCCTTATTATCACAAAATTTCTCCAGAAACACAAAAACTGAAGCATAATTCCTAAAGATAGCTAATAGATATGGCCCCCAACTGATACATGTTTCAGAAAAAAGAAAAGATATGTAGACTCTTCTTTAATTTTACCTTAGGTTTATTTCTCCATGCATTTTTTTTTCTGTACTTATTAGGAAAATAAGAAAATAAAAGCCAAAGAAATGGAATACTTAATCAAATGAATCCAATTCCTTAGATTGTGATAATATAGTATATAAATTCTCAATAGTTTCTATGACTATGGATTCAGACACTGAACATATATGTTCTTTGAGCTGAAAGATGTGTGGGAAAAGATCACCTCTTCTAATTCACTCCAATATTACACTGAGATTAAGAAATGTTAAGGTCATAATTTTTAATGCATAGGTTTCAGAAGAAGAAAAGGAAATAAACACTCTGGAAAAACACTTTATTTATAGGCAAATGCACTCAGCAATTAGAACACTGTACATCAATTTAATTGTGTATCATTTATTTGCAAATTAATCATGATGGGCCAAGTTGGTCATGAATAAGAATGAGTAATAATTACATGTAAAATCCTTTTCACTTGAAAATGTAATTCCATCACAGTCTTGTGACAGAATTGGACTAGAGGAATTTAAGAACTCATTTACTTTGCCTCTGAATTCTGTATCACAAGAGCCAGGGTCAAAATTGCTTTTATCCATGTTATTTTGAGGCCATATAAGCTGGCTCTATCAAATATGCCTAATAATAACTTTCAGTCGTATCTAATAGAAGTAGTCTATTAGCTAATCAGAGAACAGTTAAACTCAACTGGGAACAGCAAATGAAATTTTGAGATAAGGGATTTTTCTCCACACTTGTTTGTTTTCCTTAAACACTCCTGGATTCTTGCACCATAAGGGTGGAATGAGTAACCTGGCAAGGGTCCAACATACATTTGTCCAGATTTCTTGACTATGGAAAGCTAAATCTGCCTAAAGCTCATAAGCATGGGGTCGCAGGAATTATACTGCCGGGGTTCAGTTCCTGGCTCTACCACTTACAGTATGACTGGGCAAACAACACTTTCCCCTCATTATTACAAGAGAGTAAATAATACTAATGCCTACATTATAAGGTTTCAGTGATCCTTAAATTAGTGAATATATTTAAAATGTTTACAAGGCTGCTTCTAGGTGGCAAATGACCTGAACCTGCTGGCCAGCTGCTTGGAAAAGAAAGAGACAGAAAATGAGAAATAAGACGTCTGGGTTAGAGTCATGTGGATGGAGGGTGGACATACACAGTGAAGATTTTTGTGTCATGTGTCATATTCTTACAGTGTAAATTCTTTTCTATGTATGGTGAGGTTAAAAGTTGTATTGAATTTTCAGTTCCAACTCTTTCTTATTTCAGTCATAGGAAACCTTCTGAAGTCATTATTCCTTTTGTTTTTTGTATTGAAATGCCATCTCCCCATTATAACAATTTAGTCTGCATCTAGACAATAACTCCAATAATAGAATCCCAGGAGTCCCTCATAGTGCTTCCCTCCTGTAAAGGTTTGTTCATATACGCACTCCATTTTCTCCCTTTCCTTTCACTTCTTAGAACAACATAATCTGGGTTTTGTGTTGACATTTCCTTGAATCAACTCTTGTTAATGGCTTAAAAGGCTTCCATTCTGCTAAAAACAATGAGCATTTTTTCAGTGACTGTCTTACCTTCAGACTGAAGAATCCAGTTCCGTCTACGAATCCTCATATTCCTAGTTCAAAAATCCCTCAAATATAATGAATGTATTCAAAGTTTTAATCTAATGATCTTTTCCAAACCCAGCAATTGTCCATCTGTTTTGCCTCTCTTGATAAATGGCATCACCTTCATTCTGTTACGTAAGTTAAAATATAAGACTTTGCTTTAATGTCTCCTACTCTCACTATTTTAAATTGAAACACAGCCCTTTTGGTTTTAATTCTATCAGTTAAGTTGCTCTCTTTCTACTCAAGATTTTCATCAGGCTACCCTTTTCAAATTAACCTTCAGCTTTGCATACTGCAGTAACCTTCTAACTTAATTTCTTTCTTCTGTCCCAGCTTTCCTCCAACTGACAACCACACTGCAGCAAATAAGGTTTTATCAAATTACAAATCGGAAAATTCCATTTCATCCCTTTCCGATGAAAATCACAGCAATATACTCCCATTTATCTTTGAGTTGAAGAATAATAGCCTTAGAGTGGCCACTATGGCCTCATCAGCTTCTCCTTCTTCCTCACATGTTATTCTGCATCCTGATGTGAATCGCTCTGTTCCTCAGTTCCTCAGCAGGGCATGTATTGCTTACTATGGTTTTACACTGGTGGTTTTTTCTCGGTATTTTAGATCAAAATGTTAACACATTTTCTTTTTTTTTTTTCATTAAAAAATGTGGAAATAATGAGTAGGATGCATAGTTTAAAATTTAGCCTAGTAGGAGGTATATCTGAGCTTAAAAGTCAAGCTAAAATTGTGAATCAAGTGCAAAAAAAAAAAAAAAAGAAAAAAGCTGAGCATTGGCATTTGTATTCAAGTAGAGGGTGCACAATTGAACAGGAGGTTGGGATACATTAGAAAAGGATAGATAATTTAAGGAAGCATGAAGATCTGGTATACAGCACTTCATACTTTTTATTTAAATCTAAGCATATATTTAGGAATCTATCAATTCTATTAGTTCTTTTTCTGAGTTTACCCCTCCAGGCACACTTTTTATCCTTGAAATATTATTCTTTAGCTATTCAGTTATCATTGATAACCTTTAATGTTTTGGCAGGAGCTAGACAAGTTATCATTTCAGTTTTTTTTGGAATATTATCTATACCTGTTGACCAAATTTTGTTTTTTTCAGTATTAAAAGGAGAACTACTCTTCATTGTACATATTCCTTCATATTGGTAGCTAATCCCAGCAATAGAAGCCTGCATACAATATGATAAAGTCTGTGGAGATAGTGCTAATATATATTAAGTGAAATTGTAACTTGTTTCAAAAATGTATCCTGAGCTGTTGAAAATACTGGTAGCATTTCTGTCAGGAATTATTCATGGTGTACAATCTTGGGGTGGATACTTATCAGAAAAATTACCTTGTTCTCCTATTTACAGGAAACATATCTGATGAGAGGAATATTAATGAATGGATTATATCTTTTCCATTTAAAAATTATCTTAGTCATTTTGTTATTTATAAGCAAATTTGTTGGATCTGTAGTATTATCTCAATGTGATTTTATATTTGTACTCCTTTTTTTTAAATATTTTTAAATGTTTATGTGTTTTTGAGAGCGAGACAGAGACAGAGAGAGACAGAAAGAGAGACAGAGAGACACTGTGAGCAGGGGAGGGACAGAAAGAGAGGGAGACACATAATCTGAAGCAGGCTCCAGGTTCTGAGATGTCAGCACAGAGCCCCATGTGGGGCTTTAAATTGTGAATCATGATATCATGACCTGAGCTGAAATCAGACACTTAACCAACGAGCCACCCAGGTGCCCCTATATTTGTATTTCAGTTTTCCCTCTCTCTTTCTCATCTATTTTTCTCTCCCTTCCACTTCTCTGCCTCTTCTCTCCAAACAGATTTTTGAAACTTTTAATAATGTCCAAATTGTCCACATTTTTTATGCTTAGACACTGTTGTGTCACATTTAAGAAATTGTTTCCTAATTTCATGTAAAGAGAATTTTTTCCTATATTACCTTCTAAAAATATATATATTCTTTTACTTTTTTACATTTAAGGCTCATTCAATCCAGAATTGATTTTTCTGCATGGTGAGAGAAATAAGCCAAAGTTTATTTTTCCCAACTGCTTGAGTATCTATTAGAAAGGCCATTTTTTTCTCCACTCACAGCACTGCAATGACACCTACATTGTTAATCAGGAAAACATTAGGAAAGCATTTCCTAGACTGTACTGTCAAAATGTTTTGTTGTTGCTGTTGCTCATGGCATTTTTTTTCTTCTTTTCTTGTTGTATTTACTCATGTTTGATGGTATGTTAAGTTTTGGATTTTTAAAAAAATTTTTATGTTTATTTATTTTTTTGAGTGAGAGAGAGAACAAGCTAGGGAGGGGCAGAGAGACAGGGAGAGAGAATTCCCAAGCAAGATCCATGTTGTCAGAGTGGAGCCCGATGTGAGGCTTGAACTCACGAAATGTAAGATTATGACCTGAGATGATACCAAGAGCTATATGGTTAACCAACTGAGCCACCCAAGTGCTCCGTGGTCTTGGAATTCTGTAAGGTCTTTTATGATGGTATATATTTTAGAGATTACTTTTTCTTGTTTCTGCTAGTTTTCTGTGAGCAACAAGAGCTTTAAATGACTTTAAAACAAATATTTTGTTATTATTTGTGCCTTTCACCCTCAGCAATACAGTTATACAACGGTTATGCAAATCCCACCCTCAAACCAATTGAAAATGGAATTAGGATCATGTTACAAATTCTCAGCTTATGCTTTTTTACTTTCCACCATCACACAGAGTCAAGGCCAAGAAAATGAAACATTTCTATTCATATTATTTCCCTTTAAAGTTTGGTTTTGATGTGTTTAATTTTTCCTAATTATACATTGGAGATTAAACTTTCAAGAGTGGGGGGCTTTATGTGGCAATCTCTTTCTGACCTATCACCAATAAAACCAAATATCTAGATTAATAAACATTGACATATGACATTTATCAGACTCTGAACTCACTCTTTTCTTTGGCTTAGTCATTTTCAGTTTTCCTGTCACTTTCCATGTTTAATATTTTTTTCCCAACCACATCAACCATGCACCTAAAATACATTAATTTAGGGGAACCTGGGTAGCTCAGTTAACTGTCTATTACCTTCAGCTTAGGTCATGATCTCATGGTTAGTAGAGTTGAGACCCGTCTCAAGCTCCAGGCTGACAGTACAGAGCCTGCTTGGGATTCTTTTCCTCCCTTTCTCTCCACCTCTAAATAAATAAATAAATATGGGGCGCCTGGGTGGCACAGTCGGTTAAGCGTCCGATTTCAGCCAGGTCACGATCTCGCGGTCCGTGAGTTCGAGCCCCGTGTCAGGCTCTGGGCTGATGGCTCAGAGCCTGGAGCCTGTTTCCGATTCTGTGTCTCCCTCTCTCTCTGCCCCTCCCCCGTTCATGCTCTGTCTCTCTCTGTCTCAAAAATAAATAAACGTTAAAAAAAATTAAAAATAAATAAATAAATAAATGTTATTGTATACTTTGTCTCATATCTCTTTCTCTCTCTTTTTCAATCTCTTTCTTTTCCTCTCTCTGCCCCTCACTCCTCAACAAATTTTTTAAATTTTTAACATTTATTTATTTCTGAAAGACAGAGCCAAAGCATGAGTGGGGGAGGGGCAGGGAGGGGTGGGGGACACAGAATCCAAAGCAGACTCCAGACTCTGAGTTGTCAGCACAGAACCCCGCCCAGGGCTCGAACTCACAGACTGTGAGATCATGACCTGAGCCAAAATCGGATGCTCAACTGACTGAGCCACCCAGGGCCCCCTCAACAATTTTTTTTTTATTTAAAATATCCAAATTGTACTTAGTTTTTTATGGTTAGAGTTTTGATGTCACATTTAAGATTTTTTTTTTTTATTCTAGTGTAGTTATTCCAGATATCTTGTCTGCTATACAGAGTAAAAATTTGAAGTTTTTGGCTGAGACAATACTAATAAAAGCATGAAAGAACCAAAAAAAAAAAAAAAATCTGAATACCACATTTTAATTCTCTTTTGTAAATGACAAAGCCATATTGAGTAATGTTTAATGCTTCAGTGGTTGAGGGAGTACTTTATATAACAGTTCTAAATACTTTCTTCATGATCTAATCAATCTTTAAAATTATAATTGTTATATTTTAAAACTTTCTGAGCCCATATCCACACATTTCAGGTTCAGTATAGTGATGCACAATCATTCTTAGCATAGATATAAAGAGGATAATTTTGGATTGCTGTTGTCTTCAAATTTTGTTTTATATTACTTAGAAACTATCTTTCTCTTCTTATTAATATCAATGATATGTGTCAGTATGTTACAGATTATTCTATGACATAATATAACATATCTAAGAAGGGAAAAAAGAGAACTAAAAGTTTTGTGAGATGTAGTTTTCCTAAAACTTTCAAAGGACTTAAATAAGCAGAAAGTTATGGTTCCACAATGTCCTGAATTTCAATTTAGAATTGAGGCCTATTATGTTTTTTGGTGAAAAAAGTACAAAATAACATCAGGTAATTTATCTTTTTTTTTTGAATCAAAGATAAGACTTGGCAATTTTATTCTCATGTTTAATAAAGGAATATTCTAGTATCTTTGGAAAATTATCAAATAATTTAATTATTAAGAGTAATAGAATTAAACTATTGTAAATCAAAGTTAATGAATTCAATGATCATAAATGTTTTCTCATTAAACTTTTTAAAATTACTATTTATGGAAGAATCAAGAATTTCAGATTCTCATGGTGTACATATTGAATATCATAATCTAACATATCTAATTAACTTAAATTTTTCATTATACAAAACAGGTGTTAGAAGAGGTAATTTATACATTCTCCACACAAGATACTAACAAAAAGAAGTAACCTGCACTTTTCTTTCAGATAGAAATTGTCGTATTTATGAATCTACATATTTTACTAGCTAGGAAGTTACCAGTTGTGCGTAAGAACTTTTTTTCCCAAATAATTAGCTAGTTCAATTGCTAAGACAATTACAAATGTTATATGGCTTTGTTTCATTAGTGATAACACTTGTTTTTATTCAAATCACTAATAAGTCACACAAATTCTACGTGCAAACCCAGTCTATAACATGGCCAAATAGTGCACTTGTGCATTTATACAATAAATATGTATTTAAAAAGGAGAAAATAGATAAAAATAAAAAAAAACTATAGGGTTACAAAACAATATACTATAAAAATAATTTTATTTAATGATATGAAAATTTGAATTTATTTCGTAACATATGCATATGAATTTGTGTCATAATATTTGAAATACTTAGATTCACATTTTGACTACTTACAAAATTTAGAACTGAAAAACAGTCCATCAAATGATGAGGGTGTGCTTCTACTATTCATCCACAACACGGGCCATTCCAATGATGGAAATTTTTATGGGAAGTTATTGTGAGTTTCTTCTTGGACATCTAGAATTTTGTGTGACCCCTTCCTGCTTAAAAAAAGGGTTGTCTTTCCAAGTGAAAACGATGGTGAAGGTTGTTAAAGGTTAGCAGTTATACTTACTGGTTATTACAAACTCTAAACAATAAAGAGATATTGAGAAGATGTGAACACTGGTAGTATTTTTCCTCTTACTTAGAGGTTATTTTTACCTTTTAAGCTTAGAAATCAAAGAGTTTCCAAAAGTAATTGTCAAAAAGCATGTCAATAAATATATTTTTATATTTAATTAGATTTCGTCTCATAAATTTGTGGCCCAAAATATTATCAGTATTATTATTACTATTATCTTACTAAGAGTAATAATTATAAACTAACAATATTGTGTTAGACCACTAAAATATGAGAGATAAAGCTATTTAAACATAAATGATACATTCATTAACATGTGCTTGAAAATAATTGTTTTCTTGCAAAGTATATCTGTAGGACTAAATTAAATTGATTCAGTTGAAATAGGTTGTCCATAGATTTTTGGGTCAATCTTTGTCATATATTTCGACAAGGCAATAATATGCCAATATACGTAATAGGCAATAGATTTTGTAATACGGCAACAAAATAAGAAACACTTTTCTTTATTACAGGAAACATATATAATCTGAGTGGAATTTGTTTATTTGTACTAAAGTAAACATTATAGATTTGATTTCATTGGTTAAAACGTATTTCCCTTGTCTTCAGAAGTTCGGTGCTATTTAAAGACAGTAATTTCTAAGTACAGTACAAAAAAAAGTTAAGTGGTAAAGCATATAAGCACTGACTTTTCAAAAAATTTTCAGAGGCGGTGCCTACAAACTAGCCAAGGAAAATGTTTAGAAACTAGATAAAAATGGGAAAATTGCCTCGTTCTTTGATTGGCCATAAAACCTTCTAATTCCACTGATTTTTCTATTCTCTTGAACAGACTACCTATTGGGATTTACTATTTGCTCTAGGCTCCACCTGATGAACAGGAGCTTTCAGAGAGATTACAGCTGACAAGACCTCGGAGACAGTCTCTTCAGGGGTCCAGATTGAACTTGTGTCTTGCTTTTATACCTGGCATAATAGCCTGAAGAAGTCTTTTGATGCCATTGCAGCAGCAATCGCAGCAACAGCATTAGTGGCATTGCCCCAGTGGGTAGCAATGCATAAGCCAACCATGATGAGAAAAGCAGGAATGAAGAAGGAACCTAAGGATCCAAGTGCAATGGGAGTAGTTATTCAATTTCACTTTGGAGAGCAAAACACTAGTCACTCTTTGCTTTAGAACTTGCCGTTTTGTCAGTTTCAACTGCTTATTCATTGGTGTTATGCCCTGAAATGTTTTCTAAAATAAATACCATAAAATTCTATTTGTGTAGAAAATTTACTACATGTATACCCATCTGTGTACATGCTTCCAGAAAGTGGCTATTTATTTTTTATTTATTTATTTATTTATTTATTTTTATTTTTTTTTTATTTTTGGGACAGAGAGAGACAGAGCATTAACGGGGGAGGGGCAGAGAGAGAGGGAGACACAGAATCGGAAACAGGCTCCAGGCTCTGAGCCATCAGCCCAGAGC
This sequence comes from Puma concolor, assembly GCF_028749965.1. Classification (NCBI taxonomy): domain Eukaryota; kingdom Metazoa; phylum Chordata; class Mammalia; order Carnivora; family Felidae; genus Puma; species Puma concolor. The sequence goes on from NC_141670.1 coordinate 92,584,358, forward strand.
CTGACGCGGGGCTCGAACTCACGGACCGCGAGATCGTGACTTGGCTGAAGTCGGACGCTTAACCGACTGCGCCACCCAGGCGCCCCGAGAAAGTGGTTATTTAGTAGAATCTGAAAACTCTTTTAATTTTTTCAAAGCCAGCTTATGTTTTTTTTTTTTCTTTTGTGTTTGTACGTATGTTATCAAAGCAACACCGATAAATATGTATTTATATATTTTCTTTAAAATTCAGTTGTGTGCAGATAGTTTAGCTCAACTTAGCTTCCCCAAAAGGCTTTAAGCACTATATCCAGACTAAAATTCCTCATACTGTCTATATTATTGAACCTTTGCTAATTTTTGGATTCATATGATTCACCTAACAATTCACAAGTTCTGTAAATAAAATTTCTTTATGTTTTGTTTGCAAAGTCGTGTCTGAACACTTGAAAGTTGAGATAAAGACAATGCACAGTTTGTAGAAGAAAACGTTTAAATATTATGCATTAAGACCACTTGTGGCTTCAAATAAAATCGAAATATTCTAATGACTCTAAGCAGAGTAAGGAAACAGCCTGAAACCTTCTACATCACGTTGTAATGTTTTATGAAGAATTTTATGTCCCATGTGTTGGATTGTCATATCCTTCTGATATCAACTTGGATGAGATGGAAGGAACAGTTCATGAATTTTAAGTATGTCACAATATACTACCTGGATGGCATCTCATAAAACTCATTCTTATGTCAGAAGGGTAAGTCAGTTCTGTTTCAGTGTGCATTTACTAGTGATACCAAAATCTATTGCATAATTCATATTCTTTGCCCAATAGCTTTTAGAACTTCATTGTACACAATTTAGCAATATATCATATAATATTCATGAATTGTTTCCTGATTGCTTTGGTAAATGTACAACTAGGCACTTAGGAAATAATATTTTTGTGTGTATGTAACTGTACCAAATATTGCAGAACCTCTAGTACACTTTTAAATATTTATGTTGCATTGAAATGAATTGAACAATAAGTCGTGGCTTAGAATGGTATCCCTGATTATTTATTAAATAAAAGTGAAGGAGATGTGGTGACAAATATTTGCTTTTGTGTGCTTTTTAAAAAGCTTAATTTAATATTACAACGGAATGAAGTCTTTCAAATCAAACTATTTTGGCAATGGATATAAGAAGTCAAAACCAGCAATAAGTATGGAAATTATTGAAATAAGCATATAAATGTAAAAAAAATCTTGAAAATTAATGTACTTCAGAATTTTACATTTTGTGTTATCTACTAACCCTACTGGTGTCTGGGCGGCTGTATATTATTATTTCTTAGTAGAATATACGAATGTTCATTCCAAAGGGAGTAATGAAGTCTGTAAGTTGCCTATATTAGTTTGAGCTAACAGATTTTGCCAGAATCTATGGCCAAATGAGTTAAACAGATTTTTGATTTTAGACATATTTTTTTTTATTTCAGACTTACAGTTAGCATTATTGGTACTAAATTGATTTCTATGGAACAGAAACAGTTTCAAAATAAATAAAAAGAAAATTTTACTGTAATAGATAGAAAACAGTATGGGAACTCTAAGAGCTGTGCTCCAAAGGGCAGAAAGAAGGGTCCTTATTTAGGTACATTTTAAGTATCTTAATGTTGCCATGCTTTCTCTTGTGTCATTTAATGAAAAATCCAGGCAGATAATTCAAATTACTCACATAAAAAGAGAGTGTACTCAAAAAAGATGTTCTGCGTCTTGATAATCTACCAGACCCAAATATACTCCTCTACTTCTGTTTCACTTACAACTATTATATTTGGGGAATTAATGTATATACATTTCTAAATTTTGTAATGTTTATTCATTTTTTTTGAGAGAGAGAGAAAGAGAGAGACAAAGTATGAGTGGGGAAGTGTCAGAGAGAGGGAAATAGAATCCGAAGAAGGCTCCAGGCACAGAGCCCAAGGTGGGGCTCAAACTCACAAACCATGAGATTATGAACTGAGCTGATAGTCAGATGCTTAACCAACTGAGCCACCCGGCACCCCAATGTATATACATTTCTAAAAGGAAGCATCAGTCATTTTTAATTTCAGAACCAGAAAAGATAAACTGGTGAATGTATTACTACTTGCCTTATAGAATCATGATATTTATTCCTGTATGATATTTTGTAGACATGTTAGTCACCAGAAACATATTTGGGGAAAAAAAAGTGTGGTATGAGAAACAAACAATATGCTGTGATATTATCTTCTATGATATGGTAGTAATATGTATATGTAAAATTTCCTTAATGACTAAATTTGAGGGAAATAAGTTTTACATTTATTGTGAACTAAAATATGTTTTGTTGTAAATGAATTATTTGCCAAAGGCACAAAGGAATAACCACTAATCTAAGCTACTAGTAAAAATAGCTCCTAATATAACTACTAGTATAATATAAAGACTAATACTGTTCCTTTATGATTAGTGTAATAGATTACTTATGTTTAGGAATATCTGTAATGTTAGTCCAGACTGATTAATAACAAAATAGGTTTTAGAGAGAACCACTGTTCCTTTGTAGATAAGTATGTACAGGTAGATGTTTCATAAGAACGATTCATTTTAGTAAGAGACATATTAGAGAATTCAATAGATGGAAGACCAGAATTAACAGACACAGTTCATGTTACCTGTTATAATATTTTATATTAAACCCCAGAACTTTATATGATGAGACTAAAAGTCAGAACAATAAATGATTTGTCCACTGTCACATAACTAAAAGTTACGCAGACAATGTCTAAATCCATACCTCCCAGCAACAAGTCATACCCTTTCCATAAAATAACTTGCTCCAGTATAAAACACAAATCCCTATGTTTTTTTCTGAAAAGAAACCTGGTTAACATTTCTTATAATAGCATAGAAGTTAAACATAAATTTAACAGTCAAGAAGTAACTGTTATTCACAAACTTCATTCTCACCAAAGTCAAGCACTATGGAGGAGTTCTTTATTCAGTCAGAAAAGAAAGGAGGTGTATTTAATAAAGGGGCTATTTGGCAAAGATAGTAAGTACAGCTTTATTAGTTGCCTACAAAGTCCTTTACATAGAATAATAATGTTAAGTATAATCTCATTAGATCATGATGATGATGACTTTTTTTTTTATTTTGTAATTAAGAAAATTAGTCACATGAAGTTGCTTGCATATAAGATAGAGGAATCATGTTTCAAAGCTAGGGCATTTATTATTATTTTACATTATTAATAACTACTCATTTTTATTATATTAACTTAGTGAACACAACATCAGTCTATCAAAGATTGATTGTCTGAAAGTAATTATTTATACAAAGAAATTTAGATTGTGTCTTCACCTTATAATTGTGGTAACCGCTGAATATTTTCTAGTGCTTTTATGTAGGCATTAATATATAAATGTAAATTGTGCTATAATATAACAGTGGTTTGATCGTGAGATTCACAGGAAACAAGCACAAGTATGCTGCCATCCACATTCAGATACAAATTAAAAAGATAATTTCCAATCCCAATTTCATGGGTCACTATTTCTATGCTGTTTGCCCTACTTTGTACCACATAAGTTACATACAATTTATTATTCCCTCCTCTAAACTCACAGCTAGGATTTGAAGCATAGTTTAGAATACTAAATGGATGTTATGTTTTTCCTTACTCCAAACAGTCATTTCCAAATCATTTCTCTGATGGTTTGAGTAAAGTATTATACTGCATTGAGATTTTCAGCTTAAGAACTATTTCTGCAGAGTCAAGAGGCTATTCACTTAAATTCAACAAAGAGTTGTCTACTGATTCTTGAGTGTAAACCAGCACATGATGATGAATATGACTGTTTCTCATAACATTTGTTATAGGTAACCCTTAAACTTAAGATGTTGGATCTGTGTTTTAACAATGTCAAGAAGCACAAAGATATCAATCACTTACTATTTCTATGTAATGCTATTTGTAAATCGCCCAAGGCATAACTTGACAAAGAAACTCTTCTCTTATTGTGGAAGTCAAGAGGTTCAATCACCACTCCTATGCTTGGGTCTGAAAAGGACATTATTCTTTAAGGATAGACCTATGCTCTTAATCATCTCAAGTATATGCAGTGCTAGAGTTTATTGCTGAATGAATGCGTGTATGAATATGAAATTCAACACAAATTTTGTTTCAGTGGATATCAGATTGTGTTATACCATTTCCATCAAAACACTTGGGTATTATAAAACTTCTTTGGTCTAGCTCATCTAACTGATTATATTTTATCAATAGGTATTCAGCATCTCCAAATAATTGACTTCTTGATATGACTGTGAACGTATATTTGGAGAGGTGCTTTCTGAAAAATTCTTGTCATTAAGTTATCTGATCCTAAAATATAGTGAAAGAAATAAATGAAGGGAAAAATAATAAATCAGTAGTTTAACAAATAAATAAAAGAATGAAATGTAGAGCACCACTGATTGATATTGACCGTTATTTAGCCTATTTCTACACAGCTTTCATAAATGTATTAATAAAAGTTATGAATGGTGACTTAAGTACTTCTTAACTTAAAATGATTAAATAGGAAATTGTGTATTTATATACTAAGTTTACTACCCTAAAGGAATATGACAATTATCCTATAATCCTTGATTAGTAATTGGAAACAGTTTCAAAGACCTTTTCAACATACCATTTTTTTTTTTCTTTTCCAAATGACTATAAGTATTCTGGTTTTAATCACAAAATTCTTAGATGAAATACCAGTTATGTATCTATTATTTTCAGTACACATATTAAATTTATTTTTCTCAGGAAACAGACTTACTTTTAACTTAGACAAGTTTAAAAAATAAATGAAAAGGACATTTATCACTGTAAGAATCTTATTTTCTTCAAACAAATTATCAGATTTTAATAATAGTTTTCCAAGAATAAAAATTTTAAAAGGAGTGAAATTGAATATCAATTTTGTATCAGAAAAGCTGATAGTTTAAGCAAAAAATATTAAATTTGTTTGGATTTTTTTATTGTTCAACACATACCAAATTATAGTAGGATTATATTATCTCTAGACAGGAAACAAAAAAATTCCCAGGAGAGAATAAAAATTGAAAAACTGTTTATTCCAATTGCATAGATTTAACCACCCCTAATATTTTCCATGTACATAAATGTATACAGCTTGCTTCACTTTCCTAACCTCCAATTCCTTTTTTTGTGTGTAATTGGGCATAATACTCACATTACAAAATGAGGATTAAATTTAATAATGTGTTTAAAATACCTAGCATAAAGCCTGGGACATTGTAGGCTCTCATGAACTGTTAATAACTATAAGAGTGGACTAAAATGGCTTTCTGACTAATTAGGGTCATAGGCCTTTTATCGTCAAAATTACAATGAAAACATTTGAGATATTTTTTCTGCAGTATATCAACAAAAACATTTGAGCTATTTTTCTGCAGTATATCAACAGACTCATGTTGACTATAGATATAATGTTTACAGGGTGATTTATCCACAAGAGAATCATTAAAACCATCTTTTAAAATCACATCATGTTGTTTTTTGTGGGTAAAAGTTACAGACGACTCAAGGGAAATATAAAATGAAAGAAACAAATATTTTAATTCAGGCACAAATGTTGAACTAAAATCAGCAGGTATCTGGGTCCTACAATAGAATCACCTCTATGATACTTCTTTTTTTAAATTTTATGTTTATTTTTGAGAGAGACAGAGCAGGAGGCAGAGAGAGAGGGAGACACAGAATCGGAAGCAGGCTCCAGGCTCTGAGCCATCAGCCCAGAGCCCTACGGGGCTCCAACTCACGGACGGTGAGATCGTGACCTGAGCTGAAGTCGGAGGCTTAACCGACTGAGCCACCCAGGCGCCCCTATGATACTTTTTAGTACTGTATATGGTATGACTGCTGGGCTTACTAGCTCATAGTTTAATAAGCTCACATTCTTAGGCTGCCAGCGCACAGGTATGTGAGTTTTATACTAGTGTTGGTTATCTCCTAGATGATGCCAATCACCTAGAGAAGAGGTTTACACTCACATTGGAAACTGGATCTAGGATACTATATCTATGGCTTCCAGAGAGGTTTTAGATTCTTGGGCCAGAATTTAACAAAGATTATTGCTATGACAGTTATTTAATGAAGTAAAACAGGAAACAGCTTGTAGACCAGGAAATACATGTTACTTTTTTGTTTCTTTCCACTTTGGTACTCATTTTTTTTAACGTTTATTTATTTTTGAGACAGAAAGAGACAGAGCATGAACGGGGCAGGGGCAGAGAGGGAGACACAGAATCGGAAGCAGGCTCCAGGCTCTGAGCCATCAGCCCAGAGCCCAACGCGGGGCTCGAACTCATGGACCGTGAGATTGTGACCTGAGCTGAAGTCGGACACGCAACCGACTGAGCCACCCAGGTGTCCCTGTACTCATTTTTTTTATTCTGGTAGAGTTTCTTCAAGAGCTCCCACCTTCCCCTCAGTTGTGCTGCAAAGCCAAAAGGAAAAGTCATCTAGGTTTGGGCCAATATATGGCAGAAAGGAATGTACCTCAGACAAACAGGAGAGTGGCAGCAATGATTTACTAAAAACACTATACTCCAAAAAGTAAGTTTAATTTCTGTGAGATACACTTAATCAAGGTAGGAATTCGATAGCCCTCCTGTTGGTGTCACCAAAGACTCCACATGACATTTTTATTATGAGTCTATTATCAGTGGATCTAGTGAGGCATATAACCAAAGATTTATGGCAGATTACTATACACTTCGCAGCTTAGACTTGTCCTAAAGACTTCCCCTGCTCTGCATCCAGATGGAAACTTGCAGCTTCAAGAATGGGATGGAGCAGTTACCTAAAGCAACATGTGAACATTCCAAGTCAAATGGCTCAACAAGGACTTTGCCTCTTCATCAGCTGTAGGGGTGAAGTTGCCACTACTTATTCTCCATTGTAGACAGGGTGTTCCAACATATGCCAGATCACTAAATCTTTAAAAGCTTCAAAATTTTTAATATGATAGATACCAGAATGTTCATTTGGTTTCTGTCCTGCCCTCTTTCCAGCACGCATCTTCCAAAATACGTAGAGCAACTTTTAGATTCCTGACTACCAAGTCAATTAGTCTGGTATTGTCACTACAGTAAACCAGAATGATGTTCTGCAGAATATAAAAAATAAGTAAATAAAGTCCTTGTAGACTATAATGTAACAGAGAACAGAAGAGTTAACATAACATCAGGCAACAAAATAAATATGTAGGTGCATTATAAGAATTCTTGTTTGTGTCTAAGCATACTTTACTACTGAATATCTTTAATTAATAAATATATTCAATATTTTAATATCATTATATTAGTCCTTTATTTTTTCATAATTTTTTCCTCTATATTTTAATATTATTTACATTTTTAATTCTTCTATTGCGCATTATGTTTAAATTCATTCAATAATCAACATAATCTCCCATAATACACAATCTGAAAATGAAAACGCCACAATTATTATAATTCTTACCTTCCCGGCCCTTCCAGCATTTAAATTTGTTATTTTTTACTGAGATTTGATGAATATCATAGGCCTAAAAGACCTTTTCCATAATAGAAAGTCAAATAATATACACTTAAATTCTAAGTGACTAAAAAGCTACATTGGGAATACAAAGAAGAAATATTTACTCCAGTCCTCCAGACTAGAAATTACACAATATCTCCAGTGTAATATTATTTCAGAACTCAATCTGTATCAAAATATCATTTAAAGTTTATTTTCAATATTAAATGGTGGCTTTTAGTAAGGCAATAACATGAGTAATCCTACAAAGAAAACAGGCAAACTAATCAAGACACTGTATTAAATATTGAGTCATAGATTTAAACACATACTACCAGGTCATATTATTTTTTTTTAATTAGTGATCTTTGAACAAGATAAAATATAGAGGATGTGGAAGCAAAGGAAGAAAAATTAACAGAACAGATGGAACCTCTGGAAGGAAAACTAGTTAAATTCTTAATGTAGCAAATATGAGAGGAAATTATCTAGGAAAATATGAAATTCCCACATACATAGGCTTATGAACATTGATGAATAAAGTGAATATAAGATTTTTTTAAAATATGACTGTATTTAATATAAGATGTATAATGTAAAGATATATAAATAAGGCAAGATAACAAAAAGCATTGATTTGGGAATTGATTCTAAAATAAAAATACTTAAAAATGCATCTTTAATATAGAAATTGTGAGGAATATCTTAAATTAAATTTTGGTATATGTTTTTCACATTTGAGTCATAAGTGATAATAATAATATGACCCTCAATTTGCTTTTGGTTAATTAAGCTTATTGTATTACCTAAGAAAAAAATAAAATACACTTTTCAATTACTTCCTCTAACTTTTGGTGCCAAAATCAGTCTTCAGGTTCCTTTAATTTTTTATTGATATAAGTTTGAAATGTAAAATTTTTGAAAAAATTTGTGTGCATACACATTTCATGAATATCAAACTCACATCTAGTATAATGAATTCTTAATACAAGCAAAAACTTAAAACCACCTAAAATTAGTGGGAATTATTTTAAAAATATTTGTTGAATTACATCTCTAAAATAACTACTCAATGCATGTACTCCTAATCAGTGAATTTGTAATAATAATATTTGAAAAGTTAATACTTCCTGATATTTGTTTCTTGGCAAATGTAGACGAGGAAAATGCACTATTGGCCTAATCCATTTTAGTTTCATCTTCCCAGTTAGTCAAAGTAAAGTTAAAAGTTAGACAGCAGGCTTAGGAATACTGAGAATTCAATGTCTGGACAATTTATAAACAGAGCAGGTAGGAGGAAGTTGCAACCATATAATATGTCTTCATTACCAATTCTCATAAATCAGAATTTTACAGCAAGGAATCATAGATATCATTTAATTCAACCGTCTTACTATAAAGACCATACTGTGACATCCTAAAAGGTTAAATAACGTGCCCAAGGGCCCTCCATTATTAGGTGCAAAGCTGCAATCCATTACTGACTTCTTTTGCAATCTTCTTTTCCATGATAGCATATTACCTCTATGTCCTAACAATTATTTTGAAACTACTTTTAATTAAATTATTGGGGACAGCAGTTATTTTATCAGACTTAGGCTAAAAACAGTACGTACTCAAAAGGCAATTTAAGATTTTTTTTTCAATATTTCTTACCATCATACAATAAAGAGAAAAATATTTAAAATAAAAAAAAAATAACCAGTAATAAGAAATGTCTGAAAATGTTTGAAAGAAATGAGTCTTGATGTTCACATTTAATAGCAAAGCCTAGGGCCAAGTTATTATGAAGAGCCTGTTTAGAAGACACATACTAATACATAAATTTTAAAAACAGGAAAAAGCAAAGGTATATTTTTCCTTCCCAACACATGGTCGGTTGACAAATTCTTGCTCCTTTTATAGTTAAGTATGGTCATGTGACTTCTTTGGCCAAGGAAATATGAGTAACTATCAAGTGTGCTAGTTCTAGGAAGAAACCTTATAAGCTGGTGCATTATTCATCAGTGATACTCCAGATATTTGATTCTGTCACCCTGTTGAGGTCTCAGCAAAACCCAAATATATCAAAGCCTTCAGACAATCATCAATGAATGTAAACAAGAAATGAACTTAACTGGTTGAAGGTATTAAGATTTAGGGATTTCTTGATTCTGTAATGTAAATTAACCTGTCTTGACTGAATAAGATCTATTTATAAAAAAGTATCAAATAAATTAACAAATATCTAAGCCTCAATTAAGCTTAATAGCATATACAAATAATATTTTATTATAATTATCACTTATTTGTAATCCACTTCCAAAACCATTTAACACTCAACCATTGTTAATGTGTAGTGTTGGGAAGTTGAATAGCAATGAAATAGCCACTGTCAAAATACTTACATGCTATTCAGTAGGAAGAACAATAAACACACAATTGTACTAAAAATTGATATAGACAACTTTTAGAGTAACATACAGCTTTCTAAGGAACATGATCACAGAAATGCATTTATTGAGATAGAACAGACACCGAAAAAGCTGTTACTTTTAGTTTCTGGTCTAAAATGAAAGGAATTCTGAAATCATCACTCTGCCCGCTCCCCCCCCCCACCGACCCCCACCAAAATATAAACAACTGAGCAAATTGAAAATCAACAAGTCTTCTTAAGTCTTTCAGAGAACTGAGGTTACAGGACACATTGCTGCCACCCAAATTGAAGACATAAGTAGATGCAGAGAATCACAACTTACCAGAGTAGAGACCCACAAGCAGAAAACCCCCATGGGAAACAGCATTATGATACTTTTACCATGCTTATCACAACTGGCTTTCAACAAAAAATTCAAGGCATACTAAAAGATAAAGCAATTTTAAAGAAAGAGAGCAAGTGTCAAAGCCAGAATTAGATACAGTATGAATATTGAAATTATCAGACTGGCAGTTTAAAATAATTATGATAAACATGCTAACTTTTCTAGTGGAAAAAATAGACAACATGAAATACAGATGAGTGATGTAAACAGAAAGATGGACACTTTAAGAAAGAATAAGTGAGAAATGCTAGAGATTAAGAAACTTATAATAGAAATGAAGAATGCCTTTCATGGGCTCTTTAGCAGACTGACATAACAAAAAATCTCTGAGCTTTATATGTCAGTTGTAACTTCTAAAACTGAAAAGCAACAAGAAAAAAAAAAAACTTAAAAAAAAAACTGGAACAGGATATCCAAAAACTGTGGTATTACTCCAAAAAGTGTAACATATAGATAATGGGAATACCAGAAAAGAAGACAAAGAGAAAGGAACAGACTAAATTTTTACCAAGTCAATGTCAGGAAGCAGACCACAGATCCACGAAGCTCAGCAGCAGGTTAAATGCCAAAAAATTATATCTAGGCATACTATTTCCAAACTATAGAAGATCAAAGATAGAAATAGATCTTGGAGCACCTGGGTGGATCAGTTGGTTAAGTGCCCGACTCTTGGTTTTGACTAGGGTCATGGTATCGTGATTTGTGACATGGAGCCCCATAATGGGCTCTGCACTGACAGCATGGAGCCTGCTAGGGATTTTTTGTCTCCTTCTTTCTCTGACCATTCCCTGCTTGTTCACACACTCTCACTTCCCCAAAATAAAATAAAATAATAATAAACTTAAAAAATAAATAAGTCTTGAAAAAAAAGACAGGCATTTAATCACATGTAGTATATCAACCACAATATTCTGATACTGAGATGTCTATTTGAGCTTTAAAGAATAACGATAGCATACTACAAAAGGTAATGTGGAAGATGAGCATTTGAGGCAGCGAGAACAGAGAAGGTAGAGCTTTATTGTGAAGAAAGCACAGTGAATGCGGTGAGCATGGGAACATCCTTGGCTGTGTTGACTGAGTGGTGAGGGCAATGACGGAAGGAAAAGGTTAGGGGGAAAGGGAAGAGAACTCAGGTGTTTCCAACGTTTTAATATTGTCATGTGAGAAAATACAAGTGTGGGAAAATGAAAGGTAAGGACAGGATGAGGTGCCACTGAGAAGATGTAGTGTGGGGAGGAACATGGTTAGATTTGAATACTATCAATGAATACTCTTAGTTTTAATGAATACTCTTCGTTTTAATTTTTTGAGGAGCCTCCACACTGTTTTCCAGAGCGGCTTCACCAGTTTGCATTCCCACCAACAGTGCAAGAGGGTTCCGGTTTCTCCACATCCTCGCCAGCATCTATGACCTCCTGATTTGTTCATTTTAGCCACTCTGACTGTTACAGAGGGAAGGAGCCAAATCATAAGAGACTCTTAAAAACTGAGAATAAACTGAGGGTCGATGGCGGGGGAGGGAGGGGAAAGTGGGTGATGGGCATTGAGAAGGGCACCTGTTGGGATGAGCACTGGGTGTTGTATGGAAACCAATTTGACAATAAATTTTGTATTAAAAAATATTTTTTTTCAAAAAAATAAAAATAAAATAAAACGAATACTTTTGATGGCAGTCCAGAGGACGATGTGAATGGAATTAACAAATACAAAAATAGTATTGTTGTATTCTTTGGGTAAATAGTCATGTGATTGCAGGATCATAGGGTGGTGCTATTTTTAACATTTTGAGGAACCTCCACATTATTTTCCAGACTGGCTGCAGCAGTCTGCATTCCTACCCACAGTGCAGAAGGCTTCTTTTCCTTCCATGTCTTCACCCACACCTGTTGTTTATGTTGTTTCTATATTTTAGCCACTCTGACCAGTGTTTGGTGGTATCTAGGTGGTATCTCATTGTGGTTTTGATTTGCCTTTTCCTGATGATGAGTGATGTTGAGCATCTTTTGTTTTTGGGCCATCTGTATGTCTGTTTTGGAAAAATGCCTATTCATGACTTCTGCCTATTTTTTTTTTTTAATTGTATTAAAATTAAAATTTAATTGGATTAACCCTTTTAGGGTTGAGCTTTAAAAGTACTTTATATATTTTGGACCCTAATCCTTTATTAGATATAATATTTGCAAGTATCTTCTCCCATTCTATGGGTTGCCTTTTAGTTTGGTTGATGTTTCCTTTGCTATACAGAAGCTTTTTATTCTGATATGGTCCCAATGGTTTACTTTTGTTTTTATTTTCCTTGCCTCACAAAACGTATCTAGAAGAAAGTTGCTACGGCTTATGTCAGAGCAGTTACTCCCTCTGCGCTTTTCTAGAATTTTCATGGTTTCTGGCCTCAAATTTAGGTCTTTCATACATTTTAAATTTATTTTTGTGTTTGGTTCAGAGAGAGAGGTCTAGTTTAATTCTTTTACATGTTGCTGTCATGTATTCCCACACCATTTGTTGAAGAGACTGTCTTTTTTTTTTCCATTGGATATTTTTTTCCTGCTTTGTCAATGATTAGTTGACTATAGAGTTCTGGGTCCATTTCTGGGTTTTTTAGTCTGTTCCTTTGATCTGTTTGTCTATTGTTAGGCCTGTACCATACTCACTTGATCACCACAGCTTTGATTTAATAGAGCTTGAAGTTCAGAATTGTGATGCTTCCAGCTTTGCTTTGCTTTTTATTTGTTTTGTTTTGTTTTTCTATTTTTTTAACATTTATTTATTTTTGAGAGACAGAGAGGGACAGAGCATGAGTTGGGGAGGGGCAGAGAGAGGGAGACACAGAATCCAAAGCAGGCTCCAGGCTCTGAGCTGTCAGCACAAAGCCTGATGTGGGGCTCAAACTCATGGACTGTGAGATCATGACTTGAGTTGAATGTGGACGCTTAACTGACCGAGCCACCCAGGCGCCAACTCTTTCTTTTTTTTTTTTTTACTGTTTATTTATTTTGAGAGGTAGGAGGGCAGACAGAGAAGGAGAGAGAGAATCCCAGGCAGGCTCCATGCTGTCAGCCCAGAGCTGGACACGGGGTTCGACCTGAGCCAAACCAACAGTCAGATGCTTACCCAACTGAGCCACCCAGGCGTCTCATGCTTTTATTCTTCAAGATTAATTTGGCTCTTCGGGGTCTTTTCTGGTCCTATACAAATTTTAGGATTGTTTGTTCTAGCTCTGTGAAAAATACTGGTGGTATTTTGATAAGAATTGCATTAAATATGTAGATTGCTTTGGGTAGTCTAGACATTTTAACCATATTTATTCTACCAATCCATGAGCATGGAATGTTTTTCCATTTCTTTGTGTCATTTTCAATTTCTTTAAACAGTGTTCTATAACTTTGAAGTAGAGATCTTTTACCTCTGGCTAGGTTTATTTCTAGGTTATTGTATCATTTTTGGTGCAATTGTAAATGGGATTGATTTCTTGATTTCTATTCCTGCTGCTTCATTATTGGTGTATAGAAATGCAACTTATTTCTGTACATTGAATTTGTATCCTGTGACTTTACTGAATTCAGTTGTCAGTGCTAACAGTTTTTTGGTGGAGTCTTTTGAGTTTTCTATATATAGTATTATGTCATCTACAAATAGTGAAAGCCTTATTTCTTCCTTACCGATTTGGGAGGACTCGTATTTCTTTTAGTTGTCTGATTGATGGGGCTAGGCTTTCCAGTACTATGTTCAGTAAAAGTGGTGAGAGTTTACATCCCTGTATTATTCCTCCCTATAGAGATAAAGCTCTGTTTTTCCCCATTGAGGATGACATTAACTGTCTGTTTGTCATATATGGCCTTTATTATGTTGAGATATGTTCCTCTATCACTACTTTGTAGAGGGTTTTTATCATCAATGGATGTTGTAATTTGTCAAATGCTTTTTATGCATCTATTGAAATGATCATATGTCTCTTATCCTTTCTTTTATTAAAGTGATATATCATGTTGATTGATTTATGATTATTGAACCACCCCTGCAACCCAGGATAAATTCCGCTTGATTGTGATGAATGATTTTTTTAATGTATTGTTGGATTCAGTTTGTGACTATTTTGTTGAGAAACTTTGCATCTATATTCATCAGGGATATTGGCCTGCAGTTCTCTTTTATAGTAATGTCTTTACCTGGTTTTGGCATCAGGCTAATGCTGGCCTTATTGAATGAATTTGGAAGTTTTCCTTCCTTTGCTATTTTTTTTGGATAGTTTGAGAAGAATCTGTATTAACTCTTCTATAAATGTTTGATATAAATCACCTGTGAAGCCATCTGGCCTTGGACTTGTGTTAGTTGGAATTTTTTTTGATTAGCGATTCAATTTCTTTGTTGGTAATCGGTCTGTACACATTCTCTTCAGTTTTTGGTAGGTTATGTTTCTTCCTGCTTCAGTTTTGGTGGTTTATGTTTCTAGGAATTTATCTATTTCTTTCAGGTTGTCCAAATTGTTGGCATACAGATTTGCATAATATTCACTTACAATTGTTTGTATTATCTGTGGTGTCGATTGTTATTTCTCCTCTCTCATTTGTGATTTTAGTTGAGTCCTTGCTCTTTTCTTTTTGATAGGTCAGGCTACAGGTGTATCATTTTTTTTTTTTTTTCAAAACAACAACTTCTGGTTTCATTGAGTTATTCTATTGTTTTTTAGTTTCTATATCATTTATTTCTGGTGTAATATTTATTATTTCCTTCCTGCTGCTGACTTTGGACTCCATTTATTGTTCTTTTTACTAGCACCTTTAGATGTAAGGTTAGGTTGTTTATATGAGATATTTCTTGCTTCTTCTAGACCTGTATTGCTATATATTTCCCTCTCATGACCAATTTTGCTTCATCCCAAAGTTTTTGGACTGTTGTGTTTTCATTTTCATTTATTTCCATGTATTTTTTCTTTGTTGATTTCCTGGCTGACCCATTCATTTTTTAGCAGCATGTTAATTAGCCTCCATATATTTGTGGTCTTTCAGATTTTTTTCTTGTGATTGACTTCTACTTTCAAGTGTTGTGGTCAGAAAATGTGCATGGTATGACATCATTCTTTTTGTATTTGCTCATCCCTGTTTTGAGATGTATAGTGTTATTTATTCTGGAGAATGTTCCATATGCACTTGAAAAGAATGTATATTCTCCTGTTTTAGGATGAAATGTTGTGAATATATATGTGAAGTCCATCTGGTTCAGGGTGTCATTCAAAACTATTGTTTTCTGGTTGATTTTCTATTTAGATGGTCTGTCCATCGATGTAAGTTGGATAGTAACATTCTTTACTATTATTGTATTATTATCAATTAGTTTCTTTATGGTTTTTATTAATTGTTTTATATACCTGAGTGTTCTGATGTCGAGTGCACAAATATTTACAATGGTTATTTCCTCTTGTTGGATTGTCCCCCTTTTTCCTGTATAGTGCCCTTCTTTGTGCCTTATTACAATATTTATTTATTTATTTATTTATTTATTTATTTATTTATTTATTCATTTATTTATTCTTACAGTCTTTCTTGTAAAGTCTAGCTTTTCCAATTTAAGTATTGCTATTCTGGCTTTCTTTTGAAACCATTTGCATGATAAATGTTTCTGCATCCCCTCACTTCAAATCTGCAGTTGTCTTTGTTACTAAAAGGAGTCTTTTGTAAGAAACAGAATGAGGGCTTCCTTTTATCTCTTTTGACATCATATGTGATTTGATTGGAACATTGATTGCATTTACATTCAAAATGAATAGTGATAGATATGTATTAATTGCCATTTTTTATTTGTTTTGTGGTTGTTTCTAGATATTTTCTTTGATCTTTTTCTGTCTTTCTCTCTTTAATGTTTCGCTGATTTTCTTTGGTAAAATATTTGGATTTCTTTCTTTTTTGATTTGCATGTTTGTTAGTGATTTTTGGTTTAGTATATGTGCTGCCGAAGCGAGCACTTTTGCTTTATAGTTATTATTGGTTTGTACATAAACTCTTCTGCAAATAACAGTCTATATTAAGTTGATGGTTGTTCAAGTTTGAATCGATTCTTCTGTCCTCTTCACATTTTAAGTATACATTATTATATTTTATATCCTTTTTGTTTGTGTGCCTACCTTGACTGGTTTTTACAGAAATACTCATTTTTATTGCTTTTGTGTTTGCTACCATTATACTGCCACTTTTGGTCTCTTCTTGTCACTCAAGGATTCCCTTTTAATATTCCTTGCAGGGATGGTTTAGTGGTCATGAACCCCGTTAGTTTTTGTTTGTCTGGCAAACGTTTCTCCCTCTATTCTGAATAATAGGTTCACTGGATACAGTATTCTTGGTTGCTAATTTTTCTCATTCAGCACTGTGAATATATCATGCCACTCCCTTCTGGACTGCCAACCTTCTGTTGAAAAATTGCCAGCATTATGGGTTTCCCTTGCAAGTTAATGACATCTTTTGTCTAGCTGCTTTTAAAATATTTTCCTTTATGACTACATTTTGCAAACTTAACTACAATATGCCTTGATGTTGGCCTGCTTTTGTTGATTTTGATGGGAGTTCTCTGTGCTTCCTGGATCTGGATTTCTCCTTCCTTCCCCAGATTAAGGAAGTTTTCAGTTGTTACTTCTCCAGTAAATTTTCTGTCCCCCTTTCTCTGTCTCCTCTTGAAACTCCTATAATATGAATGTTATAATGTTTGATGGAATCACTGACTTCACTGTCTGATGTCTTCTATTCTTTCCTCAAGCCCAGTGAGTATCCTTATGATTGTTGCTTTAAATTGGCCATCAAGCATGTTACTTACATCTGTTTTCACTTAGATCATAGCTATGGGCTCATCTACTTCTTTCATTTGGAATAAATTCCTCTGTCTTCACATTGCATTTTGTCTAAGTCTCTGCCTTCTTCTCTTTGTTAGAAAAGCCAGTTATGTCTCATGCCTCTGAAAGTAATGGCCTTAGGGAGAAGAGGTCATATAGTGCCCAGGGACTGGCGCTTCAGGGAGTCCTCGCTCTGTTATGTGCTACGTGCATTCTGCTATTGTGTTCTGGCTGCTCTATCCATTAGGCCAGTAGTTTGCTGAGGTTCTACTTGCCTGCTGTGGCAGTGTTTGGTCCCTTGCCTGAATATGGCAAGTTTTGTTTGTTTGTTTTTTTAATGTTCATTTATTTTTCAGAGAGAGAGTGCGAGCAGAGGAGGGACAGAGAGAGAGGGAGACACAGAATCCAAAGGAGGCTCCAGGCTCTGAGCTGTCAGCACAGAGCCTGGCACGGGGCTCGAATCCACAAACCACAAGATCTTGCCCTGAGCTGAACTCTGACACTTAACCAACTGAGCCACCAAGGCACCCCCTGGTGGCAAGTTTTAACTAGGTGTGCTCTGGTCTGCTTGTCAAATACACCTGTCACCATCTTTACTACAACTGAGGCCCTGCAAAACTCTCTTTTTGGGAAATGTGGTGTGGGCAGGGTTTTGTGCCGGTGTTCCCATGCTCGTATTGAGGCAAACGTGATTGAGAAGGGCAGTTCCACTGGAATGCAGAGGGGTGGGGCTTGGTGAAAGCAAGTTAGGCAGCCAGTGTTGGTGGTGTCTTGCTTTCTGTAGGTAGCTCTTTGTTTATGCTGAAGGGTGGGGAAGAGAAATGGTGCCAGCCAGATCCTTTGTTGCTAGAGAGGTGTGTCGGTGAATGTTCCCTCTCAAGGATGCTCCCAGAGGAGCAAATAATCTTCCCACTGTGTGCCCCAGGTGCTCTTCAGATTACAGTTTCCATGCTGTCTTCCCCTGGGGTGTTTACCTACCTTCTCCGTGGCTGCAGCACAGTGCCCTCTGGGCTGTATCCCAGCCAAGCCCACTGACATTCAAACCTTGGGGCCTGAAGCCTGACTGCTTGCCAGAATTTATGAAATACACTTCCTCTTGTTTTCCCAGCCAATAGCTTTGGAGAAACATTCCTTGTGTGTTCCCTTGTGTGTGCCTTTCTCTCTCGCAATGATTCCTTTCCATGTGATATAGACAGGATGAGTTTTCCCCTAAACCACGTCTTATTATCTTCTCCTTCTTTGATGTAGCCTCTTCTCTCTCTTTAGTTGTCAAGATTGTTCTGTCAGTCTTCAGGTCATTTTCTGGGGTGTTTAGGATGATTTGATAATTATCTAATTATGTTCATGGAACGAGGCAAGCCTAGGGTCCTCCTTCTCAGCGGCCATCTTCCCTGCTCCTTCCCTAAAGTGCATCATTTTATAGACAAAATTTTATCACTTTAGATTATTTTTTCATAAATCTTTTATTATTTGTGAAAAGTCACAAACAAAAGCTGAGTTTTGCTTCATAGTCCACATCTCTTTTATGTAGGTGTTTTCCCTTATTCCAGCAAATAAATACATTGCCAATTTAGACTTTACATTAGATAGCTCTATTTAATAATCATGAATAATTAACAAAGTAGTGTATGGTAAAGAATTAAAACATGAAGTATTGTCTAATTTCATATTTAAACATTTGCTTTGATGTGATTTATGTATAAAAATACATGTATATATATTTTGTAATAGTTTTATGTTTGTATATTATTTTACATTTGGCATAAGTAATTAGAATTTTAATTTAAAACTTCTAACTTGTATGAAATAAGTAATATTTTCATAATTTTAAGTTAATGAAGATCGTTTTTTTCATATATTCCTATTTTATGCCTTTAGCTGTTACTGAGATTTTGACATTTGATTAAAAATATAACACACAAAATATGACTTCAAGGAGAAAAAGAATTAATTTAGCATATTCTAAAGTGATTTTTCTCACATATTTAAAAGAGAGTATCCTTTTCTTTCAAAAAATATTCTCAAGTGCAATAGTGAAGGCAATAATTGTATACATAATATGTTTGATTAAAAATAGGAGAGTTATATCTTTAGATGTTAAGTGAGATTTGTAGAAGCACCACATAAAATGAATATTTCATTTTTCTTCTCTATGTGTGTGGTTCTATTCCTCATTGTTATATATGATACATCAGAGTAAAATTTGAAGAAGGATTTATTATAATCTTTGTCAGAATGTTCTGTACAGTACATTTATAATGTAAAATTCTCATCTAAAATTCAGGACATTATTTTATAAAGAAAATATATTATATCCAGAAGTCAAACCTTATTTTTATGATGAGTTAGTACATTGGTACCGAGAATCTAAGCGAATGCTGCTGCACTTCAATATGTAAACCACTATTCGGTCTCACTGCAAACCCATATATGAATTATGAAATTGTTTTTCCTTCTTTTGCTTTTCACTAAGAAGTTCATTTAATTCTTCAAGATAGCTTTAATCTCCTCTTTAAAAATTAAGTCCTAAACCTATTTTCATATTTTGGAAATATTTCAACTACTTCTAGATATCACATAAAAAGTTTCAAAACTTTTTGTCTTCTGTTACTTATAGGCTTTGAGTACTTTCATTAAGCTTTTTGAAAATGGGATCATAAGCACATGTGTTCTAATTTCAGAAGAAACACATTTATCCTTATAAATGCTTTTATACTGGTTAACAGCCTAAAACTTTCTCCAGTATTATTTTAAGGGCTTTTCGAAAGGAAAAAAGGGCGATAAAACAATATTCTAATATGATGACAAGTGGTAAGTGCTCGTAGGTTTTAGAAAAAAATAGAAAGTTATCAAAGAATGTGGTAGCAATTTAAAGGTGTACTAAACACAACTGTCTTATATATCAAAATTTTGAATTTTATCAGTAATGGAGTTTAAACATAAAAAATCATATAAATATAGGTGATGCTGGAGTCAATTAGAAATTTAAATTAAAAAAAAAACTAAGTTCAGAGATGTTTTGCTTCACATTGTACTATGTGTTTTACATATTTCAGAATATATAACTGCAGAATTATAGAATATGAATGTACCATATTCTAATATAAGGAAGCCGCTTTAGTCCTTTCTATATTTAAATGATTTAAGCCAGAGAGAAATGGAAAGTCACCGTTCAATTTGGTTTTAATTTTTTTATTTTAATTACCTTGTGTTCATCATGACTAGTACAATCTTCAATCCTCATCAGTTATTTCACCCATCCTACCATCCACCTCCTCTCTGGTAACCTTCAGTTTGTTCTCTAAAGTCACAAGTCCGTTTCTTAGTTGCCCCCCTACCCCCGCCTTTTTTTTTTTTTTTCACTTTGCTTTCCTTGTTTTTTTTTCTTAAATTCCACATACAAGTGAAATCATAAGGCATTTCTTTGACTGACTTATTTCACTTAAAATTATATTCTCTATCTCCATCCATATCATACAGCAATATTTCATTCTTTTTTATGGCTGAAGAAGATTCCATTGTGTATATGAATCACATCTTTTTTTTTTCTTTAATGCTTATTTATGTTTGAGAAAGAGAGAGAGAGAGAGAGGAATAGTGCAAGTAAGGAAGGGCAGAGAGAGAGGGAGACACAGAATCTGTAACAGGCTCCAGGCTTCAAGCTGGGAACACAGAACCCAGGGTGCAGGCTCAAACTCACAGGCTGTGAGATCATGACCTGAGCCGAAGTCAGATGCTTGACCGACTGAGCCACCCAAGTACTCTTATATATCATTTCTTTATCCATTAATCAGTCAACGGACACTTGGGTTGCTTCCATTATCTTGATTATTGTAAATAATCCTACTATAAACGTAGGGGTGCATGTATCCCTGCAAATAACTGTTTTTGTATTCTTTGGGCAAATACCCAGTAGTGCTATTGCTGACTCATAAGATAGTTCTATTTTTCACTTTTTGAGGAAACTTCACAGTGTTTCCCAGAGTGGCTGTGCTAGTTTGAATTCCCACCAATAGTACAAGAGGATTCCCCTTTCTCCATATCCTTGCCATACCTGTTACTTCTTGTGTTGTTGATTTTAGTCATTCTAACAGGTATGAAGTGATATCACATTGTGGTTTTGATTTGCATTTCCCTGATGATAAGTGATGTTGAGCATCTTTTCATGTATCTGTTAGCCATCTGGGTGTCTTCTTTGGAAAAATGTCTATTCATGTTTTCTGCCCATTTTTAATTGCATTATTTCATTTTGGAGGTTGAATTTGGGAAGTTCTTTATGTATTTTGGATACTAACCTTTTATCAGATATGTCATTTGCAAATACTTTCTCCTATTCCATAGGTTGCCTTTTAGTTTTGTTAACTTTTTCCTTTGCTATCTATCCAGAAGTTTTTTACTTTGATGGAGTCCCAAAAGATTACTTTTGCTTGTTTCCTTGCCCGAGGGGACCCATCTAGAAAAAAAGATAGATATGTGGTAAGCCCATAGATGTTGTGGCATTACAACTTAAAAGTAATATTTGATTTTAGGCTCCTGGGTGGCTCACTAGGTTAAGCTTCTGACTTCGGCTCAGGTTATCATCTCATGGTCTCATGGTTCATGAGTTTGAGCCCCGCTTCAGGTTCTGTGCTGACAGCTCAGAGCCTGGAGCCCGCTTAGGATTCTGTGTCTCCTGTTCTCCCTGCCACTCCCCTGCTTGTGCTTTATCTCCCTCTCTCTCTCTCAAAAATAAGTAACATTAAAAAAATTTTTTAAGTAATATTTTATTCGAAAATAAACTTTATTTTATAATGTACATCTACATGGGATGAATGTTAGAGATTAAAATGAATGTTAAGGAAGTATACATATTCAAAATGATTCACCTAAACAGGAAATTAAAGCTTAGTAAAGTTTAAAAAAAATTTAATGGTTATTTTTGAAGGAAAGAGAGATAGACAGAATACGTGCAGGCAGGAGCAAAGAGAAAGGGAGACACAGAATCTGAAGCAGGATCCAGGCTCTCAGGTGTCAGCAGAGATCCCCATGTGGGGCTCAAACTCGTAAGCTGTGAATCATGACCTGAGCCGGAATTAGACACTTCACCAACTGAGCCACCCAAGTGGCCCAAGCATAGTAAGGTTTTTAATCAATTTAGTTAAAAAATTAAATTTTCAAAAATTAAATCCTGATAGACTATAATTCAAAACAAAGAAAATTGCTAGAGATAAAGAAGAATATTATATAATGATATAGGTTTAATTAGTAGAAAGAAAATAAATAAGAGCCCAAAAATATATGAAACAATAACTACTAGTATTGAAGGAGATATAGAAAAGTCCACAATTATAGTTTGAAACGTAAATACTTCCCTCTCAGTAACTGGTAGGAACTTCTAAATAAATTGTCTTTAGAAATTTAGCAAGGACATAAAAGATAATAAGGGAATCAACCAGTAAGGTCTAACTGACACATAACATTTCATCCAAGAAAGTGAATAGGTTTGTATTCACTTAAAAAACAGAATTTTTTTCTAACTTTTTTAATGTTTATATTTTTGAGAGAGAGAGAGAGAGAGTGAATTGGGGAGGGACAGAGGGAGGAGGGCAGAGGATCCAAAGCCAGCTCTGTGCTGACAGCGGACAGCTCGATGAGGGGCTCAAACTCATAAGCTGTGAGAACATGATCTGAGCTGAAGTTTGGATGCTTAACCAACTGAGCCACTCAGGTACCCTTCAGAATATATATTTTTTAAAGGCCAATAGAGCATTAGCTAAGAGAGCCCATAACCAGGGCCATAAAACAAATATCAACACATCTAAAATAATTGAAATCAACAGACCATGTTCACCAACCATAATAGAATAAAACTAGGAATCAATTACAGAAAACAACAATAGGAAAATCTCTGAACATATGGAAATAAAACAACTTATTTTGAAATAATCCATAAATAAAATAGGAAGTCTCAAAGGAAATAAAAAATCCATACAAGTGAATGAAAATGAAAGCACAACATATCTAAAGATTTGAGAAGCACCTAAACAATGCTGAGAAGGCCATTTATAGCATGAAATTGTTAGATTATAAAAATGGAAAGATCTAAAATCAGTAATTTAAGTTTCTACCACAGAAACTAGAAAATAAATAAATTTTGTCAAGACCAAAAAAATGTAATGCAAACAAACAAGTGAAAAGTATAAAGAGCAGGGATCAATAAAATTGAATATATTAAAAT
Source organism: Puma concolor (assembly GCF_028749965.1). Lineage (NCBI taxonomy): Eukaryota > Metazoa > Chordata > Mammalia > Carnivora > Felidae > Puma > Puma concolor. The sequence continues at coordinate 92,607,761 of NC_141670.1, forward strand.
AAAATAAAACCGATGGAATAGAAAACTGGTTCATTGAAAAAAAATAATTAATACAATTTATAAATTTCTAGCCACAGTCATAAAAATAAAAAATGAAGACAGAAATCATCAATACCAGGAATTAAACAGATATATTCCTAAAAAAGTTCTGGAGCCATTAAAAAGAAAATAAAAGAATTCTGCAATTCACTTTATACTTATAAATTTGGCAATTTAGATATAAGGTACTTTGCTCAAAAACCATAAAATTCCAAAATTCAACCACGATGAAATAGATCATCTGAGTAAACTTATAACAATAATGGTATTGACTTCATAATTGAAAATCTTATCAAGAAGACATCTCCAGGCCCAGATAATTTCATACAATTTGTCAATACAATTTCATACAATTAACAACTTGTATGAAACAAATAACAAAACATTTACAAAATAATTAATATCAATTTTATTCAATCTTTTCTAGAAAACAGAATATGATGTGAGCACTCGCAACTTGTTGTATAAGGCCGGGGTTATCTTAATACCAAAGGTAGACAAACACATTTAGAAAAAAGAAAGAACAAAAATTACCAATATTTCTCATGAGCTTAAAAGAATGTATTTTCTTCTTTTAAAAAAAAAATTTATAATGTTTATTTATGTTTGAGAACGAGAAAGACCGAGCACAAGCAGAGGAGGGGCAGAGAGAGAGGTGGCCACAGAACCCAAAGGCAGGCTCTCTGCTCTGAGTTGTTAGCACAGAGCCTGACAGGGGGCTCAAACGCATGGACAGAGGGATCATGACCTGAGCCTAAGTCAGAAGCTTAACCATCCGAGCCACCCAGGTGCCACAAAAGAAAGTATTTTCAAAAATAAATGTATTTCAAACAGAATCCAAAAACGTGTGAAAAGAAGTATATATCAAGACCAAGTAGAATATGTTCCAAGTATACAAGTCTGGTTCAACATTAAACAGATCAATCAATTTAATCCACTGTATCAAAAAGCTAAAAATGAAAAAAAAAATATGTGTTATATCCATTGATGTAGTAAAAGCACTTGACATTATAACACCCATTCATGGGGAAAACTCCGAGCAAGTTAACAATAAAGGAAACTTTTCTCAACATGGTAAACACAAAACCCACAGTTAACATGACACTTAGTGGTGAAAAACAGAATAGTTTTTTCCAAAAGATTGGGAAAAAAGGCAAGGGCACCCACTCTCACCACTCATTCAATATAATACTAAAGTCCCTGCCCTGTAATAAGATTAAAAAAAAAATGAAATAAAAGCCTTATAATGTGAGAAGAAAAAACTAAAATTGTTTTTACTTGCTGATGACAAAATTGTCTGCTTAGAAATCTTCAGTAAAACTCCTGGAACTAACAAATGAATTCAGTGCCGGAGACCAGCTCCAGCAACCAGGGGTTCCCGAAGGAAGAACGGCATCCGTGAAAATAAAAGAAAACTAAAATTAAAAAACTAAAAAATAAAAAAAAAAAAAAACTAAAATAAAAAACTAAAACTAAAATAGAAATGGGCACAGACAACGGCAGTGTGTTGAACTGGCCGATTTATTGTAGTAAACGTGGCATTATATATGCTAGTGATTTCCTTGTAGTATATGTCATCCATGTTTTTCTAATATTACCTAAGTTTGAAAATGTTCCTATGTGTAAACAACCTTTAAGAAATAACATGGCGATTTTCCCCTAACTTTCCCGCATACCCTTTGATTATAGATTAATTTCTTACATTATTCCGTTATGCATCTGCGTTTATCTATAATCTACAAAGCATTTGCTTTGCTGTTCTCGTGAAAGGCCCTCCATTTCTCAACACCTCAAGTGGAACAGTTACAGGGGCATGACCTCCTAACCACATGAGGCCAGAAGAACAATGTGTTTGCCTCAGTCCGAGGTGCCAGAAAGGGGCCGAAAACGCCTTAGAAACCCATGCCTCACACATTCTCAGAGAGACAATGCACCTAGGGACCAATGAACCATTCTGTACCTTAACCGACTAGGTTCAGTCATCATCTGGAATGCCTCCGGGGGCCAGGTGGGCCTAGGGGTTGCAGTCACCTGTGTCCAGAGATACACTCCTTAGTTGCCAGAGTCAGGCTTTCAAATCCATACGTCTCTCCTTTAAGGGCCCTCTTTGCTAGCAAATGTATGAGGCTATCCTTCCTGTAAGTAGAGGAGTCTCCATGGAGAATGGAAAGGGCTAAATGTAAGGCCGCACAATTCCTTGCGGACCCTTATTGTCTTCCCTAATGGTTCTTTTCCCAGGGGGCTTGCCGAGGGCAATTCCCCAACAGACAATACCCCGGGTACTTTTAAGGCCTAATTACCTAAAAGCAGGAGTACAAGAAGCTTCACTGTCAGTGGTCTGCCTTTGCAGTCACCAATCCGGCCACAGCCCAGGCCCTGCCACTCAGGCTGGATAGCTCGGCTTCCAGCAATTCAGCAAGGTTACATGATGCAAGAGCAACAGACACACACACAAACACACACACGGTTGTATTTCTGTATGCTAACAATGAATATGTGGGCCCTGAAATAAAATTTACAGTTCTATTTACAATAATCACCCCAAAACACAATGACATATTTAAATATACAGTTAATAAAACATTACAGATGTTTTATAGCTAAAAACTGCAAATTCTTAATGAAAGAAATCAAAAGCTAAATAATGAAGAAACATATTATATTCGTAGATTAGAAAAAAAGTATGGTAAAGATAACAATTCCCTCCAAATCTGATTTACATTTGTAATGGAATTCCTACCAAAATCTAAGCAAAGTGTTCTGTAGACATAAATTTATTCTAAAGTTTAAAATAAACAATTTTGCCAAAGATTAAAATGGGAGGAATTATTCTACAAAGTATCAAGGATTAGTATATAACCAGGGTAATGTGACATTCAAGAATTGATAAACACATAGATCAAGGGAGAATAGAGGACAAATTGTACTGGAGCAATCATATATCCATAGCCAAAAATTAGATCTCAACCCAAACCTTCCACTTTATATAAAATTAACTTGAAATGGATTGTGGACTTAAAGATAAAATATAACTATAAAACTTCTAGGGAAAAAAATCCGAGAAAATCATGGGATGCTGGCCAGGTAAAATTCTAATACTTGACCAAAAAAAGCTTGGTCCACACAAGGAAAAACTGTTAAATGAAATCTCATCAAGACTAAAACTCACGTGAAGAAAATGAAAAAAAATAAGCTATATTCTGGGTGAAAATATTTGCAAACTGCATATCCAACAATTGACTAGGGTCTAGAATATAAAATCCTCTCAAAACTCAACAGAAGAAAGAGCACTTTAATTAGGAGATAGGCAAAAAAGAAGTGGGTACTTCAAGTAGCAAATACGCAAAACACATAAAAATATGTTCGACATTATTAGCCATCAGAGAAATGAAAATTAAAACTTCAATATCACTAAAAATCCATAAAATGGCTAAAAGTAAAAAGAGAGAAAATATCAATACCAAACACTAGTAGAAAAGTTGTAAGAAAACAAAATCACCCATGACTTGGGGTGGAAATATAAAATGGTACAGCAAGACTGGAAAACAGTTGGGCAATTTCTTGTAAAAACTAGATGTATCACTAGCATATGACCCAGAAATTGTACTTTGGGGTATTGATCAACAGATAGATAAAAACTTATGTTCAAAACCATTCTGTACAGGAATGTTCATGCTAGCTTTTTTTCTAACAGACAAAACCTGGAATCAGCCCAGAATTCCTTCAGTAGATGAAGAGTTACATACACAGTGTTCCATCCATTCCATGGAATACAAATCCATAGTCAAAGGAACAAACTATGGATACATGCAAAAATTTAGATAAGTCTCCTAGAAATTATGTTGAATAACAACAATAAAAAAAGCCAGCACCCAAAGCTTACACACTTATGATTCCATTTATATTGTGTTTTTGGAATGAGAAAATTTGGAGGTGGAGGAAAGACAAATGACTATAGGTAAAATTAGGCAAAGCTGGATAAGATTCATGGATTACATCAATGCCAATATCCTGGTTATGATATACTATAGTTTTGCAAAATGTTGGGGAAAAACAGAGCAAAATGTACAAAGGAGCTCTTTCTGTGTTATTTCATACAGCTGCATATGAATCCAAAATTATCTTTAAAATAGTTAATTTGATGCGCTGTTTCATCTGGAGATGCAGGAAAACAAAACAGCCCTTTTTTATTACATGAATTCTCATGTAAAATTGCTAAATAGGGAAACATCAGGGATATGTGCAAGTCGCATTGTTTTATTCTCAATCTTGCCTAAGCAAGGAAAGTTAAAATCATAGAGGTAGAGTTAAAATTTCCAACAGGAAAAGCAAAGTGTGGTTTACTGAAGCCAGACCTCTTTGGACTGGATTTCAGCGAAATTCAAAATGAGTCGCTGGCCCTGGGGTTTCTTCCACGTAGAGGCGTACTCTTGTTCTTGTGCAGCTCTGGGCTGCTGACAAGGTTGCACAACCCACTATGCTGACTTGAATGGTGGCTGCACCAATGGGTGGGGGGGCGCTCCACTTTAGTTTTGTGCTCATAGTAGCTGAGTAGCCTTCGCTCTAAGCCAACCACTGTCAGCATTTCTATATTGTTGCTATTATGTGTATTTAATATCTCAGGTGCAGCCTCTAACCAGGCTGACCTGCCTAAGTGGTCTAAACTACCTCCCCCAAGACCAATTACTGCTTAACTTACAGCTTTGGTACAAGCTTGCATATTTTCTCAGTTGTCTTCCCTCTTGTTTTCCCATAAATAGGATGATCTTAATTCCTGGATGGGCCCTGACAATCCTGTTTTTTTTGTTTGTTTGTTTCTGGAATCATTATGAGCAGTGTCTTCTTTCATTCTCAAAAATGTCCTGGTTTATTTGACAAATTATATGGCTACCATATTTATCGCCATGTATTTTTTTTATGTTTGTTTATTTTTGAGAGGCAGAGAGAGACAGCGTGAGCAGGGGCAGGGCAGAGAGAGAGGGAGACACAAAATTGAAGCAGGCTTCTGGCTCTGAGGTGTCAGCACAGAGCCCCCCGTGGGGCTCGAACTCAGGAACCGTGAGATCATGACCTGAGCTGAAGTCAGAGGCTACGCAGACTGAGTCACCCAGGTGCACCTATTGCCATGTATTTTTAATGTAATTTTATAGAATGTGAAATGTGGGCTAGCACATGTATGGAATTATACAAGGAAAGCTCATCACTGTACTAAGGAAGTGTTCTCGACTTGTGTATGTGTATGGGATGGTAATTCTCCACCTGAAGAATGAATGTTTTATTACTTATCGTTAGATTGGTCAACTAGCAATATTGTGTATTAAAAAAGAAAATGGAATTCTTCTCACCCTAATACCAAGGGATATTAGATAATGATTCAAAAATAACCACGTTTATAATTAATTATTCAAATAGTGAGTTATATAGAAAGTACCTAATCTTTGATAATGCAAACTAAAAAAAAACATAACAATTATTTCTATATCTTATAAATATTTAACATGAAACTTCTTATGTACAAGACATAATGTCAATCTTGTAATCTCATTTAGGAGTTAACATGCTGTGGCCTATTAGCTGGCTGTCTGTTTTATAAATAAACTTTATTGGAACAGAGCCATATCCATTTGTTCCAGTTTTATCCATGGTTTTTTTCTCACTATAATGGCAAATAGTTGCAATAAAGATCATATGTTGCCTCCAATACCTAAAATATGCATGTGACCATCTACAGAGAAAGAGTTCCTAATTTATGCTAAAATTCTACATAAGTGTGAAATGCTCGTGATCTATCACTGTTTTCTCAAGGCTGCACAGAAGAGGCGTTTGACGCATGGGAGTCTTCAGGTATCTCCACCAGAAGCTGTAGGATGTGATCTCCATACACTGCCCAGCCACTAGGCCAGAGGCAGATCAGTGTTTTAAAAGAATGTCAAACCAGATTTAGGTTAGGATATTCATTAAAGAGCCTTCAAACCTTGTGATGCAAATGAAGTGGTGCTTCATTTTTTTTTTTTTTTTTTTTTTTTTTTTGGAAAAGAAAGTTGTGTGATACATTCACAGCTTCAGAAAAAAAAAATCAGCTTGTCGGTATATCCATATCCACGATCTTATCAATGCGCTCTCTGCAAATTGGAACAGACTAAAAATCTGTTTGGGAAATGTATGTTTAAAAATTAAGAAAAATAATTCCAGCCGTACGGTTTAGTTTACTCTGTGTTCATATACAATCTGGATATTGCAAGGCAACGTTTTGAAAATACATTTCTTTGATTAGCTTTAGCAATAGATACGATTAAAAACTAGGTAGAAGACGGGGCACCCAGGTGGCTCAGTTGGTTGAGTGCCCAACTCTTGATTTCGGGTCAGGTCATGATTCCTGGGTCATGGATAGAGCCCAGCATCTGGCTCTGCATTGAGAGTGGGGCTTGCTTGAGATTCTCTCTCTCCCTCTGCCCCTTCCTCCACACCCCCCTCACTCATGCTCCTGCACGTTCTCTCTTTCTTTAAAAAAAAAACAAACAAAAAAAAAAAAAAAACAAAACTAGGTAGAAGCTACTCACTGTACTAATGTTAGTTAAAAGTTTATTTTATATTTTCTAATTATATGAGTAACATGTCAGTTTTATAAGTTTTAAAAATAAAAATAGGAGGAAAATATAGTGCCTTTGGTTATATTTTCAATTGTTTATGCATTTTTAAAGGCTATGAGGTATTTGTTAATCTTTTGCATTCTGATTCTTTTGTACTTCACAAGATAACTGGCAGTTTTTAACTTAAGAATGTTTCTCATAAAAAAATCTTTAGTGGCACTATAATTCAAAATTATGCGTAGATAAAGAATACTTAATATGATTTCTATTATTAGATATTTGGTTATTACCAGCTTTTTATTATCCCTACTAATGCTATTCACTGCATTCTTGAGGAAGGCATTCAAAAGTTTAAGAACCAATAATTCTTAGATATAAGGGGATAATATGGGCAAATTAGTTTCTCTCCACAAATAGTCATTAAAATAATAATGAAAGCAAACACTTTGTTCAAAATCACAAAGTAATATACTAAAGATGGTTATTGTATAATGTGATAAGTTCTGGAGAATTTAAATAAACTCACAAGACATGGTATCATCACTAAAAACTATTGGAGGCTGTGTTTTGCTGACCTTTTTTGAACAACTTCAAACAAAAAGGAGGGAGATTTAGTCCATCTTAATGGCTGAAAATTTCCACCTTACATAAACTGTAGCAAACACCAATGATATTAGAACCACCCTCTCATACTTTTTATTCTCATTCTTGTATTGATTTAACTCAGGCCATTCTCTTTTGTCACTCCCTTACCACTATATAATATGGCCAGCTTTAAAAGGGAAAGGACAGTAAAGACATAAATCTTGACTTTTATAATAAGAAATAATACCAATTCTCCACAATATCTTTCAGAAAATAGAAGCAGAGGGAATACTTTCTAACTCATTCTATGAGACCAACATTACCCTATCATCAAAACTAAAGACATTAAAAGAAGCACAATACAGACCAACATCCACTTATGAACATAAATGCAAAAATTTCCTTAAAAATATTAGCAAATTGGAAACAGCAATTTCTGAAAAGATTTGTACAACACGATCAAGTGGAATTTATTTTAGGCATGCAATGCTGCTTCAACAACAAAATCTAATCCATAAACAACAACAACAACAACCAAAAAAAAAAAAAGATTCTTAAGTAAAGAAATCAGTCATGAAGATAAAACGTACAGCATGGGGAATATGGTTAATAATATTGTTATAACGTTATAAGATGACTACACTTATTGTGGTAAGCATTGAGCAATGTATAGAATTTTCAAATAACCATGTTGTGCATCTGAAACTCATATTATATGTTGTATCAACTGTACTTCAAAATAACCGAAAGTAATCAATGTAACCTACCATATTGACATGCAAAGTAACAAAAGTAATACAATCATATCAATTGATGCATGAAAAGCATTTGACAAAATCCAACACCACTTGTGATAAAATTTCTCAGCAAACTGGAAACTGAGATGATGTCAGAAAATAGACCTATGACAGTATAGACAGAATTAGACCAATGGCAAAATTGACAACTGGTCTTTGACAAAGTAGCAAAGCAACAATTGGAGGTACCTATGCAAAAATAAATGTAAGTTCAAACTTTACCCATTCCACAAAAATTTCACCAAAATATATCATAAACTAAATGTAAAGTATAAAACTTTTTAACACAAAGGGAAAATCTAAGTTATTTTAAATCCAGAGTTACATTTTTAGGTACAATACAACAGTATCATTCATGAAAGAAAAAAAGGGTAAGTTGGGCGCTATTAAAATTAAAAACTCCTGCTCTGCAAAAGTCATAGGAGAACAAAAGAAAAAGCCACAGATTAGGAGAAAAATATTTGTGAAACACATATCTTATGAAGAACTTGTTATGTATATATTCTTAGATCTCTGAAATAAAGAGGGGAAAATGGTTAAAAATTGGGCAAAGATCTAATCAGAAGACACTTCATCCAAGAAGACATATACATGGCAAACAGACACATGAAAACCCTTAAACAGAACTTGTCATTAAGAATGTGCAAATTGGGGCGCCTGGGTGGCGCAGTCGGTTGAGCGTCCAACTTCAGCCAGGTCACGATCTCGCGGTCCGTGGGTTCGAGCCCCGCGTCGGGCTCTGGGCTGATGGCTCAGAGCCTGGAGCCTGTTTCCGATTCTGTGTCTCCCTCTCTCTCTGCCCCTCCCCCGTTCATGCTCTGTCTCTCTCTGTCCCAAAAATAAATAAAAACGTTGAAAAAAAATTAAAAAAAAAAAAAAAAAGAATGTGCAAATTAAAACAAGGAGGTTTCACTACACACTTATTAAAATGACTAAAAGAAAAAAAAACTGACATTCCCAATTACTTGTGAGGATGTGAATCAGTGGAAACTTCTATTCATCTCTTCATTGCTACTGGAAATACAAATGTCATAGCCACTTTGGATAACAGTTTTTGCAGTTTCTTAAAAGGCTAAACAGTTTTGCTCCTAGATATTTACTCATCTAATTTGAAAACTATTACTCACACAAAAGCCTGCAGCATGAATGCCAAAATCTGGAAGGAATCCAGGTGTCCTTCCAAAAAGGTGAACGGGTAAACAAACTGTGGTACATGCAAACAATACAATATTATTCAATGATAAAAAGAAATGAGGTAACAGGTCTGAAAGTATGTTAATGAATTTTAAATTCATATTGCTAAGTGCAAGAAGCCAGCCTGAAAATTGTACAAATTATATAATTACAATTATATGAAAATCTATAGAGGCAAAACTATAGGGACTGTAAGATATCAGTGGTTGTGGAGGGTTTGAGGCAGAATGGGAGTGTTGAATTCCTGAAACACAGGAATATCATAGGGCAATGAATCTAATTTATATGATACTGTATTTGTGGGTCCATGGCAATATGTTTGTCAAAACTCATTCAACTGTAGAGCACAAAGTGTGAAACTTGGTGCACCTTGGCGTAGTCAGTTAAATGTCTGACTCTTAACTCTTAATGTAATGATCACCTCGCACCCACCTCTCAAAATTACAAAAGAAAAGAGTTCTATGAAGACAAATGTAATCTACATCTGTCTACATAAAAAAATTTTGTGTGTGTGTGTGTAATTCAAAAACAGGCAAAATTAAAAGGCAAATAATAAATCAGAAGACTAACTTCTGTGGTAGGAAAAATTAGGGTATGTACACACACACACACACACACACACACACACACTATTAATGAAAACAAGAAAAAATGTCTTCCATAGAAAAATGAGCAACTGAGATAAAGTCTCTCTTTCCCTTTCTTGCTTTCTCTTTCTCTCTCACTGTGTCTCTAATGCGTGTCTTCATCCCCCTCCGTTTTTTACGAATGCCTAGCACAGCAAACATTCAATAAGATTACAATGGTTAATTTTACATGAAGCCACGTGAAATGTGAAAGCGATGAGGCTGACGGTAGTGACAGGAAATACAGAGACAAAACTCATAACTTTTTGTGTGTATTACAAATTTATGTATTGTCAAATGTGTGTTTCTAAACCATGAATCTGTTCATGGTACCATGTAATTACAGCATATCTTGACCACTGAAATGATAAACTCTACAGATCAAATGATAACTTCAAAAGGATTCTTTCAAACATGAATGACAAAGATTAATATTATTAATTCAGAAAATCTTAATGGATGTTAAATATGACATTCCATGTATTTAATGCAGAGTCTATCATGTATAATTGCTTACTTAATAAATACTGTCACAAGTACCACTATGAAATAAGTCTATATATTTGGATTGTGTCAGAAAAGGCATAAAACTTTTAAATCTAACATGAAAGTAATTTTTTAACATTAGCCAAATATGAGTGTTTCTCTACTTGAACACCATGTAATCTTTTTCCTGAAAAAAAAAGCATTTAAATCCTTGAGCACCTAAGATATATCTGCCTACTAAATAGCATTTATTTCAGGATTTTTACATCATGATAATAAAGATATAATTTTACAGTATGCTGCAAAATACTTTTCCATTTAAGTGATTGTCATGTGAAATACCATTGCATGAAATGGAAGAATCAAATATAGATTTAAAATCCTGATGTAACTTCACCACTTGAAATATAAGATAGTGAGGCAGCTTTGTATTTTTCCATTGCCAGACTTTGATATCTGCAGAACATATTGCCAGCATCCTGCTCTAAGAAGCAAAAAATCTTGGAATTATCATTTGATCTCTCACCCTACTTTCCTGTCTATTTAAACCACAAATACTGCTGCTTTTTCATTTAGATCACTTCAAAGATTCACTCTTCTCTCTCATTTCTTTCTGCAAAATATGATCTGGAATTTTCCATTACTATAAATTTTCTGGATTAATATAGTTTTAATATCTATTCTTTAGACATTAAGTTTAAGGTGGAGAATTTATATAAATTATTTCTTCATAAAACTTCAAAAGCAGCCACTATTGCTAGATTTTCATATTTCTCCATTAAATGACTTCAATTTACATGGTTTTATTCTTTTCTTTCTTATTAATTGTTCTTTTATTATATAAACTTATTATACATTTCATACATTCCTTCAAAATGCTCATGTTCCTGAAATAGACTCTCACCCTACCCCTGTCATATTTTCAAATCACACAAGATGACTGCTTTTTAGGTAAACAGAATGATGTACACTGTTATGAAAATATGCTGTGTGCATATCTCCTGGCCTAGAATTAAATGTTGGCTGAATATAACAGACAACCCAAGTTGTAAAACAGAGGACAGAAATTGCACCGTGTTTATACGTAACATTTCAGTGTTCAAACGTTTTGTGTTAAAGATGATTTGGGGCACATGTGTCCCATTTTCTAATTGGTAAAAAGTATCTTTGAAGAAAATCTTTAAATAGTTGTGATATGTTATTGCAAGGTGAAGACTCATTAATAATCATATTTATAGGTGACTCTTGCTATGTCCAATACTCCCTGAAAATTTATAATTTGAAGTCTTTTTTTAAATTTATTTAGCTATTATAAAATAGAGAAGTACCTGGATGACTCAGTTGGTTAAGCTTCCAACTTTGGCTCAGTTCATGATCTCACGGTTTGTGGGTTCAAGCCCCGCGTCAGGCCCTTTGCTGACAGCTCAGAGCCTGGAGCCTGCTTGAGATTCTGTGTCTGCCTCTCTGTCTGCCCACTCCTCTCTCTCTCTCTCTCTCAAATTAAATAAAAATTAAATATATATTATATTGTATTATATATTACATATATTATGTATAATTATATATTATATTATATTATATTATATTATATTATATTATATTATATTATATTATATTATATTATATTGTATATTATGAGAGAGACAGAGAAAGCACGAGCAGGCAGAGGGACCGAGAGAGAAGGAGAGAGAGAGAGAATCTCAAGCAGGCTACACATGGTCAGCACAGAGACTGAGGTGAGACTCGAGCTTATAAAACTGTGAGATCATGACCTGAGCCAAGGTCAAGAGTTGGACACTTAACCACTGAGCCACTCAGGAGCCCCTTGACTTCTTTTTTATTTGAATTAAACCACAAAACACTTAACAAAGTCATAATCACATGATTCAACAGAGTGTGTCTCCAGAAAACATGAGAATATGTTACTATATCACAAGTTTCTCAAGCATTTGAGTTTTTATCTTAAAAATCAGTGTGCAGTGGGTAATTCTCAACAAATGCATACCCTTGTGCAACTACTACCACAATCAATATATAGAAAACTTCCACCTACCCAGAAAATTCCATTATATCCCTTTTTGTAACACAACCTTACAATAAAATTACCTAATGCCTAACCTAGCTAGCAATTAATCTGATTTGTATTAATATAGCTTAGTTTAGTCTATTCTAAAATTTCTCAAAAATAGACCCACAAAGTATGTTTACATGTGATTTTGTTCACTCAAAAATAATACTTATGAGATTCATTTGTGTGGATGAATGTATCATTAGTTTGATCCATTTTTCTTAGTATATAAATATACCCCAATTTATTTATCATTCACTTGTTAATAGGTTTTTGAGTTGTTTCCAGTTTAAAGCTATTATGAATAAAACTCATGAACATTTGTATAAAAGTTTTTTTTTTCTTGTTTTGTTTTTATTTCTCTTGGATAAATACCTAGGAGTAGAACTGGCCATTTATATAGTAAGTGTATGTTAACTTTGTATATAAACAAAAAAGTCCACACTATTTCTCAAAGTGGTGAAACATTTTACACTCCCATTAGCAATAGGCAGGGTGTTAGTTGTTCCGTGCCTTCGTCAATAGTCAGTACTGTGAGACTGACATATTGTGATGATAGATAGATAAGAGATAGATACATAGATAGGTAGATGGATAGATGATACATAGATTAATAAAGAGAATATTTTTAATATATGGAAGGCAAACATAAACATGTAAACATACTGATAAAAATGTGAAATTAAGAAGTATAGAACATAGCTTATTTTTAGTTGATTAGTTATGAATATTGTTTGGAATCAATTATTAATATTTGTCTTTTGAATTGCCAAATCTAGGTTCTAAAAAGGAAAAGTTTATTTAATTCTATGTATAATGTTGTGAAGACTAATCATGGTCACTATTTAGTAGTAACTAAAGTCAAGTTTAAATGATCTCACTGGTAGTCCTTGATTTCTTTGTTGAGCTATAGTGATGTACACAGATATCTGTAAAAGATAAGAAAAATAAGATAAAATTTGTATCTTCAAGTTGTTATTTTTTATTTTTTAATAATTAAAAAATTGAATATTTGCAATTTGTTTTTAAGACTTTTTAAAAGTTTTTATTAAATTCCAATTAGTTAGCTACAGTGTCATATTAGTTTCAGGTGTGCAATTTAGAGATTCAACACTTACATACAGACTCCATTTTTATTATATTGTAATGCAGTCACATTAATTTTTTAAAAAAGTCAAAACAAAAACCACACTCATATTAATTTTATAAGAACAGTTTAACTTAAGCCATATTTACAATAAAGACCTCTTAATTTTAGGACTAGAATCTTCCTTACTTTATTCTTTGTGTATTACTCTATGCTAAAAATATAAATAAATAAATAAAAATCAAGCTTTACTTTTGAATCTGAAAAAAAGTTGGATTACTTTGTGTTTTCTTCAAAAGAGTATTACCTTATTAATTTTGCTTTTTCTGTATTACTCCTTTCTGGTAAATCTTCCATCTTTTGTCTAAGAGATTAGATTCTTCATAACCACATCCAAACTCCACTAAAGTGACTGCTATTGATTCAGTCATGCAAGTCATTCAGCTATGTGTGTATGTGTGGAAAAGTCTCTATTTTCGATATTTTTCTGCTTTTGTTTCTATTAGGAAGCAGGCCTTTTCGTTTTATTATTTAAGAATGCATAAATAGGGGCGCCTGGGTGGCACAGTCGGTTAAGCGTCGGACTTCAGCCAGGTCACGATCTCGCGGTCCTTGAGTTCGAGCCCCGCGTCAGGCTCTGGGCTGATGGCTCAGAGCCTGGAGCCTGTTTCCGATTCTGTGTCTCCCTCTCTCTCTGCCCCTCCCCCGTTCATGCTCTGTCTCTGTCCCAAAAATAAATAAAAACGTTGAAAAAAAATTTAAAAAAAAAAAGAATGCATAAATATTTATTTTTAAAAGTAATATGATTAAATTCAGTCTCTACATTAATTTAATTGATTCTATGTAATAATCTAGGCTTCTATGTGACATATTTAATATGTACCTAGGGTGTGTTTAAATTGGTTATTATACCAAATGTTGGTACTTTTAACAATTCCATTATTTTATTTTTGTTTGCTTTTTTGCTTGGTTCAAGTTTTTATTTAAATTCTAGTTAGTTAGCATATAGTGTAATACTTATTGGTTTCAGTATTAGTATTAGTAGTATTAGTATTTAGTAATTCATCACGTACACTTAGTGCTCATCACAAGTGCCCTCCTTAATATCCATCACCCATTTAGCCCATCCCTCACCCACCTCCCTCATCAAGCTTCAATCTGTTCTTTTTGGTTGAAACACTTAATGGGTTTGCCTCTTTCTCTCTCTTTTTCTCCCTCCCTCCCCTATGTTCATCGGTTTTGTTTCTTAAATTCTAAATATGAGTGAAATGATGTGCTATTTGTCTTTCTCTGACTTTCTTGCCATAATATACTGTAGCTTAATCCATGTCATTGCAAATGGCAAGATTCTTAATTTCATTTTTTCTTATGGCTGAGTTATAGACATATATATGTATGTATACACACACACACATTTGGGTTCTCTTTACATAATTTGTCTATGGTTAATAATGCTGTTATAAACATTGGGGTGCATGTGCCCCTTTGAATCAGTATTTTTGTATCCTTTGGGTAAATACCTAGTAATACAATTGCTGGGTTATAGGGTATGTCTGTTTTTAACTCTTTGAGGAACCTCCATACTATTTTCCAGAGCAGCTACACCAGTTTACTTTCCTACAACACTGTAAGTACATTTCTTTGCATCCTCATCAACACCTTTTTTTTTTCCTGTGTTGTTAACCATTCTCATAGGTGTGAGGTGATATCTCATTGTAGTTTTGATTTATTTCCTGATGATGAGTGATGTTGATCATCTTTTCATGTATCTGTTCGCCATCTGGATGTCTTCTTTGGAAAAATGTCTATTCATGTCTTCTGCCCATTTCTTAACTGGATAATTTGGTTTTTGGGTGTTGAGTTCTTTATAGTTTTGGATAATAACCTTTATCAGATATGTCATTTGCAAATATCTTCTCCCATTCCATAGGTTGTCTTTTAGTTTTGTTGATTGTTTTCTTTGCTGTGAAGAAGCTTTTTATCTTGATGAGGTCCCAATAGTTCATGCTTGTTTTGTTTTCCTTGCCTCCAACGACATGTCTAGTCAGAAGTTGCTATACTTTATGTTAAAAAGGTTGCTGCCTGTGTTCTCCTCTAAGATTTTGATGGTTTCCTGTCTCACATTTAGGTATTTCATCCGTTTTATCATGGTCATTTAAAATGTTCTCTTCAATAATGGATAGCCTTATGTCACCTGATACAAAGTATTAATACCAATATGCAAATGTTCCTTTGGTATAATTTGAAAGTGGAGCTTCCTTTGTTATACATTAGTCACTCGTACACCAAAACTTTGAGTTTGATACAGGTACTTTATCACTTAGAATGAGATAATTATATATGTGAATAAAGGTTAAATAAGCATGCTTGTTTTAACTTGAAACATATTTAAATATTAAGTTACATGACACTATTATATTTGTGATTAACTTGCAGTTATCCATTTCAATTAAACATAGGTCTACTGTAGCATATATAGCATCATAGGCTCAAAACAGTTTGAAACAAGAGTCCTTAGAGTAATAGGTTTTATTTTTTTTTTGAAGAAATAAAACTGAAACACTGATATTTTAATCGATTTATTCACAGTCATCCAGCAACCTTCTCGTAGGCGTGAGTCTGATTCCAATGACAGGCACTGGAATATGCAAAGTCCGTAGCATTCAGTAACTGCATTTCTTCCCGCAAATAATCTCATTACAAAATATCCTATATTCTGCTTTTATCAATTTTTGTTGCAAAATAATTTCACATATACTATTTAAAATGATTTATACCAAAACCAGCATACAGTCACTGTATAAACTAAGAAAATGTTAATATCACACAATTTTATAGGTGAACATTAGGCATTGTTTTTTTTGACTGTCTGATATTTGTTTTGTAAGATTAATTCAGAAGAGAAGAAATGGGATTTTATATATATATATATATATATATATATATATATATATATTCCCTTTGGGTAAGTATTCTCTTTCATTTTATATTAAAGTCTTCACTTTCAAAATATCCAAAATATACTTTATGCCATATCCATCTTATCAGTGACTATAACCAATGGGAATATCAAAGAATTGTTGAATGGAATTATATCTATAGTTTATAATCTTTAAAAAGTCAAAACATTTCTGTACAATTAGTCATAAGATATTTACATTTCATTTATTTGGTTTTAACATGATTGAATACGGCAGATGGATAGTTTGTTGAGCTGATATTTCTCATCATATAGACATGGCTTGTGAAGTTGAGAATGGATTTGATTTTCACCATCTGCACAAAGATTTTTTTCTTGCATATTTAGCACAGTGTGACATCTAATTTGGTTACTACAGTTGCTCTTCATTTTTCTGAATTCAAAAAATTATGATTTATTTGAAATATGTCATATTATATAGCATTATTGACCCTGTAAAGTGGTCTTGAGTGTGAAAGCTTAAAGTTGTTTTCCACGTTACAAGGTAAGTATTTGTGTCTTATCTTTGCTCAAAAATATTAAGATAAGATAAAAGTGGGAAAATACCCTATTAAACCAAAAGCCAACACCAAAATTGTTGTCTGTATGTTGAAAAATAATAATATTGGACAAAAGGGGAATAATTTTTGTGATACTGTCTCAATGCTGTGTTCACAGAAAAACTAATTAGAAGACTAACTTTAATTTTGAGGTCTGGCTTTCTAATATCAATTAGGCCTTGAAAGAAAAACAATGATTTATAGTCAATAGAGTCAATATTGAAGTTTTTGTTGTAAGACTGACACTATTATTACAAATCAATAATGTGGAAAAAAATGATAGATCTAGGATTCTAAATGATTTATACCAAAAAATTTCTATATGTGACTTTTATTTATAAGATCTACTGTAAAATCACCAATTGGAACTTTTTAGATTTGTATGTTGCCTGTTTGATGTATTTCTTTTCTTTTTTTTATTTTAATTTTTTTTTAACGTTTATTTATTTTTGGGACAGAGAGCATGAACGGGCGAGGGGCAGAGAGAGAGGGAGACACACAGAATCAGAAACAGGCTCCAGGCTCTGAGCCATCAGCCCAGAGCCTGACGCGGGGCTCGAACTCATGGACCGTGAGATCGTGACCTGAGCCGAAGTCGGACGCTCAACCGACTGAGCCACCCAGGCGCCCCTTGATGTATTTCTTTTAAAGCTTAAAAGGGTTTTTCTATTCGCTGTTAATTTCAATTGGACAACATTTTGTCAAGAGTTTTTTTTTTTTTTTTTCTGATTGTTATTTGATGCTAGTTGAAATTCAAGAAATGACATTGACCTTATTCAAATAAAGAAATATTTTAGTAAAAAAAAGTTCCAACTTTGTAAATATTGATTGACTGAAAAGTGAAATAGAATTACATGAAATATATGTGAAGTTTTATTTTTACTTACGTTGTGTATTTGTGTCACCAAGCATATTACATTAAAGTAAATATTGCAGTAGTTTATCCAGAATATGGCCTTTTAAATTCCTCATTATCATCATGCTCTACAAGTAATGATGGAAACAGATATTCACATGATAGAGCAAAATGAAATATTTCTTTTACTTGTGAGAATTCTTGAAAATATTTTCGTATACCAGAAGTATACACTATGTTATATGTTATATTATACTTTATTTCTTAACCAATATATGGCATAGTGAGTTACAAAAAGTCCTTTTCTATAGGAAATAAATACTTGCTCAGATTTGTACTAAAACTGAATGGGCTATACAGCTGTGTTGAATTCCTTAATATTTATATGACCCTGAAAAAGTTGTAAAAAGTCTAGGCTTTGTTTCTCATATCAAAAAATTTTAAGTAATAACTGAACCAATCTCATAGAATTGTTTTGAGCAATGAAATTATTAACATGTGGAAAATAGCAACATGCTCAAAACATAAAGCTGGAACATAAAGTTAGATATTGTCATTACGTAATGTCTTTTGTCATCATGGCTTATATGTACATGATGATTAAAATATATACGCAACAATCTTTAGTTTTATTTAAACTTTATATACATGTTTTAATGTTTTATACATATTAAATTTATATTTTAATCACATTGAAAGGGACCATCTTTTAATTTTAAAAGAGAGATAATTTATCTTTTGTTATGGGCTGATTTGTGTCTCTGCAAAATTTATATGTTGAAGTCCTAACCCCCAATACCTCAGGATGTGACTACATTTGAAGAAAGGACCTTTAAGGAGGGAACTAAAATTAAATGAAGTCTTCAAAGTGGGCCTAATCCCATATGACTGGTGTCCTTATAGGACACAGACACCTACATGAGAAGGACCTTGTGATGACAGAGAAATTAGCCATTTGCAAAGCAAGGAGAGAATTTCAGAAAAAACAAACCCTAATAATCACATGATCTCAGAAGTCTAGCCTCCAGTATTGTGAGAAAATAAATTTCTGTTGTTTAAGCCACCTAGTCTACAATATTTGTTATAACATTTCTAGCTGATTAACACGACTTCTTAAATTTTGGGTTTATGCCTTTATATTTTTCTTGTTTATTATGTCTTTTCTAATAACAATAGTATTTTGCTGCTTTTTTTTTAGAGGGAAAGAAAGAAGGGGGGAGTAGGGGAGAGGGGCAGAGGAAGAGAGACAGCATCTTAAGCAGACTCCACACTCAGCACAGAGCCCAACACAGGGTTCAATCCCACCACCCTGAGATCATGACCTGAGCCAAAATCAAGAGTCAAATGCTCAACCGACTGAGTCACCCAGGTGCCCCAGTATTTTGCTACTTAATGTAAGTTTTATTTTTTTACTTTCTATTTTTTTCTGATTTTATTTCCTATTGCAGACAGTATGAAAGGGGTAAATATATAGGTGGGAAGGAGTTAGAATGTTGGGAGAAATGCAGTTTTTATAATTTAGTTACTGAAAATTATTAACTCTGTAAATCTGGGAAAGTTTTTTAACATTCATAGTTTTCTCAGTAAGCTCTGTCCATTTTTAGGGTAGAGATCATGTTTTCATAATAAATGGCAAATCTATCTATCTATCTATCTACCTATCATCTATCTATATGATACATATGATATATATGATAATGTCTATGATACATGTCTATGATACATATATATGTATATACACATGATACATGTATATGTGTATATACATGATACATATACATATATGATATAACAATTCACCTGGAATATATTTTGATTTTAAGGATATTTTTTCATATACTCTGGTATTTTTCAATAAATATTTTTAATGTTTATTTTTGAGAGACAGAAAGAAACAAAACATGAGCAGGGGAAGGTTAGAAAGAGAGGGAGTCACAGAATCTGAGGCAAGCTCCAGGCTCTGAGCTGTCGGCACAGAGACAGACATAGAGCTTGAATTCACAAACCGCGAAATCATGACCTGAGCCGAAGTTGGATGCTTAATAGACTGAGCCACCAGGTTACCCTACTCTGGTGTTTTTAATTTAAAATTGTTTACATTTATATTTAGAATTCTGAAGATGATATTTAAAATCTAAATCGCTTGTATTAAAATTCCCAATATTTATTAGAGTAATATTGATTAGTTATGTCATATAGAACCTCACTTTTCCTAATCCTTAACTGAACAATTTGGAGTAATTATTATTTGTGTCACCAAGCATTGTGCTTTCTGCTTATTTATGATGATAAAAATGTGGAGCATTTTAGGAGTCCATGTGTACCCTCATCCAGGAGAGTAATAAAACATCATTTCTATCAAAATACCCCAAAATATTTGTTTAGAATATATTTTTTTAATTTTTTAAATATTTATTTTTGAGAGAGAGACAGTGTTAGCAGCGGAGGATCAGAGAGCGAGAAGAGAGACACAGAATCTGAAGCTGACTCTAGGCTCTGAGCTGTCAACGCAAAGCCCAACCTGGGGCTCAAACCCACGAACTGTGAGATCATGACTTGAACTGTGAGATAATGACCTGAACCGAGATCAGACACGTAAGCAACTGAGCCACCTGGGCGCCCTTGTTTAGAATATTTTAAAATTCTCCTTATGTAATTCTCAAATTGGAGGAATTATGGTAGTGGGGAAAGACATGTATTTGGATTAAAGAAAACTATATTTTTGCTCATTTAGTGATTTGTTTACATGGGTTAAATTAACATCAGTCTCGGTTTATTTGATTAAATCTCTGTGAGAGCATGATCTTTATTTATTTTATTTTTCTTTTTAGTGTTTTATACAATATCTAATACATAATGGGCATTATTTGTAGAAAGGAAAAATTACATAACTTGAGAAAAATGTACACATGTCAAATTTTCATTTCATATAGATAGGATTTTACATTTCCTTTGATTCTGCTTGGTACTAGGCACTTTTTATTTAGAATGGTTAACCATGTACATAAGGAAATAATATATATGTCTATGAAATTGAAAGGATTTCTGGATTTGACTTCTGGTTAAGATTTCCTAACATGTGTCTATAAAAGAAGAGAAAAGAAAAAAAAATACTATTGAGCAAATCCGCATATTCACATCAGTAAGATTTTGATAAAGTTCACTATTAAATTATAATATTAGTATAATAAGGATGAATTATTATTTGTTTCTTATGTTATATTTATATACATATTTAAGAAACCTTTTAATCTTGAAGAGCACAATTCATAACCAGGCAATACCACACGACTCAAGGAAAGCAAGCTTTGGTTTATTGTTTTCCAACATTTATATTTTTCAATTAAACCAGATGGTTGGAAGAAAGCCACGTTACCTCCAACTTCTAGTGATGCATTCATTGGCAGAAGTTCAAATAACCTGGTATGCATCTCCGAGTATCGTTCTCACTGGCAGCCAAGTGTTTTCCACTTGAGCCTTTCCTCCTTGGCTCCTGGCCAGCGTGGCTCAAGACTTGATGAGGATGAGGGAGCGGTATTGATTTTCCTTTTAAGCTAATCTTGTATGAGTCGGTCACTCCTTCCCTTGCTATGAATGGAGGGACACTGGAGGAAACCAGCTGCAGCACTTGCGAGGTAGAATTGCTTCTTTGGTCTCGACCTGAGCTGAATCCCAAATACTGAAAATAAAAAGAGAAAATGGCAATGGAGATAGGCCATCCTTTCAAGGCAGATAGACATTCAAGAGTCTCTAAAAGAATGTTCCTGGGAAACAGGGAATTTGCTTGTTAGAGCAAGTGAAGGGGATTCTTATTATAATACATGCTACCATTGTCAGCCAAGAAAATGATTCCCTATACCAAAGCATTCTTGGATTAACCAAGCTGTAAAGCTACTTTTTGTGTTAAAATTGTATAATGAGTAGTATTATATATGTATGATACATAATATATAATATATAATGTATATAATATATGCATAAACATGCATGCTCTATAATGTATACATGGAGATTTTTTCATCTCTCTGTTTCATATAAAATTTAAACCAACCCTGCTATGAAAATACTCTAGTTCTCTAATGTAAATAAATAACTGTTAATTAAATCTATTAATTTCTATGTTGATGCTATCATTTGATAGAAGCAGTGCCATCTGTTAGGTTAGTCTAAAAATATGATAAAACATATCTATACATGTACATAAACATATATATGTATGTGTATATACATATGTGTGTATATACACACATATATGTATGTATATATGTTTATATACCTGTATATATGTGTATATACATACATATACATATATGTATGTGTATATATATGTGTTTATATACATGTATATATATACACACACACATATATACACACATATATGTGTATGTATATATATAAAACCTACCAACATAGCCAATTCTATAATAATGTTATCTTGTTAATTTTTACTATTAGTGTCTCTTGGTTTTAATCATTAAGAAAAAAAGCTGGGATAAAAAGAAATAATTTCTGAAATCAGATTCAGTAGAGTTTAAATCCTGGTCCTATCTAGTCCACTTTGGAAACTTACTTGGTCTGTATTATTGCACCTGTGTTTTCGTCCCCCTCAAATAATTACCTCAATGACTACTTTTCTCTACATCTTCTGAGAGGTTCATAGTAAGTGATAGAAAGTATTTTTATCTTTAAAAAAAATTAACATTTATTTTTGAGAGACAGAGAGAGACAGAGCATGAGAAGGGGAAAGGTAGAGAAAGAGGGAGACACAGAATCTGAAGCAGGCTCCAGGCTCGGTGCTGTCAGTGCAGGGCCTCGAGCCTGAGTCAGAAGCTTAACCGACTAAGCCACTCAGATGTCCCAAAAAGTATTTTTATCTGGAAGACATCTTTGACTACTCACAATTGTTATGTTGCAAAACAATACGAAGACTTATAAATTTCGTATTACAAAGAAATAAAATAATTTACTTAGAATTATCTGATTTAATAATCCCATATACTGGGGGTTCTGGGTGGCTCATTCGGTTAAGCATCCAACACTTGATATCGGGTCAGGTCATGATTTCACAGTTCGTGGAGTCAAGCCCCATGTCCAGCTCTGCGTTGACAGTACAGAGTCTGCTTGGAATTCTCTCTCTCTACCCACCCCCCCCCCCCCGCTTTCTGCCTTTCTCTCTCTCTCTTTCTCAAAATAAATAAATAATTTTTAAAAGACTCCCATCTACTGAACAAACTGATGGTTACTAGCAGGGAGGTCGGTGCAGGCATGTGTTAAATAAGTGATGGGTATCAGGGCATCTGGGTGGCTCAGTCTGACCCTTGATTATTGCTCAGGTCATGATCCCAGGTCATGTGATTGAGCCCCGTGTCAGACTTTGTGCTGAGGGTGGAGCCTGCTTAAGATTCCCTCTCTCCTCTCTCTCTCTCCCACTGTCCCTCGCCCCCACTGTTAATGCTTTCTTTCTATAAAATAAAACAAAATTAAAAAAATATTTAAAGAGGTGATGGGGATTAAGGAGGGCACTTGCTGTGATGAGCACTGGGTGATGTCTGAAAGTGCTGAATCACTATCGTACATTCAAAACTAATTTTTTGCTGTACATTAACTAAATGGAGTTTAAGTAAAAACGAAATAAAAAAACTAACTAAATACATAAATTAATTGGAAGAGAAAAAAATTCCCATATATTTATGCAAAAGTAATATGCAATCTTTGTAAATTAGTCAATTTTTATGTTTTCTAGTTACTGTGTATATGACATATAAAGGATTTTTAAAACTCTTTTAATGTTTATTTATTTTTGAGAGGGAGAGACAGACAGAGCATGAGCAGAGGAGGAGCAGAGAGGGAGACACAGAATCTGAAGTAGGATCCAGGCTCTGTGCTCACAGACCGTGAGATCATGACCTGAGCCGAAGTCGGTTGCTTAACCAACTGACCCACCTAGGTGTCCAGACATATAATGGATTTTAAAATTCCGTGTATATTATGGCACTCACAGCCATTTATTTTCCCTTTTGAATTTTTTTATATGCTATGCAAGCAGTGACTAATTTGAAGTATTTTGAACAAGAGCATGGGGTTTCAATGTTTCCTGAAAATCTCTTCCTCTGTTATGGGAACAACACTGTCCCTGCCTCTGCTTTGTCTTAACCTCTGCCCTTGAGTAACTTCACCTCTTCTGAGCTGAAAACATAGTGTGGGTGGAGGGGGCTATCTCAAGCGAGACCCCGGAAAAATGCTGGCATTACATTTGGATTCTGAATAAGTCCCAGTAATTTTCTTTTATTTGTATATAGCCTTGGATTAGTGTTATCACCTTGCTAGGTACTTTGCAGACATAACTGCACACCCAGGGACCTGAGATGTTTATTTATCCACTCAAAGGTCCAGGGTAACATTGGCAAGGAAGATACATCTCAAGGAACACAGAGCCTCTAGCTAGAAGTTGACAGAAGAGAACTTTGAGATAATGATAAGTTTTGGAGAAGACACACTTTTTTTTCACTAGTTTGCCTATGATTTTACCTATGATTTTGATTATATCAAACAGGTACATTTGCAGTGTCTAAAGCAAATACACCTTTTCAAAGTTTTCAAGTATGCTATACTTATTTAGATATATATTGTAAGACATAATCCACTTTCAATCATTTCTGATGTGGAAGACAATAGGTTTGGGGGTGTCATATGAAACATACACATAACAAATAAATTAAACTAAAAGATGAAGATAAAGAGTAATAAATATGTAAACTATTCAGTTGACTGTTCTGGCCATTGAAACGTGGCTGAACATAATGAAGGAGATGTGTTCATTACATAGCAACTAAACCTTTTACTAAAATATTTGACCCTACTCTAACTACTATTTTCCCATGTCTTCATCCTATGATCAGATATAAAATGTCTTAATTTATTTATAATTGACTTTTTTTTTAATGTTTTAAATTCCAGTTAGTCAACATACAGTGTAATATTAGTTTCGGATGTATAGTTTAGTGATTCAAGTCTTACATACAACACACGGTGCTCATCACAAGTGCCTTCCTTAATCCTCATTATCTGCTTAACCCACCCTCCCAAACACAAAATTCAATATTTTTAAACACTTAGGATAGAGGTGAGAATTCGGAAAACAAACTGAGAAATAGAATAATTGGAAATGTTCGTTTAATGGTCATTAGATGATTCGAAGGTCTGAGTAAACTAAAGAAAGGAATCCTTTTTGAGGGTATATTTCAAAGCCCAAGTTAAATGATAGAAATAAAGCACACTTTAATGAAGAATAGTCTGTTGGGTTTAAAAAAAAAAGTTAATCTGTCCAACTTGTTTGAAAAAAAGAGTTTGTATTTACATTCCCATTATTTTCAAATGGTTAAAAAGTTATCTCTTCTCAAATCTACCATTGATGTTTTTTCTCCCAATCCTTTCCCACCCCCTCACTTATTTTTTTTTAAAACAGAAACTGCTTCAGAAAATAAATAATTAGCATAACATAAGGAAACCTAACATGTCATATTATTTAATGTTCATTTTGTTTATAATTAACTTTGACTAACTACTTTTTCATGTGCAGATTATGTGAAAAACCATAATCATTTGGAATTAGAGGTATGTTCAATGTGTTTGTGACTTACAATATATTTGAGATTTGAAATTTGTATGAATATTAGTACCATCTTAGAAGTTCATTTTCCTTTTAATTTTGTTTGGAAAGGGTCACTTACCAAGTTGTATTCTTCTGCCTAGTCTATACACACACGTCTCCCTAATTCAAACTTCACAAAGAGGCTAAAAAAGCCCTTTTAAAATAGATAAGTGTTTACATTACTCCTATTTAAGCCATTTCAGTAGCTTCCATTGAAATTAGCGTAAGATCCATAATCCTTACATGATATAATGGTGTCTAATATGTATCTTCCAAGTACACTTTCCCTTGTTTGATTGAATCATCAAATCCATTTTGTTTTCTTTTGATTTATGGACATTTTCCAGGAAATCCCCAAACTCCCAACTCTCATTTTTTTGGGTTCTAATGGGACCTTTGTGGTCACAGCATGAACCTGTTGTCTTATTTAGGACAATCAGGATCTTTACAAGGATTTTTATTTTTCATATCGCACTGAAGATATAAAGTCCTTTTTGCTCCTACAATAGAAACGGTCACACTTGCTCCTGCCTCAGAAGGAAAGCTTATCTAATGGAATGCAGAGAGAAACAGAGGCGTCCTAATGGCTTTTCAGTTCTGGGTGCTGGTCCCTCAGGGGCTCTGAACAGTCTTGGTTTCTACCATTTTCAGCTTTGTTTCTTTCTCTACTACTTTAGTTTCCTATTGGTTATTTTTAATGTGTTCCCATTTTTATATCCCTATATTCATTTATCACGGTTTTAGCATGCACCAGAAAGAAAAATGACATATCAACCTGAATTTTTGAAGTATGATGTAGTGCTAAAAGTAGAGGAATATTCTACTCCTGGCTTCATCGGTTTATACATAATTTGTTTGTGGGAATTTATTTGACCTCTCCTCCCTTCATTTCTTCATATGAAGAAAATATAAGGTTGCCTGGGTGGCTCAATTGGTTAAGCATCTGACTCTTGATTTTAGCTCAAGTCATGATCTCATGGTTTGTGGGATCGAGCCCCGTGTCAGGCTTTCAGGCTTTGCACTGACAGTGTGGAGCCTGCTTGAGATTCTCTCACTCTCTCTCTCTCTTTCTCTCTCTCTCTCATTGCCTCTCCCTGACTTGCATGAGGTGTCTCTCTCTCACACACACACAATAAATAAATAAACATTATCAGGCAGCCTGGGTGGCTCAGTTGGTTAAACATCTGACTTCAGCTCAGGTCATGATTTCATGGTCTTGTGGTTCATGAATTTGAGCCCCACATTGGGCTGTATGCTGACAACTCAGACCTGGAGTCTACTTTGGATTCTCTCTCTCTCTCTCTCTGCCCCTTCCCCACTCATGCTCTGTCTCTCTCACTTTAAAAAAAAAATTAAAAATATGACAATTAGACTTATATCTTTTTAATCTTTTGAATGGCTTCCTCTTGTGAGACTTGGGTTAAAGACCCCTGAGTAATTCAAAAGCTGTACGGCCCATCCTATACACTTCCTATTTATTTCTCTCTGTTATTCTCTCTGTTATTCTCTCTGTTATTCCATCTCTTTAACTCTTTCGTTCTCCTTAGAAAGGCCACTGGTACTTTCCCATTAAATGATCAATAAGTGTCAAGGATTGGATCTGAACACAAGTTTTATTCTGAATCGCATACATTTGTGCATTACATTAAATCTATTCATGGATGTGTTTCAATGAATATGTTTAAATAATTTAATTCTGAACACAGCAAAATGCTAGAAAATGGTTGGACCTTAATTTTCCACACTTTTTAAACTAGGCATTAGTTTGATAATATTTGATGGGTCAAATATAACTGCAACTACATGATTAGAACCCAGTGTGAGCAATCTAAGGTCATGACATTAGTCAAAATGCACAGCAGCAAGTCTAAGTCTAGTTTGAATAACTTGGGTTTTGGGGAATGACTCGTTGGAAGAAAATGATAGATTGCAATGGTTTAAATCTACTATCTAAAAACTTCATTTGTTTTGGGGTACCTGGGTGGCTCAGTTGGTAACACATCTGACTTCAGTTCAGGTCATGATCTTAAGGTTCATGAGTTCGAGCCCCACATCGGGCTCTGTGCTGACAGCTCAGAGCCTCAAGCCTGCTTTGAATTCTGTGTCTCCCTCTCTCTCTGCTCCACCCCTACTCATGCTCTGTCTCTCTCGAAAATAAACGTTAAAAAAATGTTTAAAAAATAAAAAAATAAATTAAAAACTTACTTTGTTTTAATTTATCTAAAAGTACTAAATATTGAGTTATTCCCTGGGTCAGTAATTAAATCTGTTATCATATATTTGGTGGTAAGTAAATAAAACTTACCTACAGAGCATTTGCTACTTATATATCAAGAAACCCTTAAGGTTGATTCAGCAATTTGATACCATAAAGATTCCATAAAGATGTTTATTATTGAGAAAGAGAGCATGAGCAGAGTAGGGGCAGAGAGAGAAGGAGACACAGAATCCAAAGTAGGCTCCAGGCTCTAAATTGTCAGCACAAAGCCTGACGTGGGGCTCAAACCCATAAACCTGGGCTGAAGAGATCATGACCTGGGCTGAAGTTGGACGCTCAACTGACTAAGCCACCCAGGCACCCCAAAAGATGCCATATTTTCAAATATGAGATTTAGCATTTTCACAGTTTAGCATTTTCACAATAAGGAAACAAAGAATGGATGGAGGGTTGGAAATGTGAGCTACAGAGACATAAGACGTTATCCTGGTCTCAATTTTGCATTTCACCAAAGATGAAGAATCTTCCCTTCAAGTTTAGGTAATAGCTATGAAATCTTTAACCTATTGGCTCAAGCTTTAAACCATTAACATATTTGGAGATCTTTAAAAATACTGATACTTTCATCCCTAACCAATTACTCCAATGTTCCAGGGCATCAGCATTTCACAAAAGTTCCTCAGTGAATATAATGTGCACCTGGCTATGAGATTCACCATTTAAAGCTAACTGTAATTTATCTCCTTCATCATGGCACTTTTTATCTGAATAAAATGAGAGTTTAAATAATGAATTTAAATATGAATGCCATACAGAACCTTATTATAAAATGGATCTATAACATCTCACCTGCTTCAATTGTCCCCGAAGGAAACTAAAACTCTAAGAGGACTTTACACCAAGGAAAACATCTCTGAAACCTTTGAAAAACAACTTAATAAATGAAACCTAAGACAGGCTACACTTAACTTTATGAAGACCTAAGTTAGCATCATGATTATGGCTTATAATTACCATGAATTACTATGTGTGTGTTTATAACTGTGGGTATGTGCTTCATGACCCTAAGGAGCAGAAAGTCATATTTAAATGGAAATTATATTTTTTTATAACTTTATCCTCAAGGTCTCACAACTTAAAGCAAAGCAAAACGCCATTAAATTTTTAACAGTGTTAACATTTTTTCTAAATCCTAAACTCTGATTCAACATTTAGTTTGCTGTACGAGTCAGATTTACTTTATTCTTGTAAAAGAATGTTGAATTAACTGAAAACAAAAATATGACCACATAATTATAGTAATTCAATATCTATACAATATATGACATGATATATTTGAAATTTACATATTCACTACTCTTTAAGGGCATTTGTACTTATACACACATTTTTATGTGATTTGGTGATATTAGCAGCAAATACTTGGTTTAATTTTTGAAGAAGATGTCATGTACTTGTTCACAAATTAGAAAATCAATACCAACTATCAAATGACATGTGGTGACCTGCATCTGGGGTAAAATATAGGTTAATTGAGAAATAGTGAGAATATAGTTTAACTGAGAAATACTAAACCAAGTAGAGGGCTCAGGAAAGGTGAAGTAAAACAAAACAAAACAAAACAAAACAAAACAAAACAAAACAAAACCTCTCAAATGTTGCTGGCCAAGGCAGCCCTTAAACAAATGAAGAAGCTAATAAAATCTATGGTGTGCAAATATATTCCAAGTAGATGATGATAATGCTTGGTGGTAGGCAATGAAAGAATACTGGAATTAATAACAAATCAAAGAATGAAAAAGTCTTTCATTAACACTGTGTTAATCCTATAATATTATGTCAAAATAAAAAAAAAATTCATAAAGGTTTAAATAAATTCCCACTGGAAAAAAAAGGAACCTCAGAACTATCACAGACATAGTCTTAAGTTACAAAATATTCTTATTTTTAAAAATGTACACATATATTTTATGTAGGGGTTACAGGTGCAATGTTATTTTTAATGGAGTAAAAATGTTCTTATTAGAATTTATCAGGTGCCCCGTACTGACAAACATGTTCAAGGAACATGTCTTAGGTCAGCTGTTTTGTTAGGTATTTTAGGCACATTTTCATTTTAACCAGTTCTTCACTCAACCATCTCTGGGAAATATTCACCTCAAAAATTAATGAAATCTTATACAAAAGACAAGAGCTTTCAAATAATCCTTCACTTATTTTTTTAAAAAAACAAGTGATGAGAAGCCATTAAGATGTTATAAGCTCAGGGGCACCTGGTTGGCTCACTAGGTAGAGCATGTGACTCTTGATCTCAGGGCTGTGAGTTCTAGCCCCATGATGGGTATAGAGATTATGTAAAAATAAAATCTTTTTTAAAAAAAAGATACTTAAAAAGTTTAATACACCGACATTTTTTTTTTTAATTTTTTTTTTCAACGTTTATTCATTTTTGGGACAGAGAGAGACAGAGCATGAATGGGGGAGGGGCAGAGAGAGAGGGAGACACAGAATCGGAAACAGGCTCCAGGCTCTGAGCCATCAGCCCAGAGCCCGACGCGGGGCTCGAACTCACAGACCGCGAGATCGTGACCTGGCTGAAGTCGGACGCTTAACCGACTGCGCCACCCAGGCGCCCCTACACCGACATTTTTAATAAAGATTGCGGTTTCTATTGATATGCTTTCAAAATCTATACATTAAATCTATCTCTGCTTCAAAATCTATACATTAAATATTTAGCAGATACTCATGAATAAATACTTACATGACATGTATAGTTTCTTGTAAGATTTTAATCCTGACATTTCAAACAAATACTAAGTATTAAGGTGAAACTATCTCTTCTAGTTTAAAAAATCTTCTATTATTTAAAATATAGAACATTAGGGGTGCTTGGATTCCTTAGTTAGTGAAGTGTCCAACTCTTGATTTCAGCTTGGTTTATCTCCTGGTCATGAATTCGAGCCCCACGTTGGACCCTATGTTGGGCGTGGAGCCTGTTTGAATTCCCTCTCTCCTTCTCCCTCTGTCCTTACGCCACTCTTGCACACTCTCATAATAAATAAATAAATAAATAAATAAATAAATAAATAAATAAATAAAATGTAGAACATTAAATAACGGACTATGAAAGAACTTACAAATAGTCTCCTAAAAAGAGAAATTTTTTAAATATTGAATTCAAATTAATCAAGTCCATATAAGAAGTGAAAAATATTTTTAATAGCATGTTTGAAGTTGTATTTTAAGAGTTGAGAAACAAAAGTGACAGTACCGAAGATAAAAAGTTAGCTAATTCTTTATGAAGATATAGGCAAATGTCACTCAGAAATAGCAACTCGCTATATTTCCTGTGAGGGCAGCCAACTTATTGGTAATCTTGCATTTACTGTTAGATGCAAATATATCCAAATTTGAAAGAAATGTTAATTAATAAATAATTAATAAAAAGAAGTTTAAATGTACCTCCAAAATCTTTCTACATAAAGGAAAGAAGATGCAATAACACTGTAGTTGGAATGGAAAATTCTATTTTTTCTCAGTGCCTTGAAGAATTTGGTAAGAAATGACTGTCATTTTACGTTACTTCAGAGTTGTTAATTTTTTGCTGTTGGATTTGAATTCTGACAATAACTGATATCTCTTATTTAGTGATGTTTTTGTACCTTTTTGGTTCTTTCTGTGTTTTCTTATGTGATTAACTGAAAAGTTAGGAGAGACAATATTGTATGTGCTTAGGCTGGCACCATTTTAAACTAAAAGTCCTAGTAGAGGAATAGCTGGGGAGAAGAAAGTGAGTAGTGTCTCAAAATGATCACTGTGCCATCAACAAAATACACAATAGATTTTTTATAGGGTCACCTGAGTGGTTCAGTTGGTTGAGTGTCTGACTCTTGATTTCAGCTCAGGTTATGATCGTAGGGTCATGGGATCTAGTCCTGTGTCAGCCTCCATGCTAAGCATGGAGCCTACTTAAAATTCTCTCTCTCTCTCTCTCTTTCTCTCTCTCTCTCTCCCCCCCCTGCCCCTCTCCCTCACTCATTCTCTCTCTCAAAATAATAATAATAATAGAAATAATACTTTTTACAGATTAAGTTAAAGAGAGTAAACTATTAGACAGAAGGAAAAGACATATAACAATGAGGAGAGTCAAAACTAGTGAAAAAATATTGATAAAACATCTCATGGTGCATTTCATGATGTAAGATTCAAAACAACTTTGTACAATAAAATATCAGAAACAGGAAAATAATCAAAGACCCTTGATAAATATTTACTATAAACATTCTCTATTAAAATAGAGAATGCTGAAGAAATAAAAAAAAACCCTTTATAGGAGATATAGAACATATTTATAACAAAATAGAATGACAAAGTATTTGAATGAATACTTATTAAATATTTGGAAAGAGGTTTACCTACGAGAGTATTAAATGCAATTTAAAACAATATTTCTTCATTGTTGTTTGCTTATCAGTTCACTTTCTAGTTTATTCCATGTTCTATGGGTCTTCATTCACTTAAATGTCACTCTGTCTTGATTAATGCAAATGTGCATGCATCTTGAAAGCAGGTATAATTCTTCATTTTTTAGTAAGATTTGGTCTTCTAGGCCCTTTGTATCCAATGTAAATTTTGGAAACTGTTGATTATTACAAACAAAGAGGAAGCTTACTGGAAATGTGACTAAGATTACATTACATGTATCATTCATTTGGGGGTAAATTGATTTCTTAAAAATATTGGATCTTTCAAACTGTGAATATAGAATAACTCATTTCTTTAGCAAATCTGTGGTTTGTTTTGTTTTGTTTTCATTATACAGTTCTCTCTTACCTCTTGTTAAATGTTTGGCTAACTTACATGAATTTTGACACTATTATATATAGAATGTTTTAAAATTAATTTTGTGTTTGTTGTTTGCTCTTAGTTATTTGGAAAATAAAAATAACTTCTGTATATTAACTTGTATTATACAGTGTGCTAAATGCAGTTATTTGTAGTTGCCTTTCTGTGCACTCCTCAAAATATGAAATGGTAAGAGTGGATATCCTTAGGGGTGTGTTTTCAGTATTCTATCACCCATTATGACATTAGCTATAGATTTATCATATTTGTCTTTTATCAGGTTGAGGAAGTTCCCTACTCTTCTTACCCAGAGTTTTTAACAGAAATTGGCTTTGAATTTTCTTATTCTTTTCTTGCAATCATCAAAATGTTTTTTTTTTTTTTTAAATTTTTTTTTTCAACGTTTTTTATTTTATTTTTGGGACAGAGAGAAACAGAGCATAAACGGGGGAGGGGCAGAGAGAGAGGGAGATACAGCATCGGAAACAGGCTCCAAGCTCCGAGCCATCAGCCCAGAGCCTGACGCGGGGCTCGAACTCACGGACCGCGAGATCGTGACCTGGCTGAAGTCGGACGCTTAACCGACTGCGCCACCCAGGCGCCCCAACAAAATGTTTTTTTAAAACAAGTTTGCATTACTGAGATAACATTTAATTGGCCATGATGTATTATTCCTTTGATATATTTTTGGATTTAATAGCCAATATTTTAAAGTATTTTTATACCTATATTCATGACCAATATCAGTCCCTGAGTTTCTTTTGTTGTCTTTTGTTGTCTTTAGGAGATTATGCTTTTTTATAGCCTCATAAAGCAAGTGGAAAGAGATACTTTTGTTTTCTGGATGAAGTTCTATAAAATTGGTATTATTTCTTCTTATATGTTTGATAAAATTCAACAGTAAAACCATCTGTGTCTAAAATTTCCTTTTTATCAAAGTTTTTTTTTTAAAGTCATTTTTTTAAATGTTTATTTATTTTTGACAGAGAGAGAGACAGACAGACAGAGAGACACAGAGACAGAGCAGAGACAGGGCAGGGGGAGGAGCAGAGGGAGACAGAGACACAGAATCCGAAGCAGGGTCCAGGCTCTGAGCTGTCAGCACAGAACCCCACGTGGGCGGAACTCACAAGACCACGAGATCGTGACCTGAGCCGAAGTCAGACGTTTCACCAACTGAGCCACCCAGGTGACCTATCAAAGTTTTTTAATGACAAATTTTTTATCCTTTTGTAGACATAGGACTATTAAAATTTCCTTTTTTTGTTGCATGTGAGTTTTATCGATTACATTTTCCAAGGAATAGATCCACGTCATCAAAGTTTTCCCATGTGTTGGTATTAAATTGAACCTTTGACTATCTTTAGTCTCTACAACGATAATCTTTTTTTCATTCATGATATTATTATAATTTGTGAGATATTTGTCTTTTCACCAATCTGACTAAGAACTTATAAAGGTTTGTATTTTGTTCTTGTCATTTTTTTTTATTATTCAATCTGCTCAAATAGTCAATATGTGGCTTTATAATTTTTCCATTTTTCTATATTCTATACCTCATTTCTGTTGTTTGGGGATAATTTACTTTTTTTTATGTATCTTAAGGTGAAAATTTGAGCGATTGATTTTGAATGTTTGGACCTTTTTTACTTTTACAATGTTAATACTTAAAGCCATAAGATTCTCTCTAAGCAGTATTTTGGCTGTATAACATGAATTTTTATGTGATTTTTCCCATTATCATTAGGTTTGATTTTTTTTCTGAGTGATGCTAAATTTATAAATACTTGGTATTTCCTATGAAATCTTTTGTTACTGATTTCACTTGCTTTTAGTGTGTTTAGAAACATGCTCTGTGCATCTCTGATTCTTTTAAATTCACTGAATATTATTTTTTTAAGGATAAAGCAAGTGTATTTCCTGTATCACATAGTATAAATATAAATCTGAATCTTTATTACTGAATTATCACATAACTTTATATTTTCAATTTCTTGAGGAGATTCAAATTGATTCCAACAAAACACTAGAAAACTTGCAAAGTCACTACACAGTTAAATAGCCACTACTGAAAATATCCTGGTTTTTGGTACAATGGGATTAACAGATTTGTGGTGAATATTTGTTTTAAAATTATTAATATTAAATCTATTTATTTTTTCATCAGTATAATTTTGATATAAATGTGAAAATGCTTCTTTATATATTTCAGGTTTTAAACAAATAATCTAACAAAGTCTCTTTACATTTATGTATCTTAAGTATATTTCCAAGCAGAAATAAAAGATGAAGAATGAGGAAGGAAAAGATATGAGGAAAAGAAAGAAAGACCACACACATGCCCTATTTTAAGTACCGTGTTTTAAAATAAGATAATTATCATTTTCATGAATCAACGGTTTATGTTTCTCTAAAGTCATAGAACACCCTCATTTTTTTCCATAATACAAATCCCATGATTTGTTTCCTTGTAATATTTTCTTTGTTACTGAGAAAAAATGTCTACTTATATCCCACTCAGTTCATTTTGAAAAAGAATACTCTATCACCTTAATTCATAGAAAATAAAATCATACAGGCTTTCACCAGTGTTCAAAAAAAGAAAAAAAGAAAAAAAAACATAAGAAGAATACTTTGAATAGGGAGAATAATCTACTGAATAAGCAATGGGTAGGGAATTCCAGAAGAAAGCATAATGCTCATTCTAGCAACATAAATATATTTTGCCTCTGGCAAAGCTAAGGGCAGACATAGCCCATATAGACATAAGAGTCTTAAGTACTGTTCAGATGAAAATTTTATTAGATTAAATGTCAGCAAAATACACAAAAATTTCAATTACACATATTCTAGACAGTGTTAGGTAGTGGTATAGTATATCTATGAAGAACATGGACAGCTCTGAATTTAGTCACAAAAATGTGGAAGTCTTATTCTATTTAATGAGCAATATTTATGCTCTGAAATATTAACATTTTGAATAAATTTCTGAATATTCTTATATAAAACATGACTTTAAATCACTTCTTTTTGCTAATATACATAGCAGATTGCTTATTTGGCTTATGGTTCATACAAAATACTGAAACTCCTGGCTCACTGCTCATGTAGCATGCTGTCTTACCTCCTGCTTGGCCTCAATGGCTTTCACAGATGCCTTCCTCAAAAATTTATCACACTGAAATAAAAAAGATCTTTCAACATGCAAACATGATCACGTTTCTCTTCTCCCGTCATTACTTTCCAAGTTTTTTTTTACTTGCCGTTGGCCTTAGACTATTATGCATATACATATAGAGCGTTATACATGAACTGCATGAACTCTATATGAACCAGCCTTTTATTGTCTATCGAACTTCAAATCTTATCACTCCACTCCCATCCACTTTCCCATTCTTCATGATTTTTACTCCAGGTAGATAAATTAATTTGTAGACTGTAATTTCATGATCTTTCTCCTTTGTCTTGAAGTACTTATATGTATAGCCTTCTCTTTTGGAATATTCTTCTTTATACCTTCTTTTCATCTGAAAATCTTTCATTTGATTTTATGTCTTGTTTTATGTGCTTCTTCATCTAATGAGACTTTTCCTTTTAAAAATTTCTACCTTTGGGGGCACGTGGATGGCTCAGTCGGTTGAGCACCTGACTCTTGATTTCGACTCAGGTCGTAATCCCAGTTTTGTGAGTTGGAGTCCTGTGTGGAGCTCCGTGCTGCTGGTGCAGAGCCTGCTTGAGATTCTCTCTCTCTCTCTCTCTCTCTCCCCTTTCCCCCACCCTCTCTCAGTCTCTCTCAAAATAAATAAATGAACTTAAAAAAATTTTTTATCTTTGGTCATCATAGCATGCAATACACCATATCTGTGTGTGTGTACTTGTTTGTTACTCTTTTCTGAATTTAAGTACTTTTTGAAGGAATATCTATCACATTTACAACTGTATCCCCAGGAACTAGCATGTAACTTGCACATAATAAAAGCTTTTAATATGTGCAAGTTACATTGAGTAGAACTCATACAGCAAGGAAAAGTGTCACACTACATCTTAAATGTAATTTCTACCTAGTCTTAATGCATAGTATGCACACAACTCATGCACACATAGTGCTTGCCATTAATTTATTAAAAGTATCCTATTTTAACTAAGAGAATTATTCTATACCTTACATGTACCTACCACTCATTCAGTCTCTTCTGATATCCTCTCTTGCTTCACCTATGTTCTCCTAAAGACATATTTATCTAGACATGAGAACATGCATATACATATTTTATTTTATTTTATTTAAAAAATTTTATTTGAGTGTAGGTGACAACAATGTTACATTAGTTTCAGGTGTAGAATATAGTGATCCTGCAAGTTTATATATTAAGCTAATGCTCACCATATTGCAGCTACCATCTGTCACCATATAACATGATTATAGTACCATTGACTACATTCTCCATGCTGTGTCTTTTGTTCCTGCGACTTATTCATTCCATAATACTGGAAGCCTTTATCTCTCACTCCCTTTCACCCATTTAGCCTATTCCCTTACTCTCGTTCTTTCTGGCGACCATCAGTCTGTTCTCTGTATTTATAGGTCTGATTCTGCTTTTTGTGTTTTATTTATCCATTCATTTGTGTTTCTTTAGTTCCATATACGAATGAAATCATATGGTATTTGTCTTTCTCAGTCTGACTTATTTTACTTATACACGGATTTTATTATTTATTTCTTCATTTTAATGATTTTTTTCTTTTTTTTATTTTAGAGAGAGGGCATGAGCAGGGGAGAGGGGCAGAGGGAGAAAGAGAATCTCAAGCATGCCCCATGCTCAGCACAGAGCCTGACAGAGCTAGATCCCACGATCATGACCTGAGCCAAAATCAAGAGTCGGGCATTCAACCGACTGAGCCACCCAGGCACCCCTCACTTATAAACACATTTTAAATACATTTTGAACAAATATGATTTTTGCTCACATCATTAAGCAATGTATGTTGTATATAATTTTTACCTTTAAATTATATGAATATATAGCACTGGTCGTACGTGCTGTTGACAGATCCTTACTTCCTTTTCTGTTTGTATGGAGCACGATTTCTGTGGTAACCACACATCATAGCATCAGTAGGCTAAAACTGCCATATCTCACCATGGCCTAATGCCAGCTCACATTCTTAGTAGTGGGTAAACAACCCAGCACTTGATGAAGTAGGCTTCACAACAAAGATCCAGTATCTTAGGACTAAAATGTGGAGTTGCTATAAACACTTGGCCACCACATTCCAATCATCACTGTGGTAACCTTTGACACTTCCTGCCGAACATAACCAAGGTCAGAAGGATTGAGAGGCCCTGCTGTCACAGTCTATATATGTATTGAAAATTAAGATCAACACTATTTTTGCTCTCCAACTCACAAATGTGTCTGTTCTCCCTGAGCCTACCTAGAAAATCTGAATTACTGATTGACAGTGCACCGTCCCAGTCATTAGGCTGTAGATGACGAATCCAGGCATGCTGAGCTCAACAATAGTGTGGCCAGGACATTATGAGCATGGCAGAAACATGGACCCACTGGATTCGTTCCTTTGGGATTTTATCTAAAATATTCTACATGACTTAGCCAATTTTTAGGATCGACCAACTGATAAATCTAAATGAATATCATATACCAAAAGTCAGAGAAGCCACAATAGCCAACGCTCTGTGGAAGGAAAATGATAGAGTTGGTTAAAGAGAGAGGAGGGAAGAAGGTGCACAGAGAGGTGCAGACATTGATTAAAAATAAAAATTGTTCATGTGTGTGAAAGATGGAAGATAGTTCTATGCCTATAGCATGTTAACAGTTAATTTCATTATTTGAGAGAAACAAACAAGAGCTAACACCATCAGTAAAGTAATTTATTGAGGTAGGACACAAACTTGATAAAAAAGCTAAAAATCCCAAAATACAGAAATGGCCATTTTATTTGATAGTCTACAATATCTAATTCATGGGAGAGAAATAAATAAAATTGATCTGCAATGGATTTAATAGTTTAAAAATCAGAATAAAACACTCCAAACAAAAATAGAAGTGAGAGTGGGAATTATAAATTATTTATATTTTCACTTTTTTCCCCCATAATGATTCTTTGCCATAGATTGAAAAATGTGGTAGTGCAGGTTTAATTGGTTCTCAAGAAAAAGAAATGTACAGTTAATCTTTGGAGATGATGTGAAGAAATGTCAGGACCTAAGTCATCACATGGAATTAGCCACCCAACACAAGGGCTCCCACTTATTGGTGACTGAGAGCGTGGCTCCCTAGAAACCTAGAAAATGGCTTCCATATTGTCCAGAACAATAATCCCATTGCCTGTTTTCATTTTTTTTATTTGAGCCAAAAGTTAGAGAGTCCTCAAAACGGATAGTTTTTTACAGAGTCCATTTGATTTCCTCTGGGTATGGAATACCTGTACTGGCAGAATATATGCTTTACCTCCGTAAGCTCTTGATTACTAAGTAAAATCTATAAAAACAAATGTACAACTATATTCAATGAAGTGAAACTATAACTCAACAAACACATTTTTCAAGCCAGAGAAAAAAGGCAATTTACCCAGGGAAACATGATTTCAGGACATTATTTCTCGTTAGTAAATATAGATGCCAGAAAGCATGCAGTAGGAGTTTCAGATTGCTGGAAAAAACCCAAAACTCTCATTTTAGAATTTTACATCTAAATTAGCCATCATTTAAGAATGAAATAAAATATACCTAAATTATTCATATGAAAAAATTAGAGTTTATCACTA
The DNA here is from genome assembly GCF_028749965.1 of Puma concolor. NCBI lineage: Eukaryota > Metazoa > Chordata > Mammalia > Carnivora > Felidae > Puma > Puma concolor. Next base: position 92,647,114 of record NC_141670.1, read on the forward strand.
GTAGAATGTCACTAAAATGACTATCAAATAACTATAAAGATTACTCTTTATAGAGGAGAAAAAAAAACCCAAAGAAAAAACTCATGGCTTCCAGTAAGGAAACTCAAATCCATCATCACATCTGCTACAAGTGAGGCATTGGAGGTATTTACTAAAAAAATAAAGCGCATTTGTTTTAAAAGATGGCAGGGATTTGCACTTGCTTAACAAGTACAACAGACGTGATTTTATGGTAAGCATACACAGCTTCTAAGAGCCTGAGGATCTTGAAAAAAAAAAAAGTTTATATATTCAAAGGCAGAACAAGAACTGCTAATTACAGATCTGAAAACTTTTTCCCTGTACCATGATACCACTTGCTAAGAAAAGATCATATCTAATTACCCACTAAATAGAGGTTGTCCCATGATTAATATAATTACTTGAAAATATTTCAAATGAGTTAGATTTTGCTACATTTTTTCAAGTAGTTATGCGATAACTGACATAATTATGTTAACAACAGCCACAACAACAAAAATGGTTGCCAAAGTTTAGGCAAATAGGTTATTTCCTCTGGGCAGGTGAAATCATAGCTGCTTTATTAATTTCAATCTGTTATTTTCAAATAGAATCAATTCAAAATTGTTTGCCTAAATGAGAACCGTCTGTGTGCAATGTAGGGCATAAGAATGTAGAACATGCAACATAACACAAGCAATGCAGTGCATAGAAAAAACATTCCCTGCCAGGAAAAAAAAAAAAAAAAAAAAAAATTCTAGATCAAAATGGCGTCAGCAAGAAACAATGTTTGTTAACTATTCTTTCCGTAGAAATTGAAATATATTACAAAGTGTTTTTTCAATGAGTAGGCTCTATGATCTAACTTTTCTAAGCACTTAGCACTAGACTGGAGTAGAATGCACTCCTGTGAAGGTCATAATGGGAAACCAAATGTGACAATCCAAAGCCATTCCCCTCACTGTGTTTTATTACTTTGTAACAGAGTTCTGCAAAGGATATGTGGCTACTAGGGACATATGTGCACTGATGGTTATTTTCACAGGGACTGAAAAATTTCACTTACGTAAAAATTGAATTTGTTTTAAAAGTCAATCTTCAATTTCATTTGTTGTCGTTAATTTGGAGTGGATCAATCACATCTTACAGAATAAATATCATGAATAAAATAAAAAGATATAAAATTACGTTTCACATGTGATAAAAGATTAGGGACTCCTGCAGATAAAAATAGGAAAACCTAAGAAATCTATAGTAATCAGTGAAATATCTATTATTTTACGTGACAAATTAATATTGTTGAACTACTAGACATATCAGAATTACTAAAATATAATAATTTCAAATCAATAATACAACTACCTTTCAAGTTTGTTGAAAATTGAAGTCAAAATGTTTGATTGGGTGGTATATTTTAAATGATTGATTTACTTTTAAGACTTTTGAAAAAGAAGCACAAAGATGTAATTTCCTATAGAGGCTTCACAAAATTCTCTCTCTCACACGCAATTACAAATCACGGAGTTTGAGATTTGTCCATTTTCATCTTGGAGCGTTCATAAAGTTAATTCATTTTTATTTTCTGAAGATTGTTTGGACTTACAAAATCTCATTTGCTTGCTGTTTGAAATGCACTTTTAATATTTGAACTAAATGCACTAGATTTTCCTCCCACACTCTTACTACCATATTTATTAAAAACAAAAACAAAACAGATGAATAAGAAAACTATTAGATCATACTCCCACTATCATTTTATTTAAAAGGGAGCTGTCCGTATCAGACTTTTGAGCTGTTTGTCATCTGGGAATTCTTCAGACTGTTTTCTTTCCAGCATCGCCTACAGATGTTTCTTTAGTCTTTTCATTAGGGTTCTCTCTCCCTCCCCTACCTCCTTTTTAGTTTTTACTCCATTTTCAGATATTTTTCTCTGAAACGATGCAGTTCCTTTGCCATCTATCTAGGGTAACCTCTACCGTGCAGTACCCTCAGCCAGTTTCCTTTCTGAGTCCTTTGAAAAAGCAAAAGACATGGTAACAAGAACTTTACTGTTTACCCTTTCTTTTCTGTTCCTTAAGATTTAGAGAAAACATCATGCATAAACATTTTGTTTGACCACCCTGACTATGCCCCTTAGTATATTCTAGGGACTTAAAAATTCTCAAAGTCACCATATGGCCTGAAGTTTTGCTAGCATGTCTAAATAAAGACTTGGAAGTTCTTTGCTGTGTGCCCCTGGTCTCCAAGACAGAATTTGTAGCTGCTTTTAAAAGTCAATTTAAAAACTCTAGCCCTTGGTGAAGACAAAATTAAAAACAGCTTGAGAAGAGTTGAACATGACAAAATAATAGTTCAAGGAGATTTAGAGATACTGTCAGAAGTTATGCTGAAGTTAGAAGAAACAATTTAAAGGTTATTCCAAGGAACTTGCAGTTCTCATTTTAATGCTAATGAACCAAGAAATATTAGGCTAAGGGAGTTAATCTGTATTCAGAGCATTCTAATAAATTAAATGAAAAGGGTGCAGATCTAATGCAACTTGCAAATGCCGGTTTCAATAATTGTCACATCAGCTGAGTATTTATCTAATCAGCACTGCTAAATTTACCTTTCTCGCTAATATTGCTTTTCTTTTTTGTCACACCATTTTAGTGGCATTTTAGTTAAACTGAGGATTTCCTCCGGAATCACGAAAAAGAAGACTGTAAAGTGCTTTTTCATAGAGGGATATATTACATGGGAGAAGCTATCGTGGGGTCATACTAAAATAATGTTGCTTCTCAAAAAAAATTATTTTTGCTTCTCTTGTAAGAACCATCCCTTTGAAGCGCCTATGAGTGTTAGTCTATTTCTTTTGCGTTCTGTAATGTTGCTTACCGTATACATTTGCGGAGTGTTGTGAAAGACTTCATTAGCCGACAACACTACGTATGCTGTCGCTAATTACAATGATTTCAACAGTATCTTTTCTTGTGCATTTTGTTCTCATCACCCTACTACTTCTCCATGCCTTCTCTCTTCTTCCTTTTCAATGCCATCAATCTCGTTTTTCACTAATTTACTTGATAATGAGTAGTATATCTAAAAGCTGAAATAGGGAGTAATGCCTGTTAACATTTTTCAGATGTTCCACTCAAACACCATGTGTCCAAAACATGAGTAAGAGTATGAGGTCTCTTGTGAGGTGAAGCAACCAACCCAGGTTGCAACCAGCAACATACTGGCACCAATGCAACTCACTTCCAGCAACATGAAAAATGGAATATAAACACTAGCATTCATGATCTTTTCGGATGTAGCTTAAATTTTTACTCCAACTTGAGATTTCTTAAGCCGTCTACGCATATCGCTTTGCTTTCTTTCCTGGGAGAGAAAACAAAGCATTCACTTTGTCCTTGGTTGATTCATTTATAGCATTCCCAATGTTTTTATAAAAGTCTTAACATTACCTTTGTAATTCCTTACATGGTATGTTGCAATGAAGCCTTTTGGAAAGGTTCTTGATGTAAAGGAAATTTCACAGAGAATATTAGAGATCAATGTGAAAAGGGGAGTCATTTTAGGATCAGGGATATGCACGAAAGAGGCACAGAACCTACTTATATTGCTAGAAAATAATTTTCAATTTAGAAGTTGTAATGAGCTTTTTTTTATAAAAGTGACCTTTTTAAAAAATGAAGGGGCGTGCCTTCTCCTTTAGCAAGATTGCATTAATAATTGTCAACCCGCAATTAGAAGAAGAGCAGGCTTTCAATTCTTATAACTTTTCTCTAAAACATTGGCACATGAAAAGAAGTGCCCTGGACAGATGGGAAATTAGCATGTCATAAAAATCTATGATAGATTGGCTGCTGCTGTCAATCTCATGAAACTAATTACATCATGCTGACTTTTCCTGAAAATTAACACGAACTTACAAGGGAAACTATCGTGTATATGAGGCAAACAGAAATACAAATCAACATCATTTTCTTTCAATATGATATTCTAATATCTTTTTAATTTTTTGTTAGGATGGAAACATTATTTTTTTATGATAGCATCAGGTAAAAACTTTACTCTCTAAGAGGATTGAGATGGACATGAGGGGTGAAGTGTACTCAACCATCACACTGCTCGAGAGTCAATCTTGAGCCACTGCCGTGCGAGACCACCTGGGCCAGATGCAGAGACTTTTCCCAGCCACCCACCTTTAAAAGTGTCCAGTGTCCAGTGTCCTGGGTGGTTGAAATGAAGGTGGACTATGGAAAGTTCATCTGATCAAGTAACAAATTGTGAAGTCAAAAGTTGGCGTCAGAACTCCTTGGACAATTAATGGTGACATGGTTGCTACCGTTAAGAAGGAAAATCCTTACTAGGTTGCCAAGAGGATGAACCTGTAGTGTCTTGTTGGCCCAGTGATGTTGAGTACTTATAGAAATGGAGACTCATGTTCTCTGCAGACAGACTCAATTTCCACAGGTCTCCCTAATCCCAGAGAAGGGTGCATTTGTAGGTAGCATCGGTGATCTCTTGCTTTTGACTTTTTCTCATATTAATGAGGATCCCTTTTTTTTTTTTCCTACTTCTTCTGGCCCAGAGTTTGTCGGTATAGCACTATTGACACTTTAGGTTGGGTAATTTTATGTTGAAGAAGCTGTATTATGCATTGCAGGATACAGCAGATCTGACTTCTATCCAGTGAGTGCCAATAGTACCCCTTGACCTCAGTTACAGCAACCAAAAAAGACTCCAGACATTGCCAATTGTCTCCTGAGAAGGGGATTTTTCCCAGTTTGATGCTCACTGTTTAGCTCATGAAAGTTTTTCTATCTGCATGAAAAATAAAGAATTTCATCTTCAATCTTTACTCTATTGATTCCACAGAGACAATAGTCTCCTTGAGGAAATGAGTGACTTAGGTCTTGAGTGAAGTTGGAGTCTTGGGAATTTAAGTGCAAAAGTGAAGCATAAAATAAAATAAGTTAATACTTGAGATTTCTTCCTCATCACCTATGCATGCTTGCACATGTGAAAAAATACATTGACTATAATTTTATATGAATGAGTCCATCAATTAAACCACAAAAATAGATTGGCTTTACGAAATTTGTTTTGCCATAATTTAGATATTGAGCACTGCTACATTTTTGGTAACTAAAACACTTTGTATAGTTCAAAAGTGAAATAATATAAAGAAGTACTGATGTGCTCAGTCTAGTTCAGACTAGTCAACGTATAATCTCTTGCAAACGTTTTTGGAATGACAAAAGAATATAAATGCAATTTTATATAAATGTATGTATATATGTAATGTATACGCATGTATGTATAATTTTAAAATGTACCACTTTTTTTACGTTGATGGCACTAGCAAAATCACTAATATTGGCATATTCTGTTTTCTTCTATGGAGAACCTCTTCAAATACTGCACCTAATCATATCCATGGGTCACTTAGAAAAGCACTTGTGTCAGGACAATGTTATCTGTGCTTATGGATCACGTTCTTCTATAGCATTATTAACTTTTTTATACTATCTACCTATGCCAGGGAATATTACAACTCCCATGCCAGATGATAAGTCGATATCTGTGTCATCTATGGGCTTTCACGTTTAGTAGATGTAGCTAGAATGCTATTAACTTCACACTGAGAATTAAGAATGCAAGTGCCTTTTGTGTAAGGTAGCCCTAGATGCTGATAATATCTTCAAATTTCTTTTTAAATATAAAATAAATGAACCAACACAGCAGATTTTTAACAAAGAATTTGTGATTTATTATTGTAATACATTTTTGGCAACATCAAGATAGGTGGTATGTATTTATTCTGCAATAATTATGATTGAAAGTGTATATTCATATTCATGTATATATGCATGGGCAAAATGTTCTATTTAAAAGAAAACATTTTAAACAGATTATAATAAATATGACATTTTTTGTTATCTTTAACACACGTTGTCTCCTCCGAAGTATAAGAAACGTTATAAAATCATTATGATCACTGCAAAGAAATTCCCACTTCTTGGTTAAGCTTGAGCTCCCATATGTCCCTTTTACAGCATCTCAGAGAGTGTTGATGGAGTGGAGGACTGTGTTCCTCACTCATTTTCACATTTCACATTTTCATATTATCCCCCTGCCATTTGAAACACTATCTTGGGCTCTCAGGACCTCCTCTGCTCTTCGTGTTTTCGAAGGCATATTTTAAGGTTTGTTGTTTCTTTTTTCTTTACTACTGAACATATGGGAAAGTTTTCGGTTTGATTTGTTCTATTCACTCAATATTAACTTTTGAAACTTGGGCTTTAATTTTTTTTCCATGAATAACATACTTTGTTTGTTTGGATTAATAATAAGTTAAAAAAGAAAATAAAGTTAGCCCATGACATGTAATAATAATTTTGCAAGAGGTATTTTCTATATAACTGTGTTAGAAAGTTGAAAAAATACAAGTCCTGATATTTCTATCCTTTATTGATCCATGCATTCATTTACTGTCAAAACTTTACTGAACCTCAACTATGATTAGTTAAGTCAGTAATTATGCTAGAAATTGTGGGCATAAAGTGTGTCTTCCTTAAAGAAGTGTGTATATATATATATGTGTGTGTGTGTGTGTGTGTGTGTGTGTGTGTGTATAATTTATGAACAAAAACATTTTCTGAAATTATTTGAGAAACATTTTAAATGGTGCTAATGGGGGGGTGGGGGGCGCCTGGGTTGCTTAGTCAGTTGAACATGCAACTTCTGCTTAGGTCATGATCCTGCGTTCAAGCTCCACATCAGGCCTTGTGCTGACAGCTCAGAGCTTGAAGCCTGCTTCAGATTCTGTGTCTCCCTCTCTCTCTGTTCCTCCCCCACTCGCTCTCTCTCTCTCAAAAATAAATAAAGATTTTAAAAATGTTTTTAATTGTCTTAATGGCATAGAAACATTTTCAAATGACTTATAGCTGACTTTGGTACCTTTTCTTTAGGGTTCATAAACATAAGCTTATCAATGGCCAAGTGGTTGATTGTTCAAAATGTAATTTCTAACTTCTTTTTAGAGAAGACAGAGTAAACATTAGAAAAGCATTTTTCTAAAGAAATTAAAATAGTGGCAGTTTATTACTCTCTGGAGAGACAGGATTAATAGACTATCAAAGACAAAATCCATAAATTATATAAGCTAAAGTAATTAATTATTTAATATTATATATATGTGTAAATACTATGTATATTATATAGATATGCATGGACAGCAGATATGATCTCAGATTCATAAAAACAAACATAGGATTTTCTTACAAATTTACTGCTTCATTGTTTTACTACCTAAATGTGCTTTCTATTTAAACCCTAGTTTTATACAAAAGCCCGATTTCCATACTGTTTGATTTCCAGACACTTAAATTAATAAAATGGGTCAAGGTAAGGGCATATTTGCAGTTTTCCTTTGAAGAAAATGGTGTTAAACTATGAACAAATTTAAGTAATGTAGTAAACCAGTGTAACTGCCTTCACTTAGGAAGACTTGGCTAATTAAGGCAATTGTGAAGGTCACCAACACAGATTTCAAGTTCATGTGAAAATACAGATATGCAGTGCTAACAACGTTCACAGTTTCTTTGGAAACATGAAATGCAAACCTATAAAATTTCCACAGTCCATACTGGATAATAGGTACTTTTGAAAACCCAGCATTTTCCCAAACATTTTACATTGTTTCCTTGACTGTATAAGTCTTTTGAAGTTAATTTTATGTGTCAACTTGACTGGGCCATGAGGTTGCCAGATATTTGGATAAACGTTATTTCTGAGTGTCTCTGTGAGTGTATTTCTAGACAAAATTGACATTAGAATCAGTAGACTGAATAAAGCAGATAGCCTTTCCCAATGTGGGTGGGCCTCATCTATTCCATTGAAAGCCTGAATAGAACAAAAACCTGAGTAATGTGAATAGATTAGGCCAGGCTGCTGACAGTCATACTTTGGACTTGGAAGCGTTAATAGTGACTCTCTGAGTAAAGATGGCTATTATCTTGATGGCCTTGATGTATACGTAGAAATAACCCAAGAAACAATATTGATAGTGCAATAATAATTTGGTTAAAGACAAAAATGGAGTTTCTTCTCAATTTAACTTTTTAAAAAACATTGTAAGAATGGATTAGATATAGCACCAGAAACGTGCTCATAGTCTAAACGATTCAAAACACATTAATGTCTCCCTAAATTGCACATAACTAGTATTTGTAGAAAGAGAGAAGAGGCAGAGGGAGCAGAGTTAGTTCATCATAATCCAAAGTGAAGTACATGAGCCCATGCTCATACTAACTGTAGGAATATGAAAAATTCATTATTACATAGGACAAAATCAATTCAAAGCAATGAGTGGATAAAATCAGGTGACTTGGTGACATTTAGTATATATCTAATCAAAATATCTGATTTCTTAAGCTAGCAGTATAATTATTTAATTGCCACAATGTGAAGAAAGGAAATGGAAATTCTGTATTTGTTCATGAAGATTTGAGTGCTTGGTAAATAATGAGAGATTTTCTGTGAGTACAGACACGTGGCTACATTAAGTTATTGTCCAATCACATTCATATACCTCTAAAGCCATTAAAATGAGGACACATTTAAAAGATTATCAAAAACTGCACTTTTATATTTTTAAGCATAATTTGGGATGAAGTATTTTATAGGGAGAAAGAGGAGCCAAAATTGATAATCTACTTGGGTTTGAGCATATATTTAATAAAAATACATGCTACAATTAGAAAAAGCAAATGAGTAAGGGAGAATTTTCTCTACATGATTGTGTTGAGGTGGGAACCTACCTTCAGACTCAGACTTGGAATGGAATTTACATCATCAGCTTTTCTATTTCTTGGGTCTTCTGACTTGATTTTGGATTTCTCACCCTCCATACTCACAAGAGCTAATTCTTTACAGTAAATCTCTCTCCCTTTTCCTTTCTGTCTCTCTCTCTCTCTCTCTCTCTTTGTCTCTCTCCTATTAAATGTGGGTGTGTGGGGTGCCTGGGTGGCTTGGTCGGTTAAGCGTCCGACTTCGGCTCAGGTCATGATCTCACGGTCTGTGAGTTCAAGTCCCAAGTCGGGCTCTGTGCTGACAGCTCAGAGCCTGGAGCCTGTTTCAGATTCTGTGTCTCCCTCTCTCTCTGCCCCTCCCCTGTTCATGCTCTGTCTCTCTCTGTCTCAAAAATAAATAAACGTTAAAAAAAAATTAAATATGTGTGTGTGTGTATATATATATGGATATGTATATATGCATATACATATATATGTATATATGTATATATACATGTATATGTACATATGTACGTATGTATATATATGTATATGTATAGCATATATATATGTATGTGTATGTGTATGTGTATATGTATATGTATATGTATATGTATATGTATATGCATATGTATATGTATAGCATCCTATGAGTTCTGTTTCTTTGGAGAACCCAGACTAGTGCAAGGCTAATCTTATAGACCTTCCAGTGAATAGAACATAGTCACATTTCCTAAAGTCATGCTATGATCTAATCACATTTCAAAATATTCAAACCACTGAAGATAATTTTAGACTCTGATTTAATTGTTAAAGTGAATTATCTCTGCTTAATTGAAAATAAAACAATAATTTTTGTTTGAATTACATAAAAATATTAGTGTTTGTAAAATAGTATAGACAAATTAGGGGCGCCTGGGTGGCTCAGGCGGTTAAGCGTCTGACTTCAGCTCAGGTCACTATCTCGTGGTCCGTGAGTTCCAGCCCCGCATCGGGCTCTGGGCTGACGGCTCAGAGCCTTGAGCCTGCTTCCAATTCTGTGTCTCCCTCTCTCTCTCTGCTCCTCCCTCGTTCATGCTCTGTCTCTCTCTGTCTCAAAAATAAATAAACATTTAAAAATAATAATAAAATCAAATAGTATAGACAAATTAGATATATTTGTTTTGTAGAATTTTCTTTCTTAAGCAAAAATTGAATTTTAAGTTTTTAGTTACGTTCAAGAGAAAGGAAATGCTTTTCTTTAGCCTTTTGTTTTTTAAGTTCATTTATTTATCTTGAGAGAGACAGAGCGAGCACAATCGGGGAAGCGGCAGAGAGAGAGGGAGACGGAGAATCTCAAGCACGCTACGCACTGGGGAGCTATTTCTCTTTACACTTTTTTTAAAAAGTTTACTTATTTATGTTTGAGAGAGACAGAGCTAGCGCAAGCAGGGGAGGGGCAGAGAGAGAAGGAGAGAGAGACTCCTAGCCAGGCTTGGCACTGCTAGCTCGGAGCTCCACCCGAGGCTCGAACTCAGGAAACCGTGAGATCATGACCTGAGCGGAAACCAAGAGTCTTATGCTTAACTAACTGAGCCACCCAGGCACCGCAAAAGGAACTGTTTTTCTAACCACACGCTAACCCTTAAGTAATGCCCACACTGGGTTACCATTTCCGTCCTGTCAATGTTACTTAGAGAACTACGATTTTCATCCTGTATTTACCCAGCCCTCCAAACTGCAGGTGACTCAGGGGAAGCTGAAGCCATTCCTCATTTTACAGCTGAGTTCTGATTAGTGTCAGTCATTCCTAGTGATGCCATTTCTTGCAGGAGTTTGTGTTTGGTTCAGGAACATGAGCATAATCCACATGAATCTAATGAGTCAATGGGCTAGGTGTATGTAGATAACCTAAAATAGCTTAATAAAGTTCAATAAAAAATGATTGTTAGGCAAAGGTTTTTCCCTTCTTCCATATGAATGTGAACTATCTTAGTAGCTTCCACTGCCGTCTTGAGAGGAGGGCAACCATCACAAGGCTGACGCTCATGTGGAAGGTGGCCGTCAAGAGAACCACGCAGAAATGGAATCATGGACTAGAGTGCTCCATAGCCGGAAATCATAATACCTCTCTACTTTCTATTACGTGAAATGAGGTTTAGTCCTTAATTTTAGTTTACTTTTATTTTGAATTCAGTTTCCTGCAGGTGAAAAAAATGTTCTGACAATGATAGAGTTATCATGACCCCCCAAAGGCAGGGATAGGGAGAATGCGGCTATCAAGATGATTCACTTCTTTATCAGAAGGGTTAAAAAAAGCAATAGCCACATACTGCAGCGGCCATTCACAGTATTGGAAACTCTCAATAAATTTGGACTGAATATGCATGTGTCTTTGTCATAAATGAATGATTTATATAAAAAATAGAGAATATATATTTTATTAGAACTTTGTAGATAAAGGGGAAATAGAGATAAAGTCCCCACTATCAAAGTGAGCATGTCTTCTTCTCATTAAAAATAGAAATGAAAGAAAAAAATAGAAGTGACACAGCTTTTTAGGTGAATTTATTTATTTTTTATTGTTTTTTTTTTTTAATTTTTTATTGAGAGAGAGAGAGAGAGTGCAAGCAAGGGAGGGACAGAGACAGAGGGGACAGAGGATGTGAAGTGGGTTCTGTGCTGACAGCAGAAAGCCTGATGCGGGGCTCAAACTCACAAACTACAAGATCATGACCTGAGCTAAAGTGGGGGAGTTAACCAACGGAGTCACCCAGGTGCTCCTTTCAGGTGAATTTAGAATGCTTATTTTGTCTGTTAATTGAAACCTTTGTAGTTTTATAATGGACTCCTTTATTTTATTTTTTTTTTCAACGTTTATTTATTTTTGGGACAGAGAGAGACAGAGCATGAACGGGCGAGGGGCAGAGAGAGAGGGAGACACAGAATCGGAAACTGGCTCCAGGCTCTGAGCCATCAGCCCAGAGCCCGACGCGGGGCTCGAACTCACAGACCGCGAGATCGTGACCTGGCTGAAGTCGGACGCTTAACCGACTGCGCCACCCAGGCGCCCCTATAATGGACTCCTTTAAAGCTGCTAATGCTGTTTTTGCTTTAAAGTCTATTTAACAATATAATATAACCACAAAATGTTTCCTTTCAATTATCTGTAACCGATATAGTTTTTTTGCCCAGGTTTTGTATTGAATAATATCCTAGTTGAAAACATCAAACTTTATTTCTGCTGTTAATAGTTCTTAATGTCTTTAATCATGTCTTGCTATAGGTTTTGTTTCCATATTTTTCTTCTATGTATGTTTGTAAGCTCTTATCTAACTGATCTAAATGTACAAAATTATGAAGGTTATATCTTGAGGATGACTTCCTCTAGAAAGAATTAGTATTTACATCTTTTAGGTGAACTGGGGTATAACAAAGTTGAGTCCATTTTATGTTTGTCTCCAATCTTTAGGTTTCCTCTATGTGTATACATTTGACCCTCAAATTTCTGTGCAGGCAAGATTATGGATCTGCATTTGGGTGGAAATTTATTTCCTTCTGTCCTTCCTTCCTTCCTTCCTCTCTTTCTTTTTTATTTATTTATTTTCTAATTGTATCCAGCTCCAATAGGGGTCAAGATAATAAGTATAGTTCTCTTCTGATCACACTTTACTGCAATCTTATTTTATATTTCCTACCCTACCCTTAACCTGAGAGAGCTGGGTTTGGGGGGATCCTGTCTTTATATAGTTATTTGGGTGACAGCACTCTCATTTGAGTCGTTGCAAGTCTTCATATTTTTATCCCTACTAGGCTATTAAAACAGTGTCTTCAATGCAGCCGAAGGATCGTTTCTTGTTTTATCCTGTGGATACCTTCATTCTATAATACTCAGTTAAAAACAAAACAAAACAAAACAAAAAAACAAAAAAACGTTAATACCAAATTTAGTTAAATTACCATCCGTCTCCTTAGTTCACATTTGATCTCATAATTCAGGTAGACAGTGAAGAATGGCATGGTGTGTTTAATTCTCTTTCTTTTTCTTTACCACTCATTCTGTGTTTTCTGCATCTATTTTCCTTCCCCAGTGTTGAAGCTTGCGTGGAGGGACTGGGGAAAGGGTAGAGATGTTTTGTGTACTCATTTTGTAAGTACTAAATCTTCAAAAGATTTCTTTGATTTCTGTGATCAAGTATAAGGTGAAGGACTGAGAAGATGCTTTAAGCCAGAATAAAATGCACACTTCACAGCATCCACATATATTATAGTACTCAAAGAAAAAAAAAAAAATCATGTGCAAAACATCCATATAGTATTGTCTGTAAAAATCAATGTATTGACTGAAATAACCTGAAGGGGGAAAAAAAAACAAACAAAAAACCAAGCACTAAAGTGAAGACAAAGTTTCATGTCTTTAAATGTTTCTAGGAAGTTAAAAACCCTGAGCAAGTCAATAAACTTTTTACTCTCAATTTCCTTTCCTATTAAAAAGAAAATTTAGATCGGATGATCACTAATACCCTATCAATATACAATTATATTTTTTTTTGCCATAAATTACCTTTATTCTTACAGTGAAAATATTTCCTTCATATTTTATAATAGTATGAAAAATGAGATCTGAACCTTTTTAATAACCAACTTAATTTGAATTGCTACCAGACATAACCATGTAATAAATATACACTAAATGATATTTTGAGTCTATTTTCCCTTCTTCTCCCTAGTGTAGGTAATTGAATATACTATATGTCTAGCCAACACAAGAAAAATAAATGTTATCAATATGCTAAATTGTTTCCCTTGTCTGGATTCTAAAGTGCAAATGATAATAAAACGAATATTTGGGGTCATCCAAATTGACTTGACAGGGCAAATTGCTCCCCCAACTCTCACAAATAATCTTAAAGTCTTATTATTCTTTTGAAATTAGCAAGGTTGATTCTTCTTTTAATATCAAAATGCTCATTAAATGCTGCATCAATTTAAGTATTTATTAAAATTAGAAGAGAGAATAGGGTTAAAGTTATGCAATTAAAAAATAATGTCCAATGTTTTAACTATCTGAAACCAGGTGATAACTCTTGTTAAGTTCATATGAAGCATTTTTAATACTTCTAATATAAATGTCAGTTTTAAAGGTATAGCGAAGTGAATGCCAATGGCCTTGTTCTAGCTATCTTTCATTTGAAAAAAAATCTAGAACCTGAACTTGAAACTGATTAAGAGAAAAAAATGAGTCCAGTTGGGTTTATACATATATTTTGAATTTTTCCTTATTTTCCATGTAGATATTTGTGTTATTTTAAATTCGTGATTAGCTTAAGAATTATAAAAAAAATATTGGTAAAATTCTCCCTCGGTAAGTACTGTCATGTATATAGTCTCAGATACTCTTTGTCTACTATATGTATTTTATTTTTCCTAAGAGTTTCAAAATATCTCAAACTCTATAATATTTTGAATTAGGTTATGGGCATGCATTAAAAGTTTGCAGTCAACATTTTATTGAGATTCTAATGAGATGTAAAGAAAGAAACAATATATTTGGCTCCCTATCTAAAATAGATTTTCAGTAAAAATAAATGAAATACAGACACTTGCATTTGGTATTATTTATTATCAATAATATCAAATTAGTATTTTAAGATTTGCCAATAAATTAAAGAACTAGAAATATACACATACATAATGTATCTAAATATTTGTCTGTGCACAAAATATAAGTAAAATAAAGAATCTGATTGAGTCCCAGAATGAGGGATGGTATTAAATTTCGGCATAAGGTCATGAACTCTGCATAAAAATTAATTTTTGAAAAAAAAAAAGAAATTAATTTTGGTCCCCAAATTCATTTGGCCATAGCTTTACCTGTGTCCACATTGAGATATTCTAATAGCATACTCTTCAGGTCCATTGGCTTGCTTTTTCTGATTCTGGGCCATGCTTGGGGCAAGAAATCCTGTGAGTCTATCACTCACACACTCTGCTAAACACATCAACCACAGAGCCATTCAATCCATTCTCTTGCCACCTTCCTGATATTTCCTTTGTATTTATTTTCTATGGTTGATGTAACGAATTACACAAACTTAGCAATTTAGGACAACAAAAATTTATCTTACAGTTCTGGATATCAGAAGTCCAAAATTGATCTCACTGAGCTTAAGTCACTGTATCAGCAAAGTGGTGTTCTTTCCTGGAGGATCTAAGGGAGAACCATTTTCTTATCTTTTCCAGCTTCTGTGAACTGCCAGAATTCATTGGTCCCTGGACTTTTTCTATCTTTAAATCAGCAAAGGTTTGTTCAGCCTTTCTGACATTATATCACTCTTATTCTCTGCAACTCTCTTTCATTTATAAGAACACTTATGATTACCTGGACCCCACCCAGATAATCCAGGATAATCATCCCATCTCAAGATCTTTAACATAATTACATCTGTAAAGTGTGTTTTGATAAAGTAGACACGTTCACAGATCCCAGGGATTAGGAGAACATTATTGGGGCAGCATTATTCTGCCTATCAGATCTCTGTAACCGGAGCCGTTTTATTTGCAACAACTCTCCAAGTTCATAAAGGAAAAATCATCCCAACCTTAGTAATTCTTCCTTATTGAGTCTGTGCATGATGTGGTATCTGAAATTCACCCTCACCTGCTTTCACTACTAAATACTCCAGTCTTATAAACATTTCTAGACAGGGTTTTTTTTTTTTTTTTTTAAATTTTTTTTTTTTCAACGTTTATTTATTTTTGGGACAGAGAGAGACAGAGCATGAACGGGCGAGGGGCACAGAGAGAGGGAGACACAGAATCGGAAACAGGCTCCAGGCTCTGAGCCATCAGCCCAGAGCCCGACGCGGGGCTCAAACTCACGGACCGCAAGATCGTGACCTGGCTGAAGTCGGACGCTTAACCGACTGCGCCACCCAGGCGCCCCTCTAGACAGGGTTTTGGAAACAAGCACCAAGACTTACAGACTACTTTTGTCTTCTGTCTCATAGCTTTCGCTTGAAAATGAACAAAGAAAAAAGAATTCCAGGGAAAATAAATGAGAAAAGAAATACATAGGCTAATATCTCAATATATCATAGAATCACATATGTTAATTTTTAGAGATGCTAAAAATCCTTGTCCTAGGATATAAATAAATGTGTGTAATATCAATACATTAAAAAATAATAAAATCCATAAAAAAGATAATATTAACATCAATTATGGTAAGATGTTCTCATTGGTTCAAGGAGAGTTGAAAGGAGAGCACTTCACATCATACAGATAATGAATATGAGTAATCAAGTCCCTTAAATAAATTTACTTTATTACACAAATTATTCACCTCAATTATCAATTTAGCCTGTTTGTCTTAGATGATCATTCAATTCTCATGTGTGCAATTTTCCTCATATGACAGATATGACAGAGATGGAATTTTCTAAATGTTGGTGCATTGAAACCTGGCCCCAGTGCTAATTCTTTTTTGGCACATCATACAGTTTCATGTCCTTTTTATTTTTATTTTTTTGGATAAACTGTTTTGTCTACCTGAAATCACTTTTTCTTACTGTATTCTTGTAATGAGAACTCATTTCTTTTTTTTTTTTTTTTTCAACGTTTATTTATTTTTGGGACAGAGAGAGACAGAGCATGAACAGGGGAGGGGCAGAGAGAGAGGGAGACACAGAATCGGAAACAGGCTCCAGGCTCTGAGCCATCAGCCCAGAGCCTGATGCGGGGCTCGAACTCCCGGACCACGAGATCGTGACCTGGCTGAAGTCAGACGCTTAACCGACTGCGCCACCCAGGCGCCCCGAGAACTCATTTCTAAATACCTGCCCAGAGTTAGCACAAACTACATCTTTTCCAAAGGTATTTTTATTGACTAATTTAAAGATCTGTTGAAAAAATGTATGTAAGTCGCCCAAAATAAGAAATGTCTACACTATTATATCAGAAGAGCATATTTTTAAAAGTATCTGCCAAATAGTTTATCTTTCTTTTTTTATCTTCATTTTTTTTTTAATTTTAAGATAGTGATACTTTTTATTGTTCTCTGTCAGCAACACAAAGATATGTTTAATTATAGTGCTAAAGATGTATTCCTAATATATATATATTTTTAATTTACATCCAAGTTAGTTAGCTTATGGTACAACAATGATTCCAGGAGTAGATTCCTTAATGCCCCTTACGCATTTATCCCATTCCCCCTCCCACAAACCCTCCAGCAACCCTCTGTTTGTTCTCTATATTTGAGAGTGTCTTATGTTTTGTTTCCCTCCCTGTTTTTATATTATTTTTGCTTCCCTTCCCTTATGTTCATCTGTTTTGTATCTTAAAGTCCTCATATGAGTGAATTTATATATTTGTCTTTCTCTGACTAATTTCACTTAGCATAATACCCTCTATTTCCATCCACGTAGCTGCAAATGGCAAGAGTTCATTCTTTTTGATTGCCAAGTAATACTCAATTGTACATATATACCACTTCTTCTTTATCCATTCAGCCATCGATGGACATTTGGGCTCTTTCCATACTTTGGCTACTGTTGATAGTGCTACTGTAAACATTGGGGTGCATATGTCCCTTCAAAACAGCATACCTGTATCCCGTGGATAAATACCTAGTAGTGCAATTGCTGGTTCGTAGGGTAGTTCTAATTTTAATTTTTTTGAGGAACCTCCATACTGTTTTCCAGAGTGGCTGCACCAGTTTGCATTGCCACAAGCAGTGCAAAAGAGATCGTCTTTCTCCACATCCTCACCAACATCTGTCGTTGCCTGAGTTGTTAATGTTAGCCATTAAAAGTGTGAGGTGATATCTAATTGTGGTTTTAATTTGTATTTCCCTGATGAGTGATGTTGAGCATTTTTTCAGTGTCAGTTGGCCATCTGGATGTCTTCTTTGGAGAAGTGTCTATTCATGTCTTTTGCCCATTTCTTCACTGGATTATTTGTTTTTTGGGTGTGGAGTTTGGTGGGTTCTTTATAGATTTTGGATACTAACCCTTCATCTGATATGTCATTTGCAAATATCTTCTCCCATTCCATTGGTTGCCTTTTAGGTTCGGTGATTGTTTCCTTCGCTGTGCAGAAGCTTTTTATTTTGATGAGGTTCCAATAGTTCATTTTTGCTTTTGTTTCCTTTGCCTCCAGAGACGTGTTAAGAAGTTGCTGTGACCGAGGTCAAAGAGGTTTTTGCCTGCTTTCTCCTCAAGGATTTTGATGGCTTCCTATCTTACATTAGGTCTTTCATCCATTTTGAGTTTATTTTTCTGTATGGTGTTACAAAGTGGTCCAGGTTCATTTTTCTGCATGTCGCTGTCCAGTTTTCCCAGCACCATTTGCTGAAGTGACTGTCTTTATTCCATTGGACATTCTTTCCTGCTTTGTCAAAGATTAGTTGGTCATACATTTGTGAGTCCATTTCTGGGTTCTCTATTCTGTTCCATTGATCTGAATGTTTGTTTTTGTGCCAGTACCATACTGTCTTGACGATTACAGCTTTGTAATACAGCTTGAAGTCTGTGATTGTGATGCTTCCAGATTTGGTTTTCTTTTTCAAGATTGCTTTGGCTATTTGCGTTTTTTTCTGGTTCCATACAAATTGTAGGATTGTTTGTTCTAGCTCTGTGAAGAATGCTGGTGTTATTTTGATAAAGATTGCATTAAATATGTAGATTGCTTTGGGTGGTATTGACATTTTAACAATATTTGTTCTTCCTAACCAGGAACATGGAATATTTTTCCATTTTTATTGTCTTCTTCAATTTCTTGAATAAGCTCTATAGTTTTCAGTATATAGATTTTTCACATCTTTGGTTAGATATATTCCTGGTTTTTATGTTTTTTTTTGGTACAATTGTAAATGGGATTGATTCCTTGATAATTCTTTCTGTTACTTCATTAATGGTGTATAGGAATGAAACTGATTTCTGTGCTTTGATTTTATATCTTGCAACTTTGTTGAGTTCATGGATCAGTTCTAGCAGCTTCTTGGTGGAATCTTTTGGGTTTTCCATATAGAATGTCATGTCATCTGCTAAGATTGAAAGTTTTACCTCCTCCTGGCCAATTTGCATGCCTTTTATTCCTTTCTGTTGTCTGTCTGTTCCTGAGGCTAAGATTTTCAAATACTATGTTGCATAACAGTGGTGAGAGTGGACATCCCTGTAGTGTTCTTGACCTTAGGAGGAAAGGTCTAAGTTTTTCCCCATTGAGGATGATATTGGTGGCGGGTGTTTTAAATATGGCTTTTATGATATTGAGGCATGATCCTTCTCTCCCTACTTTCCTGAGGTTTTTTATGAAGAAAGGATGCTGTATTTTGTCAAACAGTTTATCTGCATCTATTGAGAGGATCATGTGGTTCTTGTCCTTTCTTTTATTGATGTGATGAATCACATTGATTGTTTTGCAGATATGGAACCAGCCTTGCATTCCAGGTATAAATCCCACTTGGTCGTGGTGAATAATATTTCAAATGTATTGTTGGATCCAGTTGGCTAATATCTTGTTGAGGATTTTTGCATCCATGTTCATCAGCGAAATTGGTCTAGAGTTTTCCTTATCTGGTTTTGGAATCAAGGTAATGCTGGCCTCATAGAAAGAGTTTTGAAGTTTTCCTTCCATTCCTATTTTTTGAAACAGCTTCAAGACAATAGGTGTTAACTCTTCCTTAAATGTTTGGTAGAATTCTCCTAGAAAGCCATTTGGCCCTGGACTCTTGTTTTTTGGGGAGATTTGTGATTACTAATTCAATTTCTTTACTGGTTATAGGTCTGTTCATATTTTCTATTTCTTCCTGTTTCAGATTTGATAGTTTATATGTTTCTCAGAATTTGTCCATTTCTCCCAGATTGCCTATTATATTGGTGTATAATTGCTCATAATATTCTCTTATTATTGTTTGTATTTGTGCTGTGTTGGTTGTGATCTCTCCTGTTTCATTAATGAATTTATTTATTTGGATCATTTCCTCTTTCTTTTTGATCAAACAGGCTAGTGGCTTATCAATATTGTTAATTATTTCAAAGAACCAGCTTCTGGTTTCATTGATCTGTTCTACTGTTTGTTTTTTTCTTTTCTTTTCTTTTCTTTTCTTTTCTTTTCTTTTCTTTTCTTTTTTTTTTTTTTGTGGTTTCCATAACATTGATTTCTGCTCTAATCTTTATTATTTCCTGTCTTCTGCCTGTTTTGGGTTTTATTTGTTGTTCTTTATCCAGCTCTTTAAGGCATAATGTTAGATTATGTATCTGAGTCCTATCTTCCTTCTTTAGGAAGGCCTGGCTTGCTATATACTTCCCTCTTATGACCACCTTTGCTATGTTCCAGAGATTTGGGCTGTGGTGTTAGTACTTTCATTGGTTTCTATGTACTTTTTAATTTCCTCTTTAACTGCTTGGTTATTCCATTCATTCTTTAGTAGGATGGCCTTTAGTCTCCAAGTATTTGTTATCTTTCCACATTATTTTCTTGCGGTTGATTTCAACTTTCATAGCATTGTGGTCTGAAAATATGCACAGTATGATCTCGATCTTTTTGTACTTATTGAGGGCTTATTTGTGACATAGTATGTGATCTATTCTGATGAATGTTCCATGTGTACTTGAGAAGAAGGTGTGTCCCACTATTTTAGGATGAAATGTTCTGAATATATTTGTTAAGTCCATCCAGTCCAATGTGTCATTCAAAGCTATTGTTTCCTTGTTGATTTTCTGTTTAAATGATCTGTCCATTGCTATAGGTGGGGTGCTGAAATTCCCTACTATTATGGTATTATTAGCAAAGAGTTTCTTTATGTTTGTGATTAATTGATTTATATACTTGTGTGCTCTCACGTTTGGAGCATAAATGTTTACAATTGTTGGATCTTGGTGGATGGACCCCTTTATTATGATATAATGCCTTTTTTCATCTCTTGTTACATTCTTTATTTTAAAATCTAGATTGTCTGATATATGTATGGCTACTCCGGCTTTCTTTTGTTGGCCATTAGCATGATAGATGGTTCTCCATCCCCTTATTTTCAATCTGTAGGTGTCTCTAGGTCTAAAGTGGGTCACTTGTAAACAGCATATAGATGGATCTTCCTTTCTTATCCATTCTGCTATCCTATGTATTTTGATTGGAGCATTTAGTCCATTGAAGTTAGGAGTGAGTACTGAAAGGTATGAATTTATTGCCATTATGTTGCCTGTAGAGTTGGAGTTTCTGCTGGTGTTCTTGATCCTTTCTAGTCTTTGTTGCTTTTGGTCTTTTTTTTTCCATCTTTTCTCCCCTCAGAGAGTCCCCCTTAAAATTTCTTGCAGTGCTGGTTTAGTAGTCATGAACTCCTTTAATTTTTGTTTGTCCAGGAAGCTTTTTATCTTTCCTTCTATTTTGAATGAAAGCCTTGCTAGATAAAGAATTCTTCATATTTTTCTGATTCAGCACATTGAATATATTCTGCCACTCCTTTCTAGCCTGACAAGTTTCTGTGGGTAAGTTTGCTGTGAATTCAAACTGTCTTCCTTGTATGTTAAAGAGTTTTTTTTTTTTTTTTTTTTCCTTGCTGCTTTCATGATTCTCTCCTTGCCTGAGTATTTTGTGAATTTGACTATGATATGCCTTGTTGATGGCTGGCTTTTGTTGAATCTAATGGGAGTTCTTTGTTTTCTGGATTTTGACGTCTATGTCTTTCCCCGGTTAGGAAAGCTTGCCGCTATGATTTGCTTACATAATCCTACCCCTTCTTCTCTCTCTTCTTCTTCTTCTGGGACCCCTATGATTCTGAAGTTATTCCTTTTTAGTGAGTCACTGACTTCTCTCATTCTTAAATCGTGCTCTTTTGCCTTAGTCTCCCTCTTTTTTCTGCTTCATTGCTCTCCATAAGTTTGTCCTCTATATTGCTGATTCGCTGCTCTGCTTCATGCACCTTGCCGCCATGGTGGCTATTAGAGATTACAGCTCAGTCACATTTTTGATGTCATCCTGACTAGCTTTAATACTTTTATATCTGCAGAAGGAGATTCTAATGTATTTTCAACCCCAGCTAGTATTTTTATTGTCGTGATTCGAATTCTGGTTCAGACATCTTGCTCGTATCTGTGTTGATTAGGTCTGTGGCCATCATTCCTTCCTGTTCTTTCTTTTGGGGTGAATTCCTTCGTTTCATCATTTTGAAGGCAGAAAAGGACTTAATCAAGAAAAAAAATAAATGAAATTAAAACATTAAAAACAACACAAAAAGTCAAGTAAAGGATGTTAAATCCTAGGTGCATTTAGTCTGGTTGTTGAAAGGAGCTTGATAGATTAGAAAAAAAAGGGAAAGATAAGCAAAGAAAAAAAGGAAAAATGAAAAGAAGAAAAATGTTGAAAATTTGAACAAATGAATACAGTAAAATAAAATAAAATGAAATGATGGAAGTAAAATAGAATTTTAAAAATACACAAAACTAAAATAATTAATAGAAAAATTAAAGAAAAATATTTTCAATAAAAAATGGAAAATGTTTTTTTCTTTTTCTGTATTCAAGAATAAGAAAAAAAGAGAAAAAGAAAAAAATTGAATAGGTGAACAGCAAACAGACTGAAATACATTTGAAATTATATCGGTTTCGCGTAGAAGTCAAACTACGAAGCACTTTATAGTCCATAAACTAAAGAGTTGGAGAGGCTTGTGGCATTCCTGAAGAGTGCTGTTGGCCCAGTTGAGCAGGTTTTAGTGTAATGGCTCCGTTCTCCCCTAGATGGTGCTGCTTAGCTTACTGGAGTGGATTGTTGTGGCACATGTAGGCATGTATGTGCGTGTGCGAGAGGGGTGAAAATGGCATCATCCAGCTACCCAGTCTCCAGTGTCAGAATTCTGTGCACTCCCCAACTGGCAATCAACCACCCCTCCTTTGTCTCCAGCTTCCATCCACTACCCACTTTTACACTGTCCATGAGCAGGCTGTCATTCTGTCAGGTGACATCTCCCTACTGAGTTTTATCTCACATGCAGCTGTGTTTCCCAACCCCTCACGTCTAAGGGACAGTGGCTTTGACCCACTCTGACCCTTTGGGGGAGGGTCTCACCAAGCAATGGCAGGATGCCCGCTCACCCCCAGGAATGTTCGCGAGACTGTGCTGCTGTTGATGCCCAGAGACTGTGGCTGGTTGCCAGCCTGCCCCAGAAAAAGTTCACATGATCATGTAGCAGCATCATTTCAGGAGTTATGGAAAATCACAGCACACATCTGGCACCAGGCCTCCCCCTTAATGTTCTTGTTCTATCACCAGAAAAAGTGGTTGTTCTCCAGAGCCTGCTGGCACCTTTGCCTGTGGGGTCTCCACACAGCCTCTACCAAATGTCCTTCCAGCAGGGGAACCACCTCTCCCCATGTGGCCCAAGGACCCCTTGGACCTTGCTCTCTGATCCTGGGGATTTGCACCCTTCCCACCAGAGCACTGCCAGGTATCAAGCTGCGTAGTTTCAGACTCTGTGCTCCCCCCCTTTATAGAGTTTCAATGGAATTTAAACCTTTTCCTTTCTCCATCTTCCTTTTTTGTTCAGTACTTTGCATACTCTTTCTTTTCTCTCCAACTGCTTCCTGGGGAAGGGAGTGCTTTCCCATACTCTCCCCCCATCCACATCCTCTATCCACAAGCACAAACAGCTCCTTGCCCTCCACGGATTCTCTCTCCCTCAATTTATCTCTCTGTGCCATGTACCTGCCAAGTTCTGTGGTTCAGGCTGTGCAGACTGTTGTGTTAATCCTCAAATAAGTTTTTTAGGTGTGCAAAATGGTTTAGTGTTGATCTGGCTATATTTCAGGAATGAGAGATACAAAAAAAAAACCTTCCATGCTATTCACTATCTTGATCCCTCTTCTTATCTTTCTTTTATGCAACTAATAAAATATTTTGTTTTCAACACTGGGGTAACATTACTTGACAAGTGCTATGAGATTTTTAAAAAATATTTAGGAACTAAACCTTCTGCTTTGCAGCTAACCTTAAAAGATCTCTCTGAAAATACACCCCTTTCTAGTGTAAGAATAATGGAAGGCACACAGAAAGTCACCAATAAATCAGTTCATTCCATTAGAGAATACATAGTAATTGAAGGATTGGCTAAAACCATGTAATTGGAGCAAGATGTGGAAATGTTCTATTTGTTAACTGCAATATATCTTATATTTCCACAGGTAACCCTCTCAGTTAAAAAACAAAGTCTGTAAAGCATCAAAATATCTCTCCATTAATGTTATTTGGTGAAATACACATGTTAAAATATATGCATTGAAAATGTAAACCTGGGCACATTTCATACTAAAATGGTATTTTGTCATTTAAATTCTATTGTAATTCTTATCCTGGGGCATTCATGAAAGATATCTGAAATAAAGCTATATCTGTGAAGAGAGTAGTTGAAGGCAAAGACTAAACTAATGAAGCATAGCTTTTCTGAGGCCATTTTTCTAACTCTTTGCATATATCCTTATGTAATATGGAAAGCCTTTCCTCACTTTAGGCCATCTGCCCCTTTGTCAAATATACTTGAAATTGTTGGTAAAATTAAAATGATTTAGTATGATAATCCCTCTGAAATGGACTTTAAATGTTAGCTTCACAGAAAAGTGATTTTAAAAGTATAATGTTAAATTTCTAACTGCCATTTAATGTGAAATCTGAAGTAGAATAATTTAAAAGAGCTTTATTTTATCTATTGCACCACCTGTAACTGGACTTTTTTTTTTTTTTAATTGCAAGCAATTTTGTGCTGTAGTGGTTGCCTTTGAAGAACAATTGTGCCTGTATCCTCTCAAGTCCATATTTCACGGCATCACATTGATAACTTCAAATCAGTGATTTAGACGGTATTTATAGAACATAAATCAGCAAATGATACAAATCAGGGTTCCTTTCCACCCTGCCTGACCAATTATTAACCATATACCAGCATACCCCCACAAAGCTGAAACTAGTGATCTCTGTTTTGCCTAAGTATTATGTCTATAGACAATCACCAGGGTGAAATGCTTCAAAATATAACAATCTTTTATTTTTTGAATTAATATAATTTAATTGTTGCATGCAGTAAAGAAAAGTGCTGATTTGCACTTTTTATATTTCATTACTGCACTCAACAATATGAACATATTTTTCTAAAAGAGCTTAATTAATAGATAAAAGAGGAGAGCCATTATGTTTAGATTGCTTATTAGTAAGTGCATAATAAAAGAATCAGCAAGATCCAAGGTGAAAATGAGGTCAAATTTTCATTGAAGATGAATGAAAATAAATACTATGCTATCCATGGTGGTTAAAGAAATAAGTTAAAGAAATAAGTTACTACACTGAAGAGACAAACATCGAAACCAATGTTTATAGCAGCACTTTCAACAGTAGCCAAATTATGGAGCCCAAATGCCCATCAAATGATGAATGGATAAAGAAAATGTGGTTTATATACAATGGAATACTACTTGGCTATGAAAAAGAATGAAATCCTGCCATTTGCAACAACGTGGATGGAACTGGAGGATATTATGCTAAGTGAAATAAGTCAGTCAGAGAAAGACAAATACCATGTGTTTTCAATCATATGTGGAACTTGAAAAAGTTAGCAGATGGCCATGGGAGAATGGAAGAGGAAAAAATAGTTTCAAACAGAGAGGGAGGCAAACCATAAGAGATTCTTAAATACAGAGAAAAAAACGGGAGTGTTGATGGGGGGGGAGAATGGGTGATGGGCATTGAGAAGGGCACTTGGGATGAGCACTGGGTGTTGAGTGTAAGTGAAGAATCATGCAAATCTACCCCCAAAACCAAGAGCATACACTGTATGTTAGCTAACTTGACAATAAAGTATATATAGTTAAAAAAAAGAAAAATTTGAAGTTCTGAGGGAAATAAAGCACCAGCCTAGATTTTTGTACATTGAAAACCTGTCCTTCAAAAGTGAGGAAGAAATAGACTTTCTCAGACAAAAGAAAATTGAGGAAATTTGTTCCCAGTTAACATGCGTTGCAAGAGATTTTAAAACTGGATGTTATATGTAGTGATTAATCACTAAATTCTACTCCTGAAACTAATACTACACTACATGTTAACTAACCAGAATTTAAATAATAACTTGAAACAAAAATAAATAAATACATAAATAAAACAATATTTATAGAATACTATGATAACTACTTTCATGAATGCCCAGAGTATTCTGGGAAATCCAAGGATCCTCTGAGATTTGAAGCCATGGAGTTAACCACCCTTCTTTTGCAGAATTTATTTATATTTATTAATATATAATTGACATATAACATTGTGTAAGTTTAAGGTGTATAACGTGTTGTTTTGATATGTTTATATATTGCAATATGATTATTGCAATTTTCATATCTTCACTATTGTGGATAATGTTGCCAAAAACATGGGAGTGCATGTATTTCTTTAATTTCCTGTTTTATTTCTTTTGGATATACACCCAGAAATGGGATTGCTAGATCACATGATATTTCTAATTCTAATTTTTTGAGAAGCCACCATACTGTTTTTCATAGTGATTAAACCAATTTGCATTCCCACCAGCACTGTAAAAAGTTGCATCTTCACATCCTCACCAGAATTTCTCATCTCTTATTTTCTTGATGGTAGCCATTGTAACAGGTGTGAGGTGCTATCTCATTGTCTTTGATTTGTGTTTCCCTGATGATGGGTGATGTTGAGCATTTTACATGTTTCTGTTGGCCATTTGGATGTCTTCTTTGAAAAAAATGTCTACTTAGTTGCTCTACCCATTTTTTAATTAGGTGTTTTGTTTTGTTTTGTTTTGTTTTACTATTGAATTGTATGAACTCTTTATATATTTTGGATATCAATCCTTTATTGGATATATGATTTGCAAATATTTTCTCCTATCACGTACGTTGCCTTTTTGTTTGTCATTGTTTTCTTTGCTTTTTAATATGCTGTAGCCCTACTTCTTGATTTTTTCTTTTGTTGCCTTTGCTTTTTGTATGGTTTACCTCCAGTAACCCTACCAGGTTCTCAAGATGAATATCTGTGAAAGATTTTCTTATGTTTTTGGCATGGGAATCTAGAAGTATCTACTTTGAAATATACCCAGAGAATTCTCTCTTAAAAAAGAAAAAAGTCTATCTTCATGGGAAAATACATTATCAGAGCATTTTCTAACACAGAGGAAGGGCAATTATGCAGCTCTATAACCTGTAGTCTCTCTATTCATTGAAGGTAGTCAAAGACTAAGATATACGTGTGAAGGTCACAGCTCAGGGATATAGGACCAACGTAAGATGAAAATTTAATAATGAGATTATAATATGATTCCCCTTTCCCATACCTTGATATTCAATCAGTAGGGCAATAGTGTAATAAAGGTGGATTACAACTGAGAAAAGTGCAAGACACAGACTGTATCTAAAGAGAAATCTTAGGGAAACCCAAAGATAACAAGGGAGATAAATTCAAGGACTGTAGATGAATTTGAAGCCTCTGGCACATACAGCTACAGAAAATATCAAGTCAGACATTTATAGCCAGACATACATAAACTCTTACAATAAAAATTGGCTTATTTCTTTGTCTATTATCTAACACATCATGTGTGACTTTCAACATAATATCACTAGGCATGCTAAAAGACAAAAACAAAAAAACAAAAAACAACTGGAGGCAAATTAATCATCAGTATTTGACTCAAATATGACATCAATTTTGGAATAAATAGGCAAGAAATTTAAAATAATTATGATTAGGGACATCTGGGTAGCTCAGTTAAGCATCTGGCTTCCGCCCAGGTCATGAACTCACAGTTTGTGGGTTCGACCCCCCTTCGGGCTCTGTGCTGACAGTTGGGAGCCTGGAGCCTGCATTGGATTCTGGGTCTCCCTCTCTCTCTGCCCCTCCCCTACTTGTACTCTCTCTGTCTCTCAAAAATAAAGGTTAACAAAAATTTAAATCATTATGATTAATACGTTAAGGACTCTAATGGAAAAAAAAATAGACAACATGGATTACATATGGATAATGGAATTAGTGTGATTGCAATTTTCAGAAATAATCAAAAGGCAATACTAACAATGAAAAACATAGATGAAGCGTACCTTTGACGATGACAAACTCATCAGTGTCCTGGAACAGGACTTGAAGGTATGAATCAACCTTCCCTACGGAAGTGCAAAAAGAAAAAAAAAAAAAAGGATTATCAAAGAATGATGGGAAAATTTCATAAAGGATAATGTGTGGAATTGGAATACTTAGATCAATAATCCACATTAAATTGATTTTTTTATGGAAAGAAATAGGGATCAATTTTTACTTTTATTTGGACTTCCAGATGATCCATAATCAGTTATTTAAAAGACTATTTTTATGGGCTGAATTCCCCACCCCCATCCTCAAATTAATGTCTTGAAGCCCTAGCTCCAGTACCCCAGAATAGGATCGTATGTAGACACGGGGCCTTTCATTAAGTGGCTAAGTCAAACTGAGGTACTTAGTATGGGATCTAATCCAATCTGACAGATATCTTTATAAGAAGAAAAAAAAAAAAAAATAGACACATAAAGAGACATCCAAGATGTAGCTTCGCCGAGAAAAGACCATGAGAGGACATGGTGAGAAGGTGGCCATGTACAAACTATGGTGGGAGGTCTCTGAACAAAGCTAACCTGCCAGAACCTTGATCTTGAACTTCAGCCTCCAGAACTGTAAGAAAATAAATTTCTGTTGTTTGAGATACCAGTGTATGGAATTTTATTATGATCGTCCTAACAAACTAGCATGGCTATCTTTCTTCTACTGCTCTATACTGCAACCACTTCACGTATCAATATTTTGTACCAATACTTTGTTTCAACTATTTTCTTTCAATGATCAGAACCACATACTTAAAATGTTTTTAGCATCTGCTAACTGTAGAATAAGGTTTCCTACTTCATTTTTCAAAATTGATTTTCCTCTTCTTGATCACTCTCAATTTCATACAAATTTTAAGTTGAGATTCTCAGAATATAAACATTTTCCTAGATTTATTTTTGCAATTTTAATCCGTATTACATTGAGTCTTAGAGGCAATTTGAGAACTCATATCTTTGCAATGTTGAGCCTTTTTCCATTTCTATAGGCTTTAGGTTTTTTCTCAGTACAATTTTTGTTTTTAATGTCTAACATAACTTTCCTTAAACTTATTCATATATATTTAATATGTTCAATTTTTGTATAATTACATATATTTTCATTTACCTGTTTTATTGATTAGCTGCAAAAATAAAATTGATCATGTTTTTATTTTTACATATTAAATGACAAACATCTAAACTGGACTATAAATTCTAAAAATTATAATAAGTTCTTTCCAATTTTGAGGTATATAATCATATTACTTAGTAGTTTTATTTCTTCTTATCCAGTTTATATAATAATTTTCCTTTCTTTGTATCACATTATTGCACTATAACAACTCTCATGCAGTGTTGATTACAAGTATCAATAGCAGGCATTTTTTAGATTTCTGTAGAGAAAATTTATATGTATGGTACCTGATATAGGTAATAAGGGCTATTACTCTCATTATAAAAATGAATTTCATTCTATTTCTATATTTCCATTAGTTTCTTTACTAACACTTTTGAATTATTTTATTGTAATTTTTTCTTCCAAATGTTTCATATGAATTTTTTTATGATTGCCAGGTTTTCTTTTTTGCTTTGCAAATTTTTAATCTTTTCTTTTATTCTTTTGATCATATTAGGGATATTTATTTAAATTTCTTTTGAAAACACTATTTTAACATCTGTGAGATTTCTATTTCTGTCATTTCTTATAGTTTTCAATTGCATCGTCCCACCTCTTTGTGGCAAAGTGGTGATCATGACGACAATGATGATGATGTACCAAAAATTATACATAAAATTGTGGTAATGTTGTGAGGTCTAACAAGATGTTATCTTCTATTAGAGTCAACAGGGGCACTATCAGTCCTGGTTCATGGATATTGTGATGAGTTAAACTGAATTTCTGTCTGTGGGAAAGCCAGATTATTTCCAATTCTCCTGTTTTTCTTAGGCCCTAATACCAAACCATGAGAGTTTACTTAAACTGATTTACCTGGTAGCCTTGCTTAGCTAAATATTTTCTTAGCTTTTCTTTCTCAATTTCATCTATTCTGGAATTAGTAGATACCTCACTGAAAAGAAACTTCAAATGTTTGCCTCTTTGCACTGGGTTTTACTTGTCTTTGGAATCATGTCTTGATAACGCTTAACTCTAATTATAGTTTACGAAACTAACTCATGAATTTTTTCCACTATCTTTTACTGCTATTCTAGGTCTCACAGAAGAGTTGATTTACTTTATTGCAACAAAACATAGTGCCATTTAATACAACTGAAACTGTATAAACACACCTTTTCCTACCTTTTATCCTTTGTGCTAAATTATTAAAACAAAACTTCTAACTAAATACAAGCGTCTCTTGGCTTTCTTTTTTTTTCTTTTTTTTTTTTTTAATTTTTTTTTTTTCAACGTTTATTTATTTTTGGGACAGAGAGAGACAGAGCATGAACGGGGGAGGGGCAGAGAGAGAAGGAGACACAGAATCGGAAACAGGCTCCAGGCTCCGAGCCATCAGCCCAGAGCCTGACGTGGGGCTCGAACTCATGGACCGCGAGATCGTGACCTGGCTGAAGTCGGACGCTTAACCGACTGCGCCATCCAGGCGCCCCACGTCTCTTTGCTTTCTAACTACAGTCTCTCTTTATTGAACATTAGCATGCATCCCTAATCCATCTCAGGATCCAGAAATTGGTATCCAACCCTGCCCTGATACTACTATCCCTAACACTCAAGTTCATATAACAGCATGTAAGCAGGCTAGCAAGAATGCACCTCAAGTAGCAACTTTTGACTCTGGGATTGAATTCTATTTTCATTCAGTATTCATTCTTGATATACATGTTCCTTTTACTATCTTTTAACTAACCTTCAGGCCAAAAACTAAGTCTTTGACTCATCTTTTTCACACCCTGTATCTAACCCATTGGCAGATTTTGTCCACTTTAACTTCAAGATATACTCTGAATCCTACATATTCTAATTTTGTGCAATATTTAAACCTCTTTTGAACGTCTTTTCCTCAGCAGTACTTCTAAAAGCACTTTTTTAACGATCTTCATTCTTTGTTCTTACCCGTTTAGATGATATTATCTGCAGAGCAGTTTAAGTTCCACATATGAATCCAATTACCATTCTTCTGCTATCAAAACATTTGCTTTTATATTTTACTTAGAAAAAAATACCAAGTCTTATTTCAACCTAAGTACTTTATGATTGCTCCCCCTGGATGTCTTTTTGGACTCAATTCATACTAACTTCATCCTTGCTCATTCTACTACTGACCAACTTTATATTCACTAGAATGCAATTTTTTGTTATCATAAACTAATATGTTCCTCTTCATTTTTTATTCAAGTGCTGCTCAAATCCAAAATACTCAAGAGTCAAAATACTTGAGTGCTTTGTATTTAGAATGCTATAAAATTATATTTATTGAGTAATCAAGTTAATATTTAATGACCTTTCTTCTTTAGTATAATCAGGATTCCAGCTTTTTTCCCTAAATATGAGGTCACATTAGTGAAAATAGCATGCATATTCTTTTTAAAATAAGTAAAAACTTTAATATGGCTCATTTTGAAAAGAGTAATATGCATGTTTGTGAAGCTAAGGCAATCTAAGGATTCACAATTTTAAGACAGTTTTACTAAATTTTCTAAGAAAAGGCGGACAACAAGGGTTTTTCCTCAAGTATTGGCTAGAACAAACAGAAAATTCTTTTGACAGCTCTGGGCCAGAGAAAACTCATAAGGGACTGGAGTTGTCCCAGGGACTTGGCCTTAGCCTGCTAGAAGCCAAGTTAGGGTTGACCAAGTCTCTTAATGCAGGAGCTTAGATGTATTCCTTGTGTGCTGAGGGTTCTTTACAGTTCCCAATCCAATACTTGAAATGTCCATATTTACTCTAAGAAAAAAAGAACTGGGGATGAACTGGGAGAATGACATTATTTGGGGTTCATTAAATAAGGGAGTTTGAGAAATGTCTCTCCTAGTCTTCCTAAGGCAGGGATTAAATAGAGAAATAAAATGGAACAGCAAATAAAAAATATTATTTTACTCTTCCAAAATAGAAAACATATTGAATACAGTGAAGTTTTTATAAAATCATCTCTTTTTCAGTGTAAATGTAAAATAATACAGTAAAATAAAAGCACATTTTATTTTCAATGTCTTTATTCTTGCTTCATTATTGGCACTGTTTGTTAGTTTGCATCCTTAAAATCTACTCATATTGGACATCATTCAGGCATCACTACATTACTTCTTATTCATCTGCACTAAAATTATATTTATTAAAATTATTTTAATTATTGTTAAGTGATGGAATGTGCTTAACGAAAATCCAGGCGTATAACTGGTTACCAGAGGCGAGATGGGTGGAGTGATGGGTGAAGTAGGTGATGGTGATTAAGGAATGCACTTGTTGTGATGAGCAGTGGGTGATGTATGGAATCATTGAATCGCTGTATTGCACACCTGAAACTAATAAACACTGTATGTTAACAAACTAAATTAAATAAATAAAATAAAAACATAAGGAAAATAGAATTTAGTGAGAAATATGCAGCTGACCATAATCACTTATACTTCTCAGACAATATCAAAGACGAAACATATGTACATATACCTTGTGACATAATAACTAGTCTGTATGCATTTGTCTAATTGTGGTATGGCATTAGATATTAAAGATGCAGACGTGACTAAGTCTTTAATAGAGGTTATTAAACTTCTTTATACATGGCTCCTGCAATTCTAAATTTATTTTCCTCTTCTTCCTTGCCAATCAATGCTCCTTTTCTTTTTCAAGGTGGCTATCTGCCCAGATTATCAGGTATATTTCTCATAATTTTTCAGTGACAAAATTACACAATTTTCATCAACTAAACAAAAGTGTAAGTTTTAAAGCTGCCTGGGAAAAACTTGATTTTTTTTTTTAATCACTTTCAGCTTGTTGCTTTCGTCTTCTTCTTGGCCAGCATAAAAAAAAAAAAAAAAAAAAAAAAAAAAAAAAAAAAAGTAGAGATGTTGAAGTGTCTTTGTGGACTACTAAAGGTATTGTAGCTGAAAGATAGACTGGGACTGGGACATTTAAGATATTGTGGAACCATTGCACCAGTCTTGGGTAACCTACTTTCAAACATGGTAAATAAAAACAAAATCTGTTTTTGATTAAACTATTCTAGTCATGTGTTTGTTACATATGTAATTGAATGAAATTGCTAAATGATTAGAACACCATATAGGCTGAGTTACTCACTGTAGGAAATTTTCAAAATAACTTGGAGACAGACTCAATATAAGGACTGCAATCTAGATTTTAGTCGAAACTTGAAATAATCTGAAATAATTAATAAAAAACAAACTTTTTTGTATTTCCTTATATGTATATGTATGTATGTATAAAATGCAAGAAAACATATTAAATTCAAATGTCTTTCTTAAGAAAAATATTACACTTAAATCTTACCAAAACCAATGAGAAACATTATCTTTTTGTGAAGTAGTTTTGATTCCCTAATAAATAGAAAGCTATGCCTGACTGTGCACAAGTGTTTTTTTTCCAAATGCTTCCTTAGCTTGCCCTAGATTCAGATATTTTTAGCATATAAAACATACCTTTTGCTAATTTAGAAAAAAGCTATGTAGTAGTTAACAATAATCAAAATAATTTCATAGGGAAATTAGGTAGATTTTTAAGAGTTATCTATTTCAAATTCCTACTTTTGAAAATTTGATAACTTTCTAGCCACAATTACCAAGATTTAAAATTTTATTCCTACCTTCTGACCTCATTATGTTCAAATGACTGATACTTTTCTCAGGATCCATTCTTCTCCACATCAGTTTAGTATAATAATTCTGAGACTTTTCTCCCTTGTGTCCTACTGCTTTAGTATAACAAAATTTATTCGTGCATTCATACAGTATATTAATCCATAGTCAAATAAATTTCTTACATACTTTATTTTTTACTACGCTTTTTTTCTTGCTTAGATACTTCCTTAAGGCAGGGCTACTATAACATTCTTTGCCTCCCATTCTCTAAATAAAAATACACAGTATTTTTTTTAACTTACAAAAGCAAATTGTAGAATCTAGAGAACAGAAAAAAAGATATGAACCAAAAATAGTTGCTGAGCTAAGGAATCACTTTTTTCCCGGTAAAACGGTACAGAGAAAACTCTTTTGCTTAACCCTGAGCTTCAAACAAAATTTTTAGATTTTTATAACTGCCATAACAAATTACTACAAATTTAGCAGTTGGATACACACCCATTTATGGCCTTACAGTTTTGTAGGTCAGAGTCCAGATTTAGCATCATGAAATTGTATTCTTTCCTTAGTTTCATAAAGTTGAAATCAAGGTGTGAGCAAGGATGCATTCTTTTCGTGAGGCTCTGGATACACTTCCAAGATCATTCAGGTTGTTGGCCGAGTTCATTTCATCTTTGTGGTTGAAGAACTGTGGTCCCCATTTCTATGCCTGCTGTCAGCTAGAGTGCAGTCTCTGTGCCTAGGGACTGCTATATTCTTTCTGGCACTTTCCATGTAGCCTGTGTTCAGGAACTGCAGATGAGGCCCCTCTCCACTTCCAATCCCTCCTCCTCCTTCTGCTATACTCTGCTTTTCAAGGATCATGAGATTAGATTGAGATCACTCATATAATCTAGGGTGATCTCCTTATTTTAAGGTCCATAACCTTAATTATATCTGCAAAATCCCCTGTAGAGTATAATGTAGCATACTTACAGGTTTCAAAGGTTAGAATTTGGTCATTTGTTGGTAGGGGACGGGGATCATTCAGCCTACCACAACCCCACCAAGTTCTTGAAAGAAAGGAAAAAAAAAGAACTCAGAAAACACAACAATTGATAAATTTTACTTTTCAAATTTAAAGTGTTTTTATTTACACACACATGCACACACACACAGAGGTTTCCTTTCGTTATCTATGACTCAATGTGTTATTTCTCATAATGATGGCAAATTCATATTAGTTTCTGTTGTTTTCCTCTAGGATTAAATGTTAAAGAAGGTGGGTACATGTGTACTTTTGTTTGATTTTAGACACAAGAGAATTTGAAATAAGAAAGCAAGCATTACTTAGATATTTGATGACCATGACTGTTTTCTCTTCGCCACATTACCTTAAAAGTTGCCACTTTCATTTAGCACAATTAAGCCAAATATCATGAGAAACACACTTGTAGTTGAACAAATTAATCACTCCTTGTGGTAAGGGGGAACACACCCTATGATGAACCATGGGGTATCTCTGTAAGAAGGTGCTAGAAAGAACCTGTTACAGGATTTGGGGCTTCGGTTGGGTAAATTTTGTGAGGGTGTAAGGAAGCAAGTGTTTCTCTAGATCAGATGCTGTCAGAAAGCAAAAGCAATTCTGTGATGGAGACTAGCACAAGGATTAAACTATAACTGTTTTTAAAAAATATATTTATTTATTTTTCTCAGAAAGTGAGGGAGGTGCATTGTATTTGGGGGGATTTCACAATTATCTTTTTTTTCTCCGTCTTTAGACAGAAGTATAAAGTGGCCTCTATTTGTCCCATGCTTATCATGGATTAAGAGTAAGCTTGTCTGAGGATGGTGCTTTGTGAAATTGTTTATATCTAATAGGAAAATAGTAGCCTTGATGTGAATGTCAGGACATCTTCAGAATGTCAGGAGCTGCTCTCCCCCCAGCCCCCACAACTTTTTTAAATTCTAATGTGGTGAATGTGTCTTCTTTGTGTTCAGAGTAATTTTACAAAATATGAAAGTGATCCAATTAGTTTTGTCAAATATCCAAGCTGAATCATTGCCTGGACCTATAATCTGTTCACATAGTATCTGAACGGACATTCTAATTTCATTCTAATTTCATTTCATTCTATATTCTTTTAAGATAATGCCAGTGTTGGCCAATCAACCAAATACGTGCTGAAGAAAACACTTTGCATGAATAATTTCTATCAATCGGTTAAGGATATACTATCCAAAGTCTCAGTTGAAAAACAGCTGATTAGGGGCGCCTGGGTGGCGCAGTCGGTTAAGCGTTCGACTTCAGCCAGGTCAGGATCTCGCGGTCCGTGAGTTCGAGCCCCGCGTGGGGCTCTGGGCTGATGGCTCAGAGCCTGGAGCCTGTTTCCGATTCTGTGTCTCCCTCTCTCTCTGCCCCTCCCCCGTTCATGCTCTGTCTCTCTCTGTCCCAAAAATAAAAATAAAAATAAAAATAAAAATAAAAATAAAAATAAAAATAAAAATAAAAAAAAGAAAAACAGCTGATTAATCTATGTTATATTCTCACTACCACAAAAATCACTACACCATTCTTCAAGAATATATTGCTAATTGGCATCTTCTAAATAGTCGTCTTAAAATATTAACAGATGTAGGCTTAGTACATAAGTGTACTTAATGTACTTAGTACATAAGTTACATAAGTAACATTGGACATATTGGATCATAATAGCTTAAAGAACTTGAAGATTTTTCTTACTCTTGTAAGGGATATTCTATGCTAAACATATGAAAATTGTATGTGAATGCCAGGATCTTATTTAAATGGCAATTGACTTCGTATATTATGTTTTGCTATCAAAAAGTATTCCTTATCGTAATTATTTTAATTATGCAAAGCAAACTTTAATGAGATTCAGTGAGTGTCTATTTTATGTTTGAATGGATGTTAAGGCAAATACCAGAATTTTAAAATTATCTAAGGCCTGATCTCAAAAAGTCTATAATTCTTCAGCAAAAAAGCAAATGTTCATATGAAGTAATTAAATGCAAAATACAGTCTAAACATACTTCAGGGGATAATATGTTATTTTAGTGTGGCCCATTGGATACAGAATTACTTTTAGTATAATAACAGGGGCAAAGAATTAAGGCAGAAGTCGTTTACAATTGCTTGTATTTTCTTTCCTGGTAGAGTACTCAATGATTCAAAGTAACTGTTGGGGAGGATGAGAGTGAAATTTTATTCCTGTGTCTCATTATCAGTGAATTTCACTACATTTGGGCCTGTAAATAAGGAAGTAAATCTAAAGTGTCTGAAAGTAAAATGTGTAATGTTTAAATATTAATTCTACAATTAAGATAAATTACATGGATCTTTTTGTCTTTGATTAACACTCTATGTTTTTTCAAAAGCATAAGCCAAAAAAGAAATGGGGTGTAGAATCTATTTATAAGGATATTTCATTGACTGTAAGCCAACAGTAAGAATGAGGGTGATAAACACTTTGCTAGGGTAAATATGTCAAGGAGAAAAACAGACATCTAACCATGAGTATGGCCCTATGAATGTTTTCATAGTCTTCCTGACAACATCTTTCCATTTGTCTCAAAGATGGGTACCATCATTTCCATATGTGAATGTCAATAATAAAGAGCATATTTAACAAGTACAAGTCTCATTCTCTATTTTGACAAAACTTAGATGAAATTTGTCCTCCTTTTTGTTTAAAAATTTGGTACATATGTTTTTCTTCATCAAACATTCTAGAATCTAAAGAGTTGGGGGCTAATGAAAAACATACAAAATAAACTTGCTTCAGTTCATAAAACAGTAGTCAGAAAACACTGAAGGGAGCACTGAAGAAATATTTTCCTTCCAATTTCACCAGTTAGAAATCTAGTGTATTTAACATACATTAAAAATATCAGTGACCCATCATAGACATTAATCCTGTTGGTCATTGATCATTCAAATCTCTTACAGAACTTTTAGGTTTAATCATCGAGATCAGCAATCATCAAAAAACTAGAAGTTGAATGAGAAGCGGATAGAGATGTGAGAAAACACATGGGCAAGGTTAATAACTTCAATATTCCCAAGAGCTGCGTGAGTCCTAGTGTCCAATGGATTTAAGAGTAAAGTTAGGTGATATCTCATTGGAGTTTTGATTTGCATTTCCCTGATGATCAATGATGTTGAGCATCTTTTCCCGTGTCTATGGAAGTTTTGAACGATTAATTAATACTGAAATTAATACTACACTATGTTAACTAACTGGAATTTAAATAAAAAACTTAAAAAAGAGAGAAAAGTTAGGAAGCATCATGAAGGCTAGTTTTGGGAAATGAAAGGCTGACAACTCTAGGACAGTTGCAGAGGCAGTAGACACTGTATTATTAACAACTGAGTATTAAATTATTGTTTTTCATGTTTAGATATTAGCATGCAGAGAGTTTTAAATCTCAAATTGCAAACAAATCAGTCTTCTCCATCAAGGCTAATTCAATATACCTCAGCAGTTAAATTAGGTGTTTATTGGTCAGATTCACTGCCTCTTAAACACTTTACTTTCAGCTTTGGAATGGAAAGTAAGCAAAGATAGAAGTCAATAGTATGATTTATTTATTTACCAATGTGTTTTATTTAGGTTTTATAGTTGGCATTTTCCAAATACCCAGGCATGAATACTAATTGCTCTGAACCAACAACTGCCTTGCAGGTTGTAGGTGCTAGGAGGGGGGGAAAAGTGTATTTTGTTTTGTTTTTAAATGTGTCAAGTTTCAATTTATTTTCTAGTTAGTTAACAAGGCTCCTGGGTGTCTCGGGTTGGTTAAGTGTCTGACTTTGGCGAAGGTCATTATCTCACGGTTTGTGGTTCAAGCCTCGCGTCAGGCTCTGTGCTCACAGGTTCCTGGTTGGAGCCCCACATTGGGCTCTATGCCGACAGCGCAGAGCCTGGAGCCCGCTTTCGATTCTATGTCTCCCTCTCTCTCTCTGCCCCTCCCCCACTCATGCTCTGTCTCTCAAGAATGAATAAATGCTAAAAATAAATTAATTAGTTACATATAGTGTAATATTAATTTCAATATTAGTTTATCCATTCATCTGTCCATGGACTTTTTTATAGTTTGGCTATTGTTAATAATGCTGCTATTATAAACATCTGGGTGCATGTGCCCCTTTGAATCAATATTTTTGTATCCTTTGGGTAAATACCTAGTAGTGCAATTGTTGAGTCATTGGGTAGTTCTATTTTTAACTTTTTGAGGAATGTCTACATTGTTTTACAGAGTGGCTGCCCAAGTTTGCATTCCTACCAACTGCATAATGGGGTTCCCCTTTCTCTGCATGCTGGCCAACATATTGTTTCCTGTGTTGTTAATTTTAGCCATTCTGACAGGTGTGAGGTAGTATCTTATTGTGATTTTTATTTGTATTGCCCTGATGATGAGTGATATTAAGCATTTTTTTCATGTGTCTATTGACCATCTGGATGTCTTCTTTAAGAAATGTCTATTCATGTCTTCTGCCCTTTTCTTAACTGGGCTATTTGATTTTGGGGTGTTGAGTTTAATCAGTTCTTTATAGATTTGGATATTAACCCTTTATCAGATATGTCATTTGCAAATATCTTCTCCAATTCTGTAGGTTGTCTGTCAGTTCTGTTGATTATTTCCCTTGCTGCGCAGAATCATTTTATTTTGATGAAGTCCCAGTGGTTCATGTTTGTTTTTGTTTCCCTTGCCTCTGATGACATGCCTACTCAGAAGTTGCAGAAGCTTTTTATCTTGATGAAGTCCCAATTCTTCATTTCTGCTCTTCTCTCTTTAGCCTCAGGATTCATGTCTAGTAAGAAACTGCCATGTCCAAGGTCAAAGAGGTCACTGCCTATGTTCTCCTCTAGAATTTTAATGGTTTCTTGTCTCACATTAAGGTCTTTCATCCATTTTGAATTTACTTTGTGGATGGTGTAAGAAACAGGTCCAGTTTCATTACTCTCCATGTTGCTATCCAGTTTTCTCCACATCATTTGTTGAAGAAACTCTTTTTTCCATTGGATTTTTTTTTCCTTTTTTGTTGAAGATTAGTTGACCATAGAGTTGTGGGCCCATTTCTGGGCTTTCTAGTCTGTTCCATTGATCTATGTGTCTGTTTTTATGCCAGTACCATACTGTCCTGATGACAATAGTTTTGTAATATAGCTTGAAACCTGGATTGTAATGCCTCCAGTTTTGTTTTTCTTTTTTGGGATTGTTTTGGATATCTAGGGTCTTTGTGGTTTCATACAAATTTTAACATTATTTGTTCTACCTCTGTGAAAAATGCTAGTGGCACTTTGACAGGGATTGCATTAAATGTGTAGATTGCTTTTGGTATATTAACATTTTAATAATATTTGTTCTACCAATCCATGAGCATGGAACATTTTTTCCATTTCTTTGTCTTATCTTCAGTTTCTTTCATAAGTGTCCTATAGTTTTCAGAGTAGAGCTCTTTAACTCTCTGGTGAGGTTTATTCCTAGGTATCTTAGGGCTGCAATTATAAATGGCATTGATTCCTTGATTTATCTTTCTGTTGCTTCATTATTGGTGTATAAAAATACAACAGATTTCTATATGTTGTTTTGTATCCTGTGATATTGCTGAATTGGTGTATCAGTTCTAGCAATTTTTTTAATGGAGTCTTTCAGATTTTCTACATAGAGTATCATGTCATCTGCAAATACTGCAAGTTTGACTTCTTCCTTGCATATTTGGATGCATTTTGTTTCTTTTTGTTATATGATTGCTGAGATGAGGGGAAAAAAAGATTTTACCATGAAAAAAACTTTTTTTTTTTTTTTTTTGTGAGAGAGAGAGAGAGAGACAGAGTGCAAGCAGGGGAGGGAAAGAGAGAGAGGGAGACACAGAATCTGAAGCATGTCCAGGCTTCAAACTGTCAGCACAGAGCCTGATGAAGACTAAGTCAGAAGTTTGACTGAGCCACCCACATGCCTTGAAAAACAAAGTCTTAAGACACTTACGACAACTGGAACATTTGTAGCTAAAACCTATGATCCAGTCTAATGGGCCAATACAGATAGAAGATCACAGCAAACATACTTGGATCCTTGATAATGTCTTTGAATTCAAGAATTCTGGAATTACCCTGCTTTAGGACTTCCTCTGGTACAGTTTACTTATATTTTAAACAGTTTTAGAATATTATTGTTATTTGTGGCTAAAAACCTTCTACCTTACCTTATTATTATTTGTAAATAATAAATAAATCATTATTTTTTTTGAGAAACTTTAGTAAATATTATTTATCTCTTGCATCTGAACATATACCAGAAAAAAAAATGAGAAATAAAATAATGAATGGAGAGGAGAAAAAATAAAAAAAAAAAATATAATGGAATTCAAAGTTGTCAAA
Source organism: Puma concolor (assembly GCF_028749965.1). NCBI lineage: Eukaryota > Metazoa > Chordata > Mammalia > Carnivora > Felidae > Puma > Puma concolor. The sequence continues at coordinate 92,688,142 of NC_141670.1, forward strand.
AAAGTCTTTAAGTAGAATATGAGACCAAGGATTGTGTTTGATAGATGAGAAAGTAGAGAGAAAATGAGAGAATGAAACAGCTGTTATGTCTAAGTGAAAAGCCTGATTTGACAGTCCATCACAGTACATTTCAAATATATTGCTTATGTGTCATTGTGGCCTATTTTCATGTACTAAAAGAATTGTCCTTCATTTCCATTACTCTTAGTTGGCATTTCAGAGCTTCTGAAAGGTTGAAGTCTGTTTATTCCATAGTATGTATAATATTTATTGAGTTACAGATTCTAGTCTAGATTTTTACACCAATATTGATGCTTTGTTTGTTTCAAACCAATATTTATTATGGGAAAAAAACAATAATACGTACTCTTTGTGCATATAGATCTAAAACTCAATTGATTGTCTCAAGGAAAACATTCCCAGTAGTCATGAGAAAACTAGAAAAGAAACAACCACAAGACTTGTTCTATTAATCACAGACATTTTTCAGTGAGTCTTTAAAAGAAGTAGAAATTTAGGTGGTTTTAAAATCTAAGTAAACAAGCAAAGTATGATTTTAATCAATATTTAAATTCAATTATACAATTTTAGGATTTACTTTTGCCAGTTATTTGTCCATTATATCTCATTCTACACATTAGTATTTTCCTAGCATAGCACTATCTTTACCTATTAATAAAAAAAATAATTAACACACTCACCATTAATAATTTTTGAATTAAATTAATATATGCTTGTACAAACATTTGGATTTGTGTCATAGAATAGATTCATAGAGTTTCACAAATCAGATTACATGTAGGATAAAAACAATTGTCAATTAATCTCGGTACTGGCAGTTAAAACAATGTTTTGTTGAGCTTTTATTATTTATGATTAGTTCCCTTTTATTAACTATAAAATAGAGTTTAACTCCCAAAATTATAATTGTATTTTATTTATGTTAGAGAAAATAGTAACATAAGACATGGGCTATTTAGTATTGCTAAGTATTGCTTCTTTATTCAAAACTACATGCTAAAAACCACTTTCTATTTAAACAGGTCAATAATTTTGTTGTATTTATATGTGGACATTAATGGTACTATACTGATCCAATCAGCTAACAAATATACTTAATACAAATCAGTGCATTTGAAAAGGAAAGTATAGACACAAACTCTAACTTAAAAGAAACTTCATTATTCTTGTGATTTACTATATGATTAATAAAATTTAAGAGACAGCTTTTGCATTTGAACATTAACATATAAATGTTAAATAACAGATGCAATTAAACAGCCCTTTCTCTATTGATGTCTGCAATTTTACTCATAGAAGTTCTTTTGATACCTTCTTTTATATGTCATGGTATACTTTTTTTTATACTTAACTGTTACAAATAGGTTTGAATTTATTTTGAGTAACACAATTCCATAAAAAAATTTAACTCTATAAAGTGTTGATTATTTTACCAGCACCACTGATTATGACAAAGTGCATTATTGGGAAGTTATAAAGTATTATACAACTTATATTTTTAAGTCCAGACAATTGAGCTTCTTACATAATTCTTAAAAATGTTTTAATATTTATTTTTGAGAAAGAGAGAGAGAGAGAGAGAGAGAGAGAGAGAGAGAGAGAGAGAGAAAGTATAAGCAGGGGAGGGGAAGAGAGAGAGGGAGGCATAGAATCTGAAGCAGGCTCCGGGCTCTGAGCTGTCAGCACAGGGTCCAATGCAGGGCTCGAACACACAAATGGTGATCATGACCTGAGCCAAAGTCAGACACTTAACCAACTGAGCCACCCAGATGTCCCTATTTTTTTTAATTGAAGTATAATTGATATACAATACATACAATATTATATTAGTTTCAGGTATATAACATAGTGATTTGACAATTCTATATATTATGCAAAGTTCACCATGATAGTTTTATATATATATATACATATATATATATATATATATATATATATGAGCCCATGCTAATATATGTATTTTTTCATGATAGAATAAAATTTAAATAATATTTAAAGTACTGCATTATGCAAAATTATATGATTATGTAAAATAATTCAATTTACTATCTGCCCTGGACTGTTAGATTATCTAATTTATTTGTTAACTTCTTAACTTGGTTTTTCACATTGTTAACATTTTATCTCATATTCTTTTCTGATATGTTAATATTCTGTAACTTCTTTTTCCATTCATATACTTTGGAACTTTATATATGTTGATATGCATAGTCTTACTTCAGTCATTGTAGCATGTTGATCATTTAGGCATTTGAATATTCTCCTTTTCATAAATTATGCAACAAATATTCTTGGACAGGTATAATTATTTACTTGCACAAGTAAATATGGTTTTCTATTATTTATATTTAGAAATGGAATTCTGTTGGTTAGGTTATATGCATATTTCTAAACACTGAAAAAAAAAAAAAAACTACCCATTGTGCTATTTCTATTCATGTTCTCAAAGTATAAGCTTTATTTCTTAAAAGTATTTCCCAAAATTCAAAAACAAAATGGGGATAATTTCAATTATGATTAGATGTAGAAACTGTAGGTAAATATTTATAAATTTAAACCCTTTGGTGTTTCATACTCTCTTTATATTGAAGCAAATTTGGGGTTAAATAAAAGTCACAGGTTATTGCTTATTTCCTTCATAATATTATAGTTGTTTCTCATCTGAATAGTGAAATTTAGTGTTACTGTGAAAAGATGAGATTAGGCTAACAATATTTCTTCTCTTTCCCTTTGTAAATAACCTGATTTTTCTGCCCATTTGTTTACATGACTTTTTAAAATTAAAGTTGAATAACTACTGAGTTTATTTTACAATTTTTTCCTTATCAACATAGGTAAAAGAAGTTTGTATTGTAATGCTCATATTTTTTTCATGTTTTTATCTCAGATTTTCTTCTTCTTTCCCATTATTTTCTGTCCTCTTACTCAACACCATTACTTTTGTGCTCTTTGGAAATTCTTTGTCTTCTAATTCTGCAATATAATTTTTATTTATATTTATACTTTTGGCCTTTCTCCAATACTTGGCATGACTTTCAATAGTTATTTCAAATGTTCTCAGTTATTTTCTTTTTTGGTGTTTAATGTTATATTAATCTCTATACTCTTTTTATTCTTCTCGTCTATTTCTGTACTAAGTTGTCAACTTGGTTTTTTAATCCTTCAAAAAAATTGTCTCATCATTGGTCTGTTGCTATGTTACTTTTTATTTTGTTTTGCTTCAGAATATTATACTATCTATAAATTTGCTGAGTTATTAATTGGAATTATTTTTTTGAATAATCTTTCTCTATAAGTTACATTTAATATCACATATATCTTGAAGGATATTACTTATATTAAATATAGCCAGCAATTTACTGAAGGTATTAATTTTTATTTATATATTTATTTATTTTATTTGAGAGAGAGAAAGAGAGTGCAAGCAGAGGAAAGGGGCAGAGAGAGAGAGGGAGAGAATACACAGAAAGTGTGGAGGCCAACGTGGGGCTCGAACCCACATCCCTAGGATCATGACTTGAGCAACAATCAAAAGTTGGTCACTCAACCAACTGAGTCACCCAAGGGCCCCTACTGAGGAGAGATAATGAAGAGAGGAAAGGGACTGAAAAGTGTCCACATAAGATTGATGTTTGCTGTTCAAAAAGTCTCCCATCAAATCTGTTGCTTTCTTAGCAATTTTGCTTTCACAGGTCAGTATTTCAAAGATTAGTGCTGCACAAAGTAAATCCATTAAAATCACCAGGCCATGTTCTGTTCCTTGGATGTCTATGTTTGCCTCTCATTTTTTTTTTTATTTTAACATCGGCTAGGCTGCTAAAAACTACATTTAAGTGTGCTGTTTACTTTTGCACCATTCTTTCTTCTCTATGGAGAAATGTCTTGTGTCATGATTTTATCAGGATTGTATGACACGGTATTCTAATAAAAAAACTTTTATATGAGATTTTCATGACTAAATGATTTCTGGGAAATTGTGCATTTTGTTCTAGGTTACATTAACTTTTTGTTTGTTGCACATTGTTTTGTTTTTATGCATCTTTTTTTTTATTTTAGTGCAACTGTCACAGAATTTCGCAAGAATGTTCTATAGCTTAGTTTCTTTCATTATTTCTTAGTTTCTTGGGACACTTTTGTTTTAGATATAGTTTTGTTCTGTTTTTTAGTTTTCTTTTTTTCTGTTTTTTTTTTGTTTTTTGTTTTGTTTTGTTTTGTTTTGCTTTTTTGTATATTTCAAACAAGACAGATGAAGTAAAAATTACTTTAGGGAACTATATTTCACAGAAGTTCCCATTACCAGCTTGAAAATGTTTATTTCTAATGTCTTCACAGTAAGACAACAGCCTATAATAAATAATTGGGAGAAAAACTTTGCACACACACACACACACACACACACACACACACACAGAAAAGAAGTGCCATTGGTGATTATACACAGTGACACTATCATCATGTCTTCTTCAGAATGGAAAGTTCAAACAAAGTTTAATGCTATTGATACCTTGTTAACAAAATTATAGTTGAGATGTAATGTGTTGATGCCTGAAAACTGCAATTAAATCTTTTCAATGAAGAAAAAATTAAACATAACAAAACATTCATTCAGTGAGGGAAATACAGGCAGCTGAAAATTCTGAAGCTATTTGCTACTATATTTCGTTTCTTTTCTTGTTATGACAAGCTACCTAAGTGACCTTTGCTTGCCCTTGCTACTTTATAACCACAAAGTTAGACAGGTATTAATTACTGTTACTCCAACAGAATAAGAAAATTTATTTTAATGTTTCAAACTTGGCATATGAATTTTGTATGGCTGAACTGTATGAATCCGGAAACATACTTGCTAGGTAGCATTCCGGATTCAGTGGTCTACGTATCTTCATGCCATTTTTAAAAAACAGATTCTTTTTTATTTTTTTTTTGAAAGAAAATGAGAATTTCATTTAACGCCAAGGTAGGACAGTTGCCTGTAATACACAATCGAAAGAAAGAAAGAAAGAAAGAAAGAAAGAAAGAAAGAAAGAAAAAAAGAAAGAAAGGGAAAAAAGAAAAAAAGAAGAGTGCTCTGGCAAGGGAACATTTGGTGTTGAATTACATACATTTTTTTTTTCTTTACAGAAACAGTTATAAAAAACAAATTAAAGTAGTCTCTTTGACTACTTTAACATGTTTATTCTCTTGATTCTTCCACTTTATTTTCTAAGTCTCTCTATACTCTTTATTTTTTATATTATCAGCATCTAGTTCTTTAACTATGGCAAATATGATGAACCCAATTACCTCGTCACGTTGTCTATACAATATATTGGTCTAGAAAAATTCCTACCTTGAATAAAAGCACACTTTGATGGAAGTCAGGACAGCTTGGTAAGGACTATGCACATTGGCTGCATTTTAAACTCCCAATATCCATATTAAGGCAGACCTTTATCAATGCCCTAGATCTGTCTTTACTCTTCTTACCCTTTTTTCCTTTCTCCCAGCCTTCCTGCCTTCCATCCTCTTCTTCCCTCCTTCCATTCCTCTTTGTCTCCTTCTTTCCCTTTCTCCCTCTCTCTTCATTATGATTATTTGAAAACATTATTTATATTTACCTAGACCTCCACTCTAAAAATATAATTTCATTTTCTACTCCATTAAGAAATGAGAAGTCATGATAGTGATAAGGTTTTGGGGTGATGTGAGATTTGAAGCTGAGGCCAAGAAAGAATTCTTGAAGATGTCTTTTGTGCAAAAAAGATGATTTTATTAAACCATGGGGACAGGACCTGTGGGCAGAAAGAGCTGCACCTGGGTTGTGATGGGTGACATTATATACCTTCAGGGTGGGAGGGGATTAGGGATAGAGTAAATTCTAAGGTATTTTGGAAGCAAGGTTTCCAGGACCTTGAGGGGCTAGCTGCTCTTAAGAAAACACCGTTTTAGTAAAACCTGGGTCATGAGACACTTCAGATGTATATCAGGGGTCCATAAGCTTAGAGTATGTTTGCCAGCATATATCTTGGGGGAGTTGAGGTAAAGGAAGTTTCCAAAGGAATTTTTATGTGTTAAAGCAAACCTACAAGATTCTGGGGGTCAGAATAATATTAAGCCAAGATTCCCTTTGCCCCCCAGCAAAGTGTCATCATAGAGGCAGCTGAGCTCCTGAAGGGAGGTCACTCTGTCTGTTTCAAGGACTTGTCAATGGGCTGTAGGCAGTAAGGGAATTTAATTTTTCATTTGACTTGGGTTCCCACACCACCATGGCAAGCACTTAAACTCCTTTCCTTTGTTCTTGCATAGCCAGAAGTGTCTGAAGAATATCACACATATCCCACCTGGAGGGGGTGGGGGTGCTGTCAGTCTGTACTCTGCCCTCAGCTTGCCTGACGCTCCCTCAACAGGAATCCCCTCAAATTCTACCTCTGAACCAAGAAACTTACTTGCAGTGGCATGTTCCTTCCTCTTTTGTTTGTTACAAGGTATAATCTTGCTTCTCAGATTGATTCCTTTTAACCAGGCCCTGCTTTCAATCTTTGCTTCCTTCTTAAGAACCTCCCTTTGCCAATTATTTCTTGTCTCGCTTGTATCTTCAGTCTCAAGCTCTCTAATGGCTCAGTCTCATAAACTTTTAAACATGTCCCAATCTAACACTAAAACCTAATGATAATAATGATAATAATCAATGATAACAATAAAATAAAATAAAATAAAACCCTTGGGTTACCAAAATGCTGACACACATATATAATTTCTCAGAACTATATGTATGTGTACCATAAGCAGGTTAAGATCTCTATTTGCAAAGCAGAAATTGTTAATAATTTTTACATCTAGCCCTTCCTCTCAGTGCTTCCTCTTGTATTTTCTCTCAGTGAAAGTCACAACATTCACCAGATGACAAAGCCATAGTGTGGTTTGATATGATATATGATATATATGCATGTTATATACAATGATATATGAGTACACTATGACGAATTTTATAATTGAAAGGATACATTTTTAGGTTAAAGAGAAGTTCATTATTACTTAGGCAAAAAAAATATATTACCAGGCTATTTATGAAATTGGGCATTTTCACATGTATAAATACTATTACAATTAAACAATTTATAAATTTAAATGGTTACACCACTTTTTCTATATAGAATTGTCTATATACATAATTTTAAAATATATATATTTTATATTTGATTATTATTTTTAGTAATGTAGGCTATAGAAAAATTAACAAGGAAAAAGTAAACAAAATATGTCAAAATGTAAGTTTTTGAGAAAAGATAAATGAATCAATTCATGTAAAAATCAGCTCATGAAGGAGAAGCAAAACTTTTGGGGGGCTTATCAGTTTTAAACAGTACACTCTAGTAAATGTTCCTCATTATTATCATTCTGTTGTTCAGAAACTAGTGTTGTAATTACCTATTGAAAATGTGCTGAATTAACAAATTAATCTGTATGCATATTGAAAGGATTTGACAGAGTATGGGGAGCAATATGCTTCTTTTTTATGCACCAAATAACGTTAATGAATGTGAGTAAAAATTTAAGACCTGAGGTTAGCTTGCAATTGGGTAAGTGATCAATTAAAAAATCAACTCAAATTTGATAGTCAATACTGACAGCATCAACTTCAAACAGCTGTGGAGTTGCTGATGAGATAAACAAATTAATGTGATTTCAAATGCAAAGCAATCCATTATTTCCAGCAGAAGACTTTGAAATTAATGTTTGGAGCTGCATTTATTTTCAAAGTAAGAGAGGTAAGAAAGACATTTACAAATAACATAAGGCCCAGGAAACCAATTTTGTCCTTAGTTGTAGACAATTCAGAAGCCTCTGTTTTTTGTTTCTTGGTTTGTTGAATGTTTGGGATGAAACATTGACTACTATCATGCATACATCTTGCATTTCTTATCAAAACTAAAAATTTAAAGGCTACTAGAAGAGCAGGAAATGAGAATTTAGACAGTCTAAGTTAGAATACACACACATTATCAAATGTTCTTGTATGCCCAGGAATATAAAAATGAATTAAACACATTCCCAATTTAATAACCTAATTAATGAAAGCAGATGTTATTGATGATTGCTATATAGTCATAAGGGGCAGTTTCATGTAGAAATTGGACTGAGGGAGGGAGAGAATTTTCTTAGGAAATAAATGAGGTAAATGCATTTCAGGAAAATTCAAGAACTCATGCAAAGGCACATGAGCATGATTGAATATGTCATCTTTGGGAAATGTTGAGTAGTTAAAGGTGACCACTCAGCAGGATGTGGCCATTCTGGCAGGTTGGACTCCCAAATAGCTCCGGGAACTCATGAAGTTACTGGTCTAACTTTGGTCTATAGGGAATCACAAGGGAGTGTACATACAGCAATCAGGACAGTGAAAACATGATCCAGCTTGTGTTTTAGTTTGTATTTTAGAGAAAACTAACAGTGAAGAAGATTATTTGGAGAGACAGACTCTATGTACAAAAAGATTATTATGAGTAGACAAGCCAAACAAACCCAAGGATTCCACTAAGACCTGGGGTTTGAGATAGAGAGAAGCTATTTTTAACAAACAATGAAGTTACTTCTCTTGTCATTGATATTCTTGTGTTGTAACTTCTGAGCGCTGCATTTAACCCATACCAAGTGTAGATAGAAACAAACTAGAATGGTATGTATTTTTAAGATTAGAAATAATAAAGGCCCTTTCAAACCAACTGTCCTTTAAGTATGTCAATCATTGAGGCAGCTGGGTCATTGGTTTAAATGATTTACACACACACACACACACACACACACACACACATATATAGCCCTAAATCTATGTAAATCTTTTATGTGAAAATTAAAATTTTCAGACAGCAATGCCTTTTGCCTAGTCTGCTTTCTCTGGCCTGATGATCTCCAATGAAATTGCAGCAGTGAAAGAAAATACAGCTACTCTGGAGATCTATCTATCCACATTGGCAAAGGAAGACTTTAACTGAGGAGCCCCCTCCACCCCCCGCCCTGGTATTAAAATGTCAACAGGATTTGTGGCTTATCACTGAACCCTCACCAAAGCATGAGACTAGTTTCCAATTTACTGTCAGTCAAATTAAGCACATTTGTACAAGACAAATTATTCATGATATACAATTCTTAAGATATAAATTTACAATTTTCCCTCATTACAGCATATCTGCAGCTAAGTGAATAGTTTCTATTCTACCCATTCCATATAAGTCTTATTAATTTATCCATAGTCTGTTCATGGCATTATTGATTTTCCTGTTTCTCTGCTCTGGATTGTCACTTCCTACCAGTAAAACTTTCTTTGCTGTTAATAGGAAATATACATACTCTGCTTTTGTCCTTGCATAAAATTCAAGGATCCAATCTTTATCAAAAGATTTTGCTCTCCCATTTCCTGCTATGTGTTTTAGCCAAGAACTTCTTTCACTTTTTCCCCCTTCTCCCCCCCGCCCCCCACCGATTCTTGGGTGTTGATTCTCTTCACACTCAGTGCCAAACTGCCATTATGTTAGGTTCACCCAGGACTCTAGCTTCTCTGAGAGAAGTGAAGACTACAGTTCATTTACCTCTTGCTTCTAATTGGGTCTCAGGTAAAATGATTTCCTTATCTCTTTAACACATGAGATGTATGGTAAAGCTCATGAAAGACTAAAATTATTATCCTGATCTACAGCACTTCTTGTGGCCTTACCATTCAATCATGTACTACAGTATTTGGTGACATCTTTACACATCTATGGTATAAAAACACATACATCTGAAGAATAATGAAAAAAAAACCCACAAGATTAATACTGTAGCAGATTATGTCGAGAAACCATTAAGAATAACATAAAATTGTACTGGGGTTGTTATAGACTTTCCAGACAAAGGCTAAAGATGTCTGAAAATAAGAGGACATTAAGATGTTTCTCTTACTCTGAGGTATGTCATTATTCAAAGCGACAGCAATTATGTCATGGTTTTACTTTCATTGTTTTTCTCTAAGATGTTCAAACATAAAAATATATAATGGCTCATTAGTCACTATTACATTATTTTTTCATTGTAATTATGTTTATATGCAACTCCACTTGACCATAAAGAAGCAGAAGTATTTGTCCTCCAAATCCATAAACTTTTAAAAATCACCATGACAGTATAGTATACACTTCAGTATGTTACACAACATTATATTATACACAACAGTATATTATAGATCTTAAAAGTGAATTTTCTGGGTCTATAGCATTTAGACTCTCACATTAAATTTATACTAAAATAAGAAAGCAAATAACAAGAAAGGTATTATTTCTAACTCAATGTGTCAATATCTTATAAATAAGTATACCTGTCCAAAGAAGGTTTAATGCATTTAAATAGTGAAAAAGTCTTGAATTTCCAAGATTAAAATTCTGGCTGATTTTAGCATATTATCATTCAATTCTATTTGATCATGCATGAAAATTCTATTACTTAAAAGTAAGACTCTAGACTAAAGTAATTTAGGGTTTGGATACTTTCTTCACTAATATAGCTAAATGTTATGATATCATATATATCAGAAAACAAAAATAATACAGAAAAACATATCTTTATAGTCCTACTGATGAGGATAGTTACAATAGCAAATTAGTTGTATAGCATCTAGAGGGGATTCAGTAAATATTTGTGAAATATTTTAAAACTATGTTGTGCATGAATGATGATAGAGCAACTGTTATATGACCAAACATCTCACTATATCTTTGGAAAAGAAAAGTACTATCAATATATTTTTTTAATGTGATAACGTTTCTAATGCTACATTTGTCCAACTACAGAGCTAGTCTCAGTGAATCATGGAATCAATATAGTGGTTTGTAGCTAATATTTCAACTTGAAATAAACTAGACTAAAATAGGAGAGAGTTGGGTGTCTGGGTGGCTCAGCTGGTAAGCGTCTGACTCTTGGTGTTGGCTCAGGTCATGATTTCATGGTTCTTGGGTTTAAGCACCACCTTGGGCTCCATGCTAACAGTGTGGAGCCTGCTTGGGATTCTCTCTATCCCTCTTTCTCTGTCCCTACTCCGTTTGCATGCTCTTTCTCTCAAAATAAATAAATAAACTTTTAAAAATTAAAAAAATAAAATAGGAGACAATGGAAAAATTAGAGTGGTTTTCAAATATTAAAGGTAAGGAAAGTTTATGAATTTTTCACCTTAGTTTTATATATGCATTTGCTACTATTTAGTCAATAAAAGCCAATGTGATCATACAGTTGTTTAAGTTTGGCACCGTATAAATTGACCAATACATCCATTCTGATGCTGTTTTCACACCATGGACAATAGCAAATGTCTTAAACACTCACCCTGGTTATTATATATATAATTTTTGCACGTACATGCCAAATATCTTTCTTATTGTTATTCATTGTCAAAATGTTAGAGCAGACCTGTGACTGTAGTTACAGTTTTTATGTTAATGGAAGGGGCCAAGGGGGGTTGTTATTTATACTTTACTAACAAATGGTACCAACTAACAAAGTCATTTTTGAGTGACATAAATAAAAAGGAACAATTATTATATTCTGAGGAAGCAGATTTTTAACCTAAGCAACTAGATGGCATATTCTGAAGAATATCTAAGAGCGTCACTCTTTTTCTATTAACTAATATATTTTCTCCTCATTTTCTTAATCTAGTTGGAGGTCAATTCAAAAACTTTATGGAATTTGAATGTTTTCATTTTTTTGGTAATGAGTAAGACCAAAAACTGTATAAATTATGGACAGATAAGTGAGTGGTCAAGAGTACTATCATCTCTAGTGTTTCTGCATTCCAAGAGAAACATAAAAATTTTTAATACAAGTCAGGGTCTTCACACAGGGTCTTCAAACCATATCCATTGTGGAGAGGAATTGGCAATTGCCAGTTAGAATGCATGTGTAGGAACTGAGAAATGATGGCCTTCCCACCAGAATAAGAGCCCAATGAATCTTGCTTTATTCTACTCACAGTGTTGTATACTAGACCTGTGACTGCCCCACCATGAGAGGTAGAGTTCCTTGTCCACGTTCAATATTTATTATTCCATTTTCCCTTTTGGAATTCTTGCCCTCAGAACTTTATTAATATCAAAATATTAGCTCATATGTGGAAGGAAAGTTAACAAGACAATATGCGATATTAAGAGTATTAGGTGTAAAGGTATGAATGTTTATTCCTAGCAAGATTATAGTATATTTTAGGAGAGGACCCTAAACAATTCTTTTTTTTTTTTTTTTTTTTTTTTTAATTAATTTATTTATTTATTTATTTTTTTAAATTTTTTTTTCAATGTTTATTTATTTTTGGGACAGAGAGAGACAGAGCATGAACGGGTGAGGGGCAGAGAGAGAGGGAGACACAGACTCGGAAACAGGCTCCAGGCTCCGAGCCATCAGCCCGGAGCCTGACGCGGGGCCCGAACTCACGGACCGCGAGATCGTGACCTGGCTGAAGTCGGACGCTCAGCCGACTGCACCACCCAGGCGCCCCCCTAAACAATTCTTAAACGAAATGACAACATTAAATTATAAGCCAATGTTGGGGCACCTGAGTGGCTCAGTCATTTGAGCTTCCGACTTCGGCTCAGGTCATGATCTCATGGTTTGTGAGTTCAAGCTCCACATCGGGTTCTGTGCTGACAGCTTGGAACCTGGAGCCTGATTTGGATTCTGTGTCTCCCTCTTTCCCTACCCCTCCCTGCTCATGCTGTGTCTCTCTTTGTCTCTCAAAAATAAATAAATGTTAAAAGAAATTAAATTATAAGCCAATGTTTTTATTTATTGCAGTGCTGTCCCTCAAATATCTGGAAGCTCTGTGAAAATAATGAGAATTCTGTGTTATTTATCTTGGAGTATGAAACTAAGTGGGCTTCTGCAGACCCTATAGTCTCCAAGGAAATATTATTCATTATGTATTTACAGTTATTAGATTAAAATTTGTAATGTGCTATGTTCAATTAATAATAATGCAGAACTGGGTGAACTATGAAATACATTGTTCTTTTTAAAAGCTCTAATATGGGAAAAGACAAGCAGTTTGTCCTAATGAATGCATCTAATTGGTGCACTTTATTATAAAACACTGGAGCAGCATTTTTCAAGAGGCAGTTCTATTTGTAACTGGCTGTCTTCAGCATGTCAGGGTGTAATAAATGTGCTGCAGACTAGAACTGCTGATTAGCATTTCTGGAATCCCAGGAAGTTAGTAAAAGCTGTTTGCCATTAAAGAAAGACCTTTTTAGCAGCCTTCAGGAAGAAGCTATAGTTCAACGACCTATGGTTGCTATTCAGTGTAAGTAACCTTAGGAAGGTTTCCTATAATGTATTTGGCACTATATATATGACTGAAAAGGAAGAGAAATACTAATGAGAAAATTATGAAACATTGTGGCAATGATAATATTCAGTATTTCACACATAAGTATGTTTGAAATCTCTAGTATTAGTTATATCTTAACTATAATTGCCTGAAGCACATTATTATTTTTTATATTTTCTTTTTGTTTCATGTTTCCCAGTAACTCATAATCAGTAATGGATGTAAATCAGCCACTGTTAGAAGGAAAAATGAATAAGAGGAGATTTCAGTAGAGTCACTAGTGATGACAAGTGGGCCAAATCAAAAGTCATTTACAAAATAGAGTTTCAGTGTCACGCTAAAACAAATGATCATTACAATTTTCTATTTTGTAATATATGATATAATAAAATGTATCTTTAACCTAAATTTTTTGAGACATTAGGAAGTTATAATACTTAATCCTGAAAACACCAAAATAATGCCTGTAATAATAATTCTCAAGATGTAAAATGTGAGCCTGGACACAAATCATGAGTTGACAAATATTAATATTCACTGCTTTTGGTCTATTACTGTAGTGTTACTCTGAATCTCTTCTATCAATTATTTCTAAAAGTAGAGTCATAATTTTTCTATTTCTAACTTCAATTTAAATAAAATATTTTTACATATGTATTTTATAGCTGGAATCCCTTGAGTTTTTAAGACTAAAGTAACATGTAAACGTTTCTATGTTAAGGAATGAAATTACTCTTAATGCCCATCTTCTGAATTAGAAACTAAGGTAACTTAAAATACAATGATCTAGTGTATGGATAGAAAAGATGAATTGAATTCCTTTTTTAAAATCTATTTATTTTGAGAGAGAGAGAGAGACCACAAGAAAGGTAAGGGCAGAAAGAGAGGGAGAGAGAGAAATTCCCAAGCAAGCTCTGCACAGTTAGTGCAGAGCTCAAAACCAAGTTCAAACCCACGAACTGCAAGATCATGACCTGAGCCTAAACCAAGAGTTGGACGCTCAACCTACTGAGCCATCCAGGCACTCCAAGATGGATTCTTTTTTTTTTTTTTAATTTTTAAAAATGTTTATTTATTTTCGAGAGAGAGAGAGACAGACAGAGAGAATGCAAGCAGGGGAGGGGCAGAGACAGAAGGAGACACAAAATCTGAAGCAGGCTCCAGGCTCTGAGCTGTCAGCACAGATCCCGATGTGGGACTTGAACCTTCAAACCATGAGATCATTACCTGAGCCAAAGTCAGGCGTTTAACTGACTGAGCCACCCAGGAGCCCCATGAATTGAATTCTTAATGAATAGTAATTACAAGAGATGAAAAATAATCCTATATGGTTAAAATAAAGAGATAAAAACTGAAGCAGCTTTTAGACACTTTAAAGAGACAGCAATCTGTTTTGTTAGTTTGCTTTTTTTGAACATTCAAAATCAACTCCATATAGAGTGGAATTTAGAAAGTGATTGCAAACCACTGCCCAGGGAAAGACACAGGTTCAGAGAAGTTCTGAGTAGACTGCTTACATGCAAAGGATCATCAACAAGACCTTCTACCAATTTCTTCTCAGAAACATTGGAATGAAGAAAGCAGTGAGTTTACATAGTAAAAGTAAAAAAAAAAGTCAACCAAGAATTCAATATTCAACAAAGTTGTCCTTCAAATATGAGAGAAATATTAAGACATTCTCAGATTAATATTAAGACATTCTCAGATTAATAACAATTGAAAGAGGTTAACACTAGATTTATTCTGCTAAAAAGAGCTTTTCAAGTTGAGTGAAAAGAAAGTAGACAATGACAAAGCCATATGAAGAAATAAAACTTTCCGAGAAAGGTAAATACATGAAAATTATAAAGCTAGCATCATTTTATTTTTAGTTTGTGAATCAATTTTGTTTATTTTCTACATGATTTAAAAAAAAAAAACAAATGTATAAAAAGAGAAATTATTAATTATAATTTGGAGTATCCCCAATGTAAAAGACACAATCTGTGACATCAGTAATAGAATAGGGAATAGGCAGGAGATTTATAGGAACATAGTTTTTGTAAGGTATTGGTTATGTTGAATAAGTTCAAATAGGATTGTTATAACTTTAAGATGCCAAATGTAATCCCCATGGTAACCAGAAAGAAACTATCTATAGAATATACAGAAAAGGAAGTGAAAAGAGAATCAAAATCTTTCTTTACAAAAAAACAACTAAACACCAAAGTAGTCAGTGATGGGAAAAATAGAGGACAGAAAGTTATAAAGCAAAGAGGAACCTAATAGCAAAAAGCAGAAGTAAGTCCCTCTTTTTTAGTAATTATTTTAAATGTAAATGGTTTAAACTCTTCAAACCAAAGACAGAGATTGGCGAAACAGACTTAAATAGAAAATGATTCAACTATGTATGGTCTATGAGAGACTCTTCTTAGATATAGACACAGCTAAAGTAAAGAGATAGAAAATTATATTTCATATAATAGTAATCAAAACAGAGCTGAGTTGGCTATGCTAATATCAGAAAAGCAAAATAGACTTTAAATTAAAAAAAAAAAAACTAACAAGAGACAAAGGACATTATATATTAATAAAAAATTCAATGCACTAAGAAAATGTAATTATAAACATTTATGCATCTAACTATGGATCCTCAAAACTTAAGGTACAAAAGTTGACAGAAAAGGGACACCTGGATGGCTCAGTTGGTTACATGCCCAACTCGATTTTAGCTCAGGTCATAATTTCACTGTCATGAGATTAAGCCCTGCATCAGGCTCTGCACTGATAGTGCAGAATGGAAGGAAGAAATACACAGCTCTACATTAATAGCTGAAAACTTTAAAACCTCATTTTTAATCATGTATCTATAGGTCAAAAAAACCAGAAGATAAATAAGGACATAGAGAACTTAACACAACAAACCATTTACACCTAATAGTTACAGAACACTCTACCCAACAATGAGAGTATACATATTCTTCTCAAGTGCACATTAGACATTCTACAGGATAGACAGTATATTAGACCACAATATAAATATCAATAGACTTAAAAAACAGACATCATAAAAAGTATTTTTTTCCAACCAACAGGAGAAAGTTAGAAATCAACAACAAAAGGAAAACTGAAATTTCACAAATATGTGGAAATAAACAACACATTCTTAACAAACTAAATATCAAAGAAATTGCAAAGGTAATTAGAAAATACCCTGAGATGAATAAAAATATGAAAAACAACATACCAAAATTTATAGAATGCAGAGAAAACAGTGATCATAGGGAAATTTATAACTATAAATGCTGAATAAGGTAATTACAAAGATTAGAATATAAATATTCAAAATAGAGAATTTAAAAATAAACAATAGAGGGAATAAAAAAACAAAAACAAAAATTGATACTTTGAAAAGATTAACAAAATTGAAAAAACTTTAGCTAGACTAATGAAAAAGAGAAAGAGAAGGAGAGAGAAAGGAGAGAGAAAGGAGTCACATAATTAAATCAGAGACTAAAGTGAAGATATTATAAAACATACAGAGATAAAAAAGATTTTAATGATTTAATGATACTATACTATACTAAAAGATTTAATGATACTATTAATGACCGTACACCAATAAATTATATAAATAGAAGATGTGGACAATTTCCTAGAAACATATAAAGTCCTTAAATTTACTGAAGGAGAAATAGACAATCTCAGTAAGCCTATAATGACTAAAGATATTGAATCAAAAATAAAAAACTTACTAACAAAAAATATTCCTTGATGATACAGCTTCACCTATCAATTCTACCAAATATTTAAAGAATTAACATGAATCCTTTTAAAATTCTTTAAAAACACTGAGCAGGAGGATACAATTTCTAACTCATTTTATCAGGCCAGCATTATTCTGAAATTAAAGCCAGATTAAAAACAATCACAAACAAGAAAGAAAGAAAAGAAAATTACAATTAAAAACTTGCATCCCCTATAAATATCAATGCACAAATGCTCAACAAAATATAAGCAAAATGAATCCAATAGCGTATTAAAAGGATTATACACCATGACCAAGTAGAATTTATCTCAGCAATGCAAGGGTAGTTCAACATAAGAAAATCAATCAATGTAACACATCACATTAACGGTACAAGGGAGAATCCACCATGATTGTCTCAGTTGACACGGAAAAAGCATTTGACAGAATTGAACATCCCGTCATAATAAAAACTCAGAAAATGAAGAAGAGAGAAGAAATTTCTCAGCTTGATCAAGGATATTTATGAAAACCCCACAGCTTTAATCATAGTCAGTAGTGAAAGACTGAAGATTTTGCCCAAAAATCGGGAACATGACAAAGATTTCCATGAGCACTGCTATTATTCAACACTGTACTGGAAATTTTACCAAAAGTTATTAGACAAGACAAAGAAATTAAAAAAACAAGAGTTTAGAAAGGAAGAAGTGAAATTATTCATATTTGCAGATATCATGAATCTTAAGAATACACAGAAACACAAACAAAAATGCAACTAAAACTAATAAGCAAATTCATCCTGAGAAACTTAACAGAAGACCATAGGGGAGGGGAAGGGGAAAAAAAAGTTACAGAGAGGGAGGGAGGCAAACCATAAGAGACACTTAAATACTGAGAACAAACAGGGTTGATGGGGGGAGGTGGAGAGGGAAAAGTGGGTGATGGGCATTGAGGAGGGCACCTGTTGGGATGAGCACTGGGTGTTGTATGGAAACCAATTTGACAGTAAATTATATTTAATATAAAAATATTTTAAAAAATAAACATAAAAAATTAAAACTAATAAGCAAATTTAGCAAAATCTCAGGGTACAAGATCAATATACAAAAATCAGTTGATTTTTAGTATATCAAAAATAATCTGAAAAGGAACTTAGATTAATTACATGTGTCGTAGCATCTTTAAAATATTAAATATTTTGGAATAAATTTGGCCAAGGAGATGTAAGACTTTATGTAGAAAACTGAAACAAAGCAAAGCAAAACAAAACAAAACAAAAACATGGCCAAAAAAAGTTAGATAAGACCTAAATAAATGGCAAGACATTTCATGTTAATGAACAGGAAGACTTAATCAACATCATTAAGATATCAGTACTACAGAAAGTGATCTACAGGTCCAACTCATTTAGAAAATATTGAATATTGAAACAGCACATTTTTTTTTGCAGAAATGAAAAATCCCTTCTTAAAATCCATATGTAGTTATAAGGAACAACAAATCACACACACACACACACACAAATATAAAGAATAAATTTGATAAGTTCACATTTTTTAAATTTAAAACTTTTGAAAATCTATAGTATTTAAAACTGTATGGTACTGGTATAAAGACAGATAATAGAATGGAATAGAGAACTCAGAAATAAATAGAATTGATCGATTTTCAACAAGGTACCAAGAGCATTCAATGTGGAAAGGATAATCTTTTCAACAAATGATAATGGGAAAAACTGATATCCACATGCAAAAGACTGACATTGGATCCTTCTCTAAGCCATATAAAAATACTAACTCGGGGCGCCTGGGTGGCTCAGTCGGTTGAGCATCCGACTTCAGCCAGGTGACGATCTCGCGCTCCGTGAGTTCGAGCCCCGCATCGGGCTCTGGGCTGATGGCTCAGAGCCTGGAGCCTGTTTCCGATTCTGTGTCTCCCTCTCTCTCTGCCCCTCTCCCGTTCATGCTCTGTCTCTCTCTGTCCCAAAAATAAAATAAAAACGTTAAAAAAAAAATACTAACTCAAAATGGATAAAAGAACTAAATTTAAGAATTTAAGAGCTAAAACTCTAAAGCTCTTCGAAGAAAACATTAGAGAATATCTTCGCGACATTGAATTTGGCAATAATTTCGTGGACTTGGCACCAAAAGAATTCACCAAGAGAAAACAGTAGGTAAATCTTCATTAACATTAAGAATATTTGTGCTTCTAAACATATGGTCAAGAAAGTGACAGACAACTTACTGTATGAGATAATATTTTCAATCACAAAACTGACAATGGAATAATATACAACATTGAAAGAACTAAAAATTAACAATAGCAACAACAACTACTACAACAAGAAAACAATTCAAAAGTAGAAAAAGACTTGAATGGGCTTTCCTCCAAAAATACATATACAAATGGCCACTAAGTAAATGCAGAGATGCTTGATATTGTTAATCATTGGGAAAATGCAAATCTAAACTATATTGTAATATCACTTTATACCTACTAAGCTGGGAATAATTGGGGGGAAAAAAGAGAATACCAAATGTTGTACAGGATGTGAAAGAATTGAAATCCTCATGCATTGCTGGTAGGAATGCGAAATGATGCGGTAGCTGTGGAGAACAGTTTGGTAGTTTATCAAAGGTTAAATATAGAACCATCATTAAGACCCTGCAATTCCACTTCTAGGTATATATCCAAAAAATTGAAAGCAGGGTCTCAATTAGATACTTACAAACCAATGTTCATAGTAGCATTATTCACAATGCCAAAAGTTAGAAACAACCCAAATGTCTATTAACAGACAAATGGATAACCAAATGGGGTATGTACATATAATAGAATATTATTTAGCCATGAAAATTAAACTTTCAATGTATATTACAACGTAAATTGACATTGAAAGCATCATGCTCATTTTAATAAGTCAGACAATGAAAGACAAATATTGTATGATTTCACTTATATGAAGTATCTCTAGTAGGCAAATTCAAAAAGACTGAAAGCAGAACAGAAATTATCAGAGTCTGGGAGTGGGAGAGAAGAATGAGAAGTTATTATTTAATGGATACAGAGTTTTTATAAAGGAAGATGAAAATGTTTTAGAGGCTAGAAAACTGTCATATTTATAAAATATTATTAAGTGTATTAATGTTACTGAATTGTATTCTTCCTGATGGTTAGAATGATAAATATCATGGCATGCATATTTTACCACAATTTTTATGGAAAACATTTAAGTGTTCTGGCATTTTTAGGGCTTTAAGCAAGTTATTTATTTATATAATTGCCTTGTTTTCTCACTATTTTGAATTGTAAACATTCAGTGACATTGTTATGACACACACACACACACACGTATGTATGTAAGTTTATATGAAATTTATCACCAAACATTGATAAAACATCTAATTTAGGGCAATCTCATTCAAGGAACTGAAATTATAAGCACTGATTCAGTAATTTTTATTTCCTCCCTTTGTATAGGTCATGTCATAAATCCACTCAGAAACTCTAATGGAAATTGGGTCTTTACTTTAGAATAATGATCTCCCCTAAACACACACACACACACACACACACACACACACACACACAAATACACACACACAAACACACACTGTCCCAAGTGGCTTTCAGCAGTTCAACTGTCTTCTGTGGTCCATCTATGTATGGGGCCCTTGGTTTAGAATCTTTAGTAATAAAAGCTGGACCTCTTCTTAATAAAGTTATCTATTGATCTGAACACAAGCACAGGCACACTGACACATTGTTATAATGAGCTTTCTGAGTTCAAATCCCCTGTCTTCTGTCAATGGGATAAGGTTCTAAACATTAAATGATTCTCTCACAAAAAGATGAGGCTCTGATGAAAAAACATGACACCTGAAATGTACTCAATACCCCAGGACATGAAGGCAGTTGTGTAATAACTTCTCTGCTGAAAGTATGACACACAGTTATGTATGCTAACACTTTAATGGAGAGTGAAACTCTATTTGTTTCTATCATACATTCACTTACTGTCATTTTCTATTTAAAAGAAAAGATGCAGGCGCCTGGGTGGCTCAGTTGGTTAAGCTTCCGACTTTGGCTCAGGTCATGATCTCACCGCTGGTGACTTCAAGCCCCAAGTCGGGCTCTGACAGCTCAGAGCCTGGAGCCTGCTTCGGACTCTGTGTCTCCCTCTCTCTCTGTCCCTCCCTTGCTTGCGCTCTGTCTCTCTCTCTCTCAAAAATAAACATTAAAAAATCATAAAAAATAGTAAAAGAAAAGATGCAAAGAGAGTATATAGTTACTTTCTGGGGTTCTTACTAGTTTTGGAGCTTTGGTAGAACTAGGAATGCTTACTGATGATATGTGATGTGTTTCACAATAATACACTTGTCATTTCAAGAATTTGTTTAGTTTGTTTTTGACTGCTGTGTATATGCGTGTGTTATATAGCTGGTGGCGTTAAAGTTTTTCTAACCCCTTCCTTCAAAGTTATGTAATGATCATTAATATTTATTGTTTGCATATTCATTCTAAACACGTTTATGGTTCAATCCATAAATCTGTTCTTGCTATAACTTCTTATATAGAATTATTCGTAATTACCTTACAATTACTCTTTCACTGTATTCTTCACAGACATCAGTCAGATTTATCAAGTGTAGCCTTAATATCATCTAAACTTTATTGCCATAACTGCAAATACCCAGGGATGTCTTACAGTACAAAGCCATTAGCGCTAACTGCTCATGAAATTCAGTGCCTTAGAGAACCTAATGGACTTGCGATCATTTCGCAGGACCACCAGTGTGTTTCATGTTCACTTACTTATTTCTCATACACAATCATTTATTTTATCTCCGAGATTACAAACATAGTACTACTCAGTTATTTACTCTTCATAAACCATCTAGTCACTCTTATGAATATCAAATCATAATAGAGATTATAATACATGAATGCTTATAATAGGCTTATTAAAAATAGGTCGTTACATTCTTATTATTGTTCAGTATTGACATCAACAAAGTGAATGGCAATAAAATGATTATGTTTCAGAATATGTAATAAAAATGCACAAAAGAACATAATAAAATGTTATTATGCACCATAAGGAAAATAAATAGTTTTAGGAATGAAACAGTTGAACCATTAAAAATGTTGTGAAAATGATTTCAAAGTCCTTTGTGGCTAAAATACAATATCGGATAAAACCATGATATAAAAGTTTTATTGAAAATTAAACTAGTTAATTTCAAAAGTTGAAACTAAAGTTGGATAGGTGAAGAAAAATAAATTTAAACTTCTATCATACTCAAACACACATAAGTGAATATTTAAATTTTTATTAAACCAAAAATACTACATTTAATGAGTCTGTTGATAAAATACCTTTTATCAAGTGAGACAAACATGAGTTGCTGAGATGCTTAAAAGATTCACAATTATGAAACTTGGAAGAAAACTGTTCATGATGATATTTCAATAAGAAGTGGAGATTTTATATATCTTAGCCAGTTATCATGAGTCATAACTGAAAAGAAGGATCAATGACAGTCTAAAGAAATGCCAGACAGTCTAGACAGGCTGACACTTAAAAACTACCTTGAAATGTGTATAATATAAAGTGGGGTGATGCACAGTCACTAGGCAATATACAAGAAAAAAATCTGATAAAATTTGTATAATGTAATGTGTGAGACCCATTATAAACCACTTTGTAAATCCTATGTAGGAAAGAAAAATTATCTTACCTCTGCATCTTCTGAGTTTTTAGCCGAGATAACTTTAAAAGAAAGAAGAAACAAGTTTACTAACTTGTATATCTCATGTATGCATGGGAGTAACTCCCTGAAGTGGCTTACAGTTTAAGCTTAAATACCATCTTAATAGAGATGTAGGCTTTTTAGGGTAGAGTAAATGACTTTTAAGAAAGATGAATGGGCTCTTGGAAGAATAGAGGGGAAGCATGATAGTTTGTGACAAAGTCTCCTGGATGTGGTATCAACTTTTAGGCGACACTCCTGTGATGAGTCAATCTTCCCTAGGTGATGGATTGCCCAGAAAAGGAGATTTTTGACATGGAGTTCTTTTTGGAAGATCTGCCTGGCTTTAAGCAAATTAAGGGCAGTTCAGAGTGTTAAAAGATAAACTGAGGCACATTAACATTTTCAAAAGTTATTTTGATCAAACAGTGTTTCTGGGCAATGCCAAACTAAAGATGGTTAGGAACTCTGGGTAAGGCTTTTATAGAGCGGATGAGGAAAGGAAGCCAGATGTTTTGATTGGCGATAGCTTAAGCTGTTGCCTTAGTAGGAGGAAGTCTGTTTGTCTGCGATTGGCTGTTCTTAGGTATGATTTCTTAACCTCAAGGAATTTACAGGAGTTTACTCTGGTTTAGGTTTTGTTTTTGTCCATGTGGACTCTCAAGGGCATTCGAGCTGACTCAGTCTTATGGTCACTTGTTGAATTGCTTTATCAAAGAAAGCTTCTTACTGTGTTTGGTCTTTTTCAATTGCTTACCGCTCAAAATAATCAATACACTAAAGTGGCATATTTTGGGGGTGCCATATTCTTCTATCTTTCATCTTAAAAAGATCCAGAATATATAGGGACAAGGACACTTTGTTTAGAAGTCTGAAGCATATATTGTATTAGATATTGGATGTCAGGCCAGGGAACAGCTTTGCTAAATGTATTCAAGGAATATTTGTTCTGAAAAGGTCGTGTGGAAAAAAATCTGATCTCAAATCAGTTTGGGAAGTACAACATCATACATCTTATGCTAGGACCAATAAGTTACATTAGTGTATTAAACACTTTGAAAAGTTCTGAAGAAAAGACATTTAATTTCATTAGTCTATCACATCCCAAACTCATTATAACAACTTCATGTTTTACATAACACATATAACTACTTTCTTATATAATTCATCAATGTTTAGTAAGGTGTGTTTCCTGGAGATGGTATGCCATTGACTTCTTAAAACCAAATTGATTATTTAAGAGAGGCTGATTTATTCACATTTATTATCACAATAAAAAACTATTGGACTTAACAAGATGTGATTTAATCATCATGCCTTATTCATTTAGAAGCATATCTTGCTTTATTCTGCTTCCCTTGATTATATTTCACATATTTATTACATTTCATGTGTTTCTTTTTAATTTTTAATTTAATTTTATTAATTTTATTAATTTAATTTAATTTAATTTAATTTAATTTAATTTAATTTTATTTATTTATTATTTTTTAGAGAGCTTAGCATGGAGCCTGATGCAGGGCTCCATCCATGACCCTGGGATCATGACCTGAACTGAAATCAGGAGTTCCATGCGCAACGAACTGAGTCACCCAGATGCCCTTGTATTGCGTTTTTTTTTTTTTAATTGAAGGTTTGTGGCAACCTTGTGCCAAGCAAGGCTGTCAGCACCGGTTATTCCAACAGCGTTTGTTCAGGAGTTGTCTCTATGTCACATTTTGGTAATTCTCACAATGTTTAAAACTTCTTCATTACTATTATATTTGTTATGGTGATTGAGGATCAGTGATCAGTGATGTTACTATTGTAATTATTTGGGGTGCCATGAACTGTGCACGCATAAGACGGCAAACTTAGTCCAAAAAGGTGTGTGTTCTGACTGCTCCACCTAGCAACACCCTTTCTCTCTAAAACATGCTCTGTTTTGTTTTTGTTTCCCTATTCACATCAATCATTCAACTTAATTCAGATAATGACTTCATGAAACATACACACTTTAAGTAGAATCACTCCCACCTCTTGATTAGACAGATGGATGATAGGTAGATAGATAGATAGATAGATAGATAAGTGATAATACACACACAAGTCCTTTCTTCAAATAAAATTCATAATGTGATCAGTCTAACTAATGTATTATATGAGGGCATGGAAATAACCGAATATTTTTGACATTTATAAATTATAACTCAAAAATGTGGCACAAAAATGACTTATACTCTTTTATTTCACCTTGTTTCCCAAAAAATTATGTGAAGGTCTTTGGAACAATGAGAAAATGACATAGACTTATCAAAATAGCATACTGATCAATACTGTAACATATAGTATAGTAACAAAATGTCCTCCAACACCCTGGTATTTTTTGTTTTAAGGGACCTGCATGGGTATAAAAACTTTCTCCTACAATACATAAGGACTGAAGACCAGCCCAGACTTTTGGAGAAAAGAAAGGTTCAGAGAAGGTGGTGATCTAAAAAAGAAATCGTTGGGACACCTGGGTGGCTCAGTCAGTTAAGCGTCCAACTCTTGATTTTGGCTCAGGTCATGATCATGGAGTTGTGAGATCAAGTCCCATGCATTGGGCTTGGAGCCTGCTGAAGATTCTCTCTCTCCATCTCCCTCTGCCCCCTTCCCATATGCATGCTCATACACACACACTCTCTGTCAAAAGTAAATAAATAAATGAATAAATACATCTTTAATAAATTAAAAAAAATAAGTTAGAAAAAAAAAACCTTGATGAGCATGAGAAGTGAATTATGTAAGGACTAGAAAAACATGATGGAAAAATAAAGTAATTATAGCAACTCCTGTACTCCATTTGTATGCACAATCTTTTAAGAGTAAAATTTCACTTTGCTAATGAATGGTACCTTCTCACCCTTCCAAATATTTCATCATAGCCAAGTTATTAGAAGTGTATAGTTACATTTTTACAAAGGTTTCTTTGATCTCTAAATAACAATTCCCATGCACATTCCTACAAAGAGCAGTGGCTTTTTCTATGGGAGCTCACTAACTCAGAAATAAGAAATCATTCCTAAACATGGCTCCATATCATATTACCTGAAGTGCGTTCAAAAATATAGATTTAAAAATTTGGCCCCAAAGGACATTAAAACAATTTCTTCTAGCTATTCATGCATTGGCATGCATCCAGTGTCAGCAGATCTGTGATAAACGGAGAATATCAGCAAAGAGGAAAGTAAGATACAAGTGGAAGAATCTCTTTCACTTAAGTAATTTTAGATTGACCTTTTGTTCCTTCATGGAGGCTGTGGGAGAATTTAATCCATCTAAAGTATATAACAAAGAAGATAAATATTTACAATTATGAGAAGATGTTAGAAGATGTTACCTAGCAAAGAAGTATCCTCTCTACTCTGAAGTTCACAGAGTATGTACATAAAAGGAAAAAAATGCAAGAAACACATCGTGACATTTACAATGGAAAATTGTGAACTATGTTCTAACAAGTAATTCTAATAAGTATTCATTATCTAATCATTAAAATTCTGCAGTTGTGATTATTTTCATTAAAAATTGTATTTTATTTATTTGGTGAAACTCAAGGTTTCATTGTAATGTCTTCTTAATCAGGTTACTAAATTTTTACCATTTCCATATACAGCAAAACCTTGGTTTACAAGCATAATTTGCTCTGGAAACATGGTTGTAATTCAAAGCCCTTGTATATCAAAGTGAATTTCCCCATAAGAAATAGTGGAAAGAAAATCCAAAATATAAAGAAAAATAAATTAACCTGCACTTACCTTTGAAAACCTTTATGGCTGGTGTGAAGGAGACAAGAGAGAAGATTATTGTGTAGATGACTTTCACTGTCACTAACAGAATCACTGCTATCTATTGGCTCAAAAGAATCTTTTTGTTTTTGTGCAGTTTTAACAAGGAACCTATCCAATGACCTAGAATGAAGCAAAGTGTTCCTAAGCTGACTCTTATCTGGAACAGCAAAGGACAGTCCGTAGGTGCTTTGGAGTGACAAAAAATACACTAGGGCCAGTTGTAGGCATCTTACAACATTCTGAAAATTCACCGATTTCTGCCAAATATCTCAGCCTGAGACTGAGCATCTGAGCATGGGAGATGATCACCCACAATCCCACAGTGAAAGAGAGAGAAAGAGAGAACCATTGGCTCAGGTGTGATCATATGACATTGCAAGATGTCACAGTCTTATCAAGTTAAAATTTATTAGTAATATTTGCTCATCTTGAGGAATATTCAGAGAACAAGTTACTTGCAATCCAAAATTTTACCGTATTTGATATTAAACTTAAAGGCATAATAAGTTGATGTGTTAGCAAGGAATTTTTGTATTTAATGTGTTTAATGTAGTTAATATTCATAATCAAATTTTTGCCTTTTAGTGTTATTTTTTAAAGTCTTTTTTAAAAGTCCTCACATGAGGGGACTTATACCCTAGATGTATGTATCTAATATAAATAATATCAACTCTTTTTTTTCTTTTACGCAACACTTTAAAAAGGAAATACTGAGTAGCGGGGATTTATATTAAATTATCTAATTTTAAATATAAATAATCTTTTAAGTTTGCAGTATTTCACTCAGTAAATATCTGTCAAACGTGGACTTAGTAAAGGCCTTGTTAATTTCTGGGAAGAAAATGGTAAACAAAGAGACAGATTTGACACTCTTGGACCTTATAAAAATGGATAAATTTGACATCATTGATAAATATTTAATCAAATAAACCCACCTGTGTGTAACCATGTACTTCTTGTGAAGAATACAAATAACTTGAATGCACATAAATGATGATATTGGAATAGATTTTGCTGAGATATGTTAACACCTGATTCATATGGAAGCCTCTAGTTGGTTATATTACTTTCTGTTCAGGGGAACCATACACGGAAAGGAGAAGGAAAGAAAAAGTAGTATTCCACTGTGTTACCACAAATGTATAACGCAGAACTGGCACAGTGGACCCACGTGATCTTACCCAGCATCAAACTTTATGAAACCGCATAAAGCTCTGAAACAGAGAAACATTTTTTTTTTCTTTAGGGAGCCAGAAATCCATCAAATGCTGCTGTCAAAAAATGTCTCTTCTCTTCCACATATTACAGTACCTTTGGTTCTGTTAAGTATGACGTACGTAAAAACATTGATCAACAAGGAGGGCTATTTAAGTCATTTCACTTCTCCATTTTCACTCCCTTAAGTACTCAGACAGGAAAGGTGCTTAAGTGATTAAGCCCCATTTTCCAGCCAGTCATGCCCTGTAAATCTGTACATTTCAGGTTGATTTACAGGTATAGCCTTATAAAAATGGGACTTTGCAAGTTTTTAAGCCAATAAATTTACGAGAAAATCTGAGGTAGTTCGTTAGTGTGGTAAGGAGAGTTTTGGTTTCACAGGTATGGAGGGAATGGGTTACAGGTCTATCAATAATTTGCATAGCTTGATTATTAAAAAGTACAATCTCATTAATAACCTTGAGAAATGTACCTATCTCCTCATAGAATTATGACGTTTAAAAGAAATTATATAAAACCTATTCTGTGCTAACCATAACACCTGGCACATAGTAGGCTCTAAATAATGTTATCTACAAGTATTCCAAAGTGAATAATAATAAAATTAGTTTTCAAATACGTTTAAAGTGTTAAAAGTAATTACTTTTTGTGGTAGCTAACATAAAACTCTATGGTATGTTATAGGGATTTGCCTTGCATTCATTGTGAAAATAGTCTCATCTTGCTAACAAGAGACATAGGAAAATTCAAGTCCTAAGACTTTCTGTGTATCATGTATAAAAAGTAAAAAAATAAAAATAAATATATGTTAATAAAATAAATACGAGAAATAGAAAGTTAATAACAATAGAAAAGAAAATCAAGCCTCTAAAGATATAAATGATTTTGCTAATACATAATCCTGGAATAAATAATTATTATATTAATTTTATTCTAGAAGTACTTTTTGAGCATTTTTATATAAATGATTTTTCCTTTAATTGATAAAATGCCTGTTATTTATTTATGAAGGCAGAAAGATATGAACAATACAGAAAAGCAATGTTAATTCCTTAGGTATTGTTTAAAAAAGAAGCCTATTGTTTTCTAACCTCCCTGGACTACTGAATGAGATAGATCAAGGAACATGTACTAATAATGTCACAAATAGCTTACGTAATAACCTTGTATTTCTTATTGTCAAAATACCTAAAATCATAAAGCTACGATTTAAACCCAATTTTTCCATTTACTAAATGTGTCATATTGTCACATTCTTTAAATAAATATCTCAGTTTTCTTACCAAAAAAGTGAGAAAAACAACAATGAAGTGTATCAAAATATGCCACTTTAAAATATTGATATTCTAAGCTAAAGACAATTGAGAAGAAACAGATAAAAGAGAAGTTCTTTGCTCTCCCTTTATTCACTAAAAGCAGTAGGTAAATTTCTAAAGAAGTCCATTTCTCTATTAGGAAGGACATAAATTAGTCACTGGAGACAAAATTAGACCCTTATCCTCCTAGGGAGGGCACCAGAGGAATCTATAACAAATCTTACTAACTAGCTCTGATCTTCCTTTTGTTTCCCGTAAATATTTACCTTCCCACGTTTGATGCCCCTAGAAATTCAACAGTATTTTCCTTTGTCTTGTCACTTCTCTACAAAATGTATTCTTTTGCTAACATGCCATATAAGCCCAAGTTTTAACCACCACTTTGAGTTCCTAATCACTGAATACCTCCACGTGTATGTACAAGACACACATTAATAAATCTCCATTTTTCTCTTGTTAATCCATCTGTCTTATTGCAGCTTAATCCCTGAGGTGAGGACACATGTAACATTCAAGGAACTCTGAGTACTTTCATTTGAGTGGGCTGTATTGAAAAAAGTAAAAATCAGTAGATTGTCAGACTTTCAGATGCATTGCAAATGTAATATGCTCATTTTGAATAAAGCACATCCTTTGTATTTGCTTAAAACAGTGAGAGTTGATTGTTGGTTCTATGTGTTTATGTAATAGTATATAAAAGCATACCTATATATCTATATCTATATCTATATATCTCTATCTATCTATATATATCTATCTATACCTATATGGTGTATACACGATGCAGACAATATGATAGCAAATAACTAAAACTGATTTTAGAGTTTGTAATTTATATAACTATTCATCCTACATGGAAAATCTATCACCTGACATATTCAGGAAAAATGCTTTGAGGATAATAGTCTGGGGGCGCCTGGGTGGCACAGTCGGTTAAGCGTCCGACTTCAGCCAGGTCACGATCTCGCGGTCCGTGAGTTCGAGCCCCGCGTCAGGCTCTGGGCTGATGGCTCAGAGCCTGGAGCCTGTTTCCGATTCTGTGTCTCCTTCTCTCTCTGCCCCTCCCCCATTCATGCTCTGTCTCTCTCTGTCCCAAAAATAAATAAATGTTGAAAAAAAAATTAAAAAAAAAAAAGGATAATAGTCTTATATATTTTAAGATTTTTTTAAAATATCAATGATTTGTAGTTGAAGTGAACTTTTTAATTTTGTTTAAATTACATTAAGTTTATTTATTTATTTTGTCAGAGAAAAAGAGAGAGACAGAACATGAGTGGGGAAATGGGCAGAGACAGAGGGAGATAGAGAATCCCAAGCAGGCTCAGCTCTGTCAGTCTAGAGCCCAAAATGGGGCTTGATCCCACAAACTGTGAGATCATGACATGAGCTGAAACCAAGAGTTGGATGCTTAACTGATTGAGTCACCCAGGTGCCCCTGAAGTGAATTTTTAAAAAAAACTTATACAGTGTTGTTATGAAAAAAGATAAGGGCCCAGATACTATACCCGCATTCAAGGATATGTCATGGAAATACAGTATCTGATATAATATACGTATGACAATAAAAGACTCAGCAGGAAAGATTGTGAAGAGTTTTTCTTTTAAGAATTATTTCATCATAAAGGTGATCAAACTCCTACACAAATAAGCCAACTAACAAAAAGAAGGAAAATACTTTTAAAGATTTTTTTGAACTAACCATCTTCCTTAAAGGTAATACATTAGCATTAGTTCAGGAAATGTCATTGTTACTTGGAGAGAGGTAGATGAATATTTATCATGGGCATGGTGACTCTAGTGTTATAGGATTAAGTATGGTACATACATAGAAATTGTAAACAGTTCTTAGGCTTTCACTGCTATTTTACAAAAATGGTGTAACTTTCAAAAACAAAAAATCTGTTGTGTTTGATCCCTCCCAACTTTTTTTGAATTCCTCAACTGTACCGTCTCCAGGCTTGTGCCAGATATTGTTTTAAGTGTCTATATTTTCTCCCTTTAGAATGCTACAATGAAATACATTTTAAAATGTATGGAGGAAATTCTTTTAAATATAGACTTTAAGAAAATTTTCATAAATTAGTATAATCATTGCATCATTTTCAGAAAATATATAAATAAGATAGAGATTCAATTAAGAAAAATTAGCTATTGCTTCATTGATTTTTCATATACTATTCCATAAACACATAAACTAACAATCAAATTTACTTGTTATTTTAAGCAAATACAAGGACATGCTTTATTCAAAATGAGTATATTAGACTTGCAATGAAGCTGAGTCTGACTACTGATTTTCATTTTTTTCAATATGGTTTATTCAAATGAAAATACTCCGAGTTCCTTGAATTTTTCATAACTTCTCTTTAACCTCCTTTTCTCTTTTTTCTCTACTCAAAGAATCTCTACCAACCTTTTAAAGACTCTATTGGCTATCTGATATCTTAGAGAATTTTCTCTTATGCCCATCCCTGCCGTAAACCAGACTTTAAGATCTTTCTCAGACTCTATATTGTGATTTTCAGCTTACATTTCTAATTAGCCAATAATATCCTCTATCTAGGAGAGAGACTGGTGCAAATTGACGCTAAACAAAGGTAATAACAATGAATGGTGAAGATACTCGATAAGTCCCCATAGTCTTCCTGCCTTGATTTTAGGCATTCCTCAAGATTCTAAATTAATTCTCTTCTCTTCACATTCTTCTCCCCTTTGGAAACATTACACATACCCATGAGTTCAATTGTCAAAATATCTCATATATATATATATATATATATATATATATATATATATATATATAATTTGTTATTTTGTTTTAGTGATCAGTACAATTCTTCCATCTCCTCAGAATTTTTATCATGCATTCCAAGTGGCTGCGGGAATGTGTTTGTCTGGAAACTCAAGCCAGCAGCTTGAGTGACACTTAGAGTAGATACTAAAATTTTACTATTTCTTATTCCTAAAATGTTGTTTGGGTACAATAGGCCCCTGATCTCTTTGATGACCTGAGGAGTAAATAAGCAACTTTGTCATTCTCCAAACATGCTCTTACTCTTCACTTCCCTATACCTTTTAGTACTATAATCTCCCCCAAATTAGTTTAGAGGTCTTGTAATCATTATCTACCTACTACACCCTTACTCCTTGTAAACAAATTCTGTCATACCTAGTTCTCCAAAAGTACTTAGTGTGTTTTCCCACCATTCTTTACTTTTCTTTCATGGTCATGCACATTTAGTAGAAATGTTCTGAACTTCAACCTAGAAAATCCTAACAGCTTCTTTCTTATTATTTTTAATGCTAACTATATAGAAGTTCTATATACTCTATACAATACAGTGTACAATATACACAATACTATATACAATGCTAACTATATACAATTGAATCTAAAAAATGTAAAGTGACAAATGTTTCTGAAGTTTTGTTGTGATATTATTTTCTTTCTCAAATACATATGATGATTTTTCCATTACTTATTTATTACCTGAAAGCCAATAAATAAAAGTTTAAAAATCACAGCAGATATGAAAGGAAGATGATCTTTTAAACTATTAAAAATAATATTTAGTAGCGATTTGCGATTTGGGGTCTTATTAATAAAAGTGTGGTGTATCTACACCCAGAAGACAGAGAAAAATATTAGAATGATAGTTGTAGTAGAAATAAAGAAAAATGATCTCTCCAATATGATTAAATTATGAAAGATGCTATTTCAAACTTATAATACATTGTGAATTTGAAGATAATTGCACTGAAATGAAATTTTCTTTCCACTAGTATCTAAGCTATCAGCTTTAAAACAGCTTAAACATTTTATCTGTATGTTTTGTAATTAAATAAATTTGGTCTGCCCAATGTGATATAATTCAGGGTTTCTTATTGGCACACTGTAACTCAGTGTTTTTTTTTTTTTTTTTTTTTAAGGGCAAATGTGGTTGTTATACTATGAGATTACAATTTATAGGCTAGAATCAAGAATTAAGAATCAAGAATCAAGAATTCTAGCCTTCCTACATCCTACATGGGGCAGGTTCATGTCCTTGATGGCTGTCAAATGCTCCAGGAAGTAGTTCTATAAGTTAAAGTTCTATTTATAATTATCTAAGACTTGAAACTAACTAAATATTAATATTATATCATTTATATATGTTATTTTTACATATTTATTCTTAAATATACTTTAACATCTTCTAGAATAATTTGTACCAAAAATTAAGAGAAAGCTTTGTTTTATTTGAGATTAAATCAATATTTGTTTGTATTTCAGAAAAATCATCATTCTGATACCACCACCATTTGTGATATTTGAGTCACTCATAAAATACAATGAGATCAGTCTGCGTTTGTGGTCCTTGCATTCTCATTAATATTTGCTTAGGTTGAAGTATCTGATTACTACATTATGTTATCAGGCTTACTCAAGCCCAAATACTTATATTTTGAAATACAAATTACTACAATTTTATTTTTTATTTAAAAGAGCATTTATTTTGTTTTAAGTTATATGCATTCTGGATTATTTCATGAATGGCTTTTTTTGATATTAATGGAAATGTTATGAAATATTTGCTATAAAAAGGGAGTAACGAAACAACATCAAATATTGGGGGAAAAATGCAACAATAGGAACTCTCATTCATTGCTGGTGGGGCTGCAAACTGGTACTTTGAAAGCTACTTGGAAGACAGTTTGTCAATTTATTACAAAGCTAAACCTACTCTTACAATATGATCCAGCAATCACACATCCTGGTATTTACCAAAATGATTTGAAATCTTACATCCACATAAAAACCCTCACACAAATGTTTATGGTAGCTTTGTCAATAATTGCCAAAAAATGGAAACAACCAAGATATCCTTCAATAGATGAAAGAAGAAAAAGAAAACAAACAATGCATCATATATCATGAAATATTAATTCAGTGATTAAAAAAATAATAATCTATGAAACCACAAAAAGACATGAAAGGATTTAAAGGTGTATTGCTAAATGAAAGAAGCCAGTCTGCAAAGCCTATATATTGTCATTCCAACTATATGATATTCTTGAAAAGTTACAACTATTGAATAAAAAAATAAGGTTTCAAGGAAGAAGGAGGAAGAAGTAAATATGTACTGCAAAGGAGATTTTAAATCATGTGAAACTTCTTTATGATATTGTAATGGTAGATACATGACATTTACATATGACAAAACCAATACAACTGTACAACACAAAGCATGAACTCTCCCATAAACTATGGACTTTTGTTAATAATAATAATGTATCAAGCCAAAACCATCCTGAGAAGGAAAAACAAAGCCAGAAGTATCACAATACCAGATTTCAAGATATACTACAAAGCTATAGTAATAAAAACAGTATGGTACTGGCACAAAAATAGACACATGGATCAATAGAACAGGACAGAGAGCCCAGAAATAGGTCCACACTTATAGGTCAATTAACCTACAACAGAGAAGGCAAGAATATCTAAGGTGGAAAAGACAGTCTCTTCATCAAATGGGATTGGAACAACTGGATATTTAAAAGAATAAACTAGACCACTTCCTACACCATATACTAAAATAAACTCAAAATGGATTAAGGACCTAAATGTAAGAACTGAAGCCATGAAACACTGAGAAGAAAGCATAGGCAGTAATTTCTTTGACATCAGCCATAAAACCACTTTTCTAGATATGCCTGCACAAGGCAAAAGAAACAAAAGCAAAAATAAACTACTGGGCTACACCAAAGTAAAAAACTTTTGCACAGTGAAGGCTTAGTTGGTTAAGTGTCCGACTTTGGCTCAAGTCATGATTTCATGGTTCACTGAGTTCAAGCCCCATGTCAGGCTCTATGCTGATAGCTCAGAGCCTGGAGCCTGCCTCAGATTCTGTGTCTCCTTCTCTCTCTGCCCCTCCCCCACTCATACTCTGTCTCTCTCTTCAAAAATAAAACGTGGGGCGCCTGGGTGGCTCAGTCGGTTGAGTGTCCGACTTCGGCTCAGGTCATGATCTCCCGGTCTGTGAGTTCGAGCCCCGTGTCGGGCTCTGTGCTGACAGCTCAGAGCCTGGAGCGTGTTTCAGATTCTGTGTCTCCCTCTCTCTCTGACCCTCCCCCGTTCATGCTCTGTCTCTCTCTGTCTCAAAAATAAACGTTAAGGGGCGCCTGGGTGGCGCAGTCGGTTGGGCGTCCGACTTCAGCCAGGTCACGATCTCGCGGTCCGTGAGTTCGAGCCCCGCATCAGGCCCTGGGCTGATGGCTCAGAGACTGGAGCCTGTTTCCGATTCTGCGTCTCCCTCTCTCTCTGCCCCTCCCCCGTTCATGCTCTGTCTCTCTCTGTCCCAAAAATAAATAAACGTTGAAAAAAAAAAAAAAAGAAAAAAAAAATAAACGTTAAAAAAAAAGGTAATTTCATATTTTTTTGTAATATAATGAGGGAAGCAGTACGATTTTATGATTAGTTAACAGAATATTTTTCAAGTTAGGATTTCGGGATTAGCTACACATGGTAAATATCTCATGGGGCAGGGCCCTTTGAGGTTATCTGTTCCACTGAAAATTCTCCTGCACCACTACTGCACAAAAATCTGCAAAGTATCATGTAACTCTAGTAGGTCTGGGAACTTTAAGCAATAAGAAACAGTGAATTTAGCTAATTACATTCCCCCAAACAGTGCTTGGATGTTCTTCACCCCTATGTGACATTAAAAGCATGTGCCACTTGTATTCTTGCATTATTTCCAAATTTCAAATATTTTGGACACATTTTACATCTGGATCTATTAAAGAATTCTGTAGGCAAACACTTTTCTTCCTCAAAGTGTCTTTCCTTTTCCTATAAGTTATAGATTGTGTGTTAGTTGCTTTAACACCCTGATCCATATATTACTTGGATGAAATGCAGAGAATTTAAGCTACTGGTTTCCTATAGAAACATTTTTTCTCACTTGGAGATCATATCTTTTACTTTATCAAGGAAATTAATTGAAAGTTTACATAGATATGGGTATGAAATGTAGGTTGATCTCACATTTCTCTAACATGATAAATGTCATAAAATAGAAGAAATTTAGAAACATTAGGTGGAAAAGTATGTTTATACAATTGTAACATTTGAATATTGTTTCACAAGTTATGGAGAAATTTAGAAGTTTAAAGAATTCTTGATATTCAAAATACGTCTTTATAAAAGACTAAACTTTAATTTTATATATTGGCTGACTATTTCTTTTTTTTTTTTTTTTTTTTAATTTTTTTTTTTTCAATGTTTATTTATTTTTGGGACAGAGAGAGACAGAGCATGAACGGGGGAGGGGCAGAGAGAGAGGGAAACACAGAATCGGAAACAGGCTCCAGGCTCTGAGCCATCAGCCCAGAGCCCGACGCGGGGCTCGAACTCACGGACCGCGAGATCGTGACCTGGCTGAAGTCGGACGCTTAACTGACTGCGCCACCCAGGCGCCCCTTGGCTGACTATTTCTGATACAATGTTCACTTAGATTACACCAATTGGATCTTCATTATTATTGTTAGTAGTAGTATTAACAGTATAAATATTATCTGGTTCTTGTTTGACTGATAAAGTTAGACCAACACAATGTAAAATGGAATTGAAATTTGATCTCACATAGACCATAACAAAATTCCAGTAAGAATTTTCTTCACTACTTTTTCTTTATAATACCTGTACAAGTAGTACTATGCTTAAAAGAAACTTCCTTAAGGATGAAAATCAAGTAGTTTATAAGTATCCTGGAAGATCTTTGAAATGACCTTCTACTATCTTATAAAATATGCCCATGTTGGATTTTCCCTCAATATACTCCCACAGTCATTCAAGCTTTTCTGATTTAAAATTAAAATTAGTCATGAGAAGAATTTTCCCTTGAGAACTGTTATAAAAAAAAATTCCATTCACCTCACTGCCAACTCTCAGCTTCTACTACTTGGATTATCTCAAGACCTCATGTAAATTTATGTTTTTAGATATCTCCATATGGAGAATAGTTAATTTTGAAAATAAGGAAAGTCTGTGAACTGGCCTGTAACTTTTGTATGCTAGAACTTCTTCAGAAAAATAATTTTTGGGTAAGATTTTGGCAAATGTGAAGACATTCTATTTAAATCCAACATGTTCAAAATTGTATAAGACATTTTTTTTTAAATCAGGAAGGTAATCTGGATATATGCTTAAGAAATTTGTTTAAAATGAGAAAGGATTTCTCACTGAAGAGTCAGAAAAAAAAAAAACAGATATCTACCTTCAGTTTGTTGAAAGATCTTGTCTTCTTTCTTATTTTATATGTTGCTTACAGTATGGGTTAAGATGTTTTGAGTAGATTTAGAACCAACAAGAGAGAAAAATGTATGACTTAGTGATTGGAGTAAGAAATGTTTAGGTTCAGGAGCACCAGGGTGGCTCAGTCAGTTGAGGATCCAGCTCTTGATTTCGCCCTAGGTCATGATCCCAGGGTCATGGGGTTCAAACCTGTGTTGGGCTCTGCACTGAGTGTGAAGCTCACTTAAGATTCTCTCTCACTCTCCTTCTACCCTTCTCCCCTGCTTGGTCATGCTCTCTCTCTCTCTCTAAAATGAAAAAAAGAAAAAATGTCTGGGTTCAAATTTTAATTATACCACTTGTTAGTTTATTATTCTGAGAAAAATTAATTGATCATTTTGATGATTTTTAAAATATATTTAATAATACTTACCTCATTAATATATATATACATTAAGGTATATAATATATTACTGCTCTATCCAGTTCTCTCACCAAAGCCCCTACATATGTACAACTGAGGCTGTGAGAGCATCCAGTGAAGTCTCAATAGAGCAACAGACTCATATTGCCCATATGTGAATTAAAATGCAAGGTCTTTAATATTTTCAACATAAGGGCATTATGTGGTATGAGCAAAGGACAGAGCCACGTACAGAAAATTAGATTCAAGTAATAAAGGATAAGGAGACAAGGCTCCTAGACAGTTCTCTCAGAGGAGGCTTCTGAAAACTGGGTGGCGCTCTCTGGAGATCATTGTACTAGAGGTGGGTGTTTGGAATTTTCTATCACATTGTTCGTGTAAGAATTCTGTGATGAATAAGCAAATAGAAACATGCAGAATCACCATCTTTGTTTTGTGCTCCAAGGCCTACTCTCTCAGGCAGAAAAGAAGAGCTTTACCAGGAGCTAGTGACTCAACCCTCCAGAAAAGGATCTAAAACACAAAAACAAAATTAAAAAAAAAAGTATGAATAATAGAAAAAAAATAAATCGCATGGCACATGAAATGTGCGACCAAACAGGAAAATCATGACCTATAATTCCACCAGTAACTAAAACAAACAAACAAACAAACAAAACACAAATGAAATAAGTGCTTCTATCATTCTATCGTTCTGAAATATATTGTTCAGTAAAAGTCGGGATAAAAAACAGTTTATCAGAGTATTGTATAGCATAAATCATGTGACAGTTGTGTTTTTTTTTTTTAAGTGTGATCTTCAAAAAGATTCACCAAAAGGCTGAGTAAATTGTGTTTTTCTCCGAGTAATGGAAATGAAGGGACTTTCATTATTCTACATCATTTTGTAAATTGCACTTTATACAAAATTTTATATTTTGTAACTAAAATCGGAACCTGTGTACATCGAGATCAACTCTCTTATATTTTATAAACTATTTATTTTGATATTTTATGCGCTCACATTCAGGAGACAACACAAGAATTAGTTACTAGAGTTAAGCACCTCTGGGTTCTGATAATGGATTCGGCAAATTATATCAGCATCTAGCTCTTGATTTCATAAACAGCGATAATAAAACGTGTCCTGTTCTGCTTATGGCAGATGCAATTTGAAAGGAGAAAATAGAATGACATATGTGAGAATTCCTTGAATGCTACATAACTGGTAACTCTCTTGACTAGCTTATCTGATGAATCAGAAGAGTGACAGGATGCTAGAAAGAGATTATATTTAAACTGTTTAGATCTGAAGAAAGAAATTGTTGATCACTTGATTTACTGCAATTCCTTTATAATCTATATATGTGAATATGCTTTAAATGTAAGCCTTGTTTTTAATTGAACTAATTCATGTTGAAAAAATTGTAAGCAATGCATTTAAAGGATTATAATAAATTTCATTTGAAATAAGAACGTGTTGGGGCACCTAGGTGGCTCAGTCAGTTAAGCGACCAACTTGTGCTCAAGTCATGATCTCAGGGTGCATGGGTTCAAGACCTGTGTAGAGTTATGTGCTGACAGTTCAGAGCCTGGAGCCTGCTTTGGATTCTGTGTCTCTCTCTCTCTCTGCCCCTCACTGGCTCGCATTCTGTCTCTCTCTCTCAAAAATAAATAAACATTTAAAAAAATAAATAAAGAACTATCTCAGAGTTGGAAGATCAGTGTTTGAAATATTGAAGTATTATTTTCTTAATTAGCAAAGTAAATTAAGCACATTAAAATATTTGGCAATCTTTTAGTGGTCTTGTATTTTGCAGTAGAATAGAAATGAATTTAATTTAAACAGAATATGATGAAATTTAACATTATTAACTTTAATAAATTAATAATTATAGAGACGAAGTATGTTTTGAAAGTGACATTACTAGTTTTACTTTTACAAAATTCAATATTTTTGAAACTTATGCATAATTCATTTATGCAAACTAGATGTATGACATTAGACAAAAGAATTTTTCATTTAAGTATATGATTGGTAAGTGATGATATTCTGGTACTCATTATTTTAACATATTATTTTCTTTTTTATTAATTTTTTTTTCAACGTTTTTTATTTATTTTTGGGACAGAGAGAGACAGAGCATGAACGGGCGAGGGGCAGAGAGAGAGGGAGACACAGAATCGGAAACAGGCTCCAGGCTCCAAGCCATCAGCCCAGAGCCCGACGCGGGGCTCGAACTCACGGACCACGAGATCGTGACCTGGCTGAAGTCGGACGCCCAACCGACTGCGCCACCCAGACGCCCCTTAACATATTATTTTCTAAACATCTTGAAATAATTTCCTTCAAATTGTAATTCAAAACTCAATATGCTTTGAGTTATATCTTTGCATTACAATACTCTCTAAAGTTTGATGATTTGTAGGGGAAACATTAACTCTTTCTTTAAAAAAAGCAATGGATTTTCAGCTTAATGAAAATCATGATTTGGATAATCCAATTTCTATTAGTTTTACTCAGATGAAATGCTAAATCATTAGAATGCTTTTATTTTTACTGTTATTGATTAGTTTCTAAGTTCGTCTAAGACAGGTTTAAGCAGCCAACTTGCTGAATGTAATGACAAGTTTGGGTTAGGCAGTTAAATATTCAATAAAAAAAAAAAAAAATCCTTGAAGGTCCACAATTCAAACAAA
Source organism: Puma concolor (assembly GCF_028749965.1). Lineage (NCBI taxonomy): Eukaryota > Metazoa > Chordata > Mammalia > Carnivora > Felidae > Puma > Puma concolor. Next base: position 92,728,691 of record NC_141670.1, read on the forward strand.
GAATCTTATTGGAGAGAAGAGCTTTGATGTTACCCTAGAGACAACTTAGCATTTGATGAAATTGTGCTTAACATTTGTTTTTGGATACTCTACATATTCAAATTGCCTTGCTCTAAAACACTAAAGAAAAGATTTGAAAATTGAAAACACCTGGAATTCTTAATTAATGATTCTTGGCACCTTCAATTAAAATACAAATAAATTCATAAACAATGGAATAGAATTGTGCTAAAAATTTGATTTAAAAGGTCCATATTTCTGTAAATTTGACTTAAAAGGTCCATATCTCCATACCCTCTTGTCTATTAAGGTTTTACCTCTTTAAGGGATGAGTAAACTGTCAGTTCTCTCATTTTCCAATTGTCATAGTTGCCTCTTACAAGGAAATTGACTGGTAATTTCAGGAAAGACCTTAACAAAGTTTTCATGAGTATCTAACACATAGTAGTTATTCAATATATAAAGAATGAAAAAAGAAACTACAAAAACATTGATAAGAATATTGTTGACATCCAATAATGATTTTAAGGTGAAATTAAAGAACATGGGTTCGGATTTTTCCTCACTTCCATATTTCCATTAGATGTGAAGATTAAGAAAATGATTGTGCACAATATCTTATTATGTGTTGTTAACTCATTTCGGCTCTGTGTATTCTTTTCACAACATGCAGTAACATGACAGATATGTTGCAAAGGGTGTTTTTCTTCACATAAGCGTATTTTTGCTCTGTGCATCAATGTTGGCACCATATCTCCACAGAAAATTTTGAGACATAGAAGACAAGTAGAAAGACATTCACAAAAAATGAAAAACTCAGACTCCTAATAATGCCTCAATTTTTAAAGAAGTCAACTATGACTTATTTTTATGTATAAAGTAAATGTCTGCTAGTAAACTACCAGTACTCTACCAGTAAAAATGTGTTAAAATATAAATTTTATTTATTCTTTATACAAAAATATTCATTGAATATTTACTATGGGATGCTCACATATTTTGCATCTATGTAGAATTAAATGATAAGTTGTATATTAATTTAACATTTACTCAATTAAATGCCTAACATAATCCAAATATTATTCTTGTAACTGGAAATATAACAGTTTTTAAAATGGTCAACAATGTCTTTTTTCAGGAAGGTTGCTTTGAAGAAGGAAGCCATAAAATAGAACAGATGTAATACATTGTATGTGAAGTGCTGATAGGTACTATGGAAAAACATAATAATAAAATATAAGGAGGATAGAATAGCAGCAAAGAAGTGGTTGTGAAAATTTAAATAGGGAGGTGAAAGTAACGAAAGATAAAAAGGGACTCATGCAGGTAAACTGTGAAAAGGCATTTTAGGCAGAGTGAGAAATAAATGCAAAGACCATGGATCTGAATGTGCCTGCATACTCTTGCTTGAGGAAGAGCAAGAGACTCTTACACATGAATTTAATAAATATGCCAAGTTCCAAGTATTCCCTTTCTACCCAGACTTCCCCATTAGCGTGCAAACATGGCATTATCTCTGCCACCTTTGTGGGGGGGGGGGGGGGAACAACAACAACAACAACGTGTTATTTTGAAACATGGGAATTTTAATATGTTTACAAGGAAAGAGTAAATTCACCAGCAGAAAAAAAAAAAAAAACATTACCAAAATTAACATTTTTCAGATTTTTAGTCTCAAAGCACAATACATTTTTCATAGAAACAAATATATCACCATCATAGGTAATAAGAGAAATAAGAGAAAACGAGGCAGGTAATAGGTTGTGAGTTCCTGGAGACGAAGCAAGCTAGATTGTGTATACCCTTATTAGCCTTACCACCTAAGACAATGGGCTTTTCCTTAAAGAGGTATAGGGTGCCATTGCAGGGCACTGAGCAGAAGAATATAGTCTGAAGAATTTGAAGAATTTTCTTTTTTTTTTTTTTTCAGGATCACTGTAATTGCCTTGTATTGAATAGATTAAAGGGGAACTGAACAAAGTAGAGGGAAAACACCTTCTGATATTTGCAACAATCTTAGAGAAATAAAACGATTTGAACCAAGTCTTGAGAGAGAGGTAGCATGGTTTATGGGTACAGGGAAAAGAAGAGAGGTGAAAGAAATGACCCATCAATTGGAGGACTAGAGAAAATGCTTACTAAGCTGTGGAAGACATTGGAAGGAGGAGATATTTTGTTTATTTGTTGTAAGCAAGGGAAATCGGGAGTTTGGGTTTTGACCAGTTTCGTATGCCTATTAGATTTTCAAGTGAAATGTCAGTTGAATATATGACTTTTGAAGTGATCGCAAAGGTTCAGCTAAAAATATCAATGCATGGATTATCAGCATGCTGATATATGAAACTATATATGGGGGAAATATGTGGTCCAAGACTTAGGGCCTTAGTCACACTGTTGTTAAGATTAGGAAAGTTGGGGAGGGGCACCTGGGTGTCTCAGTAGGTTAAGCGCCCGACTTCCGCTCAGGTCATGATCTGTTTGTGGGTTCCAGCCCCGCATCAGGCTCTGTGCTGACAGCTCAGAGCCTAGAGCCTGCTTGGGATTGTTTCTCATTCTTTCTATGCCCCTCCCCAACTTGTGCTCTGTGTCTCTCTCTCTCAAAAATAAATAAATATTAAAAAAAAAAAAAAAAAAGGAAAGTTGGGGAAAAAAACCCTAGTAGCCTGAGATGGAGCAGCCAGCGATGCACAAGAAAAAATCCTTCACATCAAGTGAAGAAACTTCAAGGGAAGAGAAGAGACACGGTTGTGTCAAATGCTGCTAATAGGTCAAATGAGAAGAGGTCTGAGATTGGATTGAGCAGCAGGGAGGTAATTCGTGAACTTGACAATGGAGGTTTCAGTGGATTAGCAGCAAAAGCCTCACTGAAATATTTTCAAAAGAAAATGGGAGAGAATTTGAGACAGTGAGTGGAAAAAAGGTTTCAGTTTAGCTGCAAAGGAAAGGAGAGAAATGCAGTGATTGCTGAAAGGAGGGTCAAGAGGGTTCTTTTGTTTGTTGTTGTTGTTGCTCCCCCCCCCCCCAAAGGTGGGAGAGATAATGGCATGTTTGCATGCTAATAGGGAAGTCTGAGTAGAAAGGGAATACTTGGAATTTGGCATATTTATTAAATTCATGTGTAAGATCTGAGGTGTCCTGACTGGGGCTCCTCTTTCTCTGGCCTCACCCGGCCTCCATAGCATCCAAAGGTCAGGCAATAATCGCCGCTGTCACCCTCAGGTTACAGGGAACAGCTGGGGTAGCCCAGCGGGGCAGACGCATTGGACCGGAAGGCCCTGCGAGGGCCAACCCCACTGGACTTCTTGGTGCCTCTCTGCCCCAGCTGGAGAAGGTGTCGCTGCCCGCCATGACTTCAGCGTACACTTTTAATTTTTTTGCTGCAGCTACTCGAGAGGCCTCTTACCTACTGCCAGTTCCCTACTTATGCGCTCACCCTGGCCTCTGCTTTGCTGCCCCAGGCCTCTTCCTAAACCTTCTCAGCTGAACTACTTCAGCTCAAGTCCAGGATGGCTAGGAAATGAGAGAGGTAGGGAGACAAAACAAATAAATCTTCCAGCTGGTTCTAGGAGAGACAATTCTGGGGTGTATTCTACAGAGTTCCTCAATGGTCGAGGGGACACCAAGTCCAGATCCCTAAGAATTAAAGGGCTAACTCCCTCTGTATTTGCCTTTTCCACTCCCTAGCTCCCTCTCGCCCTGCCCCCCTCCCTTGCTCTCTTTCCCTGCTCCCTGAGTTCACTTACCGTATGAAGTACAAGCACCCAGGCCTTCCCCCTGGCTCTGTGTTGCAAGGCACTCAGATGAGACAGTGTTCAAGGATTTTAATTGCAACATTATTTAAAATGTTAAAAATACAAAGCCAGCATTTAAAACAGTGCAGGACAAGCTAAACATTATTGAATATTATGTATTCAATTAAAGTTAATTCAATGGATTCAATTTAAAGTCATTAAAATATTTTGGAAGAAAATATAAAATGTCTCCAAAAGCTAAATCTTGGGGTGTATATATGGCTGTATTTTATAATATTAATTCTTTTCTTTAATTAAAAACAGTTTCTTAAGTAATTTATACCATCTTTGAAAACATGAAAATACAGTAATTGTTAGGTATGAAGATAAATACCAACAGCAAAGCATAAAATACAGGAAGGAAGTCTGTGTATCCCTTTTGTTGCCTGCAGGCAAATTGCACAAATGATTGGGTTTTAAGTAGTTCAACAAATACAGTGAAAAGAATAAATATATTTTAACGACCTGGAAGGTAGCAAACACTGTACCAAAAGGATAAAAAAACAAAACAAAACCTAAAGTAATAGCATCTTTTAAATTTTTTCTGCTTATTTTTCTATGCGTAATCATATTTGTAATATGATTTGTAATCGTTTGTAATGTGTAATGACCAATATTATTGAAAATAACTACCACACGTTGATAGAAGTGTATGGTAACACTCTCTTTTTCACGTAATATACATGCTTACAGCCTTTTTGTGTGCTTTCGTTCACTGAACAGACATCCACATTTATTTAATCACACTGATGTCTTTAAACTTTTTTTTTTCCTTCTTAGTTGATGGTTAATTTAGAGGCTATCCCTAGATCTAAATCATTTGCACTGTTTCATTCTGTGCTTATTACCTAGTGCATATCTATGCCATACATCAAATTTAATGTTTTTATGAGGGTTTTAATGCATTACTGGAATAATGACATGTTAATAAAATTTACAACATTTTATTTTATTATATAAATGGATAATCTCCTACCAACATGTTACAAGAGAAATCCTTACAGTCTATTATGTTAATAAAGATATAAAATCCTCAACAGAAAATGGACTATAACCTAGAATAAATAAATAAAAGATCACAGAGATATATTTAACCATTTTATTTCAATTACCAGTAAGATGCTTTTAAAATTTAAGAAGAATGTTGGTTCTTATAGGATCTTCGTATCCTGGAGATTTAGATGATATCTTTAGGACTATAATGGCTCCCTTCTAACATTTGTAATGATTCCATGAAGATTTGAAATTTCTATGGAATTTCTATTTGAATTTTGAATCTGCTTATAAATACATTAAAAAATTTAAGTATAGTTTCCTATTTTGGCAAAACAATGAATTATGTTTGAAAGTAAGACTGAAGAATATTATTATAGAACTTCATGAAATAATGAGTTCATTAATTTTGTGCTGTTATTCCTTGATTCTGAAAACATTTACCAAATACCTTATATGCGCCAGGCACTGTTTTGTTTACCAGGTTGCAAGAGAACTCAAGCCAAAGTTACTGCCTTTAATCTAGTGAAAGGAGACAATCTATAAAGTAGAATTAGAGTGACCCCTGGGTGGCTCAGTCAGTTAGGCATCCAACTCTGGATTTCAGCTCTGGTCATGGTCTTGTGGTCATGAGCTCCAGGCTTGTGTTGGGCTCTGTGCTGATAGTGCAGAGCCTGCTTTGGATTCTGTCTCTCTCCCTCTCTCTCTGCCCCTACCCCCTCAAAAAAAAAAAAAAAAAAAAAGAAAGAAACAGAGAATTAGAAAACTATGGGACATCAAATGGACATCCATGTTAGGGAGAAAAGAAAGGGAAGGAAGAGGATGAAATGAGGGTGGGAGTAGCCCTACAAGTTTAAAGAGAGTGGAAAGGGACACTTCACTGACAGTAACCCTGAGAGAGAAAAGAGAGCCAGCAGTGAGGAAGAATGTTTCAAAGAGAGTACAATAGCCCTGAGGTGAGACAGGAGATGATCTGATGTGTTTGAGGATTAGAAATGAGCTTCGTGATTTTGGAGCAGTCAGTGAGAGAGAGGGGAGCTACGCTGAAGAAAGACTGATGGATGCAAGATTCTGTAGACCACTACAAGGAGTGATCTGCAATTGGAGACTCGATCCTTTATCAGAGTCCTAAAGCCACAAGACAGTCTTCTGTATTTCCAAAATAGAGGCTTGGAGTATCTATCACGTAAGCAGAATATTATTCCTGAAAACTTCAGAATCTCCATTAAACTATAAGAAACAGGCAACCATGATAAAACAGACACATGAATATCCCCAAAGAATGTCAGTATCTATAATTGCTTTGAGTTTCTTGATCCAAACCATTTGCCAGCATATGGAAATCGGGTTTGTCTCTTGATCCAGGAAGTTAAAGTGTTATTAAATTTAATGGATTTCTAGAATTCCAATTCATTTCCATTTGTTATTGTGAAGACAGCTTTTACTTAAACTATTAACTTTGACAATAACAATCTAAATACTAGCACAAATTATGAATTTGCTAAAGCATGTTGACTCATTGCAGATCCCAGCAGGAGATATACATTTAGCATGTTATGTTAACAACAGGGAACAGGAGGCTGACATTGCAAATGTGGCTTCATTTCATTTGTTAGTAATTATTATTCAATATTAATGTCAATAGTTGTAAATATAATGAAACTTACATAAATAATAGCTATGGGGAGGGACAGAGAAAGAGAGAGGGGGAGACGCAGAATCTGAAGAAGGCACTATGCTCTGAGCTATCAGCACACAGCCGTACTTGGGGCTCGAACTCCTGGACCTTGAGATAATGACCTGAGCAGAAAGAAGTTGGATACTTAAGTGACTGAAACACCCAGGTGCTCCTGTGACCTCATTTTTTAATAGCAATGGTAAATATGCTTTAAATGAATGTTTTATATTACAACAGCTTTAGATTTACAGAAGAAATTCCAAAGATAGTAGAGAGAATTCTCGTATGTCCCACACTCAGTTTCTAGTATTATTATCTTATTCTAATTATGATACATTTGTTACAATTCATAAGCTAATGTTAATATATCATATTAAATAAAATCCATATTTTATTTAGATTTCCTTAGTTTTCACCTACTGTCTTTTTCTGTTCCAGGATTACATGGAAGATAGATATCACATTACATTGAGTTATTGGTTCTCCTAAGGCTCCTCTCCACTGTGACAGTATCTCAGACTTTTCTCATTTTTCATGACCTTGATAGTTTTGAGGAATATTGGTTAAGTATTTTATAAATTTTCTCTTAATTATGATTTTTCTGTTTTTGCTTCTTTTAATTTTTGTTTTGTTTTGGTTTTTAGAGATTAGAATGGTATTATGATTTTTTTAGGAGAAAAACCACAAAGGTAAAGTGTTATTTACACCACATCATATCAAGAGCACTGTTATGGATGAAATGTATCTCCCTCTCCCCAAAAATAAAGTTCTAACTCTCAGTATCTCAAAATATGTGATCTTATCTGTAAAGAGGATTGTTGCAGATGTAATTAGTCAAGTTAAAGTGAGGTTATACTGGAGCAAGGTTGGCTTCTTTTTTTTTTTTTTTTTTCAATTTTTTAAATGTTTAATGTTTATTTTTGAAAAAGAGAAAGAAAGACAGAAAGGAAGTGGGGGGGGGCGGGTGCACAGTATCCGAAGCCGACTCCAGGCTCTGAGCTGTCAGCGCAACACAAGTCTGGAACCCACAAACCACGTGATCGTGCCCTGAGCCAAAGTCGACCGCTTAACAGACTGAACCACCCAGGTGACCCTAGCGTTGGTGTCTAATCCAATATGCCTAGCATGCTTGTAAGAAGACGGCCATACGGAGACAGAGACACAGAGCGAACGCCATGTGTTGATGAAAGCAAAGATTGGAGTTATGTGCTCGAGTCCAGCTCTAGCAGGTCCAGGGGTTCCTGAAGGATGAACGGCACTGGCGAAAAAGTGAAAAAAGTAAAGTAAAATAAAATAAAACAAAAATAAAAATGAATGCAGACAACAGCAGTGTTGAACTGGCCGCTTTATTGTGGCAAACATGGCGTTATATTTGCTAGCACTTTCCTCGTAGCGTACGTCATCTGTGTTTTCTGGCATTACCTAACTCTAAAATTGTTCCTATGTGTAATCACCCTTTAAGGAATAATATGGTTATTTTCTCATAACGTTCCCTCCTGCCACTTGCTTATTGATTAATTTCTTCATATTATTTTCATTATGTATCTACGTTTATCTATAATCTATAAAGCATTTGCTTTGCTGTTTTCATGAAAGGTCATCTATCTGTCAACACCTCAAGTGGAACAGTTTACAGGGACATGACCTCTTAGTTGTTTCCCTGAACCTCTTGTGGCTTGAGGAACAAAAGTGTTCGCCTCGGTGCAAGGTGCCAGGAGGGGGCCAAGAGGGCCTTAAGAACCCACGCCTTATACATTCTCAGAGAGACAGTGCACCTAGGAACTAATGAACCATTCTGTACTTTAACCTACTAGGTTCAGTCATCATCTGGAATGCCTCCTGGGGGCCAAGTGGGCCTAGGGGTTGGAGTCACTTGTGCCCATAGATACACTCCTTTGTTGCCAGAGTGGGGCTTTTAAATCCATTTATTCCTCCTTTGCTGGCAAATGTATGAGGCTATCCTTCCTTTAGGTAGAGGAGTCTTTATAGGGGGTGGCAAGGGCTAAATGTAGGGTCGCACAATTTTCTCATGGAACCTTATTTTCTTTCCCCAATGGTTCTTTTCCCAGGGGGCCTATCGAGGGCAATTCCCCAACAGACAATTTGCTGGAAGCTGAGCTATCCTAGCCTGAGTAGCAGGGCCCAGGCTGTGGATGGATTGGTGACTGCGAAACACCGACAGTGAAGCTTCTGGTACTCCTGCTTTTAGGTAATTTGGCCTTAAAAGTACCCGGGGTATTGTCTGTTGGGGAATTGCCCTCGGCAGGCCCCCTGGGAAAAGAACCATTAGGGAAGAAAATAAGGTTCCACAAGGAATTGTGCGGCCTTACGTTTAGTCCTTGACATTCCTATGGAGACTCCTCTACTTGCAGGAAGGATAGCCTCGTACATTTGCCAGCAAAGAAGGCCCGTAAAGGAGAGACATGGATTTGAAAGCCTGACTCTGGCAACTAAGGAGTGTATCTCTGGGCACAGGTGACTTCAACCCCTAGGCCCACCTGGCCCCCCAGAGGCATTCCAGATGATGACTGAACCTAGTCGGTTAAGGTACAGAATGGTTCATTGGTTCCTGGGTGCAATGTCTCTCTGAGAATGTGTGAAGCATGGGTTTCTAAGACTTTTTCACCCCTTCCTGGCACCTCGGACCGAGGCAAACACATTGTTTTTCTGGCCTCATGTGGTTAGGAGGTCATGTCCCTGTAACTGTTCCACTTGAGGTGTTGAGAAATGGAGGGCCTTTCACGAGAACAGCAAACAAATGCTTTGTAGATTATAGATAAACGCAGATGCATAAAGGAATAATGTAAGAAATTAATCTATAATCAAAGAGTATGCGGGAAAATTAGGGGAAAATCGCCATGTTATTTCTTAAAGGTTGTTTACACATAGGAACATTTTCAAAATTAGGTAATGTCAGAAAAACATAGATGACATATACTACAAGGAAATCACTAGCATATATAATGCCACGTTTACTACAATAAATCGGCCAGTTCAACACACTGCCGTTGTCTGTGCCCATTTGTATTTTCGTTTTAGTTTTTTATTTTACTTTTTTATTTTTTAGTTTTTTATTTTAGTTTTGTTTTATTTTCACCGACGCCGTTCTTCCTTCGGGAACCCCTGGACCTGCTGGAGCTGGACTTTGGCAACAATTCCCCAGGTACTTTTATTAAGGCCAAATTACATAAAAGCAGGAGTACAAGAAGCTTCACTGTCTGGGGGCCGCCCTGCAGTCCCGATCCATCCACCCCCCCCCGGGGCCCTGCCATCAGGCTGGTTGGATAGCTCAGCTTCCGGCAGTTATGCATCTGCAAACCAAGAATTGCCAAGGATTGCTGGGGACACTAGAAGCTAAGAGAAAGGCAGGGAACAGGTTATCCCCTAGAGACTTGGAATCTCCAAGAGAACATGGCCCTGAAGATACCTTGATGTCAGATTTGTAGTTTTCAGAATTCTGAAACAATACATTTATTTTATTTAAACCACCTGGCTTATAATACTTTGTTACAACATCCCTGGAAATATATACAGGTACATACTATTCACATAACTTATCACTGTTGATGTTGACCTTGAGCACCAAGCTCAGGTAGCGTTTGTCAGGTTTCTCAAATGTAAGTTATTCATTTTTTTCCCCTTATCTATACTGTACTTTTTGAAAAGCAATCACTATGCGCAACCCACACTAAAGGAATGGGGATTTCTGGTCCACCTCCTTGAAGAAGGGAAAAATACACAAATATTTTAGAATTCTTCCATATGAAAGACTTGTCAAATCTCCCTCATTTATTTTAGTTATTCATTCAATCAATCAGTGGGTTGTATCATTATAAACTTATGGAACTTAATTTTATACTTTTGATTATAATCCAATAATACATTATTTTGTGGCTCATATGATTCCATGTTTGACCATTAGGTCCTTCAGCCGATATATAACATACTTACCTAGCCTTGTTGTAACTTACCTAATTACATCAGCAAGAACTCTATTTCTGAATAAGATCACATGTTGAGGTACTGAGATTAGGATTTTAATTTATCTTTTTGGGGCACTCATAACAGTGTCCTTGATATGATATAATAAAACTAATGCTTTACTTCTGTGGTCTTTCTCCTAAAAAAACATAATCCCATTCTACTCATGAAAAAAAACATCAGACAAATCCCACCTAAGGAATGATATACAACATGGACATATGTAGATGTAGTGATATAAACTCTCTATATATGTAGCAATTGCATGAAATATTTTAAGCATTATTGTAACTCTAAATCACTTATAATTTCATATAATTTTTTCATCTTTGCCAAGTTTCATCACCCTTCATTAAGAATCTCTGACATCTAGGGGCACTTGGGTGGCTCAGTTGGTTAAGGCAACAACTTTTGGTTTCTTAGATCATGATCTCACAGTTCATGATTTCAAAGCCCATGTCAGTGCAGAGTCCGGGATTTCTCTCTCCCTCCTCCTCTGTCCCTCCCTAGCCCTCTCTGTCCACCCGCACTCTCTCTCTCTCTTCTCTCTCTCTGTCTCAAAAGTAAATAAACATTAAAAAAAAGAATCTCTGATATTTAAACTTTAGTTCCAAGCTTAAATTTCTGCTTCAGAAGATTCTATTATCCTTTCTATGGAATTATAAAATCGTTTTTTAACTAACATGCTGTTCCTATGTCACATAGTCACTGGTATTGCACTAAAACACCACAGTGATCATACCACAGCCTTGTGGAAAAATGTTCACTGCCTCTCCGTCACCACTTAAATAAAATTCTACTCCCGCTCAAGGTTTATATGATCAAGTTGCATACTGAATTTCTATTATCACCTCTCTATGCTCTCTTTCCCAATTCTCAAACATTAGTGAGTAGAATTTTCATATATATACCAAGTTATGTATCTTTTCATATTATTCCCACTATCCAGAATACACAGAGCCCACAGCCAAATGTCTGAGTCATATTTATCTTTTCCAGACAGGAACAAGTATGGTTTACTTGATAAAGCCTCTCCTAAGCTTTCCAGTTAGAAGTAATCTCTTGTCCCTGAACCATCCCCCCCCCAACATTTGAGTGTTTCTCCTTTTACACACCAGTCTTGATCTTATCCATAAATCTATGATTTTTGAAAGCAGAATACATATGTTAGCACTTTTTAAAATCCTCCACTGCACCTACCATGACATCATCCATATTTAGTTTTATATTTATCATGAATTCATGCAGCATAAATCAAAAAAAAAAAGATTTTTAATCTTCTGCTAAATTGACAAAATTTACAGACCTTTTTCTTTCTCAGTTAAATCCAATTACACAATAATTTATTCAGTATCTCCTCTATATTCAGGTTTCCATCTTTAGCAAACCATTTAATGGAGTTTTTCTAACTCAGGATAATTTATAAATCAGATATGATTTTAACCCCATTTCCTTCTTCCCATTATTCTCATCTTTTAGTCTGTATTTGCAGTAATTGTTTTTCTCTGAGTGCATAATCATACCATTGATTTGCTTGTGAATGTTGCACTCATTACCCTTAACATTACTCCTTTTCAAAGTAAAGGAAAGAGAACTTCTCCAAGAAGCCAAAGTTAAAGAAAAGTCTTTAAATCTAGAGAAATACTTATAAATTAAAGTGGTACCTTTCTACCTAAGCCCATTCTCTAAATTAGTGACATTTTTATTTATTCTTTTAAATGCTTAGTTTTGAGAGAGAGTGAGCAGGGAGGGACAGAGACGAGGGGTATAGGGGATCTGAATCGGGCTATGCACTGACAGCAGAGAGCTGACGTGGAGCTCAAACTCCAAAACCCTGAGATTATGACCCAAGCTAAAGTCGGTAGCTTAACTGACTGAGCAACCCAGTGCCCTCAGCTAGTGACATTTTTAAACATCAGGGAAAATTTTAGTTTCTTGCTGAGAAATGATATAAAGACTGATAAATAATTGAGAGCAACACTGGGATGAAGAAGCAACTTGAAAACTAGAACTAAAATGGGAAAGCTAAATGTTAAAATGCCTTCTCAAAAATAAACAACAGTTTAATACTACCATTAGTTGAGTGAATATGGCCATTACTGATTCAAGATTGGTCAACACTTCTCAGTATTTGCTTGTCCAAATAAATATTTTTCTAGGATCATATTTCTTTTGAATGACTCTTCCTTAGCGGATTATAATCAGGAGTTATTTTGTTTTTTTTTTCAAATATGTATTTATTTTTGAGAGAGAGAGCATGCAAAAGTGGGGGAGGGGCAGAAAGAGAGAGGGGAGTCACAGAATCTGAAGCAGGTTCCAGGCTCTGAGCTGTCAGCAGAGACTAATGTGGAACTCTAATCCAAGAACTATGAGATCATGACCTGGACTGAAGTTTGATGCTTAATCAACTGAGCCACCCAGGCACCCCAGTAGTTATTTCCAACGACATTAAAAAAATTTTTTTTTAATGTTTATTTATTTTTAGAGAGAGAGAGAGCACGTGCAAACAGGGCGAGGACAGAGAGAAAGGCAGACACAGCAGGCTCCAGGATTTGAGCTGTCAGCACAGAGCCTAACGTGGGGCTGGGAGGTGAGAGATCAGGACCTGAGCTGAAGCCTGATGCTCAACTGACTGAGCCACCCAGGGTCCCCAAGGACATTTTTGACAGGGCATGCTGATGAATCACATATGCAACAGAATTGGCCTTGAGTACTTAATGTATGTCTGGAGCTGTTCTACACATAATTGGATACTATGTTGATACATCCCTGCCATATGCTCATTCTGTTAAGATCCTAATAAATGGACAAAAAATAAGTAAGTTAATACATATATTTTAAAATAATCTTGAGTAATTATAATCCTTATAAAGCTAAATAAGGTAAGATAATATGTGAGGGTGTGCCTGAGGGTGGGGAGGGCCTGTGTGTGTTTGTGTGTGTGCGTGTGTGTGTAATTGGGAGGTCAAGAAAGACTTCTTTGACATATACCATTAGAGTAGAAAGCTTGAGTTAAGCAAAAGGGTGCTTCTTTGATTTCTTGACATGAGTATCATCCACCATTGGGGTTTCTGCAGACTGAAAACAGTATAGCTGTTTAAAGAAAGTGAAAACTATTTGAGCAAGATAAGGATTGAGATACTGTAGTTCTATTTTGTTGAATACCTTGTAAAGTTGATAGCTTAACCTGGAACTTTCTGTATATTTCTGCATCAGTGGGCACATTGGATTGCTTGAGAGGTACAGAGTATTGTGAGCTTTATGATATAAGAAACTCTTTTGGAGTTTCTGTGTGGATCTGTGCAGTGTGGATGGACATCATCCAATCCCTTGAGGTCTGAATAGAACAAAAAGGTTGAGAAACATGGAATTCACTTTCTGCCAGAATGTTTGAGCTGAACATCAATTTTCTGCCCTCAAACTGGGACTTATACTTACATATCCAACTTATACCATCCTGATTGTCAAGCCTTGGGACCCAGACTGTAATCTGTCTATACCCTTGGCTCTTAGTCTCTCAGTCTTTTGAACCATATCATGGCTTTCCTGAATCTCCAGTTTGTAAACAGCAGATGATGGGGCTTCTCAGTCTCCATAATTATGTGAGGTAATGCTTTATGATAAAACTTTATGTATAAAATGTTCTGTTGGTTTTGTTGCTCTGGAGTATCTTGACTATCCATTCTGCTTCTGTTGAGGTAAATAAAAATAAAACCAGGTTCAGCCTAAAAGAAACCTCAGGTAAATTGTTTCTTAAATGAAACACATATGTGACCAGAATTTGTTCATTCTAAGATGGCATTTATTTTTGTGGACACAGTATCACTTTAATAAGTTTAGTAGGTGAAATGTTAACATTACATACAGTATATACATGCAAAGTCTGTGTAACTGGGGAAAATCTTATGTGTATTGATACCACTTGGTTTGAATACCACAATGAATGTTTGCATTTAAACTGTAAAGACTTGGGGCATCTGGGTGGCTCAGTTGGCTAAGCATCCAACTTTGGCTCAGGTCATGATCTCACAATTGGTGAGTTCGAGCCCCGCATCGGGCTCTGTGCTGACAGCCTGGAACCTCCTTCGGATTCTGTGTCTCCCTCTCTCTCTGCCCCTCCCCCTCTCACGCGTTGTCTCTCTCTGTCTCTCTCTCTTTCAAAGACAAAAAGCAAAAAACAAACAAAACAAACAAACTGTAAAGACTCTTCGGGTTCTAAAGAGTCTAATCCCTTGAATGTGCCAACATGACCACACTGTATTTTATAACCCATGCTTGTAATTTTATACTCTTAAGCAACCAATCATTCATAAAATAACTACCCATACATTTGTTATTTCGTCTTTAATTAATACTTAGTTAAACTCATGGTATATTGTCCTCTTTTCATTGTCTGTTTACCATTAAGTGATAAGCATATTTTTTGCAAATGAATAATAGTGGTTAACATTTAAAGAAGTAGTAACAACAGCCACTTCTATGAGAGGAGAAAACTCCAAACTTTGTAAGATATTTGGTATGTGACTTTAAATAATTTATAATTATATTAAGGTTTTCATTTGAAGATTATCAAAATATGTTCTTGTAGAAGGCAATTTAATGTTTGGTGTCAAGAATTCGGGTGAAACATTTACATTAAACTTCAAATGTATTGTGTTTCCAATGCAAATAAATCAAACACAGTAAAGATCGATGGAAGAGATACATTCTTGTACTGCTAACTTCCCGCTGGTATAGGCAATGAGAACACCATAACCAATTACACAGATATAAACTACTTCTTCAATCTGGAACAACACAATAAGTTTTTCATTACAGCTCGATGTATTTAAGAATTTACTAGTAAGAAGTCTTGTATAACTTGCTTGGATTTTTGTGTAAATTTTCCCAAACCTAGGATTCCAGTGTCATTCAAATGTCCCAATTCAACTTTCACACACTGAGTGAATGCTAGAGTCAGACCCATTGACTTTTGCTCTTGTTTCTTAATGCCGCATTATGTTCTGCTACAAATCAGCCAAACATTTGTAATCTCATTTCTCGGATTTAAAGATTCCTTGCTGGTTTCATCCTAGTCAGGCCACATTGTTCTTCAGAGGAGAACACAACCATTATCTCAGTGCTGAGGTCTCACATATGTCTTTAATATTGTAGTCATTACATTCTGCCTTCAAACACATATATGCATCCTTTCTGGATGCTAGCAATAGGATTTGTTCCAGCAACTTCTACCTGAGAGACCCATAAATGCTCTCCCGCAATCTTCCCCTTTTCCCAAACAGATCAAGCTGTTTGTCTGGTTTAAATCTGAAATTAAGGAGTGTTTAATATCCTTCCCATCTCCAAAGACTCATCCTCTGCCAGTGGAAACAGTGATTTCTGTGGATCCGAATTTGGCCTGCTGTGTTAGCTAGTCTGCATTCGGGAACTTGAATGGAACTTCTTCCTTTTCCTCTTCTCTTGGAGGACATTCTTGGTGACCTCCAAGATGCCTTTGAGTTTATGTATGCATCCTTATTAACTACTCTCATTAAAGGAAAGTAAGTGCGAACGCACAGGTATAACTTTGCCAGAATGCACCCTCTGATAGTTTCCTCACAGGGCTCCTCTGCCAAGCGCCTGGCACATTTATTTTGGCACCAATTACAAGATCTCTTGATTTCAGAAAAAGTAAAATGTCAGAAATATGCTACTTTGACTCCGGCAACATATTATGTAGAGTCACAACTTTCAAATTATGTCCTCAAGCTGAATTTAGAGCTGTGGAATTATGCTGGGAAAGAAACTGAATGGGGGGAAATAAGGGATAAATGGTAATCTTGATTAGCATGTTCAACTCTTCTCATTCCTTAAGGGAAAGTGATGCTGCTATCTACCCATCTATTCAAGCCAGGAAACTGTGCATCATCAGACTTCTGCTTTCTCGTTTTTCTTGTCTCCCACATATAATCCATCACCACATTGTGTCAGGTCTGTCTTCTAAATATGATTCACATTGGTCTATTTCTTTTCCATTTCCACTGATGTACGTCAGTACATGCCCCCAGCATCTCTGGCTTGAATTGCCTTAACGGCCTCCAACTAGTGTCTCTGCCTCCAGTCGTGTTTACAAATCAAATCCATTTTCCACACTGTAGCCAAAATATTATTTTTAAAGTACAAATCTGATCATGTCACATCTCTGGTAAACTATATTATTGGCTCCCCAATGTTCCTAGAGTAAAACTCTGTGTAGCTTACTAGGATTTTCATATGGGCCCTATTTACCTTCCCAGCTTCAGCTCTTCACATTATTCTTCCCAAACCCAGTGATACAGTAAACTGAACTTGCCTCCAGGCAATTTAACACTGTTGTTCTCTCTGAATGGAATGTTCTTCTGCCTTCTAACTCTATAATAAATAAATAAACACTAAACAAAGAAAAAAGTAAAAGAAAAGAAAAGAAAAGAAAAGAAAAGAAAAGAAAAGAAAAGAAAAGAAAAGAAAAGAAAGAAAATTTTTTCTAAATATGGGTTTGGCCAACTTGTTATAATTATCCATTTGTACTGCTCCTTTTAACCCTCAACTCAGAGGCTACTGTTGCCAAAGAGTCTTACTTGACCTTTGAATTTGTTGCTATACATGTCCCTAATATACCATTTACCGTTCTGCATTGGGATTGCTGGTTTTACTAACCTGTATTTACTTCTAGGCACTCTTGTGTCTCAGGTTGGAGGCAGTGGAAAGATGTATTGTCTCAATTTATTTTAAATATCCTGCATTTCAGTGTTATTACATTAGGTATATAATTGCCAATTTTCTGGTCTTCATTATTGCCCCTTTTTGATACCTGCTTTACATATTTTAAGGAGTCCTTCATTTCTTCTGGAGATATTTAATTTTGTGACTTCCATATTACCATGTTAATTCTTTGGCGCCTTCCTTTGTTTAGAGTTATATCTTCTAAAATTTGCATAATGGTTGAGGGTGTCTCAAAACACATTACATGAATCCTATCATCAGTGTGAGTTATACATAACTTATTCACAGTATCTGTGGCTTATTACCAAATAAATAAGCCTATCTGAAATTGTAAGACCTACATGTGCTGTTTAAATTTTCATTGTGAATATAAAGTAAATTCCTTTACACTAATTGTAAGTTATATCATTGTCCACACAGATAGTTTACAATAGACAGTTTTTATGTTATTATGGGTGGGGATAAAAGGAATTTTGAAATTTATAAATATCCTTGTGAAAATTTTGAGAATATAGAATAATACAGCAGACTTTTTCTTCCCCTGAAACTTGCTTAACAATGTCCATATCCTTCATACTAAAAATAAAGCAAAAATGTTCCCTAAAATTTAAACTATATTTTGTGGCCAACCATGTTGCTGATTATATAAATGAGCTGCAATAACATTGGATCAAAATAGCTTATATTAAGAATAATCTGGGGGGCGCCTGGGTGGCGCAGTCGGTTAAGCGTCCGACTTCAGCCAGGTCACGATCTCGCGGTCCGTGAGTTCGAGCCCCGCGTCAGGCTCTGGGCTGATGGCTCGGAGCCTGGAGCCTGCTTCCGATTCTGTGTCTCCCTCTCTCTCTGCCCCTCCCCCGTTCATGGTCTGTCTCTCTCTGTCCCAAAAATAAATAAAAACGTGGAAAAAAAAATTAAAAAAAAAAAAAAAAGAATAATCTGGGAGAAAACACAAGAGAGGGAAACAAACCACAAGAGACTTAACTGAGAACAAACTGAGGTTGCTGGAGGGAGGCAGGTAAGAGATGGGCTAGATGGGTGATGGCTACTAAGGAAGGCACTTGTGATGAACATTGGGTGTTATATGTAACTCCTGAAACCAACATTACACTGTATGTTAAGTAACTAAAATTTGAATTAAAAAAAGGGATGATATTTGTTTTTCAGAAGAATATTGTTTATAAAGGCTTGGATTTCAATGATTTAAATGAACAATAGTACTTTATAATGCTTTGAGCAATTTCTTATTTTAAAAAGTATGTAATTAATAAGTTTAAGTTTTAAAATCTAATATCATGTTTTTTGCCCACCTTATTGCATTACATAGTGTTCGGCAATAATTCATGTCTACCTGGTATTTCAGAACGTGACTTATTTGGAAATAGAGTCTTTGAAGATGTAATTTTTAAAGGTTTTCAAGATAAAACCAGCCTGGAGTTAGGATGGATCCTAACTCCAATGATTGGTGTCTTTTATGAAAACAGAAAGGCACCCGGACACACAAAGGAAAGGCCACAGGATGGTGGGACCAGGATTTTGTAAAGCTAAGGAATTCCAGGAGCTACCAGAAACTAGAAAAGACAAGGAAGAATTCTCCCCAAGGTCCCCTAGAGGGCGTATGGCTGTTGGCAGCTCATATTGTCCTTCTGGTTTCCAGAAGTATAAAAGAATAAATTTATTTTTCTTTAAACAGTAGTAATTTATTATCGTAGTCCTGGGAAACTAATATAGCTATCAAGCACATAGTCCATTGGGGATATTTTTTATCTACATTCCTTTCCTTATAATTTAGAACTTTTCTATTGAAAATCATTGTATGCTTTTGAAGGTTTTTAGAGTTCAAACATTTCTAGCTTTCCAATACAATGACAACTACATGTTTAAAACAATGGCAGCATTTGATTTTCATCTTCACTGAATAAATAGTACCATGAAAAAATTGTATACAGATTTTAAATAACCATATATTATTTCCATTGCAGAAAAGTAGAGACATATTAGATATACCTAAAACCTTTGTTCATTCAGCTAGAGTGAAAATCAGGTTTATTTCCTTAATTATTTTATTTTTTCTTACAATCTTTTTAAATAATAATTTCAAGGGTTACAGATTTTTATTAATGTTTATTTATTATTTTTGAAAGCAAGAGAGCATGTATACACATGCTCATGAGCAGGATGAGGGCAGCAAGAGAAGGAGACAGAGAATCTGAAGCCAGCAGCAGAGTGCCCAATGTGGGGCTCGAACTCATCAACTGTGAGATAATGACCTGAGCCGAAGTTGGAGACTTGGCAGATTGAGCCATGTAGATTTTTTTTTTTTTTTTGATATTCCATTGGTGGAAGATCTATTGAAGACTTGTAGTAAGGATGTATTTAAGCCTTATAAATAGGAATTATCATATGGTTGAAATCCATTATAATATAAAGAATTTATTAAGGACTGACTGTGTGTGTTTCTCCAAAATTCCCACATTGAAGCACCAGTTCCCAGTGTGATGGTATTTGGAGGGAGGGCTTTTGAGAAGTTATTCAGTTAAGATGAAGTCATAAGGGTGATGTCCTCATGATACCCTCACCAAGCACTGAAGTGGCCAGCACTTTGATCTTGGACTTACACCTTCCAGAATTATGAGGAATTCATGTTGTTTAAGTCGCCCTATGTATCATATTTTTTAACAGCAGCCCAAACTAAGATAGTATTCTAATAATTCCAATTATTTCAAACACAGATACCTAGTACATATAACTGTTTTAAGTGTAGTGCTATGTTAAAGAGAATGAGTTATGGTGTTTACACTCACACTTAGCATGCATTGGAATCACCACAGGACTTTTAAAAACAGATTGTTGAGCCTTGCCCCCAAGTTTGTGATTTAGAATATTTTGGTTGGGCTCCAAAATTTGCTTCTCTATAAGTTTTCTGGTATTGTAAATGCTGTAGGTCTGAAAACCACTCATTGGAACCAATGGGTATAATATGAAGAATCCTGAGTCTGAATTCTGTCTCTTTCTGTAATAAGTCTGAAGTGAATTTTATCAATTTCCTTATTTTTTAAAAATAAGAACGGAGCATTAAAAGTTATCATATATTATTGTTATGTTCAATAAAACAATACACATAATGCACATAGTATAATTCTTAACACATGACAAGTGCTTAAAAGAATATTGATAATATCCCAGCCATCTTCTAACTTCTCCCAAAGTTGGTTGACCTTGAAACTCTGGAGATCTAACTATATACTTCATAGTTGGTTCTGTGTGTGGCACACATGTCCATGTGTCCGCGTGTGCAACTGAGTGGTGAAAGAAAGAGAGACTTCTGTGAAAATTTATCCAAGATAGTTTTCGCACATTTTTATCATTGTTTTATTATTGTTGTTATTTTGCTATTTTAATGAGGTTAATTAATATACTGTGAAGTCACCAAATTTTAAATAGTAAAAACCATTCTTCAGAATCCAGATTATCAGGATGACCAGTGTATATTAAACAAATGTTTCTATGAGATTTAGCATAAAAATGATAGATTCCTGCTCTTTTATTTATTTCTATCTTTCTCTAAGCATTTAGCACAGTAATCTTGAAGCAACTGGTGTTGGTTAAATATCTACTGAATTTTTAAAATTCTGCCAGATTTCTCTTCACACATAATACTCAGGCAGAGAGAAAAACTTTGTGAGAAAACAGAAACACTACATCTGAAGAGTAAAATTGTGTTGTTTTATCAGTTTTCTTCTATCTTGGTTATAATTACATTGATCTCTTAAACAAGAATATGACTATAAGATTATTTGGTTTGCTGCTTTCATCCAGATAACACATATCCAGGGACATTAAAATACAACAAATGTCTTTCCTGTACCAAATTTCTAAAAAAAAAAAAATTAAAAAATTAAAAAAACACTTTCAGAGCCAATTCATTGGCTCACACAACAACAGTATTACATAGTGACAGTAGAGTTCTATCTTGGGTTAATGTTAGACTATTTAACAACCTATGGGGTGGTAGAAATAATACTTCCGGAGACATGGAACTGCCTCATAAAAATATACCATCTTTCAAATTCTGAAAAGGAAATAGGAACAAAGTTTTATGTGATTACATCTCAATGGCAGAGTGCCAACTAACACCAATATCAGTATTATGAGTCATAATGACACAACAAACATTATTTTTTTTTTCATTTTAAAAACAAAGACAAGCATGTTTTCATTTTTTGTTTCATTTTGAGACTATAAACTTAAATCCCTCATTAAATTTTATTTGGCATGGTTCAATAAATATTTACTTTATCATCATGTTCTATGCTTTACTCCTTCTGTCTCTAAATTGTTTTCCAATTCTATCTTTTTAAAAGAATTTCTATGGTTACTAATTTAGATATTATATTTCTTTTCTTTATATTTTTTCTAAACAAACAAATTGCAATATATCCTTTTACATATTCAACAGGTATTTATTTATAACAACATGACAAATGCTAAATAGATATTGCTTTATTGAGCAAAGGGTTGATAAAATGTTTGGGAGATATATGTTCTCTTCTTAAACATCACTTTTGTGTGTTGTTGTTGTTTCTTAAAGTTTTATTTATTTTGAGAAAGAGAGAAAGAGAACCAGTTAGGGAGGGACAGAGAGAGAATACCAATCAGGTTCCATGCTGTCAGCACAGAGCCTGGCAGGGGACTCGATCCCACCACCCATGAGATCATGACCCGAGCCTAGATGGAGTCAGACGCTTAACTGACAGCCACCCAGGTGACCCGTAAACATCCCTTTTCCGGTGAAAAAAGTAATTATTCTTGAAACTTATTTTGTAAATTATTCGGTGAAAATAAAAGGAAATATATTAATGATCATGTAGTCATTTTTTCTTTAAGTAATGAATTGAGCTAGAATAGATTGAAAGAAATTCCGCTCACTATCAATTTCCCCTGTTCCCATGGACTTTCGGTATGAAATACAGTCAAATAGATTGTTGGAACTTAAAAAGTAATATTTAGTTGTGAAGAAAAAGCATAAGATTTTCAATATTTTTGGTCTCACTATGGTAAATAAAATGTAACAATTTTTATTTTTTAGAAAGTAAAATTGGGCTAATATTAATAAAGAAAATCACTTATTTATGTAGCTTACTTTGTTAAACAGACTATCAAACTGAATATTACTAAGTTGTGTGCATATTTCAAGTAACAGCAGATCATTATAAAACAAGCTTATAATTCTACAAGAGCTCTTATATTGTGAAACAAATTTTGTGGACAAAATAATAACAGCTAATAGCATTTAAGGGACTTTCCCATATAAATTTGACATTAAAAATGTACACTGTGCAATATAGAAACTACTAGCCATATATAGCTCTTTAAACTTAAATGTAAGTTAATTAAGTAAAATCAAATATTTGCTTTCTCAGTCATGTTGGTCACATTTCAAGTACTCTATTGTCACATGTGCAAAAGAAAAAAAAATATTAGGCCAGCTATGTTGTGGGTTGAATTGCATCTTCCCAAAATTCACATGTGGAAGTCCTAACATCCAGCACCTCAGAATGTGACCTTATTTAGAAATGGTCATTGCAGATAGAATTGGTGAAGATGAGATCATTAGGGGGCTCCCTCACCTGATATGACTAGTGCCTTTATAAAACGGGAACATTTGGACATAGAGACAAACACCTAGGGATAATACCAGGTGAAGATGAAGACAGAAATTTGGGTGAAGCTTCTATTAACCAAAGGACACCACAAATGGCCAGCAAACCACCAGAAGCTAGCTGAGAGACATAGAACTGATTCTCCCACACAGCCCTCAGAAGGAGCTGACCCTATTGATACCCTGATTCTGGATTTCTAGCCTCCAGAACTGTGATAATGAATTTGTGTTATTTAAGCCACCCAATCTGCGATCCATTGTTGCAGCAAAGTAAACTGGGTGAAGGGAATCTAAATATGCCACCACAGAAGACAATTAACTTTGGCATGAATATTATGAAGAGAAGTTTAGAAATAGCAAACATGGGAAGAACTCTCTGACCTCTCCTCCCCTGTCTAAATTTCTCTTTGTAAAAGCATCTCCCCCTCCTATACATGAAGAGGATGGTTCAGTCAGTGGAGATGACTCTTCTCACTGGAGAGCGCACCAACTTGAGTCTGAACAAAGCTTACTGATAATGCTCTCCCATGAGTCTTCCTTACATATTTACTTAACCACAATTTACTGTCCCTAGAAGACCAAACCATTTTGGCTTTGTCTAGTCACTTCTCCAGAATTTACTGCCTTTTGTTAAAATGCCATATAAGCCCTCAGGCCTAACAGCTTATTTTGGTTTTCACTTTTTTTCCATGAAGCCCATGTTTATGTTTTCTGTTTATCTCCTCCGTTTGTCTGTCTTTTTTCACTTTAACCCACACTTCTAGGTTACTAAATCTAAAAGGGTAGAGGAAAACTTTTCTTCTGCCAATACAAGATATCACAAATGTAAATATAACCTGAATTATTTCCATATGGCTTTTTTGTTACTTGTTTCAGCTAAAGAAGAAGGCGTGCCATTGAATGAATAAAAATGAATTGATATGATTATTTTCTTCTGTGAGATAATATTCATTATAGCCTTTCTTAATCTGAGATTTTGTTTTGTCTTATAATATTCTGCAGAGCGAAAACAAATTAGATCAGTCCTGCTAGAAGAAAATTTGTCAATGTTTGACAAACCAGTGGCTACAAGCTAATATGTCCAATATAACTGAGGTAATCATCACTGTCATTGCAGGTCTTATATTTACAAAAATATCACTTGGGGCACTATATATATATATAGTATATATATGTATATATACATATATATGTATATATATACTATATATATAACATATATATAGTATATATAGTATATATATATAGTATATATATTATATATAGTATATATAGATATTTATATATAGTATATATATATATATACTATATATATAATATATATAGTATATATATTAATATGTATATATATATATATATTATATGACTACCATTATTATCAACAATTTTCAAATGAAGAAATGAGGTCCGTGCATGTTAGTGAGTCTTACACCCCCAACTCCTACACATGAGGTTTTAATTGTTCCTTACTAGTGTCATAAAGAGAAAAAATTGAGGTGTCAGAAAGTCAGGAGGTGATCTTTTAAATTATTGGTAAATTGACGTCCGCTGACGTGGGAAATAAAAAAAAAAAAGTAGCATAAAATACAAAATATAATAAAAACTGATGTTTAAAACTTCCAATGGATTAAGCATTGTGCAAAATATGTATCTTTTGACCTTTAGTCAATAATACATGCGTTTTTCACCTGTTTCACCCTTCTATTCATCTATCTTTGCATCAAAACTGCCATCTCTTCATTATTGTAGTGTTATAAATGTCCTCAATCTTGTTGCTATTTTTTTAGTGTTCATTTATTTATTTTGAGAGAGGGAGAGAGCACACATGCGAGCTGGGGAGGGGCAGAGAGAGGCAATATCTTAAATCTTTTTTATTATACTTCCTAGAGTATAATTAAATTTTGTTAACTCTTTGTGATTACGTTTGTATTTCTAGTAGTTTCATTTATAGCTACCCTTGTCGGATTTTATACATGCTTTGCAATGTTCAGTTTGTTCAAGCTGTTCATCTAAAATTTTGTCCTTGAAATTTTATCACAGTTTTTTCTTGTTTTTAAATGATCATTTTAAAATTCTTTATTACATTAGTATGCTGCATTGAATGATTTAATTGAAATGTTAAATCAACTTTACATTCCTAGAGAAACTCATTTAGTTGTCATGTATTTTTCATTTTTTATTATTCTTTTGATATATGGCTACATTTGGCTTGCTAATATTTTGTTAAGGAGCTTTAAAAATATGTTTATGAAAAACATTGGTTTGCATTTTTCTTTCATATCTTTGACTTTTAAAAAAATTAAAAAATATATATTTTACTTTTGAGACAGCATAAACATACACGAGTGAAGGAGGGTCAGAGAGAGTAGACAGGGGATCTGAAGTAGGCTCTGTGCTGACAGCAGAAAGCCCCCCACATGGGGCTCAAACTCAGGAACCCATGTGATCATGACCTGAGCTGATGTCAGATGTCTAACCCACTGAGCGACTCAGGCACCCCTTTCTTGACTTTTTGATATCAAAGCTATTGTAGTTTCATAAAATAAGTGGAGAAGTGTTCCCTCTTTTTCTATACTCTGGTGATATTTGTGACAAATTCATATTATTTCTTTAAATTTATCAGTGAATATATCTTGTCTAGAGGTACTTGTTTGTTCTCATTGAGAAGTTTTCTAAGATTCTATTTTCAAAAAAATATAAAATTAGCATAGTGTTCTATTTCCTTTTGACTTGATTTTAGTGAGTTGCATTTTCCAGGAGATTTTCCATTTCACCCAAAGTTTCAAATTTATTGAAATATGATTATGATATCTTTTTATGATAGTTTTAAATAACTTTGTATTTCTAAATATAACCCAAACAGAAAAAAAAATAAGACAAATGTAGTTTATATCTTATTATTAAGCAACTACTCTTTATAATCTTCACAATTTATAACATTTTTTAGTGCCTCTGGTCATAGAACAGTGATATTATTATTAACTTGTTAAAATATCTACAAAGGAGTACAGAGTTAATCTGGGAAGAACATTACAGGAATATTCAAAGGTTGGAATGGTCATGATTGGTGGGTGTTTTCACAGAGGAGACTATGGAGACCATTAACTGGAATGAGAGGTTGTGTTGAAAGAAAACTTAGCTGTGTAAATTGGAAAGAGAGTTTAGAAAACAATGAAGTTCTAGTTTCTTGATTTTCAATTATGTAAGATATTTAATATTTTAAATCTGTTGTTGTCTAACAAATATAGCCTTTATGAAGATAGTCCTTTCTTCCTTTCTTCCTTTCACTTGTTGTATGGTATCATAATCTCTAGTTGAAAAAAGCAATGGAAACTGTTTGAAGGTAATACATTATAGGTATCAATATTATTTTGAGTAGACTTCTTTAATTGCAGTGTGTAAAACAACTTATTTTGCCCAATCAAGTTCATGCTATGTGAATTATGTACATGATTAGTAAACAATGACATTAACTCAACTAAACAGATGTGTATACCTGTAATAGACACCTTTTAACCACTAATCTTTGCAAGAGCTATCTGATCAGTGTCTTTTTTTTTTTTATTGTTTATTTATTTTTGAGAGAGAGAAGGAGAGCGAGTGTGAGTGAGGGAGGGGTAGAGAAAGGAGAGGGAAGATCCGAAGCGGGCCCCATACTGGCGGCAGAGAGCCCAATGACAGCTGGAACTCACAAACCAAGAGATCATGACCTGAGTGGAAGTCAGGCTTAACTGACTGAGCCACAGAGGCGCCCCCTGAGCAGTGTTTTAAAGTGGTTATGATGTTAATCTGTGAGAACATACAGGCACAGATGCAGATCTTGTTTCTGTCATTTATTTCCAGTGATACCTCAGATATTTTTCTGCTTCAGTGTAGCCATATGTAAAATTCAGATAATAATATGTCACAGGTTTGTGGTGATATGAATAACCACATCTACTCTTTATTGATCTTACTATGCATTTGAGGCTCCACTAAATTATTTACATATACCAGTCCACATAAAGTACATTATGACTTAAGTTGTTACTCTGGAAAGAAATGAAGACACTAGACTTATGATATAACTAGTTTTATTTTGGTTCTTCTATTTCTCATTGGATTAAATAGTGATAGAAAAAAAAATTACAGACAAGAAAAGGTATTCCAGTCCACTGGAATGCAGAGAATGTAAATGGGGCCAGTTATTTTAACTCATCAGACAGAAGGGAAGTAGCTAAAATTAGAGAAGCTATTGAATAAATTTAAAGGTATAGAAATACTAAGGAATTGGATTTTAATACCAAAATATTATCATTATCACAGTTCAAAAAATTCCAGAGTCTTTGTGGTACTTTGACTTACAGTATTTTATAAAACACATTTGCCATTATATGCACAAAATTGATGCCTAATGCTTTATTTGCAAGGATATAAATAAGAGAAAATAACCCATACTAACCTTCACAGACTTTAAATAGTGTGTGTGTGTGTGTGTGTGTGTGTGTGTGTGTGTTTGTGTATCTGTAAAGCAGGCATTTTGCTTTTAGAAAATTTCTGCTTCTTTGCATTAACAATAAGGGTTAACTTAAGGGTAGTTTCATCATCCAGGAGCAAACAAAACCTGAATGAGTTATTGAGTTATTCCAGACTGAAACAATGTAAATGTACAGCAAAGAATTTAGTGAACCTTTAGGGCTATATACCTGAAGCACTCATAAGATCAGAATTGAACCCACAAATAGCCAGGTTATTTAACTATACCGTCACATTTTCATTGCCTTCTTTTGTTTTTCTTTCCCCAAAAACAACAACAAAAATGGATGTAAAAGCATTTATAAGCCAGAAGTGTGGATGTGGTACCTAAAAAATTATTTTTGAATTTCTATGAAACTAAAGAAGAATGCTCCAAAGCTGAATATTCTTAATATTTATTTAATGATAGAAGACAAATGAGAAATGAGTGTAAAAAAAAGTCAGGTTTTAAGCTAGCTTACAGAAACTGCTTGGCAATGTTTAACTTTACTTGATTCTTGTGATCCTGTATAACAGCAATAAACTGTCTCACTCTGTTATGTTCAGGAAGCTACTTATTGCAAAAACTATCCTTCCGCATATAAACTAGGTAAGAATATGCTCCCTATGACAAGGTCATACACAGACCCTCCATATTCTCATTTTTTGTCTTTTAAGAATAGTTCAATCTTTTGCCTGGTGTTCTCAATGGGAACCAGAGTGCTTGTTAACCAAGTGTTGGACAAGCATCTCTGTTCCCCTCATTCCCCTGAACGTTAACCCACCCACACAGTCTGAGTCAGTATACAACCCCTCCTTAAGCTTCTCCAAGACTTGATTGGCATCAGGGCAAAACATACTCTGATCTACTGTCCTATCACTACCACCTCTATCCATTCATTCCCTCACCCCACTCCTCCACTCCCTGCTTTTGTTTTGTTTTGTTTGTTTTGTCTTGTTCACTCTTCCCTATAAAAGAAAATCTACTTTCTGCCTAACTTCTCAGACATTCACAGATCTCATGGCTGGTGCTTTCTCCTTTTGGTAATAGTCTTCCTGTCTCAACTTGGTAGTCCATTTTCTGCTCTTGGCAACAATCTCTTGACATAAAGTCTCTCCTTATCTAAATCCTGATTTGTTTTTTATTTGACATAGTTCAGAGTAAATATGACACATATAAAAAACAACCTTGTCAGTCCTGATTTTGAAATGAATGAATGAATAAATGACTGAATAATAGATGATGGTGATAAATGATAGGTGTGGGAGCTCATAGAGGCTGGTTGGCTAGGATTTCAGTAAGAAATATTTGCAGCCTAGGGAAAGGCTGGTTGAGAGGCAGCAAAGCAGACCAAGAAAACCGGGTCTCCTTTGAAATGTTAAGACTGACAACAGCTTGACTCTGACTGTGGATCAATGTTTTCCCACTCTGTAAACACTTAATCTAAAAGTAGTAAAACAACTCCCTCCCTATGACGTATACACTGCCCCCGTGACATATGCCTGCACTTCAGTACCCTGATTGTAATGTTCCTGGATAATCTATGAGTATCCTTTTTTTCCTGCATCTGAAACTACACTTTCCCTTTCATTGCACCCCTTGAAATGTACTGATAAGATTCTCAATAAAAACTGGAGAAGAGCTTTGCTAGGGGTCATTGCCACTAGAGCACTTGGTCCCCTCCTTTTCCTTTCTCCAATTCAAGAGTCTGGAGTAATCTCTCATCCACCGCCCAGGGTTTGTTGGTCAAACTCGACAGATAGGCAGATACCAGGTAAAGAAAGAAAGAAGGAAGGAAGGAAGGAAGGAAGGAAGGAAGGAAGGAAGGAAGGTTGTCATCCCTACTCTAACATCTATTGTTTAAACCAAAACCAAAGCAAGCACAAATCACTATAACTACTAGTATCTCTATTGTTTTTTGCTTTCCCTGTATGTGCCCTCACACACCTTCACTCAACATTGACACCTTTGACCATAGAGTCAAGGTAAAAACATTCATAAAACATTCATAAGAATGGAAGAATGAACTGTTTAAAAGGCTTATTTTATCTTGGTTCTACTATGGTTATTCTATTCTTATTTTTCATTTTTGGAAGCAAATAACTTTCATGAGAGTAAATATGTAGGAAGTCTAGGCAAACCCTTGACAAATATGATAGCTATTAATGAAAAATAATCTGTCAAGCATGAAAACTTTCATTAGTGGTCATTTTAATGGCACCATATTTGAATAGTTCTTTAAATAAGGTAGTATAAAAACATAACATATTTAAATAGTATTTATAAAATAACTTTCATAATTATCCTTTCACTCTCCAAAAAGTCTTAGCATATAGAAATTATATTATGTCTGCTCTTTATCAGTCAAGAAAAGATTAGTGAAGCTAAATTAGTGTTTCACATTCACATAGATAAGTTTCAGGTTCTTCCAGTCAATATATTTGTTTTCTGTCTTAGAAAGAAAGAGTATTCTATGCCTTGCACCTAGGTGTTTGTGAAATGAATTTTTATTTTTCACTTTTTTTTTATTGCATGGGTTGCTAGAGAAATCAAAGTTGAACCAACACTCTATTTATTTGCAGTAACTATCCATAACCTAATTGTTTGCTCCTCTCTCTACCTTGGCTCTGCTGCTTTCAGGAAGACTCCTTGTTTTATTTTTCTTTTTTCTATAATAGGTGAGGATAGTTTAGTGAATGCACAAAATGATATTTACTATAATTACTTTTCAAGAATTTTTCGTTAGTGAGAGAGCAAACTTTTTCACAGTGTTGTTATTAAGGCAGTCTTTATTGAATGGGACCTCTTCCTCTTGCAACTCTCCAACCACTCATTCATCATGTCTTTTTAAAAGCCTCGTTTAAAGTCTTTCTATAAAAATGGATGAGATACTGATGTAAAGACAAGCAGAAAGTCTTTCTCGTTAGAACATCTCATCTGGCATTCTGGTTCATCCACTTATTACCTAAGGGGCTTTTAATGAACCATCTAATCTCTCTCTCTCTCTTAAACTTGGTTCTCTTGTCTTGAAATGGGGCTATGAAATAATCACTACTTCAAAGAAATTTAGTAAATATAAAATGAAAGCATAAGCAAAAGTACTGTTTCAAATGTCATGTACTACATAAATGCTAGTTATGTTTACTGTACTTTATTTTTTTTTTATTTTTTTTTAACATTTATTTATTTTTGAGACAGAGAGAGACAGAGCATGAACGGGGGAGGGGCAGAGAGAGAGGGAGACACAGAATCCGAAGTGGGCTCCAGGCTCTGAGCTGTCAGCACAGAGCCTGATGCGGGGCTTGAACTCACGGACCATGAGATCATGACCTGAGCCGAAGTCGGACACTTAACCGACTGAGCCATCCAGGCGCCCCGTTTATTGTACTTTAAACAGCTCAAGAGAAGTTTCTCCAGCAATGTAATCTTCTAACTATATTTTGTTCTAACCATATTCTAACTGTATTTTGTTTCCATAAAGTGAATGTATAATGTAAAAACAGAAAATGTATTGATTAGATACCCATATATCTATATTCTCTTAATAATTTTTCACATGAAGGTAATGAGTGTGTGTGTGTGTGTGTGTGTGTGTGTGTGTGTATGTGTGTGTGCATGTAGAGGGTAGGAGCAGGCTTTTCAAAGTCCACGCCCAGAGTAAAGTCACTAGGCATTATGAACCGTAATTTTGTACGCTGGCACTTTGGTTCTGGTACTTGGACTTAAACATTTTCAGTGGACTTTAAGCAGGATTATTTAAATGATTTTTAAGCTGTCAGGGCTCTGATGTGATTTCCTTCTTAAGCAATTCGGCTCCTATTATAGGTTACTCTGTTTTATAGTGGGCATTTGGAAACCTATGACTGCATTTCATATTCTAATTTACACCCATTGCACGTACTGTATGGTTTTAACTGACTTGCTTTAGAAAGATCCCAGGAGTTGCTAGGAAACCTCTCTGTTCTTTTCACTTTTCATATAGCATTAGTGTTTCAAATGATAAGGCTGTACCTGTGGGTACAGGAGGATTTAATAGAATCAAACAGTGACAGCAAGGCTATAGCATAGATAACCACCCTCTCAAAGTTTCTTGCTCTTCATATAGATAATAAGGTATAACACCAGTAAAAAAAAAAAGAAAAATAAATGTTTTCTTTAAATGCAAAGTATTTAAGAAATATAATTTCTTTAAGTAACAAGAGAATATATATATACACATATATGAATATTATATATATATATATATATATATATATATATATATATAGTGTTCTGATTCTTTATATTTTGGTTTTCTCTTAGATCTCTTCAGTGCTATGAGACAAATGACAGTCAAGAAAAAGATGACTAAGAACTTCTAGAGTTTTAAACTAATCTTCCTGGTGAAAATATCTGTCATTCTCACACTTGGTGTATGGACCCTATTTATATATATTCTGTTATTTTGTAGAATTTTCTTAAATAGGCAATTGTTAAAGTAGCACAATGGACCATTCTAACTCATCAAAGACCAGATAAGTTATCAGGTCAATCTGCTGTTATTACTTCTTAGCATTCTTCCTTATGTGGAATTTTTTTCTGTCACTTTAAGTAAGTAAACATAGCACTGAGAAAAAGATTTGAAAAAAAATTTCAAATAAAGAGATAGTGATAGAAGAGGTGATTACTACACTATCATTTCTATTCTTCATTAGAATAAACAATGAACTTTTTTTCATATTTTTCAGTTTGAGAAAGTTAACGTTTTTCCACCTTGTTCAAGATATGAATGTGTGTGTATACATCAGATAGAAAAACTAGTTCAATCAGGACGATTTTCTAGAATAACATTTCATAATGGCATGATTTTCTTAAACTACTGTATTGGTTCTTTTCAATAACTTCAAATGGCATTTTTAAAGGTTAACTGCAAAGAGCCTGCTAAATCTATTCCTATTTCAAATCTTGTATTATTTTCCCATGGACGTTTCAGTCTTTGTTATACTGTCGAGGCTGCTCGTCTGTGATTACATTGCGCTGAGCTGTGTAAGAGTCAACTCATTATCCCAAACAATAGTTAATGCAGCAATTCTGAAACACAATGTTATTGCATGATTCTGGACTTAAAGAAAATATTTATCTGTTCTTAAATATGCTGGTACAGATACTAGTATTGTCTTCTTAGTTGGGGAAACATATTCATTAAAAGGTAGATTCAGTTTTGTAATGGGTTGGCCAATGTTCTGAGCTTATTGTGTCTAAGATCAATGTTTCAATCATAAAATTGTATCCTGAACAATAAGGGGACACAGCAAAATTACATAATTGTTTAGAAGTTGGGTTAAAATGGGAAGCAAAAATTCTATTCTATCAAAGATGAAAAATAAGCAGATTGATAGCTCATGTGCTTATGTAGCTTATTTTAGCTGGCTTATATTAATATATGGGAATAAACTTAGAAAAATATTTGCAATAGTTTTCAGTTATTTATGAAATTATTGCCACTTAACAGGATGCAAATATATTCAAGGCTCTTGCAGATACTAATATACAATAGATTACAATCTTAAAAAAAAATGTGTCCTGGCTGTAAGTCATAACCATTGCTTGGTTATCCATTCAACTAAATGGCTGAAATAAAGATATACAGACTCTATTACAGTGTTGATCTCTTTCCTAAAGACTTGACTTCTTCATTGTAATTAAAATTTTTAGTGTGAGCATATAAAATACCCAAGTGGTGTGGAATGATGTGGGAGTTACCTATTTAAAAAATTTAAAAAATAACTGCATAAGTAAAACCTTTTTATTGTAAATTTTAAAAATACATTACTATATTTTCTGCGTTAGTAATTACAATAAGATACAACATAGAGAATTAATTAAGACTGTCTGTTTTTTTGTATTTTTTAACCCCAACTAGTTTGAGGGTCTTCTTTGGCAAGTTACTTAAACTCTCTGTGCTCATTTTCCCTGTCTACAAAGTAGAGATAATAATTGTAGGGGCGCCTGGGTGGCGCAGTCGGTTAAGCGTCCGGCTTCAGCCAGGTCACGATCTCGCGGTCCGGGAGTTCGAGCCCCGCGTCAGGCTCTGGGCTGATGGCTCAGAGCCTGGAGCCTGTTTCCGATTCTGTGTCTCCCTCTCTCTGTGCCCCTCGCCCGTTCATGCTCTGTCTCTCTCTGTCCCAAAAATAAATAAACGTTGAAAAAAAAAAAAAATTTTAAAAAATTAAAAAAAAAAATAATTGTAAATACCTTATAGAATCATTCTGAAGACTAAGTATGGTAAAATCTTGGTTGGCAAGCATAATTTGTTCCAGAAACATGCTTGTAATCCAAAGCACTCATATATCAAACTGAATTTCAAGAACCATTCGCTCAGTTGTGATCATGTGACATTCGGCCTCACATACTACCTGTATTGCAAGAAATCACTCATTTATCGAGTTAAAATTCATTAGAAATGTTTGCTTGTCTTGTGGAACACTCGCAGAACAAGTTACTCACAATCCAAGGTTTTACTGTATTTTCTAAAAATATTTAGAATAGAACCTGGCACATAGGACATATTACATAAGTGTTTGTTAAAAAGTAAATAAATAAAGGCTTAAAATATACACATATATCATATGCTTGGATAGAAAATATTGTTATAATCCACGTGAAAGAGGATCATAGCTTGGCTAGGAATGTCAGTGGTATAGATGAAAATAAACCATCATATGAAAAAGACATGAGGAGGCCTTTGGTTCTGAAAGATAAATACTTGATTAGACTTGGCATGACTCTAAAAATGGCAGGAACATTTGCAGATACAAATTGATAAAAATAAAACTGGCCTGGCTAACCTGACCTCTGTTTTACATTTGAAGTAACTGAAACAGAGAAAAGATGTCCTGCAAGCCATAGGATGTTTAGCTCTAGAGCTCAGAAAAAGGAAGCCTGTACTAAAGACACGAATTCGGACTCCATCTTTATATGTGGTCATCTTTGTAACTATCAGCATGGAAAAGATCACCCAAGGGAAAAAAAAAAAAAAAAAGGAGAGAGAAGAGGGCCTAGAACCAAACAGAGAAAAAAAAAAAAAGCAACGTATAATGTCTGTGTAGAGCAGGAAAATCATTCAAAGAAGAGGAGACTGCCTGGAGAAGTGAAAGAAAACTGGGAGACTGTTGCGATTTAGAAGCAAAGGAAAAGAATGTTTCAAGAAGCTCAGCAGTATCCAACGACGCTGGAAAAATTATGATGTGAAAATTAAAATCTCCTTTAAATTTAGTGATGTGGAGTTAATTGGAAACATGATCAAGAGCCATTATTCTGTTTGAGTAGTAGGAGTGAAAGCCAACACTAAATTTGGTGATGGAGAGAACTGAAGTAGAGGAAGCAGGCATGCTGAGCATTGACCATATGTTTCAAGAGTTTGGCTGCTGATCCAAATATTGTAGCTATAGAGTGGGTACTCCAGGGGGAAAATATAGATCAAAATAATCAATATCTGGAATCTGAATTTTTTTTTAATTCCACATCTTTATTATCTTTAAACTGGTCCATTTGTAGACTAGGTGATAAATGGAATACATTGCCTACATCCTTCCTTGAAGATAAATTAACGAATCAAAGTTCATTTAACTTATACAAAGTTATTTCCTTGCTCTCCATAATATTTCTTTGTAATCTTTATATATCTGAGATAAACAGAACTAAATAATTGTTTAAATTATCAACATTGGTAATGCCCGATTCTACTCTTAGAATCATGGCCCATACATTCTATAATAATTGCATTAAATTCAATAAAAAGATAATAAGAATAAAGAGCTCTCATGATTTGAAGAAATGGTATTGACTACTTTCATGTATTTTACCTCAAAGTTTGCAAATTTATCCTTCTTAAGTAAAAATGCTGCCAAAAGAAGATGGTTTATAACTTGTCCCCAGTACTTAGAGGTTTGGATAAAGGCAACATGTAAAAATGAAACTTTGATCTTACAATGATGATGAATGTATTTGAGAACTCTCTTTTATTTTATTTATTTATTTTTTTTTTCGTTTTTTTATTTATTTTTGGGACAGAGAGAGACAGAGCGTGAACGGGGGAGGGGCAGAGAGAGAGGGAGACACAGAATCGGAAACAGGCTCCAGGCTCCGAGCCATCAGCCCAGAGCCCGACGCGGGGCTCGAACTCACGGACCGCGAGATCGTGACCTGGCTGAAGTCGGACGCCTAACCGACTGAGCCACCCAGGCGCCCCTGAGAACTCTCTTTTAATAGTGCATCCTGAATAACAATATTTGGCCACACAGTTGAATCGGCGAGTAAAAACAACAGGCAGGCAGGCAGGTAATTTTATCAAGCATTATAGATTTCTTTACAGTAAATTTATTAATACCTAAAAATAGTTTTGCTTTCAGAGAATTTCATAATTGTGCTTGAAACCCGGGGTTATCTTGTAAAAATCCCTTGCTTTTACATTCTTCACAAGTGTCTGATGCTATGCCTTTCTCTGGCATCAAGGCAGATTAGCTGGAATACAATTTGCATAGCAATGGAATCCATCAAGATGCCAGTCAATTTTCTATATGCTTCTGAATATAGGAAACAGCTTTGCTTTATTTCCTCAATGTTGTTTTATGGAGAGAAATGTTTATTTTTCCCTTGCATGTAATTTAAAATCAGAAAGCCCATGCAGGTTCCTATTAGTCATTTTTATCCTAGAAGTCAATGAAAAAGGCAAAGTGTAAGTTGTGTCTCTTTCTGGCATCACATATATCCCAACCTTGGTTTTTCCTTAAGCAATTATTTCTTAAAACACTTCTTGAAGGAATAAGGTGCTACCATGATGGTTGTGTCATTTATTATCCGTAAACCTTAGAGAATTGCTTAATATTTTGAAGCTCTAGACACCTCATCATATAAATAGAATATTATTAGTACTGACCCAACACTACTGGTATATTGCAGGGAATTGAATGAATTATTGTATTTAAAGTGTTTAGAGATAATAGTCTGTAATAGAAAGCTATTAATATTTCATTGTTATGTTTTTGTTGTTAAAAAAAAAACTTAAGCTCCAATGTTCAGCATAGAAAGAAGATTCTGGAAAACTCATTTTGGAAAGTAATTGCTATATGGCAGACAATAAAAGAAATATCCTAATTATTACTACTACAAAAAGCGTTGCATCATTGACAACTGTTACTTTAAAAAATAACAATTGCTACTTGAATAATTTTAGTATTTAATAACTATGAATAATGTAGAGATTATTATATCTTATGGTATTACAATAACATTATCTGTATTTATTATATATTATTGTTATGGCTTATATTTTTAACATGCCAAATACCAATGTTACTAAATGACAGAGCAAGTGAGTTCATTCTAAATATTTTACTCTAAAAATCCAATTCCTACTTGTTAATTACATTGCAGTAGGAATGAGAAAAGACATACAAATATGACTCAAAATATTTTAGAAGGTATATTCAACATGATGTGGGGTCTATATGGAAGACAGGGATGGGGTAAATAAGCTGTAGATTCTAGTCTTCAAGAGACCAATTGCTTTTTCCATCCCACCTCTTTGGTGAGTAGAGCATTGTCTCTGTGTCTTGTGGGCTTGTCTGTCCTATACTTTTAATTCAGGCAATACTCTCTATCAGTCATGCCAGAATTCCTTGACTGGCTTCTGTTCTATCCTATCTATTCTCCAATATCATCTCCTCTGGTCCCTGACTATTGGCTCCACGTTCATTTGTAGGACACACCTGGTATCTGGAATACATTCGCTATGTTCCTGTTCTTGGCTTGCTGACAGTAACTTTATTTTCAGCAGTGCTATTAGCTTTTTTCTTTTTAAACTAACACCAATAATATCGTACATTTCCCTAATAACATTTCCCTTCTTTTCTCATTGAAGCAATAGAAGCAACCAGAAGATTATCTTCTGGCCACCAAATTTACTATGCTCCCTGGACTCTTCCCTTGAAAGCTGGACTTCACGAATTGTCTTCACCCAATTTATGGCATTCTTCAGCCCCTGCACTCCTTATCTCCTGTCCTTCTGTCCACTTAAGGAATGTATTCCTGCGGATATCTCTCTCCCTCATCCATTAAAAATACACATTAAACATATATTAAAGAAAACAGAAGGCCTCTGCTTGTTTAAAATAAACAACAAAACACTCCTTTGATCCTCCAGCTTTTGCCTCCACCCTCTTTGGAGGGCAGAAGGATGCCCTCCTGGCCCGGCCTAAGATGTCCACGTCCTAATCCCTGGACCCTGTGGATGTGTTACCAGACCTGACAAAAGAACATCTTGCAGATGTGATTAAGTTAATAATTTTCAACTCTGAAGATCATCCTGAATTATCTGAGTGGTCCTGATGCAAGTAAATAAGAAATGCAAGAGAGAGGCACAAGAATCAAGGAAGGAAATGAGAGTGTGGAAGCATGGGCACTAACAGGGACAAAAGGGCCATGAGAGGAGGACCATAGGTAGCCTCTAGAAGCTGGAAAAGACATGGAAGCAGATTCTCCCCTAAAGCATCCAGAAGGGATACAGTTCTATCGACTCCTTGATTTGAATCCAGTGAAAGCCACTTAGACTTCTGGCCTCCAAGACGGGAAGATAATAAATTTGCGTTGTTTGAAGTCGCTAAATTTGTGGTGATTTGTTACCTCAGCAATAGGACAAGAATACAACCTCCATTCCCCCTTGAACCCAGCCCTGTCAGGGTTTCCTCTTCGCAACTGGAGAGAAAATATTCTCTTCAAGGTAATCAAAGTCACCGTGCCCAACCTTTCAGCAGTTTTTGACATCAAGGTTTGTTTGGACATATTTTTCATATTCTTCGATTATCAGCTCACATTCCTTTATCCTTTGTAAAATCTTTTAGGTCGGTTTCTACAATGTGTTCTTTGAGAAAGGAGGAGTGTGTTATTTCTGTTGGGCCCTTGCCTAGAGCCTGATGGTATAAACCACCCTATGAAAAATGTTAATGTCAATTCTCAACTTGAGACTTCATACCACAAAAAGAATTCAGACACCCACTGAGTGAACACTGGTGTGCAGTTAGGATTTACTCAAGGAGGCTGTTATTACCCTGCTTTACTCAGAACAAAATTGAGACAGTAACGTCTCTTTTTGAGGGACTTTTTCCCCCCCGAGTTCAGACATTGGAGTCCTGATATGATATGGGGCTCTGTGATTCCATTTTCCACCCAGATCAGTCCAAATTTTTGGCTCTTCTACTTGTACATAGGTGGCTGTTCAAGTCCAGGCTCCAAGGCCACCAGTGAAGAGAAGAATATTTTGAAGAAAGACACCAGCTCCGGTGTTAGCTTATGTTTGTGGAATGTGGTTCTCTTGTCATTTTTGGCATCTGGTTGTTTCCCTAACATTACCACCTGCTCTGTTTTGCCTTAAAAACAACTTCGTTGAAAATATTACGTCCATCACTCATAAGAATCTATACTGGGAACATTTTCTCTGTACATCTAGTGTGCCATCTCCCGGAAATAGAAAACCCTTACTTCTTTAAACATTTATACACTTGGCTATAAAGATACCACATGCTTTGATTTTCTATTGCATTTGTGTTCCTTCTCGATCTCCTCTGTTGGCTTCTCTTTTTCTTTCCAATTATTTGAAGTCTGAATAAACTAGGATTTACTACTAGGACATCTATTCTTATCTATATACTCCTATGCATTTTTGCTCATGAAGTTTTATTTTTATTAAATGTTTATTTATTTATTTTGAGAGAGAGAGCACAAGTGGGGGAGGGCAGAGAGGGAGAATCCCAAGCAGGCTCCACGCTGACAGCACAGAGCCCAGCACAGAGCACAATCTCACAAGCAGCAAGATCATGACCTGAGCCTAAACCAATAGTCAGACGCTTAAACGATTGAGTCACCCAGGCGCCCCTGTTCTTGTAGTTTAAAATGTAATTATGTAGGGGCGCCTGGGTGGCTCAGTCGGTTGGGCGTCCGACTTCAGCTCAGGTCACGATCTCGCGGTCCATGAGTTTGAGCCCTGCATCCGGCTCTGGGCTGATGGCTCAGAGCCTGGAGCCTGCTTCTGATTCTGTGTCTCCCTCTCTCTGCCCTCCCCCGTTCATGCTCTGTCTCTCTCTGTCTCAAAAATAAACAAACGTTAAAAAAAATAAAAAAATAAAATAAAATGTAATTATGTTGATAACTTTGAAGTCTGCAGTCCAGAGTTTGTCTCTAAGTTCTTAATTCTAATATATAACAACCGGTTCAAAAAATATACTTGGATAACTGATAGGTATCTCAAAATTAATATATCCCAAACAAACAAATAAAAAATCTCCTGTCCAAACTATTTTTACCAATCCCCAATGATTACCTTCTCAATAATATTGCCACCGGGATGCCTGGGTGGCTCAGTTGGTTAAGTGACCGGCTTTGGCTCAGGTGATGATCTCACGGTCCATGGGTTCAAGCCCCTGATCGGGCTCTGTGCTGACAGCTCAGAGCCTGGAGCTGGTTTGGGTTATATGTCTCCCTCTCTCTCTGCCCCTCCCCTGCTCACACACTGTCTCTCTCTCAAAAATAAATAAATGTTCAAAAATTTTTTTAAAAAATAATATTGCCACCATTCTCTCTGTTGCTCAGGGGAATGTATATCACAGACTCTTCTTTTTCCCTCATAGACCACATAAGATTTTTTATCAAATTCTCAAGTCCAACCACTCTTCACCACCTTACATTGCCCTCACTTTCCTAATTCAAGTTATTATTCCCTCTTACTTGGTTTAGTGTAGTATCTCAAATCATCTCCTTGTGCCAACACAGTTGCCCAGAAATTGATGTATACCTATAAAAATGTTAATATGAATGTTTGACTTGAGATTTATTTTTAATTTAACACATCACCCCTACCTGCCCAAATGTTTTCAATAGGTTTCATAATACCCAAAACAAAATCAAAAGACACACAGGGTCTGAATGAATGCCTAACTCAACCCCTTGTTGCTCAACTCCTATTACCCTGCCCATCTCCAATCTGGCTCTAGCCACACTTACTTTTTACTTATTCCTCAATATATTAAGCTCTTACCCCCAAACCTTTTCTGCACTTCCTGTTGTTTCTCCCTGAAATACTCAATCCTCTGTTATCAGCCATACCTTATTTATTTACCATATTCTTGTGCTTCCTGAAATGTCCATTCTCCAGCGAAGTTCTCGTGATAGCACCATTTAAAAAAAAATGTGTTGTGGAGAATTTCAAACGTTTATAAAAGTGAGAGAGTGGTTTAGTAAACCACTGTCAGGGAGGAAAAACTTATTCTGCCCTTTAAGACTCTTATGGCTGGACTAAGAATCAAACTGATATGAAAGAGAGTAACAGGAGAAAACCAAATTTAATAGCCTATCCACAGAGACATAAAGTTCCAAAGACAGTGAGGCGATATGATGCATAAGAGCAAAGGGGAGGGTTAAAGGTCTGAGGATACAAAAGGGAGAAAGGCTAGAGGAGCCAAGATGGCAGAACAGCATGGAAGCTTTTTGTGTGTCCTGCGTCCATGAAATACAGCCAGACCAACACTAAGCCATCCTGCACACCTAGAAAACTGACTGGAGGATTAACACGTCAATCTGCACAACCTGAACCACAGAATTCAGCAGGTACATGGCGCAGAGAGGTGAACTTGGGGAGAGAGAAGCCGGCAGCAGGCAGGGCCTTTGCAGGCGGAGAAAGGACGGAGACTGGGGCGGGGGAGAATATGGGAAAAGCACCCCTCCCCAAAAGCAGCTGGAGAGAAAGTGGAAAATTGGAAATAGACTCAGGGACTAAACTAAAAAGGGAGAAAAGAGAAAGGAGAGGGTTTAAATTCCATTAAGACTGTAAACAAGGGGAGCACAAAGGCTGCAACTCCGCAGCTACATACCTGGTGGTGCTCTGGTGGGAAGGGCAAATCCCCAGGAACAGAGTGG
Source organism: Puma concolor (assembly GCF_028749965.1). Classification (NCBI taxonomy): domain Eukaryota; kingdom Metazoa; phylum Chordata; class Mammalia; order Carnivora; family Felidae; genus Puma; species Puma concolor. The sequence continues at coordinate 92,769,979 of NC_141670.1, forward strand.
GGTCCAGGAGGTTCTCGGGCCACACGGAGAAAACAGTTCCACTGTTGGAAGGACATTTGGTAGAGACTGTTGAAGGCACCTGGTCCCAGCACACCGCAGAAAACCGCCACATTCACTGGTGCTGGAACAAGGCTGTTAAGGGTGAAGCCTGGTGTCAGATGTGTGTTGTGATTTTCCATGATCCCTGAAACGCTGCTGCTACACTACCTTGCAAACTTTTTCTGGGGTGGGCTGGCACCTGGCCGCAGTCTTGGGGCACGGGCAGCAGCAGGGTTCAGCAACGGTTCCTGGGTGCAGCCAACATTCGGCCACTGCTCATTCAGCCATTGCTCGGTGAGACCCTCCCACAGAGGGAGGGAGTGGGTCAAAGCCGCAGTCTTTCGGAAGAGACCCCGGAAAACAGCCACATCTGAGACAAAACTTGGGAGAAAGGCACTGCCTGGGGCCTGGTCACGGAGAGTGGAAAAGCAGGGAATGGACGAGAGCTGAAGGAGGACCGGTGAGCGACTGCTGATCTGGGAGAACAGACTGGGTGGCTGGGTGGGACCATTTTTCACCGCTCCAGCGCATGCGCATGCGCACTGAGGAGCACCTCAACAATCCACCTCAGTAGGATAGCGGCGCCATCTAGGGGAGAGCAGAGCTGTTACACCGAGCCCTGTCCAACTGGGCCAACTTCGCTCTCCAAGAACACAAACCTCATCACCGGCTTAATTTATGGACTATAAAGAGATACATGGAATGACCTCCAAGGGAAAATGAAGCAATTTTAGTCATACTTCAACCTGTTAGCAGATTCATCTATTCATTTTTTTCTCTCTCTTTTTCCTTTTTCTCTTTTACAATTCTTTTCTTTTTCTTGAATACAGAAAGAGAAAAACTCATTTTTATTTTCAATTTTTATTAAAAATATCTGTCTTTAATTTTTATTACTATATTTTTTACTTTTGTGTAAATTTTTTTCAAATTCTACTTTACTTCCATCATTTTATTTTAGTCTACTTCAGTGTACTCACCTTTACAAATTTTCAAACAATTTCCTTTTTTTCTTTCTTTTTCTTTTTTTCTCTTTTTCATTTCTTTTCTTTTTCTTGAATGCAGAAAGAGAAAACTTCATTTTTACTTTCAATTTCTTTTAAAAATATTTTATTTATTTTTTATTACTATACTTTTTGCTTTTATGTAAATTTTTTCAAATTCTAACTTACTCCCATCATTTTATTTCAGTCTACTACAGTGTAGTCACTTTTTCAAATTTTCAGAGGATTTTTTCTTTTTTTTATCTTTTTTCCCCTTTTTCGTTTCTTTCCTTTTCTTAAATACAGAAAATGAAAAAATTCATATTTCTTTTTAATTTTTATTAAAAATATTTTTACATAATTTTTCCTACTATATTCTCTACCTTTGTGTATTTTAGTCTCCTTTAGTGTATTCATTTTTCCAAGTTCTCAAACAATTTCCTTTTTTTTTCTCTCCTCCACCTTTTTTTTTGCTTGTTTGTTTCTCTAATCTGTCAAACCACTTTCTACACCCAGACACCCAGACCAAAACACACCTATGATCTAACATCATCTATTCGATTTTTGTGTGGGTGTGTTTTATTTTTAATTTTAATTTTTTTTAATTTTAATTTTTTTAATTTCAATTTTTCTACCTAATTAATTCATTTTCTCCCTTCAAAATGACAAAACGAAGGGATTCACCCCAAAAGAAAGAGCACAAAGAAACAACATCCAGGGATTAAACCAACACAGACACAAGCAAGATGTCTGAACCAGAATTTAGAGTCATGATAAGAATACTAGCAGGAGTCGAAAATAGGTTAGAATCCCTTTCTACAGAGATAAAAGAAGTAAAAAATAGCCAGAATGAAATGAAAAATGTTATAACTGAGCTGTAATCATGGATAGATGCAGCAGCGGCAAGGATGGACAAGGCAGAACAGAGAATCAGCGATATAGAGGACAAACTTACAGAGAATAATGAAGCAGAAAAAAAGAGGGAGATTAAAGCAAAAGAGCACGATTTAAGAATTAGAGAAATCAATGACTCATTAAAAAGGAACAACATCAGGGGCGCCTGGGTGGCGCAGTCGGTTAAGCGTCCGACTTCAGCCAGGTCACGATCTCACGGTCCGTGAGTTCGAGCCCCGCATCAGGCTCTGGGCTGATGGCTCAGAGCCTGGAGCCTGTTTCTGATTCTGTGTCTCCCTCTCTCTCTGCCCCTCCCCCGTTCATACTCTGTCTCTGTCTGTCCCATAAATAAATAAAAACGTTGAAAAAAAAATAAAAAAAAAAAAAAGGAACAACATCAGAATCATAGGGCTCCCAGAGGAGGAAGAGAGAGAAATAGTGGTAGAAGGGTTATGTGACCAAATCATAGCGGAAAACGTTCCTAACCTGGGGAAAGACACAGACATCAAAATCCAGGAAGCACAGAGGATTCCCATTAGATTCAACAAAAACTGACCATCAACAAGGCATATCAGAGTCAAATTCACAAAAAAACTCAGGCAAGGAGACAATCATGAAAGCAGCAAGGGAAAAAAAGTCCCTAGCCTACAAGGGTAGATATATCAGGTTTGCAGCAGACCTATCCACAGAAACATGGCAGGCCAGAAAGGAGTGGCAGGATATATTCAGTGTGCTGAATCAGAAAAATATGCAGCCAAGAATTCTTTATCCAGCAAGGCTGTCATTCAAAAGAGAAGGAGAGATAAAAAGTTTCCCAGACAAACAAAAAATTAGGAGTTTGTGACTACTAAACCAGCCATGCAAGAAATTTTAAGGGGGACTCTCTGAGGGGAGAAAAGGTGGAAAAAAAATATATACATACACATATATATATATATATATATATATATATATATATATATATACCAAAAGCAATAAAAGATTAGAAAGGACCAGAGAACACCGCCAGAAACTCCAACTCTACAAGCATCATAATGGCAATAAATTCATATCTTTCAGTACTCACTCTAAGCGTCAATGGACTCAATGCTCCAATCAAAAGACATAGGGTAACAGAATGGATAAGAAAACAAGACCCTTCTATATGCTGTTTACAAGTGACCCACTTTAGACCTAGAGACACCTGCAGATTGAAAATAAGGGGATGGAGAACCATCTATCATGCTAATGGTCAACAAAAGAAAGCCAGAGTAGCCATACTTATATCAGACAACTAGACTTTAAAATAAAGACTGTATCAAGAGATGCAGAAGGGCATTATATCATAATCAAGGGGTCTTTAGAACAAGAAGACCTAACAATTGTAAACATTTATGCACCAAATCTGAAAGCACCCAAGTATACACATCAATTAATCACAACATAAAGAAACTCATCAATAGTAATACCATAATAGTAGGAGATTTCAATACCCCACTCACAGCAATAGACAGATCATCTAATCAAAAAATCAACATGGAAACAATAGCTTTGAATGATACATTGGGCCAGATGGACTTAACAGATATATTCAGAACATTTCATCCTGAAGCAGCAGAATATACATTCTTCTCCAGTGCACATGGAACATTCTCCAGAATAGACCACATACTGGTACACAAATCAGTCCTAAGTAAGTACAAAAAGATAGAGATCATACCGTGCATATTTTCAGACCACACTGCTATGAAACTCGAAATCAACCACAAGAAAAAATTTGGAATGGTAACAAATACTTGGAGACTGAAGAACATCCTACTAAAGAATGAATGGGATAGCCAAGCAGTTAAATAAGAAATTAAAAAGTATATGGAAGTCAATGAAAATGATAACACCACCACCCAAAACCTCTGGGACGCAGCAAAGGCTGTCATAAGAGGAAAGTATATAGCAATCCATGCCTTCCTAAAGAAGAAAGAAAGATCTCAGATACACAGCCTAACCTTACGCCTTAAGGAGCTGGAAAAAGAACAGCAAATAACACCCAAAACCAGCAGAAGACAGGAAATAATAAAGATCAGAGCAGAAATTAATGCTATTGAAAACAAAAAACAGTGGAACAGATCAATGAACCAGAAGCTGGTTCTTTGAAAGAATTACAAAATTGATAATCCACTAGCCAGTTTGATCAAGAAGAAAAAGGAAAGGACCCAAATAAGTAAAATCAAGAATGAAAGAGGAGAAATCACAACCAACACAGCAGAAATAAAAACAAAAATAAGAGAATATTATGAGCAATTATATGCCAATAAAATGGGAAATTTGGAAGAAATGGACAAACTCCTAAAAACATATCCACCACCAAAACTGAAACAGGAAGACATAGAAAATTTGAACAGACCCATAACCAGTAAGGAAATCGAATTACTAATCGATAATCTGCCAAAAAATAAGAGTCCAGGGCCAGATGGCTTTCCAGGGGAACTCTACCAAACATTTAAGGAAGAGTTAACACCTATTCTCTTGAAACTGTTCCAAAAAATAGAAATGGAAAGAAAACTTCCAAACTCTTTTTTGAAGCCAGCATTACCCTGATTCTAAAACAGACAGAGACCCTACTAAAAAGGAGAGCTATACACCAATTTCCCTGATGAGCATGGATGCAAAAATCCTCAACAAGATATTAGCCTACCGGATCGAACAATACATTAAAAAAATTATTCACCATGACCAAGTGGGATTTATACCTGGGATGCAGGGCTGGTTCAATATCTGCAAAACAATTAACATGATTCATCACATCAATAAAAGGAAGGACAAGAACCATATGATCCTCTCAATAGATGCAGAGAAAGCATTTGACAAAATACAGCATCCTTTCTTGATAAAAACCCTCAAGAAATTAGGGATAGAAGGATCATACCTCGAGATGATAAAAGCCATATATGAGTGCCCCAATGCTAATATCATTCTCGATTGGGAAAAACTGAGAGCTTTCCCCCTAAGGTCAGGAACAAGACAGGGATGTTCACTCTCGCCACTGTTATTCAACATAGTATTGGAAGTCTTAGCCTCTGCAATCAGACAACAGAAAGGAATAAAAGGCATCCAAATCAGCCAGGAGGAGGTCAAAATTTCACTCTTCACAGATGACATGATACTCTATACGGAAAACCTTAAAGATTCCACAAAAAACCCTGCTAGAACTATTTCATGAATTCTGCAAAGTTGCAGGATAAAAAATCAATGCATAGAAATTGGTTGCATTCCTATACACCAACAATGAAGCGACAGAAAGAGAAATCAAGGAATTGATCCCATTTACAGTTACACCAAAAACCATAAAATACCTAGGAATAAATCTAACCAAAGCGGTGAAAAATCTATACACTGAAAACTATAGACAGCTTATGAAAGACATTGAGGAAGACACAAAGAAATGGAAAAAGATTCCATACTCTGGATAGGAAGAACAAATATTGTTAAAATGTCGATACTACCCAAAGCAATATACATATTCAATGCAATCCCTATCAAAGTAACACCAGCATTCTTCACAGAGCTAGAACAAATAATCCTAAAATTTGTATGGAACCAGAAAAGACCCTGAATAGCCAAAACAATCTTGAAAAAGAAAACCAAAGCAGGGGGCAACACAATCCCAGACTTCAAGCTATACCAAAAATCTTTAATCATCAAGACAGTATGGTACTGGCACAAGAACAGACACTCAGATCAATGGAACAGAATAGAGAACCCAGAAACAGACCCACAAACGTATGGCCAACTAATCTTTGACAAAGCAGGAAAGAATATCCAATGGAATAAAGACACTCTCTTCAGCAAGTGATGCTGGGAAAACTGGAAAGCGACTTGCAGAAAAATGAACCTGGACCACATTCTTACACCATACACAAAAATAAACTCAAAATGGATGAAAGATCGCAATGTAAGACAGGAAGCCATCAAAATCCTCGAGGAGAAAGCAGGCAAAAACCTCTTTGATCTTGCTCGCATCAATTTCTTACTCAACATGTCTCTGGAGGCAAGGGAAACAAAAGCAAAAATGAACTCCTGGGACCTCATCAAAATACAAAACTTCTGCACAGCGAAGGAAACAATCAGCAAAACTAAAAGGCAACTGACAGAATGGGAGAAGATATTTGCAAATGACATATCAGATAAAGGGTTAGTATCCAAAATCTACAAAGAACTTATCAATCTCAACACCCAAAAAACAAATCATCCAGTGAAGAAATGGGCAAAAGACATTAATAGACACTTCTCCAAAGAAGACATCCAGATCGCCAACTGACACATGAAAAAGTCCTCAACTTCACTCATCATCAGGGAAATACAAATCAAAACCACAATGAGATACCACCTCACACCTGTCAGAATGGCTAACGTTAACAAGTCAGGCAACAACAGATGTTGGCGAGGATGTGGAGAAACAGGATTTCTTTTGCATTGTTGGTGGGAATGCAAGCTGGGGCAGCCACTCTGGAAAATAGTATGGAGGTTTCTCAAAAAACTAAAAATAGAACTACCCTATGACCCAGCAATTGCACTACTACGCATTTATACAAGGGATACAGGTGTGCTGTTTCGAAGGGACACATTCACCCCCATGTTTATAGCAGCACTATCAACAATAACCAAAATATGGAAAGAGCCCAAATGTCCATCGATTGATGAATGGATAAAGAATATATGGTATATATATATATACACACACACAATAGAGTATTATTCAGCAATCAAAAAGAATGAAATCTTACCATTTGCAGCTACGTGGATGGAACTGGAGGGTATTATGCTAAGTTAAATTAGTCAGTCAGAGAGACAAAAATCATATGACTTCACTCAGATGAGGACTTTAAGAGACAAAGAAGAAGAACATAAGGGAAAGGAAACAAAAATAATATAAAAACAGGGAGTGGGAGAAGACAAAAGAGACTCATAAATATGGAGAACAAACTGAGGGTTGCTGGAGGGGTTGTGGGAGGGGGGATGGGCTAAATGGGTAAGGGGCATTAAGGAATCTACTGAAATCATTGCTTCACTATATACTAACTAATTTGGATGTAAATTTTTTAAAAAAATTAAAAATAAAGTTAAATTAAAAAAAAAACAGGGAGAAAGTCCATTAGCAGGAAGATGTCTGGAAAACAAAAGCTGCCTTATTATGCAGATAAGTTTCTTGGGTGAAAACAATCACTGGTAATAGCTCTCTTCCTGGTACCAGCAGGCAGTTGAGGGGGAGGTGAAGAGCTTTTCCTTAGTCTGCTGGGCTTTGATTGCTTAAAACACAAAATAATGTTTATGCCAAAGTAGCCCATCTTGGGGCTGTCTACCCTTGGCCCCTAGCTACCATGTTTCTGTTACTTAGTTTCAAAAATTTTCAACTCATGAGGCAGTGTTTTGAACTCGCAGATGTTCAGACATTTAACTATGAATAGCCCAGATGTTTGGAACCAGGCTGAGCCATGATGGAAATAAAAATTGGCCTAGATAGTCCTTAAACCAGGAGTGGGTTAAATACCCCTTTTCAGAGGATTAGGGACCTGTTAGTGACCTTTTGACTTGGGATTGTTCTGTAAATCCTTGTTCCAGTATCCCCTGGAGACCACATCTAAAAGGGTAGGAGGAGGGGCGCCTGGGTGGCTCAGTCCGTTAGGCGTCGACTTCAGCTCAGGTCACGATCTCGCGGTCCGTGAGTTCGAGCCCCGCGTCAGGCTCTGGGCTGATGGCTCAGAGCCTGGAGCCTGCTTCCGATTCTGTGTCTCCCTCTCTCTCTGCCCCTCCCCCGTTCATGCTGTCTCTCTCGGTCTCAAAAATAAGTAAACGTTAAAAAATTTTTTTATAAATAAATAAATAAATAAATAAATAAATAAATAAATAAAAGGGTAGGAAGAATTGGAGATGCAGGCTGGAAACAAACTAATCTGCAAGAGTGTTCACAGGATGGAGGGACACTGCAGGCAGGAGAAGGGAGAGAATCAGACCCCACACCAGGCACCTCAGGCATGGTAGATCCGCGTTGGGAAGACTATTGATTTCAGCTCAGGTCATGATTTCACGGTTGTTGAGATGAAGCCCTGCGTCAGGTTGCATGCTGACAACAAGGAGTCTGCTTGGGATTCTCTCTCTCTTTCTCTCTCTCCCAAAATAAATAAATAAACTTTAAACAGACAAAAAAGAAATAAAAAGAAACATTTGCATTAAGAAAGGAACAAAACCTTCTCCCAGGGGTTTTATAAAGATAAGTCTACACAGGAGCTTTGGCTCAGGATAAGGAAAGAAGACTTATGATAAACCAAAAAGTCAGGTGATGCTGTGTATAACATGCAGAAGAACAAGGGAGTGTCTAATGAAATAAGGATTGGGGGAGGACATGTTGAACATGATTTCTGAATCACGAATACAAAGCTGCTTATATGTAAAACTAGGAAATTTGTGACAGGTTATAGAGACGTTCTGCTACATTTAAGGACATTTTGGCACCACAAGAATGGAATCTGCAAGAGAGCAAAAAAGATTATATTTAACATCAAGAAATTCTGGGTACTTTAGGTAAATAAGAATTTTGAAATATAGTAACACAGTTGTATATAAGATATACATATATATCATATATATATATATATGTTTATATATCTTATATTCTAATAACCAGTCCTCATCAAAATAGCATTACCAGCAATATAAATAATAGAATAAAGTAACTCTAAGGTAGTGTTTGACTTTGTAGTTTCTTCTGCTCATTGTTCTTGTAGTATGCCACCCACCTCCTTCTTACCAGTGTCTTGGGCTAAAGCCATTGTGGGAACATTAAGTGAGTCTTCAAGGGCACCTGAACTCCATGACTTACAGAGAGGAATCCATAATCAACCCAATGCCACTATATCTTGCACCAATTTGACAGCATGGTGTCATGAAAAATTGCATTGAGAATTAAAGACGCCTGTTGTGGCCCTAACTGTATGAACGTTGTATTTGGCATTAGGCAGGTCATGACTCCAAAGCTTAACACATTTGTACACCCAGCCTCTCTACAAAGGGGTTTCAAGTGTAAAGCCATAAATGAAATTGTTTTGATATCTCTAAAACATGATTGCAGTGCAAAGTGCTCTACTTAATTTATAGCATCACACACTCATAAACAAGCACCATGCCACAATGAGGGGTCTAGAGCATTCTTAAACCTCTGCATGTCAAAGTAAATGTTAGAAAGTTCTGGATTCCTGTGGGATTCTTATTATGTGGTTTCTCCTGTTAAATGATTGGAAATATTTAACTGAAGTAACTGACCAAAAAATAAAAAGGGTTTATTCCTCTAAAATTCCCTCTAGTAACATGTTGCTGACTGTTTAATCATCAGTTTTAAGGGATACTTTTGTTGCATGTAATATTGAGGAAGAAAATTACGAATGCAATTTTGTCAGACCCACCCTCTGTCCACTTATGTAAAGGACGTACTCTCAGTTTAACCACGTGAAACAAACCCTCACTGAAGGTGCAACATAAGGTAGAACTGATCATCTGGAAGCCCGTGGGTCAAGTGGAAAAAGCGGCCTGCGGGGTGCTAAACCCAAAGCCTTTCCCACGCTCAGCCTTGGGCTCCCTCTGTGCCAGTGGGTGACGGGCCAGAAGTCTACTAACTCATAGTTAGATCTACCCAACGAAAGACAACCAAGGCCACAGAGCACTGTCAAGTTCCCCCTTTGCTGAGTGCATGCTGAACCTTTCTTTAGGATATAAAGTAACTCTGGGGCACCTGGGAGGTTCAGTCTGTGAAGCTCCCGACTTCGGCTCAGGCCATTATCTCATGACTAGTGAGTTTGAGCCCCACGTCGGGCTCTGTGCTGACAGCTCGGAGCCTGGAGCCTGCTCGGGTTCTGTGTCTCCCTCTCTCTCTGCCCCTCCCCTCCTTGTGCTCTGTCTCTGTCTCTGTCTCTCTCAAAAATAAATAAACATTAAATTTTTTTTTTAAAAAAGATATAAACTAACTTTTATTCTTCCAGTCCTTTGCCACTTTCCCATTTTTTTCTTCTAGTCCTTTCCATTTACTTACTGCTACTTTTAAAAATCAGCACTGGAAAAAAAATTAACTATACTGGAAGAAGAAAAATAAGGTGACATTTAAAGTCAAGATAAAAATAAAGTAAAACATCTGAGTATTAATAATTTCACTGGGAAATATATACACAAAAGAAAATTATAAAAAATGAGGAACACATGAGGTAAATGAAGACAAGAATAATGGAGTAAAGACAGAGATGGTGAGCTGGCAAAGTTTACAAATAAACAAACTCTCAGTGAGAAGGACACTTTTAGTTATAAGAATGTAATCCAGGAGGGGCGCCTGGGTGGCGCAGTCGGTTAAGCGTCCGACTTCAGCCAGGTCACGATCTCGCGGTCCGTGAGTTCGAGCCCCGCGTCAGGCTCTGGGCTGATGGCTCGGAGCCTGGAGCCTGCTTCCGATTCTGTGTCTCCCTCTCTCTCTGCCCCTCCCCCGTTCATGCTCTGTCTCTCTCTGTCCCAAAAATAAATAAACGTTGAAAAAAAAAATTTAAAAAAAAAAAAAAGAATGTAATCCAGGAATAATCTCAGTAGAATTTAGGCAATTGTGATTGTGTTTCTCTTAAGACTTTTGGATGTTTCCTTTTGCTGTTGGAAAAAAAGAAAAAAGAAAACAAGAGAAGAAAAAAAAAAGCTAGAGAGTATACTTGGAAAAACAGAGAAATCAATAAACAAAATTAGACTTTGGATTCCGGGCAAACCTATCTCCAAAGCCTGACTGCTACTTATCGGTTAATTATTTGATTTTAGGTAATAAACTTACTGTTTAAATCTCCTGAGTCTCAGCTTGTGACCTGACTCCTAGGGCTGTTTGAAGTATTAAATCATTGACTTATGTCAAGTACTCACAGTGTATCTATGCCTAGTAAATGTTAAAACTGAACTATGTCTCTCCTGTTGTGTCTTCTAAAATGCATTTTTTAAGCTTTACCCATTTTGGATTTCTTAATTCCTACTCAATGCCTGGAGCACAAAGAATATTTATTAATGAACAAAATCTTCTTATGATATTTGAAAATTGGCAGAAACTTATTGGTTCAAAAATGCCAATGATATTTAAGTACTTAGTTTTTTTTTTTAATTTTATAATGGCAGAAAATGTAGTCATAGTATTTAAAAAATGGCTTTAGAATTGTTGAAATACTTTCATTTCTATTGGTGCAAAGAATAACGATAATATTGTTTAAAAACCTAGACTTTTAAAACAGAAGATTAACAAGTGTGTTTTGTTTGAAGGTGATAACTTTTCACTAGTTGACCTAATTTCTGCCGATTTAAAAAAAAAAAAATCCAAACGGCATGTAATCCAGCAAAGATAATTTCAATAATATAAAAAACATGCACGATTCCACTGCATCTAATAATAACCGTGCTTTGTTTTGTTGACTATAGAACTCATAAAGCTTAATCTTTTTTTCCGTACCCATCATTCTCCTGACCCCCTAAAATATCTAAGGAGACTGATCATTCCTTACCTTTCAGACAGCTATGCATATGATATGTATGCATGCATAGACACACAGATTGCAAAGAAATGAAAAATCTAAAGTTCATTTTATTGTGGCTTTTATGTTGTTAGTAGAACTAGCACGTGTTAAGGGCACGTGGGTGGCTCAGTCAGTTAAGCTTCTGACTTCGGCTCAGGTCATGGTCTCCCAGTCCTTAGAGCCCTGAGCCCTCTGTGCTGACAGCTCAGAGCCTGGAGCCTGCTTTGGATTCTGTGTCTCCTTGTCTGTTTGCCCCTCCCTCGCTCACACTCACTCTCTCAAAAATAAATAAGCATTGAAACAATTAGATAAAAAAAGAAGTGGCACTTGTTAAAGGAGATGATTTGCAATCTCATACCAAGATATACAAGTCTGAACTGCATCCAGGACTATTTCAAATAGCTGCTTTTGGCTCTGAGCTAAATTTAATGCAGTTGGTCTCAAGATTACTCTCTGCACTATTTTAAGTGACAATACACCTGGAGTACCATCCAACTTGCATTAAACTCTCCTTTTCAAAATGTGTAAGTATAGCCAGAAATGTGGATTTGATTTGAGATACGCTCACATGCCAGGAGTTATACTAATAGTCACTTTACTAGTGTCATGAAATATGACATATTTTTATGGAATCCTGTGTTACTTGAAGAATTTTCGCTGCAAGAGCAAGAATGAAGTCTTTTAAAGTATAAAATTGTCCCTTTTCATTATGTATATAAGAATTTGTTTATTTTCTAGGGCAGGGGTCTGCAAAGTCCGACCCGTGGGTTAAATCTGGCCTGTGGACTCTTTAACTTTTTATAGCGTTTCTGAGCTAAGAATGAGTTCTAAATGGTCTTAAGAGATGTGAAATAAGGCCAAAGAAGAATTTGCGACGCAGACCGCATGTGGCCTTCGAGGCCTAAAATATTTACTCTGTGGCCCTAAACAGAAAAATTTGTAGATCTCTGTTCTAGAGTAAATCTCTAACCCATACTTCTATTTAGAGTATGTTTTAACAAAATATTTCAAAAGAACAAGAAGATTTTTCTCCTGTCTTCCTGTGACATTTTGGTGATTCTATATAGCCATAATAGATGCAATTCCTTCCCATTAACACATTGATCTGTCAAATTACCATGATTTATAAAATTAGAGGCTTTTAACTTAATATTTTTATAGCTGTTTCTCTCACTTTGGACCTCATTTTCTTAGTCCATTTTGTTTTAAGTGTGAGAAATGAATGTTGACTCTATGTCTGCACTGGTACTAATGTATACATTTTAAAGGGCTGAATTTAAGCCATAATTTTGCCATGGGGACTCTAAATAGACATACCAGCCTTCTAATAGATCTGGGGAAATGCTGAATTTTTATTTATGTCTTCAGGTGACAAGCCGTGATGGATGGCCTGACAAGGTCCCGTAGTCTAGCTTTGCACTGCCAGGGAAATGATCATGGCATCAGCCTGCCAGTTTAGTTATCAACAGCTAACAGCCTAAAGGCAGCAGTTTAAAAGTCATTTGTTTGCACTTCTAACAAGTACATTCTATTGTGTAGTTTATTCAAGTAAGCATAATTTTATAACAAGTTGTTAAAAGCTCTTTTGTCAACAATACAAGTCTCTTCTCCTGGTACAAACAGTTCTAAGAGGAGAATATCTTGAAAAGTGTATACTCTATTTAAAATCAAAGCAAGCATTTCACTAAATATTGCTAAAGTAATTAGCGTGGCACAGGTTTTTTTTGTTTTTTTGCCATCAAATCCTTCTTAAGGAACATTTTTTTTCTTTATCACAGAAATTGCTCATTTAAAGTGGATTATTACTCTCCCTCTTATCATGAGGTGAAGGCTGTCATCCTGTGCTGTTGTCAGGGAATGCATATTTCCAAGAGGAAGGTATCTAATTTTAGCAGTCATAGCTAAAAATGATGTTACTGTTAGTTGTCAGAGAAGTAATCATTAAAGAGTCTATTTTCTCTTTGATGCAAGCAATTCAGATCAACTTTTCCAGGCACTTAGAATTGCCATGAATATGCCTCCAATTTCCACCTCATTCTTGCCACTGTCTTATCAATGTCATTTGTTATGAATGCAATACAAATAATAAAAACCACTTTTTTGTTCACTTTTTCCAGATCTTCACTTAAGTCAAATACTTTTAAAAAACCGTTTGTGGGGCGCCTGGGTGGCGCAGTCGGTTAAGCGTCCGACTTCAGCCAGGTCACGATCTCGCGGTCCGTGAGTTCGAGCCCCGCGTCGGGCTCTGGGCTGATGGCTCGGAGCCTGGAGCCTGTTTCAGATTCTGTGTCTCCCTCTCTCTCTGCCCCTCCCCCGTTCATGCTCTGTCTCTCTCTGTCCCAAAAATAAATAAAACGTTGAAAAAAAAAATTAAAAAAAAAAAAAAACCGTTTGTGACAATTATCAGAAACGGATTAATTTTAAAAGGAAATCCTGTTTCTCCTGTTTGTGCTATTAAAATTCAATGTGTTACATGAAGATTTTCCTAAATACAAAAACATCTGGATTTCAGTGTATTTCAACCTTACTGACAAAAAGCTTTTGATTCATTTCCATGAAGGATATGATGGAAAAATATTTTGGATTTTATTGGTGCGTCTAACAGCAAATTAAACCCAAATTTCAACATCCTATATCTGGACTTAATAAGTAATCAAATGATTGTAACTTTCTTTTAATTTTGTCCTCAGGAGTCTCAAACATTGGGTCAAAAGTAGGTATCATATGTGTTGTTCATAAAAATATTAATTTATAACACATTTTTCCAGAAAGTAAATGCAACTATATAAAACAAGAAACCAAATGAAAAGAGATTTCATGACGGTATAAAAAGTATTTGAAATTTTTTTACCATTTTTTTATGATTTATTTATTTATTTATTTATTTATTTATTTATTTTTGTGAGAGAGAGAGAGAGAGAGAGGGAGGGAGAGAGGAAGAAAGAGAGAATCCCAAGCATGCTCCAAGCTGTTAGCCCGGAGCCCTATCCGGGACTCAAACTCACAAACTGTGAGATCATGACCTGAGCCAAAACCAAGAGTCGGATGCTTAACTGACAGAACCACACAGGTGCCCCAATATTTGAAGAATCTTGACATAACTGTCAGAGTGTAGCAAATAAAAATAATATTGAATGTAGAATCTAGATGAACAGCTTTTTTCTCTTTTGTCTTTTAATGGAGAACATTAGTAATATATTTCTAAGCCAAATATAAAGACTGCACTTTGTGCTCACTGGGTTTCAAATGACATTTAGCTGTATGAGACGTGCTTCGTACTCCACCAACTCCATGCTCACAGTAGGTCTGTTTCTCTGGGTGATGGGATTCATACCAGATATTTTCGATCTGAAGATTACTGTCTTTTGTAGACACCTGATTGGTGGTTGGGGAGCTGAAGGGTTGAGAAGGTAGAATGGATTCAGTTTAGTTTGGGGTTATTGTGTCCCCAAGAACCTCCTGACATACTCTGTGAAACATCCCTTAGTGACAGCACACATTCTTTGAAATACACCGGCAAAGAGTTAATTGGGCTTCCCAGACCTTGGTGGCCTCAGAAGCTTTGGCCTGTTTATGTGGTGGCTGGATGCTTCAGGAGTTAGAATCCCTTTGGATAGGGCAGAAGCAGCATTGCTCATTATGGCCTGGCCAGAAGTCACACAGCATCTGGGGTGCCTGGGTGTCTAAGTCGTTGAGATTCCAACTTTGGCTCAGTTATGATCTTGTTGTTCATGAGTTCAAACCCCGCATCCAGCTCTATGTTGACAGCCCAGAGACTGGAGCTGCTTCAGATTCTGTGTGTGTGTCTCTCTCTCTCTGCCCCTTCCCTGCTCATGCTCTCTCTCTCTCTCTCTCAAAAATAAATAACAAAACATTAAAAAAATTAAACATTAAAAAAACATTAAAAAAACCAAAAAAAATTTAAAAAAAAGAAGTCACACAGCATCTCTTCTAAACCATTCCATTGGGTATAGCCAAGCTAGGAGCCCTTATTGAGGACAGAATGTCTAGGTCACAGTCTAGAAGTGTGTGAGATGCAGCTATTGTGGTCATAGTTGGAAAATCTGCCGCATGGATAAATGGAAAACAGACATACCATAACGCGCCGCGTGTATATCACTGGTCTGTGTATTACTTTATTATTGCCACTGTGGTCCCATAAACTAGATGCTCTTGCGTGGTTGCCACCAAACGCAATTCTCTATAATCACTTAGGTTTTGCATCACTGCCTCCCAATGAAAGGTTGAGGCAAATTCATCTGCTTAATTTCAGATACTCATGTACTAGTGTAAGTGATGCCAAAAAAAGTGAATATCTTGTCTTTCACCTTTAATGATTCAGGGTCATTAATAACTCCCACCAGTACTAAGAATCAGCATAATGGGGGTGATTTACTAAATACTCTTGAGTAAGGAGGAATTCTTAGGTGGGGTCGCCAAAAAAATTGCCACACCACCATGGATCTTATTCCTATAATAAGTGGACACAGAAAAAGCAGGGGTGTATAAATCTGACAGTGGTTTGTGACAATTCAAGTACGACATTTCTATGAGGTAGGCATGCGCAGAATATCTAGAGTTACATAAATTGTTATACATATAGTTACACAAACATATATTAGTTTAACACAGTCTCTTAAAAAAGGCGGATATAGAAAATTTTTAAATTTTTCAAAAGATGTGGAGAAGAAAGAAAATATAGAAAATTTATGTCCTAACATAATCAAAACATTTGTCTAAATTATAAGCATAAAATCAAGTTTGAATAAAAACTTACTAGCTTTTCTCTTGATAATTTATAGAGTACATACACACACATATTTACTTATAGGTGTATGTGTATAAATGCATATTTCTAAATGTATATTTACATGTAAAATTGTAGGCTAGTTCTATATACTCTTTTTTTTTGTAGCGTATACGCGGTGTATGTTTGGCGTCTGTCTGGTTTACGTGCACGTCACATATGTGAGACGTGTGGTTGTTGTGTTCATTGGATTCTTCCATGTGTTGTGTAAGTGTCATGTACGTGTGGTCTATTTGAGTTGTGTGCTTGTAGTATATGTTTCATGGGTATGTTTTATGTCTGTGCGGCAGGTTGTATACGTTGCGTAAGTGATGTTTGCGTGGCATGTGTGCCGTATCGATGATATATACACGTTTCTGTGTATTATACGTGTGATGCGTGTGCAGCACATCTGCGGTATGTGTGTGTGTGGTCTGTATGAGTGATGTGTGTGCCGTATTTACGGTGTACGTGTTTTGTGTGTGATGTATGTGTGGTATGCGTATTATATGTGTTATGTATTTGGGGTGTGTGTGGGACGGGGGATGTATGGTGTATTTGGATATACTTGTAATGTGTTTAGTATATGTGAGATGTGTCTTCTGTGTGTAGTGCATGCATCGTGTTTGTGGTGTATCTGGGGCACATTGGTGAATATGTGTATTCATATTATTTAACTGCTTGTACGTTTTTTCTTAAGTTCTTTTCAATGTTTATTTATTTATGAGAGAGAGAGGAGAGGCAGAGACAGAGGGAAACAGAGAGTCTAAAGCAGGCTCCAGAGTGTCAGCACAGAGCCCCACAAGGGGCTCAAACGCACCAACTTTGAGATCATGACCTGAGCTGAAACCAAGAGCCTGAGGCAGAAGCGGACTGAGCCACGCAGGCGCTCCTTAACTGTTTTTTTGTTTTTTTTTTTTTTAATTTTTTTTAACGTTTATTTATTTTTGAGACAGAGAGAGACAGAGCATGAATGGGGGAGGGGCAGAGAGAGAGGGAGACACAGAATCGGAAGCAGGCTCCAGGCTGTGAGCTGTCAGCACAGAGCCCGATGGGGGGCTCAAACCCATGAACCATGAGATCATGACCTGAGCCAAAGTCAGACACTCAACCGACTGAGCCACACAGGCGCCCCTTTTCTTTACATTTATTTATTGTTGAGAGACACAGATAGAGCATGAGCAGGGAAGGGGCAAAGAGAGAAGGAGACACAGTATCCGAAGCAGGCTCCAGACTCCGAGCTCCAATAAAACATTTTTAAACAAATTATTGCTATCTTGTGAATATCGTTTATGTTAGCTCATCTTTAAGTGGTCCTCAGCTACTATTTGGTGGTTGGACCTTTGAAGTGTGTTCATAAATCTTGAGATTAATGAGGAATGCTATAATGAAAGCTTGTAAATGTAACGTTACATTCCTCACTTTCTGTGAAAAATCACTTTTCCGCTATACCTTCAAAAGCTATTTTTAAGATTCCCCATTGTACACATCCACATAGCTAACCACTTATAATAATGACTGCTTCTGAACATTTAGCCTACTGACATACTGATGCATCTTACCACAATAAGATGACAAAATTCCTTGACCTAGAGTCACTTAGTGATTTACACAGAAACAGGTATGCACATACATAGCCCCAGTGAGCTATGCAAACTGTAATAAGGGTAGGGACCACAGTTGTTTTGTTTATCACATATGAAAATTTTTTTCACACTCCCTGGAACAAAGAAGGCACTCTCGAATTATTTCTGGAATTAATGACTAGATAAATTAAAGATCAATTAAGTGACAAGACTGTAGAGCTAGGGGCACGATTGCTCTCTTGAGACTTTCAATGTATGAAGTTCTACTTTTCCTTTTAAAAAGCTGCATCAAAGCTTTCAAGCTAAAATTTTAATTCTGTGATTCAAAACAAAAACCTGGCCATCCGTTCTGAAGTTTATACAACTTGGAAGGGAAAGTACACAAAGCATGTCTCCTCCTGGGGTAAATATTCTGATGGCTGTATTTCTCATCCTCATCCATCTTGTCATTGCCCATCCCACACAGACCATCCTGCTCTTTGCTCGCGTTTCTGCAATCCAATCAATGGCAAATTTATCCTTAAAGATGTCCTTTCTAACTCCTCTTTAATCTCTCAGAAATCCTACCTGCTATATTTGTTTCTAAAACATATATCCATATGGCTCCCACTTAAGCATGATTTTTTTACTGACACCACCTTGGTCTGAGTCAACACTTTTTCTCACCTAGATTGCTGCAATATTTACCCAGCATGTCTCCCTTTTATTCCTTTTACCCCAACCAAACTCCACTTAAGCAGATAGGATGATCTTTTTAAAACATGTGTCTAGGGGCGCCTGGGTGGCTGGGTCAGTTGAGCATCCGACTTCGGCTCAGGTCATGATCTCCGGGTTTGTGAGTTCGAGCCCCGCGTCGGGCTCTGTGCTGACAGCTGGAGCCTGGAGCCTGCTTCAGATTCTGTCTCCCTCTCTCTTTGCCCCTCCCCCACTTGTGCTCTGTCTCTCTCTGTCTCTCAAAAAATGAATAAATATAAAAAATTAAAAAATTAAAAAAAATAAAACGTGTCTAAACTCTAATTCTATGGGTAATTTTCCTTATGATATTAAGTAGGTCAAAATCTTTTTGACAGACTTCTAGACCTTCTGTGATCTGGCCCCATTTATGCCTCACTTCACTTCCTAAATTCTTCAAATGCCACCTTTCAGGGAGGACTTACTGACGACTCTGATGAATGTGGAATACTTTGCCTGACATATGGTTTATTCTTTGCTTTATTTTTCTTTTAGCACTCCCACCACCTAGCACACATTCTATTTTTCTCATCTGATGTTTCATTGACATGGCACTCGACTCTATGCTCCACACGGTCAGTGATTTTTGTTTGTTTTCTTGACCGAATTCCAACTCGTAAGGAGTGGAGACACTCCATAGATATTTGGTGCATAAATGAATGAGTATTTTAGCTCACCAGCATCTGTCTTCACCTTTGGTGCATTCTTTTTGTGTCTTCCTTTCATGAACTTTACAGAAGTTAAAATGAACAAGAACTGAATCTTCTGTGAACACAAACCATATCTCTATTTCTCCATTATTCTTATTTCCATAGAACATGAGAGAAACCTGGAGACAAAATTAACAGTTGCTAATACAGCTATTAAAGAATTTTAGGTGGTTAGAAAGCTGTGTAATCACATCCCTTATGTTATCTTAAAATGTCTATAAACCTACATAAACCCTATGAGGTAGCTGCTTTAATTATTCTAATTTTATAAGCAAAGGAACCAACTCTGAAAATGGTTATGTAACTTAACTTGCACAAAGTCATATATTCTGTGTGTTTGAACCCAAAGAGTCCAACTGCAGACCTTACATTCTGTTTTTAAATGATATTTATTTATTTATTTATTTATTTATTTATTTATTTATTTTTTGACAGGGAGAGAGACAAAGAGAGAGAGGGCGCCCAAGTGGGTGAGGGGCAGAGAGAAGGGAAAACACAGAATCCAAAGCAGGCTCCGGGCTCTGAGCTGTTAGCACAGAGCCCCACCCAGGGTTTGAACTCAGGAACCTCGAGATCATGGCCTGAGCCAAAGTTGCCCATCCAATCGACTGAGCCACCCAGGAGTCCCCCGAGCTTATATTCTTACAGTCAGTACTGTAAGACCCTATCACTGCTGCAGCCTGCTGTGCTGTGGTCATTAGGCAAACACTCTTGTTCCTTTCTGGTTTTTGTTCCCCCTTCTTATTATGGTTTCCTTCGCTTCCTTGGCTTCCACCATTTAGGTGTTACAATTTTATTTGAGTTTAGAGTAGATATAGAAGGAAAAATAACCTTCAATTGATTTGATTCTCAGCCACTTAGTTCTGCCTAATTTAGACAACGGAGACCCCTCTTGTGGTCTACCCAAACTCAACATAATTTTATATCATTTTGATATGGAAGCCCCAGCCAGCAATAAAGAGCTTATTTGTTAGTTTCATATTTTTTGACTACATCTCCTTCCAGAACTTGTGGGCAAGGGAGATCGGGAAAGAAAAGGAGGTTTAAGATATTTGGGGATCCAGGTGCTTGCTTGATTTGCTCTTCTTGTGAGGTATGTCCCAAAGTTAAGTAAACAATTATCCTTAAGAAAATAAAAGTAGAATGAAAAACTGCCAATTTTAGTGGTTGTAAATTCATTCTAGATTGTATGAGAATATATATAAGAATAGTTGTACATTTTACCCAGAAATAGTAGTTATTACAGTACTAGTGTCTTCTATTAAGTGCTGGCTAATTTGTAAATTACAATCATGTAACCAGAAACTTAGAATTGACCATGTATCCTTACAATCACTTTCTATTAATCCAGGAAATGACACATATGACAGATCATTAAGTAGCACTGAAAAAAATGTTTTAAAGATATTACACAGCTGAAGTTTTGCAGAATAGCCTTTGAAAAATCAAGAATGACACTTACATGGATAGTAGTGGTAATGTTAATACAGTGGTTGTAATAATAAATGTAGTTAGCATTACACAGCATTTAATATATGTCAGGTATTTTCGTGTTTCACATTGAGTAACCCATGTAAGTCACAAAGCGATCTAGAAGATAGGTCCTTTTATTATCTTCTTTACACAGATGAATAAACTGAGTTATAAAAAAACTTACCAAGACCACAGAGCTAGTAAAAAG
Source organism: Puma concolor (assembly GCF_028749965.1). Lineage (NCBI taxonomy): Eukaryota > Metazoa > Chordata > Mammalia > Carnivora > Felidae > Puma > Puma concolor. The sequence continues at coordinate 92,790,938 of NC_141670.1, forward strand.
AGAAGTCCAAATTTAAAATGAGGCATTCAGCTCCAAGGCCTGTGGTCTTTACTTTTATATGATACTACTTTTGTAGGAAAAAAAAAAAAAAGGAAAGAAAGAAAAGACTTATCTAGAACTAAGGAAATAGTATTGGTGAGAATTTAGTAACTACATTAGAAACTAGACACAATTGTAGGTGAAGATATTGGAAATTCTCTGCAGGTTAGTAAAAAAGATGTAATACAAGACACTAAACCTTCTAATCAAGATTGTGTGGTTCACATTACGGCAAAGCAACCAAAGTACACATGAATGATAACTTGATAAAAAAATGCACAGCTGAAGAAAATCCATCTTTTCCATATGGAAACAATATTCTTTATTTGTTTTAAAAGAATAATTAAAGGGGCGCCTGGGTGGCGCAGTCGGTTAAGCGTCCGACTTCAGCCAGGTCACGATCTCGCGGTCCGTGGGTTCGAGCCCCGCGTCAGGCTCTGGGCTCATGGCTCAGAGCCTGGAGCCTGTTTCCGATTCTGTGTCTCCCTCTCTCTCTGCCCCTCCCCCGTTCATCCTCTGTCTCTCTCTGTCCCAAAAATAAATAAGCGTTGAAAAAAAAAAAAATTAAAAAAAAAATAAAAGAATAATTAAAATAAATATCAGAACTTTGTAATACTTCATTACATCATACATAATGCAAATTTCTGTGTTTTTTTTTTTTAAATAAATTGTATCTACATCATTCTAGAATGGTCTGGGTCATTATTAGTTAATCTTTTATTAATCTAATATTAATGTACTTCATACACCAAACATCACTGATTAAATGCAGGAAAGTGTGCCTCACTGGGTTTTTTTTTTTTAATGTAGAGAAAACGTTGCAAAAAAACCAATCAAAATTAATGGTGATTTTGTTCTAGTCACTAGAGATAAAATGATGAAGAACAAAATGTATTGGCATAATAGAAAATACATTTAACAGTAGTCATTGGTGCCCCTTATGTCTAAATAGACAACCTGTTCAAATATACAGCCTAGTGTACTGTCAGTCATGGCTATCGGTCTTCACGATGTACCCCCCACTCCAGAATGCTTTGCTTCTCATTTTCGGGGTAATTTTCACACAAATATGTAACTTCCATGGAGTATTGCTTCCTCGTTCTAAGACTTTACCATCTATCTATCTATCTATCATCATCTTCATCATCATCATCCTCTATCATCTATCATTTATTTTTCAGTCTTATTACTAAATTTTTCAGCCTTATTCCCATAGCTTTGGTTTAAATTCCTAACTTTTAGACTTTAACTCAGTTTTGATTCCCCACAGCTTCTTGTTGCTATTTGAGATGCAGTTATGCTTCATCCTCTCTGGAATGTCCAAATTCTCTTCTTGGATGAAAAGAAAATGACTAGCTTCTCCCCACCAAATTGCCCTTCTCCTCATTTCAGATTCACATTTCATCATTTTTTCTCACGTCAACTCAGTTTTAGAACCCCAAAAGCTTATTAGAATAATTTCCTCTTATATTTCTTCCAATCTATCTAGTAACTCTTTACATACTTTGTTACGTTAGAAAGTTGAGAATTTTTCCACAGGGCCTTTCCTGTTCTTATCAAGATTAATAAAAAATCTTGCACCTAGTACATACACAACTTCTTTCTGTAAGCATGATCAAAATAACACACCATCAAGTCATGGGAGCCAACCAATAAGCACAGGTGCATTTTTTGACTAAGGTTCAGATACTAAGTGGACAGACGACTCCTGGCCTCTACTCAGTAACTACCCAAGTTAATGAAATCAAACATCTCCTGGTGTAACCTTCTTACCTCAGAAAGGGTTAAATAATCACTCCCTTTTCAGCACCTTACAAACTGTCCTTCCATTTCCTAGAAAGTCATATTTAGCTTTTTTTTTTTTTCTTTTATCAATCAAAGGAACAAAAAAAACTATGAAGCTAGATATGGAGCATACATTCCATAATATCCGTATATAAGTAGTTACTGCAAATTACTAAGAAAGACGGGCACATCCAATTTTATTACATTTTTAAAAATATTTACTTACTAGAGAGACAGGGCATGAGAGGGGAAAGGACAGAAAAAGAGAGGTAGACACAGAATCCAAAACAAGCTCAAGGCTCAGAGCTGTCAGTGCAGAGTCTGATGCTGGACTCGAACTCATGAGCCATGAGTCATGGCCTTCCTGAGCCGAAGTTGGAAACTTAATTAACTGAGCCACCTAGGTGCCCCTGGGCACATCCAATTTTAAATTGGGTGATAGATAGATGATAGATAGATAGATAGATAGATAGATAGATAGATGATAGATAGATAGATAGTACATAGATGAAATAAGAAATCTAAATGGCTAAAAATTTTTTTTTTAAATATCTAACATGTTGGGTAGTCACTAACATGTGAAATAAAACAAATGTAACAACATTTTTACCTTCAAATTTCATGTAAAATTAATTGATAACACACAGTGATGTAGAGCATATGGTCAAATAGGTGTTTTTAAATATTAGTGTGGTGTAATCTTTTTAGAGATTAGTTGTAACTAATTATCAAAACATTTTAAATTCTCATATGTCAAGCTGGTAAAGGAATCTCTTATTTTTTTTTCCCTAGAAAATTATCACAGATCTATGTGTAAAGATTATTTATTTATTTATTTATTTATTTATTTATTTATTTTAAGTTTATTTACTTATTTTGAGAGAGACAGTGAAGGTGGGGCAGAGAGAGAAGGAGAAAGACAAAATCCCAAGCTGACAGTGCAGAGCCCAATGCGAGGCTGGAACCCTCAAATTGTAGGATCACGACCTGAGCCCAAATCAAGATTTGGATACTCAACCTGTTGAGCCACCCAGGTACTCCAAGATTTATTTATTTATAATAACATTATTTATATTCCTATATTTTTGGTAGTAACCTACCAGAAGACACTGAATAAATAAATATAAATACATCCTTACTAAAGTGTTTATCTCTGAATAATATTGTTTTTGAGAGTTTTAATTTTATTCTTCAAGAGGAATGCAATTTACACAACCAAAATATATTAATTTCATAATCAGGAAACACTGACTATGTAAATAATGCAAGCAGTTATCAGAATTAAAAATCAAATTAGAAACAGCCATAATGGTAGCGAAAAAATCCTTACACTTGAAGCAAGAATGATTTAAATAGGAAAGAGGAATTTTTTAAATACCATTAGCTTTTTACTGATATTTAACTATTTACTGGTATTATTATATCAGATCATGACACATGTAAACATGCACACACACAATACACAAACTATTTAATGGTATACCTTAATTTATATATAGAATTCTCAAATACCATGATTTGTAATATTTCATGATGTTCAAAATTCTGAAAACACCTGTAATAGTTATTCTAATAAAAAAGGCTGTTACCCTTCATGAAAAATATTAAGTCTTAGAGGACATTTTTACACTCCATATTATTGGATTTGTAGAAATCTTTATTCGTAGAAGTTTTTGTATTTCATTTTGTATACAATATTCATATTTTTATATTAAAAAGTGAATAAAATAAATAACTTCTATCATTAAGGATAATTACAATATTTCTAAAATCCAGTATATTTTAATAAAAATAAATGCCAGGCATTATTTTTGGGGCGCCTGGGTGGCGCAGTCGGTTAAGCGTCCGACTTCAGCCAGGTCACGATCTCGCGGTCCGGGAGTTCGAGCCCCGCGTCGGGCTCTGGGCTGATGGCTCGGAGCCTGGAGCCTGTTTCTGATTCTGTGTCTCCCTCTCTCTCTGCCCCTCCCCCGTTCATGCTCTGTCTCTCTCTGTCCCCAAAATAAATAAAAAAACATTGAAAAAAAAAAAAATTTAATAAAAAAAAAAATAAATAAATGCCAGGCATTATTTTATCTGTACATCAGTCTAGAGGATAATTGAAGTATAAGATTACTAAACAGTTATAACTGGGCATAAAGTGTCAGGTATAGGAAAAAATAATTATGTAGAAAAAGTTATATAACAAACTTATATAGGAAGAGTGAGCAGGCATTAATAGATTATTACCCAGGAATTATTTATGTTAAACTTTTTCAACTATATTTTAATATTTAAAAATATTGAAATATAATTTTCTTTGAAAAATTATAGATTACTGTATAAATGAAACAAAGTCATTCATTTGTAAATTTGTTTCTATTTAAACATAAATTTTATAACATTATCAAAGTTCATATAAATGTAAGGACAAATTTACATAATACAATTTCAGAAATTAATATATTTCATTAATGAGAAATCATATATATTATTGTAAATATAGTGAGTAATTAATTATTTCAGTTAAATGTCCATGAATGGGATGTGGGATTTCTGTGTTGTATGATATTTATCTTTATAAAAGGAAAACGAACTGAAACACGAATTTCCAAAGTGCCTGTGCCATTTTGAATTCCTAACACCAGTATATGAAAATTTGCACTGTTTCATATTCTCATTTGGCATCATCAGTCTCTAATATTAGCCCTTCTAATAGTTTTGTGGTGGCATCTTATTATGGTTTTAATTTGCAATTTCCTTAATAACTAATGATATTGAGCATCTTTTAAAAGTTATTTATCATTTATATAATTTTTGTAAATATCCTAAAAATTTTCCGATTTCAAAAGTGAATCCTTCTTGGTGTGAGTGAGTGGCTCAGTCGGTTGAGCTACCGACTTTGGCTTAGGTCAAAGATCTCACCGTTCGTGGGTTCGAGCCTCGTGGCAGGCTTGTGCTGACAGCTCAGAGCCTGGAAACTGCTTCGGATTCTGTGTCTTCCTTTCTCTCTGTCTGGCCCCTGCTCACACTCTGTCCTTCTCTCTCTCTCAAATATAACCAAACGTTAAAAAATTTTTAAAAAATGAATCCTTAAATTGAGATTTTTTTTAGAATTTATTTTGCATACAAAACTTTTTGAGATTTATGTTTCAGCAATAAATTTTCCCAGATTATGGCTTGCCTTTTTAATTTTAAGATTGCATCTTGGGGGCCCCTGGGTGGCTCAGTCCGTTGAGCGTCCGTCCAACTTCGGCTCAGGTCATGATCTCACGGTTTGTGAATTCGAGCCCTGCGTCGGGCTCTGTGTTGTCAGCTCGGAGCCTGGAGCCTGCTTCAGATTCTGTGTCCCCTTCTCTCTCTGTCCCTCCGCAACTTGTGCTCTGTCTCTCTCTGTCTCTCAAAAATAAATAAATGTAAAAAAATAAAATAAAATAAGATTGCATCTTGAAGGACAAAAGTTTTAAATTTTCTTTTTTCACCCTTCCTGTCCCCAATTCAAACTAGATTATAGACATGTTTTCCTCAAGAACGTAGTGTTAAAGAAGAAAAGTAGAATCTTAATACTCAAAAGTTATAAACAAGAAATTTGGAAACTGTTTTCTCTCTTTATGATTTTCTAAAATTTCTATTAGGTAGGAAAGCAAAGAGCAGATTTTTCTCCGCTCCAAACCACAAAATAATTCCATGCTTCTTGTCAGGGTTCAGGTCACAAGTCACAGGTCAGAGTATTTTATGTTTACCTCAGCAACTCTTTCCAAGTTCAAAGCATGCTGTTTTATTAAAAACATCATAGATTTTTTGCTTCATTTTCCATTTTTTAAAAGAAAATTAGGTTTTAATTTTGAATTTATTATTGTGATTCTTTTATTAATATCTGTTGCCTCCCACTAAGATTCAATTTTCATAAGGCCTGGAATAATACTGATTTTTATTCAGTTAATCCTCACTAACTAGAACAGTACATGGTATGTTGCATCTGTTTAAAAATATCTGTGTACCAAATGTTTGTAGTTAGTTCGGTCTGCTGCAAAGCTGTAAAATCTTCTGTGAACTGGTACATATATAGAATGATGCGAATTATACGTGCACTATGAATTATATGTACAATGAAACCTACATTTCTTTCTGTCTGTTACTGATTTTTTCTCGGTTTGGAGCTCTAATGTCTGCTTACTACGGGTTAAGCTTGAGGTTTAACTCAATACTAATTTTTAAGAGTCTCATTTAATAAATGTTTAGTCATAGTCAATTCAAAGTTCTGACTCCCTCTTCTGGCTGTTCCTGCCATCTCAAGATTTCCCCTGCAATTCCATTTTCCCAGGTTGGATACAAGGGCAGTTGTAACCATCTTGGCATCTAGGGACTAGGCCTTTCACACACATGCTGTTTTCTGCCCACGCCCACTGAGATGTCTGCCAATCGTCAAGCCAAGTTTCATTCTGGGTCCTCAAGGTGTGGCTGGTAATATTTTTTTTTTTTTTGGAAAGGGAGGTCCCAGCTCTATTATAACTGAGAAGATTGTATCCAGTGCTCTGCTAATTGCTGCGTGTGTTATAAACAGAATTCAAGATTATTCTTTGTTTCTTAGTGAAATTTAAAACTGAAATTTTCTTTAAATATCCTATAAAAACTGAAGTTGTAGAATATATACAAGGCGATATAAACCGCTTGATTTACAAAAAAATATTTTTTAAATGTTTATTTATTTTTGAGAGAGAGAGAGAGTGGGGGAGGGACAGAGAGAGAGAGAGAGAGAATCTGAAGCAGGCTTCACTCCCTGAGCTGTCAGCACAGATCCCGATGCAGGGTTCAAACCCACAAACCATGAGATCATGACCTGAGCTGAAATCAGACACTTAAACAACTGGGCCACCCAGGCACCCTTACAAATAATTGTGTTAATAAAAATATTATAATATGTAATTGGAGATGAGCAAAATTATATGAACTTAAGAAAACTATGGCAATAAAAGACAAATGTACCTTTTTTGCTTTAGAATACTCTAGGACTCATAAAATGTAGATTTAGATTTAAATGTAAATAAAAATCTAGATGTAGATTTGTGTTTAATGAATCCTTTTGTATACTAATCACGACTATATTGCATATTTTATGTTGTCTTTTCAGCCTGATGATTAGAAAACTCATAGCATTATTATATATGAGATGATATGTAGGAATTATGATAATAAATAAAGCTCGATCAATTGTACTTCTCATACAATCTCAGGGAGCATCATTTTCATTGCGTTCTATGTGAAAGCTTTCTCAGAGCACAACTGCAGAGTGCAATGTGAATGGTGCCCATAGGAGTCATGCAACTCAGCCGCTCTAAAGGAAATAAGCTGCTGTACATCTGTCTTGATATGGCAGTGTAACTAATTCTTTTTTTTTTATTAACATTTTTTTTTCGTGTTTATTTATTTTTGACAGAGAGAGATAGAGCATGAGCAGAGAAAGGCAGAGAGAGAGGGAGACACAGACTCTGAAGCAGGCTCCAGGCTCTGAGCTGTCAGCACAGAGCCCGAGGCGGGGCTCCAACTCAGGAGCCCTGAGATCATGACCTGAACCGAAGTCTGCCGCCCAACCGACTGAGCCCCCCAGGTGCCCCAGCAGTGTAACTAATTCTTAAGGGAAGAGTTGCTTCCCAAATAACCCACCTCATCTGGGTGGCTTCCTTCAAAAAGCAAGGAAAGACCTGATATTGTCTGAGATTAGTACAGAAAAATAATAGGAAAAGTGGCAAGAATAAAGTTTTACAAAGGACTTAAAAAAAAAAAAAAAGAAAGGTATATAGGGCTGTATGCTTATAAAAATATATAGATCGATAGCTAACAATAATGTCTCAGAACACAGCCATGGACCATCATGAGAAGGCAAACTCAGAAAAATATATTCAGATACTTGGAAAAATTGGAAAATAAAGGAACTTCCTGATTTTAAAATTCCAGCTAGATGTACTCATCCTTTTATTAGAAAGAACAATATTAAACAAATATAGTCATGGCGACTGAAATTATCTGTACAGTTAGGTAGATTTGCACATTTTATTTTAATTTTTTAATGTTTGCTTATTTTTGAGAGAGAGACAGAGTGTGAGCAGGGGAGGAGCACATAAAGAAGGCACAGAATTCAAAGCAGGTTCGAGGCTTTGAAGTGTCAACACAGAGCCCGATGCGGGGCTCAAACCCACAAACTGCGAGATCATGACCTGAGCTGGAATCAGAAGCTTAACCGACTGAGCCACCCAGGCGCTCCTGCACATTTTATCGCGTCATACATTATACAGTAGTAATCAAGAACGATGTGTATTTTTTACTCAACTGATTTAATGAAAATAAATAATCACCCCTGATTCTATAAACAGTCTTTTCCTAAACCAATTCTGAGGTCATATTTGAAGTCCATATTCCTCTAAAGACTTTCATCTTCTTTACTTTTCAATAAGTCTAAAAAAATATTTCTTTCTTTCTTTTTTTGTCTTTCTTTCTTTCTTTCTTTCTTTCTTTCTTTCTTTCTTTCAATTAAGCCAGTTTTCTTGCTGAGTCATAGTTTTCCTTCTTTTTTTATTGTTATTTCTTGTAATATTTTAAGTATTCCAAGCACATGAACCCAGGCCAAGTCTAAATTCTATTAGAAAAGCACTTGATTGCCTTTCCCAAGTGATAAATGCAATTATAATCAAATAATTCAGGTATCATTTGAAGAACACAATTGTTTAATTTTCAGAATATTTAACTCTAATTGTTGGAGGATGACCAAGCACCTTTCTAATTAGCACCCAAATCTAAAATCATTATTTATAATGAATTATATTATAGTTAGTAAATGATGGACTGCTCCAGTGTTACATAACAACTAGTTAGGCAATCATTAATTCCTGTTGCTGATAATCAAGTGGGGATGATGATGCTAATGAACATCTTTCAGAAAAGCATACTTCACTCTGAGTAGATGAATGCAGAATACCACATTGAGGATATTCCCCTAGTGCTCCACGTTTTTGTAAGCAATTCCGCAAATAAAAGTGGTGGCTTAGATAATCTTGCATCTTCAATAGTTCATTAAACTATTCTTCTTTAAATAGGGTCATCATAATAGCATCCATTGAGAATCTATATGTGATAAATGGCTAATAATTGTTGAGTACTCCCTTGTGCTAGGCTGTTTTGAATCACTTTAGAGTTATTAACTCCTTTAAACTTTGTAAGAAGCCTAAGGGAGGAAATACTACTGTTTACCTTTGTGCAGATAAAGCAGGAGCCACAAAGACTTGCTCTTTACTCCTTACTAGACTGTATTATACCATTCTGTCTTTTCAACTGGAAAACGTCTTCAGTGTTAGAAATAAATGATTTGCAATTAGAAATGACTGGTGAGTTTGGAAAAAAATTGAGGAAAATTCAGATGATGGTGGTTTTCCTCTCTTTTTCCTGTCTAATCCTTTCTACTGCCCAAATAGAATATCCTGGGTAACTGCACAGTCAAAACATAAGACCTCAGCACAAAGAATAATACTGAAGTCATGAATAAGTGATATGTGACCAGGAGAAATCAACGTTAAATTCAGAGCTGCTATATTATAGTGCTGCTTAATTATAATTTTAGGGACAAGTGGTTAAAATGAGGTATTAGAAGTCTTCCAGTCAAGTTATTTTGCAATTAGCTCAATTTTATCCCCTTACTCTTGTAGATAAATAATCACAATTAAGCCAGAGGGAGGGTCCAGGACTTCCCCATGGATGGCCCCCTGATAACATAGCCATAACCATTTTCAAACTCTACATTAGGGATTCTCCAACATTTGATGTGACAAAACTATTTTAGAATATAGTTCTATTTCTAGAGAATTTCGCATTCATGTTTAGGAGTAGACATTTATATAATTTCCAGAGATCACACATATTTTTCTGAAGACCATCCATAGCTTCTCGTATTATAAAACAACAGTTCCCAGCCTAAGCTTTTGAAACACTCTCTTATCTTCCTTTACCTCATTAATTGGTGATAGCATTTATTTATGTTCCCTGCTCTTATTTTCTTCAGTTTAACATAGTGAGAAAATACAATATATTTGGCGTTGTTAATTAACGGCATAATGAATTAAAATAAAATAAGAAGACCAAGACCTACACTGAGTTTAACAGAGATTTGTGGGAGAGAGAGCCAAAAAAAAAAAAAAAAAAAAAAAAAAAAAAAAGAAAAGAAAAGAAAAAGAAAAAGAAATCTCCCATACTAGATTCTAGATTCTCTTAGTTCCTACCCCAGTTCCCCTGGGCTCCATTTACCAATTAAGTGAGCACTTTCCTCAAATGTTGTGGGTTTGCTTCTAATAGCTAATGCTTTCTTTCTTTTTTTTTTTTTTTTTTTTTTAATTTATTTTGGGACAGAGAGAGACAGAGCATGAACGGGGGAGGGGCAGAGAGAGAGGGAGACATAGAATCGGAAACAGGCTCCAGGCTCCGAGCCATCAGCCCAGAGCCTGACGCGGGGCTCGAACTCACGGACCGCGAGATCGTGACCTGGCTGAAGTCGGACGCTTAACCGACTGCGCCACCCAGGCGCCCCGCTAATGCTTTCTTAGAAGACTTGCTTTTGGTAATTCAAGGCACCTGCCATGAGTTGCCTGTAAATTTTATCTTCTGCTGATTCTTCCTTTTCCCTGATATGATGACTGCTAGCTAACGGCAGATAGATTCCCTGGTGGAGGGAAAATCAGGACAAATTCTGTAGTTCACTCTATGTTCCAGAGCTCTCATGAGCTCACAGGTACTGCAAAAACATTGCTCAAGCAAATGTGACTTTGGGCAAGGAGCTTAGAAAGAGAAAAATCAAACTTGATGAAGGTCTTTTGTAAAGGATTCTATTGTTAGAAGAAATAATTTATAGGTTTTAGGATTTAGTTTAAATATGTATAAATATGTTAGGATTCTTTATAAAGAGAAAAATGAGAAAAATAATAGAAAATAGAAAATTAATTTAAGTTCCCTATATACAAACCAATAAAAATAATAATCTCATAAAATCCAAAGAAAAAGTGATAATATGGAATCAATTAAAAACTATATGTAACTATTTTATAAGAAAACGATAAAAATTCTACTTAATATATAAACTATTGAAAAACATACATGTTATATATATTATTAAAATAATTTTCTTATAATTCCAAATTACCTTGTATCCACTTATGTGTAGGTTGAATGGATGAATATTTACTTAAATATGTTCCATCAAATAACTATTTAGATGCAGGTAAATGTTTAATTGATGGTCGTGATTTTGTTTCGTTTCACCGTGGCACTATAGTGAATATTCAACATGTTGTTATTCTCACTATCTTGTACAATAAGTACACTTAATCATATGTTTGCATTTGGCCTCCTAAAATTTAAGAAATGGGAGACAATAAATGGAGGAAGAGAAGAAACAGTAAAGAATTGAGAGTGGTATAAAGTATAGAAGAAATTTTAATTTTTTTGCCCTACAGAAAAAGACGCAGAATAAGAGAATATTAAAAAGTTTCACTCAAATTTTATAACCGTCAGTACCCTTAAGCCCAAATTATCATCACTCTCTTTTAAATGTGGCATAGGCAATCAATTTCTTCAGCACAATAAAAATACCAATTTTTACCATCAGATAAGAAGGGCTCTGCAGACACGGAATATACAAAAGGGCTCACCACCACCTCCAATCATAAAGGAGGCTGAAAAAAGTATAAAAAAAAAAAAGTTAAGAAACCTATAATAAGTATACCTAAATGGATCAAGAAATAAGGGAGGCAGGAGTTCCTAAAGGAAAGTAATAGTTTTGTATTTAAAGTGAGAGCACAGTCTTTTTATTCCATTTTATGGCAGATGAAGGAAGTCTAAGATGGAAGAAGAGACATAGCTCTGTAAGGAGACAAAAGGACGTATCTTCAAGAGCATTGACTTGATATTCTCTGGGAAGGTGCAGGGCAGTGAAAATATGTCAGGAGAGGAAGAAAAATAAGTCCTGATAGAATATTATTAAAATAACATAAAAAATGAGTTTAAGATGTACATTCAGCTAATACAAATGAAAGAGAAATGGTTAAGGGATGAAATATTTATATATTAAGTCACTCCTGAGAAAGGAAACATACCTGGTGAGTGGTTTTTATGTTCTTAAAACCGTATGCTACAAGTAGATAAAAAATGAAGCACGTTTTTTCTGCTTAAAATCACCTCAGCCATTTTGATTTCCATCATTTTATGAGGCTAGCACTGAAGTTCTAAAATTGCAGATTTGGTGCCATTTGAAGGTATACATAATCTATCAAACATACTTTTCCAAATAATAGCTGTATATATCTATTCAGAAACTTAATGTTTGCTCATATTTTCTCTTTCTTGTCCTTTAATACCAGTTGGTACTTATATTAATTTTTCTTGTGGTTTAATTCTGTAAGCTAGTTAATATATACCACATTCTAACAAAAGGAATTTTCTCATTGCAATCAAGACACTGCATTTGTACAGTACTGAATTATAATATATTTACATTTTAAAAAACATGTATTTTACAGTTTGTGTGCTTTTCACAAAGATAATTGAAAGAAATGCATAGATTTTCCTAAATATATGGGATGTGTATTAAAGAAATTTAAAAAATCATAAATGGGATGGCTAGTTGGTGTATCTTTATGCAATTTAATAAGGGACAATAATTTATTTTGATATATTTTATATTGAACTGGTAAATGTAAAAGTTTTAAATATGATTTATTTATGTCTCAATAAAAAAAAAGTTTTAAACATGAATTACATTGCATCATGACTAAATGAGCCATTTTGTCTCTAAATGGTCAATAATACACATTTTTTTTCTCATACTTTCTGAGATTCATTTGTTAACATATATATTTTTATTTTTTATTTTATTATATGTTTAATTTTTTTAATGTTTATTTTTGACAGAGAGACAGCCACAGACTGTGAGCAAGGGAGGAGCAGAGAAAGAAGGTGACACAGAATGTGAAGTAGGTTCCAGGCTCTGAGCTGTCAGCACAGAGCCCGACCCAGGGCTTGAACTCACAGTGAGATTATGACCTGAGCCAAAGTCGGCCACTTAATCTACTGAGCCATCAAGGCACCCCTTAACATATATATTTTTAAATACTTTATGAAATGAAGGTCACTTCAGAAGGTTGTATTAAAAAACAATTAGTGGGATGCCTGGGTGGCTCAGTCGGTTAAGCATCTGACTTTGGCTCAGGTCACGATCTCACAGTTCATGAGTTCAAGCCCCGTGTCGGGCTCTGTGCTGACAGTTCAGAGCCTGGAGCTTGCTTCGGATTCTGTGTCTCCCTCTCTCTCTGACCGCCCCCCCCCCCCCACTCATGCTCTGTCTCTCTCAAAAATAAACAAACATTAAAAAAAAAATTAGTGTGAGAATTGTTTTTCACTTCTCTGTATAATTGTTTCTCTAATCACACTGTATCAATTATTATTTTTATAGCCGTAAGTTTTATTTCATTATGAGAGACATAATAGCACTGAAACGATTATTCTAATCCTGGGCTACATATTTTGGACTAATTTTATGTGAGAACTAATCCTTATATGCTTAAGCAACTGCATTTAATTTTTTTTTTTTTTTACATACAAGTCAGTTCATTAGTAACTGATATAGATCTTGTGGAATAAAACTTTATGTTATTTGAAAATACAGAGTTACAAATGTATCATCAGTATACCATTTGCTTTCATTGTTTTTACTACTTTGTAAATATACATTCTTAACTTTAATAAGGCAATTTTTATATTATATGTTAAATGAAATAATAAATCTACTATACTGATACAATGTGTCACAGACTTTGAGTCTGGAGTTCTCTCTTGTCCAACAAGAGAGCAGAAGCAGAATTAAATACAAGAGAGGCTAATGTCTGGGAGGAGACAAGTAAGGGTCCTTGCTCCATTTTTATTAGAATCAAAAGGCTTACAAATATGATGGACGTGCAGAAAGAGACAATGAAACAGTGATCGTTAACTCATGTGTGTGAGAGAAAGGGGGTTTGGAAATATGCAGTGTTCAGGGTTTGGGTCAATACAAAACAAACTCCCAGCACTGAGCAGATGGTTATTTACGGCAGGCACTGGGCGCTGTGTCTGTTTATCTTAACTTGCGTAGGGTATGAGATAGATAGAGTATGCTACCTCAGGGTCCACAAGGCACTTTTTTTTTTTTTTTTTTTTTTTGCTAATTAGCTCCTGGCAATTTCACCCTGCTGCAGTGGTCTATCACCCTGTTTACCTGTTTACCTATTCTGGACGCTTTTGTCCTGTGGAAGTGGCTTCCCGCTCCTATGCTTTTGTTCTATGCTGGGGCCACTTTCACCCTGTGTCCCTATTCTGGATATTTTTGTCCTAAGCCTTGTTAACTGATTGGTACAAGCTCATGGAATTCCAATAGTTATTCACCACAAAAATGTACAGTTTTCCAACTTCCCGTCCTCAACAAAATGTACCTTGTTCAAAATGCCACCCCATAATCTATTCAGAAGTTGGCATTTAAGGCTGCGTGAGTGTCTCAGTCAATTAAGCGTCTGATTGCAGCTCAGGTCATGATCTCACACTTCCTGAGTTCAAGCCCTGCATTGGGCTCTGTGCTGACAGCTCAGACCCTGAAGCCTGCTTCAGATTCTGCCACTCCCCTGCTCACACTCTGTCTCTGTCTCTCAAAAATAAATAAACGTTAAAAAAATTTTAAAAAGAACTTGGCATTTTACTGTTTGAACAATCTTCTGACGACACATCATATAATCCTTATGCAGTTATTTTATCAGGTTATGATATTAAAAATAAATTTGTTGCATCTTATTACGATGCAAATTATATAGCATCTTCTTATGTTTAGGGTCATGTATTAATTAGAGCTTGGATCAGTTGTCTTCTGCTAGTGTGTGTGTACAGTGTGACCTTTATATCCTGACATGAAATTTTTTTTATAGCTTCTGGCATCAGTTCTCCCCAAAATGAAGGCATCTTGGCATTCACGTTCTTTTTCACCGTTAACCTGAAAAAGAAATCAGTGCAGGGAGCTCAGGTGGCTTAGACAGTTAAGCATCGGACTCTAGATTTCAGCTCAGGTCATGATCTTACAGTTAGTGAGTTTAAGCCCCACATTAGGTTCCTCACACACTGACAGCCTCCTTGGGGCTCAAGCCTCAAGCCTCCTTGGGGCTCTCTCTCTCCCTCTCTCTGCCTCTGTCTCTCTCTCAGTAAAGAAACTTAAAAAACAAATCAAAAAGAAATCAGTGCAAAAGGAGGACATTGTGACCCGCAAGGCCCTAACCGACTGGG
Source organism: Puma concolor (assembly GCF_028749965.1). Taxonomy (NCBI): domain Eukaryota; kingdom Metazoa; phylum Chordata; class Mammalia; order Carnivora; family Felidae; genus Puma; species Puma concolor. The sequence goes on from NC_141670.1 coordinate 92,806,076, forward strand.
CTTCACCATCCTACTTCCATTTCCATCACTCATCCCCTGCTATATTTTTCTTTGGCCACACTGGCCTCCTTTATTTCCTTCAAATCCCACAAATTCTTTCTCTCTTCTGAATCTTTGGAATTACTCCTTTCTTCACGTGAATTATTTTCTCGCGTTTTTGTGAGAATTGTCTAAATTCATCTCTTGAATTTCACTTCAGTTATTACCTCCTCAGATACATCAGACTTGATCACTCATGGAAAAGCAACTCTGCTTTCCTAACTATATGGGTCACTATCATGTTTTTCTCTTTATTCCCTTCACAGCGTTTACAACTAATATGCAAATATTTAGTTTATCCCTGTATGTAATCTGTATATTTCTGTTTCCAGTTAAAAGTTCCATAACAAGAGAGTGCTGGCCTGTGTAATTCACAGTTGTACCCCACCACTTAGATCAATAACTAAATCACTAAGTACTTTTTGATATCTATAGTAAGATGAAAATATCTCTTGAGGGGCGCCTGGGTGGCGCAGTCGGTTAAGCGTCCGGCTTCAGCCAGGTCACGATCTCACAGTCCGTGGGTTCGAGCCTCGCGTCGGGCTCTGGGCTGATGGCTCAGAGCTTGGAGCCTGTTTCCGATTCTGTGTCTCCCTCTCTCTCTGCCCCTCCCCCCTTCATGCTCTGTCTCTCTCTGTCCCAAAAATAAATAAACGTTGAAAAAAAAATTAAAAAAAAAAAAAAGAAAATATCTCTTGAACGACAAGAGTTTAGAAATAATTGATCCAATGGTAATTTCTCTAAGTAATTTATTTTTATAATTCAAAGTGAGTATCATATAAGGAATCACCTCTTGTATATTTAATTGCTTTTTTTATTATTGTTATTATTACTTAATTTTATAGGGGAAAGCATGTGACAGGAAATTTGGTTGCAATTAATAGATTTTAAAACTCAATTTTTAAAAGATACTAAAATAATGCCATAGTGTTTGAGACCTACATATACAGTCTATATCTGCGACTGTACCTCTTAGGAAATACAGTAACTTATAATAACACTGTAGACATTAGTCATTAAGAAATGATTCATATAGAAAATATTATATGCTGAAGAAATATGCCTGCATTAAATTTAAATAAAGATATGTTGTATTTTATGTTAGCCCTTCACTTTTCCAAAATGGAGCCATCCAGAAGGACGCATTTGCCTAGGCTTCCAGATTATCAGGATTTTCTTTGTTAGCCCCAAATATCTACAGGCATATTTGCCCATCTTATGTATTTGTGCCTATTTAAGTTTTAAAAGACCTTTGTAAGAATGTGTTTGACATGATTAGTTTGTATCTGTCTCACTAAAATTTTAAACTATGGAGCTGTAAAATACTTGGAGAATCTAATAGGTTCGACATAGCCTGCTTCTTATTTGAAGGGAAGAAAAATGTCTTGTTTCAGCTGAAAAATGGCAGGCTTTAATGAATTAATTGCTTCAAAAGTCCTAGTTAAATCATTTTGCAACCAAATTCAGTGCTGCAAATAGCTGTCTTACATGCATCATGACCTCTAGTTTTTATCTGATAAATTATGTCCCATCCAAACTTAGTGTCAGCAGTTATTTATTGTCCTGGTTACAAATTGGCTGTTATGCAACTGAATTAATTTTGATCAGACATTTCCTATTTGTGCCATCATACAACTGAATGCTTTATAAAATCTGTACTTTCTTTTAAAGGAGCATGATACTTAGAAGTTATACTTTGAGTATCTGAAACAGATTGAGTTCTTCCAGTTTAAAAAACAAAAGACAATTAGAGAAAGGAAATGGTAACGATTTAAATCATTTAATGTCTTGATTATTTAAAACACTTTCATTTTTTAATTTTTTTTAATGTTTATTCATTTTTGAGAGACAGAGAGAGACAGAGCATGAGTGGGGAAGGGGCAGAGAGGGAAACACAGAATCTGAAACAGGCTCCAGGCTTTGAGCTGTCACACAGAGCCCGACGCGGGGCTCGAACTCACGGGCTATGAGACATAACCTGAGCTGAAAGTCGGACGCTCAACCGACTGAGTCACCCAGGTGCCCCATATTTAAAACACTTTTAAAATAATGATGTAAGAGAATGTGTACCCTAGATTAATTCAAGAATTTGAAGATTCTCCCATACAGATCTAATGCAGTCAGGAATTTAGACATATGCTTCTTTTAGGAAAGCCAGCTATTGACTTAGTAAGAGCTATCCATGGACTAGGAATTTGAAATCTTTCAATAAATGTATTAAATCAATACAACTTAAGTGACCTGATGATCTATGAACATACTATAAAAAGCAAAATACAGTCACCTTAACTAGCTTCATACTAGGCTATAGATTTTGAGATAATTCCTGAGACTCATGGGAAAATAAATAATTACTGTGGAGCTCAAAGGAAAGAGCCTTGTGGTAAAGCTTGATACGCAGAGCGGTGCTGTAAGAGAAGCACACATCAGTTTGGTTGTTAAGGCTTGGATTCAAGTCCTTGCTTTTTTTTTATTTTGCAGTACCATGACTTGAAACAAACTACCTCACTTGAAGGAAGTTTTATTTATTCAGAGGAGATATTGCCTCATCTCAGCGTTTAATTGGCTCACTTGGTAGAGGATGTGACTTTTGACCTCGGGGTTGTAAGTTCCAACCCCATGTGAGATGCAGATATTATTAAAAAAAATAAAATCTTAAAAGGGAGAGAGAAAGAGAGAGGGAGAGGATATTGTCTCACCTCAGGGGTTGTTAGAAGCATTAAATGATGTAGTATGATGCAAGCACTGTGTGAATGTACAATCCCTCTCTTAACATCACTCTTCTTTATTACTTGCAAAATGAAATACAACCAATGGTCCACTAAGAGTAAAAAACAATAGTATTGTGAATAAAAAAAGTGCTTTTTTAAAGCAAATATCTTGGAAGGATTCAGTCATTAACAAGAGGGGTGCACCTGGGTGGCTCAGTTGGTTAACCCTCCGACTCTTGATTTCAGCTCAGGGCATAATCTCAGGGGTTCTTGAGTTTCAGCCCGAAGTTCTTGTCAAGGCAGAGCTTGCTTAGGATTCTCTCTCTCTCTCTCTCTCTCTCTCTCTCTCTGCCCCTCCCCTAAACTAATTCTCTGTCTGTCTCTCTCTCAAAAAAAAAAGGGGGGAGTGATTGAACTAGAAATTTCTCGGGTCTGAGTCATGACTCAACCCCTTCTGTTTTTGTGATGCTACCACAGTCATGTAATCAGTCTAAACTTGTTTTCTTAACTACATAATTAGGGAAAATACCTCATATGCTCATTATTTAAATTAAATGAGGCAATGATCCTTAATACTTTACAAATCATGTAGCAATAATAAACAATAAGTAATCTCACTTATTACCACTATTATGAAAACATGCATGATTTCCAGATAGTCAACAATATTCTAAGGGCTGTATAATGATAGAAATTTTCAAAGATCATTTTTCATTGAATTTTATCTTATAAATTTTGGAACAACTAATCTATCAGGAAACCCTGAATTGTTTGGAGGAGATACTAGGAGAGAAGTACTATGCTTTTCCACAACTACAGTGTTTTTGATCAAAGACATTCACAGAATTATTTGTAGAACACGAGGTTGAAGAACAATGGAGCTTGTTGTTCAAGCTATATAATATCAATATGAAATGCAAATAGTTTAAGATGCCCTAAGTACTTCAATAATGAAATAACTATGAAAGATATCACAGCTTTTTGTAATACACTTGTCATTACAACAATGCAAAATTATTTTATTCCAATATAAAAATAAGATAAACCTATGGAATAAAATGATGTACTGAATGTCTATGTTAAAATAGAAATCACTTCAAAAATACATTGAAGGGTACTTAGCACTGGTGAATATTGGCTTTTTTGGCTAAGTGGAAAATGTTTTCTTATTTTAATTTGTAATTCCCTAATTCAGCACATCTGAATTCCCTCAATGAGTTAAAGGACCACTGTTTTTATTTTTGATCTTCAGAAATACACAAACCAACACTGAGTTTAATTTTTTGTATCAACTTTTTTGTGTATGTCTAACATTTTGAAGTATTTTCTGTAATTATTTTTTCTAATTAGAAAATTCTAAGGGGAGAGTATAATTTTAATTTTAAAGTAGTAAAAGTAAGCAAAAAATAAACAACTCAAGTGAAAATCACATAAAATCTAGTTAAATAAAATAAATCCTGCCTTTTTAGCACATAACATTTTGACGTTTTGCTACAGATTTTATATTATTTATTACATATATACACATAACTGTTACACAATTTAAAAGTTTAAATTATATATATACACATATATATACATCATGTATATATATGTATATATATGTATACATACACACACACACGCGCACAAGTATTCTCAAAATGTCAAGAAATACGATTGGTTTTGGTCAATTAATACATGACTCTTATTATAATAACTAACATCTATATACAATGAAATAATGTGATCCATCATATGTCCCTTTATTCAAATCTTCATTAAGGTTTCTAACAGTGGTCTATTTATCTTCATATAGGCCTTGTCCATTTCATACTTGTTGCAGATCATATACATATACATAGAGCCGGCAGGAAAGACACTTCATTTTGAATGGGTCAACTTTGAAATTTATTTTTAAATGTTTTTATGTTATGTCAAAGCTATTGATTTTTTACCTATTATATGACATCAAAACTTACAAATTATCTAATAAATTTTAATAGCTTTCTTCTAGTGAACTATATCTTTTTAAAGCTAACAAATGATCCTTTTATCCTTAATCCCAACATTGGTATTATGCTTTTTCTTAGTTATATTTCTATGTTTATGCCCATGTTAAAACTATTGATCCAAAGGGACTTCTTTAACATTATTCTAATTTTAATTTCAATGTCTTCAGATTTTCAACAGTAAGTAAACTGCTGCTTTTTAATTGTATTATCAATTTGGAATATTTATACATGTTTGTTGTGACAAATATGCACATACATTGGTAATATAAGGGATATTATTAGTTTTGTGTAACTAAAAATTGTAATGTAGAGAAGGATATTTAATTTGCAGATAATAGTATTGGAAAATTTGAATTTTGCTAACGCCAAAATTCATACTAGTTTGTCACTCTAAAAACTTAGAATCTTCAATGGCAGATTATTTAGGGCAGAGTTGGAGTGGCCAGCCGGAGCAGGACATGAAGAGTGGTAATTATGCTTACTTTGATGTTGTAATTCTATGGTTTAAGGAGTTTGGTTTGTATTTCTGTTTGGCAGTTTTCCCAGCCACTAAATTCATTTCAGTGGTTTGCTAAAGGACAACAGTGGCTTTTCAATATAGAAATCTCAGTGAGCTATGTTTAGATCTAAATTGTTTTCTATATTGAAACGCTGGCCTCCTTCCATGCAATGTGAGCATCAAATCAGGTATTTTATAAATGAGTCATTGAAAAGCATATGTAGTTCAATTTCTTGAGCAATATTAGAAATATAAAATCTTAAACTTTACAAATGAATGTTGGAGCATAGTGACACATAGAAGAAACTTACCGAACTGTTTAACATTCTCTTTTCATAAGAAACTTTCTTTTTAAATGCAAGAATAAAACTTGCGCAACTGGGGCTCAGTCCCTTAAGTATCCATCTCTTGATTTCAGCTCAGGTTGTGAGATTGAACTCTGCCTCAGGCTCTTTGCCGGGTGTGAATCTTGTTTAAGATTCTCTCACTCTCTCTCCCCTTGCCCCTGCTTTCTCTCTATATATATTTCTCTCTCTTTCTCTCTAAAAAGAAAGAAAGACAGTCTGGGGCGCCTGGGTGGCGCAGTCGGTTAAGCGTCCGACTTCAGCCAGGTCACAATCTCGCGGTTCCTGAGTCCGAGCCCCGCGTCAGGCTCTGGGCTGATGGCTCAGAGCCTGGAGCCTGTTTCCGATTCTGTGTCTCCCTCTCTCTCTGCCCCTCCCCCGTTCATGCTCTGTCTCTCTCTGTCCCAAAAATAAATAAACGTTGAAAAAAAAATATTTAAAAAGAAAGAAAGAAAAAATGAAAGAAAGAAAAGAAAGAAAGAAAAAGAAAGAAAGAAAAAACTTGGATAATTAAATTTTTAAAAAATTTTTCTTTAAGAGTTTCAGGTAATTATTGTACACTATATATCCTATACATACTTACAAATTATATATATATATATATATATGTGTGTGTGTGTGTGTGTGTGTATGTGTATATATACACATATACACATATATATACACACACATATATATACACATATATATACACACATATATATATATTTAATTGTATGCTTTTTTAATTGTATGTTCAACCACAAGAAAGCATTTCATAGATGCTATGTTAAGCCCTAGCAACATATACCTAAAAGTACTTCTCTTTAGTCTGAGTTCTACACATTCACAAGAATAACATAGTCAACTTTGTAAAGCATATTTGGTTTATTTATATGAAATACATTTTCCCATTTTTTTATGTGAAGTACCGAATAATTTTATATACTATATTATATAAAGTTCATTACCCTCCCACTTAATATTGTATTTTTTCCAGCCATTTATAACATAATTTAAAGCAGTTTTCTAAATATTAGTATGAATCACAAGTAAAACAGTGAATTGAATCCTTATGCTAAACTTACTACCTACAGTGTAAATGTAGGTGCAGGTGATGTGCTCCTTTACCAATTCATGACACACACCATCCCTTTGTCCCTGAACCCAGACATGGCCTCTAGATCTGTTGGTGGAGCTCTGCATGTAGTCGGTATTCATCAGTTGAGTGCACATGTAAAAGAAGCTTTATTTTTCATCCCTATATTGAAGGGTACAAATGCAATAAAAAAATATTTTCTTGGTAGTTTTGTCTAAAACACCACAGTTATGTAATGATGGAGCAAACTGGGTAAGTGAGAAGGGAGAAATTGGGTAGCGCTGGTTAATTATGTTTATGTCTTGTCTTTTTAATGAATATGCATTTGAATATGTGGTTTTCAAAATCTTAGTTCTATTTTTTGAGAGACCCATAAATATTTTTTTGCAAATTCTATTTTATCTCCCCTCTTAGTCTAGTCTCCAACAGTTGTCTTTTCCTGATCTTAGTTCTTAATGATACTAAGCTCTGGGCTGCTATTCTACATTTTGTCCCAACCAAATATACAAACCTGTTTCAAGTATTCAACTGCAAATAGTCTCCTTGACCTGAGGACACCTACCGCTTCCTTTCCTCCTGGAGTCAATTGAAAGGATTAAGTTGAATTACTTTTCTTTCAGGAGCATCCTCCTGGTGGCATTGCCAGCCACGTGGTATTTTCCCTTGCAAACAAAAGGTTTTCTGGGCAAATTAAGAGGACTTCCTATTTCCTCAAAAATGAAAGCAAGGAAATGAGAAAAATTGGGATGAGAAATTTTAAAGTCAGATTATGCCTCACGGTAAAAGGAGGAGAACAATTGGAAATAGTGAAATGAGAGAAAATGATGAGAAGAGTAGGTGAAAACCAACTTAAGGAAAAAGATAAATTTAAAAATGAGAGGGTAACCAAGTAAGGAACAGGACTGGGCACGAATTAATCATACCTATTAATTATCAAATATTGGGGCGCCTGGGTGGCGCAGTCGGTTAAGCGTCCGACTTCAGCCGGGTCACCATCTCGCGGTCCGTGAGTTCGAGCCCCGCGTCAGGCTCTGGGCTGATGGCTCAGGGCCTGGAGCCTGTTTCCGATTCTGTGTCTCCCTCTCTCTCTGCCCCTCCCCCGTTCATGCTCTGTCTCTCTCTGTCCCAAAAATAAATAAACGTTGAAAAAAATAAAAAAAATATCAAATATTTAATAACTGAGAATTCAGTTGTCTCCATGAGGAGATCATGGGGCGTCAGTAAACATAGCATAAAAAAGATAGTGACATTTCACAATGATGAGATTTGAGATTAATGATACTTCAGTTAGATAAACCGATAGAAGTTTAGAAAAAAGTTTGAGCTTTAATTATGGTAGAGAAAAGGTAAAGTGATTTCTCAACTAAGCCTCCTCATCCTAGAAATACAGCTAATTATTAGAAATATAATTTTTTCCAAAGGAAATTAATATGGATACAGACTGATGTTTATCTCGTCACCAGAATGAAAGACAAGCAAAAAGTAATGGCTTCTAATTGGGCAAAAATATGTTTCTGCCTACTGAGTGAATGAATTCAGGAACAATTGGTCAATTACTCAGCTCCATCAAACAAACTGAGGAAAAATTTGTATGGCCTCAATTTTATGAATGATCTTAATTCTAAGAAATTATTGGTACGAAATTTATTAAATATTCCCTTTGCTTTGTATATCACATCTCCATAATGCACCTATAAATTTAGGTTATAGATATTTTTTTGTCTATTGAGGAGGGGAAGGATTTATTGCAAAGTTGTGGAAAGTTTGAATCTGCTTTCTAAACGCCTTTAAAGAAAGTTATTACACACACATGCACGCGCACACACATACTCAAATAAATTGGGACGAGGGCTGTGATAAATTTGATTGGGCGGGATTATTATAAATATGATTTTATTACATTCTCTTTTCTCTTCTGTGGCCCTAGAGATGCTCTTGTTGCTCACTGGTCCTCAGAATCTCATTCTTCACTCAACTATGTGTTCTGATAAAAAGATGTGCAAACATAACTCATCCTGATAAATAGAAATGGAATGTGACACTGTCATCTCTCCTTGTATTGGTGGTGAATAGGGAAAAAAAAAATATTGAATAAAATAATAACCAGATCTCAGTGAGACAGTTTTATCCCAGGTAACTGTAAGGATGTAGGAATTCATCAACTTTGTTTTACCAAGCCAACAAGTAAACAATAAAGAGCAACTAAATCAATTATTCAGCATAAATACAAAGGTCATTAATCTGTTGTTTGTGACTGTTTTTCACTTCCTACATCAGAGCCTGAGGGCAGTGTTTCAGTCAATGTTACATGTCTCAGTATGACAGTCAAAATCTTAATAAGTATATACTTCTGTTTCTTCAGAATTGCCAAAGTTCATTTATGTTAATCAGGATTCACTATTATCTTATGCATGGATAATACAGTGACCAGTAAAATATGACATGATATAAAAATATTAGTCACATTCATTATTCATTATTAAAAAGAAAGTGTATTAAACTATGCAGTACCCAGCATGAAATATGAAATATTTATCTATCATCTATCTGTCTATTATCTATCTATCTATCTATCTATCTATCTATCTATCTATCTATCTATCCCTCTGTCTCAAGAGTCTCTCTGCAGTCTCTCTCTCTCAAAATAAATAAATTTAAAAAGAATAGACCTTATATGGGAAAAAAAACAAAAAACAAAAACATAGGTTTATTTTTTCTTCAATGTGGAAAAAATAGACAAGATCATTTTTATACATCTCAACATCAAAGGTCAGAATGTTTCCTACTACTGATGATATGATCTGTCAACAGTCTTTAGACAGAAGGTTTGTAATACTGGAGATGCACGAAGTTTGCTTTAAAGACTACATGAACATATATAATCTATAGGACATCACTTTCCAAGCCTCCACTTCTATATGTAGTCTTTTCTGAAACCAATCTGAGAATACATTTGTTAAATATTTGTTAAATATCATTGGCGTTTCCTTTCACAGTTGCCTTTCCTTCTTTTCCCATTTGACAAAATAAACCATGTATTTCATCCTGGCACATTGCTTACTGGGGTGCCATATAAAGAGAAAATATTCGTATCTGGGTAGACCCCTTATTCAAGGCATGAATTAACCATTGCAAGAATTTTTGCCTTCCCCTCTTTGATACAAATTTGGTTTAGAAGGCAGTGAAGCAGAGATAACACAGTCATTTGACCCACACTGGGATATTCTGAATTTAAACAACTTGTAGGATAAGGAAGAATTAAAATAACTATTTTTAATGATCCTGCCACATTTGTCTGTCTATTGTTGCCAAAGACTACTGCCATAGCATAAGTTATATATTATATACTATTACATTTCTTGTAGAAGGTAGTTCCATAAACAGGATTAAAAACAAGTAATACTAAAATTTGTATGAAACCATGAAAGATCCTGCATAGCCAAAGCAATCTTGATAAAGAAAAGCAAAAGTGGAAGTATTACAATTCCAGACTTCACTCAAAATCAGACTTCACTTAATTACAAAGCTATCATAATTAAAACAGTATGGTTGTAGCACAAAAATAGAACAGAATAGATCAATGGAACAGAATATAAAGCTCAGAAATAAAGTCATACTTGTAGAGTCGATTAATCTATGACAAAGGAGGCGAAAATATCTAATGGAGGAAATACAGTCTCTTCAATCAATGGTGCTGGGAAAACTGGACAGCTACACGTAAAAAAATGAAACTGGACCACTCTCTAACACCATACACAAAATAAACTCAAAATAGATTAAAAACGAGACCTGAAAGCAATAAACATCCTGGAACATAGGTAGTAGTTTCTCTGAAAAAGCTAGTTCCATAGATCTATTTAGACGAATATCAAAGAAGAAAAAACAATTGAATTGTTATTAGTCCCTTTCAGATTGTAACAGTAAATAGTAACATCCACTGAGTTTCATTTTCAATAAAATTTACTTTATATGTTTAATAACTACCAGAATGTGTTTTTAAATTATGTCTTATTAATAAATGTAATAAATCAATAAAAGGACAAATAAAGTTTCAAGGAGAAAAAAATTCAAGGACACAAATCAATTTGTTTAATTTATATACATTTTTAATATTCACTATATTTCAATATAATAAAAATGCTGAAGTGTAATATGTAATGTATTAGTGTTTAAATTGTAGGAGTGTTCAGTAATGAAATATGAGTTCAAAGAAATGAAAAGAATACAAACTTCTGATGTAAAAGATTCTTCAGGTGTTCTTTAAATATATGAGAGTGGATATTACATCCCATAGTTTAGATTTGAACACCTTCTAAAGAGTGGTTTAAACATTTTCTTTTAAATTCCAATATTTATAATGTATCCCGTGCCACATAATTTACAAAGATTTTAATGTGTCGCACAAAAAGAAGAAAAAGTTAGTAGGTTGTTTTAAAACTTCTCCGTCTTGGGTGCCTGGGTAGCTCAGTCGGGTAAGGGTCTAACTTCAGCTCAGGTCATGATCTCACGGTTTGTGAGTTGGAGCCTGGCCTTAGGTTCTGTGCTGACAGCTCAGAGCCTGCAGCCTGCTTCCAATTCTGTGTCTCCATCTCTCTCTGACCCTCCCCTGTTTGTGCACTCCCTTTCTTTCTCTCTCTCCCTCTTTCTCTCTCTCCCTCTTTCTCTCTCAAAAAATGAATAAACATTAAAAAAATTTTAAAAATGAAAACTTCTTGGCCCAATATCAGCTACACGTAACTAGTAAATTTATCTAAATAACACAAAAGAAAAACTATGATCCTTGGTCATACCAACCACGTTTCAATTGTGAGGCAAGTGCCTACCATATTAGACAAAGTAGATATAGACAATTTCTGTCATCACACAAAGTTCTATTGAAATGAACTGTCTTAGGAAATTGTATTTGTTTCAGCACTGAAGTCCTTTGAATTTATACAAGACTAGATTTTCCACCTTGGTGGCATATATGCTTTGTTTTTCTTTCCTCTTACCCATGAGGGGGCCAAAATATGCATAGAATTAGGATTCAAAGACATGTTGATAGATTTACAGAAAATTTCCCCTTGGGCCTAATACATGGATTTTGTATCACCTTTTAATAAGAAAGGTTGTGATTAGTTTCTGCGGGGTTTTGGTATACCTATAAATGCTGAAATCATGACTAAGTTACAACTTATCTTAGTTCCAAAAGATGATTTTTATCATAGACATGCAGAGTACGACTGTCCAGAAGAGATTGCTTCTAATATTTATTATTTCTACTAATTTATAGTGCGCGCTCTCTCTCTCTCTCTCTCTCTCATGTCAGATATCCAAATAAATGAGTCAGCACGTTAAAATAACCATGTCCATATTTAAGTGTTCTGATAAATTTTCCCCTCATTTTTTCAGACAGCCTATCTCTTGTTATGTCACCCAGCAAGCTTTGAAATATTCCATACCTTGGAAACTAACTGTTATCTTCCATTACTCTTACTCAAAGAATTCATTAATTGTATAGAAAAACCATTTTGCCTTGACAGAATACAACTTCTAATGATATCTGTGAGAATATACATAATGGATGAACATCTGCTCAATAAAACATAACGATTAAACAAAACAGCAAAATCATACTATGTTAAAAATATATTGCAAACAAAATATATTGCAAAGCTTAGGTTGGAAACTGTCATAGGACACTGAGCAAATGGCCCCAAAAGAACAGGACAGTTGTTCAGTTTATCTTTAAATCTCTAGAAATTAGTGCATGATCTGGGTTACAGCAGAAACTCCAAAAAGAGTTGTTAAATAATTGAATGACCCATATTATTTAGTTTGCTTAATACAATGCTAAGTGCAGTAGGATATATGTAAAATTTTAATCAGTCTCTCAGCAAGGATTTTTATAATATTTACCGTATGTTAAGGAGTCATGGTAAAATACCTGTAATGTATAAGGCTAATGTTTCATATTTCAATTCCCTCAAATGAACAAACCAGATATAAATTCAGAATAGGTATAAAGGATAGAATTACAGGACAGAAACAAGCCTCAGAAGAAAAACATAATGTTAGGGCATTAGCAAGAGGATAAATTGGGGTCATTTCTCAAGGTACCTGAAATGAAAAAGTGAAAGGAAAAACAGCAAGTCTATGTATTATAGTTTCGACTACATCGCAAAGTCATCAGTCAAGGAAAGGAGAATTACTGCAGTTAATTCCTTCCTTAAGAAGAATGTGCAGACTGTTTGCTGATGCCAAAGAATTTCTGTTTGAAAATATGGTAGTAAAATGGATATTTTAATGCATTTTTGTAAGAATCCATAATATATAAATTTGAGCTTGAAAATAACCTGGGAACAGGGTTCCGTCAGTTAAGCGTCCAACTCTTGATCTCAGCACAGTTCTAGATCTCAGGGTTGTGAGTTCAAGCCCCTTGTTGGTCTCAAACCTGGCAACATTTTTCAATATATCTACTTTCACTTTGAAAATAACTCATACTATCCTATACAGCGTAGCAATTTTTGAGAACTTTATTGAGGTATGATTGACATACAATACACAGCATGCTCAAAGTTTAAAATTTGATAAATTTGCAATATAAATACACCCTTGAAACAATGATTACAATCAAGAGAGTGAACCTACCTACCTTCACCCCACAGAAAGTCCTCATATCTCTTTAAAATCTGCTCCCTCTTGCATCTTTTCTCATTTTCTCCCTCATGCAACTACCGATGTGTTGTTTTTTTTTTTTTTCATTACAGATTAATTTCTTTGCTGGAGTTTTAAATAAATGAAATCATAGAGTATTTAGCTTTTTTGTCTAAATTAATGAAGCGTAATTGTTTGATTTTATCCATGTCATTCTGTGCTCCCACAGATGACTGTGCCATTGGTTTATCCATTCTCCTGTTGACAGAAACTTGAATTGTTTCCAATGTGGGCTATTACGCATAGAGCTGCTATTCAAAAAAAAATCACTTGCAAATCTCTTTATGGACATTTGCTTTCTTTTTTCTTGTAAAAACCTAGGAATGCATTGAAAAATTAAATATATGGTCGATCTGTGTCTAGTATTTTAAAGAAATGTCGAGTTGCTTTCCAAAGCAGTTCTACCATTTTATATTTAAACCAGCAAAATGTGAGACTAGCACTTCTTCCACATTTTTGTCAACATTTGATATGGTCAGGTTTTTTGTTTTGCTTTTCATTTTAGTCATTCTAATAGCTATGTAATGGTATCTCATGGTAAATTTAATTTACATTCTCCTAATGACCAGTGATGTTCAACATCTTTTCATATGCTTATTTGTTATCTATATTATTGATGAAGTCTCTGCTCAGATGTTTTGTCTAATTTTATTGGACAGTTGGCATGTTATCAAGTTTTGAAAATTCTTTATATTTTTTGTAAATACAAGAAGTTTACAAATGAACATGATTTGCAAATGTTTTCTAATCTGTAGAGAGACTTTCATTTTCTTAACAGAATCATTCGAAGAACTAAACTTTTTAATTTTGGTAAAGTTCAATTTATCAATTCAAATTTTATGGATTGCGTTGTCAAACTTGTATATGAGAATTCTTTGCTAATTTAAGGTTACAAATATTTCCCTCTGTTTTTAACCAGAAATTTTACAGGTTTAATTTTTCCATTTAATTCTACAATTGACTTTGAGTTCATTTTTGCATATAGTGTGAGGTATTCTTTAAAGTTCATTGTTTTACAACGCATATTCAAATGTTTCAGTCTTATTGATGAAAAGATACCCTTTCCCCACTGAATTGTTTTCACAAATTTTCCAAAAGTAAGTCTCCATATATATGTGGATGAATTTCTGGACTCTATTCTGTTCCATTAATGCTTATATTGCTCTGATTTCATCACAGAGTCTTTATTATAACTTTTAAAATAATGTCAGTTAGGGGTGCCTGTGTGGCTTGGTCAGTTAACCATCCGACTCTTGATTTTGGCTCAGGTTATGATCTCAAGGTGGTGAGATTGAGCACCTTGTCGGACTCTGTGCAGCCTGTGGAGCCTGCATGAGATTCTCTTTCTCCCTCTCCCTTTGTCCCTTCCCCACTTGTGCGTGCTCTTTTGCTCTTTCTCTTTGTCTCAATAAATGAATAAATAAACAGATAAACAAATAAACAAATAAAAATGTCAGTTAGTCTTCAAACTTTGATTTTCAATTTAAATTGTTTTATCTATCTTACATCCTTCAGATTTTTACATGAATTTTGCACACATCATGGCAATTTCTATGAGAAAACTTTCTGGGATTTTTATTAGAATTTCATTGAATTCAGAGATAAATTTGCTTAGAATTAACATCTTAACAATATTGAGTCTTCTGACCCAGCAATAAATTATATCATTCTATTTATATTTGCTTTAATTTCTCTCAACATTTTTTTCAATTTTTAGTGTACAATCCTCTCAAATTTCTTGCTAGATTTGTCCCTAAGTTAATTAAATTTAAAAAATTATTCTATTTTATTATTGCTCCCTGCTAGAATAAAGAAGTATCACCTACTTGTGTATGGTAATCACGTGTCCTAAGTCTCACTAAATTTATTTGTTAGGTCTACTGGCTTTCTTTGTAGATTTCACTGGATTTGATATATGGACAATGATGTTACCTGAAAATAAAATTTAATTGCCTTATTTCAATGTGGATTTTTTTAAACATAATTTCCCTGGTCAGAGATGCTTGTACAATGATGAATACAATTTGTATCAGGAAACATTCTTGTTGTTTTCTAGTAAAATGATGCAACTTTTTACAGATGTTCTTAATGAGTTTTTATCTTTAATTTCCTAAAAGTTTTCATGATGTCGCATTTTTTTCAATTTTTTCTTCTGAACTTATTGAGACAATCACTAAATGGGAATAAAATTAAAGTCATGTATTATAAAGTACAGGCATACCTTGGAGATAATGTGTATTTAGTTCCAGACTACCTCAAGGAAGCAAAGATTGCAATAAAGTGAGTCAAAGGAATTTTTTGATTTCCAGTGCACACAAAAATTATGTTTTTACTACAGTTTATAAAATGTGTGCGATAGCATTGTCTCAGAAAACCATGTACATATCTTAATTTAAAAATACTTTATTGCTAAGACACCTGGATAATTCAGTGAATAGTCATACTCTTGATTTCAGCTCAGGTCATGACCTTGCAGTTCACGGGATGCAACCCTACACTGGGCTCTGCATGGACAGTGTGGAACCTGCTTGGGATTCTCTCTCTCCTTCTCTCTCCTTCTGTCCCGTCCTCACTCATTCTTTCTCTCTCTCTCTCTCTCTCTCTCTTTCTGTCTCTCTTTCTATTTCTCTCTCAAAATAAATAAATGAAACTAAAAAATACTTTTTTGCTAAAAAATGCTAATCATAATCTGAGCTTTCAGAGTGAGTTGTAATCTTTTTGCTGATGGAAGGTCTTGTCTCCATGCTAATGGCTGTTAATTGACCAGGATGGTAGTTGCTGAAGGATGAGGTGGCTGTAGAAATTTCTTAAAATAAGACAATACTTAAGGTTGCCATATAGATTGATTCTTCCTTTTATGAATGGTTTCTCTGCAGCATATGATGCTGTTTGATAGCATTTTACCTACAGTCGATCATCTTTCAAAATTAGAGACCATCCTCTCAAACCCTGTAGGTGTTTTGTCAACTGAGTTTATGGAATATTCTAAATCCTTTGTTGTCATCTCAATAATCTTCACAGCATGTTTACCAAGAGTAAATTCCAGTCAAGAAATCACTTTCTTTGCTCACTCTTAGAAGCAACTACTTATCCATTCAAGTTTTATCAAAAGATTACATCAATTCAGTCACATCTTCAGGCTCCACTTCTAATTTTAGTTTTCTTGCTATTTTCACCACATCTGCAGTTACCGCCTTCACTGAAGTATTGAACCTCTCTCAAAGTTACACAAGAGTATTAGAAATAACTTTTTCCAAATTCCTGATGTTGTGGATATTTTGACCTCTTCTTGAGATCAGAAATGTTCTTAATGGCATATAGAATGGTGAATGCTTTCCAGAAGGTTTTCAATTTTCTTTGCCCAAAACCATCAGAGGAATCACTATCTATGGCAGCTATAGCCTTACAAAATGTATTTCTTAAATAATGGGACTTGAAAGTAAAAATTACTCCTTAAACTGTGGGCTCTAGAATGGATGTCATGTTAGCAGGCATGACAGCAATATTCACCTCTATCAGAGTTCTTGGGTGACCAGGTGCATTGTCAATGAGAAGTCATATTTTGAAAGAAATCTTTTTTTTTTTGAGATATACTGCTTAACAATGGGCTTAAGATATTTAGTAAACCGTGTTGTAAATAGATGTGCTACCATCCAGGCCTTTTTTTTTTTTTTTTTTTTTCCAGTGAAAGAGTACAGGCAAAGTAGACTTAGCACAATTCTTAAGGGTCCTCGGATTTTTCAAGCAATAAGTATTGGCTTCAGCCTAAAGGAGAGTCAGCCTGTCCTTTGAAGCTTCGAAGCCAGGCATTGACTTCTCTCTAGCTGGGAAAATTCCAGATGACATCTCCTTCCAATAGAAAGCTGTTTCATCTACATCAGATGTCTGTTGTTTAATGTAACCAACTTCATTAATGATCTTAGGAAGATCTTAGGAACAACTTGCTTCAATCTCTACATCAGCACTTGCTGCTTTATCTTATATTTTGATGTTATGGAGATGGCTTCTTTCCTTAAATTTCATGAACCAACCTTTAAAGAATTGAAGACTTAGGCCCTTGTTTGCTTTCAGTTTTTTTTTTCCTTTTAAAGGAGAAATAGAGACCTTTCCCATATACAAAAACTAAATAATTTCATCAACCAGAAGACCCCTACTATAAGAAATGTTAAAGGAAGTCCTTCAAGTGGAAGAAGAAAAGATACCAGAATGAAATTTGGAAGTATAAAAATCAAATGGTAAATAAATGGGTGATTTTCTTTTTGTAGTTTCACATATCTTTAAAAGATAAATGACTAAGCAAATAGTCACACTGAGTTGTGGGCTTTACAACAAATATGTATGTATAATGTATGACAACAGTACTTTGAAGACTAGGAAAAATGAAATACACTATTGAAAAGTACTTCTGTGAAGTGGTATAATATCATTTGAATATAGAATGTGATAAGCATGACTCTATGATCTGAGGGCTTCCAGAATGCCTGGTTTACAAGGATGAAATCCTGCATATGTCTTCTCAGAACAAGTGACCATTAAACACTTAACTAAAGTGCCCGTTTGGAATGACACCCTAAGGACTTGGAGTGCTGTGTTCCAAGATGCTGTTTATAAATTAAAATATCAGATGATATGTGGTGATTTTTATGGTGCCTAGCAGGAAAAGACATAATTCATATGCCAAAGAGGATAATCCATCTTGATTACAAAGTGTAGCCAGCAGACACGTAAGAGTATATCTAGAACCTGAGGAATTCACTGGGGTCTCTCTTGCTTCTTCCATGTCTAGTAAAAACACTGGAATGACAATTTCAGCAACCATAGCCTGGCCAGTGCAAGAAAACTAAAGGCTCTGTTCCCTCAAGAAGTGAAATCTGGGTGACCTCACCATGGACGCAAGTGACCTAGGAAAGCTGAAGAAGTGCCTGGAGTTGATGCAAATAGAGAGTAGACCATCAATGATAGAGGATGACCATCAATTAGGTTCTCAAGAACAGCTACAGGGGTTTGGACTATATTTGCCCTACTAATCCGTTTATTGTAAATCTTTTTCGAATATAACAACCCCCCACACTGAGTGCACTTAATGTGGGCATGAGCTGATTTGAGTGTAACAGTGGTTACTTGTATAAGGTACTTAGAACACCATTGATTCATAGATTCTTAGTCCTGGTCCAGTTCATTCCAGCTGTAGCCATAGTCAACAGTTCCTGTGTAACCCAGTAGAATTCAATCTGAAGGTGGTGACACTACTTTTACATTTTTGCCTTTCCCCCCCCAAAAAAACTATAGGAACATAGGGCATCCGAGAAGCGTGAGGGATTAAAATTCCAAGGAAAATCATGTTGGAGTTCAGAAGTTAATGGATAAATTCACAGAAATTCCTTCCTTTGTGGAGACAAATATGATGCACATTGGCATGATTTTTCAGATGGACCACAGCAGGATCTAAATCTGGTTTCTCAAAGCAGTAACTAGAATAGCAGTTCACCCTTCGTTGGTGTTCTCTCTTTTCCAGTTTCATTCTCCCAACTGCCCCTTTTGTGCTTCTTTTTTTTTTTTTTATAGAAAATGGATTTTATTCGATACTAACATGTAACAGATTGGTAGCACATTGCTTATATACAAATGATTTAACCTAGGTCGAAACATGTACTGGTTTAAATAAACCTTCAGTGCATGTAAATAAACCTTCAGGGCATCCTAACTTGGAAGTTCAGTCTGTGTGGCTTTATCTACTCTTGAAGCAACAGCCTTCTGTCAATGCTGGACTTTTTCCAGATCTTCCCAAAGTTGGAGAATGACTTCATCCCTCTCCTTCAGCTGCAGCTTCAGCATTGAGTATTCATCCTTCATTATATCCCAACAAATGCTCTGCCAGCCAAATGAAGAGCTCCAGAATCAAGAGTGCCTGTTGGAAAAATCCCTCTTGCTGGTTTCTAAAGATCACCTTCTGAATAAACTAGCTGCATGTGAGTCAGGTTGTGATTTTGTGAGAACCTAAATCAAGACCCCATACCACTAAAGTGAACCCAGTTTTTCATAGTGTAAGCATCCTACTGAACATTTTAGTTAGACATCTTCTCCTCATGATTTACTCTTTGTTTTTTCTTGAGAATCTACATTAGAATCATGGAATCAAAATTTAACTACTTTTAAGGTTTTCATTATCACTGACATATTGCTGTACAAAAGATAAGCCAATTTATGTAGCTACCAGCAATGTATGGAGTTGGTATTAATTAAAAATATTTCCCTTGGGGCGCCTGGGTGGCGCAGTCGGTTAAGCGTCCGACTTCAGCCAGGTCGCGATCTCGCGGTCCGTGAGTTCGAGCCCCGCGTCGGGCTCTGGGCTGATGGCTCAGAGCCTGGAGCCTGTTTCCGATTCTGTGTCTCCCTCTCTCTCTGCCCCTCGCCCGTTCATGCTCTGTCTCTCTCTGTCCCAAAAATAAATAAACGTTGAAAAAAAAATTAAAAAAAAAAAAATATTTCCCATGCCAATTTTGATAGAGTTAGTGTGATTATGGTCAGACTAAGTTTACATGCCAAATAAAAAAAAATGTTCTGTTTTGTTTTAAAAACTTATTGTTTATTTCCAATACTTTTAGCAAATATATTTTCTATTCTGATTTAATTACACACAAATCTAGAAATATTTGAGTAAGATATAGTTATTGTAATCGGGGAATAATCAATTCTGATTATTGTGTGTAAGAATATTACTGTGTCATATTGTGGGTTACATAATTTAATGTAGTTCGTTAGACAATTGATGAAGTAGAGGCTTTCCTTTCAATGGGATGTTTTTCTTAGATTTTTTCAAACACATAAACTTGAAAAAGTTAGGCGCATAATCTACCAATTAAGACAATTAAATATTACTGCAATAAAATATGGACTACACAGTGATATACATGACTAATAATGCAATCTCAATAAAACAATTCATTGAAATATTATTTAGTTGGTTGATAGAAATGTGAACTGTCAGATAGTCTCATATATTAGTAATACACATTATGTCTTCATAAAAATAGATTTACAATTGATCTCTGTAATTGTCTTGGTTATATCATGAACATATACTTTTTAAAATAAGTTCATGTTTACTCTGTGTCCTTATTGCATGTGCTTATGGTTCAACTTTCCTTTATTTCAAATATACAGCTTTTGTTCATTTTAGACCTTAAATTCCTTGAGGAAGTTATACACTGGGAATATTCCAACCTACTGTGTAATAATAGATGTGCATTAAGTTTAAAATAACATATTTGGTCAACTTTCCTTAATCAAAATAGTTTATTTTTAAATGTTTTATCCACTTTAATATATATAAAACCAAATTCTTAAGAAAAACAGAAAGTTGTTATTATATTAGGAGCCTTAGAATTCAAAATTCTTATCTAGCATATTAAAAAAACAGTTTCACATTTTTCTTTAAATTGCAGTTAGTTAATACACATTGTGATATAAATTTCAGGTGCACAATTTAATGATTCATTACTTGCCTACAAGGAGCCCGTGAAGAGTCAGTGGTCATTGCAACAAGTGCCCTCCTTAATATCCATTATTCATTTAACCCATTCCCCGCTCAGCTCCCCTCCAGCAGTCCTCAGTTTGTTCTCTATAGTTAAGAGTATCTTTTATGGTTTGCCTTTCTTTTCTCCCCCCCCCCCGCTCCTCCATGTTCATTTGTTTTGTTTCTTCAATTCCACATATGAATGGAATCATATGGTATTTGTCTTTCTCTGACTGACTGATTTCACTTACATAATACTCTCTAGCTCCATCCACATTGTTGCAAATGGCAAGATTTCATTCTTTTTTTTTTTTTTTTTTTAATGGCTGATTAATGTTCCATTGTGTATAAATACCACTTCTTCTTTATCCAGTCATCAGTCAATGGGCATCTGGGGTCTTTCCATAATTTGGCTACTGTTGATAATGCTACTATAAATATTGAGATACATGTGCCCCTTTGAATCAGTATTTGTGTACCCTTTTGGTAAAGACCTACTAGTGCAATTACTGGGTCACAGGGAGTTTTATTTTTAACTTTTTGAGGAAACTCTATACTGTTTTCCAGAGTGGCTGCACCAGTTTCCATTTCCAGTAACAGTGTAAGAGGGTTCCCTTTACTTTGCATCCTTCCCACTGTTGTTTCTTGGGTTGTTAATTTTAGCCATTCTGACAGGTGTGAGGTTGTATCTCATTGTGGTTTTGATTTGTATTTCCCTGATGATGAGTGATGTTGAGCATCATTTCAAGTTTCTGTTAGCCATCTGTATATCTTCTTTTGAAAAGTGTGTGTCTTTTGCCCATTTCTTCACTGGATTATTTGCTTTTTGTGTGTTGAATTTGAGAGGTTCTTTATCAGATATGTCATTTATAAATATCTTCTCCCAAATCAAAGGTTTCCTTTTAGTTTTGTTGATTGTTTCCTTCATTGTACAGAAACTTTTTATCTTGATGGTGTCCCAATAGTTCCTTTTTGCTTTTACTTCTCTTGCCTCAAGAGACATATCTAATAAGAAGTTACTATGGCTAAGGTCAAAGAGGTTGCTGCCTCTGTTCTCCTCTAGGACCTTGATGGTTTCCTGTCTCACATCGAAGACTTTCATCTATTTTTTTTATTTATTTCCATATATGGTGTAAAAAAGTGGTCCAGTTTCATTCTTTTGCATATTGCTTTCCAGTTTTCCCAACACCATTTGCTGGAGAGACTTTTTTTTTTCCATTGGCTATTCTTATCTGCTTTGTCAAAACTAGTTGACCATAGTTGTGGGTTCATTTCTGGAGCTTCTATTCTGTTCCATTGATCTATGTGTCTGTTTTTATGCCAGTACCATACTGTCTTGATCATTACAGCTTTGTAACATACCTCAAAGTCCAGAATTGTGATGCCTCCAGCTTTGGTTTTCTTGTTCAAGATTATTTCAGCTTTTGGGGCCTTTTGTGGTTCCATAAAAATTCTAGGATCATTTGTTCTAGCTCTGTGAAAAGTGCTGGTGGTATTCTGAAAGGGACTTCATTAAATGTGTAGATTGCTTTGGGTAGTATAGACATTTTAACAATGCCTGTTCTTCTAATCCGTGATGTTTTTCCATTTTTTCAGGTCATCTATAGAGTATAGATCTTGTACTTCCTTGGTTAGATTTATTTTGAAGTATTTTATGGGTTTTGGTGCAATTGTAAATGGTAAAAATCCTTGATTTTTCTTTCTGCTGCTTCATTGTTGGTGTATATAAATTCAACAAAATTCCACCTCACTCCCTGACCAGGGTTTTTTCCTCTCCACAACACCCGCGATCCACTTCTCTCCCAAACCACATCTCTGCATGTCCTGATCTCTATAATGCACTTTCTTCTCTCCCTGTAGTTATCCATTTTGTTCGGTCAGTCCTCAGATCGATTTCTCGGGTATTCAAAATGAGTTGATATTTATCTAGCTGTGTTTGAGGTATGAGGAAAGCCTAGGGTCCTCCTACTACTCTATCTTAGCTCCTACTCCCAACATATTTTTCAAATGAGCAAATAACTTATTAAATGTACTGATGACTCCTGTGATTCCATGCTGCATAAATATAATTTTTCAATTGTTTTTCAAGAAGATTTATCTACAACTAATTAAAATAATATGTAATATTATACACATCTGTGACAAAAGAAGTCAACAACAACTGGCTTCTCTCTTAAGTCAATAAAATAACGTGGGAGAAAAGACAATTTGCATTCCTATATCAAATTCAGTATGTTGATAACAATTAGTTATTAATAATTATATGTTAATATCATTGATATGTATTTAAGTTAATAATTGTTGTAATAATTAATTATTATTTGTTATCCGTCAGATTTAGATCAGGATGTTAATTACTGTTTAAAAGCAGTTTAGTATTTATTTTTTTAAATTCACAAGAATATTCTGACAAATACTTATTTCATTGGTTACTAGCATAATATCAATATCATTCTAAATTATGACAAGTGGGCATTGACTTAAAATAAGATTAAATAAGTTAAATATAAAATTAAATAAAATTAAAATTAAAACTCACATTATCTTTGTGTTGACACATAAATATATTATATAGAAACTATTATATATATTTTGATTTTTATATTACCTCCATGCTACAAATGAGCACTTTCAAGACATGACAAAAATAGGTCAAAATATGATGATTTAGTGGTATTTGAAGCAATAGGCCAATGCATGGGTATTAGAAAACAAAATGAAACAATATGAAGCAACTTAAAATATATCTTACCTTAAAAGATTTTTCAATTAGTAGATCAACATTTGAAGAATATTTTTTAGAAGGCTTCTAACTAGTAACATGCAGATTAATTTCAATGAACAAAATTGTCCCAGACGCTTGAGTAAATAGAAACAGGAAAAGATAAAATGTCAGTGTAGTCTGAAAACTTTCCCCCTAAATCTTCAGCATTTTATTGAATTAAAACAACTGGAAAAGGTATTTGGGAATTCGATGGCAGAGATTTGATAAATAGTTTATCAATAATTTGCAGCCGATAAAACCACATAAGCATCTGTTCGGGAAAGAGATAACTAAATTGAACATGTGCTTTGGAAATGGTTGAGTTGGTTTAAGCCTTAAAGCAAGAGAAGAAAATCAAAGCCATTTCTGCTACCAAATTACATTATCTGGTCTAGAAATACTGAAATGTCTTTTAATATTTTGAAATGAATATTTTGAAGTAGATGCAGTTATATCATTTTCAGTTAGCATACAATTGGATTGAAAATACTGCCTTCCCTCCAGGCAATACGACTCTGCTTTTCTTCTGGTATATGCATACTACTTCCATTAAAAAGGAGAATTCCTAATTTGTGAGTAGATTGCTGAAGCTTGAATACATATTAGTTCCTTTAAAAGTTTAGGAAGTCTCTTTACCAAGAACCATACTTTTGTCAAAAAAAAAAAAAAAAAACAAATCTTAGAGTTACAATATAAGCAAGCACAGAACCTGGCAACACATCTAGATTTGCTGTTTTGGTCAAGAAGTTGCATACAAAATTGTGACTAATTTCTATGTTGGCAAGTGCTGCTGTACTTATTTTGGTCTTATTCCAGCAACATTGTCTAATATGACAAAAATCTTTGTCATGATCAGAATTACTGCCTTGACTCATTCTCTTTTTTAAAAAGTTTAAGTTAATGTGATCAGAGTAAAACATGAAGTTTTCTACAGTTCAGAGAATTTTCTGGATTTGCATAGAATTAGCCTTGAAGCGTTTGATAGAATTTTTATTAGGAAATACCACTTTTTTTCCAATACAAAAAGAAATCCTTAAAGAATAAACTTGACAGAAATAAGTTCACCTATGGCTTTGCTTCCTGGTTAGATATTAGAGGTCACGCAACTAAGGACAGCTTTTTATTTAAGGCTGTGTGATTACAAACTGACATGCTGCTAGGCATATACAGTTGACTTTAGAACAATGCAAAGGTTGGGGGCACCGACCTCCGTGCACTCAAAAATCCATGTGTAACTTTTGACTTCCTCAAAAGTTAACTACAAACAGCCTACTATTGACTAGAAGTTTGATCAATAATATAAACAGTTGATTAAAACATATTTTATATGTTGCATATATTATATACTGTGTTCTTAAATAATATCAAGCTTCTAATTTTTTTCAGTACTTCTAAGCTAGGCAGTTTGTTTGAGAGTTTTTTCAAATTGTTGCAAATCTTCCAAAATTTCCCCATTCTATCCTTTGAAAAAAATCCACGTAGAACTGAACTTGCTCAATTCAAACCCATGTTGTTCAAGGGTCAACTATAATTTGTCAACATGCCCATCTGAAAATGGTGATCGAAGGCAGAAGAAAGATATCCTGAAGCCTTGTCAAATTTACTGCAAGCAGACATCTATGGACACCTAGAATCAATACATAAGTTTTGATAAGAATGTTTGTTAATATAGTCATTGTCTGACCTTATCTGTGCTTTTGCTTTCTGTGGTTTCAGTTACCCACAGTCAACCATAGTGTGGAAGCAGATGATGCCCCTTCTGATGTTTCTCCTTCGTAAGGTCATTAGCACATCACAATGTCTACATTATTTACCTCACTTCTTCTCATCATGTGGGCATTTTGTCCTTTCAGGTTATCACAAGAAGGATGAATACAGTGCAATAAGGTATTTTAAGGTATTTTAAGACAGAAATCACATGTTCATAACTTTTATTACAGTGTATTGTAATTGCCCTAGTTTTTATTGTTATTATTGTTAATCTCTTGCTTAACTTATTAAATTTATCATAGATATGTGTGGATGGAAATAAAAGCATAGCATATATAGGGCTTCCTATTACCTCCACTTTTAGATGTCCACTAGGCGTCTTGGAATCCATCCCATGCAGGTAAGGGATGTACTACTGTACTACTTAAAGTGGAATGTGGATTGTAACTCCCTTACTAAAGGGAAAACAGTAGCAGAATTTACTAACGTTGACTTCATTAATTTTTGAAAAAAAGGAAATTATAAAATACTACTTGAATGAAAAGAGTTTGGGATAATTTTGTACCTCTTAAATCAAGAATTTTTTTTTTTTTTCTGTAGCAGAGACTGCTAGTTTTTACTCGATACCAATCAATTTTATCCTCAATTCTTACATTGCCTATAGTATTGGAGGCAGAAGTATACACCCTTCCTTCCTAATAAAAAGAGTCATTTTCCCATACTCCATCTTAGATAAGAGGTGAGTGGCCAAAGACATGTAAGCAGCTATCAAACTTTTCCTCTTTCCTCTTCATTTTTCTTCTTGCTATAAATATGTACCTCATGGCTGGTGTTCTTGCAGTCCTATCACCATGAACTTCATATTAAGCATAATGGAGATTAAAGACAGGAATGTATGTGATATTGAGGACATAAATGGGCACAAAGCAAATCTCTATTTTGTTTAAAACTATGCGTGTTCCAGTTTTCTGTAACTATACTTAAACAATGTTGGTATTTCTAGTCATGAAAATTTTGAATTCATTTGATAAAACACACTCGTCTAAATTGGCATTTTGGCATGGCTGCAACCAAATTGATTGGTAAAAATTGAATAGGTGTCAAAAATTATACAGCCATTGCCATTACATATTATCCTTCATCATTTTGGTGCAAATGCTATGAAATAGTTATAAAATTGAAATTCACTTCATATTAGAATCAAAGTTTATTTTGTGTGTATGTATGTGGAGGGGGGGCATTTATAATATTTTCCTCACTTTTTCCCTGATACTGATTCCTCATTTTTGTACTGAAACATAAAATTGAGAGAGATAAGTTTATTTGTAGACAGTGGTCAGTTTCCCTTAGAAGCAGATATTTTGGTGTGGAGTGGATTGAGAAGTATTCTTAGCATCAGCACTTGTGAAACAGAAGGGAAGGAAATAGGATTGGTCAGATGGAGAAGTTCAGCTGTGAAGCCAACCTCATTTTAGCTTCAGTTGACCGCACACGAACTCCACCGGGGACATGGAATTCCAGAGTGGTCTCTGGTTGAGGCAAGTGGGCCAGGTCTCATTACACTGGCACTGGCCAGCCTTTGGATGTGGGCCACCCAAGGAAATAGGTTTAGTTTGTGGGAGGCAGTTGTCAGTTGAGTAGGAGTTAAGAGTACCAGGCAGTCTGATGGCAGCATCCCTGCTGGGTGTACAAATCCTTTATTTCTGGAATGGTAATCTGAGTAGTTTATCACTTAGTCACAGAATATATGGTGATTTTGTCACAGAACTAATTTACAATGCAAAAAAGTGATATGCATGTGCATTGCTCTGAAAGGAAATAAAACTGATCAGCTTCTCAATTTTTTAAACTTCTGCCTTAGATAAAATGTTTTTAAAGTGCTTATTTAAAAAAAACATTGCTTATTTAAAAGTATAGTGTGCAGATTAGGGGGAAAATACACTTAAACAGTATTGAATTTTAGGCAAACTTGCCTTAGGTGAGTGTATCTTGAGGTGAAGTGACTTGAGGTTTGCTGATAAGGTGAAGGGCAATATTTTTGCTGATTCCAAATTCCCATGTAAGTGCAACTAATTGTTATTTTTGTCCCTAAAAAGATGAGCACCTAGAACAATTAATTATTGCTTTTGATGAATCTCTGTTATGAAAATGCGCTATCCTAAATCAAAATGAACACAAAAATGACTGAAAAATAATAAAGCCATAGCATACTGTGTCTTGAGCAAGACATTTATATTTTTATTTCCTCCATTTCTTATCCTGCAAAAATTGTTTCTTCATGAAAGTGATTTAGTTAGTGTTGTAAAAACAATCCAGAACCTAAAAATGAACACTGAACAAATACAAAGTACTATTCTGTTTTTTTTATATCCTGGTAATTAACTACCCTTTTCTCTCAATTCTATAATCTAAGAAGAAAAAAGTAAGTAGCAATCAATATTCCTTCTACTGCTTTACAAATAAATAAAGCATTTTAATTTTTTCCAGTTGGTGGATTGGCGAACGCGTTATTTAACGACTAATAGATCCATGAAACATCTTATTATGATTGCTGATAAAATGACTATAATTTGAGTCTTGAGAATGTGTGGATAGATAGTGGTTGCTGTCTACTTAAATTGATATAACACTGAGTCATACTGAAAGAGACAAACAATTAAAAGGAAAAAAGTAGAAAAAATATTTTCCCCATTTTAGTTTGAAATTCCTGTGACAAATGTCACTGTACCTTCTAAATCTAGATGTGTTACAAGGGCACATCTGATGTTGATAACCGCCTACGTATCCTCTCTAACCAGTCATGTTTGGCAGTTTTTCTTCATTTAGAGTTCAGTTCAAAGGCTTGACATCAAATTTCTGCAACAAATTCAGAGCTACTCATTTTCCTTATCCATTCCTTTCTAGTTTTGATTCTAGTTTCAGTAGTTAAAAAAATGAAGACACTAACCATCAAAGAGATTGAAAAGAGACCAGAGTTATTTTTCACTAGTTAATCATCTCAGCAAAATTTCACTAGCAGTGCCTTACTATTTTCATATATGAAATATTCCTTAAGTGTATCCTAAAGTTGGTGGAAAGGAAGTAATATTAAAGTGATCCATGCTCCAATTTTGACTTTATCACTTAGAACTAGGTGAACAACCATGATTTAGGTAACTCCTGTGAACTTCATTTTACCCATTTTTCCAGTCAAGAGTGATGATGCCCACCCAGAGAAGTGTTGGAAAGAGCGACTGGAATAGAGCATAGAAAACTTTCAGCACTGTGCATGACAAATGATAAACACTTGAAAATATTTCCATTTTCTCTCATTTTTCACTTCTATTTATTCTTGCTCTGGTTTTTTTTTTTAATCTTTTAAACTTATTATACAATTTTCATATGTTTGGCCCCTTGTCTGCCTTTCTTTGAAAAAAAAAAAATTTGATGTTTTTATTTATTGTTGACAGAGAGAAAGACACAGCATGTGCGGGGGAGGGGCAGACAGAGAGGGAGACACAGACTCCGCAGCAGGCAGCAGGCTCTAGGCTCTGAGCCACCAACCCAGAGCCCCACGCGGGCCGAACTCACGGACCGCGAGATCGTGACCTGAGCTGAAGTTGGACGCTTAACTGACTGAGCCACCCAGGCGCCCTTATTTGCCTATTTTTTAATATGGAACACTTCGTGGATTCACATGTCATCCTTGCACAGGCCATACTAATCTTCTATCTTCTTAGCGTATGTGCTGCCGAAGCAAGCACTAGACCAAAGATTTAATCAGTAGTCTGTGTGGTGGCCTGGGAGGTGCCTTGAGAGCTGCCAACAATAACTGCTTGGGGAAAATGGCGCTTGGCTGCGCAGTGTAGTCTGTGACATCCGTAGATTGCTCAAGAGGTCCCTGTGGGATTGGATAGACCTCTGGGTGGGAGCAAACAGAAGCAACACAAAATACAAAGGCTGAAAATCCAAGAAGTCTAAACTCAGATTTGGAAATTCAGAATCTTTACGAAGGGTACATTATTAAAGTGGAAGGGCATAACATATTTAATATACATATGTTATATACATGTATATAACTTCAGAGATATCTCATAAAGATTTTATAAACACAAGATGTATTAGTTTCCATTTATACTGTAGCCCTAAACCCCCCTAAATGTTAGGAGTAGGTTGGTTATCAAATTCTATGAAAACATATAAAGAAGAAGTAAAGAAAGATTATTACATAAGTAGACTGAGCCATATTTTAAATCTCCATTCTGAATTTGCTTTACTTCTCACCTATACAGCTTAAATAAAGAGAATCACTTGAGACAAATTGGAGTAGACGAATTGTATGATGTTATTAGAGTTTCGTTTTCTTTTAATTAGTCATTTTAAACAATTTTGTATAGATAGAACTGACAATGTGGAACTTATAGGTAAAACCGGAGGTAAAAAATTCACAATAGAAATTTAAAACTTTATCTCAGTTGATGATGCTACCCAGAGAAACATATCAATTTTTACATGTAAACCCAAATATGTAATATTTAGCTATGGATTCACCAATACAACTTAACCCTTACTGTTCCACCCAGTGAAATATAACTTTGCTTCATATATAGGTGTATGCATATGTAAAAATTAAGTGATCTATACACTTAAGATCTGTGCACTTTATAATGGGTGATGTCTTTGTAAATCTTTTAAAACAAAAATTTGCTTTGATTATTCAAATTATTTGGGTACCACTATCTTCTTGTTAACTGCTTTTCCCTCTAGTGAGGAGTATCCATTTGCAAAATTACTAACCAAAAAATAATTCTTTAAAGTTTCAAAGTTATATATTTCCCACAATGTATGAAAACTATGTCAATAAATAGATTTGATTTCATTTTTAACATATGATATCTCTATTAACAGCAACAACAAAAAATTAAAATACTGTTAATGTTAGAGCAAATTTTAAACTTTTTAGTACTCCTTTAACTTAAGAATATCTGTGTATGTCTATTTTAATGGTCTTCTCTTTTCAAAACATCGTTAAAGTGATGTAAAATATATTCTTTTGAGGGAAAGAAATATACAGCAAAGGGGCTAATATTTTGGTAGGACTGCCATAAAAGAAAACAGCACAAAACAGAAAAACATAATCATTGAGTGAACCATCTGGTGATTATAATTAAGAATTCAGAAGACATTCCATTCTTAAATGTCTTTTTCATCACTTCTAAACTATATTTCCCCACCATATAGTGCATGTAAGCGGCATAATTCGGTGAGTAAGGAGATTCTCTCTACCCCAGAGCCAGAGAATACATAGTGAGGTCCAAAACATTCTCTTTTTTCTTTCTTTTTTTTGTTTTGTTTTGTTTTGTTTTTTTAAGTAGGCTCCATGCCCAACATGGAGCTTGAATGCATGTCGCTGAGACTGAGAGTTGCATTCTCTACCAACTGAGCCAGCCAGGCGCCCCAAAACACCCTTTAAAAGAGCAAGCACATAGGGCTGCCTGGGTGGTTCAGTGGGTTAAGCATCTGACTCTGGATTTCAGCTGCCGCTATAATCTCACGTTTAATGAGTTTGAATCTCAAATGGGGCTCTTCACTGACACTGTGGAGCCTGCTTGGGCTTCTCTTTATCCCTCTCTCTTTGCCCTCCCCTGCTTGCGCTCTTTCTCAAAAAAAAATAAATAAATAGACATTTATAAAATATATTTTAGAAAACAGCAAAAATAAGATAAGGCGAAAAACAAAAGACTAGAAAACATGGGAGGGAGAAAGAGTCTACAGTTGGGGAGCTTGTTTTGTTATGACCCTTCTGGAAAAAAATAGAATGTTATATCTCATTCAGACTATGAGTCTGTACCTTTGTCTATTCTATCATTTTATTGATCCATTTGTCAAAAGAGGGGAAGTATAATACTTCTTATACCATGGACATATTTTGACAAGACTGAAATTTAGCGTCATTGATTTTACACAGTTGGTGGTCACCTCATTCACCTGCAGTCACATGTAGCCCTTGGCTTCTCCTCTTTTGCCTGCTATTAGTTTTTATTTGTCTGTATGACTTAGAGTTTGTATCAGTCATGAAAAAGACAAAAGAACATTATTTGTAGTCATTTTGAATATAGATATTAATGTATATAAAAGATAAAAGGTAAAAAGAGATGAAATATTTTAGTTTGATTGCTCTGGGTGCTTTTTGAGAGCTTATAATTTTGAACAGTAAATTCTTTTTTTTTTTATTTTTTAATGTTTATTTTTGAAAGAGAGGGAGAGGGTGCATGTGAAAGCGGGGGAGGGGCAGAGAGAGAGGGAAACACAGAATCCAAAGTAGACTCCAGGCTCTGACCTGTCATCACAGAGCCCGACACAGGGTGCAAACCCAGCAACCGTGAGATCATGACCTGAGCTGAAGTCAGGTGCTTAACTGACTGAACCACCCAGGTGCCCCTTGAAGAGTAAATGCTATTGAAGTGGAACGAAATCCACAATAAAATGACATGTGATAAGCTGAACTATAGACTTTTTTGAATCTTGGTATTAAGAAAACTAATTGAATCATAACTTTAAACATACAGTTTGCCATTTTAGAATGGAACAGTATTTCCATTATGCATTTTGTACGTGAAAGCATAAATTATGAGGCTATAGTGGGATATTTAATTTTTTAACAAGATTATTGACTGTTTAGGATATATTTTAAAATGGTTAGTGTTTATATCAACTTCTCTCTTTTTTCTTTTTCTCTACAAGAATTTCATTGAAAATCTATGCTGTTGATGAGCATTCAGTAAATTGATGTTTAAAAGATAATCATCTTTAGTTTACTCATTCATACATTTCAACAGAGTAAGAATATTTTTATTGAAGTCCATAAATCTGAAATAATGTCTTTCACATATGCATATTATAAGTCAAATTAATTTCTGATTGTCTGGATGAATATTTTGCCTAGATTCTTCTAGTTACTTTCCCTTGAAAAGTACTAGCCAATGTATTATTTATCAACTCAGGAAGTGGTATTAACATAAATGCATCTCATTTTATTTCCTTGATAATTTGGTATAAGTAGGGTTATACACAGGCACACATGCACAAAAAGACATATTATGTAAATATATTTGATTTAAAAATATTATTAAATAGAATATTTCATTGAAATAGCATTCACATCATCATTGGAACAAAAATCTGATGCCTTTATAAATGCTTTTTAAACTTAATTTGTTGGTGCTGGGAGAACTGGACAGCAACATACAGAAGGTTGAAACTAGACCACTTTCTCACACCATTCACAAAAATAAACTCAAAATGGGTAAAGGACTTGAATGAGAGACAGGAAAACGTCAAAACTCTAGAGGAGAA
This sequence comes from Puma concolor, assembly GCF_028749965.1. NCBI lineage: Eukaryota > Metazoa > Chordata > Mammalia > Carnivora > Felidae > Puma > Puma concolor. The sequence continues at coordinate 92,838,762 of NC_141670.1, forward strand.
AGCAGGAAAAGACCTCTCTGACCTCAGCCGTAGCAATTTTTTACTTGACACATCCCCAAAGGCAAGGGAATTAAAAGCAAAAATGAACTACTGGGACCTCATGAAGATTAAAAGCTTCTGCACAGCAAAGGAAACAACCAACAAAACTAAAAGGCAACCAACGGAATGGGAAAACATATTTGCAAATGACATATCAGACAAAGGGCTAGTATCCAAAATCTATAAAGAGCTCACCAAACTCCACACCCAAAAAACAAATAATCCAGTGAAGAAATGGGCAGAAAACATGAATAGACACTTCTCTAAAGAAGACATCCAAATGGCCAACAGGCACATGAAAAGATGCTCAACGTTGCTCCTCACCAGGGAAATACAAATCAAAACCACACTCAGATATCACCTCAGGCCAGTCAGAGTGGCCAAAATGAACAAATCAGGAGACTATAGATGCTGGCGAGGATGTGGAGAAACGGGAATCCTCTTGCACTGTTGGTGAGATTGCAAACTGGTGCAGCCACTCTGGAAAAAAGTTTGGAGGTTCCTCAAGAAATTAAAAATAGACCTACCCTATGACCCAGCAATAGCACTGCTAGGAATTTACCCAAGGGATACAGGAGTACTGATGCATAGGGGCACTTGTACCCCAATGTTTATAGCAGCACTCTCAACAATAGCCAAATTATAGAAAGAGCCTAAATGTCCATCAACTGATGAATGGATAAAGAAATTGTGGTTTATATACATAATGGAGTACTACGTGGCAATGAGAAAGAATGAAATATGGCCCTTTGTAGCAACATGGGTGGAACTGGAGAGTGTGATGCTAAGTGAAATAAGCCATACAGAGAAAGACAGATACCATATGTTTTCACTCTTAGGTGGATCCTGAGAAACTTAACAGAAACCCATGGGGGATGGGAAGGAAAAAAAAAGAGGTTAGAGTGGGAGAGAGCCAAAGCATAAGAGACTCTTAAAAACTGAGAACAAACTGAGGGCTGATGGGGGGGTGGGAGGGAGGGGAGGGTGGGTGATGGGTATTAAGGAGGGCACCTTTTGGGATGAGCACAGGGTGTTGTATGGAAACCAATTTGAGAATAAATTTAAAAAAAAAGAAATATATTTTTAAGTGTGAGAGAGAAAAAGCAAAAAATAAAATAAAATAAAATAAACTTAATTTGTTTTCCACATACAAAACACACATACACACACACATACACACACACACACCAAACTTTGTCAAGATAAGCAATGAAAAACTAGGCAATATTAAGCTGGCTTTAGAATATAACCATAGGATAGCTCAGAGGTAATGAGACCACAGTCCATTTTTACAATGATATTAACTAACTTTTATTTATTTCTTTTATTAAATTTTTTTTAATGTTTATTTATTTTTGAGACAGAGAGAGACAGAGCATGAACGGGGGAGGGTCAGAGAGAGAGGGAGACACAGAATCCGAAGCAAGCTGTAGGCTCTGAGCTGTCAGCACAGAGCCCGATGTGGGGCTCGAACCCACGGACCGTGAGATCATGACCTGAGCCGAAGTCGGATGCTTAACCGACTGAGCCACCAAGGCGCCGCAATATTAACTAACTTTTGAAAGTAGATCTTATATCCTAAATTATAAGAAAGGCGATGTTAAAATTTTAAATTACCTTACTTTTTTCTAAATGACATGGTTTAGAAATTCACCTCTAAGAATGAAATTAAAGTAAATGTATTGCTATTTTCTTATGTAATTCTTCTGTATGTTTTCTGGAGAAAAAAATCAAACATCTTTAGCCATTTCGTTTTTATATTAGAGCACACCAACATGAAATATGTAGCCACATTTAAAAATAGATGCACTTGCTCTCCAGCATGCTTTCCATTCCTTCTATCATGCTTTTGGGGGTCCTTAAAACCTAGTTTTATGTCCTTCTTCTTTATCTTGCACTCTAAACACTCATTCAAACAACTTTCTACACTTATTTGCAAATCACTCACAATCTAGAGTCCCCATTGATTTGAATACTTATATTCACCTCTCAAACTCACATACCTAAGACCAAGCCATAGATCCCTCATCCATCTCTAACTGCATAAGGTGTACAACCCCCTAACACACACACACACACACACACACACACACACACACACACACACACAGAACAAACTCTTTTCATGTTTCTTTATTTTTAGGTTTATTTTATTATTAATTTTTGAGAGGGAAAGAGAGCACAAGGCAGGGAGGGGCAAAGACAGAGAGGGAGACACAGAATCCAAAGCAGGATCCAGGCTCTGAGCTGTCAGGTCAGAGCCCAACGTGGGGCTTGAATTCACGAACTGTGAGATCACGACCTGAGCCAAAGTCTGACACTCAACTGACTGAGGCACCCAGCCGCCCTGTTTTCATGTTTCAATTTTATTTAAAGACAGCATCCTCCATTCAGTCAGTCATGCAGTGAAACAAACAGTCATCTTAGATAGCTCTCTCAGCCCCAAATAACAAAACCATCACTAAGTTTTATTTGTCTTACCTTTTTTTTTTTTCTCTCTTGAAACTATTTGTTTCTCTCAGTTCTTGTTTTCATAAAACAAGTCTCAGGAAATATCATCTTTCACCTAGATTCTAAGAATAGTAAATTCCCTTTTCCCATCCCTCTGGCTTTCTTCTAAATCTTCACACCTCTTTCAGAAATAGTTTTTTTCTTTCAAAATCAAATCTGATCATGTTATTCCGTTAATTAAAATCCATCAGCAGCTTCCCATGGCCAAGAAAATTAAAACCAAAATTAATGTGACCCCTAAGTTCTTTGTCTACCCCAACATCCTCATCAACCGTTGCTCTTTTCCTATCTGCACACTGACCTTTTGTCTCTTTTCCTTGCCATGTATGTTTTAATGTTTGCACACATCTGTCTGGGACAGTCTTTTCTTCCAGTCACCCACTAGATATAAGCATAAATGTAACTTTTTTCAAGGAAATTATTCTAGACTCTTCACTTAAGTCTGTCCCTGGATTATTGACTTTCATAGAATCATGTATATACCACTTATTAGCATTTGTTATAGTTGCTTTTCTACGTGTTTATGAATAATTAATTAATCTTTATTCTCCATCATGTTATAAATACTGTGAGGATTAGACTGTGTTTATTTTTATTCACCAGCTTAAACTTGATTAAAGTAGCAATCAGGATGTTGTTTGGCACATAGTGCAAGCCTCTATAAGTGGTTTTTGACTAATAGAATCAATGCATAGATTGTTAAAGAAATCACATGACATGTAATCTCAACAAACTAGAAACAAATAGTTTGTGTTAGTTATAATTACTAAGATGACAAGAGCACATTTCTAATAAACAGTCAATAATTGTCTCTCATAAAACAGATACTACAGTGGGATATGTACCGTAGTATATTCAGAGTTGGAAAAAATAGTGTCATTATTATTTTTATATTTTTTAGAAATAACTATTGAACAGTAATGGATGAATGCAAAACTGTCACATTCTTTTTTCTTGTATATTAATCTGCTATGGTAAAGTAAAAACAATCAACCTAGCAACTCTTTATATGTCTTTCAGAGATGATTTGCTTGCTCTTTGCAAATGCTAATTTTGTCAAATTGATTTACATTAAGTTTTGTATTTTCAAAATTATGTATAGCACGCCATATCGCATTAGATTGTTATGAGAACTACATGAGATACATACAAAAATGTTTAACATAGAAAACATTTAAGTTCATAATTATTAGTTTAATGAGATGGATGCTTAAGTATATTATGGCAATGTAACACAAAAGTGTTACACATACTGGAAACTCAATATATATATATATATATATATATATATATATATATATATATAAATTTAATTAGTATCTTCTAGGCTCATATATTTTACACAAGCTATCTTGTATCTGAGTAGGGTTTTCACAATAGGAATAGGAAAAATAGGAATATTATTATATGGTATGTTGAAAAGATGCTCAACTTCTTTGTGTTCCATATGCTTCCCATATACTTCCTTTCTAGTTCCAAATAACTCTATTGTGTCCAGTCTTACAAAAAATATTTTATTCTCAATATATCTCTAGACAATGAAAATATGTTTCCTGGCTGTCTGGTTAAATAATAGAACTCTTCAGTCAATGTCTTTGATAAGTTGGTTTCACTAAGCATTTCTTCAGTTTAGCATTTTTATGAAAAAAATAACTATTTCTTTTAACAACTACTGTTATTAAGGTATTAGAATTTGTCTTATAAATTTCAAATGTAGTATGGAAAGAAAATAAATTAGCAACAAGAGGCAATGTTTTAGGTCCAGAAGATGTGGATCACAAGGAAGGCTTTGTGAAACACTGGACAATTTTTCTTAGAGCAAGTCTAAAATTCAACTTCAGTTTTGTTATCTGTCTTCATTGTAATAACCACAGATGTACTTCTGGATCTCTTAAAGTGCTCATGAAAAAAAAAAAAGGAAATAGGATGATTTTTATATAAATTATCTTAGTTCTTAAGCAATAGGACCAGTCTTTAAGTCTGTTTCTCAATATCTTAAAGATTTTAAGTAATATTATACAGCTTAATCCAATTTTTATTGACGTTGTCATTATACCAGGTTTTTCAGAAAATTGTGTTTTTTTTTTTTTTCTGCATTCTGGTAGGAAACAATAAACTAGATTGTCAGTCTTAATTTGTCAAGTTACAGGGCAGATGAATTAGTTTCTGTTTGCCAAAATATGATCATTTAAAATGTGAAAGAAAAACTCAAAACCTCAAAACAAAACTTCTATTATGTGTATCAAATTATTTGAAACCTTAAAAATAATTTGGTACACATTATAGAAGACTAAAATTCTTAAAACTTCAGACTATGAATTATTGAAATTAAAGGTTGTCTTTCTTTCCCATTCCTAGTCCCCATTCCTCATCAGATATTACTACTTTTCTGTCAGATTCATGTTATTTTACAAATCAGGGGGACCTGTTTGGCTCAGGTGGTTGAGCGTCCAACTTTGGCCCTGGGCATGATCTCCCAGTTCGTGGGTTCGATCCTTACACAGGGATCCCTGCTGTCAGCCTATCAGTGCAGAGCCTGTTTCAGATCCTCTGTCCTCCTCTCTCTGCCCCTCCCCCACGTGTGCTCTCCCCAAAATAAATAAATATTAAAAATAATAAAATAAAAATCATAAGTTGTTTTTATTTGGCAAAAGAGTAGAAGACAAAGGCAGACTACTTTTTTTTTTCCTTTGGTGGGAGCTGGCAGAGTTTTGTTTATGACAGTGTGAAATACTGCTTCATAGAGGAAAGCTTTAAATGTGATTTTTGGTGGGAGAGCTCAGGGTTTGCGGCTGGACTTTTACTTGCGAGAAACAGAAAATGACTCTGGCTAACACAAGTAGAAAAGGAAACCATTGGAGTATAGCTGGGGCTCATAGAATTATTCAAATGACCAGAAAATTGGCACATGGAAAAGCCAGGGGGTGAAGCAATGACAAGCACAACCAAAGCCACCACAATGAAGTAGTGTCAGAAGACTTGTGCTGCTTGCACATCTGCCCTGAACACCCAGGACCACCACCCACATAGCCAGGCACTGGATCATCTTCTGATGCTTGACATGAACGTGATGTCACTACTGAATCCAGAGAAGGTCCACTATATACTTGTACCGAGATTCTAAATCCCAGGCTGGAATATCTGCTAATGTTGAACATAGTGCATATCCTTGCTAATCAGAATCAGGAAAAGGAAACCTACCTGGCTTTTATTATGTAATGCAGATCACTATCCACCAACCAAATTGACATCCTGGAATAGGAAAAACATTTATTTGTTTTTATTTTATTTTATTTTATTTTATTTTATTTTATTTTATTTTGAGAGAGAGAGTGTGTGGGAGGGTCAGAGAGAGAAAGGGGGAGAGAGAGAATCCCAAGCAGACTCTGTACTGTCAATGCAGATACAAACCAAGAAATCATGACCTGAGCTAGAATTGAGAGTCAGAGGCTTAATCAACTGAGCCACCCAGATGCCCCTAAGAAAACCATTTAAATGCTGTGTAACTAAAATGCAAAATAGCCAGTGGGCCACTATCATTAAGACTTGAGTTTTATTCTAAGGTCTTATAGAAACCTTTGGTCAGGCTATATTTGCTGCTGAAATATTTACAGCAAACTCATACATTGAGTTTAACAATAGACCTTTGCTGTACTTCCAAACCAAACTCTGTTTAAGACTCCAAAATGAAGTATCCCATGACATATCTCTCCTATAGATACAGATACTTTCCAAATGTTGCTTGGGGACAATGCGCAGGGGTTCACTACTCACTGAAAATGTCAACTCCTGGGGTGCCTGGGTGGCGCAGTTGGTTAAGCTTCCGACTTCAGCTAAGGTCATGATCTTGCAGTTTGTGAGTTCGAGCCCTGCTTTGGGCTCTGTGCTGATTGCTCAGAACCTGGAGCCTGCTTCTGATTCTGTGTCTCCCTCTCTTTCTGCCTCTCCCCACTCATGCTCTGTTGCTTTCTCTCAAAAATAAGTAAACATTAAAAGAAAAGATTAAAAAAGAAAAAAAAAAGAAAATGTAAACCCTTTGTGACTCCAGTCTCGGCAATTCCAACAGTCGCTCTCATGGTGGGTTGCTTCTGTCTCCTCTAATCTTTCATAAATTGTCCTCAGTACAGCTCCATCTTCCAGATGTCCTGGGTGTCAGCTTTCAGGAAGTCTTCTGAAAAAAAATACTAAAATAAAGATATCTCACTGTTTGGCCTCTTATCAGAGAAAGACTCAGGACTCAGAAATGGGGTATATTTAGGTTGAGAAAGGAAGCTGTTATTTTTCATTCTTGGTAAAAACAGGATGCAAATTAATTTATCATGAAGTCATACTGATTCCCCCTTTGAAGCTCTAAGGCTTTTTGTTTTGGTTTGGTTTGATTTTGGTTTTGGATTTGGTTTCTTTTCCCCTGCAAACCGTAGGGCCCCTCGCTGCTCACCAGCTGGGCAGCAGCACTGCATGTAGGCAGTGCATGATGGAGACCTCCCTACTAGATTTTAGCCTGGTTGTTTTTGCCACACAATCTGAGCCCCAGCTGTGAAGGGTGAAAGATGAAGCAGTTGAAAGCTGAATCCACGCCTTTTAGTACCAGTTGAGCTTCTCATCTTTTCATTTATTTTACTATTTATTTAGCTATTTGGTTGAGATCTATGATAGAATTAATTTTCTTATAGAACTTTGAAGATGCCACTCTGGCATCTTCCCTTACGAGGTTCATGATAATCACTCTTACTCTTTTGAAGGTGTTCCATCTTTTCTCCAGCTGTTTTAGAGTTTATTTTTGACCTTCATTTCTGGCACTAAGGTTATTGTATGTGTAGATTTTTCATAGTTATCATTCTTGGGACCTTTCGAGTTTCCTGACTCTTTCTAACCACGATGCAAAGTGTTTAGCAGGATTTTCTTTATTTTTGTCCTTAAAGTAACTTTTTACTGCCACACTGATTAATTTTTCGGAAGGTTTCCTCTTTCTGTTTATCAGCTGCAGATGTTGGAAGACCCATCCTGGATCTTGTCCGTATCACTTTGCAGTAGTACCAGTTTTAAGATGCTGTCCCAATTATTCAATTGGTTATAGGTGGGATGTCGTGCATGGCTTCCTACTCCAAGACGGCTGGAAACACAGATCTCTTGTCACATAGTTATAGCATAACAGGATATTTAGGTGGTTTGGACATGATGATTCAGTGGGAATGTCACAAAACATGTACCAGTTTATGTCAAGAGCAACTGAGTAAATATAGGCGTTATTTATTGATTTGATGAGGATCAGGAAAGACAACACGCAGGGGGAAGGACTGTTGTAGAAGTGTACGTAAGTGATGCCTTGCCGAACTCTAAGTCTTGCTACTCAGCTGCGCAAATAACTTCATCTTGATTTTCTTTTTTTAACTGTCATGACTGTACTTTGCCTGCTGCTCTTCCATTTCGATTACAGTGAATAATTAAAAAAAAAAAAAACATGAGGATAATCAACATCTTTATATTAGGGTTTCCTCTTCCTAACCAAGAACATGAATTATATTTTAACTTTTACAGTTCCTTTTATATAATTGAGTAAAGTTTTGTGAAATACATAATAAAAATACTATTTACATGTATGTTTTATTTCTTTCTCAATATTTTATGTTTGGGGTTGCTATTTCAAATGGCTTTCATTGAGTCATATATACATGTGTTCAGTGTGTATGGATGAATATTTATGTGTGTAAAGGTCTAGCTAGCTAGGATATATTAAATATGTTAAAACTCCTTCCTATAGGTATATAAAAATACAGTTGAATTTTCATCTTAATCTCATATTGGTATATTCACATATATATTCCTATGTTTTATCAGGAAATTATCTGGATTCCATAAGGAGACAGCATGTATCATCAGAGAACAAGAATATTTTTTTTTCTTTAATTCTACTTATTTGTTTTAATTTCTTAAATCATCTGGGTTTTTTTGTTTTGTTTTCCTTTGTTTTTTTTTTTTTTTTGGCTTCTATATTTGCTAAGTTCTTTAGTAATTGTGGAGTAGAGTTAGTGAAAACATACATCCTTATTCTCATTTTTCACAAATTTTTCCATCAATTTTTCTCATTATGCTGTACAGACATACTTTTTTTTATTGTGCTTCACAGGTACTTCAATTTTACACATTGAGAGTTTGTGGGAACCCTGTATCGAGCATGTTTATCAATATCATTTTTGCCACATTTGCTCACTTCAGACCTCTGTGTCATATTTTGGTAATTGTTGCAATATTTCAAACTTCTCTATTATTTTTTAAAGGTTTATTTATTTTGAGAGAGAGAGAGAAATAGAGAGAGAGAGAGAAAGAGAGAGAGAGAGAGAGACAGGGAGCACAAGCAGGGGAAGAACAGAGAGAGAAGGAAAAAAGAGAATCTCAAGCAGGCTCTGCACTGTCAGCATGGAGCCCAACATGGGGCTCAAGCCTATGAACAATGAAATCATGGCCTGAGCCGAAATCAAAAGCTGGACGCCTAACTGACCCAGCCATCCAGGCATCCCAAAACTTTTCTATTATTATTATTTTATGATGATCTGTGATCAGTGACCTTTGATGTTACTATGGTAATTGAAGATTCCACACACTGCATCCATATAGTAGCAAACTCAATCAATAAATGTTGTGTGTGTTTTGACTGATCCACCGAAAAACCATCACCATTTCTCTCTCCCTCTCCTCAGGGCTCCCTATTCTGTGAAACACAATAATAATTGAAATTAGGACAATAAATAATCCAACAGTGTCTTCTAAGTGTTCAGGTGAAAAGAAGAGTTGCATGTTTCTCACTGTAAATCAAGACCTAGTGAGGAACACAGGTTGAAAGTCAGGATAATCTGAAAGCTGGCCTTCTTATACCAAGTTAATCAAGTTGTGAATGTGAAGGAAAAGTTCTCAAAGGAAATTAAAAGAGCTATTCCAGTGAATACATGAATTACAAGAAATCAAAACAACCTTGTTGCCGGAGAAAGTTTTAGTGGTCTGGATAGAAGTTAAAACCAGCCACAGAGTTCCCTTAAGCCAAAGCCTAATCCAAAGCAAAGCCCTACCTCTCTTCAATTCTGTGACAGCTGAGAGAGTTGAGAAAGCTGTAGTAGAGGAATTTGAAGCTAGCAGAGGCTTGTTCATGAGGTTTAAGGAAAGAAGTCATCTCCATAACATCAAAGTGCAAGGTCAACTGTAAATGCTTATGGAGAACGTGCAGCAAGTTTTCCAAATGATCTAGTGAAGATCACTAGATCAATAGATCACTAGATCTAGTGAAGATCAGTAATTAAGTTGGCTATACTAAACAACAAATTTTCATTGTAGACAAAAAAGCCTTCTTTTGGAATAAGATGTCATCTAGGTCTCTCATGGTTAGAGAGAAGTCAATGCCTGGCCTCAAGGCTTCAAAGAGAGCCAAACAAGATTCTTGTTAGAGGCTACTGCTGCTGGTAACTGTAAGTTGAAGCCAGTGCTCATTTACCACCTGAAAACCCTAGTGCCCTTAAAAATTATGCTCAATCTACTCTGCTTGTGTTCTATCAATGGAAAAACAAAGCCTGGATGACAGCAGTGGTTACTGGTTTACAGTAAACATTGTTTGCTGAATAGTTTAAGCCCACTGTTAAGACATAATGTTGGGGGGGAAAAAGATTCCTTTTAAAACATATAACTGTTCATAGACAAGAACATTGTCACCCAAAAGCTCTAATGGAGATGTGCAATGAGATTTATGTATTTTCATGCCTGCTAACACAACATACATTTTGAAGTCCATAGATCAGGGAGTCATTTTTACTTTCAAGTCTCATGATTTAAAAAATGTGTTTTGTAAGGCTATAGCTGCCATACGAGGTGATTCCTCTGATGGATCTGGACAAAGTAGATTGAAAACCTTCTGGAAAGAATTCACCACACTAGATACTAGGAAGAACATTGGTGATTCATGAGAAGAAATCAAAATATCAATGTCACTAGGAGCTTTGAAGTAGTTGATTCAAACCCTCATGTATGACTTTGAGGTACTCAAGACTTCAGCAGAAACAGTTACTGTACATATGGTGGAAATAGAGAACTAGAATTAGAAGAAGATCCTAAAGATGGAATTGAATCACTGCAATCTCATAATACAACATGAACAGATGAGAATTGTTTTCTTATGGATAAACAAAGAAAGTAAATGGTTTCTTGAGATGAAAGCTACTCCCAGTGAAGATGCTGTTGAAATGACAACAAAGAATTCAGAATATTATATAAACTTAGTTGATAAAGCAGGGAGCAGGGTTTGACAGAATTGACTCTAATTTTGAAAGTCATTCTACTGTAGATCAAATGTTATCAAGTAGCATCACATGCTGCAGAAAAATTGTTCCTGAAAGAGTCAATTGATGTGGCAAACTTCCTTGTTGTGTTATTTCAAAAAAATTATCATAGCATCACACTATCCTTCAACAACCACCAACCTCATCAATCAACAACCATCAACTGTAAGGCCAGACCCTCCACCAGCAAGATTACTACTCACTGAGAACTCAGATGATAGTTAGACTTTTTTTTTGCAATAAAGTATTTTTAGTTAAGGTGTCTTCACTGTTTTGTTAGACATAATGGTCTTGCACACTTAATAAGCTATAGTATAGTATAAATGTAACTTGAATATGCACTAGGGAAACCAGAAAATTCTTTTTAACATGCTTTGTTTTGCTATTTGCTTTACAGAGGTGATCTAGGACCAAACTCTCAATTCTCCCAAGGTATACCTGTATTATGAATGTTTTCTTTCTTTCTTTCTTTTCTTTTTTTTTTTTTTTGCAATATCTTCCAGATAATGAATGACCCTTATTTCATCCAGTTATTGAATCTTTAATTCCAATGATTGCATTTAAAAATTTTTTTTTTTTTTCAACGTTTATTTATTTTTGGGACAGAGAGAGACAGAGCATGAACGGGGGAGGGGCAGAGAGAGAGGGAGACACAGAATCTGAAACAGGCTCCAGGCTCTGAGCCATCAGCCCAGAGCCCGACGCGGGGCTCGAACTCACAGAGTGCGAGATCGTGACCTGGCTGAAGTCGGACGCTTAACCGACTGCGCCACCCAGGCGCCCCCCCAATGATTGCATTTTAGACGTTTACTATTCTACTTAACTCTTGTTCATGTTTTTTTTTTAACCAATTTTGATAATTTTTTATTCCTTGTTCATGTTTGCAATCCCCTCTTTTTTATCTTTACATATTAGACATCATTATTTTATATGCAGCATTTTATGGAGCTAATATATTAAGTTCGTATGGTTATGATGTCTCATATGGTTTACTAAATTGTTCATATTGAAATTATGCATTGTGCGTATATACCAATCTGTATCTATATCTATATCATCTATATATTCCTGGTATCTTTCCTTTAATATATAATTTTTATATTTTATACAAATCCGTTTCCATGCTACCTTCAGCTAAAAGTGACCCACTCTTCACGTAAAAATGTGATTTTAAATTTATTTCCTTTACTTTGTTAATTCACTAGGAACTTACTGTAGCATTGACATTCTAACCTGGTGAAAGTTTAGGTAATGTTATCTAGCTTCCATTATCTTAGAGATGTCCTCTTAATATGAACCTTGCTTTTTCAAAATTAACATGCATGTGTAGATTTAAAATAGAAATGAATTGCCATTATAAGCAATTCTTTAAGAAACAAACATAGATAAAGAACTAATTCAGTCCTATTCTTTGGCTTCTTCATTATGACTGCAATTTAGAGTAGAATTGTATGTTCCCACATGCCTCAGAGCACTAAATGTGGTTAGCGTGGGTAAAATTTAGCTACCTGAAAAAAAATGTTTTATATAAAATCAAGGGCACTGGTTAAAAAGAGATCTTCCTGGTCCTAGAAACTATCTTTCTAACAAGCCTCTAAGATAACCAACAATAAGCAGAGAGAAGCGAAGAGTGGAAGGTGACATTTTGTTAAATGCAACATGGGCATCTGAATCATAATATTAAAAACACTATTTGCTAGTAAAATCATTTGCATTTGTCAAATGCCTTACCATCTCTTCCTCTAACTGATAACTTTTAAATGTATTACATACACTTATGTGTTTGCATTTATTTTTGGATTTTTCTTTAGTAAATTGTAAGTAAATGTTTTTGAATATGTATATGTATGATATCTGCATTTATATGTTTATGTGTATATATAGACATGTGCTTATTATATTACATATATATATCCTAAAATTATATATATATTCGCTTTGAAGAATTGAAGTTGGTACAGGCTAAAACCAAAATTTGAACACAGGCATATCTGTATCTCTATACCCAGGTGTATTTCTACATCCATATCTGTATCTTTATCTTTGCATGCACCGATTATTTTACTGTGGAAAAGCTGTTTTCCATTATGAATCTCAGATTTTAGAACTTTAAATGAAAATAATGAAAAAAGAGAAAATAATGACAAAAATATTTATCGTGCATGGTGGTTGGTAGATTTAAAGAACACCATACAATTAAGTGTAGAAACACAAGAAAACAGTCAAGAATTACCATAGCACTATAAAGATATTACTTTTCATTCAAAGAGTGATAGACTGAGATGCTATACAACCAGAATCTGACATGCATAGTGTTTAAGGACTATTACACTGTTACAGAATGAAGTACTGACAACATTGGAAAGCTTTGAATTTCCAGTCCCTTTTTATATCACTGACCTAGGATGACATTACTCAGGACATGTTTCTTGATGATTGCCATTTAGAAAGATAGGCTGTGCTTCTTGGATGAATAATTCCTCTTTGAAGCACTAATATGCACTTGAATGTGCGGTTAGTTAATATCAGTATGTGTTAGAGCACTAAGGTTTAGAAAAACACCCCACTGAAATCAAATAAAATCTACCTGATTTATGGGCCAGACAGTTAAATAAGACTCACAATGATTTTAGCAGCTTTACTGGTGCTCAGATTTACAGACAATTGAATTTCTACAGCAGAATCTTCCTGACAATAAAATGTAGTGATAAAGTAGGAAACATTGTTAGCACTAAGGAGGAAATTGTTAAGAAGAAGAGAAATTGATATTTGTTATGGCAGCAACAAAAAGATTCAGTGTGAGTACAGTAAGGTTAGTTATCCAGGGAGATAGAAAAAAGGGCTTAAAATAAATGTTTAGATTGACATTAATCTTGCAGAAACAGAGGGTAGAAAATGACCTGGGGATAGCACAGTAATTAATAGTCTGAAATTAAAAGTTCAGGGTCTAGCAGGTATAATAAAAGAAAGTAAAATCCCACGGTACATATATTTTTTTAAAAGGTAATTAAAAATCAAGTAGATAATAGACCTTGTTCACAGAGCATACCAGTACTAATCACTATTTCAATATTAAACTGAATTGAAGTATTGTTCCTTTTTTCCTTCCCACAAAGCTAAAATCTTAAAAGGTAGTGTTAAATAATCATCAGAAATGTGTAGAATAAAAATGCAACACACATTGACCAGGAGTCATTAAGAACTATTTCTGAGAATACTATGCCATGCTAAGTGAAGGTTAACTTTTGAGTTCAGATATTTTTAAAATTTTTTAACGTTTATTTATTTTTGAGAGAGAGAGAGAGAGACAGAGTGCGAGTGGGGAAGGGGCAGAGAGAGAGGGAGACCCAGAATCTGAAGCAGGCTCCAGGCTCTGAGCTGTCAGCACAGAGCCTGAAATGGGACTTGAACCCATGAAACGCTAGATGGAGACCTGAGCCAAAGTCAGAGGCTTAACCACCCAGGTGCCCCTCAGATATATTTTTTTTTTTTGATGTGCATTATGAAAGCCTCCAATAACCATGTTATTATTCTAAAAGTATAGTGACCATGTTTGAAGATTTAGAAACATGTGTCAAAATTTATTTTATTTGAATACAAAAATTGTTTTTTCTTGAGTATTTATCATGAAAGTACCTTTAACTAAGTAGTATGGTCTTTGCATTCTTTAGATTTGGTAGATACTTATCTGATAAAGTCTACTCCTACTTTAATTATAAGTTAAACAAACAGTTTAGAGATCCAAATTATAGTTACCCTAAGATATTTATATACTTGTGATAGATATTTAATTTGGGTCTGAAAATATGTCTTAAAAACACGTATTCTGGGTGACTCAGTCAGTTGAACAGCAGACTCTTGACTTCGGCTCATGTCATGGTGTCATGGGCGTGGGATCAAACCCCACATCAGCCTCTGTACTTGCAATGCGGAGCCTGCTTGGAATTGTGTCTCTCCTCTCTCTTCCCCTCCCCTGCTCACTCGCTCTCTCTCTGCCCCTCAAAATAAATAAATAAACATTTAAGAAAACCACCTATTCACTTCATCAAATATTTATTGTATACGTATATCACAAACACCGGGTAGTGTGACAGTGCACAAGTGAAAAAGGCCTAATTCTAGCTCTTTTTTTTTTTTTTTTTTTAAACGTTTATTTTTTTGAGACAGAGAGAGACAGAGCAGACAGGGGAGAGGGTCAGAGGCACAGAATCCGAAACAGGCTCCAGGCTCTGAGCTGTCGGCACAGAGCCGGACCTGAGGCTCAAACTCGCAGACACTGAGATCATGACGCAAGCCGAAGTCCCGGCGCACAACCGACTGAGCCAGCCAGGCGCCTTTAGTTCTTGCTCTTTAAAAGAGTTTTCAAGAGTGAATGAAGCGGACATTAAGCATTTTCATTGAGAAGGAAACCCTAGTGGAAAAGCAGGGAGGGCACAGGCTTTAATGCTGGAGAAATCTAATTTCTGAATTCTTGCTGAGCCCTTTGTACATGACAAGTTTCGTTGATTACTTAAAAACTCTGAGCTTCACTCTTTTCTTTTGTAAACTAGTGGTCATGCCTGTGTTAGGATATTAATATCTGTAAAACTGTACATGTAATAGGCATCCAATAAGTGCTTTTTCTTGCTGGTTTTGTGGGTTTTTTGAGGGGGGAGGGAGGTGAGAGTCTGACATGTAATTTCCATGACCTTTTTGGGGGTCATTTTTCATTATCAGAAGCTATTTTATTTATTTTATTTTTTAAAAAAAAATTTTGATGTTTTATTTATTTTTGAGACAGAGAGAGACAGAGCATGAGCAGGGGAGGGTCAGAGAGACAGGGAGACACAGAATCTGAAGCAGGCTCCAGGCTCTGAGCTGTCAGCACGGAGCCCGACATGGGGCTTGAACTCACGAACTGTGAGATCATGACCTCAGGTGAAGTCGGACGCTTAACCGACTGAGCCACCCATGCGCCCCTATCAGAAGCTATTTTAAAAATAAAGCCACACAATATAGTCTCCATTTAATTTTCTTCCCATTTGCAGCATGACACAGTCTTCCAGTCACTTATATTATCTGGTATGAAATAGTTTGTTATTAAATTAAAGTATATTTATTAAATATTTGCCCAAGTCTCCCAGGGCCTCCATACTACTTATAATATGTGGAATCAAAAAGAATGCACAGAAGAAACACTTAGAGAAAAGTGCATATCCATATATTGGAAATAGCTTCAACAGATGTGTTAGGAGGAATAAATCTAAGAAACCACAGGAAGAGATTATTGGAATCCATTCCATAGCAAATATTTTATGATGTAAGCTTTGAACTGAACTTTGAATAGTAAAAGAAATGTAGCTTCAGATGAAACAGTACAAAGATGAATATTATTATAAATGTTTCCCTTGCTTTTACATTTGTAATTATCACATATTGATTATATGGTTTCTTTTTTGTATGATTGCTTTGAGGCACAAAATTGTATTTCTTGCCAGGCTGTTTGAATCTATGTTTTTACTATCTAGTAATTAGATCTGAAGAGAAATTACATTAAAAATGCCACTGTGATTATGGGTTGGAAGAGGATTAAATAAAATGACAGAGTTACAATAAAATTTGGCTATTTCTTGGGGTTTAAGTTCTATGTTTTCTATATAAATATACCAGGATGTTTTATTAAATGCTGTAGCAAATAAATATATGTTTCCTAACAAAGTGTTAATTTTTGTGTTCTTCTATATCTTCTGAACTTTCATTTCCTCAATATTTAGTGATCTGCACTTCGTTCGTATGTTTGTTTTGTTTTTCTCCTACTCTCCGAATGAAGTGATAAGTAGATGGAAATGTTCATAAAAATTGTGGTTACCCATAGTAACAAGTATTTCGAGCAATTATGAACTGTTTTGAAAGGTGAAACTCGTAATTCTCTCCTAAACAAGCAGATTTAATTGAAGTTAAAAATGCTAAAACAGCAGATTTTTCCATGAAAAGAACACTTTATTTTCCATCGTTCAAAGAGTCAGGAATGTTTAAAGGCAATGGTAAGCACTGAAAATGTAAGAAAAAATATAAACCTTGTAACCTCAAAAATAGTTGTATAGGGCTTTCACCTCAAGGAAGCAAAACGGTAATATAGAGTATAGATACAAAGAACACGGTAAATGTTTTATTTGCTGAATTTAGTATTTGATTTTTGTCTTTAAGTTGAGTAACGTGTGCAAACTTACTTGTTGTGTAGCATTAAACTAAATTGCATTTGTTTAACTAGCCATTTTCTATTTAAATTACTGCTTTCCAAAAGAGCTGCCAAAGAGCAGCAAAAGAATAAACTCAGAGATGGTGTTGAAAAACAGAGTGCACAACTCAAAAATAAAATAAAATAAATAAAATAAAATAAAATAAAATAAAATAAAATAAAATAAAATAAAATAAAAAGTACCTCTCAATTTAGAAATATTTTGTCCATAATTTTGCAAATTAGTTTCATGTCAATTTATAGATAAAAGCAATACATTTGTGCTTGCTCTATTCTGCAAAAAAGGATTTAGAGTTAAGGCACATTATATGAGTTCTTCATGATAACTGTTTGTAGTTGATAACTAGACTTGACTGCTTTGGTCTTTATATATCTCACCTGTATTACAAACCCCTGAAAAGGAGAGCTAAATCCAAGTAAAGAAAAAAAAAAAAAAAAAAACTGAATCCATTACAAAATTGATCAACTTTCTCACCATACTTCTTTAAATCAAACAGTTCAATTTATAAAGAAAATCATTATCCTGATACTTTCATTTTTCCAATTGTCCATCTTAGTCATAGAAATCTGAGCATTTTCCCCAGCGAAATTATTGCTAGATTAAAATTCACCGAGGAGAAATCTGTCTAGTCATATTAAAGTAACTGTGCACAGCTATTGAAAAAAAAAATTCTATTGGAATGCAGATGATTAAACTGGCAGAGAAATATATGCAGTATTTTGAGTGTTTGTATATTTTAAATTGTGATAAATATTAAGGATGTTAAGGGACAATCATCCTTACAACACACAAATTAAAACAATCAATTGTGTTAGATATCAGAGAAATATTAAAAATATCCCTCCTTTGTTTAAATATAGAACTTGACATTTATTCAACCAATTTATTTGACAAGATTGATTAAACATAATCTGACACCGTTTAGGCATAAATTCATGACATATAAATCTGACTTTGTGTGTGTGTGCGTGTGTGGAGAGAGCACCAACTAGAAATATAAATGAAGTGCATTTTTAAAGTCTGTGTGTTTAACTATTTATGAAACAAAAACCACTTTGTATATGTATTAATTAAATTGTTTTCTCCCTGTAAAGAAGGTGTAATCAAAAAAAATGAATGTAAAACAGTTCAGGAAGGAAGAACCATAACCCCTTTTTCTTTTCTTTCTAGTTCTCTTGGTAAAACTAGTTTGAGTCCAGTCAGGATCAGCATATTCCAAGATAACAATATAGCAACCGAGCATGAGATTTGCATCTCCACTTTAGATTTTTCATTCTTGAACCTCTTTTTGCCTTATCAGTACAGCTACCAAAGGGCTTAGCAAATGCTGCTGGAGTGGAATCTTTCACTGCATTTCAGACTGAAAATGTAATTGTTCATGTCCATTTCCAGCAGCAAGCCATGTCTGCAGACTTGTGATAAATCCAAGCAAAGAACAGGACAGACTTGAGGATGTATGCAAATAAAATATTAACCTACATCTGCAAGAGTTAATGTAGGAAATTCTATTATAGATATTATGTACATAACTTATTTTCATTTGTGCTTTACATTGAATGGCCTCATCAAACTGAAAAATATTGAACCTGCATTTCAAGTAATATAGGTCACTTTAAACATGCCTAATATTACCATGCTATTGGCAAATTTATTTCTGTCATTTAGATCAAAGGCATGTATTTGCTACATTTCCATGCCTGCTTTTCAAATATACTGCCGTCTTTCTTCCCTCTACAAATGTAAACTTAATGCTTGTAATCCTACAGAATATAGAAAATAACAAAACTAAATTGTATAAATGATCTTATTTTCCTATTTTCCCCAAAACAATATTTAGATCTTTGTGCAATTGCATTATTACTTGCTTATCCACACTGCTTTAATTTATTTTAATGACATTATGAGAAAGCAATATGTTTATATCATATTTATTACATTATATTATGTATATTATATTATGTATATTATATGGAAATAATGGATAATAATTTTAAAAAGAAGGAAAAATCTAAATTTACCAGATTAAAACATATCGCTTTTAAATGTAATGAGAAAAATTTGATCTCTGAATAAAGGAACTATAAACTGTAATAAAAACTATTAAGATAAATATATGGTAAGTAGATATATTGTGACCAACTCCAGGGAATTATTCAATTTTGTGTACATGCTGAGTTAATTAAAAAAATGTGATTCTTTTGATTATAAAGCAGAAAAGAAGAAGAAGGAGGAGAAGGAGGAGAAGGAGGAGAAGGAGGAGGAGGAGGAAGAGGAGGAAGAGGAGGAGGAGGAAGAGGAGGAGGAGGAGAGGAAGAAGAAGGGAAGAAGAAAAAAGGAGAAAAAAGCAACAAGTCAATTGGATTATCTCCAGAAAGGAAGTAGAGGCTGCAATCAGGATAAAATGAAATACCAAGTTTCATTTGAAATGTCTTAAATAACATTTGGAAGTGTCTTAAAAACAAAATTTTCTATAGCTTCTTCTACATTATCAAATACTGGAAACATATAGGATTCTCCCCCCCCCCCCCCCACTTTGGAAAGTTAGTGTTGTTTTTTTGATAATAGGAGATTAACAAAATGTTTTTCTACTTACTGTAAAAGATGCTTCATATCACAGAAAGAAAATGTATTTGAACTAAGAGTACAATTATCAGTTTATTTACAACTGTTTGTATAGTTGGCATTTACTAAGGTATTTTTTCTAAACATCATTTTCATCCAGATAAGCCATTTTTCTTATTTTTCTAAGGTTTTGTGTTGAGGCTATGTTCGTTGCACTGTTAACACCAAGCACAGCCGATCTGGTGTCACCATTACTCTTTATACCTATGAAGATTGCAAAGTGTATGGAAAGAAACATTTCCTTTTATTTATCCCTTATAGATATTATTTTTGATGCTGTCTACAGATGTGGCTGCTTTACTAGTTAGAAAATTGTAAGACTACATTCCTATGAAGAGCAGCTCTTTTGGAATCATAAATTGGAAATAACCACTTTTTCATTTTGATGTATAATATTGATAAGTAGGGTGATAAAACAGTTTCATTGGAGATGTAGGAGTCTGTATATTGTTGAGACACAAATATATTAGTTTCGTTTAATAGTGTAATGTTTACCTTTTCAGAAGGGTCTAGATAGATCACATGGAGGCAGAATTAACACAACAATCTGAAGTTCAAAATGATTGGGTTTGCAGACCATCTTTTATGGCATGGGGTAAGTTAATCAGCCTCCCTGTGTATCAATTTCCTGGACAATAAGACTGATAAGATTTATGCCTTGAAAGTTTTAATGAGTTTTGGAATGATGTAAATGATACATGATATATTCAACCAACATGACTCAAACAGCATTGAATTCACATATTTGATTAGATGGCTGACACGAACCCTACATGACAACTCAAAATTAATTAGATTTTTCTTCATTGAAACTTACCCATTCTTTTAAGTAGTTGTACTGTTTCATATTTCCTGAAGTTAAAATAAATACTTCCAATGTGGTAGACAGATAAAAATGTGTAGATTATGGTACTCTGCAAAGGACTGTTAATAAAAATCGAGATTAATGATTAATAAAGATTCCTGATAATAATTCTCAACAAACACATTTTTTGTTGGGAACTATTAGAGTTGCCCCTTTCCTGCAAAAAGGAAAAAAAGAGGAGGAAACATAATTACATACATAGAACATACATTTTATATTTTCCATAATTTTTTGTGTTGTGGATCTTAAGAGTAAAACATACGAGAGGGGTACAAAGCCCACATTATGAAATTTATATAATTCAGCCGAAATAATCATCTTTTCCATCTCATCTTAAAGATGACAGCAAAAATAATCAGGTAAAGATGCAGAGATCAATAATCCTGGCTGAGAGAACACTATCTTCAAAGGATTAGAGGCTAGCTAGGGCATTATAGTTCAGCAACTTTTGGATGTAGAATAGAAGGATATAGGACCCATGGTAACAGAGAGGATTATAGAAATAAGAAGCTATCAGATTATTTGTATGTCATCCATTAAGGGAAGCAAACTGTCAGTTTTACTCCAGAACCATCACTCTGAACTTCAGTGTAGAAAATGGAATAAATTCAGATGTGAGGATACCACTTTAGAGGCATTCTTAGTAATCTGCCTAAGAGATGATGAAGAACCCACAACACTGGATAATGAAGGGTGGAATTGACTAGACTTGATTGACGAAAGAAAAGGACAGCCACGAGTCTCTAGACTAGTGTCATTCAGTAGTTGTGGTGGCCCAAGACTCAGGAGAGAAATCTTAGGTGGAGACGTCATATTAGAAATTAGCAATGGTTTTAATGTTCAAATAAGAATTTGGTTTTGATCACATCGAACAGTGTTTAAACACTTCGTATATATATGTATGTATATATATAGGCCACTACCTTTTTCAGTTGCAATGATTAATCAGTTTTATTAATTAAATAATTTTAAATATTTTGAAAAATATCAAAAAATATTACTCCCTTCTATAAGTTTTATTTTTACATTGCCCTTGCATCTTTATTTCAGTGCCGAATTAGCTTAGATTTCTTTAATCTTATCTTTTCTGTCCCCTTACACCCACCATGCAATTCCTAAAGTTGATACATTCTTATATAAAAGATAAGGTTTCCTAGGATCAGGATAATTATGGTTATTTTGACCACTGGAGTGCCTCAAATATGTGGACAGTGATACATTTTATGAAGTAAATTATTAATATTTTTAAGTTTTTAGACCAACAGGCAGCCATGACCTTTTATTATAGCATTTTAGATTAGAGGCTGGGAGATTATAGACTTATGCATCTGTGTGCGTGTTGTTTTGGTTCCTTATAGTCTACGATTAGATAATAGATTTACTACTTGACCAGATTTTCTGAAAAGGGTTGCTTTATTAACAGTTGTGAAATGTGATTTTTATTTTTAAGCCACAGTTGGCAAATACCTCCTTTCTGAACTAGATTCCTGCAGCTCTGGATTCCATTAAAGAATGCGTTTAGAGGTTTCATAACTTTCTCTCCAGGGGATTATTAAATTGTGTTTATTATCATTACCATAATACATATCAATTAAAAATCTATGCCTCTATAAAAAGCCATTTGAGAAATCACAGACCTTTTATATAAAAAAGGAGGGGCGCCTGGGTGGCGCAGTCGGTTAAGCGTCCGGCTTCAGCCAGGTCACGATCTCGTGGTCCGTGAGTTCGAGCCCCGCGTCAGGCTCTGGGCTGATGGCTCAGAGCCTGGAGCCTGTTTCCGATTCTATGTCTCCCTCTCTCTCTACCCCTCCCCCATTCATGCTCTGTCTCTCTCTGTCCCAAAAATAAATAAACGTTGAAAAAAAAAAAAAAATTTAAAAAAAGGAAAATATATTATGACATATTAAACTTCTGATGCATGGGTAAGAACTACACAGTAATTATAGAGGGACAATTTAAAGCTGACCTGTGCACACAAATACAGGACTACTAAACATTGAAAAAAACATTACACAGGATCTTTTCACTTATTTCTTTATTAAATGTCTTTGTTTTGCTCTTATTAAAAAATAAATTTTTACTAAAACCTTATCAGAGAAAACTTATAAGAAAAACTTATCAGAGAAGCCCTCACTCTCACAATCTACATTTCCTGCAATAAGGCAGAAAATCCAACATTATTGGATCTAATTGGCCAAAATATTAAGCTCCCAAAGGGAATTTTTCTCCTTCATTATCTAATCTTGCAAGCCTTTTCTCTGCATTCAGCTCAGTCATGTCTAATCCTTAGTGAGCACAACATCTGTGAACTTGATAAGTCTTCTTAATGATGCCAAATCTGTGGCAAATGACCCACACATTTCAAATAATACTCACATAAGCTAAGCATAAAAGTAATTTATCCTTTTGTCTGGAACAGGTGTTTCTGGAATGCCTTTCAGTAAGGCATGCTTCGGTTTGATTCCCACAGCTGTGAGACTAGGTCCCAAGCAGGTGACAAATTGCTTATCCACTAAATTAACATTTGTCACTTTAAATAATGCAAACATGTTTCCAGTACCTCCATATCATTAACTTTATGTCATTTTGAGTGTTAATTATACAAATATGCCATCCTAGCTTTACCTTGAAAACTACAGAAGCCACCCTTTGTAACTCAGAAGCTATTGACACAAACTTAAAGAACATTCTGGGTAATTCTCAAAATGTGTTTCCATTCCAGTAATGTAAAATGGCAGATGAGAAGTGTATTGTGCAATTTCTTGTTGGCTAACTTTGTACACTCACAAGGTCATATGTACTGGATTTGGGCTCTTTGTTGGGATCTAGAAACATCGGTGAAGTTTTCCGTTTCACTTTCATTTCACTTTGAGCATCGCATACATTCCCTGCCACCCTTCTCTGATTTTCCTAGCAGAGACTACACAATAAAGAGAAAGTGACACTTAAGGAGAGATTTACAATAGATCAAACATACATACTTCAATATAACATTTACCAAATAATCCCAGTCTTTCTGTTATTAATGTACCCTAAAAGTCTCCACATTCCATTGTTATCCTCTGCAGGAGACCCAGTCAGTGGTATTCTTGCAAGTACTCAGCACTCAGTGTTCTCAGCGAGGTGGACAGACAGCTCAACTACTTCAAGCAACTGTGATTCTCCGCCTGGTAAGTTTCAGTAGACGGGCTGAAAAGTGCTAGAAGGCTGAAAGTGCTGAGGAATGAAATTCCCACTCCCTTGCCCTAACTCTTATTCCCCAACTGTAGTTATCAAACTATGACTGATGGACATTGGTAAGTAAATTATGCCAACTCTCATCCCTAAGATGAATAACTCTAAAGTGTATTCTTGCACACATCCCTGATGGGCCAAGTGCCCCACTTACCCACAGATGAGCTCACTGATACCCCTAGGTACTCCCTTCTCTTTGTTCTTGACATCTCCTCGCTTGGACCTATTATCCTTTTGACCACTGACAAAGTAATTGACAGTCAGATTCTTGTTTCAGGACTGGCTTCTGGGAAAACCCAAATTAAGACACCCTGAATTTTTTTAAAGGGAAATTAGTTAATTTTATCTTTAACACCCAACTTGTGAGTTTCTTTTTATTTATCATTTATTAAGTGAACAGAGAAGTTTACTTAGTACACATACACACACACACACACACACATTAATATCTATTTAGAATCTCAGAGTGCTGGCAAAATAATGTATGCATACATAGCCAGATTTTTCTAACAACAACAGCAAAATACCTTTAGATATTCCTTAGTTTGATTCATTCTTTTATTTCACTCATTTTTCTAAAACTTTTTGTTGTTTTTATCTGGCTTCCCAGCCCACTGCAAACTAGAAATATTTCAAATTTGAATTCAAGAATTTAATAATAAGGAAAAGACAGCATAATTCAAATTAAAAAAATACAAAAGTTTCGGAGAGCAATAATTTTACAGCTCCATCAGCTAGAACAAAACTGGATGTGCCTAGGTCAGCTTATAATTACATAAACATTCATATTTTGATTGTAATATTTAGAAAATTTTCAATACTATTTTGATATTTGGAACTGTTTTGTAAGAAGTTATAAATATTTAGTATATTTTAAATGGTCAATAAAAATGTTTTGCTCCAACAACATATCCTGAAAAGTTATATAGCAGTACTCATTTTTAAAATTTAGAATAGCTAATGGTTGACTGTAGAGAAGAATAACATAAACTGAAATTTTGACAGTTTGGAGCCTATGAAATGAATTTTTCTTGTATTCATGCATGAAAAAGATGAGTAAAGCAAGCTACATGGTAGTTACACTTCTTTAGGAAGTGTTTCCAGTACTTAAAACACTATAATGATCGGTGCACCTGGGTGGCTCAGCTGGTTAAGCAAGAGACTTTAGCTGAGATCATGAACTCACAGTTAATGAATTTGAGCCCTTGACGGGCTTTTTCCTGACAGCTCAGAGCCTGAAGCCTGCTTCGGATCTTGTGTCTCCCTCTCTCTCTGCCCCTTCCCTGCTTGCACTCGGTCTCTCTCTGTCTCAAAAATACATAAATATTTAAAAAGTTGGAAAAAAAACCACGGTAATGAGAAAACAAGTTTTTTCTGAAAAACAATTTCTCCTAATCTATTTTAGATTGTTATTTTTACTAAAAGCCTAAAAGTTTATAGTAAAATTGGGGATTTCAAAACTCTCCCTAAAAAATAACAATAATAGGGGCACCTGGGTGGCGCAGTCGGTTAAGCGTCCGACTTCAGCCAGGTCACGATCTCGCGGTCCGTGAGTTCGAGCCCCACGTTGGGCTCTGGGCTGATGGCTCGGAGCCTGGAGCCTGTTTCCGATTCTGTGTCTCCCTCTCTCTCTGCCCCTCCCCCATTCATGCTCTGTCTCTTTCTGTCCCAAAAATAAATAAATGTTGGAAAAAAAATTAAAAAAAAAAATAACAATAATTGAATAGACAAGTGTAAAATAAGTGTTTCACTGTGAACAGAAATATAAACCAAACAAAAAAAAAAAAACAGGGAATATGCATATGAAACATATTTTTATTTTTCTCTTTTATTAATTTATATACATAGTGGATCAATCTGGCAGTGGAATTTAAAATCAAATTATGGAAACATGCTGTTAATATGAGTATTGCATACAGTGAGATCCAATTCTACAACTATACCTAGGAAGAATTAAATTAATTTAGTGTAGACAGTTGTCCTTTTTTGTGCTAATATTAACATCTTCAATAATAAACATATATTATTCTTCTTACATTTGATGTCTTTTAATATAATTCAGTGACTAAATTCTTTTGCAATACATTGGGGAAATCATGTAGCATAGTTTCTAAATCCTTAAAGTGATTTTGGAACAACACTGTACTCCTGTTTTACTCAGAATATTGTATTAATTTTCCTAAAATGGAAACACCATAAGAGGATACAATCCTTTAACTGTTTGTTACACATTTTTTAATAACAAAAACCACTATTTACACATATAAATGTTGAAGTTTACATATTTCAGCTTTAGTTGAAATTAGGTGCATTTTTGAATTGACTTTAAGTTAGCTTATACATTTTATTTTCTGATGTATTTACATGGAAATATGATCACTTTCATTGTCATGTGTTTTTAACATCGAATACGTACTCAAGTTATTTGATGGTTTCATTGCCCTTTGAGAAACAATATAATTTAGCACACTGTGTCAGTGCACAAGTCACTGGACTGGTATTTCTGTAGAATGAAGAAGTTTATTCTATTGTTCCCTAGTTTCTCTTAGTGCTATGGTTCTGAGAGTTTGCTCAGATTGCAGTAAGTCTCCTTGAATCTGAACACCTTTATCCACTGTGCATTCACTTGTCACTTGGACTTTTTCTTCTTCATCCCTACCCTTGAAAATCAGTCACACATCCACTCAGTACTCAAGGGGTATTGAGTCCCCCTTAATTCACAAAAAAATACCCAAAGCTTTTTGTTGATCTGTACATGTTTTATGTCCATATCTAACTATAAACTCCAAGGAGGAAAAACTATGTCTTAAAGGATTAGTATTCTCTATTGTTCTTAGCATAATACTTTGCACAGAGAGGCAAGTAATATATAGAATGAATATGTATGTCTTAATAGGCTTAATTAATTGCTTGGTTGGTAATTATGCTACAGGTAATAAGTTGCTTCCTTTTACGCTCTTCAAAAATAATGCAAATATGCTAACTGTTCAAATTTGAAAATTATTTATTTTAAAGGTATTCCAAATACATGTAGGCACAGTTTTTATCTTTTTCATTGAACATTGCTAGAAATAGACCTAGAATTAGGACTCTGATATAACTGTTAACTGCTTCTTCTGATTTTTCTTATAGAAAGTATACATAGACACATAGCAATACTGCTTTTCATCATATTCAAAAGTTTGTTGAGTTTCATTTTTTTTCCAGTTGTTTTTTTGTTTTGTTTTGTTTTGTTTTGTTTTTTCAAAATCAGTAGAAACAAAATAAGGCAATTCTTATAATAACAAAGACGCTTCATAAAGTTCTGGGCCTTCAAATTCAAAAGGTGAGAAAGACAATTGTCTCTGTATGTTGCATAAAAATTATCTCCTTCAGTAGCTTGCAAGTAATTTAGGAAATATATGCTCCACAAGTAGTATGGTAGAGCTGGTTGTCGGGGATAAGGTACACTACTGAAAACTTGCTAATGCTTCAATCATTTAAAAAAATATTGTCTTCAGAGGCTAGAAAGCAGAGAAGGGACTGTTTATCACAATAATGCAATATTTTAATTAAGCAAGGAATAATAAGAAATAGTAAAATCTGTGTTATTTTCTAATCCAGTGATACTCAAATATTAGTGTATACAAGTGCCAGGAGTCTGTGTTAAGAATTCCTAGGAACTATTCTACTCCTACACATTGAAAATCTCTGTACGTAAGGAATCAAGAATATGCATTTTGAGAAGGGGCTTTAGACAATTCTAAGCCCGTGAGGATTCAGACCAACCTTCCAACTTTTTCTTCAAGTTCACTTAAGACAGGGCAGTCATGGTACAGGGCATAGAATCAATATACAATAAGCACTTGATGGATGGTGGTCTAAATATCATAGGCCTACAAATTATTCTAAGACTAAAACTTTGTCCACATCAGTTAAACAAATATAATCTCATTTTCGTTAGCCATTAACAAGTGATGATTCTTGTTCTTATACAAATGCTATTTAATGAATGTTAGTTTCACAACATGAGAGGTACATATATTGATTTCATGTGAAAATTATGTTAACTAAAAGAATGACAACTTTTTTTCATCCATTATTCATATCTTTTATTCTCAGGGTAGACTTATAAATAGTGTGTGCAAAATTCAATCACTCTATTCAGTTATCATTAATATTAGCTATTGATTTAAAATTTCTTCTTCTAGTCACATAATGTAGAGCCCAACAATCATGAATCATAGTGGGCACCATTTTATCAAAATGATATTGCTGGCCAAGACAAGAAGTATTTAGATGAAATTTAAATAAATTGATTATTGCTAATTCATTACTATTTTCTTCTGATCATGGGAAACTACAAATAGTTATACACAGAGAGAAAGTTATTTTTTAATGTTCTTTTTTATGCTTTCTTGAAATATATACACAATCTCAAGTTTATCATATTTCTTATTTTAAATTTTTGCAAAGAATTTGTTAAAATAAATGAATAAAAATGTCCATATGTATGCCTTTTTTTTGTCTTCAAAGTAAATAATTTGTGACCTTGAACTCCTCATTCTTTGAACTGTAAAATTCTTACACATAAACAAGGACATAATTGCTTTCAGCCAATTCTCTCCAAACCCATCTCAAATGCTATTTTATAAATTAATGCCAGAATGTTGGGATTATGAAAGATCCACACACTTAGTTATTCATTCATTCACCTACCCAGCCAGCAGCTCCTAGATGCCAGGTTTTACATTTAAAAAGTGGGTGACATGACAGCTAAGTTAAATAGCAAAGAATGTATAGAGATCTTATTTTTTTTATATGCATACCCCAGTAATCAGATAAAAACAAACAAAAATGCATTTCTCTGCTCCAAGATTAAACAAGTTACCGAAATCAAAATTTCTTCACAAAATCAAAATTTCTTCAGAATTTCTCATTCACTCATTCATTCATTCAACACAGGCTTATAAAGTTCTTATTTCATACCATGTTCTAAAAGAGGTTCTAGAGATACACAAATAAGGAGCTCAAGCCTAGTGAAGACAGCATACGTGTAAATAAGTAATCAACCTATACTTCAGCCTGCAAAAATGATAAATATTGCTGTGACACTCTAATAAAGCAATATTTTGAATATATTGATGGTAATTAAATCAATCATGAATATTTATGCTATTGGTTATAGATACAAAGACCCAAATGTTTAAGCATCTAGCTGGAAACACACATACACACTCACTCACATGTAATCCTTTAAAAAACAATGAAGGAAATAAAAGTCTAGGAAGGTAAATGTTTTGATGGACTAATTCATGCAAGGCATGAATTGGGTAGTTTACATAAATCATATTTAATCATAATCAATTTAGTGAATATAGCCGTATTGGTAAATGTTTTAAAATATTAAATATAGTGGACATTTTAATATTTTACATATTTTAAGATGAGAAGAGTGACCAGGGGGACCAAGTAACTTCTGCAGTAATTAGCACAATCAGCTCAAACCACATATGTCTGGTTGATCATCACAGCTGTGCTCTCCATTATTCCTCACTTTGTTAAGTTCGAATGCAAGTTCGAATAATAACAGAAAGCAAAATACATGGGATGCAGTAAATGTTTCTTCAGGATTTGAAAGTGTTTTTCACATAAGATTTGAGAAAGTTGTAGAAGACATGAAAGTAACAGGATATGAGTCAAAATTTGAAAGATGAATGTGGTTTGAAATACGTATCAATGTTGCATATATGAAAGATAGTAAAATTATGGGATTCTTTGAGGATTGAGCATAATTACTGAAATGGATATTTTCCATCAAGAGGGCACTTATCAACTAAGGACAAATAAACATTTGAATAATAATGAATAGATCAGTCTTCTAAAATACTGAATTTTAAACTTTTGTGTGCATAAGATACATGGAATCAGTGTTAAACATGCAAATTCCTCAAGATTCCAATTCATTAGCATCTCTGGGAGTGATACCTTGAAATGATTATTTGAACAAGAAACTAGATCCTTTTTTTTTTTTTTTTTTGTCTGAGCAACCAGATGGTTTTGATGCATGTAGTTTGAGGACTATACTTTGGGAAACATCGGCTTGTTGGGAATGATAATATATTCATATAGTGAGAGAAGACAGAGAAAGGTAGATAAAGTTATTGAATTGGGACACAAATATTAGGGGATAAGAAGCCTTTAAAGGTTTTGTGTGTGCTTTTCTTTAATACAATGGGATTTGCAAGGCAACATGTTTCAAATGTTAATTAAAGCTAATCATATACATCTCTATATGATGTTTATAAATACTAAAAAGGCACAGGGCTTTTTACTGTTTTCCAAAGATGTGAAATCTACAATAATAATAACAGCTAGCATTTAATTATCCCTTAGTATATGTCAAACACTCTGCAGAGTGCTTCATAGGTAAGTTATTTCATTTAAGACCACAGTAATCCAGTGAGTTACATGTTGTTACTGTCTCTGTTATACAGAATAATTAAGACCAAGAGACTGAATGAATTGCCCCAAAAGTAATCAAAGTGGCATAGCTAAATGCAGAGCTCACAATCTTAATCAATATGATATACCAATATGGTGATTTCAACTATTTTATTGCAAATACTCAAATTAATGTGTAGTGAAAATGTTTCAGTTAATTTATTTATTTTTTTATTCAGTAAATACTTTCCAAATATTTATAGCATTTCCCCTAAAACACTAGAAAAGTTTTAAAGATTATTTTTGAGTGTAAAATGTCACTATAGAAATCATTTTAGATATATTTGACATAAATCTTAGCCATTAACTTTACTTCCATCCATCTTTGTCTTCGATGTATAGAAATATGTCCACAAATAATGGAAAAATAAATGTAAATTCACTTAAATGAGTGGAAAAACCCAAAACCAGTGTCAACTGTCAAGTGAATTAGAAGAACTGAATGAGTAATGACTGAGTATATATAATTCTGCTGATGGTGTGGATTTACAGATACATATGTGACATTTGTCCCACAAAGAAAGACAGAGACAAGTGAACTGTTTTAAACACATTAAGTGTATCTTTGGGGAATTTATGAAAAACTTTTCTTAAAATAGGTTACTTGGATTGGTGTATTTACACCTTTAGATAGCACCCACCCTGGAAAAACCAACTTAATATGGATATGACAAGTCCTTGACTACCCAGAATAAAGGTTCTCTTCTACAAAGCCAAAGCAAAATTAAACCCCAAACAGTATACATGCATCTCTGCAAATAAAAATATAAACAAAACAAAAATATACATAATAAAAAGTTTAAGGGAGAAATCACTTCTCAAATGAATTTTTAAACTTGAAAACACGTATTAACTGGAGTGTCTCAGGCCAACCACCAAAAGTTGTAGACGTGTTTTTTCTATTAAATTAGTGGGAAAATTCTGAAATATTGGTCAAAAATAATTATACATTTGAGAGATGATATGTTCAATGGAATGGAGTTTGGTGATGAAATTGTGCTGTTTGGGAAGATTCTAAATGTTCAACTTACTAGATGAGTCTAAGTATAACCTCTTTCTACTTCAGTCTGTTTTACATAAAGGGCACTGTTAGAATGTGCCTTATTGATAGTTGTTTTTAGCACTAAATGTGATAATTCAGGTTAAAGAGTTCTGGATCATGGTAAGGTCTTCATAATAATTTAGCTACTTATATCATCATTATTATCTCTAAAAAAAGAATAAAATATAACTGGCAAGTTTTTAAAAAAATGATAGACAAATGTGAAAAAAATAATATAATGTTTACATAAATTTTTACATAAATTATGTAAACATAAATGTTTACATAAATTAAAGGAGGAAATTATTTATAATGTGAAAGCATTTTAAAAAGTTGAAACCCTAAACCAAAAAACAACAACAACAACAAAACAAAACACAGAACAAAACAAAACAAAAACAAAGAAACCCTTCCAGAACAAACAAAACACTTTGTGATCTTAGAGTGGACCAAAAATTGATTAAATAGACTATAAAGCACACAAGACAAAAGCAAATTTTGATAAATGGAACCTCATCAAAATTAAACAGTTTCTCACTCTTCACAGGTCACCAAGAGCAACATGAAAAAGCAAGTCACAGAATGGGAGAAAATATCACTGAATACATATCTGACAAAGAACTTGCATTGAGAATTCTTACAGATGAATGATAACAAAATAAATCAACTCAATATGGAAAAAAAGACAATTCACAAAGAACATTAAGAAGCATCAAAAGATGTTTAACACCATTATTCATTACATAAATGTAAATTAAAATCATAAGGAAACACCCCTACACAACCCTTATATTGGCTAATATTGAAAAGACTGAGCATCCCAAAGTATTATTGAACATGTGGAGAAAATGGAACTCTCTTTACACTGCTAGTGAGAATGTAAAATGATATAATCAATTTGGAAAAATGTTTGGCAACCTTTTCTGAAAAGTGAACCTTCAACTTCTTATATGGTCCAGCCAGGAACAGCTACATTAAAGAGACCCAGTGAAAAATAAAAGTATAAAATATAAATAAACAATAAATTGATACTATGAGAGTGTCTTAAGTAATAACATATTCTCTCCCTCCGTTTTGTTCTAGAAATGTACAATTTTATCAGGTTAAGAAATAGGTGTTCTTTGCTGGGAATCTACAAATGAACTATTTCTGTAATGTAATCATGAATTCCCGTGCTTTGTTCGGAGTGTGGTTTGGAGGTCCATTACCAAGAGCACTGAAGTCTTTACTCCGTGTTTCATATGTTACTTGTATGTTTACGGCAAAACCTAAAGGGTCTCTTTAGCTCAGAACTGTGTAGACAATAAAATGATTGAGAATGACGAAATCTGAAACTCAGAATGGGATAAATGCACAAATCTTAGAGGCATGTAACTCACTCATGGATATTTGAGATACACAGTTAATTTCTCAAAAAGAAGGAATTTGCAAACTTCATTAACAAGTGAATCTGTCTATGCGTGGATCAGATTCTCTGCTTTTTTCATTACTCTATATCTTTTTTACCCCATGATTGTTTTCTGTGCTCACTTTCACATGTATTAAGGACCACACGCCAACTAACTAAGAAATAAACAAGCAAACTCAGCAAATACCTCTTCCCTCAGGATTGGTACCCTAATTGCTGAGCACAGTCAGCCTCTCTGCTTCAGATCAATACTGAGTTTCAATCAGAAATAGTCCCTGGCTCTATTTCTAGAGGTTCAATTTCTGTTTCTACTTGATACTGCATAAATTTCCAGGATTTCCAAACATGAAATAAGCTTAACTTTTATGATGGCTCTGCAGACTATCAACTGTTGCTGTCCAGTGTCTATGTTTACTCTCACATAGAAAATCTTAACTTGCCTGTCTGAGACCTAGGGCATGTTGCTGCCCTAAGGTTACGACCCATTTGAACTTTCATCAGAAAAAAAAGAGTCATTCAAATTTGAGCAATACATCAGCAAAACCCTCTTCTGCTGAGAAGAATTTGCTAACTTTATGCTACTATGTGCTATAAGCAGGAAGAAAATAAACCAGAAGGAAATTATTTGAAAAAACTATGGTTTCCAATGTCTTGATTCCTATTTTGTAGGTTTTAAATTTTAAAATGACTGTGAGACAAGCAAGTGGAGATCTCAAAAAGACAGTTAAGCATATTTATTATAAGCTCAGTGGAGGGCGTTAGTCTGAAGTAAAAACAAGAGAGTCATTTTTATAAAAATCACACCTTAATCAGAAATACATGAAATCACTCATGAAGAGAGTGTGATTGAGAAAAGAAAGTGGAATATGTTCCAGTAAGAAAACAACATTCATAAAAGTAGTTAAGGAGAAGAGGAAATTACAAATAGCCAAATCTATAGAGGAAATTGGGAATGTATGGGTCACATGAACCAAAGGAGGAAGTATTCCAAAAGGAGGGTATTGCCAATTTGGGACACTGTCGACTGGACAAATAAAACATAACAGCAAAGGCACCACTGCAGTTTTCAACAATGAAGGAAATTGATGTCCTTTTAAGCCAGGGAACTGGTAGAGCAGAAGACAGTCTGGACCGCGTTGAAGGGTGAGAAAGTGCAAAGAAAGTTTATATATATAAATATAAACGTTATATATATTATATAAATTTTATATATATGTTATACATATATGTTATATATATGTATAATATATATATTAATTATATATAGTATGTATAATATATACATACATATATATGTGTATATATATACACATATATATTAAAAAACCTTAAATCAATTCTGTGATAAGACAAACCCAGAAGGGCACATGGAATCTAGGAATGGTTTCCTTGTTTTTTCTTTCCATTTTAATATGAGAGATAACCAGCACATTGTAGATTTGATCCATAGACAGAAAGATGTCGCGACCGGCGCGACAAACACCGAGGTCAGGGTCCTGCGGGTAGGGGAATGCAAGAAAAAAAGAGAGAAGAGAAAGTTTGGGAACAGGAGGGTCCCCTGGGCTGATGGCCCAAGTGACGGCTTTATTGTTGCTGTACACAATCTTTTATAATATAAGACTCTTATGGATCAGGTCATTCTAAGAATAAACAGGTTTCACATAATCGCTGCCAACCAAAACATTTAGTTCTGTGTTTCTTGTGCATTTTCTAGACGGGTCACAACAAGACCTTGTTGATAAGATTGCTAGCAAAACACAATTCCCATGTTTGTTTCTATCTGCCAGGGGGTAGAAAAAGGGAGGTAGCATTACTGCCAACACCTGCAGACCACAGGCTTCAGGAATTAACTTTCTCAGCCTTGACAAGGCTTTTGTATGCCCTTGAAAGTGGGGGAATGGGAGGGGGAACCACCGGGTTGGCTTGAGTCAACAGGGAACGTTGCTCGACCCGGTCTCAGCCTGGCACCGGGGCCCGGCTCCCCACAGAAAGACATTGATGGAGAAAAAAAAACACAACCAAAAGAAAATTAACCTTAAAAAATGGCTAACGGGGTTCCCAAGATCACAAGTGGTGGGTTTAATCAATCATTGATTCCATGTGGAGACTCATTGTAAAAGAAAAGCCTCCAAGGAATATTAGGGCAAACAAGGATTGCATTATATTATCTGTATTGTTGTTTGCAGAGTAGAAAGTTTCCCCTGATGACTTCTTTCTCCCTCTGAGAATATGGTACATTCATCTTTGAGAAAATGATGGATGTGTGGGGACATTTGTGGACTTTATTAAGTCTGAACATTTTTGAGCATGAGTAGCAAAATATTCAACAGTGTTAAGCAATTTATTATCTTATATTACTATTTTACTTTATAAGAAATCCGAAGCTAGATGGTTCAAATTGGTTGACTTAGTGGTAACTGGTAACCTCAAAAATCTCCTGATCTTTGTGTTCCTATTGACGTTGCTAGTACATTTTTCTTTCTATACACGTGGTCACAAGGTAGATGCATCCACTGCAGGCATAACTTTCTCAAATTGTTTTTGTCAAAGATGAAAAGAGCACTTTGTTCTTAAGATGTTTCTCTTTTAGTAGGAAGGAAAAGTTTTTCTTAAGCCCTTTCATCAGTTATTACCATGTATTTAACTGATCAGAAGTTAATGACTCCTCATGTTTAAACCAATCGTGGACAAGGGAAGAGGGGATTACTATGGTTGAATCAGAAGTGCTATTTTTTATTCTGAGGACTGGGCTAGGTATGGGTGCAACTTCCTAGAGCACCAGGAGTTGTCTTTCTCAAAATGAAGGTAATTGGGGGGCACCAAGGTAGCTCTGTAGGTTAAGCATCTGACTTTGGCTCAGGTCATGACCTCCTGGCTTCTGAGTGAGTTCAAGCCCCAAGCTGGGCTCACTGCTCTCAGTCTGCTTAGGGTCCTCAGTCCCTCTCTTGCTCCCTGCCCCTCCCCCACTTCTTCGCATGCACGTGCTTGCACTCTCTCTCAAAAATAAATAAATATTAACAAAGAAAGAGGCTCTCGAGGGAAGATGGCGGCGTAGGAGGACGCTGGGCTCACCGCGCATCCTGCTGATCACTTAGATTCCACCTACACCTGCCTAAATAACCCAGAAAACCCCCAGAGGATTACCAGAACGGAGTCGCCGGAGCCAAGCGCAGACGAGAGGCCCACAGAAGAGGGTAGGAAGGGCGGCGAGGCGGTGCGCGCTCCACGGACTGGCGGGAGGGAGCCGGGGCGGAGGGGCGGCTCGCCGGCCAAGCAGAGCCCCCGAGTCTGGCTTGCAAAAAGCGGAGGGGCCTGACGGACTGTGTTCCGACAGCAAGCGCGACTTAGCGTCTGGGAGGTCATAAGTTAACAGCTCTGCTCAGAAAGCGGGAAGGCTGGAGGACAAAGGGAAGAAGAGCTGCTGAGCCCCCGGACGACAGAGCTCAGTTTGGTGGGGAACAAAGGCGCTCGCCAGCGCCATCTCCCCCGCCCATCCCCCAGCCAAAATCCCAAAGAGAACCAGTTCCTGCCAGGGAACTTGCTGGCTCCGCGCAAACACCCAACTCTGCGCTTCTGCGGAGCCAAACCTCCGGCAGCGGATCTGACTCCCTCCTGCTGCCACAGGGCCCCTCCTGAAGAGGATCACCTAAGGAGAAGCAAGCTAAGCCTGCCCCTCCTGCCCCTGTGCACCTTGCCTACCCACCCCAGCTAAGACGCCAGATCCCCAGCATCACAAGCCTGGCAGTGTGCAAGTAGCCCAGACAGGCCACCCCACCCCACAGTGAATCCCGCCCATAGGAGAGGGGAAGAGAAGGCACGCACCAGTCTGACTGTCGACACAGCGGTGGGCTGGGGGCAGACATCAGGTCTGACTGCGGCTCCGCCCACCAACTCCAGTTATACACCACAGCACAGGGGAAGTGCCCTGCAGGTCCTCACCATGCCAGGGACTATCCAAAATGACCAAGCGGAAGAATTCCCCTCAGAAGAATCTCCAGGAAATAACAACAGCTAATGAGCTGATCAAAAAGGATTTAAATAATATAACAGAAAGTGAATTTAGAATAATAGTCATAAAATTAATCGCTGGGCTTGAAAACAGTATAGCTGACAGCAGAGAATCTCTTGCTACAGAGATCAAGGGACTAAGGAACAGTCACGAGGAGCTGAAAAACGCTTTAAACGAAATGCATAACAAAATGGAAACCATCACGGCTCGGATTGAAGAGGCAGAGGAGAGAATAGGTGAACTAGAAGATAAAGTTATGGAAAAAGAGGAAGCTGAGAAAAAGAGAGATAAAAAAATCCAGGAGTATGAGGGGAAAATTAGAGAACTAAGTGATACACTAAAAAGAAATAATATACGCATAATTGGTATCCCAGAGGAGGAAGAGAGAGGGAAAGGTGCTGAAGGGGTACTTGAAGAAATAATAGCTGAGAACTTCCCTGAACTGGGGAAGGAAAAAGGCATTGAAATCCAAGAGGCACAGAGAACTCCCTTCAGACGTAACTTGAATCGATCTTCTGCACGACATATCATAGTGAAACTGGCAAAATACAAGGATAAAGAGAAAATTCTGAAAGCAGCAAGGGGTAAACGTGCCCTCACATATAAAGGGAGACCTATAAGACGCGTGACTGATCTCTCTTTTGAAACTTGGCAGGCCAGAAAGAATTGGCACGAGATTTTCAGTGTGCTAGACAGAAAAAATATGCAGCCGAGAATCCTTTATCCAGCAAGTCTGTCATTTAGAATAGAAGGAGAGATAAAGGTCTTCCCAAACAAACAAAAACTGAAGGAATCTGTCAACACTAAACCAGCCCTACAAGAGATCCTAAGGGGGACCCTGTGAGACAAAGTACCAGAGACATCACTACAAGCATAAAACATACAGACATCACAATGACTCTAAACCCATACCTTTCTATAATAACACTGAATGTAAATGGATTAAATGCGCCAACCAAAAGACATAGGGTATCAGAATGGATAAAAAAACAAGACCCATCTATTTGCTGTCTACAAGAGACTCATTTTAGACCTGAGGACACCTTTAGATTGAGAGTGAGGGGATGGAGATCTATTTATCATGCTACTGGAAGCCAAAAGAAAGCTGGAGTAGCCATCCTTATATCAGACAAACTAGACTTTAAATTAAAGGCTGTAACAAGAGATGAAGAAGGACATTATATAATAGTGACAGGGTCTATCCATCAGGAAGAGTTAACAATTATAAATGTCTATGCGCCGAATACCGGAGCGCCCAAATATATAAAACAATTACTCATAAACATAAGCAACCCTATTGAGAAGAATGTGGTAATTGCAGGGGACTTTAACACCCCACTTACAGAAATGGATAGATCATCTAGACACACGGTCAATAAAGAAACAAGGGCCCTGAATGAGACATTGGATCAGATGGACTTGACAGATATATTTAGAACTCTGCATCCCAAAGCAACAGAATATACGTTCTTCTCGAGTGCATATGGAACATTCTCCAAGATAGATCATATACTGGGCCACAAAACAGCCCTTCATAAGTTTACAAGAATTGAAATCATACCATGCATACTTTCAGACCACAATGCTATGAAGCTTGAAATCAACCACAGAAAAAAGTCTGGAAAACCTCCAAAAGCATGGAGGTTAAAGAACACCCTACTAACGAATGAGTGGGTCAACCAGGCAATTAGAGAAGAAATTAAAAAATATATGGAAACAAACGAAAATGAAAATACAACAATCCAAACGCTTTGGGACGCAGCAAAGGCAGTCCTGAGAGGAAAATACATTGCAATCCAGGCCTATCTCAAGAAACAAGAAAAATACAAAATCTAACAGAACACCTAAAGGAACTAGAAGCAGAACAGCAAAGGCAGCCTAAATCCAGCAGAAGAAGAGAAATAATAAAGATCAGAGCAGAAATAAACAATATAGAATCTAAAAAAACTGTAGAGCAGATCAACGAAACCAAGAGTTGGTTTTTTGAAAAAATAAACAAAATTGACAAACCTCTAGCCAGGCTTCTCAAAAAGAAAAGGGAGATGACCCAAATAGATAAAATCATGAATGAAAATGGAATGATTACAACCAATCCCTCAGAGATACAAACAATTATCAGGGAATACTATGAAAAATTATATGCCAACAAATTGGACAACCTGGAAGAAATGGACAAATTCCTGAACACCCACACTCTTCCAAAACTCAATCAGGAGGAAATAGAAAGCTTGAACAGACCCATAACCAGCGAAGAAATTGAATCGGTTATCAAAAATCTCCCAACAAATAAGAGTCCAGGACCAGATGGCTTCCCAGGGGAGTTCTACCAGACGTTTAAAGCAGAGATAATACCTATCCTTCTCAAGCTATTCCAAGAAATAGAAAGGGAAGGAAAACTTCCAGACTCATTCTATGAAGCCAGTATTACTTTGATTCCTAAACCAGACAGAGACCCAGTAAAAAAAGAGAACTACAGGCCAATATCCCTGATGAATATGGATGCCAAAATTCTCAATAAGATACTAGCAAATCGAATTCAACGGCATATAAAAAGAATTATTCACCATGATCAAGTGGGATTCATTCCTGGGATGCAGGGCTGGTTCAACATTCGCAAATCAATCAACGTGATACATCACATTAACAAAAAAAAAGAGAAGAACCATATGATCCTGTCAATCGATGCAGAAAAGGCCTTTGACAAAATCCAGCACCCTTTCTTAATAAAAACCCTTGAGAAAGTCGGGATAGAAGGAACATACTTAAAGATCATAAAAGCCATTTATGAAAAGCCCACAGCTAACATCATCCTCAACGGGGAAAAACTGAGAGCTTTTTCCCTGAGATCAGGAACACGACAGGGATGCCCACTCTCACCGCTGTTGTTTAACATAGTGCTGGAAGTGCTAGCAACAGCAATCAGACAACAAAAGGAAATCAAAGGCGTCAAAATTGGCAAAGATGAAGTCAAGCTTTCGCTCTTTGCAGATGACATGATATTATACATGGAAAATCCGATAGACTCCACCAAAAGTCTGCTAGAACTGATACATGAATTCAGCAAAGTTGCAGGATACAAAATCAATGTACAGAAATCAGTTGCATTCTTATACACTAACAATGAAGCAACAGAAAGACAAATAAAGAAACTGATCCCATTCACAATTGCACCAAGAAGCATAAAATACCTAGGAATAAATCTAACCAAAGATGTAAAGGATCTGTATGCTGAAAACTATAGAAAGCTTATGAAGGTAATTGAAGAAGATTTAAAGAAATGGAAAGACATTCCCTGCTCATGGATTGGAAGAATAAATATTATCAAAATGTCAATACTACCCAAAGCTATCTACACATTCAATGCAATCCCAATCAAAATTGCACCAGCATTCTTCTCGAAACTAGAACAAGCAATCCTAAAATTCATATGGAACCACAAAAGGCCCCGAATAGCCAAAGTAATTTTGAAGAAGAAGACCAAAGCAGGAGGCATCACAATCCCAGACTTTAGCCTCTACTACAAAGCTGTCATCATCAAGACAGCATGGTATTGGCACAAAAACAGACACATAGACCAATGGAATAGAATAGAAACCCCAGAACTAGACCCACAAACGTATGGCCAACTCATCTTTGACAAAGCAGGAAAGAACATCCAATGGAAAAAAGACAGTCTCTTTAACAAATGGTGCTGGGAGAACTGGACAGCAACATGCAGAAGGTTGAAACTAGAACACTTTCTCACACCATTCACAAAAATAAACTCAAAATGGATAAAGGACCTGAATGTGAGACAGGAAACCATCCAAACCTTAGAGGAGAAAGCAGGAAAAGACCTCTCTGACCTCAGCCGTAGCAATCTCTTACTCGACACATCCCCAAAGGCAAGGGAATTAAAAGCAAAAGTGAATTACTGGGACCTTATGAAGATCAAAAGCTTCTGCACAGCAAAGGAAACAACCAACAAAACTAAAAGGCAACCAACGGAATGGGAAAAGATATTTGCAAATGACATATCGGACAAAGGGCTAGTATCCAAAATTTATAAAGAGCTCACCAAACTCCACACCCGAAAAGCAAATAACCCAGTGAAGAAATGGGCAGAAAACATGAATAGACACTTCTCTAAAGAAGACATCCGGATGGCCAACAGGCACGTGAAAAGATGCTCAACGTTACTCCTCATCAGGGAAATACAAATCAAAACCACACTCAGATATCACCTCACGCCAGTCAGAGTGGCCAAAATGAACAAATCAGGAGACTATAGATGCTGGAGAGGATGTGGAGAAATGGGAACCCTCTTGCACTGTTGGTGGGAATGCAAATTGGTGCAGCCGCTCTGGAAAGCAGTGTGGAGGTTCCTCAGAAAATTAAAAATAGACCTACCCTATGACCCAGCAATAGCACTGCTAGGAATTTATCCAAGGGACACAGGAGTACTGATGCATAGGGGCACTTGTACCCCAATGTTCATAGCAGCACTCTCAACAATAGCCAAATTATGGAAAGAGCCTAAATGTCCATCAACTGATGAATGGATAAAGAAATTGTGGTTTATATACACAATGGAGTACTACGTGGCAATGAGAAAAAATGAAATATGGCCTTTTGTAGCAACGTGGATGGAACTGGAGAGTGTGATGCTAAGTGAAATAAGCCATACAGAGAAAGACAGATACCATATGGTTTCACTCTTATGTGGATCCTGAGAAACTTAAGAGAAACCCATGGGGGAGGGGAACAAAAAAAAAAAAAAGAGGTTAGAGTGGGAGAGAGCCAAAGCATAAGAGACTGTTGAGAACTGAGAACAAACTAAGGGTTGATGGGGGGTGGGAGGGAGGAGAGGGTGGGTGATGGGTACTGAGGAGGGCACCTTTTGGGATGAGCACTGGGTGTTGTATGGAAACCAATTTGACAATAAATTTCATATATAAAAAAAAAAAAAAAAAAAGAATTAATATGAGAAGTCAGGACCAAGATAATACCACAAAATCAATACTTTGATAAGCAGTCACTGAACTCTTCTCCTTTATAGTAGTAGCAAATATATAAACAATTTAGGAATAAACCTAATGAAAAAACATATGCAAAACATATATGTGTAAAACCTATATGATCAAAACTGGAAAGCTTTACTGAAAAATAGTGTTATAACAATTTTATTTCAAATTTAAACATGTAAATGTAAAACAAATAAATAAATAAAAGCAATGCCTGCATTCTAAGGGTCTTGGTAAGATTTAGAAATTCTTGCAATTACTAGTAATATCATCCAATGAATTATAAGCCAAAATGTTTATGTTATATATTCTAGTTCTGTACTCCTCAAAGCAGTACATTGGCCCCATGAATTATGGCTAGTCTGTATTGTCTGAATTGCTATGTGTTCTAAATATAAAAAGCACAGCAGATTTTGAAGATTTAGTATAAAATATGTAAAATATCTCATTCACAGTTGTGTTGATTACATGTTGAAATAATATTTTGGATGTATTGCGCCATGTAAAATATATTATTAAAATAGTAGTTACTACAAAAAAAAAAAAAAACAAAGAAAGAAAAATGAAGATACTGTTACTAAATCAGAAGAGGCAAATGACTTTTAAGTAGACAGCTAATAAATAGTTCCACTATAAGTAAAATGGAGAAAATACGAAACGTGTAAGAGCACATTTTAATAGCGATGTTTAGTTTGACTGCCAAGCCATTTTTCAGGCATATTTGAGTTATAACATAAATTCAAAGTAAATTCACATTTGAAATTTCCCAAATTTGTAATTAATGACAGTTGTACAAAATATTTGTGTATGGACTTATCTAACATCATATTTTTGAACTACCTCAAACATTCTGGAAGGCCCAGGATCTCTCTTCTCATCCCCATTCTCAGGACAGCAGACAAGAAGGGACTTGTCAATCAAACAGTAATGGGTATGGTCTCACAGATATTGCTTTTTTTATACTTCCATCATTTACGCTCAACATCATCTTTTGTTATATGGAAAGGCATCTGTCTTTTTATTATTAAGAGCTCTGAAAAGATTTATAAACTAAACAATGTAGAAATGTTTATGACAAATCACCATAAAGAAATTAAAGACTTCTTAGGCTTCTTATAGTTTGTTTTCTTCCCATATGTTTACAATGTGGAAGTATCAGTTTTATGTGAATGGAATAGTTTCAACTTTGCTGTTTTGTTTGTTTGTTTTTTTTTTACTTTCCGAGCAACAGTTTACAAGATTCATGTTGACTCATACAAAGAAATTAATATTGCATGTGGAGTGATTAAAAGTTCCTTTGGCTTTACTCAAGCAGAAATGTTAAAGGGTACCTGCTCCACCAGGAGAGACTTTTTAGAGAGAATACCAGAATTAAACCAGAAATTTATTTTGGGGGAAGGTAATATTTAATAGAATCATAATTAAATGATTATCAAAATTATAATAATGGTATAAGTTTTGAGATAGTGGTGATATAAAGTCATCACTACTTTGAAGATATAATAGCTAGAATCTGGATATTCATATTTATTTATGATGAAATTTACCAGACACTGCTTCCCTCTCTGACCAGAAACTAAAAGCACTGAGTCGAAACTCAAGGGAAACTAAATTTAGGTTGTGATAAAGTTTACAAATCTTGCTTACCGTGAGGTGCAAGAGATATAAATTTAAGGACTGACAACATAAGGTGGTCACAATGGCCACTTTTATAATGGAG
The DNA here is from genome assembly GCF_028749965.1 of Puma concolor. Lineage (NCBI taxonomy): Eukaryota > Metazoa > Chordata > Mammalia > Carnivora > Felidae > Puma > Puma concolor. The sequence goes on from NC_141670.1 coordinate 92,882,258, forward strand.
ATCACTGAATATTTCCTGGCACTCTAAGAGACAATGTACTTTAATGTAGATTATATTGATTTACCCTAAGATAACTGTTTCCTCTTACCTTGCAATAACTTGGAGCAAATCAATGCAATCTGCATTTCAATACTTTGTTTTACTGACTTCTTAATAGAGATGGTTTGAAAAATTTGATTAGAGGAAAATATGCCCACACCTGCTAATAACTGAACTGCATACAGGTAGGAAATTAGAGAGCAAAATAACTCACTTTATTTTTAAATCTACCAAAGCAATTAATGCTCCTCTCTTCTAGAAACTTTACCGATGAAGAATGTGACCTTGCTAACTTTGGAATAGTGTCTAAAAGGCCCTCCCTGAAAGCATTCATATCACACTATTAAGGGCATATCTTTCATGATTCCATTAAAATATAAACAGTAAAAAAGTACTACTAATAAATGTGGAATAATTTGACCACATCTCTTGTTCATTTTTTTATTATTTCTTTTTCTTTTATTTATTTTAACAACATTTCCATGACTATAAACTTACTACTCAAAAGTGGTAAAAGGGTCTCCTAATCCACTAAGACTTTGTATAAGTTTGGACCACACTCCTTCCAGAGTTGTTTTACATTCTTCTCAGTAGAGATACACAATCTGAAGGCAATGACCAGGTGTACTGATGTTTCCACTGTTATTGCTATATTAGCCAACGATTAATGTCCTATATATCTGAAAATTAAATCAAGGAGGCCAAGGAAGCCAACACAAGTCCACTATGAAAGACATCTGGTATAATCAGGATAAAGGGCTTATGTTAATACAGCTTAATGCAGGGAGAGTTGTTAACAGTTGTTAACATCTTGTTTTGTTATGCTCCTATTACATTTGAATATCAAGAAAGATCACATGAGGAAGATTGTGAAACCAAGAAGTTATTAAACTTTGATATGATTCATTTAAGAATGTGATAAATGGATAATTTATAGATCGTCCACTTGAGAAGAAAAAGAAGAGAAAGAAGAGAGAAATGGTCTCTGTCCACCAAGACAGTAACAGTTAAAATACCTTGTTAGTGTAATAAAAATTATTAAAGAGACTTAATAAGACTTTAAGATATTCTCAGATTAATGCAGTATGAAAGCACAAAAATTATCTACTATTACTTCAACGTTTCATCTACTTCTCTAATTTTTCACATCTTTGAGTATTCAGCCCAACCCCTCTTTCTTAAATCTATCTTGATATTTTTCTTCTTTAGTTTCATCTTACATTTATTGTACATGATTATATTATTTTGAATTTTATTTATTATGCAATCATTTCTTTCCAAAGAGATTTTAATTCTAAGCACACACACACACACACACAGGTAAATTCTTTGTATCATAAATTACTAGGTTTGTTTCACAGTAGGACTTATAACTATATAGGATAAAATCTAATAAAGTGAAATCCTAACATTTTCATTCTTCTGATCACTAAATCCAAATCACAAGGATATTTGCAAGAGCATTCAAAATCTATTTCTGTGAACTTCAGAAATCAACATTTACAAGAGCATTTTCAATTGACATAAGAAACCTTGTTAGGCCATTTGAAAGTACATTTAAAAGAACATTTACAATTACAAGGGATTTTTAAGACAAAAGACATGTTCTTTATCGTGTGATTTTACTGAATTGTATATATGCAACTAGTCACAATCACACCAGGTGGTAAAAAAAACAAAAAGTAATTTTCAACAGTTTTAATTTTGATTTTAACTTTACACAAAAAATAGCACTATTATCGGGGCACATAGGTGGTTCCGGGTTAAGCATCTGACTTCCGTTCAGGTCATGAACTCATGGTTTGTGAGTTTCAGCCTCACATCAGGATACATGTTGACAGCTTAGAGACTGGAGCCTGCTTCAGATCTCTATCCCTCTCTCTCTGCCCCTCCCCATTTTCACTCTGTCTCTGTCTCTCAAAAATAAATATATATTAAAAAAAGAGTGCACTATTATCTTTACTTTTAGAACAATTTCTTATGAGCTTAGCCAAAATGAAATGTGCAAATACATGTCCCAATACAGTTTGAATTTACTTGTTATACTTAAGGCAGCTAAAAATACATCTACTGATTTTCATATTGAAACTCCTGCACTGTTTATCTCTTAGTTTGATTACTATGAATAAAATATTATTAGACTTTGATATTTAGATACTTAATTTATGGTTGATCAAACTTTAGGGATATGGCACATAAGAACCTGTCTCACAAGAGATGAATTTATAGTCAAAATGTTAAGGTACAAATATAGAGAGGAATTTTATAATATTCAAAACTGTGTATTTAAAAAAATAGAAGAGAAAGGGGTATTTATAGTTTGAAAATGGCTACATCCCCCAAATATTCAGGAAAATCCTAGGTAATGAATAAACTTTAGACATATTCACTTTAATGTCAGGACAACACATGGATGTTTGAATTTGATATGATTTAAAAAAAAAAATACTTACCAGTGCGCTAAATTAATAGAAAAAGAAAGGTTGAAAGGAAATAGATGAAGCTTCCATTATTTGAAGGTGATTTGATCATCACTGAAAAATATAACAAAATCAACATGTTTTTAAATAGTCAAGAGATTATGGGAATATTTGGTCAAATGTAATAAGAATTTTTCTGCACCAGTGAAAACATTCAGAAAATGCAGTAAGACCTGCCAGGGCATGGTCAACAGGGTACAAAATATAAGTCACATGTAATTCAGTATTGCTTTATTACCAGTTAATAAAATGCTCTGACCACTCTAAGCAGGAAGAATTCTGTGGCCTGATCTAAAGGGCTTGACATCACCAATGGGCAGTTGCCCACCCTGCTATCAACAGGGTAAAGATGACTCTTGGTGTTGTGGTATTCAGTGTCTTCCGAAAAAGAACAGCAACTGAAAGAATATCTGCTTGGATATTACCTATATTCTGACCTAAATCCAGGAAAATTGAGCAGGAGGAAAATAATGACTCAGGGACACACTGTACGACCCTGGAGTTGCCAATACTAACATTTCTCTAAGGACAGTTCCATCCATCTCTTCCATGTTCCCTTGCTTCTGTCAAAAAACCAATAACTATAATTATTTTTATCTCACTTTTTTTTTTTGAATGTGGATTGACAGGGGTACAAACAAAGCCATTCATCTAATGTCTTAGATCTGAATACGGTACATAACCATGGACTTTTACTGTGCAATATAATATAATATAATATAATATAATATAATATGATATGATATAATATTCCTAGGGTCTCCTGAATGGCTCAGTTGGTTAAGCACCAACTTCGGCTCAGGTCATGGTCTCACAGTTTGTGAGTTGGAGCCCTGCATCAGGCTGTGTGATGACTGCTCACAGCCTGGAGCCTGCTTCAGATTCGGTGTCTTCCTCTCTCTCTGCCCCTCCCCTGCTCATGCTCTGTGTCTCTCTCTCAAAAACAAACATTAAAAAAAAATTTAAAAGGAATATAATATTCTTATATAACCCAAAATAGTAATAAAGTTACTAATATCTTAGGAAATAACTGAACAAGAAATGCTCAACACTGTCAGAAAATTTTTATAACTATTATCAACATAAATATACCATAGTAATCTTTTAAAACTACCTAAATAAGTAAAATATACCTAACTTATCAATGGATTAAGTGACTGATAATTGCTTCACAAACTAAACCATACCTAAATGCAGCCCGAATCAAATTTTTATTTTGGAAAATTAAGATTGTTAAATAATTTATGTTTGAAAAAAGGAAAAACGTGATGGGGGCTCACTCTACTGCACATTATCACACAATAAGAAGACACAGAATACAAAGCAATGGTTCAGAATGGGAAAATAAGAGATAATCTATGTTTATGTAGTATCTATAAAAGATAAAAGAAAAGATATATGTTTCATATATGGCCTTGGGAAAACTGGAACACTATTTGGAGAAAAAATAAAACCAGATTTTTATTTTACACTAAATAAAAATATGGACTCTAAATGGAGGACAAGATGTTGAGAATATTATTCCTAGTTAAGTAATCCTGGGAAGTACTTCTTACACAGGAGCCCTGTAGCATAAATGTAAGGAAGTTGTGGGTTTTGTTTTGTTTTGTTTTGTTTTGTTTTTTACATTACATTAAAATTGCCTTTGCACAAAAGATAAGCAGAGACAGTTTAACAGGGAGATAATTGTCTGGGAGGAGATACTTGGGAAATGTTCAATTAGTACTCAATATTTAACATATACAAATAATTCTTGCAAATGAAGGAACAAAAATATAAAAATACACAAAGGGTATGCAATTGCAATACCAGACCTGGGTATATATCCCAGAGAACGATCACATAGGTTGATGAAAAGAAACATAAAAATATTTACCTCAATTGCCTTCATAGTGGTGAAGAGTCGGTGGCAACCCAGGATGCAGCTCAGTAACATGTAAATACTGTTCAGCAGGAAGCAAAATCTCAATGTGGCTATAGCTATGAGGGTCCTTGTATCTTTCAAGAAAAATAACTTGAATACAATGTAAGTAACAAAATACGTAACAGGAACAAGTAAGAACCGAAAAGAGGTGTGTTTTGGCCACTCTGCACAAATACGATGGGTCCCACCCAACGTTTGGTTGCAGTGATGATCATTAGGCTTTCTGAGGAGAGCAGGGTGACTCCCAACCTGGTCAAAAAGATGGCTTAAGAGAGCAGGGAAAGGAGACCAGTTGAAAATTTTAATGGTTAGGATGCTGGCTAGGTTGAGTGTTGTCAGGCATGGGAATGGGCTTTGTGATTTAAACTTCCCATCTGGGTCAAAGGAGAGGGCATCCATGCTTTCTTCTCAGCTTATTTGCCGTGGGGCAAAGGAAAGGGGGTTGGTTATAGCTTTAAAGCTGTCAGTAAACATCAAAAAATTGACTCAGACGTTTTATTATGAGATCTCTACCAGAATAGCTTTTATATATCTGTAAACAGACACAGACATAGTCACACACACACACACACACACACACACACACACACACACACACACACACCAATATGCATTTCCCAAAAATCAGTACACATTCAACACCTTCCATTGCGTAAGAATTGAAGCCTTTACGAAAATAGGGGAAACAGCTTACTAATCTCAAAAATTCCTGTTGATTATGGAACAGAAAAATAGATATGGGGTGGCTAGGTGGTTCAGTTGGTTAAGGGTCTGACTCTTGATTTCTATTTAGGTCATGATCTCACATTCGTGAGAATGAGCCCTTCATTGGTATCTGCACTGGGCAGGGAGACTGCTTAAGATTGTCTTTCTCCCTTTCCATCTGCCCCTCCCCTGCTCACGTTCTCTCTCTCTCAAAATAAAAAAAAAAAAAAAAAAAAAAGAAGGAAGGAAGGAAGGAAGGAAGGAAGGAAGGAAGGAAGGAAGGAAGGAAGGAAGGAAGGGAGGGAAGGAGGGAAGAAGGAAAGAAAAAAGAAAAATAGATACCAATAAAAACAGCAACCATAGATTAAGCATATGTCATATTTTAAAAGCATTATATGCATTATTTTTCTGAATCAACCTTCTGAATAATTCAAAGGAAACTGAGTCTATGAGAAGCACACTACAGGTATTATACTAGAACTTGGATAATTATCTCTGTCCATTGCAGAATCTCTGTTTCTAGTGACTCAGTTATGACAGACATACTGTGTCTTTTCCTTGCAGAATGTTTTACAAGCCCTGACACATATGTATCCATGTCTCTTTATTGGAATGTTCATAACCTGTCACTGAAAAATGGTACCTTTTGTAGCAAGCCTGAAGATGTGCCTAAGAAGTGCTAGAAGTGGTGAATATAATATAGAAAGAAACCTTGTTTAATAAAAATATGTATCCAGCCATTATTTTTCCTTTGGGTATAATATCCTTTGTGAAACAGAGTAAGAATATAGCTAAAAGTTTCCATAGGTAGTGAAATTTTTATATGTTATGTCTTGCTTCTACAACTAGGTCTTGACTATAAAAATTTTAAGAAAAAGTAAAAATAACATCTGCACAGTGAACACTTGTGGCATTCATTTTTTTTATTTTATCTAGAAAATGTCACTTGATTTTTCTCTAATTTTTTGCACTTGTCTCCACTTGAAGTGTAAAATGCCCTGATATGCGCATGACTTCCTTCTTTAGTTCCTACAGGTTTTTGATCAGATATCATCTTCTAAAGAAAGATTTAATCAATCACCACATTGAAAATAATAACACAATCTGATACACCCTAAACCTTCTCCTTGCTTTTTCCCCTCTTCTTAGTACTTACCACCATTCAGGTCATTATATATTTACTTGAATGTTTATTTACAGTCTCTGCTTCTAAAATGTGAGCTCTGGCCCGGCTAGCTCAGTCGGTAGAGCATGAGACTCTTAAAATGTGAGCTCTGATATTTTTTCTGCTTTCAAAATGGTTCCAGTGATAAACTGAACAGGATTAGCCTTACTGAACGAGTCATTTTGTTACCAATGCCCAGACATTGATCTCTACAGTGTTGTGCTAATTTTCCTGTCATATTGAAGTAATATTTTTCTAAGTCATGCATTTGTGGAGAAGATATATCTTAAGATTCATCTCTGTTCATACTTTAAAACATTAAAATTAATAATCTGTAGGAATCTATATATATTCATCAAATATACTAGCAATCATATAACTTTAGATTTTAAAAATACACTAATATTTTATGAATTGAGTTTCTGTCAGGAAATTCCATGGATTCCACCTTCGTGCGTGTTTCATTTTCTTTATATATTTATTACAATTTTATAACATATTTTCCTATTTGAATACATTTTATTTGCCATTTGGGGTATCTTTAGAAGGGAAGGGTAATTTCCCCTTGCTTCTTACAAAAACGTAGCAGAAACTGCTGTCTACCTAAAAAGTTTTCACCCCAGTATCACTGGAATTTTGCCCTAACAGTATTTCTCATTACCCAACTTCCACTCTCTTCCGTATGCTCAGTCACCTCAAGAAAGGCTAACTTCTTCCTCAGCCAAAAGGGCTTGTTCTTCTTGGGTAGAAACCTACTTTATCATCTGTGTAGCATAATTCCTGCCACTGACTGGATCAGGCACTGCACTATTATGGCCAATATTTATTGGGGGCAGGGAACTACCTCTAAGATTTTTTTCTTCTTTTGCTCTTAACAAGTACATGAGGGAGAAATGCCTTCTTTTATGCCTCTGGACACTGTTGCATCTGGATGCAAGAACTGAAATTGTTGTTGCCATTAAGTGACCAGAATGAAATCTTGCCTGAGGACAAAGCAAACACAGGGAGCAAAGCAGAACTGGAGGAAATGCAGAGAAATGGACTTGGAGCCTTGGTCACATCGTGTTTGGAGCCACCTTATTTTTGAAACTTTACAATATGTGATACGTTTACTATTGTTTAACTGAGTAGGGTTAATGCTTGCTACATATATCAAAAACCATTCTAAATAATATAAAGCAAAAAGTTTATCAATGACATAAACATGATGATAATAAAATGGATTTTTTTGTTTAAGTTCGCTAGTGTCAAGTGTGGTGAAGGCATGAGGAAAATGATACTGTTTGACTTTGCTGCTTGGACTATAGATTAGTAGAGTCGTTTTGGAAGGCGATTTATCTGTAGAAATAAAAATTTAAAAGGCAGCCAGTTCCTGAAAATCCATTCTTCATTATCAACCTTAAAGAAACGATCATGTGTGCATATATATTTATTTATTTGATAAATAATGTACAATATATAATACATTATATAATAATTATTTTATTATTATTATTATATAATATATTATATAATATTATTATATACTGTATAATATGTAATAATAAATAACATATATTTATTTAATACATATATATTTATCTCAAATTTGTTTCAATGAAGAGAAGTGGAAATCACCAATACTTTTAGTATTAAGGGAATGGGTAGTATTTTAAAAAGCTGTGTTATTCTGTTTTTGTTTTCTGACCCTCTTTACTTTAGTTCACCCAAAGCTTCTATCTCATTAAAAAGTGTTAAAAATAGGGGCCCCCCAACAGGCACATGAAAAGATGTTCAGCGTCGCTCCTTATCAGGGAAATACAAATCAAAACCACACTCAGGTATCACCTCACGCCAGTCAGAGTGGCCAAAATGAACAAATCAGGAGACTATAGATGCTGGAGAGGATGTGGAGAAACGGGAACCCTCTTGCACTGTTGGTGGGAATGCAAATTGGTGCAGCCGCTCTGGAAAGCAGTGTGGAGGTTCCTCAGAAAATTAAAAATAGACCTACCCTATGACCCAGCAATAGCACTGCTAGGAATTTATCCAAGGGACACAGGAGTACTGATGCATAGGGGCACTTGTACCCCAATGTTCATAGCAGCACTCTCAACAATAGCCAAATTATGAAAAGAGCCTAAATGTCCATCAACTGATGAATGGATAAAGAAACTGTGGTTTATATACACAATGGAATACTACGTGGCAATGAGAAAAAATGAAATATGGCCTTTTGTAGCAACGTGGATGGAACTGGAGAGTGTGATGCTAAGTGAAATAAGCCATACAGAGAAAGACAGATACCATATGGTTTCACTCTTATGTGGATCCTGAGAAACTTAACAGGAACCCATGGGGGAGGGGAAGGAAAAAAAAAAAAAAAAGAGGTTAGAGTGGGAGAGAGCCAAAGCATAAGAGACTGTTGAGAACTGAGAGCAAACTGAGGGTTGATGGGGGGTGGGAGGGAGGAGAGGGTGGGTGATGGGTATTGAGGAGGGCACCTTTTGGGATGAGCACTGGGTGTTGTATGGAAACCAATTTGACAATAAATTTCATATATAAAAAAAAAAAAATAGGGGCCCCTGGGTGTCTTGGTCAGTTAAGTGTCGGACTTTGGCTCGGGTCATGTTCTCATTGTTTGTGAGTTCCTGCCCCGCGTTGGCTCTGTGCTGACAGCTCAGAGCCTGGAGCCTGCTTTCGATTCTGTGTCTCCCTCTCTCTCTCTGCTCCTCTCCAGCTCCTGCTCTCTCAAAAATAAACAAACATCAAAAAAAAGTGTTAAAAATAATGTAAGCAACAACCATAAAAATAGTAACAGTTTCTGAAATGCAAGAATAAGATTATCTACCAGGAAGAGAATTTGGGGGAGAATAAAATCCAAACTTTTTTTTTTTTCTCTCTCTCTCTCTCTCCTTATTGAGTTAAGGGTTTTAAGAACCCAGATGAGAGCACTCCTATAGTGTGGAGAAGAAACTCACTCCATATATGTCACCTAAGTCACTTTAAGGCACTATTAGTGATATAACTCGGGGCAAGTAGTGGATTAGCTATTCCTTTCTGGTTAATAAAAATGTGAGAAAAAGGCAATGAGAGACGCAGAAAAGTAAAATGGTGAGAAAACTAAGAACAAACTTTTTCTCCCAGGGCTTTAGTATAAAGAGGAAGAGAAAGAGAGGAATGAGGGTTTTTTTTGAGAATTCTCCACCAATATACCATCCACCCCTCATTTATCTGAAGTGTCATTGTGTTGAATCATGTATCTAAGTGACCACATAGTCACTTGTCTCTGCAGAAGGGTCTGTGAGAGAAAAGGCCTTAGGGTTTGCTCTTTTGGGTCACCCACAATCTGTTTGCATTTTGGACATTGAAATGAGAGAAAATGGACCCATCAAGGTACTTCTAGATCTGGAAGAGACAAACCTACAAAAGAGAGTGAGAAAACTCAGGGGTGCATTGAAGAGGGACACAGATGTCTCTAGCGTGTTGATAGGCTCTGAAGTAAGAAGAAAAAATGAAAAGTGATCTCTTTTTTGGATTTCATTTGTAAGTGTCTCTGAAGCTAAAAATACCCAGGGAGACAAGCAGCACTGCTCTAGTGATCAAAGGAGGGATGGGAAGTTATGCTCAGAAGCCATAATTCTCCCTTATCTCGACTTCACAAGTCCCATCCTCTTCCTCAAGCTCGTCACTTCCTGTTAAAGTTAATATGTACGTCAGGACCCGCCAGATGGAGGCTGTCCCAGTGGCTCAGCTCGCCTACAAATCTAAATCTTATGGAAAAGGCCTCACTGTCAAGGAAACCCAACCCAGCCACAACCCTTCAACTGACTTTTAGCTAGCTTGTATTAGAAAATAGGACCTCCTCGCGTCATCAAGACATCTTTGACCTCCTAGCCAATCACATTCTGTTTCTGCATTATCTTTTCTTACATTCTGGGAAACTTGCTGTTGCCCCAAGTCTCTCAGGCAGAGCGCTCCACGGCTTGTGAGGGCACTTTGTTCTTACAATCCATGGATTGATTTCTCTTGAATAAAGGATGACAAACTTGTTTGTTATAAATTGTTTTAGTTTTGTCACGTGATACCCCAAATGTGCTTTTCAAGAGCTACTCAAGAAGTGGGAAGGATATCTGAACAACTAAATTTATAAAACGCAAATTAACTCTGTTTAAAAGAAATTTTTATATTTTTGTCTAGGACCAATGTTTAACTGAATTGGGCAATTTGAGAATCAGAAAGGCATATTGCGTTTAGTCTGCACACCAAAGAAGTGTTGTGAGTTAAGAATTTTAGAGAACTATTAAAAGATGCAAATCTCTATGTACAAAGAAATATTCCTGAAATATATTAAGTGAAAAATTAGCAGAATGATTCAATTAGTATGACACCTTTTATGTAGAGAAACACTGTCCCCAGCCTAACACACATATGAAATGTAAATGCTTAGCAAAAATGCTGAAGGAAGCAGTCCATCTGGGTGGGGATGGACATTCTTTGAGAGAAGGAGAGAAAAACAAAGTTAAATTAGATTTAGCATTGGTTGATATGTTTTAACTTACTAGGAAAATATAGCTAATTATATAATATTAAAAAATACTTTTGAAAGAAATGTAAATGAAATCTCACAGTGCAGAAAGCAATTTTGAGGGGCACCTGGGTGGTTCAGTCAGTGAAGCGTCTGACTTAGCTCAGGTCATGATCTTGTGGTTAAGGTTTGTGGGTTTGAGCCCCACATCAGGCTCTCTGCTGTCAGTGCCAGCCCTCTTCAGATGTCTGTCCCTCTCCCTCTCTTCCCCTCCCCTGCTCTTTCTCTCTCTCTCTCTTCTCTCTCTCTTTCTCTTTCTCTCAGAAACAGATCTTTAAAAATATTTTTTGACTTATTTCAGAGAATCGGAAGTATATAATCACTATACTTCTATGTGGAATCAATTAGCTACACATTTACTCCAAATTTTGTTAAGGCCAAAGCAATAAAGTATTTCCTGTTATATGCATTTAATTTTCAGAAATAAACACATGACTTTTGTTTTAATCTGGTCAATTGTGAGCATAGAGAAGAAAACTTTAGGTGCCAATATCAGTACCTGATACACTTAGCATCATGTTAAGCTTGTAGATGCCCTCAGCATTGTTTTGATAATGACAATATTGACTGACATTCATTGTCCCAGTAAGCATGTTGAACACTGGATATGCATCATCTCACTTAATCTTCACATACACCAAAAACTTATTACATGGTCATATTCATTCCATTGATAGACGAGGAAAGTTAGACATAAAAACTTTAGGAGTATCTTGACCAAGAGACTATACATAGAAATGAAGAGTAAATTAAACTTGGGTATGCTATTTTATAGTCTATGTCATTTATTTCTTAATAAAGACCTACCTTGAGTTCCAATGACTAGATTACTGAAAAGTCTCTTTGACTCAGTTCATTTTCTTACACTTCATTTTCTTATTATCTGTGCCTTTTTTACATTACAAGCTCCAGAAAGGGGCATTCTTCCTAATGGCCCAGCCGCATCGTTGCCACCTTATTTCTTATATATCTCCTCCGTATCTGTCCAGCTGTGAAGAGATTTTGGATAATCCCTGAAGCTTTAGTATTTTGGATATAGAATTGTATTTACAGTATGATTAGCTAGCTAGACATATCACCTAAATCTCTGAGCTTGTCTTTTTTGATTGTTAAAATACAACAGACTCTATAAGGTTCCTATGCACTAGTTTCATACAAAGTACTTACCCTTCTCTTATGCCCCTGTTGTGACCTATTTGCAATTTTCCACAAGAAGTTCTTCTGTTACAGACAAACCCTCTTTCAAGGAGCTTTTGAGCCTCATTTAAATATATTAATAGCATTTAAACACAAGTTTTACAGAATGTAATTTCCCTGTCATCAAAGAGTATGCAGTCCCTTTCACTAACTTGCAAATTTTCTTTTTAAACAATATAAACTGCACAAATACAATGTATTAAATAAATGAAAAGGCCAACATCACAGAAAATAGCGAAACCATTAACATATAGATTAACCCCATCAAAGGGTGATATTTGTGGGATATTCAATGTGATTTATATATCATAAACTAAAAGAGCAGAAGCTTTACTTTTGGAAAGCCTCTAATTCAGCAGTCAACCTTACTTTCTGACATGAAAAATTTAATATGAATGCAATGTGCATGAATGCCAATTACTAGGATAAAAGAGAAGCTCATGGCAATTAAGAGATTATAGTCCTTTGAAAGATGTAATTAAATGGCAGAAAGTTTCATTTCAGTAATTTCTAAACCAAAAATGTATGGATTTATTTTTATTTTTATCGTTCCAATAAAATAAAGCTATAAGGTAATGAGCCCACTAAATTTCATAGCTCAATAATTGCATTAAAATAAAAATATATATTTTGCATCATTTATTTTAGCAATGCAAGTGATTATTCATTGTAAACTTCACCTTTTATTAACAGATATAATCATAAATAACTTCTTTCATTCCTAACACCTTTTTATAGTTCTTTTTAAAGACTATTTGTAATGTTAGCATATGAATACACTACAAAATATATGTAAAAATAAACAAAAATCTTTTAACAAATCTTATATAGATATTTAACACAGCCTCTTAAGAGATTGTTTAAATAATTAACCTTAAATTGAGATTAAATTCCTTGGAAGTCACTGAAATCTTTTTTACTGAAGTTCTAAACTTTCACATACATACAGTCTCATCTATTGTGTACTTCTTCAGATTCTGTCAGATATAAGCACGCAAAGAGAAATGAAATGACTTAGTCCCAAATAACAGTTATTTCATTTTAGAGCCAGACCTAGCAGCTCCATCCCCAACTTCCCACTCGGTGGTCTTCTTTCCATTTGAACCTGAAGAATCAAAGGAGAGAAAGGAACTTTTAAATACTCTCAAGAAAGTAGGACTATGCTATCTTTACAACATGTGGTCGAAAGGATACTTCTTAAATCTTGGTTTGTCACATGGCAAATGATTTCTAACAAGAGATTGACCAATTTCTCTCCTCATTCTCATGAGTATAGGAGGAAAGGAGTTTAAATTGAGATTTTTTTTAATCAACTGTCCTCAGGATTTTGTATCATCAAACTCCCAAGACCCTTTTAATCTCACTAAACGATGTATTTTTTTTAACTTTGTGAAATAAAAGTAAGAATAAATCACCTCTTTTCCCATTTTCCCTGCATATTAATGAGTACTTATTAATGAAAGCTTGGTTGGTCATATAGAAAATAAAAGTGACAAAAGAGTTATAATAGGAGGGGCTCTGGGTGGCTCAGTCAATTAAGCGTTCAACTTCGGCTCAGGCCATTATCTCAGGGTTGGTGGGTTAGAGCGCCACATGGGGCTCTGTGCTGAAAGCTCAGAGCCTTGAGCCTGTTTCAGATTCTGCGTCTCTCTCTCTCTCTCTGCACCTCCCCGCTCTCTCTCTCTCTCTAAATAAACATTGGGAAAAAAATTTTTTAAAGAGTTATAATAGGGGAGAGAACATAAACAATCATGGAAAAGGTAGTGACGGACAAAAGAAAAATATATTCATAAACTAGGAGAATGTTGCTCTGATATTATTTCCGTGTCTGTGACCTCCATTACTTATTTGAGAAATTTGAATTCTATAAAATTATATGAAAAGTCAAGGACAAAATTTATAAAATATAACTTAACATACCAAGAATTATTTTTTATGATATAACATATTGAATTATTATGTATAACAGGTCATGGTTGACCTAAACAGAATTCTGTTTAATTGTGTCATGTTTTAACCATTTTTATTAATTTACCATTTAATTTTGTAAAAAAATTTTGGTTATAAAAAAATACCCTTAATCCCAACCACATTTGGAGCATCATAACCTCCTCTGAGAACGTGTGCTACTTAGTGTTACATAATGTGGTTGTAAGAAATGCTGTAAAAATAAATAAATAAATAAAAGTTTCCTCGAGCTCGTTAGCTGGATTTGTCAGTAGGGTAAGTCATTGTGCTTAGTATAACCCATTGAGATAATCTGGAGCCACCCCAAATTTTCAGAGATTGACACACTTCGACAATGTTTCAGCGAAAGTACTTCTTAGTGGTCTTGATTCTATGAATTTTTCACTGACATGTAAGAAAAGTTTATTTCCTAGAAATTTTCTCCAGAACTCTGATTAAAAAAAAAAAAAAAAAAGTAGGTCAATGCCTTTGCTATTTTAAAGATGGTTCACATTGAACTAAAGCAGATTTTGGAAAATGTTTTATGATTTTTCTCCTCCATTTCGTTAACATTTCCAACTTACAGAAATGTTGACAGACTGTTAAATATAATCGCTCACATACTCATCCCTTTAGAGTCATCAGCTGTTACTGTTCTTTTTATCTTTCTGTGGATATGCATGATGTACATGTGTGTACTAATATTAATAACGTTAAACACAGGTCTTTTCTGTTTCTTTGAGAGAATATGATTTTTCCTCATAGAGCTATTATGCTAATTACATTAATATATTTACTAATGTTGAACCATGCATGAATTAAAAGTCTGGAATACATTCCAGATTTATGGGCATGATATACCATTTTAATAGGCTATTTGAGTGTATTTGGTAATATTTAGAAGTTTTACATCTATATTTATAAGTGAGGTCAGCCTGTAGTTTCCTTTTATGTTGTCTCTATACAATGTAGCTATAATTGTTTACCTGCTGAAATAAAACAAATTAAACTTTGTTTTCTTTTTTCTCATCTACAGAAATTTGCCTGTTTAAATCATTTCTATTTCTAAATAGCTAAAAATTATTTCTCAAAATTGCTGCCAATTTTTGTTACTGTTATGTTTCCAAGACATTCATCTAGATTTTAAGTTAATTTGCAGTTATGCAAAAGATATTGATATAGTCTGTTTAAATGGTTTTCCTTCTTTCATTGGTTGATTCTGTAAATATTTGTAATTTATTGTTTTTGCTGTTAAATATTAGTGGTTTGCATTATGTTGATTTTTTCAGCCTATCTTTTTAACACCCACATATATATATGTTTAGTATATGTACATATATGTTACATATATGAACATATATGTATATATTTAGCTACTGCTTTTTTTTCTTCCTGTATTAATTTCTGCTTTTATCTATATCCTTTCCCTCATCTTGCTTAAGTTTACAATGTTTTCCTACTTATTTCTTTGAGAATTTTTTTCAGTTTTTCCTTGTTTTTTTTTATTGACATGTGTTTATAAAGATAACACAATTGTATTCATTCCTTCAGTTTTGACTTATAGATTTTGATACCAAGTGTTTTGATATTAATTTTCATATAATACTGTTAGTTGGGTTTGTATTTCTCTTTCACCAATGAGCTATTTCAGAATTTTTAAGTCTCTATGAAGAAGGACTTTTTTTTCTTTTGATGTAACATTAATTTCTAGTTTTTTGTATTGTGACCAAAAAATACTATTTGTGATGTATCTATATTTTAGAATTTGTTGAAGTCTTTTCTTTTCTTTTTTTTTTTTTTTCACTTAATACATGGTCAATTTTCTAGAATTCTCAATGTGAGCTTCAGAAATATATTCTGTATTATCACCTGAAAAGTTTGCTATACAGAAAACCTTGCATTGCAAGTAACTTGTTCTGCTATTGTTTCACAAGATGAGAAACATTACTAATAAATTCTAACTTGATAAACGAGCAATGTCTTAACAATATGAGTAGTATGGGATGCCAATGTCACATGATCACTGAGCCAAAGATTCTTGAAATTGGCTTTGATATATGAGTGCTTTGTATTATAGGCATGTTTCTGGAACAAATTGTGCTCACAACCCACAGTTTTACTGTATATCCATTTAATTTGAGTTGTAGTATTCTTATCTATATTTTGCCTGTTTGACTTGTCTTTGACTTCTGATACGTTAAAGGCTCCTAATATTAGTGCATTTCAGTCTATTCCTTCTTCCCTTTCTTGTAGTTTCTGCTTTAACTAGTTGCTTTTTGGGTTACTGGAAATGTGATATCCAAAATTATTTTGTACTCATTGAGAGTTGAAGCCTTTCCTATTTAAGTGTCCTTATTTGTTATGCACAGCTCTTCATGAGGAATTCTACCTTGTACAAATATACATTTGCCCATGCTTTTTTTTTCGTTTTTTTTAGACTTTCTTAATAACCTCATTTTTATTCCTTTTATACTACCCAATGGCCTTTGTGTGTGTGTGTGTGTGTGTATGTGTAGGTCTCTACTACTTTTTTTGGCAGCTTTAATTTTTTTTTTCTTTTTTTTTTTTTTTTAATTTTTGTTTTCAACGTTTATTTATTTTTGGGACAGAGAGAGACAGAGCATGAACGGGGGAGGGGCAGAGAGAGAGGGAGACACAGAATCGGAAACAGGCTCCAGGCTCCGAGCCATCAGCCCAGAGCCCGACGCGGGGCTCGAACTCACGGACCGCGAGATCGTGACCTGGCTGAAGTCGGACGCTCAACCACTGCGCCACCCAGGCGCCCCTATTTTTTTTTTTCAACTATGAACTAGTCAATGGAGTTATTTTCCCTCGTTTGTTTTCCTTTCTTCTCTAATCGTTCTTCAGTGTATACATGGTCAGAACATATAATATTTAATATAACATTTTGTCTGCTGTCCCCTAACTTTCATTCTTAGATCTATGTTTAAATATATCCACAGCTACCTATCAGCCTTTTACCATATCTTTCAAGTAGTTCCTTTGCTATTGTAGGCTATTCTCTTCTACGTTCATCAGGAAGACCTCATGAATACAGAAGTCCCTACATTTTTTTCCTGCTTTAACATTTTTTTTTTCTTATTGCCTTGATACCTTGTTTGTATATAAATGCCTGACTTGCATTTTCTTTCCTGGAGCTTCTAGCAAATGTTGCTCAAATTACCCTTCCTTCTCTGTTCCTGTCAAGGATTCTGGTTACAGCTAAATTCTCTTTCAGGTAGGTTACTTTTTGATAGAAATTCAGAGGATTTTTTTCTTTTAATATTAAAGTCTATTATTTCACTAGACATTGAGGACCTTGAATCAATTCACCCACATGCAAATAGTTAGTGTCAATGTATAGATTCAAGTTCTCTTTTATGTGAGGGCTAGTTCTGTTTCATTTATCTTAGTCTTCAGAAAATTTAATTATATGAATGTTGGTCTGTCTTCTTGGTCTGCCTTTTACCTCCATCACATTTCTTGTCACCATCTTTTTGTCTATTTTTTATTTTATTTTATTTTCATTTTGATTTCTATTTGTCAATGCACGCTTGTCAGTGTTCACTTTATTGTGCTTTACTATGTTTTCATCACGCATTTTAATGTTTTTATCAAATATTCTCTCTCAGATTTAACCATTTCTTCAAGTGATTTTTACTTGTATTTTTATTGAATTTTTTTATTTTTGTATTTTTATAGAATTCCATCAACCCTCATTTGACAGCTTCCTTATTTTGCCATTTCTTTTTCTCAATTTTTTTTAATGTTTATTTATTTTTGAGAGAGACAGAGACAGAGTGTGAACAGGGGAGGGGAGAGAGAGAGAGAGGGAGACACAGAATCTGAAGCAGACTCCAGGCTCTGAGCTGTCAGCACAGAGCCCCTTGCGGGGCTTGAACCCATGAACCGCGAGATTATGACCTGAGCTTCGGACACCTAATCGACTGAGCCACCCAGGCGCCCCCAATTTGTCGTTTCTGATCTCCTATGTTTACATTCAGATGCAGTTTATTAGCACTTATTTCTACAGACAATTTTTTGAAAATATGTTTCAACAATTCTTGTTTGCTTCATGTTTGCTTTGTGTGTGTGTGTGTGTGTGTGTGTTAGGGGACAGATTTTACCACGGATTTATTGTTGTTTTCTTTTTTCTTCTTCTAAAACTTTGTTGAGATTTTGTTAGCTGTTCTCTGTTCGTTTTTGAAACTCTAATAATAAGAAGTTTTCTATATAGGCAACACTAATAGTTCTCGGTGGTTGACTTGATATGTTATGAAAGTGACTTTGTTTCTTGGCATAGCATGGTACAATTACCTTATTTTCATTTTTTTTAATGAAAAGGGGCTACTTTTCTGATTTTGTGAATATCCGTTGATTCTATAACGCCATTAGTTTCTATTGCTTTTACTCATTTTTTTTCACCCTGCCACCTAACCACAAATGTTTCACCCCTACTGGTCACTCCCTCTCCTCTGGTAGTGGTCTTCCCCAAGATTGCCCCCTCTAAACTAGCAACTTCTTAACTCTTTCTATTCAACTCTCTAGTATCCAGTGTTCAAATGTACCTTATCTCGGACCTGGTCCCAGTATTCTCCCAGGCAAGACGGACTCTCAGTATGAATGTGATTTTATTTGTGTTCACAAGCTTAGGGTCCTCATGAATGTTTTTTCGTGTGCAGTCTCCACCTGATTAGTCATGGGCTCCCAGAGATGGATCTGATGATGCAGAATGCTTTCCTACCTGTATACAAATACTTTGCAACGCTCTCTGTCTCTGAATTTTGCTGTAGAACTATGCTGAATTTTGGTTTTATTTTCTCTTTTTGATGATCTAGGTTTTGGATGGTAATTTAGGCAGCAACCGTTATCCTAGAAGAAAGTTTGTATATAAATTTTCAGAAGTCGCCATCTACATAGAATAGAATTTACCTATGTGAGCATAGAAAATACATGACACATGACATAAAACTCTACATTTGCACACATGGCTACATCAGGGGGAATGAAATTTTAGAAAATAAGAAGTTTTTAGAAACCCATAGATGTAAAGTTTTTAAAAAAGAGCTTGGGAAATCATGTTACCAAAGAAAAATTCCACCACCTTCTTCAAATGATTAGGTAAATATTATGAAATCAAGAGGTGCCTGAGAAGCTCATTAAGCAACTGACTCTTGATTTTGGCTCAGATCAGAGTTTCATGGTTAATAAGTTTGAGCTCCACAGTAGGCTCTGTGCTGACAGTGTGGAGGCTGCTTGGGATTCTCTCTTTCCCTCTCTCTCTCTGCCCTTCCCCTCCTCAAAATAAATAAATAGATAAATAGATAAATAAATAAATAAACAAATAAATAAATAAAATTAAATCAATATAATGTGATGTACCAATTTATAATTTTCACCTTTTCTCCCCATGTATTTCATCTTAAATTTACAGGTCTCTAGCTAAATAGTATAATTACTAGATTTGTATTTCATTTTTTTTGTGCTGATGGTCAAATTTTCTATAACTTCCTGTATCTATGTAGTTTGGCATTAAAAGAATATGATAAACACAACATTTAGTGTGTATAAGTCCAATTTAATACAGGAGTTTTATTAAGTGAGAACACTACAAAACCAAATGTAATATTCACAGACAATAAAATATTCTGAAATCAACAGCATGTAAAGAGTAAAAATGAATAAATGCATTAACAAATAAAAATGTTCAAGGGCAGTCCAAAAATGATTCAGGCAATAAAGTTCTACACTAAGTCAATAAATTTGTTTTATTTAAAGTCTGCCTGGAAGATTCAGCCAACCTCAGAGGATCTCATAAAGACTTAAGGCTAATGGACTATATCACACATTAATGCCGAATACATGGGCACCTGGCATTCCTACAGACAATGTAGCCAAAGGCCAGTACTCCAGTGGTTTGTAAGGCTAATGTTAGATTTCTAACAATAGAGTAATATCAGCAGGAAGTACAACAATTGGGCAGTTCAGAGTAAAAAGCTACAGCTAGCTACAATGAAGTGCATCAGCATGGGAAAAGAAAACAGAAAATGCCAGAAATGCAAAACCCAAGAAAAGTAAAAACAAAAGCCTTCTCAAATTACAACCTGTGGTTATTGTTGCGCTATTGTGCAAAACATCAAAATAACATTCTGCACTCAAACACACACATCCATAATTAAAATTGAATGAGGACTTTGCTATGCTCAACATTTTTTGAAGAAAATGATGCAGACAGTTTCTACATTTCAAAATTATACCATTATTGAAAACTCTTAGTGTTGACTATGAAATATTGGATGTTCATGATCAGAAATTTCAGAAAAGCAAAATTAATCTTAGAAAAACTAACACAAAAGTGAGAAAATGTAATTCAAGAGAAGTATAAAACAAACAAACAGTGGCCAATTCCTGGAGTACTCCTGGCTTTCAAGAACTAGTTTTTGCATTTGTTTGGAATGAATTCCAGCTGTGAGAAATGAATTGAAGAAAAGATTTTAACTCTATCTTTGTCTCACATTCTCATTGGTCTACATGGGTCACCATCTGCTCCCATGTTCACTTGGAAACGTCAAACAGCATCAGCTTTGTAGACTGCCAGGTGCACTCTGGGATGATACCACAGCAACTCTAAATTTTGCTGGGCTAAGAAAATGGTGAAAGGAGAAGAACGTTGAAGAGCTGATTTGGACATCCACTCCATCAACCCATCAGAGCTGGTGGATTACATTCTAATAGTTATTTTCCTTCCATTATGGTTCTTTCTAAGAAGTTAAGAATCAACCCTGGGGATGCCTGGGTGGTTCAGTCGGTTAAGTGTCTGACTTCAGCTCAGGTCATGATCTCCAAGTTTGTGAGTTTGGCCCCACATCAGGCTCTGTGCTGACAGCCCAGAGCCTGGAGCCTACTTGGGATTCTGTGTGTGTGTCTCCCTCTTTGCCCCTCCCATGCTCACACTCTGTCTCTTTCCCTCTCAAATAAATAAACATTAAAAAAAAAAACATTTAAAAAAATTAAAAAATAATCAACCTTAAAGAAAGGTTGTTGGTGGAGAAGCAGTTCACCAGGATATGTCATCATAGTTCTGGGAAGCCTGTGTCTCTTCTTGCAAAGATTCATCCCTCCCTTCTTCTTATTATTCACTAAGAAGGACAAAAGCATGGACTAGACTTCGGCCTTCTTTAGACACACATTATCAGATATGCTAACTCCTAACTCCAAGGGGAAATAAGCTCAGAGTCAGTGGACTGAATCTATAAGGAACAAGACCACTGTCAAAGGAAGACCACACATAGTAGAGGAAGCACAACTATAAGAAGAGACGGATCGGGGGTGCCGGGTGGCTCATTCTGTTGGGTGTCCAACTTCAGCTCCGGTCATGATCTCTTGGTTCATGGATTCAAGCCCCACATTGGGCTCTGTGCTGACAACTTGGAGCCTGGAGCCTGCTTCAGATTCTGTGTCTCCGTCTCTCTCTGCCCCTCCCCCACTCAAGCTCTGTCTCTGTCTCTCTCAAACATAAATAAATATTAAAAAATAAATTAAAAAATAAAAAAAGAAGAGAGATCAAGAATACAGAATTTAAATAAATAAATAAGCAATAAATTTTAAAAATACAGAATACTACATAATTTCAAAGAGTTAAGAGATGTTGATTATACAAAGCAAAAATGTCCATACTTTCCTTAAATTATATTGAAAACACACATAAACATGTGTGTTTTATATTCATGTATGAGTGTGATTATTTATAAGCCATTTATTTTAACGGAAGGCACACTTTGTGTTACTTTTCTTTTTCTTTGCTTCCTCACTCTCCAAAAATATATTTATATAAAATCAAACACCCACATCCACAACCCCCCCCCCCAAACTCCCCCCCCCACACTTACTCATACAATAGGACGGGGAGAGAGGTTTAGTCACTGTTTGTAAAAATAATATCATGTTATTCAGTAACTTTGCATATTTCTTTCCTCAATATACACTATGTAGTAGGTATAACATCAAGACAACTAATACTATCCAAATTTAAACCTTAAACTAGAATTTATGTTTAGATATGATATAAAATGTACTTCCAACTCTATTTTCTTGTAAGTTTTAAACTGTCTGGTATCTTATATTAAATATTTCATACTGAATTGAAATTATAAATGAATGTCTCATGTCTCATTTTGAAAATAATAATGATCTATTTTGTTTCTCTGTTTTATTCCACTATCTGGTTTCTCTAAGGGAAGTTTCACCTTACTGTTCTTAATTTTCATATGATTCTATTAGAATTTTGTGTGTATTTAAAACTTTCCAAGTTATGGGGTGCCTGGGTGGCTCAGTTGGTTGAGCACACGACTTTTGATTTCAGCTCAGGTCATGATCTCACTGTCTTGAGATCAAGTCCCATGTCAGACAGAGCCCACTTAGGATTCTCTCTCTCCCCCTCTCTCTCTGCCCCTCCCCAGCTCCTGTATTTTGCTCTTTCTCTCTCAAAATAAATAAATACACTTTAAAAAAATTAAATGAAATAAAATAAATAAAAATAAAATAAAATAAAACAAAATAAAATTTTCAGGTTACCTTTCCAAATCCAACAAACAGAATTGTATTAAGTTTATAAATTTATTTTACTACAATTATTTTTTTGCACTTTTAATAAAAGGTAATGCCAAACATTATGTCTCCTATTGGCTAAGATCATATTTTAAGGTATTCAAAAATATTATAGCTTTCTTCATATAAGAATTATCCTTTGCTATAAGGTCATTCCTATTTGAGATACACATATTTTTTGCTTTGCTTTTCAGTGAAACTTTTTCTCTCATATATTTAGGTGCCTATTGCTGTGACGGAGAGTAAGTATTAGATCCACATACTGACGGAGAATCATATTACTAAATATAGTATTTTAAAAGCATTATTTTGGGACTTTTAATATATAAAATTATATCATCTGCAGAAGAAAATCAGTTTATCTCTTCTTTTCCATTATTTTCTCTAGTTATTTCCTTTCTTTACTTGTATTATTTCCATAACATACAAATGACAATGAGGATAAAGGACATTATTGCTTTAATTAAGTTACTTAGTGCTTCTCTTTTTAAAATAATGTTTGCTGTTCAATTTTGTTAAATAGTCTATTACATTTAAATAGTTTAGCATCTGTTCTTATTTTTTAAGAGCTCTTATTAGAATTGACATTTGAATTTTATTTAATGCCTTTTTATCCTCAACTGATAGAATCACATGTTATGCTGGCTTCATATATTGAATTGGGAAAACTTCCATCTTCTCAAATATCTTCAATAATTTAGAGAACTGAAATATGTTCTGAAAAGTGCAGATCAGATTCAACTGTAAACATATTTGTGATGTTTTTTAACTTTAATCACCTTATCATGTTTCTTGGAATATTGAAATATCATGCTTTTCTATTTCTCTTAAAGGAAATTTTGGTAATTCATGCTTAGATATTTTTTTTTTTGTATTTTTAGATTTTCCATTAGTTTTGGTTAGATCTGTATGGTATTTTCTCTTATTATTCTTGGATTTTCTTTTATTTTGGCTTACCTCTACTTTCTCGTTTCTAATGTTATCTGTTTTCCTTCATTTTTTTTCCTATCGTTAGGCTTATGAAGGCTTTACCTATTTTAATAAATAGTAATAATCGATAATGAATTTAAAACACATTTTTACCTTTATTTTTTCTTTCTGCTAATTTTTAACGACATACTTCAAGCTGTAAGAGATTCAGAAAAATATTCAACAGCTGAGCATTTGTCTATACTCAACTGGAAATAATAATGTTTAATTTTTTTTAATGTGTATTCGTTTTCCAGAGAGAGAGAGAGAGAGGAAGAGTGTGAGTAGGGGAGGGGCAGAAAGAGAGGGCAACAGAATCTAAAGCATACTCCCTGCTGACAGCAGAAAGACGGATGTGGAAGCCGATGCGGGGCTTGAATTCACCAACCGTGAGATCGTGACCTGAGCTGAAGTTGGCAGCTAGAGAATACCTCTGTGATGTAAGACACAAAATTAGAGTTCAATATTAGTTATCCTTCTCTGCCAATCTTTTCATAAATATAAGAGGACTAGTCTAAATCAGGAATATGTTGTGCCACCAAAATTATCTATGTGTGTGAACTGAGGAAGAAGGAAGAATCACAGCAGATTCATAAACCAGTTTGTGATAACCATAGCTCTTGCCTGTTGTTCATCTGTCACTTACCCAGCACTCTTGTTTTAGGACTTCAGTTGTGAAATTGATATAGAGAATCTCAATTCCTTTTTTTTAAATTTTTTTTCAACATTTATTTATTTTTGGGACAGAGAGAGACAGAGCATGAACGGGGGAGGGGCAGAGAGAGAGGGAGACACAGAATCGGAAACAGGCTCCAGGCTCGGAGCCATCAGCCCAGAGCCCGACGCGGGGCTCGAACTCACGGACCACGAGATCGTGACCTGAGCTGAAGTCGGACGCTTAACCGACTGCGCCACCCAGGCGCCCCGAGAATCTCAATTCCTTTAAAGCACTCTACCCGATTATAAGCATTATTTTTGGGACTTTGTCTTCTAACAACTCTTTCATACACTGCTATCTTCTGTATTTGCATATTAGGAAATTCTGCCTTGTGTATAGATTTCGTTAGGGAGTATATTTTATTGACCTTATTCACATCTCATATTTTTCCATCTCCGTCTTACATCATAAACATCCCAGCGGCAGGATCCATGCTTATAGCACTAGTTTAGGGCAATTCCTGTAAATAACACAAATGCTCATTGTGAACAGGTTCAATGGCCTTTGAAGAAACAGGTGCATGCTGCAGTTTTAGCTTTCCCTGTAGTAGGAAGTATAACTACTATTGCGTTCACGACTGGGAAGCATCATTTACAGTAATTCATGTAAGATATTTGGAGGGGAGAAGATTCTCAAAACTCTTTTTTCCCTCTTCATGGAACGAAGGCTCTTCATTCTTTATGTAGATCCAAGTTTCTGACTGACATCATTTTCCTTCTCACTGAAGAGCTTTTTTCAACATTCCTTGTAGGGCAAGACTGGTGACAATAACTTACCTCCGTTTTTGTTTGAGAGAGTCTTTATTTCTCCCTTTCAAAGGGTAATTTTGTTGGCTATAGGATGTCATGTTGCAATTTAAAAATTCAAATACTTAAAATGTATTCCATTCTCTACTTGTCTACACAGTTTCTAATTCACAGTTTCAAGTTCATTGTAATTATCCTTGTTCCCCTGTAGGTAAAGTTCAACCCATACTTAACCTATCTTCCTTCTTCTTTCAGGAATTGTCTCTTTTCCTGCAATTTGAATATGATATGCTTAGGTGTATTTTTGTTGGTAATGTTCTGCTGGGCATTCCCTAAGTTTCCCAGATGTGTGGTTTGGTGTCTTTCACTAATTTTGGAAAGTTCTTGGCTCAATTACTTCAATACTTCTTCTTTTCCATTCTTTTTTTCTTTCTTTTACTATACTATTCCAATTACACATGTGATTACCTTTGAAATTTTCTCACACTTTGTAGATGTTGCATTCTGGCTTTTTCTTCATTCTTTTCCCTTTGCATTTCACTTAACAAGTTTCTATTAATCTATCTTTAAACTCACAGATTCCAACTTTACCCCTTTAACACATAAGGTAAGTGTGTGCATGAGTATGTGTATCTATATATGTATGTGCTTATACCTGTGTGTGATTAATATAATATAATATAACATAATATAAGGTCATGAGTGGTAATCAAAATTAGCATGAGAGTGTCTTTTTTTTCTCTGTTTCATATAAAGTAAGAATTGCTCCTGACTTCCCAGGATAGAGGCAAGAACAAGTTTGACACTCAGATATAAGATATTACTGGACCTCTCTGGCATAAGCTAGACGTGACAGCAGTTAGGAGCCAAGGCCTACAAAGAAGGAAGCAAAGAGGAAGTGAAGGAAAAATAAAGAAGGCGAAACTCATCAGGACCCAAACAAAGAAACTAAAGCAAAGAAGAAACTTATATTATGCCCAGCATTTAATGCTCGGTGTATGTATGAGCAAGCAAAAATAATAATAAGACTTCTAAAGAATGTTTGCGCTAGAATACCCTATTAGACTGCGTAGAACATCATAGCAAAGTAAAATTTCTAGAGTGTTTAACATGTTTCAGAACTGAGATTATAAATATTGATCTCATTAGCCTTAACATTCTCCTCAGCGTGACTGAACTTTAGACAGATTTTTTCCTGACTATAGGCCTCTAACCTGCCTTTTCTTAGAGTATTTATTTTAGAAAACTTGCAATTGTAAATTCTTTCTTTGTTCCTTTGAGATGTAAATCTTCTCCTAGCCTCTTGCCAGTTTTATGACCCAGAAACAGTATGTTCAAGGATCCTGCAGCCATCCATTTGAAATGTAAACATCAAGGAAGACAGCACCCCTTTCTCCTAGTCTCTGTGAGAAAGAGCCTAACTCTTATAAGCACCAATGCCAATTAAGAAAAAAAAAAGCATAATCACATGACAAGAGCTTTCCTAATATCCTCCAGTGCTTAAAACACCTCCCACCCTTCCTTATGCTGGAGTTGAGTTCACTCTCTCTCTCTGTTGCAATAGTCTTGGCCCCTATTATTGCAATAGTCTTGAATAAAGTTTTCTTTGTCTGCGTAACTCCATCTAGTGTGATTTTTTTTTCTTTGAAATTTGAACGAGTTATATACAGCACCATCTGTAAAGAACAAAATTTGGTAAAAAAAAAAAAAAAGATGAAAACTGATCATTAGAAAATATTGGAATAAATATAATTGTAGTGATATATACAGTGCACTGTGGGAACACAGAAGGGGAACACCAATAATGGGTATGATCAAAGCATAACAGCTTAATGGAGGTGAAATTCACATCAAGTCCTAGAGGGTGAATACTAGAAACAGAAAATTGTGGCCATTCCCGGAGAAGAGATGGTATGAACATATTGTATGGATGATATGTGTGGTCAGCAAATTAGAAGTACAGACTTATTTGAGATGAATATACTAGATTAATACTGATGGTAAAAAGATCACAGCAACATACTGTACAGATGATGTGGAGAATAAATTTGGGGAGGAAACAAGGAGACTGGTAAAAATTTTGTAAGGAATAATTTAAGTCTGAATTAGAGAAGTGTCAGTTTGGATGGAAATTTGTAGATAGATTCAGATAATAAATAAGAAGTAAAATCAGTGTATTGTGTTAACTTAATGAATTTGGTCAGAAAGAAGATAGGAGGCAGAAACAAGGACATTTCATTTTCATTCCAGGCTCTTCTACTACATGGCTGTTAAATGTTCATGTTTAAAGAGCTCTGCATAGCCCTCCGTTTTTTGTGTGTGTTCTCTCGCCTTTCCAGTGGTCTTAAATATCTTCTATAGGCTTTAATAAATATGGAGGTTGAAATAAATTTGGAAAACAGTGGAGACACTGAGAACAACTTTTAAGTCAATGCCTAGGTGAGGAATAATAAATACTAGAATTACGAGATTAGGGTCTAGATTAAATGGGCACATAAATCTATATGCTGTTTTTAGAGTAAATATCAAAAGCATTCCATATTGGAGAAAAGACTGAAAAGAATTCCATTTATTAGACATCTGTAATTTGCCAGGCAAATCCTGTGCTTGTACTATCGTAATCAAAATCAGGGTCGCTATTTTGCAACTGATATTAAAAGGTTGGTGCTTGAGAGCCAATGAATCACATACTTGAATTTGAATCTCCCATAGTCCACATACTAACTGTGAAACTTTGGGTAAGCCACTTAATCTCTTTCATGCCAAAGGCTTTTTCCTCTACTCTATATTATATCATTTCCTTTTTCTATATCTCCAGAGCTTCCTTTTCTGTTAATATGAGCTCTGGGCATAAAAAAAGAAGACGTGCACTTAGAAAATTTGACCTGGCAGCTTAAGTAATTTGCCCAAGGTTATTTAGTGAATCAGTGGTAGATATAAGGGTAAGAAGCTATAATTCCTACTCCAATTTCCTGCCTGAACCATTAGATAGCTCCATCTGTTTTGATTCCATCATTAATATGAAGTCATATTTCTGTCTCTTAATAGAAATGAACTGATCTACTGGCTAAAAGTGGAGTATGAAAAAGAATTCCCATAGCTTTAAATGTATTGTCATTCCTCACAAGTACAACTTTGAAGGTGGTCCTGTTATATATTTAAATAATCTTAAAAAGCCTTTAAAATACCTGTCTTTAATTATACCTGTAATAAAAGAAAAAAAAATTCTCATTAACATGAGTATCAAATGAACCTTTTTATACTAAACATTAAGCTAAGCATTTGATATTTTGATAATATGTCATGGCAACATTTCGAAATGATGAAGCGTTCATTAATGCCTGCTTAAGATAAAAGTAACACTACATTAATTTGATCCGATTAATGTTAGCACAATGCACAATGGTACATTGATAATGACTGGCCACTTTTCTTAAGTGTTAACTGGTATATTATTACATAGTAAGTGAACTGGAAGGTCCTGTAATGCCACTATCCATTATTAATTTAGTTAATTAAATGCGTGTCATACAAACCATTAATAACTTGATAATTCACCTTTCTTGGATGTTATCAAATACTTATAACAAAACAATCCAAGAGACATTAAGTTTATACATTAAAATGTTTCATGTCTGTGATACTACCTTCCATGACTAGGCAGAAAGAATTTTCCTATCTTGCCTAGAGTGTTGTAGTAAGATGATTCCTAGATATCTATAAATCTTAAAATATTCTTTGAGTATTATGAACATGATGTTTTGATCTTATTTATGTAAGATTCATGTCAGGCTTTTTTTGATAATCCTGACCAATCTTATTTTTCAATTTTGTGTAATGTATTATTAGGTCATTAAAACTATTTGAGCTCTGGGGCACCTGGTGGCTCAGTAGGTTAATCATCTGACTTCAGGTCAGGTCACGATCTCATGATTCATGAGTTGGAGCCCCATGTCAGGGGGCTGTGCTGACAGCTCAGAGCCTGAATCCTCCTTCGAATTCTGTGGCTCCCTCTCTCTCTCTGTCCCTCCCCGGCTCACACTCTGTCTCTCTTTGTCTCTCAAAAATAAATAAACGTTAAAATAAAAAAAAATACTATTCGAGCTCCATTTCTCCAAATTGCTTATACACACTGATAACATATTCCTCACAAGCTCCAAATTACTACTTTATCTGCAGTTGCCTGTAACTGCTTTGTAAGTATTAGTGATAATGAATAAAAGCTTTCAAAAAAAAATCCTCCAAATATAAGGATTTTCATTGTTTCCAACAACAGGCAAATGGAATCTACTCCAATTTTTAATTGAAGTTATTTCAGTTCAACAAATATTTATTAAGTTACTTGCCAAATTCAAGGCACTATACTGTATTTTTGGTGTTAATAACTTAATAGAACAGATAAACATCGCATTTTCATCAAACTTAAAAATTTGGGGGTATAATAGACTATAAACAAAAAAGACTATGAACTCAAATATTCTTTCACTAATAAAATGAACGAATGAATTCTCATGGCATACGATGAAATTTATTCAGCAACAAAAATAAAAACATGATAGCTGAACGAGACAACATGGATGAATTTCACAAAATGCCAAGGAGTGAAAGAAGGCTCGGGCCTGGTGATGTGTGCGTGCATGTGCGCGCGCGCACACACACACACACTACTGTATATAAAGTTGAAACTCTGAAAAATTTAATTCAAGTATGAGAAATCAAGGTATAACAATTGCAGAGAAAGAGAGAAAGGAGAGAAGAACAATTGGAGGGGGCAAAAGAGTGCTTCTGGGCTGCTGGTAATGCTTTTGTTTCTTTTAACTCAGTGGTAGCTACACAGCTTTTGATTTATGATATTTCTTTGTGTTATATGTGTATTTTTACATACTTTTTTTTATAACAGTGTGCTTCCATAAAATTAATAACTGATTAAGGAGATTACATATTTTGTTTGATGACCATAAATGCTATGTAAAATGAAAAAAATAGAGGCAGGAATGGAACTCAACAGTGTCTACAGTGGGTAAAGTGATGAGGGGGAAAACAGAGAGTGATATTAAATGGGCTGAATAGGGTAAGCCTAATTAAACAGATGAGCTTTGGACAAAAACTAGAAGGTAATTAAAGGGTTCACCACATAGACATGGGAAGACAAAGAAAGCAGAGACAAAAAAAGAAGAGGGGAACAGACCCTAAGATTAGATTGGGCCTGGCAATTTCAAGGGAGGGCAAACAACTTGTGGCTGGAAGGAAATAAAGTCTGGGGTTGGGGAGTTTTCTGAGAAAATGCTGGAGACCTAACGAGGGCCAGATCATGTAGGGTCTTTTAGGTCAATTTCAGGACTTTTTTACTGTAAGTGAAATAAGGAGCCATTATAGACTTTAAGCAGAGGAGTGATGTATTCTGAGTTATGCTTTTAATGGCTCCCTTTGTGTTTAGAATAGAATGCAGTGGAACAATGGTAGAAGATAGATGGCATTTTCAGAAGCTGTCTCAGCAAACAAGACAAGAGATGGGGAAGGCTTGGATACGTTTGGTAGCAGTGAGGCAGTGGAAAGTAGTTGGGCATAGTATATATTTTGAAGATGCACCCAATAGGATTTTCTAGAAGACTATACATAAGTATAAGAGAAAGAAAGTCCTCAAAGATAGAAATGTAGTCAGGAGACTGAGTTCAGGAAGGGATGGAAAAGTCATCAGCTGAGATGGGGAAGGCTGTTGATGGAGCATGGTTGGTTACAGGAAGATCAGGAATTCAGTCTGGGATATGATGAATTAAATTTGAGCTGCACAATTAGACTTTCAAATGGAAATATCTAGTAGAGAGTTGGATATATGAGTTGGGCGGGGTAGGTCTGAGCTGGAGATTTAGGCACTATCAAGATGAATCTGGTATCAAAAGGCAACTATGAAAAAGCTGCTAACGTATCTAAAATGATAAAGACAGACAACAGAACATTCATGTTAGAATCCACTACACCGTAAGTTTTTATGGATGTATTCATGTTATAATCACGTATTTCTCATGTTCTTGGAAGAACATGAATCTAAAACATAATCTAATATCGGTTAGATTATGTCCAAGAAGGATGTATTGTTATGGAGCGTTAGAATATGAAAAGCATGCTATGGCTAGAGTTCGTCGCTCTATGACCCCCTGAGAACAGATTACATATCACACACTTTTACTCTAATGTATTTCTACCATCCTTAATGTAGAAAAACCAGAAATGGCATATGAAATTCCCCATGACCCTGAGGTAAATTTTTCTATAGGCAAGAAAAAAAATCACACATTTTCTTTGCTAAACATTCTATCCAACAGTCATCAACATATCTACTCAAAAGATTATTCCCATTGTGAATACGCAAAGTGTTCAGACTTTTGTAATGTCCTTTCCAATATGCAAAATGAGCATTACTGACCCTTTGCTTATTTATTTATTTTTTTACTCTGAAAATAGATTTTAGGCACCTGCTAACAATATTTCTCACAGGAAGAGTTACCTAAGAGGATGTGACTTCTTGCTATGAATGTACATTTTCTTCCACAGTGTAAGCAGAGTTTGTCTGCAAATATGCCTCTTTGGTTTAGTAGGTCTAAGAGTTGTGTGTGCAGATTACTGTATCTATATGAGCTTACCATCTGAACCCGTTTAAACTTTTTTTTAACGTTTATTTATTATTGAGAGACAGAGCATGAGCATGAGCATGGGAGGGGCAGACAGAGAGGGAGACACAGAATCTGAAGCAGGCTCCAAGCTCTGAGCTGTCAGCACAGACGCGAGGCTCGAACCCACAAGCCGTGATATCATGACCTGAGCTGAAGTTGGATGCCCAACCACCTGAACCACCCAGGCGCCCCTGAACATGTTTAAAATGAAGGTCCAAATCGATATGCAGTGTCAACTATGAATATGCAATGTTTTTTTCTCAAAATAGCATGTTCCATATTTTTTTCAATATAGTATGAAAAATTGGAGCATATTTTATAGGCATATAATTTATAAACACCAATTCTTAATAACAGGGAGAAAATGCTGGTAAGTATACACAATTTGTGTTCCATCGTGAAATGTGAGCAAAAGCTGTGGAGCCTAAATTGAAATGGCATCTTGACCATATTCTTTATAGTACTTATCAAATGACTATTAAGTGATTTGGGGGGTCCACTCCAGATTCACTGAAGCAGAATTTTTAATGATGGATTTGAGTATCTGTATTTTTAACTAGTTTACCAAGTGATCATTAAGCATGCTAGAATTTGAGAATGACCCTTCTAGAGATATCTATGATAGTGTACTCACATACAGCGTAATTAATTTAATGGTACTCATGATAATTAAAATCAAAATTAATCAGTCAACTTTTTATTTGTTCTAGTGTCGTGCTTGATGAGGCTTACTGCTTCTTCATTAGTGAGTAGGTTAGACAAATTCTTACTCCATGCTCTGTGTTATGGTTGCATCAATGTTTTAGACACAATATTATAAAAATGAACAAAAAAGATGAATTTCCTCCTCCACAGAAGTTTCACTTTAATGGTGGCGTAGAGGGGCGCCTGGGTGGCGCAGTCGGTTAAGTGTCCGACTTCAGCCAGGTCACAATCTCGCGGTCCGTGAGTTCGAGCCCCGCGTCAGGCTCTGGGCTGATGGCTCGGAGCCCAGAGCCTGTTTCCGATTCTGTGTCTCCCTCTCTCTCTGCCCCTCTCCCGTTCATGCTCTGTCTCTCTCTGTCCCAAAAATAAATAAACGTTGAAAAAAAAAAAATAATGCTGGAGTAGAGTCTGCATTATAAATATATACAAAATATGACTAGATTTTGATAGACAGTGATAAGAGTTACAAAGAAACATCAAAACATAGGAAGCAGGACCCTTTACCAGCAACATTTACAATCAAGAAAAATAAAAGACAAAAAAAAGATGTGCACTAGCCCAATCATACAAATCTGGAATCCTATCCTCATACTCAAAACTTACTTTTAATTTCAAGGAAAAGAAAATATAATTATGAGACTGTGGATGAATGGATAACTCTAAAGAAAAGCAGAAAAAGAACAATAACAAAAGAAATACTGCTGTAAATATTGCACAAAGAATCAGATGATACAGGTTCTCAGCCCAGCACCATAACTTACATGCTCTGAGATTTTGGGTTTCTCAGCAAATGTCTTTTAGCCTCAGTTTCTTCATCGGAAAAATGGAATCAATACTTCCTATTCTGTGTAGTTTATGGGTATAAACTATATAATGTAATATACTCTGAAGCCCAAAACACAGTTAACTACGTTTTACTTTTAATACAACTTTAATTCAGATTCCTCATACAACTGTTAGCTGTGAAGCAGAAACTTAATATTAAACAATGACTAGTTTTGCAACTGAACGAATGTGAGTTTGATCCTTGGAACATTACAGATAGAGACTACCTCAGGTGAGGTTGCCACACAGAAAACTTTATTTGTAGCAAATAAGGTGATCACAGGGAATAAATTCCGAAGCCGTGGTTCCCTGAGTAGGAATGAGTGGGTTTCTTTTATTTAGGGTTTGCAAGAACATCCAGAAGGTGGAATTTTGTCATCACATGGAAAGATGGACACAAGGATGAGCTGGCATACTTAGAAAACATGCTTATACATGTTGGGTGGAGACTTTAACATTATAGTCAAGCAGAGGGAACTGTCAGACAAGGGGAAGGGACTGTGGGCTGGCTCCAAGAGCTGGTATAACTGTATTCGGTCTTGAACTCCTTCATCTGGGGTAAAAAAAAAAAATGCAGGACCTTGCTTACTTTAAATTTTTTTTTTTCCAACGTTTATTTTTTTTTTGGGACAGAGAGAGACAGAGCATGAACGGGGGAGGGGCAGCGATAGAGGGAGACAGAGAATCGGAAACAGGCCGGACGCGGGGCTCGAACTCACGGGCCGCGAGATCGTGACCTGGCTGAAGTCGGACGCTTAACCGACTGCGCCACCCAGGCGCCCCAGACCTTGCTTACTTTAGAAGACAGCACTGGGAGTTTTACCACTGATTTATTGTCTTGCGATGGTCAGGGGATTTTCTGGCCTGGTAAAGACTGCTAATTTTGCATTCCCTTTGTTCCCTTAGAATCCTTAACTACTGAGGTTTTTGCATTGCTTTGTAATTCTGCACCTCCTGGGAAGTTCTGTAAAAAGTGTGTTTGGGCAAGTAAGACGTAGATCGCAAAAAATAGCTGGGGGCTTAAAATGACTTCTCTTGTGTCACAAAAGCTATATCTCTTCTTCCTTTTTATAGGGTTCCCCAAATCTTTCTGCTTACTTTCTTAGCCTTTCTATCTTTCTTTCTTAGTCTTTTTATAATTTTCTCACTCTCTATTTTCTTGTCTATATCCTATGTTTCTTGGCCATAACTACGATATAGAAATCTATGAGTATACGTAGTCATTCTTGTCCAATGGTATTATACGTGAAAATGTCTATGTTTCGTCCATGCCTTTCATTACAATATCCGTTCCTTCTGGCATCTACTGAGATACCCACAGCCCTGGCACCACATATACTTTGTTTTATGCCATCTGTCATTTTTTATTGGATGCCCTGGCGTTCTCGGAACTTGTAGGTTTCTCTCTAAGGTGATTATATGCCCTGGTTTGCCCTAAACTTGCCGGTTTATGCTGGATTAATAATTAATCATGGACCCTTTTATTCTCAAAAGTTTCCCAGTTTTGATGATAAACTCACTTCATTTGAATATTTTTCCTATTTTGGGTCACACGAACGAAGTAGGAGCTTTCTCAGGTCCTCTCCGCCTGAGCCTTTTCTGACACTGCATCAACAATCCTGCCTCCACAGAGTACTGCCACAAGAGATTTTCCTCCAAGGCTCACCATTTCTCAGGGCACCGATGGCAAGTAAGATACAGGGCTTTCCCAATTCCATTCAAACCAAACTTTACCTGGGGTTTTCTGATTTCCTACTGCCTGAGGAGAGGGGTCTGATAGGCCCAGACCATTTTCTGAACTCATTTCAGAAAATTACTCATTGTTTTCTTCCATCCTTATTTTGCTTGGTAAGGAGAGGGGGAGATTGGCCTCTCCAAAAAAAAAAAAAAAAAGAAAAAAAAATTAAGTGATGGAAGTCTTAGGCCTTGATTCCTTTGGGGGTTTGCTTTTGATATGCAAAAGCAAGCTTTCTGAATTCTGAAACCTTTTTCTCTCAAAAAAGATGTGTCCTTGCAAATCAAACCCCTGCTTTTCAAGGCTACTTAGATACTTAGAAATGTATAATTTGACTCTATTCTCTGTATCCTTATACATAATCCCCCTTCTGAGCAAATGTCCCAGACACTTCAGCCTGAAGGTCTCTTTTTACAGGGACCAAAGCAACAGATCAAAAAGAAACACGTTTGTGTGCACGTGTGTATGGTTTCTTTCTTTTTCTTTTCTTTCTTTCTTTCTTTCTTTCTTTCTTTCTTTCTTTCTTTCTTTCTTTCTTTCTTTTTAACATTTCAGATAAAAGCCAAGTAAAATAATGTATGTGAAAAGGTAGTTTACAGTAAACTGGTCATGAAGTGACTGAACAATAGATCCAGAGCCATCATTATTGATGAAGGATTATTTAATTAGAAAGGACATGGTATGGAGCAAGGTAAGATAGGCGTAATTATTTTCAGCTTTTACACTAAGTACAAACTTTCTTCCAGCCTAAAGGATTAAACATATTGCTCTCACTCTAATAAAAAGCAGAAGGCAAGTTGTAGATGTAAGAATGCAGCCGGCAGGTAAAATTCCGTCAATCACAGTGACTCAGAATGTTCAGGTTAGAGACAGAGGCTAAGAGATACAGCCTCACCATTAAATACTAACACAGGAAGCCAGCATTTTGCAGAATATATTGGAAGGAAGCAAAGCTGTCTGCAGAAGATAATTGATAAAGATGTGGTGTTTTAATGACTGTGCTTTGACCCAGTGCATGAGCAAAGACTAAGACCCCTGAGGCAGACATCCAGCCTAGATAGCAAAACACAGGAACTTGACTTGAATCCTCACAAAAGGATCCCCACAACCTTGACGAAGAAGCACCAAGAACAAATTAGAAAATAAATTATTTGGGTAGTTACAACTGAACATTAGAGGGGAAAACTGGAACATGGTACCAGAACCTACAGCTTGTCTTTTTCATTTTTAAAAATATATTTAGAAATATGTTTTTCATTTCAAAGAGTTATATCTCAGTCATTTAAATAAATTATTTTGCAGTTTTCATAAAAATTTTCAACTTGCAGCTAATATTATACATAGATATTTGGGTGAAAGGATTCTGTCTGGCTCTAATAAAGACGTTTCTCACCTAACATGGGCTAAATCTGTTAATTAGCAATTGCCATCCACAGCAGTTTTTATATTTTCTGTGCCATACTCCTGAAAATATAAAGTCCTAAATAAAGAAATAGTAATACAACACCAGAAAATATTAATCGCGTTAAAAGATCTCAGTATGTCTTGTTTAATGAAATGTAACAAATTTTACTTCAAATTCCCACAGCACAGAGTCCCTTCCAGAACCGTAATATGGCACGAACCTTGTTCCAGCAAAATCCATGGAAGGCATGACAGCGGGGCATTCCTCTTTCTTCCATCCAGAACCCTTGCATTTTGCATGTCCTCCTATGATGAAACTCTGAATAGACTATCCTTTTTCTTGAACCCTCGACCTCACATCCTGTAAGTGGATAAGGTATTAGTACATCAATATTGTATTGAAATCCTATAATAAGCAACATATGCATTACATTGCTAGGATGAGAAGGAGACCATTTTAGTAACAGGAATTAGCACTCTATTGAGTAGGAGATGACATTTGACTCTATGGGTCATTCTTTATAAGTCAAAATTCATTTAGCAATAGTAAAGTAGAAGAATGTGGGTAAGAGATCAATAAATAATGTACTCTCTTCTGGCTATAGGAGACACAAATAGGATTGAATCAATCATAATGAAGTTTATGTTTATAATATATTCTAATTTATTTTTAAAAAGCAATACCTGCAATGCTGAGGGTAAATATCATAGCAAGGGATCTCAGGAAGTAATGTGCCTTCACTGGGGATGATTTTGCATATGACTGGAGATGGAAGAAATGATGTTATATATTTTTTTAAACTAGGGGCTTTGCAATGGTGTGATAATTATGTAAGTTTCATCCAGGAATAATATCCTCTTTTCCTCTCTATCAAATATTATTCAGGTTTCAGGAACGTGCTCAAATCCCAGTTCCTCCAAGTCATTTGATTTGTTTTGTCTCTTCTGACCTCTAGTGATCACTCTGTTTTTTAAACTCCTACATTTTATTACCACACCATTTGCTCTTTGTTTTTACATTGTACATTCTTGTCCTTAATAGCATAATATAAGATTGCATTGTTTCATCAACATAATCATAGCATTTTGAAATCAGTGAATGTGCCTTACATTTCCTTTTATCCTACAAGGTACCCTAAACAAAGAGAGTTACACAGAAGTTGCCAAATAAATACGTAATAGAAATAAATGTTTGGGCTGTAGTAAACAAGTAACGTATGGCTGGAAGGTAGGAAAACAAAGAGATATACGGCATGGATTCTCTGATATTCCTGGACAATGCTTTTGAGCTTTCTGGGCAAGGGATTTATGTCTTTATTTACCATTAAAATAAGAAATAGTATTAGATCAACTGTGCTAATAATGCCATTTCTTTGATGACACAGTTCAAATGCAGCTCACTGCAAGAATCCTCTTGTACTATATTAATCCAGGAACCCTGCAAATTCATATATAGCATTATGAAGAGCAATCATCCATGGGGTACCAAGTTTTGTGCTAGATGTGGGGCATTCAAAATGATGTACAAAAAAGGTGTAATTCATGCCTTATGATTCTTCGGGTTTCCTGAGGAACAGAGATATGAAACCATTGCTAAGAATGAAATATGTATGTTAAGCTAAAGGAATATCAGTGGTCCCATTTCATATTTTTTTTGATCAAGAATATCTCTACGAGAAAATAATATTTAAACTCTGGCTTGAGGAAAGAGAGCTAGGCAAATGTAATTTGCAAATAAAGGAAAAGATTGTATATGCTCTAGAGTAAATAAAAGGTGAGTGTGGACTTAAGCTTAGTGCACAGGAGAAGGGTAGGAGAGGGGTTGACATATATCCATTGCTTACCCATGTTGTTCGTTGAAAGCCTACCAGATTTCAGGCACTTTATTAGGTGCTGAATAAACCATAGTGAAACCTGATCATATATTGCCTGATAAGGTTTTTGTTTTGAGTTTATCATCTATCAGTAAAGACATTACCAACCAAATAATCATTGTAGAGCAATTGACTTATATTCTTTTTAACATTCTTGGATTCTTTTTTTAAAATTCCTTTAATTTTCAATAACTGATAATGGTAAAGATGACTATTATGGCTAGTTTTAAGTATAAGACAAACATCATGTCTACATTAGTAATGTGCATGCATGTAACAAAGGAGTTGTATTAAACTGGGAGGTGGGTAGATTCCCTGAGAGGAATTTTTAAAATGAGAATAAAATTTAAAATTACAGCTAACCATGAAAAGGGGATATAGAGGAAAGAACATGTGCAAGCATGTGGTGGTGGGGGGGAGCATAATATTTCTAAGAAATTAAAAGTTAGTGACTGTGGCTGGAGTATAGCAAACAAGATGGAGAATGCCTCAGGAGCCAAACCATGTAACATCTTCTAGGCCTGGCAGAAGATTCATATATTTATAACATATCTATAGCTCACATATATTTTGTTCTTTCATAACATAAGGAAGCCATTGCAGTATTTTCAGCATAAATGATGAAATGATCAAATTTGCATTTTGAAAAAAAATCATTAGAATTTCCTATGGCAAACAGGAAAAAAAAAAAAACCCTCTGAGGGAACTGGCACTTTACCACCAGAGTGGCACAAGGAGTCAAGAGGAAAAGGAATGTGTCCAAAGTAATATATTTTATGTGAAGCCTGCCTGCGCTGAGGAAGGATCTAAGAGAGACTAGGTTTAGAAAAGAGGTGGGGCTCCTAGAGGAAGATCTATCATTGGCTCCACCCACCCCAGGAGGGAAAAAGGACCAGGGCCTGCTGTTAAAATTCAGCACCAGAATGGGAACTCATTCATCTTTACAAATGAGGACAATTTTAAGGTTGGTGTGCATTGGTGTGCAAGGGTACTTCTTTACCATTGTTCATAGAAAAATAGAATATTTTCCATTATCAGTGAAATTCAAGCAACGTTTACAATTCAGGAAAATGGAGAACGTCATTCCCAAGTGACGAGTGCCCAGGGGAGAAGCAGAAATTCAGATAGGCTTGGGTGAGAGCCAAGTAATGGATATGCATGCTTGGCTTCTTGAAAAAAAGATGAGCGAGAGAAGAGCTGGTCTGAGAGAGCCTGGGATAATAAGTCAGTGTCCCGGAGTCCCAATAAGTTGGGAGGAAACATGGCAAGTGCCTGTGTTCTGCCACGAAAGGACTAACACAGTTAATAGAAAAGTGCTGCTTTGAAATAATTTGTAACATTAGGATGCAGCAGGTATGCATCAATGACTGGATGACATTCTGGAATCTCAGGTAAGCTAGTGCTATGTGCAAGAAATGCAAGATCATTCTTGTGCCATGGATATCTTTGCTGAGAAGGGCTTTGTCTAGAAAATAATC
This sequence comes from Puma concolor, assembly GCF_028749965.1. NCBI lineage: Eukaryota > Metazoa > Chordata > Mammalia > Carnivora > Felidae > Puma > Puma concolor. Next base: position 92,922,014 of record NC_141670.1, read on the forward strand.
ATAGTCTGGATGCTTCATCCTGATGTGGATACTCCCAGAATGTAGGAACCATTTTCTGAGAATGAGTTCACTTAACCGGAAAACCCTGAATGGAGTAAAGGCAAATTCGAGAAGGTTTCCATTCGTTTTCACAACTGAGAATAGTGTGAAATATCACAGCTATTCATTGTATCTGTGTCTGCCTACCTGGAATATATTACATTTTCATGTTAACAAACATTTCGTCCCCGGTGAAATCCTATCGTTAGTAACCTTTCACCTTCCTGGAAGCGGTGAGGGCTTTCTTCAAAACTGAATAATGATGACACTCTTGAAGGAAAATAATTAGGAGTGGACGTATTTTAAAAACTAATCATTTACAGAAAGGTAGTGCAGTAACCGATGGTTAAGTTGCAGCTAAGCAGTTAGTACACCGAATCAAAAGCACTGAGGATGGGTGCCCTTCCTGGAAACTGGAGAGAGAATGTGGGGAGTTGGTGGCCTTAAGGGAAGCAATGACTCAGGTGACATCCAGCTCCAGGCAGCCCCTTGAGGAGAGAGCTGATCTCACACCCCTTTTCCCTCTCCCCTGTGCTGCAGATGCCCTGTGGGGAGTCCAACAGGGAACCAGAGGGCAAGTGAAGCAGTAAATGTGATGCACAGAGGTGGTCCTTCTGGAGCAGGCTGAAAGACGTGAGGAGATGGGCAAACTCATGGGCTTGCTCTGCCTCACGTCTCTCTCAAGGGGCAAAGGAAGACATTTAGCACAAACTGCCTCCAGAGGAGGATTGTTAGAGCACATGTGCCAAGAATCTTAACTTCTATGTCTCTAAAAAAAGAGTTTTTGAAGTTCTGTGCAGAAACAATACAGGGAGAGGAAACAAAATCTCCTTTTGAATGTCAAAATGATGGTTTTGCCATTTGGAATGCTTGACAATATGAGATGATTTTCGCATTCCAGACTTGATAAAGTTTCTATGTATTAGGGATAATAAACAATATTTGGCAAGTTCGAGGAATCATGAGTACCCACCACTAATCCTGTTTGGAATTAAAAGCTCCTGGAAGGTAGCTATCGCCATGGGTATCTCCAGTGCCTTAACTGCATGGGGCTGAAGAATAGAGACAAGATGGATCTGAAGTCAAGGCCAAAGAGGGTGAGAGGACAACCCGAGGTCCCTAAGGCCTATGAAAGACAAGGGGGAGCAGTAAAAACATTTCATGTCTCTGAAAAAAGATAAACAAAATAGCTGGAAGAGGAAACTGCCAGCCTAAAGGGGGTCTTATGATTATGGTAGGGCCATGGTGGCCTTAGGTTTCAGAGTGGGCCATATGAGCAAGACACCAGATGAAGATGCAATGGCCTCAGTGACACACTGTCACCTCCATCCCCTAAACCACTGCCACCCTAGTGGAGAAATGTCAACAGCTAAGAAGCAGGAATGACTAAATTCAAAAATCACAACGGATGATTGTACATACCAGGAGATATTTGTACAAGAGAGTTTAAGAACCATCCAACTCTCTTCTTAACCCAGAAGTTAGAATCAATTTGACATATAAAAGGGAAAGAAAAGACATCTAGATTTTATAATGAAGAAGAAATAAAACAGAAATAAGATTAACTGGACATGATTAAATTAAGTTTTCTGATTTCGCGTTTGCCTGTATTCCCCGCCTTCTTCAAAATACAGTCTGGGCAAAATACAGTTGTAAAAAAAAGAGGAAGGTTTATTTTTTATAGCTTAGTTTGTGGCTGGTGAAACACTACATTAGCAGTTGGATTTGAAGGCGTCTGTAGCTGATTTTATGACAGGTGCGAATCCCTAAGGAGCAAACATTAAGACTGATATGTGTGTAAAGATTTTATTAGTGATTTCTCTCCGGACCAACATTTGTGGAAAAAAAGAAAAGGAAGTAAGATTGGCAGAGAAGAAGTCAAGCTCTTTCTCTCGTGGCTTCTGACCATCCAAGGAGTCATTCATCACTGTCTATGAATCCATAACCTTGGGGCTTTCTCTTTCTATAGAATGTGGGTGATGAAATGTACCACCCAAAGGTTTGCCCAAGAAGAGAAATTTCCCTCCCCACTCCCTTTCAAGGGCATTCCTGAGTGTGGCTGTAATGTATCACCATCTATTTTCCACTAACCCATTGGTAAACCAATCTCAGGCATTTCCTTCTACTGCCATTAGGTTACATGGATTACATGATATCCCCACACAGACACTGGTATCAGCTGAAGAAGAGACTCTGGCAAAACAGTGGTGGATGACATGAGGTTCTGGGACAACTATTGGTGTAGCTTACTTATGCCACCTGAACTTGCTCGTGCTTGATCCTGTAGCACAAAATTGATCTGGTGTGTACAAATTCCAGGTTACTACATGGATTGCTGCTGGCCCTGCCCCACTTTATAAAAGAATCTAGCTCATTGGAAGCCTTTATGACTACATGACCACTTTAAAACTCATCAGTAGTCACTTCTCAGGACCTAGACACACGAGTTTCTTTTTTTTTTCCTTCTTTTTTTGTAAGGTACACAATCTGGCACTATAGATGGCATAGCTTGTTACCCTATCAGGAATCTGTTTTAGATTTTCTCATTGGGCTTATAAGAAACTCTATGCAGGGTCTTTTCCCATCACTCATGCTTTTAATACCATAGGCTCTGCGCAGCCATACGGCATGAGAGACGATGCTGCTTGCAGTACGGTAGAGACACATTTCAGAGTTATTCTTCATGAGATCCCTAGTAACCAACAGCCTTTTTTATATAGCTCATAGCTCTACCAGGTGTGGATTTGCTGGCCAGAATCTACAGAGGTCTACCAAGCACTATGCTTTCTTCTTTGTGGTGGAAAGTACCAGACTCAATAACAATCTCTTTACTTTGAAGAACCAATGTTTGTATGCCTCAGAACTACTGTACCATGTTGCAGATCTCTGAATTTTTTAGCGTTTCTTATCTTCTCTCTATACTGCTACTATTCATACCAAAAGTTTCAATATACATGTCATTTCTTGTTCATCCACTCCAGTAGCATGGGGCCATCAGTATAGTGGTGCAATGAGATGTGTTTTGAAATGTTTGGAAGGTTCAGTTCTCTTCCAAATATATTATGACAGACAGCAGGAGGATTAACAGTTTGGGGAAAAGACCATAACTCTGTAATATTATCTGGTCAAAGTAAATTTGAACTGTTTCTGAAAATGATACTTTCACCTAATCGATGGTCACATAATATGTACCCACAGACATTTTGATCTGCTTTTGCAAAGATTCTCTATCTGGCACAAAAGCTCCACTGGGGCTATGGTTTCATGGATTTTTACAATAGTTCACTATAATAGGATCCACTTCATTTTTGCACAGAGCATCATCTGGTTTTTACATGGATAAAACTGATACATTAAATGGATATATGATATCATCACATCTGCATATTTTAGATCTCTAAAGGTGACACTGATTTTTGTCATTACACTCAGGATATGATATTGTTTTGATTTACCATCTTCTGCTTGGTGGCAGAAGTTTAGGGAGACGATTCCAGAGACTTCCACATGGTCTTCCCTAATTTTTTTGATCTCATAAAACAGGAAACCAACATTTACACTTTGTTCCGATAACCACCAAGTATGTGTTTCCTACTATATAGTCAGGGACTGTGCAAATAATCAGCATAGGTCTAAGACTCTAATTATTACCTGGCATCCATATACCATCCCTCTAATAGGAAGCCATGATGACACTTCAAGTCTTGAAGTATCAATGTTAACTAAGTTCTGTGGCCAAAAATCCCTAAAATGTTTGAGTCATTTCCTTTCCTAGTATACTGGTACTCAATTATATAATCACAGGTCCTCTGAAAAAGGCTTGGGGGTAGTAATTGCCATGGTCACTTCCCATGATGTTATATAGAGAATTTTCCTTCCTGGGAAACTGGTCTCTCCTTCAATCAATGCATTCTTGGTCTGAAAAATTTCTTAAGATCAGCAACTGAGCAAGGAACAATGACTTCTTATATGGTGACTATTTTCATCCTCCTAATCATTCACGTTTTATTTATTTTGAACTATAGATTAAGTAGTACTTGTATAGGCTGATAATCTATTTTTCCTCTTGAGGTATCATGTTCTATTCATCATTTTCATAACTCTCTAGCAGCCAGCCCTCCCTGGTCTCTGTCTGATCTTGTCACTATTTATGACAAGCCTGTGTTCATATCTTTTAACAGGTAAGTGCTCCCACTTAGCCAACATGGTTTGGGAGTGCCTCATTCTTACTATTATCAATGAGCCCAGTCTTGTAAAGACATATGCTTCTAGGCCTGGCTTAGAGGGAAATGACTTATGAGCTTCTTAGTGAATCTCACCAGCAGATTTCTCATTGATCTGGTCAATAATGTATCCTTTATGTCTTCCTATGGAGCATAGTCCTCTTCTTTTTTCCAGCTATAATAATAATCTCCAGCTTAGCATCACTACAGTTTGGAGTGTTTTTGTCTTTTTATTTCTGGGTGCCATGCAAATTCTGCCATTTATATCTCAGTGCAGACCATTGTTTCCTGTGCTTCTAGGAAGCATTCTGAAAGTATGTCCACATCATCCTCTGGTGTCATGACAGGCTGTTAAATCCTGTATCCCCAAAGAGTGATCCCAAATCGACCACACTATTTTATTTAACTATATATTCTGTCCCTTGGTCAGGCATCCCCCAAATCTAATCCCAGGCATACTTCTTCAAGTCTTTCTTTTACATGGTAGGTGGTTCCTGAAGCTCCTCTAAAATATAGCCTATTTCTTTCTTTATCAGACAGAATCTGGCCCTAGTAAGTGATGTTATGACCTAATGGCTAGGAGGGAAAATAGCCCTAAGGAGGTATATATTGTCTAGGGAGGAAGAAACATCTCCATTGTCTTCAGGAATGAAGAAATGCCAGTCCGTGGCGCCTGGGTGTCTCAGTCAGTTGAGCGTCCGACTTCAGCTCAGATCGTGATCTCACACTAGGTGGGTTCAAGCCCCGCGACGGGCTCTGTGTTGACAGCTCAGAGCCTAGAGCCTGCTTGGTATTCTGTTTCTCCCTCGCTCTCTTCCCCTCCCTGGCTTGCATTCTGTATCTCTCTCTCAAAAATAAATAAGCATTAAAAAAAAATTAGAAAAAAAAAAAAAAAGGAAATGCTAGTCCAAGATAGGAAAAAATGGGTTCCTTCCACACTCACAGAAGACTTGGGAGAATCATAGGATGGAAGCTTTTCACATCTCCTTCTGAAACATGGTCCTGACATTGGTATAACTGATTTTCCTAGTTTTAGAAATTAAACTTTTTTGGAGGTCAGTTATTCTTACAATTAAATCCTGTTACATAGAATGACGTTATAATAGGCAGTAAGATTTAAAATAAGTGGCATAATGCCAGGTTGGTGAAAGATAAGTCATCTATTTATAAAGACCAAAATTTTCTTTGTGAATGTATAATATAGTAAGATCAGAAAAATAAACACTGAAACTCATATAACAAGAATTAATAATATTATAACAGTGGTTGTATACACACACACAAACACACACACACAATGATAATGTTATATTCATTATTGACTTAACTAGTGATTTCTTCTAGTACATTGTCAAAAATCATAGTGTTTGCAGTCATATAGTATGACTTATAAACACTTGGAAAACAACTAGATAATTTTGCTAATATTCTAATTTCCAAATCTGATCCAGAGAGTTTTAGGGAAATTATAGGGAAAGGGAAGAAAAAGCCAAGGAAAAAGAAATGTACAAAAGCACACCTAAATAAGAACAATATTCATATCAACAGACATAAATTCCGTAGAATGATTTTCAGGTGAAAGTATCTTGAAATATATTTGTGAATAATACTGAGCTCACTATATACTAACTTAAAACATAATGGCTAAATATGTGAATTCGAAAGCAGTATCAACACGAAGAAATAAATATAATTTAGGAGGAATCAGTGAGATTTGGAGAGACAAATTCTGTGATTACAGCATAGACAGGTAATCATGTGAGGGGCGCCGGGGTGGCTCAGTGGGTTAAGAGTTTGACTCGATTTCAGCTCAGGTCATGATCTCACAGTTTGTGAGTTTGAGACCCCGTCAGGTTCTGTGCTGTCAGCGTGGAGCCTGACTGGGATTCTGTCTCTCCCTCTCTCTCTTTGCCTTCTCTCTTTCAAAATAAATAAATAAATATTTAATTTTTTTTAAAGGAAAAAATTACCACATGGTTTAAGAAACACATGCAAACACAGAAATCATGGATGTGAAATGTCTGAAGTGAAATGTGTGGTAAAGGTAATCATCTACAGACATAACCCAAAAGTATGGAGGCCATTATTTGGGTGAAAATGAAAAGGAAGTGAGAAATGGAATTATAAGAGACACTTCTGGATTCAGGTCTCACTCAGCTTTTCTGACTCCGTAACTAAGCATTTTTGTGGTAGTGACACATTGTTTTCTCTAATAGGCATGATCACCTCTTAGAAGAAGTGGCTCTGAAATTTCTCCATTTTTGGTGTTGTTTTTGTTATTTTTAAAAAGGCTTAATTCTAAGACCATTGGTGATGTGGAAGCATGAAAACTTGGAGAGAAAAAGAAAATATTTCTACACAAGTAAAAATGTTTCATGAATTAGGAAGTCAGGCAGCCAAGAATTATCCTAAACATCTGCTGATCTTAAAAATTTGACTGGCTAGCAAGACAAAACAGTAACTGAACTATCCCCATTGTTAAGAAATTAGACTCTTCATATCAACAAAATTCACAGGTAACTGCAATTTATTCTTTTCAGAAACAAAACCTTTTTAAATATATTTATACACTTCACTGACTTTTTTATTAAATGACTTTATTGCTCTTTTTTTTTTTGCAAACTCAGTATTATATTGAATATTAACACACTATGTTGATAAGTACTGTTGAGGCCCACAGGTGGCTATCAGATTATGGAGTTATTAACATAGAAGTGTGGCAATGACTCATTTTTGAAACATTCCTTAAAAAGTTATTTTTGAAAGACGATGATTTTACATTGAAGAATTTTAAGTTTTTTTCTTATAATTTACTTTTTTAAAATGTGAATTTAGTAAAATATATATTTAAATGATCTCAGGTATTTAATTTAGCGTCAGTAGGCACCAAATAAGATTCATTTGACATTCAAGAAATCCACTAGCTTTGTTCCACATATAATTGTAAGTCTGGATATATATATTTTTTAATTTTTTATTTTATATATGTGTACATTATATATGTGTGTGTGTGTGTGTGTGTGTGTGTGTGTGTAATATATGCATATATATGATATAACATTTTCTTTCATGGAACTAACATTTAGTGAAAGAAGACAATGAACAAGCAAATGAGGACATGCATGGGTGATAAAATTATAAAAACTTAATGAAGGAAGGCATTTGGGAAATAGGCTATGAGTCAATGGTGACATTTACAATGAGAGAACCTTTAGCAGAGACTTTCAAGAAGAGTGAGAAAAATCATACACATATATATTTGCTGACAAATTCTAGGTAGAGGGAAAAGTAAGAGAAAATGCCTAAATGTGGTTATGTCCTGGGACTTATATCAGAAAAGTGTGGAGCCCAGTATGATGGAAGTGAGGTTTGAAATTAATATATAGATAAGTAAAAAAAAACACCCCAAATATATATAATATGTATGCACATTATTAGTATTATTATTAAACACACATTATTCAACATATGTGCAATAGCATACATGTTATGCTTATTTTGGTAAATAGTCAAATTACAAACATGACTAATTAGTGGACTTGAAAGAAGTTGTTAATTGTAATACATAAAATCCAGAGAAATAGATTTTTTTTCCTGTTTTGGAAAAGAATAAAAACATGACGAACCATTTCTATGATTCTGAGAGTTCAGAAAAACGGCAAAAAAGTTGCTGAGCCACAATGGACAGTATTAAAATGTCCTTCACTTTCATTGCCTTGGTGTGTCTCACATGGGCCGTTCTTCTCAGAGGAGGGATCAGAAATATTTTCTTTTCCTTTGAGATAGAGCAACTGACGATATATGGATTTCAGAAGCTATTTCACAGAGTCATTCAATTCCATTTATTTCAAATACCACTGCCGCGGGAGTAATAAATATGCAACTGCCTGTAGACACAATGAAGTATTTAATCTTGAGCAAAGGTTGTTGAGTTGTTAAACATGAAAGCCGCACAACGTGTTTCTCCACTCCGAGGAAAATAAAATTTTATTCTGGATATTTGTGTCCAAAAACGACCAAGGAGATTAAGGCCAAATGTGGACATGGGAAGATTAAAAGGATTTATTGCATCCTGTGATTTTTTTTCTTTAGGCTGACCCTGTAAAAGGTAATTTAGTATTTTTCCTGAAAGAAAATTGGTTGGGAGAAATAGATAGGCAGCATTGTGACTTTACAAATGCTAATCTTCACATGAATCTTAAGATTAGAGGTTAAAAGTAAGATAAAATATGAATAATACTAATATTAAGCGAACAGACATTCTTTTCTCTCTTATGTCTTGCCCAAATGAAGATAGACAAATTCAATAAAAGTCTAAAGGAAAAAACTACTTATGTTGAGTTTATGTCATATACCAAAATCAGCATATTTTTTAGAAGCCCAAATTCAAGGTTCAGCTTCAAGCGAATATTGTATCTTTAAGACTTTTTATGGGAAATATAAACACTTTTTAATTTAATTTTTTTCTTTTTCTTGATTGACCTAAAAATATCACTGTAATTGTGAACAATTGAGGTAAAATTTCTTCTTTTCTTTTCTTTTACTTTGTGCTCTTTAAATCCCTAATTCATGTGAATGACAAAGGCTACCAGCAAAAGCCAATAGGAGGAAACATATTAAAAAATGTCTGCATGTTCAAAGACTAATGCAAATCACAAGAGAAACTTGTTCTAAGAAATATATGACTATAAACTGATTTAATCATTATCAGCAATAAGTCATATCCCTAGGTAATATGCTTTTAAATATACAATATGGAAATACCAGAAAATAGCAGACATGATAAAACCAAAGACATGTAGGACTAATGAAAAAAACGGTGTTTCCCATGCTTTATAGGTAAATTCCATACTATAATGAACATAAGTGATACCTTCTTTAAAAGTACATTTGAACATGCTAACATTCAGATAGTGTTATGACAGCTGAGGGTATTACTAAGCTTGTTTTATAAAAATTGGAAATTATTACAGTTAAATAAAACAATAATGATGATAAAATAGTCTTCTGATTCACAGTTCAATGGCTGGAGAAGGGACTGTTAGAGCTAAAGTCTGTAAATATTTTAGGTTTTGCAGGCTCTGTGGTCTTCTGTCTCAGCTACTCAACTGTAATAACGCGAGTAGAAATTCTTCTTAGACGCTACATAGCTGAGTAAGTGTAGCTGTGTTCAAATTAAACTTCACTTAGCAAATGGTGAAATTTTTGAGATTTTTGTTCATTAGTGTACAGAAATACAAGTGCTTTTGGTATATTAATCTTGTATCTTGATATCTTAACGAATTCACTGATTAGTCCTAGTAATTACATCATAGACTCCTGATGATTTTATGTGGAAACAACATGCCATCTTCAAATAAATCTACTTCTTCTCTTATCTTTGTGTCATTATTTCTTCCTTTATTTCTATTCTTTGCTTTCTGCAATGGCTAAGACCTCCATAGAAGTGGTGAGAATGGGCATTTTTTTTTCTTATTCCCAACTTGACAGAAAGCGTTCAAATCTTCAATAATAAGTTGGATGTCAGTCCCAGGTTTTTCATAAATGTCCTTTATAAGGTTGAGGACATTTCCTTCTACTACTAAATTGTTGCAAGTTTTAATTTTGAAGGAGTGTCAAATTTTATAAAATATTTTTTCTCATATATTGAAACTTAATTGGTACTTTGTCTTCTTTTTTCTGTTAATATGGCAAACTATATCAATTGATTTCATGAAGTTAAAGCGATCCTGTATTCCTGTGACAAAACCTATTAGCTATTATGCATTGTCCTTTTTAAATATTACTGAATTCAATTTTCTAAAATATTATAAATTAATTTTACATATAAGTTCATACAGGCATCTAAGTTTCTAGTATCAGTAGATTTTAATATATTTCTGTGTGTTTAGAAGTATTTCCTCCTTCTCTATATTGTGAAAAAGTTTATGTAAGATTGGTAATATTCTTCCATAAATGTTTGAAAGAATTTACCAGGGATACCACCTGGTCCTGAAGTTTTCTTGTTTGGAAGGTTTATGGAAATAGATTCAACTTATTTACTACACGCAGGATTATTCAGATTTTTGTCCTTTGTTCCACGTTGGCTTGGGCAAGTAGCATTTTCCAAGAAAGTTGCTCATCTCATGTAAGTTGTTGAAGTTGTTGGCAGAAAATTATTCATTATCGTGTCTTTTCCTGTATATGCTTGTACCACTGGTGATGATAACCATGCTTTCATTTCTGATATTGGTAAAAAAAAAAAAAAAACAATGCAAATGAAAACCACAATAAGCTACTCCACATCCACCCAAATGACTAAAATTAAAATAAACTGAGAACATGAAGTGTTGGCAAATACATAGAACAGCGAGAACTTCCATATATTCCTAGTGGGATTCTAAAATACTAAACCATTTTGGAGCAAAATTGATAACTTTGTAACAAAATTACACATATATCTACCCTCTGACTCAGCAGTTTTAATCCTGGGGAGTTGATCAAGAGAAATGAAAGCAAAAGTCATAAAAACTTGTATGAGAATGCTCATAGTTCTTTCATTATGCCAAATAACTGGAAACAGGCTCAATGTCCATTAATAGGAAATTTGAGAAACTATATTATATTCATACAATTATATATCATATTCATACAATTATGTATTTTTATTTGAGAGTAAAAAGAGAGTGACCTACCCATACACTCAACAATATGGAAGAATTTCAAAAATATTACACTAAACAGAAGAAGCCAATGAAAAAATGTACATACTGCATGGTCATTCTACTTTTATGGACTTCTAGAACAGGATAATTGAACATATAGTGGAAAGTAACCATAATAGCATTTACCTTGGGGTGTGGCAAAGATTCAGTAGAAAAGGATAAGAAGCAACTTTTGGGTGATGATTATATTCTATATATTGTTCACATGCTGTGTTAAGTAGATACATGGAAAAACTCAGCGAATGTGCGTTAAAATGGGTGTAATTCGTTTTACATCAATTTTATATCATAAGAAAAACAAATTTCAAAACCTATTTAACAATATACATTCTGACACATTAAAGAGAAAGTATTTGCAATTTATTTTGAAATGCACCGGGAAAAACATGTTTGGTCAACGAGTGGGTAGAGGGAAGGATACATGGATCAGTGAGTGACAAATCAAATATAATACAACAATAATGATAGAATTTAGGTGGTGGGTATACAGAGTACCTCTGAAAAATTATTTCAAATGTGAAAATATCTAAAATCAAATGGTAAAATGTAATAAAATATTATATGATTGACCATATCTAGTGATTTCAGCTAGTTCTCACAGCCTGGGATTTTTTGTTCTCCTTCAAGAATTGTTAGATTCAGTGGGTTGGAGGTAGAAGGTGTTGAATTACTAACATCAGAGTAATAGAACCTGCTGTGCAGTTTGCTCAAGCAAGGCATCTTGTAACTGGAGCTTATTTTTGTTTTTATGGCAGGATACACAGCATGAAGTCTCATTTCCACAAATGTAAAGTCAGTAGATATTTATTGTCCTGTGTAACAGAATCACTCCTGATTTGATGAAAATTGTATTACTCCTCTCGCCTATTGATATGTATTGGTATACGAAAGACAGGATGTATTTGAATATGCATTAGGGAGCTGCTACAGAAACAAATTGAATAAAATCATGATCTCTTTCTCTTTGACAATTCATTTTATCAGAACCTCTTTGAAAGTTTAGAGACTATTGTAAGTTTCATCTTCTGGCATGAAAATGTATCAAAGGTCCTCGAGGAAAATTTCCCCTAAAGGAAGCTGCCATCTGGGCTGATGATCTGCACTAACACCAAGGGCTTAAGGTTTTGTGGCTATCCGATCTCAGGCACAATAGAGGGACAAACCTGGAATCTCCAGGCTTAATTACCTGGCAAAATGCCCTGCTTTGAGGATAAGGTTAAGTATGTGAAGGTGAACTAAAATTGCTCTAACTTTGGAACATGGTGCAAAGTTGCAAATTATGAAATGAAACAGAGCTATGAAGGTTGTGTCAGGATTCTTGGGAAAGGGTTTTCCACAGCGATGCAGTGAAGCAGCAGCCAAATGATATGTTCTGGCGGACCGACCACTATTGATATTTATTTACCCGCCTCCTATCTGTTGTCAGGAAGATGGGCCAATACCTTTGACTTGACATTCATGCTCTTGGATCTCCAATCATTTAAGATGGGGTGGGAGGGACCTGCTATGCTCCTTGCTAATAAAAACACCTAGGACTCTAGCAATTATTTGAAAAATAGAAGTGATAGGATTATATTTGCAACTTCAAGTGATAAAGCAGTTTGTCTCAGTCGTAAAACAAATATTTAGTAGTTTTCTTCCTCTGGTCATATGTTCTGCAGTTATCTATCTATTTAGTATCAAATCAAATCATTACTTTTAAGAATTAGGGAGTGAGAGGGGCGCCTGGGTGGCGCAGTCGGTTAAGCGTCCGACTTCAGCCAGGTCACAATCTCGCGGTCCGTGAGTTCGAGCCCCGCGTCAGGCTCTGGGCTGATGGCTCAGCGCCTGGAGCCTGTTTCTGATTCTGTGTCTCCCTCTCTCTCTGCCCCTCCCCCGTTCATGCTCTGTCTCTCTCTGTCCCAAAAATAAATAAACGTTAAAAAAAAAAAAAAAAGAATTAGGGAGTGAGAAATTTAAAAGAAAAAAACATTAATTTTGTGTATGCTTACATAATAAGCAATTATAATTTTGTAGCATACGATTTACTTCTTTGAATAGTTTCTTATACATTGCTATTTCAATAAGGTGCAGGATTAATGCACAAAGACAATCGTAACAGTAAAATGAGAGAATACTGAAGCACCTTTATTGGAATGAAGATTATCCCAGGAAAAGAAATGGAGTTTTATTTTGGAGCACCTGTTAACCACCTACTGGAAAAGTAGTCTGGATTAAATTAGGTACCCTGTTGGAAACTCAGTTTTCTCATCTGTCATGTGAGAATAATAATGATTGCAATAAACTGTTAAAGTTAGAAGTAAATTTAATTTGAAATGCTCTTTAAATTTAAAAAATAGCACATATATGAGATAATTATGTAAAATGTGAAATAAAAAGAGGGTTGTTAAAAATTACTACATGACCATGAGCTCGGAATCAAATGTGTTTTTCCACTTGTTTACACTGTAGAATGAATGGGATTCAGCGATGGGGGTATATTTTCTGTATCTAGAATCATACTATAGGAAGTTTTGGTAATAAAGATGTATTCTTCACAATGTATTTGGTTAATATTTCATTTTTAAAAAGTCAAGAATTAGTTTGATTTCAATGTATTTTGTTTTCCTGAAATCCCTCAGGAGGTTCCAACATTACTACAGCCTCCTTGAATGTCACAGCAAAAAAAAAAAAAAAAAAAAAAAGGGGGGGGGAATCATTGTAGTCTACAGTAATATTTGAATGAAATCACAAAGGGGAGAAATTTTATAAAAATTTAAAGAAAAACCACTCCCCAAAATTAAATGCCTAAAAATAAATCTGCCTTGTTTTTCAAAATAACATTATATGACATGACAAACCAAATATATGTTCTTGTTTCTTTTAACTTCACAAGTTAAGATTGTATCCCATGTGGTATAAAAGACCTAGTTATGAAAAAAATTTTCAGACGTTTTCGTAGAAAAATTGGAATTAGAAGATGGGGAGATAGGAGGTTTTATGAAGTCATCTCAGGAACATTTCAGTGCCTTTGCAATTGTTCCTTTATTATCACAGGACTTCCAGGTATTTTCCAACCCAGAAGTTAAATGTTCTACCTGGAAAAGTGTATAAAACTCTTTAACTTCCATATATAAAACATTCATTTCAAAGAGTTTATAGGGCTATGGACCAAATGCTGCAATAGAACTGTCATTGATGGCTGTAGTTTCATTCCTCCTTGCTTGCTGTGGCTCACCAAGTCGTCCCTACTTGTCAACTGAGAGAGTTACCTGGTGCCGGTTTTGGAGTTTCATCCCACCTCTCTTATAGTCCCAAATGAGCTTTCATTTATTTCAAGAAATGATAGCCTCTTACTAAAATAAATACGAATAACGTAATAATTTCCAAATTCATCTAATAATTATAGATCAATACTATATTATCCATTTAGACCATTCCCTGATTTTACAGGTTACTTATTTTATCAAATATATATTTGCCTTTGAATTTCCTTTCTAACACAGAGAAGTTGAATGAGATAAAATGAGTTAAATGTCACAGTTTGAGTATAGAAATGGAAACGATAAAAGAGACTTTTACTTTTCTTTTAATATATTTCCCTTCTCTAAGAGGAATTCCTCCTGAGGTTTCAGAAGCTCCATATTGTCTGGTATTTGTAAACAAATGGGAATTAAATGCCAGCTCCATGCCACATTATATTAGCTGAAACTAAAGTCAGTTTAATTTTTTTCCAATTGAGTTCAATCTTTGCGACCCTTTGTCCTTCAGTTTTAACAAGGAGAATGTAGTTTGTTTAGATCAGAAAAAAAAAAAAAAAAAAAAAACCACTTCAGAGAAACTTAAGAACACCAGAAAAGTAGCAGACCCCCCTATTCATTGAGCTGATACACTAACTCAGAATGATCTAAACTGATAGCTTTCTAATAGCTTGCTTGCAGTATTACAACTAGAGAAAAGGAAAAAAAAAAAAGAAAGAAAGAAAGAAAAGGCTATGTATCATATATCCTCACAGCTAAGAGAGCCAATTTATGTGAAATAGAGCTGTAATGTAGCTTTCTTGGAGATTGTGGAAACAATGGTCACAACCAAGACTTCAAATTTCAAATCCAAAAATGGTAACTTGTGCTTATCACAATTAAAAAGGAAAGATATAAAACATATTATGTGAAACTGAAAAGCCACACATTGATTGCAACCATATGGTACCAGTTTTATGACCTAATAACACTATGTTTACTTGAAAGGATACTGATTTTTAAAATAAAAGATCTTTAGTGGATTAATATCCCATCTCATTTCAAAAGTTGTAAAAGATAACATGTGACGTATGTTAAATTGTTAATGTCATTATATAATAATTGTGAGTTTATAACGTGAGCATGAGAGGTTGAGTGGTGATTAAAAGGAGCTCTAGTAATAAAACTTATTAGAGATTCAAAAGTGATGTAATTGTTGTATACAAATCAATTTTAAAAACTATATCAAAACTAAAAAAAAAATTCCTAAATTATATTATATGGTTACAAATTTTAGCAACAACCCAACGCGTATAATAATTATGTTGGCCAAATCTTAATATGAACAGTGATAAGGATTCTGACTTTCTCTTTCTCCAATAACTTAACTGCTGGAAGTTTTGAGTAAGACTATCAAAAGCAGGAACATTTTCTAATAACTGGAATTCTCTGCAACATACAGTCTTATCACGCATAATCCCATACAGTGTCTAATATAAACATCTGGAATCTACTCTCATCACGTCCAAAATATTTACAATCTTGTTTCTTTTCATTAAAATGTCATTGGGGCGCCTGGGTGGCGCAGTCGGTTAAGCGTCCGACTTCAGCCAGGTCACGATCTCGCGCTCCGTGAGTTCGAGCCCCGCGTCAGGCTCTGGGCTGATGGCTCAGAGCCTGGAGCCTGTTTCTGATTCTGTGTCTCCCTCTCTCTCTGCCCCTCCCCGGTTCATGCTCTGTCTCTCTCTGTCCCAAAAATAAATAAACGTTGAAAAAAAAAAATTAAAAAAATAAAAAAATAAATAAATAAATAAAATGTCACTTACAGTTTTAAAAACCTCCTTTGCAAGAGTAGTAGTATAAGTATTTTATCTTTGAGGATGTAAAGGATCAGAAAGTTTAAACAATTTTTAAAAGTCCCATGGTTACTAAGTATCAGAATTGTAACTAAATTCAAGTTCAAATTCCTGGTGCCTGTTACACAGATGCCCTTACTCTGAACATCTATACCAGTTTGTTTCTACTTTTTTTGCCTTTGCTTAAAGAATGAAGAATTTTGGAAATAGTCTTGAATTTTGATATGTCTTGGGTCCAACTTTTTATTTTACATGAATTAACTGAAGGTTAAATGGCTGAGTGACTGACAGCTGTTAACATCTCTTTCTTCTTTCATTGTATGTTCATTTTCTTACTTATTGAACAAAATCCCTTAATCGTAAACATTTTATAAGTAATAATAATAACTATTGAGCAAATAGAAAATTTGGCAAATTAAAAAAAAACATGTTATAGAAATATTTCCAGGAGGTGATGCAATCTATAAAATAAGTGATTAGATTTACTCATCAAAATATAGAAAGTTACATATCAGAAAATTTTTTATTGAATTTAATGGCATATGTATATATGGTATAAGATATATTATGGTCCATGGTTATGTGTGGTATATAGAAAATACATATGTAAAAGATGAAGATACAGCGAAGTTCAAAATAAGTAAATGGAAAATATACTTAGAATTACTAAAAAATTACTAAAAAAAAAAAAATCAACCAGTTCTAGTATTCAAGCAGTTAGCTCTTCAATCCTTTTCTGCTATTTACCCTAGCAAAACTACAGAAATCAGAAAGCACTTTATATATGAATAACTAGTAACCACACATACACAGACACACACACAACTCTGAGACATCCCTGGGGATACGGAAGACTGTTCTGATCTGGCCCGTGTGTGGCAGAGTGGGCTGTGGGAACTCGATGCAGCCTGGGTCAGCAGAATACAGAGGCAGTCGTCACAGGATGGTCAAAGAAATTTTGCTTTAATTTCTCCCTGTCATTGCACAGGGACAATTATTACTTGTTTCTTTACCCCAGAAATCTGCAACTGTAGCCCACCTATTGGTGTTTGGGAAGAAACTTGTAGACTATATGGGAGTCTTGCTGGGAAAGGAAATTGAATAAAATAAGATCAGGTTGGAACAACACATTCTGAGCATCGTTGTTTTGCCCCCACCGTTGGTTTTCAACAACAGTATCTTTCCAACACTCTTTCTTATCTAGGAATTTAAATGTGAGAGATCATGACCTGAGCTGAAGTTGGACACTTCACCGACTGAGCCACCCAGGGGCTCATGATCCTTCAATTCTTAAAGTGTCTATATTTTTTCTCATCAATTCCCAAGGGTCTGGAAATTATGGTTATATTGGAATAAGAATGTTAATTTCAGGCAACCATAGGGCCAAATGTGGCACACAGCGGTGTTTGGAGAGTCCTGCAGCACTTCAGACATTAGTTTAAACCTTGTTAGCCTCCACCACTCTTTAGTGTCTTGCACCTGTCTGTTCTTCTCCCCCTGCAGCCACTTCCCTCTCCAACTGATGTATTAGTAATTGTCACTTGCATATATTTGACTTAATGACTTCTGCAAGATGGGATTGAATGGTGCCTCCACTGAAATTCATGTTCACCTGGAACCTGTGAATGTGACCTTACTTGGAAAGAAGATCTTTGCAAGTAGAATCAAGTTAAAATGAGCTCATACTAGATTAGGATGGGCCTAAACCAATGACTGATGTCCTCATAAGAAGAGGGAAATTTGGACACAGACATACATAGTGGGATAACAGCCATGTAAAGGAGGCAGAGATTGGGGTTATGTTACCACAAGCTAAGGAGGGCCAAGAACTTATCGCAGTCACCAAAAGCTAGAAAAGTGGCGTGGAACAGATTTCTTTAGAACCTGCAGATGGAACCGACCTTGCTGACATTTTGACTTAGAACTCTAGCCTCCAGAACTGTGAAAGGATGAGCCTTTTGTTTTAAACCAGCATGTTTTGGTAATTTGATGTTGAAGCCCTAGGACTCTAATACAAAGGTATTTAATTTGATTGTCACTTGACAATCTTTAAATTTTTTTAATGATTATTTTTGAAGGAGAGATAGACAGAGTGTGAGTGGGGGAGGGGCAGAGAGAGAGACACACACACACAGAATCTGAAGCAGGAAATATAACTAATACAAAACAGAAGAATTGTTTATTAGTGATTCATGAAAAGTAGGCATAAATCCAAAAAAAAACCTTTTATTTACCTATTTACATTCTTCTTCTTTCTCAGCATATACAAGCAATATTTAAACTACTATATTTAACTTAATTGGGAAGGTTAATATTCGTTTTTTAAAATCACTGGGATACACTTATTTTATAAAAATCTTATTATAGTTGGTTTATTTAAAACTACTTAAATGAATGATATAATATATAACGTTGACTTACATGATTTGATACAAATCATTTAACAGAAATATTAGATGTATAATTTTTAAACGACCAGAAATATGTAAAAATTGAATAATATACATCCCAGTTAATTTCTACACCCATTCCTTCATTCATTTATTCATTTTCCTCTCACCAATTTCTTATTTAGTGCCTATAATGAGATTCACAGTTGTGAAATGAAAAGAGCATCTATATAAAGTCAGATAGATGCTTTCTATTTGAACTTCCTTCGATCATCTGTAAGCGTGGGGAAAGCTCACTCTTTGGCTTAAAAATGAGATGACTTATATCAAAGAATTTAGCAGAGTTCAAGGCATGTGGTAGGCATCTATGAAAATTTAGTAACTATTAGTCATTATTATATGTCTGTGCAAAGCCCCATGATCTCTTCTGGCCTAATGGATTTGCTTTTATATGCATACTATGTGTAGAAAATGGCTTAACGTTGGTACCCCAGAGTCCTATGGGAATATGAAGTCATAGGCAGTGGCCTTGGTTGAACTAGTCAGAGAAACTCAAATTGAAGGAACTACTATTAATGCAGAAAAAGTATACATCTGTCATGGAAGCTGTTAAAACCCTTTGAAATTCTTTTTAAAATGTTATTTTTTAAATGTTTATGCATTTTTGATAGACAGAGAGAGACAGAGCACAAGCAGGGGTGGGGCAGAGAGGGGGACACAGAATCTGCAGCAGGCTCCAGGCCCTGAGCTGTCAGCACAGGCTCCAACCCACAAACCGCAAGATGGTGACCTGAGCCGAAGTCAGATGCTCAACCGACTGAGCCACCCAGGCACCCCTATCACTTGACAATCTTTAAAATAAGCAATTAGATGAAGTGTTCAATGTATTTAAAAGCATCGAGTTTGATGTGGATTAATGTGGATTGATCCACAAACCTTTTCTGAATTTCACTCTGTTACAATGTCACATTCCCCAAATTATAAGAATAAGAGTATATTTAGAATAAGATATATGGCTATTGTACAGAGAGGAGTAAGCATAAGAAATATTTTGCTGCCTAGATTTATGTATTTTTAAGTTAAAAACACCTATGAGTATTATCATTATCAGAGGTAGACTTTAGCATTTGATGGTTTCTAAGATAACTGATTACTCTGTACCTTATTATATTATGACCAGATTGAATATGGATCTCTTCTAGTGCAAGCCGGTCTCTGTTCTGGTAACATTCGGGCTGTGCTCAGCCATCCCACGGCCTACTCCCCATTAGCACCTTTAATGATTCCAAATTTGTGGTAGAGACTCTCAGTTTTTCCCTAATATACATACTTAGATTCTTTCTTGGACAGTGAACGCTCAGTAACTAACCATAACAAGGAGCCCTGAAGCAAAAGGTGGTCACATGACCACATTCTAGTGAGTGAGAAATAAGCAGAATTGTTGTCCATGAAATTTAGGAAGTGTTCTTGAAGTGAGCCACTGCCCTTTCTTCTCATTATCCTTCTCCTTTTTTTAAAAAATCCTTCCTTCATGTTACTTTTTAAGAGATATTAGAGCAAGTGTTCAAGGAGTCTTGAATCATGAAGTAAAGTCATCTACTTTGAGATGCAACTGTGAGATTTTGGGGGACAGGAGTTTGAGCATGGTTTAGGCTGGTTCTCTGTTCAGGGTCACACAGGGTTGTAAATAAAGATGCCAGCCAGGACTGTGGTCTGTTCTGATGCCAGAGATCTTCAAAGCCCGTGTTGTGTTGGCAAAATTCAGTTCCTAGTAGTTTCAGGACTGATGTACTCAGCCACTGGTGTCCACCCACCTTCATTACAAAATGGCCGTTTGCTCCTTTGAGCCTAAAAAGACAATGTCTCTGCTGCTTTAAGTCTCTAATTTAGGGAAAGCCTGACCTCTCTTTTAAAAGGTTCAACTGAATAAGTCAGGCCCACCAAAGATACGTTTCCTTTTACCCCTAACTCAAGGTCTACTGATTAGGAACCTAAATGGCACCTGTAAAATCCCTTTATATTTTCCATATTCTGTGGGTTAGAATAATGTCACGATTTTTGTCTACTCAAGAGGATTATATACGGTGTGTAGAGTAGGGGGTAAAATTCTTGGGGGTCATGTTAGAATTCTGCCTACCATACTGGCAATTTTGTGAAATCACAAAAGAAATTATGAAAATAACCCCAAACTGCTAAAACTGGCCTGTATTCTACACAAGAAAGAAATTGATGTCTTACTCATTCTGCTGCTATTTGTGTTTTGAACTTTTGCGGTCAAATCTAATTCTAATGAAGACAGCAACTATTCTCCCACACTTTGATAGAGAGAAAAGATAACAACACCATCTTTTGTCCCTTCCCACCATATTCATCTCGAATTCTCCCTTCTGTGACTTTGCTAGCTGTTTGTGGAACGACCCATCTGAGTTAGATAATTCATATGTAGATTTTTTTTTTTCTGTTGGCTACGGAACTAATCATTATTTTGAAATTAGTTTCATGAAAATATTTTATAATTTGTCCTGTCTTGGCTATAAGTCATGAAAAATTGACATTTTGCCCAAAATACTTGGGAAAAAAATATTTACATTACATTTTCCCTGTCCTCCTCCAGTTTTTTTTTTTTTTTTTTCTTACTTTAGTTCCCATCAGTAAAGAACAAGATTGTTGGCCACAATATATGTAAAGCATGAGTCTAGAATATTATTTGGGGAAAGGGGAGTTCTAGTTTATCTCTTCTTTCAATACTTCTTTCAATACTTAGACTAATACATTATTTAAATCACAAAAAGTAAAATAAAGAAGGATTATAGGAGGTAGAATAAACCTGAAATTTCTTAATCTCCCAGAATTTTTTTTTTTTTTGAGTATCTGTCTTCTGCTTATGGTGGAGTAGGATAGGCAGTCTTCCTATTTCTTCTATCCCCATGGCCACTGCTAGGACCAACTGCTGATACTTTTTTTAACTCCCTCAGTTTATCTAGAAGCTGAAGCGTGAACTGAATTTTCAGATATTTCAGGACCTGTCATTATGCACACTATCTCTGAGAAATCCTCATTCATGGGCTTGAGTTTCTCTGAAATCCACAGTTTATAAGAAGACATTTGCTTTAAATTTAAAAGTGTAAATAAAAATACTTGACTAAGACATACACACAAATTGACAGGTATACATACATCATTCTGTTGCATCTATAGCCTTCACAAGTCCCACGTTTTGATAACAAGATTCCCAGGAAATGGCCTAATGTATTCCATCACGTCATGAAAAGAATAAGTAAGTATGATTTGGGAAAATTGGAATAAGTGCTCCTACCCACAGACTCTTTGAGAAACATGAAACAATGCTTTTGGAAAATGAAGTTCTATATAATAAAAAATGCTCACTGGGTTTTACAAATCAAGAGAAACTTGAACTCCTCAATGAATTATGTCACATGAGTTCTGATAGAACTCATTAGATACTATCTAATTATAGTAGCTTCAGTATTAATAAACTGCCCATAAATTTGTTGGTATTCAAAGTTTTTTTTTTAATCTTCAGTTAGCTTATTTGAATATCAATTCAAGTTTATTTCAAAATTTCCTTTAAGATATTGACTATGTAGGGGTGTTTCGGTGGCTCAGTTGGTTGAGCATCTGACTCTTGATTTCTGTTCAGGTTGTGATCCCAGTGTCATGCGATTGAGCCCTGCATTGGTCTCTGCACCAAGCATGGAGCCTTTGGAGATTCTATCTCCCTCTACTCCTCTTCCCAATCCATGCTCTCTCACTCTGTCTCTAAAATAAAATTAAAAAAAAAAGTTATTGACTAGCAAAATTTAAACAGAATTTAAAAGGCAGGGCAAAGTCCAGGAAAGTGAAATGATATAAAACCTAGAGTACATGGATTTAATTCTACTTTCAAACTTAAATACACTTAGGAATTCTATAATTTTCTAATAAGTTCCTGGGATCCATAAAATTAAAAGTATGTCTACATTTACTTTGTATTCAATTATTACATATATATTATCTATGAAACTGTAAAGTATGCCCACCCTTACACATACATTCACCAACTACATCAGCTGGAGTTCCATCAAGAAAGTAGGGTCACAATGGGTCTTAGAAAATAAGGAAATTATTATACAAATTACGTCTTACACAATTGTTGGAAAACTGAAGAATTAAAGGACAGGAAGAGATCTGAAAAACAGTCACTAAATGGCCCTGATATGAATGAAAATGTCAGAGTTTGCAGAAAGCTACTAGAGTGGAACCACAAGTTATCTAATCTAGACAAGTGGAATCTACTCCCAAACCACAAGTTTTTGGCTCTCTACTGCTCCTGTCTGTGTGTTGCCTCCTAAGCATTTAGTAGATGAACAGGGCCAGAAACTGATGAGGAGAGCTGGTCACGGAGCAGAATGAGAAAACACGGCAACTCTGTACTTGTCCCTTGCTGCCTAAGATGATGACAACTTTCAAAGTGCAATGGCTTTTGTCTCACTTTCTTCCCAGTCTCACACAAATATTGCTTGGGTTTCTTATGTGGAACTATAAAAGAAAGGAAATTCTTGGAAGTATTGTGTATTTAAATTGGCATGATAAAAAAAAAATTACCTACTCTTCCTGTAGCTACCACATTTCAGGATAAAAGCTGCCTTGATTTCAATTGTATAAATTGTGAGCCTATGGAAATCAGCTAGTCTGACTCTCTGATTGGATAGATGAGGAAACAGAGGGCCTGGAAGAATAAGTTAATTTCCCAAGGACACACAGAGTTAATGTTTAAAGAAGTTCATTATTTTAACTCCCAGTCCAAGGTCCTTCCTTTTCTAACACGACAATGATAACTTTCTTCACTTAGGAATAGGACTTTAGATTACATTCAGCGTCATTGTGAAACTGATGGAGAAAAAGACAGTAGTAAATAAGGTATTTTGCAGATTGTGGGCAAAGTCAATTACACAGCTAATGTCTGTGTAAATTTTCCTATTAGCTTCTTTATCTTCTAGAAGACAATGTAAAATGCCCTCTTTTCTTCTATCAAGCTTCCATTTATAACAGACCATTACTAGAATTTTCTTTTAAATCCTTTTAAGGTATCTCATCATTTTATATTATCCTTGTCCATATTGTACTCTATGAATTATTAGAGATTAATGCATCTTTATTTTGAGTGACCAGCCATGCCCAATGGTTTCCAATATGAAGTCATCCTTTTCCCCTGGTATAATAATGAATTTACATTATAATTAACAGCAAAGAATTCCTTTTTATGCCATATAATGATGCCTTCTTTTAGCTTTGCTTTTCAGACAGTACACAATAAATCACAGGGGGAAAATCTTTATTTTTAATATTCACATTTATGTGTTTAATGGAAATTATTGAATTTTTCAAGTACTTATTTGAATAGGAGAGAAATATTTGTGCACTATTATTTTATTTTGGTCTAATAGAATGCAGTGAGTGTTTGGCTGATATTGGAGTGTTAATAATTAGCACCTCTATTGGAAGTCAGCTCCTAGTTTTCAGCAGCTATGTTTCCCAAGTGAATGGAGAATTATACAGTTTTATTAAAGAAGAGCCTTTCCTTTGAATACGATTTTAAGAAAATCTTCAAAGGAACAAATTTAAAGCCTCAAATCAGAGCACAGCACTAATTAGCGTGTAACAATGATTTAGGCAGAGAGCACCAGGCCTTGTTAATTTTCCAGGCCCATTCTGTAGTCTCTTTGCTGTATATTTCTTTTGATGAGTCAATTTCATCTAGGTGCAGCTTTTTATATTTTAACGACTGTCATAACACTTCTAAAGTTTTAGAAAATGGTACATACTGATGCTGAAATCTGGCAATTATCTTCTAAGTCTGCATTCCAGCAACTAATTTTATGGCTCAGGTTAAAATGCTTAATTCAGTTTCAAGTATTTTGCATTTATAATAATGCTTTAAGTGGCATGTCTTTGGCTAAAATAATGTAACTACCTATTTGTTTATGTAGCCTTCACACTTAGAAATAAGAATGTGCATCAGTCATCAATTATAAATCAAGTTACTTAAGATTCAAAGGTGTCAAGAACATAAGTTCTCTTGATCACATTTCATCTTGCAATGTCTTTTAGGAATTACAAAAGTTAAAATATCAGCTTCATAATTTTAAAATGTTGTGTACTACAAATGAGTTATCAGAATAAATTGTTTTCTTCATTTAGTAAATAGTGAAGTATTGATCTGAGAATGTCATGGGAAATTAGAAAATAGTAACACCAAAATGCCATATAGCTATGATTTATGATTTCAACAACATGAAGGAGGAATTGATTACTATTCAAGTCAATAGCAAGATTCATTGACTCAGATATTCATAGTGACTAAGGCTAAATTGGGAATCAATGTTTGTATCAAGAAAACATATATCTTTCTATGGATAAAAATATGTCAATATATCCTGCCATCCTGTTATCACCTATTATGAGAATTCAATGTCTGTACCATGATAGATATTTTACAATTTAAAAGCCATCCACTGCGGCCTCTAACTCTCAGTCTTTGCATCGTTAATGATGGAGCACTAGATTATCTCAATCAAAAATTGGTATTTGTATCAAATAAAAATGAATCATAACTACGGTCTACTTCAGAACTATTGAAGGACCCAAACTGCCTTCTATAGTACCCTCAAGAAGACCTCATTATAAAAACCACAGCACCGAGAGAAAGTATTATGCTAAGCAAAAAAGTCAGTAAGAGAAAGACAAATACCACATGATTTCATTCGTATGTGATATATAAGAAACAAACAGATGAACATAGGGGGAGAAGAGAAAGGCAAACCAGGAAACAAACTCAACTATAAAGAACTGATGGGGTCAAATAGGTGATGGGGATTAAGGAGTGCATTTGTGGTGATGAGCACTGGATGTTGTATGGAATTGTGGAATCATTATAGACCTGAAACTAATATTACACTGTATGCTAACTGAAATTTATTTATCTTTTTAATGTTTATTTATTTTTGAGAGAGTCAGAGACAGAATGCGAGTGGGTGAGGGGCAGAGAGAGGGAGACACAGAATCTGAAACAGGCCCCAGGCTCTGAGCTGTCAGCACACAGCCTGATGTGGGGCTCGAACTCACGAGCTGTGAGATCATGACCTAAGCCGAAGTCAGACACTCAACCGACTGAGCCACCCACGCACCCCATACTAACTGAAATTTAAATAAAACTTGGAAAAAAAACCACAGCACCATTTCAAACAAATGTACACCCAACTTAGAAAGTAGGTGAGATCAATGACTATATTATTAAATAAAGTAAGAAAATGTTGTCTAAGGAGTTAAGTACTAAAGAATTATGGGTAGGACATGTTAGAAAACATAATTTATACTATTTTTAACAATTATGTTAATTTATGGGTAGGACATGTTAGAAAACATAATTTATACTATTTTTAACAATTATGTTAATTTATAGGCCAACTTACCTACATGTTTGATTCAAATTTTACACGATCCCACCCTCTTCATAACTTTTCCCAACTCCTCTTTGTCCAATTTCTTTGCTAGTTTTTTGCTGGTTTGTTTTTCAATTCCATTTGTGATTGTTTCCATTTTAATTTGGATCAATATGCTTGTCTTTTATGGACTGGTCACATGACTTTCAAAAAGCATACTGTTAAACTATAGCTAGACTCAAATACTTTATGAAATGTGTATCGGGCACTTGTTATTGCAAGGCTCATAAATAAGACACTCAAAACAGAACACATGATGATGTTACAGTTGGCATACTAGAAACAAGAACAGCGGCAGCCACCACACAGAGAGAATCAACACCATTTAGTGAGGATGCTTTGGGAACTACCAGGAATAGGAGAGAGGCAGTAAGGATACAGTTGAGTAATAAACATTAATGGTATCCTGTCTTTTGTCAACAGCGTACTGCTTTAAAGAAAATGTGAACACACGTCCTTGCGGTAAAATAATGGTAAAGTACAATGTTATTCCAAAATGCTGATCAGTACATTGTCCACATATAATCGATTCTTAAATGTATATATTTAGTGTCCTCACAAAACTAGTTGAACTACTGAGTTGAAAACAAATTCAATAAGATTGGGGTTTATTCTTGTTCATATCAAATACAAAACAGGAATGGGACTGAAGGGGCAAGAAAAATATTAGAATAGACTCTAGTGCTTAACGTACGATTGAACTGCAAGATATATCTGCTTCAACACTAATATAAGTAAAGTTTGTTGTATTAAAGTTGTTTACAGAAACACAAAACAGAACCAACAAGATGTGTTTGCGTGTGTGTGTGTGTGTGTGTGTGTGTGTGTGTGATCTAGACAGAGAGAGACAGAGACGGAGAGATTTTGAAGAATTGGCTCAGGTGATTATGGAGGCTTGGCAAGTCTAAAATCTAATGGGGTAGAACCACAGGCTGGAGACTCAGGGAAGAGTTGCAGTTCAGGTTCAAAGGCAGTTTGCTGTCAGAATTCCTTCTTGCTCAGGGACAGAGGTCAGTGTTTTTCTATTAAAGTCTTCAGCTGGTTGGGTGAGGCCCACCTACATAATGGAGGGCAATCTATTTTATTAAAAGTCCACTGATATAAATATTGATCTCATTCAAAAAAGACTCTCACAAAAATACCTAAAATAATGTTTGACCAAATATTTGGGAATTGTGGTCTAGCCAAGTTAACACAGAAAATTAACCATAGCTTACATGCCACTGAGTTTATGCATTGTAGGGCACAATAAAACTCTTTTTAATGGTTCAGTAATGGCACTTAATTTGAAAAAGTAGCCATCATTATTTGATATGTCAAAGGTAAAAAATGGAGATAAAATAAACCCACTAAAAATTTTGTGAATCAAGTGTCATTAAGTATAAAATTTATGTATTCTTTTAGAATTAAAATATTTAGGAGCACGTGGGTGGCTCAGTTGGTTAAGCGTCCGACTTTGGCTCGGGTCATGATCTCACAGCTGGTGAGTTCCAGCCCCGCGTCGAGCTCTGTGCTGGCAGCTCGGAGCCTGGAGCCTGTTGCAGATTCCGTGTCTCCCTCTCTCTCTCTCTGCCCTTCCCCCATTCATCCTCTGTCTTTCTCTGTCTCAAAAGTAAATAAACGTTAAAAAAATAAATAAATAAAATAAAATATTTACCATGAAGTTTATACAATATCATTAGACTATAATCTAAAGCTTATCATATAGACAGATATACATTTTTAACTATCTATTGAATTCATCAGACTTCATGTGGAAACATGAAAGTTTAAATGGTAGCTGAAATCTAAGAGTAATAATATTAAAAGTAACATGTATTTTCTTTTCTCATGAAATTCATTTAAATTTCAATTTTTTTCCACGTGGCTAAATTATAAATTAAACGAATTAGAATTAGCCCAATGGTAAGAAATAGAGAATAAAAGCAGAGCAGCACCAAAGTAGGTGTGCCTTATGCAGAGTTATGGGACACCATATAGGATATAGCATAAGATAACCAGGATTATAAGATACCATAAAATGTTTAGTGTCTCCAGTTCTTATTAAAATATAAAAAGTATTAAGTTGAGTTTTCATGATTTTATTCTGTCTTAATAAAATACAGTTTTAAATACAAAATGTTAAAGTATTTTAATGAACATCGTTTTCATTCACAATTAAAAATCCAACACTGTAAACAATTTATTCTGAAAGGTGACATGTGAGCTCGTTACGAAGGCCATATGTCCCAGACACAATCATTAATCCAAATACTCTTAAAGAGATCTACCAAATACGAGGTACTCTTCTAGGGACGAGGGAGAGGTGCCAGATAATTCAGAGCCCGTAGCCGCTCTTATCAGAAACACAGGCAATTAAAAATAACATACCACCACTTTATAATCACAAGTGTGCTAAGTAGCAGCAAAGAAAGGACACACTTACTGGATTAAAGTAATTTACTGAGTTTAAGGACCACTCCAAACTTTGTGTGTCCATTCTGTATTCCACAAGAGGATGCAGCTTTGTGCCTTTGAAATGTCCCCTTCTAATTTCTTACTGTGCCAAAATAAGAGATGAGTTTCTTTCAAGCTTTTTAGGGCCAGGAAATTACAGTTGTGTTTGTCAGGGTAAGCTATAGACCGGTAAATATACAAATTCATATAGCATTAAGGCACCTTTTTTTTTTAATATTTAGGTAAAATTAGAGGCAAAAGATAGAAATAAGAAAACCCACTTTTAGGGATTGTTAGATTATGAATATACTGGAGGAAAGAGTATGAGAAGGAGCAAAGCAATGTTAGTGAGTTATTTTCTCCCTAACATATAACGTAAAGAATATTTTTGCGGGGTGGCACGTGAGACATATTTTGTGCAAGACACTCTGATAAAATTCAGAATGGTTATGTTTGCAAATATTTCATCCCAAATAAAGACAACACGATAAAATTAGGCAACTCCGAAATTCAAGTCTTTTTCTGGTCAATTCATTTGCCTTTAGTTATTAAAGCTTTTTTTTCCTATACATGAAACTTAGCAAGTTACTTGAGTTTTATTATAGTTTCTCAATAATTAGCTCAAGACTCCATGGAAAGCCACATAAACTCTGGAAAAGTGCTCCAAATCCAGTATCATTAATCAATGTACTAGAGAATAATTTTCCAAGCAAAAAGTAGAAAAAAGCAAAGCAACACAAAATAGAAACAACTTCTACTCGATAAATAATAAATGGATAAATACAAGATAAATGGGTGGATGGATAGGTAGGTATGTAAGTGGGTAGGTGGAAATGCTGATGATTTTCATTCATTAACAATGAGGTACTGACATACCTTCGTTCCCACATTTTACCTGGTTGTCTCTTCAAATATGTCCACTGTTTTGTCATCTCCTACTCTCATCACTTTCCATTATTAATTCCTTACTTCTCTTTTACCCTGAGAGTGAATGATATCCCATTCATGTTCTTTTTCTATCCTTAAGAAATGATAAGAGGACAAAGCAACAAACTAAGGATCTGCCTGTGGTAAAGTCAAGTTAGAATGATCGTAGTACTGAGGTACCTGGGTGGCTCAGTGGGTTAAGCATCTGGCTGTAGCTCAGGTCATGATCTCACTGTTCTCGTGAGTTCTAGCCCAGCACTGGCCTCTGCACCTCACTGATGACGCAGAGCCTGCATGCAATTCTCTCTCTCTCCCTTTCACTCTAATTCTCTCTTTGCCCCTCTCAGTCTGATTCTCTCTCTCCTTGTCACTCTGTCCCTTCTGTGTATTCTCTCTCTCTCTCTCTCTCTCTTTCTCTCTTTCTCTCAAAAAAAAAAAAAACAATTTAAAAAGGAATGATCATAGCACAGCGGGTGGGAGATGTTAGTGTGAGCTCCCATTCGGGACGTTGGGAAGCACTTAGTTATTTTTAAGTCTTTCTCGCTCAATCTTTGATGTAAAAAGGGCCTGTCAATTACTGTGAATGTTTCATTTTACTTCTACTGTTGGCACACGGTATCTTAATTTTTTGCCTAAGCATAATGACTCTTAGCCCAGGAATTCCAAAAACACTCCAAGGGAGTGTTTATTGGTAAAAATTTCAGTAGAAAAGCACTATCTTCTCATCCATTGATGCTACGTTCTGTGAATGGAAACTTTCATAATTTCTATTTCAGTACCAGAATTCCAAAAGGGCAGCATGAGGCAAGGGATGATAATGCTATTTAATTTTGGGGTGATCATTACTAAATGAAACTACTGGTAAAGAAAATGCTATTACCCAGGATGAAGAAAAAGAACATTGTGAGTCTGAAATGATAGAACAAATCAGAAGAATTGGAAAAAGTGCACCTACAATTACATTTGGAAAACTCACCTGCACAGAAGTCTGTAGCTTTGCTAGTAAATCTGCTCCCTCTTCAGTTCAATTTCACAAAATTCAAGACATAGGGCTACCTGATGGTGCCTTTACACTAAAATATGTCACAAGATGTATAGGACAGCAATATGTCGATAGGCCATACAAATGCAGAAGCATTCCATAGGTAACCTCATTTTATTTCTTAGAGAATGTTTGCTGTGGCAGAGAAATTCTTAGTATGCTTTGAACACAGAGGCACAGGAATTGCATGCAGCATTTGTCCCTCCCACCCAAGATTCAGAGCTGCAAGAATCCTTGGAGAAGAACTCTCTAAAATCCAATATAAATTTAGACTCTAAACTGTAGCACAATATGTCATTGTAAATTATTTAAAACTTCTAGTGAATTCAGTGCAGTGTGCATTCACATCTGTCTTTATAAATAACGTGTTTTTTCTTCATGTACTGGATTATGAAAGCCATAACCAGTTCATCATGAACAACCCCGTCCTTCTTTCTGACATATTATTCAGCTATATTATTTTGCAAAGATCAGCTTACATATCACCCAGAAATATTCAGGCCCTGGAGATAATATTAGCAAGAAAACATTCCATTAAGCAAATCCTGCCCATTCGCATGCAGACATTCTACTTTCAACATGTTAAAACTTGTTTACATCAGAATATATTCTCATCTTTCCTAAAACAGTAATTCTTGCACAGTTTTCCAAAACATTTAGATTGCTGACCTGGAAATGCTCCTCAGCATAAGATTCGTCGATGGTAAAATAATTCTATATTTGTGTCCTGGCCATGCTTCAAGGATGACGATTAATTAGGTTGTATGATCAGTGTAGTGACAGTCTCAGGACAAAACAAAAGTCTAGAAAATTGTCTTGATTTTAAACTTTTCTCATTGGGCCCAGTTCTGAAAATGTGTTGTCTTTGTAGAGAAAATAAATATTTCAACCTGTTGTCTGATGTGTGAACTTTGAATGTTAGCCAGACACTAAAGCACATAACGAAGCGAGTGACCTTTTCATTCTTCAATGATAGCTGCGTATAATCCCAGATCTCCAGGGTACATGTTTGGTACAGAGAGTTGTAGATAATCACCTTGCTTACCACGTGTCAGCGTGTGACTGGTTTGGGAAAAGCAACAACCTTTTTTAAATCTAATCCACTAATCAGTGAAATATAGATCTGTGTTGAAAAGTGATTCATATTCTTAGTAAAATGAAATGAATTCAATAAAATGTAAATTCATACTGGTCTCAATTATATGGTACTTCACTTGCATGGCTGTATGTCTGTGAGACACCCCTATGATGTAAATAATGCATATGGCCTGTGCATTTTCAGACTTCCTAATTTTTTCTGGAAGATACTTTCTATTAATAGTATTACGGTCAGATAAGCATTATAGTTGCATACCGTAAGTATTTTATGTTTCCTGTTTTTCTCAAAGCAGAGTTACTAATGAGTGATTTTCTCTCATTGTTTGAGTCTTTCTTAAACTTTCCAAAATTTAAACTATGACATATAACAGACTTTCATTTTATTAAGAAATATTTTCCCTCAAACTTCTAATTTATGTTCCTGCAATTTTAAGACACAGTAGCAATATATGCTTAAGATAATAGTAAAATGTTAGCGAGAATATACCTCATATCACTGGTTATGATTATGTTGTCTGAATGATTCAATCTAACCATTTTTCTAAATTAAAAACTGAAACATGTAATCAAAGATCAATAAATATAATTCAAATTTAATTCTGCTGTCACTGAATTACATTCAAGCCTTGTCTATAGTGTTAAATTATAAAGTTATCTAATGGATTCTTCTAGGCAGGCATTAACTGTATTAAAAATATGTTTTATGTGTGTATCACTTCTTTACTAATGAAAATCCCAGTGTAAGTAGACAACTCTTATTATTGCTAAGAAATGAAAATTGGTGTTACTCCAAGTTGTTTACTCCTTGGGCTATTTACTACTGACACATATTCTATATTTCATATGGAAATGTGCTTATTTGCATGGTATATTGGAATAATTTGATAACAATTAGGGATTGATCATAAAGTAAATCTGTCCTGAAATATTATTATAGTGTTATAATAATAGCAGAAGAATCTAGTGGGAAATTTGCTGGTAGAATACTATAGTCAAAGAAAAATTTCCTGCATATTATATGAGATCTAAAGATATAATTATGTGCATATGTGATAGTCTCCTACATTCTGAGGATGATTCTTTATGTTTCTCTGGTATTGAGCAGTCTGCATATGCTTTTGAGTATGATATCTACTGGTACTCATAATAGCAGCATGTGTCAATTGGGGAAGCATTATTTGTCTTTTCCAGATTGGGAGAAAAAAAATGGGCTAAGATAATAAAGGGACATGTTCCACATCACAGAATTAATAATTTGTGAAGCTGGAGTAGGACATGGACCACCAGACTCCGATAAGAAAACTTTTCTACCAAACACTTTTGGGTTTTTTGGGGGTGTTTATTCACTTTTGAGAGAGAAAGACAGACAGACAGGGAGAAGGGAGGGGCAGAGAGAGACGGAGACACAGAATCTGAAGCAGGCTCCAGGCTCTGAGCCATCAGCACATACCCCAATGTGGGACTCGAGCCCATGAACTGGGAGATCAAAACCTGACCCTAACTCAGACGCTTAATCAACTGAGCCACCAAGGCGCCCCTCTACCAAAGACTTCTGCTGTCCTGATGTACATCCACAGAAAACTGCCAAACCTGAAATTCAATCTTTATTTCATTTTGGTGTTAACCATTGACAACTACCTTGTGATTTACCCATTTGAGGAGGTTATGTCTCCTCAAGCTAATAGCTGCTGCAAGGTAACATATAGCAATCTCTAAGATATGACATCTCTACATGAGACTCTATGAAACTCCAAATGCCAGTTTGAAAAGTGCTAGTATCTACATGACAGTTGCATAAACACACACACACGCACATACATATCATTCATTTGTTAAGCAAACAGTCATAAAGACAAGAAATGCATTTTCCTCTTTAATGAAATACCTAAAGGAACAAAGTATATGATTGCATAAATAAATTGCCAGGAATAGACCCAAAGTGGAAGAAAAAAAAATCAAGAGTAGAAATGATCAGATAGACAAAGACATTAACTGCAGGAAAAGCTTCAACTCTTATTCTTCACATTCCGTTTCTCTTCCTTTTGTTTCCTTTCTTCCTATCTTTAAGAAGAATTATACCAGACTCTTTGCTTCTATTCTGTCAGCTTTGAAAGTTTTGACTTGTCTTCTCTTGTTGTCAAAGGTGTCTCACAGTTTTCCTTTGCATTACTCCCCTAGTTTCTCAGAATTGGACTCTTCTTGTCCCTGAATCTTGTACTGATCTACTTCCTTTTACAACTAGCCTCCTTCCTTAAACTGCAAAGAAGAGAATGAGAGAATCTGAGAGAATCAATGCAAGTTATCCCTTGCACAACTAAGAATTTCTAATACCACATATGCAGACTCGTGCTGCAACAAAAGCTTTAATCGTGAGTAATAAATGATGAGACAAGGTGGTTCTATCCCCAACAGGAAAATTCTCAAGTTAGAAAAATAGTAATAAAACTGAGCAGCCTCATAGACAGTAGATTTATGCTTTATAGCTGTTAAAGCCCCACACTTAACCAGCCGGTGGGGCAGAATCATTCCCATGGATCATATATCACTGGCTTTTCTACAGAACTCGGTGTTCACCTTCATGTTACTACTAAGACAAATGCTACCTTGCAGTTCAAGGAAATTTGCATCATGTGGTAGAATTATATGAATTGCCAATCCAGTTCTCCTGAGTGCCTGCAGATTGTCATAAAATAACAAAAGCAATACGATATTATGGAATAGCTGCTCACAGCACTACTCTTGATGGTGAGCCAAAGTACTGGAGAGCTTTAGAGTTAGGTCCTAAAAACACATTTGAGCAAGATACGGCTATTTGAAAAGCTTGTGTTCATTTTTCTACAGAACAAATGAAGCATAAAATTTGTGGAAACAACATCAAGCACAGTGTTTTCCACCTAGTTCCCAGCAATTTCTAGTAGCCAGACCTACAGAAAAATCACCAAAATTATAAGAGACCACTGGCTTTAGGAAAGAAATCATTACCAAATCTCTTCTCCTTAGAAAAAAAAAAAGGTAGAACTAAAATCTGTTTGTTATAGATATCAGCAACCCAGAATAAGTGCGGTAAAATGCGAAAAGTGAGAAACAGAGGTCCACCCTCCCTTGCGTTTTGCTACAACGTCCGTTCAAGGATAGTCTTAGGAGAATCAGTCTCTACCCCCATGTTGCCCCAAGAACCATTGTATAACTAGAATGGTTCCACAGTCTATGAATGAAGACACTAACACTTTTTTCTGATACATGTAAGCAGCTCATTTTACATAAAATGTGATAGGATGAAGTAAACCAAAACTATCAATAAGCATTTAAAAATGTTGCTGCTAAATAGACGCCACGCTTTCATTAGAGTGAGCGATATTGGGATAATGCTAAAATATTGAGAAACAGAAATTATTGACCATTTGCACTTAAAGTGAACATGCATAAAATTCTGATAGATTTTAATATTCAGAAAGAATTACATAGAAAACAGTAGGTCGAGTACTTCTAAGTCTGAGATCAAAAGCCTCATTTGTCATATAGTCTTTAGTAACATTTACTATTTCGATCATTCGAAAGGTAAGTGAAGGCAGTTTAAATGCAAAAGGCAAAATATGGTCTCCTAGAAAGTGAATAAATAGAAATAAAAGGAAATATAGAATGCAAAGAAGTGATCACAAAAAAAAAAAAGAAAATGCCCCAAGTCTGAAAATAAAAGAATTTGGCCTGAGACAGCCCTCTAATTGCCAAGCAGAGAAAAACGGAAAAAGTAAAAGAGCAAAGAGTACCTATTAATAAAAATCTGTTCCTTTGAGAGCAGGTAGCCACAGGGCTCTGAGAATAGCATCTAAAAATAATAAGGGGCAGCTGGGTGGCTCAGTCTGTTCACCTTCTGACTCTTCATCTTGGCTCAGGTCATGATCTCACCAGTTCCTGAGGCTGAGCCCCGCGTCAGGCTCCACGCTGACAGCGCAGAGCCTGCCTGAGATTCTCTGTCTCCCTCTCTCTCTGTCCCTCCCCTGCTCATGCTCTCTCTCTCAAAAATAAAATAAACATTAAAAAAATAAAATAATAATGGGTACATGATACAGTGTATGATAACATTTATGACAAATGAAAGGAAAATGCTCCTGTATTAGTAAAAAGGGAAGAAAAGGATTTCTCCCATAAAAACTTAAGTGACTGCTATGTTAGGCATCATTCTAAACACTAGAGCTATCCCTGTGTATAAAAGACAACTAGCCGTTTCTTTATGACACCTTGACACTTGTATTCTAAGTGAAGGAAAAGGGACCTGAACCAAAAAATAAATAATTCAAGGTAATAAACGCAATCAAGAAAATAAATCTGCAGAGACGGATAAGGATTGATAAGGGTACAGTAATTGGAGAGGAGAGTTCATAATTTCAGAATTGGGAAACTTGGAAAAAAATCTGTGGAGCAAAATCACTGCTCCAAGTGTGAAGTAAGTTAAACATGGCATGATGGTGGATTGTCAGAACCCTAAGTTCATCCTCTGAGCAACAAATGTGCATTTATAAAGCAGTCAAACGGGGCGCCTGGGTGGCGCAGTCGGTTAAGCGTCCGACTTCAGCCAGGTCACGATCTCGCGGTCGGTGAGTTCGAGCCCCGCGTCAGGCTCTGGGCTGATGGCTCGGAGCCTGGAGCCTGTTTCCGATTCTGTGTCTCCCTCTCTCTCTGCCCCTCCCCCATTCATGCTCTGTCTCTCTCTGTCCCAAAAATAAATAAATGTTGTAAAGCAGTCAAACATAGAGGCAATTCCAAGAGAAAAAAAAAGTGCTTTTTGTGGTGGCACTGATATTACTGTGTGATAGTGGAAAAACAGTTCCCTTAACTGTAAAGGGGGATTTGGATTTTACTATCTGAAGTGCGGTCTATCTAAAAATTCTGTGCCATTGCTAAAAACTCAAGTTTAAAAAGCCCTTAAGTTGAACCACATAAAAGCATGTAAAATATGGCTATCTGCGTATAGACATGTTCATTAAAACACCATTTGTAATTACAGAAGAAATGAAAAAATACACACTCCCATTACACTGGATTGTTTAAAAAATATTGTTGTTTCCAGTTAATGACATATTTAAGCAGTCTTAGAAAGACTGAGAAACATTCCACACTGTATGTTTAAATACAACAAAAATCAATTAAAATGTAATATAATACTATCTTATACTGGAAATACAGATAAGTATTAATAGTAGTCCAAGAGAAGGTTGCATGTTGTATAAGGTTTATATGGCTTATTTAATTTTCTTCACCATGTGCAATTGTTAGTTTTGAAACATTTCTAAATAATATATATATGCCGAGCGGTGACCTTCTTCCCCTTGAATGTGAAATGATTATGAAATACCTTTTTGGTTATTTGGGTCACTGTATTTCGGACCCTTTTCATAGAGTAGATTTGCTGACAGTTTTGCTAATAAATCCGTAAACAAAGGCATAGTTGCCAGTGTTATCAGAAAAGAGGAGAGGGACAGCATGTTTCCTGAACCAAGGCCTAAACTGGGATAATTCAGAAATAAAGAGATATTTTTACTAAGATTTTAACCTTCTGCTTGAAAAACAATGTCCACATCAACTAAGAAGTTGAATTTCCTCTTGTTCTTGGTCTTCCATACATTCTTTCAAAACTTTTACCCAAATTTAATGTGATACAGAAAACACTTAATTCAAACTAATTGCTTTTGAAATCCAGAAAGCACGACTCTGACACAATAAACTTGAAAAATTAGCAACTGGTCATGCATGGGCTCCAAAGAATTGCATATTTTTCTCTGGTTCTTTAGTAATGATATTTAAAAGTAATACAATGTATTAATCTTTTACACACAATTCAGTGCACTTCCTTGTTCACTTTAATGACAAATATGACATTAGCTAAAATTATAAAATTTTATTAATTTAAAGTAGTTCATGATGCATACAGACTCAAAGAAATCTCCTTAAGTAGAAATACAAATCACTTTACATTGGTTGGTAATAGTAGTAAAATTTTCCATTTAAAAATATTTAGCTGATAATTCATGTACCATTCCATAGAGAAAATTATCTAACGTTTAAATTTTCACAAAAAAAAATATGTTTTGCTGTGTAAAACTCAGGGCAAATGTCTACAGGTATGTGCTAGAAAAATTGGTAATTTGTAAGTGAAAACTAAAATAGAGTCTATACAATCAAGACAATTAGTGCCAACTGATGATCAATTATATAAGACAACCAAGCAGCGAATGGGTGGCTCAGTCGGTTAAGTGTTGGACTTCAGCTCAGGTCATGATTTCACGGTTAGTGAGTTCAAGCCCCCCAGTGATAGGTGGTGGGGATAAGCTAAGAAGATCCCAGGCTTCAGGAAACCACCTCTGTAGGACCCACAGGCGTCTTGCACCTGCCAGCCACCATCATCTCTTACCTGAACTAGTTTAACAGTAGTCTAACTGATCTCCTCTTCGGTTTTGTCCACCTAGAGCTATAACAGCATTTCTACCTACCAAGGGAAATAATTCTTATGAAGCAGAATTGAAGCTTTTTAAAGCATAAAACCAAAGTCTTCCTAAGACTTCTCATTGCAACTCAAATAACATCCTAACTCTATAGGTCAGTCCAAATGTCCCCACTTTATAAGGCCCTGCCATCATTTGACTTCATCTAATTCTATAATGTCCTGCCACCCCCAAATCACTGTTTCTCATTCTCCAAAACATGTGAAACTCATTCCTTTTACAGGGCTTCTTATAGTTGCTAATCTAATCTGTTTCGGAGTCCACATGACCACCCCTTTCTGTATATGTAAAATAATATATAGTCCACTTTATACACACACACACACACACACACACACACACACATATATATATATATATTTAATTCCAATGTCATTCACAATGTTGTGATTCCAGCCACACCATTCGAAACACTATCTTTCTTTATCATATTATGAGTTTTATCTTTTAATTTAAGACTTATGTGTACCTGAATTATCTAATTTATTTTTCAATGATTATTATACATCTGCTCTAAGGAAGGGTCTCCCTTATTATCACTGACATGATTCATTGATGGGAAGAAAGTAGACGCACGTATTTGTGAACTGGCTGGCTGACGAATGTCATCTCTGCTTTCTCTGTATCTCCTATCTGAAACTCCTATTAGACCAATGAATATTGGAACTGTTGGATATTTCCACTATTCCTCTTAACTTGTCCTTTCTACTTCCTACCTATCTCTCTTTAACTCTATGTGCTAGGGAAATTTTCTTATTATCTTCCAGCTCACAAACTTGACCTTAATTAGGGTCATTTTTCCTATTTAACTTATTAATATACTTTGTTAAGGGGAGGGAGATTATATTTTACTTTTAAAGGAACAGGCACGGTAGACTGTGAATGTTGTTTTTCCAGCTTATCCATCTAATAAGCACTCATTCTGAATCAGGAACTCACCATCACTGGCTGTGGTTTCTTGTGGTACCTTTCAGCAGACCAGGTGCCCTAGCAGCATAGAAAGATTGCCAACGAATGGGATTTAGCTTGATGACTCTCCCATTCTCACCTTGATTTTTCCTTCATTGTCCTGGTCCTCTTTCTCTGCTTTCATGCCATCTCCACCAACCACTTAACACTGATCCTGATGTTTGAGTTTGACACATGATCTAGTATTTCTTGGCTCTTAACCTCAGCTTTACTGTGGGTACCTTTATTTATCCCTTTGACTTGGTAAATTTTTGAGAACTCTTAGCTAAACTGGTTCTAGAAACATTTCCTCTTTCTAGTTGTCCATATTGTCAACTCTTAATATCCAGATATGGTAGAAGATGCAAAGAGAACACCATTGATGAGCCCTCAAAGAGCTTGTGGTGTAGGGGGGACATGACCCACATGCCTGACCATCACTGCAAAGTCAAGAGAATTCTGTGTGACAGGAGACGTACAGGTAAAGGGCTATAGGGAACAGAAATCCAACCCATGTTAATTCCCATTCAGAATAAATTTGGTTGTGAATAAATTTTTAAAAAATATAAAAGAACAGGCATGACTTCTTTTTCACAGCATCCATTTCTGTTTAATAGATAGATACCATTTCCACTATTTATAATCTTTATAAACTTTATAATAAATTTATCACATTACTATTAAATTCTTTTCTGTTTGCTTTTTGAGTCCTATTTCTTTGGATACCAGATTGTGCTGTTGCATTTAGTGTCTCCTAAATGTTTGCTGATTCTTTAGATCACTGGCTTGACTGGTTTATTCAGTTTTTTATCATAATTATTATTAATTTACTTAAGTAATTAAGGTGGCATTAAATATATCAATGACAAACAATTTAGAAGTTAAAGAGTCAGATAGACATGTTTTCAGGGAGAGTTCCATATTTTCAGTAAGACAGTGAATAAATAACCTATTACATGAGAGGAAATATAAATGAGAGTTTCCAAAAAATACTCAGTTTAAAATACATACCTTGTGGTTGTCCTAATCATTTCATGTAATATGAATGAAATGCTTGCTACATGAAGGCTGTGGAGTCTGATGTTTAATAAGGAAAATAACTTCCTAAAACAGATGATCTGATCTATTCATTATGGGTCTGCCCATGAAATTAGCAGATATAAAAGTAAATTTTTGTTTATGATGTACTGTATTCCAAGAACATTGCCCAGCAAAAACAAAAAAAAAATTAACTTGTCATGTTCCTCTATTACTTTATTTTACACTTCATTTGTTTCTGTTACATAGCCTTGTACTTTATTATTACTCATTGTTACTAACAGGCACATTCAATTTGGTTCCAATAGGAGTTTCTGTCATCTATTAAACTATGAAACTAATGACTGTAACATGTAACAGGTTTAATTACCTGTATTGATTCTAACGTGTTTATCTCCTTGTTTGTTCCTTAAAAAATAATCTAGTTAACTCTATTTATAATTTATTGATGAGTTAATCGAGTTAATCTTGCAAAAGGAAGTATTTTTATGTCTACAAGTGACCTGTTAAATATCATTCATGTTACTTTTACTTTCAATGCACATAACATTATTTCACATTTAAATTTTTTTTTTTTCAACGTTTATTTATTTTTGGGACAGAGAGAGACAGAGCATGAACGGGGGAGGGGCAGAGAGAGAGGGAGACACAGCATCGGAAACAGGCTCCAGGCTCTGAGCCATCAGCCCAGAGCCCGACGCGGGGCTCGAACTCACGGACCGTGAGATCGTGACCTGGTTGAAGTCGGACGCTTAACCGACTGCGCCACCCAGGCGCCCCACATTATTTCACATTTAAAACAACATTCAACCTCGTTCTCTCTGTTGACCTTCAGCATTCTTATAACAGTGAATAACAAAATATTAGCTAGATATCTTATTAAACCTCCTCAATATTTGTGTGGCAATTTCTACAATACTCACTTAAGGCATTTTATCAATTACTCTTTCTATTTCTCTTTCTCTCTGTCACACACACACACACACACACACACACACCCCTAAGTAAAGTATGGCTTTTGTTACTTTCCCATTCCTCAATGTATCTATTTTAATCATCTGAATATTCCAGGTGAAATTCTTATTAGACTTTACTAGATCTCACTGTCTTTAATCATACACCTGAAAAAGCAATTTGGTTTTACTTTTTAGAGAGGGTGCATTTTATAACAAATAAGTATTTACTTAATGAATTGACTGCTTGAAAGCTTATCATCAATCTGTGCCCACTTAAAGCAGAAAAGCTTCTTCATGTCATTCCCAATTCACTTTAAAACCACATGTGTTTTTTCCTTCCATCTTTTACTTGATTTACTAGCTCTGCATAGTTGTGCTTTAGATCAGTGGAATATAGGTGAACTGATTAAATTAACTCTCTGAACACACACACACATACATCCTTACAACTTCTGCTTCCCTCCATGTTTACTACCAATACCTTATGTCGGGTCCCCATTTTGTCTCCTGGGTTTTTGCCATAGCCTCAAATATCTGAGTAGTCTCTCCATCAGGCCTTGCTTACTGCTAATACCAGTAACATTGTATCTCTCTTTACTGGATCTACACAAGGGAGTATTCTCCATTGGAAAACTTTACCTCATTTGACCTTTTTAACCTCTTCAATTTCATCTGGTGCCATTCTTCCCCTTTCTCAATGTTTACACTGCAGGCCCACTGACCTTCTTTGCCTTTTTCTTACGAGCTCTTTCTCTCTCTGCTTTCTTTCCTCAACCACACTTAGAGTTTTCAGGTATGCTCTTCCCTGGTATTCCTTCTGGCTTCTCATCTCACCAACGCTTCCTCAA
This sequence comes from Puma concolor, assembly GCF_028749965.1. NCBI lineage: Eukaryota > Metazoa > Chordata > Mammalia > Carnivora > Felidae > Puma > Puma concolor. The sequence continues at coordinate 92,963,739 of NC_141670.1, forward strand.
ATTAAATGTTACTTCCTTGAAAATGCCTTTTATTGACTCCATACAAAATTAGATCTTCTATTGTAATGTCTTATAACACTTTTAGTTTTGTTTCAGAGCAGATAATTTGTAATCTTTGCAATCATGCATTTGTTAAAGATTATTTGTCATTTTTTTTTCATTAATTTGCAAGTTTCCTGAAGTCACAGAGCATGTATGTTTGATTAAATCATTGATACAGGGCCTGGTGTAGATCTTCTGTCATACAGGCACAATGAATGTTTTATTCTCAATGAACAAATTTTCTCTTCTAAATTAAATAAGGATATATCAATATACATATATAAATATAAATAAATATAAATATATGTATATATATATATGGTATATCAAATTTTAAATACGTATCACATTTTAATACCCTTTCCATTTACTTTGGGTAAATATTCCAGAAATTCTGGTACTGAACCCTCACCATAGATGCTTTTAGATATTTATCCCCAAACTGAAACTATGTATTCCTTTTGTGGACAAAGTAATATTGTGGTTTTTTTTTTTTTTATATTTTGAATCTAAATGCAGTTAGGCAGTTGACCCTGATTTGAACAGAATACAAACTGAAAAAAAAATTGTGTTTCATTGTTTCCCAAATTTTCATTATATGGAGATATTTTTTTTTTTAATTTTTTTTTAACGTTTATTTATTTTTGAGACAGAGAGAGACAGAGCATGAACGGGGGAGGGTCATAGAGAGGGGGAGACACAGAATCTGAAACAGGATCCAGGCTCTGAGCTGTCAGCACAGAGACCGACACGGGGCTTGAACTCACGGACCGCGAGATCATGACCTGAGCCGGAGTCAGCCGCTTAACTGACTGAGCCACCCAGGCGTCCCTGGAGATATATTTTTAAGCATCATTTTAAATGATCTTCAATGAAAAACTGAGTGAACAGAAAAAGGAAAACTTTTTTTCTTATACGAGAAAAAAGGGGTATTTGTTTTTCCTATCAATTTTGAAATAAAAATAAAAATCTCTGGAAAATATTGCATATTTTATTTATCATCTTGACTGGTCCCATATTTACTAAATATAATTGAAGGGTAATATGTCTTGTTAATTTTTATTATTCATGTAAACATATTAAAGTGTGATGATGAGACTAATTTCAAGTTTTGTCAAAAGACAATGTCCCCTTAGGGCTCTTATTTTATCTAACCTGGGAAATCCAAAAATATATAAATCAAAATATTAACATTGTATTAATATCATCTAAATTGTTAGTAGCTAGTAACTGGCAATATGTCAAAGTTATCAAAAACCCCTGATTCCATAGCTGATCAATAGCTCAGTAAACCTAAATAAACTTCTCCATTCTGGGGCTTATAAAAAACTGGGTTCTTCAGCCATGATTGTGGAAAACCAACGGGCTGATATCACTCCCATTAGCATAGTTACTTGACTCACTATATCTCAGGGTCTGATTTAAAATGATTGTTATGGATTTCCACCACTACCCATTTCAGAATTTAGGTATCACTGTATGCGATCACTAAGTCTGAAACACTATACGTGTACATAAAAACAAAATTTAATCCCAAATTTAAAATAAAATATGGGTAAAATTCTTAAATTTACATGCACATTCTGAAGAGAAAGTAATAAATATACAAAGCAAATATTGAATTGTCTTGAGAGTAGGTAACCTTTTACTTTGTAACTCCCCAGCGTGTAGTCCATTGATGTTGATAGTAATCAGTTACTTGTTTCTTAACTTTTAGTGTGTAATGAAGGCATGATTCCTTGCAGTGTGCCAAGACTACAGATCTTGTCAAATCTGCTGCTCAGATTTGTCTTTGGGATAATTTTTGAACCAGACAGTTATAAAATGTAAAAATGTAGTTTTCATATTTGTTTAGCTATGACTGCTGATTAGAGATGATAAATCATTCTTACCCTTGACTAAAAAAACAAAAAAAAAAAAAAAAAAAAAAAAAACCTGTGGTCAGAGTACTGAAGGAATAGGAGCCTTCAGAGGACCACAGAATTATTTGGAAATTGTAACCATATGCATAAAATGAATATTGAAGTAGTCTTTTAAATGTATTATGTAACACAATAGAACACTTTATCACTGTAATTATTTTTAAATGTTTATTTATTTATTTTGAGAGAAAGATGGAGTGGGGGAGGGGCAAAGAGAGAGAGGGCGGGGGGAATCCCAAGCAGGCTTCACAACCTCAGTGCAGAGTCTGAGGTGGGGCTCTGTCTCATGAACAGATCATGAGAGCTGAAATCAAGAGTTGAACCCTTAACCAACTCAACCACCCAGGAGTCCCTCAATGTAACTCTTTATCAATGTAGGAAATGTTCTTTGTATAATGAAACATATTTAGAGCAATAAACCAAATGTCTTTCTGTTAGTTTTTTAGGATATGTTGATTTTGTAAATAAAGAAATAAAGAATTTCAGGGGTGTTTTTGTCTGAAAATATGCATAAAATCTCAGAGGAAAAAAAGTTATTTAATCGGGAGCTGGTAAGAATTTTACTTTCATTTTTTTTTAGAAAATATGCTTAAATGAGCAGAAGATTAGTTTATCATACAAAATGTGTTATCCAACAGTTATGTATGACAACATTAACTTTGCACTTTTAGTTACTGATTTGTATTTTCACAATTTTGTAAAAATGCCTTTCAATTCAGAGTTAACCACATTGGCAATAAAGTATTGAGTGTTCAAATTTTGCACGAATAACAAGGAATCACCAAAATTGAAGTCTCGTAATATTCTTGATTAATACTGACTTATACTCTTAGAAATGTCATTCCTAAATTATTCAAAACATTATTCAATACATTTCAATTTTCAGAAGTCTTTGAATCTTTTCTCATCTTGGTCATTCATATTCATTCAGTTCACTGACATTTTATGAGAACTCACTATGTTTCAGATACTGTCTGGGTGCTGGGGAAACTGGAGAAACAGAGATGAGAATCGAAATACCCACCTCGTCAAAGAGGAGACAGAAAATTAGCAGATAAATAGATACATGTAAAAGGAAATACCAGTTACAGATTTAAAAATATAAGTTAAACATATCCAAAGTGACTGGGCTTTGCATTTTAGATAGTATAGTATCTTCAGGAAGGGTTTTAAGAACAGATGATAGTTGAGCTGAAACCAGTATGAAGAAGGCAGTGGACAAAGGGGACAGTGATTGTGGAGGTCTAGATATAGGGGTGTACTTGACGTGTTCAAGAAACTTAGAGGGGGTCAGTGTGCCCAAAGCGTGAGGAAATGGAGAGGGATATTGGTAAGAAAGAAGGTCTAAGGTGAGCCAGGATTCAGGTTATGGAATTCATAGAACAGAATAAGGAATTTGAATCCTATTCTACACGGAGATGGAGAAGGATGGAGAGCATCGGATGATAACATAATTCTGTTTCCATTTACAAACTGAAATCGGGTAAACAGGAAGCCGGAAGACCAACCAGTTGATTGGTATTGAGGTGCCTTGGCAAGAGACAGTGGTGGCTTTAACTTGGTGCTTGCTAATAGTGAAGGTGGTGCTAAAAATTATGTTGACATAGATTTGAAAAGTCGAACAACAGCACTAACTGATGGATTAGGCATATGGCTACAGAGAAAAAAGAGGCATCAAGGATTTTTTTTTCAGCCTGCTCATTCAAACATTTTATACTAAAACGTATCCTATTGTTCCCTTCAAGTATAAAAAATTGTTAGTTTATTAAGGTATGTGGAAGAAAACAATTGATATATTTACAGTATTTGCATTTCTCCATTAACTTGCACATTCATAAAATATATTCTATTTCAGGGGCGCCTGGGTGGCGCAGTCGGTTAAGCGTCCGACTTCAGCCAGGTCACGATCTCGCGGTCCGTGAGTTCGAGCCCCGCGTCAGGCTCTGGGCTGATGGCTCAGAGCGTGGAGCCTGTTTCCAATTCTGTGTCTCCCTCTCTCTCTGCCCCTCCCCCGTTCATGCTCTGTCTCTCTCTGTCCCAAAAATAAATAAAAACGTTGAAAAAAAATAAAAAAAAAAAATATATATATATATATTCTATTTCAGCCAAAAATGACCTCACCTGACAGAAAGCAAAAGGATGAAGTCGGCCAACAGACCACCAGTGAGTGAGAAATCACTAGTTCCTGTTCTCATGAGACATCAACAGGCATTTTTAGTTCGCGAAGCTTTCTCAGTCTCCCATACAAAAATAAACACAAGAGATGAAACGAGGCTTGAATACGTTCATTGGGAATCTCCAGCATATTAAAATGTAAATATTTTTCTTGTGTCAACATTTTTCTTTTGATGCTCACACAGGTTTATTCATTATTATAAGCTGACAAAAATTTATGAAAATTCTCCGTCGCTCTGGTCAAATCCAATTGCCTCCCGTCGCTAATTCAGCTGGCCCTCTGCACAATTGGTCTCAACACTGCCAACTTCAGTCATGGCAAGGAGAAAAAGAATACATTAAAGTTGCAGACAGGGTGAGCTATTTTAATAAGAAGATGCTATCTCAGCCTTTTCACTTAATACCTCCGCATAATAGAATTTCCATCATGATTGTTCAAAGTGATATTTATTTTTTTCTAGATGATCCCTTTCAAAATTTAAAATTATACAAATAAGAGGGAAACTGATTAGTGCCTGATTATGAAAGGTAATTTTTCAACTAAAAGAGCTCTCTAAAGCTAACAAAGATTCAAATAAACTTGTACCAGAGATTGACCAAGCCGGCACTCCCACATACCATTTATTTGATTTATTTTGTCATGAAAATGGAAAGGTAGTCCTTGCTAAGCTTAATTGAATAACATAGATCAGAATATTATATCCTTGATACATTTATGATTTTTGTAGAGCCAACCGATTTTACATATAACTCCTCTACATGAAATATGACATAAGTAGCATCACAGTGACTGTTTTAGGGCACACATTTGAAATGTCTTTCCATTATATCATTTCTAAGTCATTTCTCTCTGTGTCTGTGTTTGATTGGGTGAAAGTCACATCACAATGTTTGGCTATAAAACTAAACCTAACTCCACTAGTGTCTTTCAGAGTGGTGTCATCAATCTTTTAAAAGGTGAATATGACCTTATGATAATGTATCATGCTAAAGACAAGATTTTAAGCCTTACATGGTCTACTTCAGCAGGAAATGACTTATTAACTGGCACTGCAATTGAGATTACTCATCAGCATCCCTAATTCAAACAGCGACTAGTTTTTCTCAAAGTTAAGAGTTGGAGAAATTAACTATAGACTACCATTGACAAAATTAAAAAAAAAAAAAAGTGGGATAAAAAATATGTTGTTTGTTTTTTGGATTTTTTTGGAGGGTTGTTTGTTTATGTTTGTTTGTTTTTTACAGAAAACAACATTTTCCTAAGTTTTGAGTACTGGAAATTAAGTTTATTTCTAAAAATAATTCAATTTTAGTATCTTTAAGCTATTCAACAACAACAAAAACCAGAATAATTCTATTTATTTCAGTGTAAAATATTCTGTTGCTTAATTTAGTTATAAAGGAAATAAAAGATGAGCAGATTATATATACTGCATATTAGAAGAGAAATATCTATTACTCATACATGAAATACTTATAAATTTAGCAAATAATATTTTATCAAATGCCAAATGAGCACCACTTTTTTTTAAATTACATTTATTTATTTTTGAGAGACAGGATGAGACAGAGCACGAGAAAGCAAGGGGCAGAGAGAGAAGGAGACACAGAATCTGAAGCATGCTCCAGGCTCTGAGCAAGAGTTCAGCACAGAGCCCAACGTGGGGTTCGAACCCACCAACTGTGAGATCATGACCTGAACCAAAGTCAGACACTTCACTGACTGAGCCACCCAGGCACCCCAAATGAACACTGCTTTTTATGTAGAAGTCTTTCTTCACCAGATTATCTCTCAAGAGCTTAAGGTTATTTTTAACTCAAAACTCTCTGCCACCTAATTCATAGAATACATCACTCTTTGACTTGATACTTTGCTTTATTCCAGGTGATACATGTAGGGTACTCTAGTACCTCTCTGACAAGAAAAACACTGATGTTCATATATTAAGATATAATATTTCCCATATTACTATTGGTGATATTGTGGGTTTTAGTTCCCATTATAATACAATGAAAAATCAAACTGGCTACTATTTATATTCAGCAAGAGCCACGACACCTTTAAAAAGCAAACAAACCAGAATTTAAGGTTTTCAGAGGGAGGTGGTGTCAGCAACATATGAAGAATTTATTTGCTTTTGATCTAAATATGCTTCCAATATAATCCATATCAGTATCAGTTTTCTTCTTCTCTTGTTTGGATTTTCCTTGTAATAAAATATCCAAACATCTATGGATTTTCCATAGATGAGAAGAAAACTCAGACAAACACTAAAAGGAAATAAATAAGACCTTTCTTCAAGCACTAGGATTTCAAAAGTTTGAGATATTTTTATTGGTATCCTGACTTAACTGTTTATAGTAATAATTCCAAATTATAGTAATAAATTCCAAAATTTACTTAGGAATGCAAAAAAAAATAGCTAAGATTTTATTCTTCTCATCGATATTTATTTCCTCAGTCATTTCAATATTAATCATTTTTTCTGTGAAACTGACGATGAAAGTATATATAGTTTTTTGGAGTTTGTCTCCTGTACCAAGTTGCAAAGTAGAATGTTGCTGTGGGCAAAAAAAAAAAAAAAAAAAAAAAAAGTGTTAGTTTTGATATTTGCTTGATGTACTGGTTACTACAAGGAAGTAATATTCCAAAATATTATCTTATTGTTTTATTTCTTTAGACATAAAACAAAAGTTAATATTGCTACTGAAGAATATACTTTCTTCACTTAAAGACTGAGCATAGGGTACCTGGGTGGCTCAGTCGGTTAAGTGTCCAACTCTTGATTTTGGCTCAGGTCATGATCTCATGGTTTTCGAGATCAAGCCCCACCTTAGGATTCTCATTCTCTCTCTCTCTATGTCTCTCTCTCTCTTTGCCCATCCCCCATGCACTCTCTCTCTCTCTCAAAATAAGTATATAATTTTTTTTTTTAATTTTTTTTCAACGTTTATTAATTTTTGGGACAGAGACAGAGCATGAACGGGGGAGGGGCAGAGAGAGAGAGGGAGACACAGAATCAGAAACAGGCACCAGGCTCTGAGCCATCAGCCCAGAGCCTGATGCGGGGCTCGAACTCCTGGACCGCGAGATCATGACCTGGTTGAAGTCGGACGCTTAACCGACTGCGCCACCCAGGCGCCCCAAGTATATAAATTTTTAAAAAGAAACTGAGCACAAAAAATAAAATCAAGTATTCTGAAGTATTAACATTTGCAGATATTAATTAGTTATCTATATTTATTCACATGATAATAATTCTTAGGTTAACCCTGAAAAAATACCAAAACTAAGGTAAATATGTCCAACTTTATAAGCTTGATCAATTTTTATCACATTTTCTTTGATTTTGTCTTTTTCTACCCTCAAAACATCATTTTAACATTTAACTTGCCAACTAATGTGCATATTTGCATAAACCTATACTTAACATTTATTCTATAGGTCCCTAGACAAAAATCTAGGTTAGCTTAAAAGGTCAAAAATGTAAGATTTGTAAATGTTACAATAGTAATCCTGATAGTTCACAGGAATGATATATTAGACTACAGTAATTGTGCTATAGACAGGAAATGTCCCCTCCCTGAAAGTAATAAAATAAGTCAGTGTTTAGCCGCTTTGATAATAGGAATTTAAGCCACTAAAATATGTTTTGTGGTATCAAGAAAACCTAATCTTTCTTTTAAAATCATTCTTAGTTTCACATTGATGTTGTCTGTTACAGGAAGCTATGCTTCCATTTCCTCTCGATGAGAATATTTGTGTATGCTTTAAGTAATTTTAAATAAGACACCCTCTTTAAAAAAGTGATAGTTTATACTAAATTAATAAGAAAAGTGATTTTTTTTTCCATATAGAAGTATGAGATTAACCAATGTCAAACTTCCTACATCTATGATTTTTAAAATTTGGGTTTATAGCTTTTTTTTAGATATTTATTTCTGAAATTTTACTTTTGATTCATATATTGTATTATACATTTTGGCTTCTATATTACTAATTTATGTACTATATTTAATTTTAATATTGATTACTCAATGCTTAGTTGCATTTATTTTTCCTATTTCTGCTTCTGCCAATGATGAATTTGAATCCTAAACTGAATATTGTATGAAAACCAACTAAATGAAAGTGCTAAAGGTGAATGTATCCACATGGTCTTTGGTGGGGAGTATTCATTCATTCAGAAGAGGAAAGGGATGCTATACGAAGGAAATTCCTTATGTGTATGTGTGTGTTTGTGTGTGTGTCTGTTGATCTGGGACCAAGTGCAGTTGGAGCTGTGAGAAAGCAGTCAGAGGCAAAGCTGGAGAGAACAGTCTTTCTGGTTGAGGGAACCTGAAAACTGAAGGTAGAGAAACTATGGTTTCTGGAAGAACCTGTTAGCATCCTGTAGGAAAAAAAAAAAAAAAAAAAAAAATCCAGGGAAAGGATAGTTACATTTTGTCTAGTAAAATTTCTGACTGACTCCTGGGCCAAGTATAAACACAAAAGAATGAAACCATGTGAGGCATTATAGCTCAATAAACAGAGTTTATAGGAGAAGGTCCACCAAGATAATTGTTACTGAAACAAAAGAAATACACACATTGAAAAAATAACAAAATAAAAATCTCCACACTTCATAATATTCAGGATAAAATTCCAAACTTCTCACACATTACAAGAATTGTTAAGATGAAATTTATTTTGAAAAGAAAAGAAAACAACTGAGATCAAGCTTAACATGGCCCAGATGTTGGTACTGGCCATCAAGGATTTTAAAGGGGCTATTATACTTTTCCTCACTGGAGCCAAACAAAATATATTTGCAATGATGGTAAAGATCAGAGGTATCATTAGAGAAAAAGAGATAATAAAATGAACCAAATGCAAATTCTAGAACTTAAAATCACAAATTCCAAAATTAAAAAACAAAATGTATTAGATTTAATAACTACAAGGACTGATAGAGAAATTAGTAAATGAAATGGAAGACATGCCAGTAGAAATCATCCAATGAAAAATGAAATGACTAGACATTCAGGAACCTGTTGAATAACATGAAAAAGTTGATATGTATGTAATTGTAATTGTAATATGTAATCTAGAAGGGGAGGAGAAAGAGAATGCTAAAGAAAAATGTTTGAAACAAGAAGGTACCAAAATATCCAAAACTTGGTGGATGAAATACAATGAACATCAAACTGAAAAACATTAGGAAAAAATGCTATGCTGCAGCACAATATAATCAGATGTTAGAAGCCAGGAATACAAAGTAAGCCTTGAAAGTAATAGGAGAAAAACACATTAAATACTGGTAGCAATGATCTAATTAACAGCTGACTTCTCAGCAGCAACAATAGAGACCAAAACCAAAATCAAAACCAAGAGTTGAAGAACTCTCTTAACTTGCTAAAAGAAAAAAAAAATCCTGTAAATCTAAAATTTTGAAACTAGTGAAAATACCCTTTCAGAATAATGGCTAAATAAAGGCATTTTCAAACGAAAGAAAACAGAATTTTTGCCAGCCAACCTGTATATCAAGAAAAGAGAAAAGAAATTCTCCAGAAAGAAGGGAATTGATGCCAAATGAAAACCTTAATCTTTGGAAAAAGATGAAATGAATCAAAGTTGGTAAGCATTAAGGTAAAGGCAAATTACTTTTTTGTCTTTAATTGCTTTATAATTCATGTAACTTATCAAAGCAAAATAATATATTGTCTTCTGCAGTGCATATTGCATGAAGCAGTGATACGTATACCTATAGTTTAAAGGTTGAGGTTGTGATACAAGCATTTATGGTGACAGTATTTCTCTTTGTATTTCTTTGTATGTATGGTGACAGTATTTCTTTCATGGGTGGCCCTTCCCTCCCTAGTTAGAACTATCGCTCTTTCTCTTCTAGATAGCAACAGCTGGTCCTTCACAAACTTCCATATCCTCCTCTGGCTTATTTGCCAATTGCAATGGTTAGATCCTGTTATAACCACTGGAATATGCTAAAGTCTGTTAAGAGCGAAAAGAAATTTTACACCTTAGAGGTGCTACAGAAATTAACTAACATGTACGAGTAGGAGTTTAAGATGTATTCTGGGGGGTTGAATAAGAGTATGATTGATTCAAGGGGCTACATATAAGGTTGGTGATAACTAAGAAATTTTGTTACTTGGGAGTCCTTTCTCAGGTTATATAAATTAACTTCCTGTCAAGGACACTGAGGTATAGGATATACTCCTTGTTAGGGTAGCTCTTAGAATGCAATACTTCATGCTGAGTGATGTGACTGGCAATTGCTTTGACAGACAATAAAGGAAGGGTAGGGAAGCTGAGGAAAATGGACATATTGGAATTTCCAATTATAAGGGAAGAATGGAAGAGCAGGAGATTAAAATTGGTTGCCTTGATAAGAAGTCACCATCTCTTGCTCAATTCCTAGACCCAACCCAGTTTTCTGATTTGGAACCCATTGACTGAAATGGTTGCAGGGTCCCTAGAATTATTCACTGTAGTATACACTGTAATGTTTCCCCAGTATTATATACTGTATTGTTTCCCCAGTTCTTCTCCCAAAGTACTAGTGGTCGTTTATCTAGGTGAATACACACCAGGAAAAAGAAATATCCAAACATTTTGATCACTAAAGGGCACAAATACTAGTTGACATTAAAACTAGGAGAACTGAAGTATCCTCATGGCTCTACTTTTAGGGGGAGGGCTTGTTGAGGCCATGTAATAAATGGAGTCTTGGCTAGAGTTCAGCTTACAGTAGCATCACTGTGTTTGCAAACCCACCCAGGGGTCATTTCCCTAGTTTCTGAATCTATCATTGGGATTGTGTAACAACCACGTTGGGTCCTTACCTGTTGGATAAAAGCTAATGTGGAGAGGAGGAGAGGCTGGATGACTCAGTCTGTTGAGCATTAGACTCAGGCTCAGGTCATGATCTCATGGCTCAGGAGTTCAACCCCCACATCAGGGTTTTTGCTGTCAGTGAGGAGCATGCTTTAGATACTCTGCCCCCCTCTCTCTCTACCCATTCCCTGCTCACACTCTTTCTCTCAAGAATAAATATACATTAATTTTTTTTAAGCTAACATGCAGGGAAAAGACAAATGGAAGCCTCTGGTATTGCCCTTCTGTTCAAGATGGTAAATAATGTAAACATTTAATAAAACATTAATTATGTATTTATAAACATATATCTCCCAGGATGAGGAGAATGGTAGAACTGATCTCTGCCATCTCCTGAATGGAGCCCAAGGATGCAGGGTTGACGATCCCTACATGTTTACATTTAAAATTCCACTACACACACACACACACACACACACACACACACACACACACAAAACAATGAATTTTAGAGAATACTGTAGACTGTTAAAGCAGATTAATATGTCCCCAGTACATTATATGCAGTTGCTCATTTCTTTAATGTGTTTGTTCTTTTCTATTCATAAGAAAAAATAGAACCAGAGAGAATTAGCATTAGAACTAATAATAATATTATTTACAGTTTGCCCTATATGGCCAGACTGGTTGGTTTGGGGTCTAGAAGGAACAGGGTGGTAAGAATGAAGACAAGGAGATGTGGGCTAAAGGCATGTAGACAGATATTTATATGAACCAGAAAGTATCCATCATGAAAGAGGCACTAAACATCCAAAATGACTTGCACAGCTGACCCTGGTCTTCCTTGGTTATTAGCCACCACAGGGCAAGACAATGGACATATAAATGGCCTTGCCACATTGCAAAGTTGGAATCTACGTATGTAGTGAACTACATAGACTTTCACTTACCAAGGTTTGCCTATGTAGCTTACCTACCTACTTACCTTTCCAGATACTGGTGCCTTGGAATGTCCAACTTGCCAGTAACAGAGACCTGCACTGAGTCCTGAGACACCAACAAGCCCATTGGTGGCAAACTGCTAAATTGGGACCCTTTCATCCTATACCATCAGTGAATTTTCCTCACAAGGAAAGATACATACTCTGGGTATAGATTTTCTAGTCTATGTGCAGAACCTCAGCAAGTACCAACATACTGATGCTGACAAAAGACCTGATCTACAGGTATGAAATCCCACATAATATAGCACCCAGTGAGGACCAAATTCATAGATAAGGAGTTGTGGAATTGGTCCCATGACCATGCGCTCTGCAGAATAATCAACCTTATTGAACACTGGAATAGCCTAGTAAGGGCACAGCTAAAGCAACAATTTAGAAGAAATGCTCTGAGAGAATGTGTATCATTCTCCAGTGTGTAGTATATATAAAAATCAGAGACCTCTATATGGAGCTGTTTCCCCAAAGGAAGAATACATGGGATTAAGTACTAATCAGTGGAAACAAGAGTGGCCCCAGATGCATCCCTCCCACTGAACCATGGAGGACTTTTTGCTTCTTGACCCAAAACTCAGGGGTTGGCTATTTTATTCCACAAAGAGGTCACACTCTTTAAGGGAATGCCATAAGGATTTCTTTGAACTCAAATATATCACCACTGCAGGAACGTTTGGACTTCTAGTTTTCCAGAAACAGCAGGTGAAAAATAATCACCATCTTAGGGAGAGTAATTGGCCCTGATCAAAAGACAACGATTGTACTGTTTTTTTGTAAACGGCAACTAAGAGAAATATAAAACACAAGTTACCTATTTGGATGCCCCTTGGTTTACCTTTCCCTGTTTATAATGGTAAATAAATGGGCATGTACGATAACCAGGCCCAAGAAAGCAGTATGATAACCAAAGGGAACGGGGATCTGAGTCATGCTTTCTAGGAGGCTACAAAGACCTGCCAGCATGATAGATAAAGATGAAGAGGTACCAGAATTCATTAGGAACTAGAGAATGAGGTTTTTGCTGTCACCTCAAGAGTGAGTAGTATAGGGGCTGTAATTTATTCTACAAACTTCACTTTGCTCAGCTTCTCCTCAGGGAGAGAGACTCACAGGGTCTATGGAAGAGCTTCTCGCAGAACCTGAATGAATTACTTGTATCTTTTTCATGAAAACTATAGACTCTGATACCCATGGAGTGTTCTACTCAGATCTCTTTCAAGAGAAACTTGATGTGAAGAGTATCCTTGACCGATGGTCTTGGCTCCATCGGTGTTCACTCAGGGACCACTCAACGACAAGGCACAGCCAGGGTACCAGTCCTGGCCCATTCCTAACACAGGATTACTCTGATGGGGAAACCCATTGCTATGACTGAAGCTTTCTCAGAACCATGCTGTGTCAGAGGGTCTTCCTATCCCATTCTTTCTCTTTTTTCTCTTTTCACAGCTGTCAAATTTGCACTGTGGTCTGGAGATTTCCCCAGCCGATTTCTGTCCCCTCCTTATCTTTTATCCTTCACAGACAATTCCATAGCAAATCCTTTGTGCAACAAATCCCATCTTGGTGTTTGGTTTTAGGAGGACCCAAACTGATATAATCCATATAATTGAAATGCTTTCTGGCCATACTGTTTGAGAAAATACAAAACACAAATGACCGATATTCGAAATGAAAGTGGACATCACTACAGATCATAAAGACTTCAAAAGGATAGTAATGGAATATTTTGTGTGTTTTTCCAAGAAAGAGGGAAGTTTACTAATTAAAAAAAATCTGACTTTTGACTCAGCAGTCCTACAGGTGGCAAAGAGATAGTAATAATTCCTAGCACAAAGGGATTAATGAATTGGATCTTAAATAAAGATAATATAATTTTGCTATTTCCATATGAACAGATTTGGAATGTTTTTTTAAAAAAATAGGAAGTGTGAAAATATAATATTTCAAAATAATTTTTGAGAAGAGCCATGTCATCTTAATAACTTCATTTCTTTTTTAAAGTTATCTTTAATGAAAAAAGGAATCACTCAGAAATGTTTTCAAAATCTCTGTTAACCCCATGTGATTTGTCGTTTTTCAAATTGTACTTAATCTCAAAACCCTCCACTCTGGCATCATGGGTGTAGGGTAAGAAAAATAAATTAATATTGGAAATTAAATAATAATCAGAGAACTTAGTAACTGAGATTACCTCTTCAATTATGATTAGGAATAAAATCAGACGTTAAATTGCTTAGTGATCTTTCTAAAAGCAGGATATATGGGTTTGGCCAAATTTCTATGAATTAGAGGATTTTTTTTCTTAATATGGAAGAAGTGCCTCCATAGGTGATTTAATGAAATAATGTATCTTTTTTATGAGTGCCAGAAAAGTGATTTGAGCAGGAGTATGTCCATATTTGTAAGAATGTCCATATATTTCCTTGATTCAATAAAGCAATATTGAGAAATAGGGAAAGTGATTACTATTATGGTCAAATAAACACTTGAATATAGACAAACACTTATTTAAATATTTATAGAAGTTTAATTTTTGCAATTTCAAGTCCTCCAAAATTTCTGCCTAGATTCATCTTTGTTTAAGAAAAAAAATATCTCTTTAAAGGTTAGATTTAGAAATGCATATTAGATTCTTGTGCTTTTAAAACATTACTATTTCTCCTCTACTAGGTTCTTGCCCCAGGCAAAAACCAACGCCTAACAGAAATATTGAAAAAGAAGAAGAAAAAAAGAAACCTCAAGAGACACAATAAGATATCTTAGGATTTTAACAATCAAAAAGGCAAAGGTCATATGGGTTATTTGAAAACTCCTTTGAGGGAAAAATTGATCCATTCCTTTAATGTTCTCCACAACAAGGATTAATTCTCTTTGAGTACTTTAAATAATATAAGGGAAAACCCATTAAGGAAAGGAGACTCAATTCACTGCTCTGACCCCCTGATCCATCTGAGAACTTTCAAAACCAATCCCAGACTAATATATTCTCTATTGATTTTGATTTTTATATTATCTTAAACCCAGAGAGAATTTATTTCCTTCTAAAAATATAGTTTAAAATGATCAAATAATACTCTATCCCCAAAGTTGCTACCAAGAAACACTCCAAACACTAGCAAAAAGTTCAAAGTAGAGGCAGGATGCATACAGTAGGGGATAAGAGGAATATAAATGGAAATTTTACCAATTCACTAGTCATAATTTATTATTTCAAGGTGATGAATATTAAACAAGTTAGACTTTAATAAATTTACAAATAATAATAAAACATCTGGTTTTATAACATTATAGTTTATATGTAACATAATATAAATATATATCATATATTGATAAAGCACTTTGTAGCTTGCAAATGACATTATCGAATTTAATCCACACAGCAATGATGCGATTAGGCTTTGCTGTTAAATTGCACTTAATAGTTTGTAAAAGCAGTCTGTGGGCGAGCGGGAAACCTCGGGGGTTACCACTGGGAGGCGGGGCTGGGGCAGTGGGCCAGCCTCCTTATGGCTCTGTTGAGCCCCCTCTGGACTCGGGTATTGGAGGCATTGACAATGACTGGCAGCCGCCAGCCTTGCAAAGGTGTGTTCTAGGTCATTGGTTTCTAAGTGCTCAGTTGGATTCATTGGACTGGGCAATAAAAGGGAAAAATGACAAAAATCCCATGAAATGACTATCCTACTCATTATTTATGATGTGTTCCCTAATGCATGCAAAGAGCTTTAAGATGCAGGTGAGCAGGTAGTGTCTTCCCCAGCAGATGTAGCTGAAAGAATTGACAGAACTTTTACAATGTTGCCTATGAGTGTCAATGCAATAGAAGATTATTCTGGAGCAAATGAAACTCTAAAAAAAGTGAAGAAAGGTTCACTTTCAATAGATTGCGGTACTATCGATGCCACAGTTTCAAGAGAATTGGCCAAAGAAGTTGAGAAAATGGGAGCAGTTTTCATGGATGTCCCTGTTCCTGGTAGTGTGGGAGCTGCTCTGTCTGGAAACCTCCTATTTTTGGTGGGAGAAGTCAAAGATGAATTTGCTGCTACAAAGAGTTGCTGCGGTGCATGGACTCCAATATGGAGTACTGTGGAGCTGTTGGGACTGGGCAGGCTGCAAAGATCTGCAACAACATGATCGCTATTAGTATGATTTCAACTGATGAAGCTATGAAACTTGGAATCAGGTTAGGGCTTGACCCAAGACTGCTGGTTAAAATCCTAAATATGAGCTTATGATGGTGCTGGTCAGGCAACATAATCCTCTACCTGGGATGATGGATGGAGTTCCGTCTGCCAATAAGTATCAGGGTGGATTTGGAGCAACACTCCTAGCTAAGGATCTGGGGTTAGCACAAGACTGCCACCAGCACAAAGAGCCCCATCCTTCTGGGTGGTCAAACCCATCCAATCTAGAGGATGATGTGTGCCAAGCGTTACTCAAGAAAAGACTATTCAGACCTTTCTAGTTTCTATCAGAGGAGACCTTCTGAGTTTGCCCTTTGGCTGTGGGTACTGTTGGCAACGAAACTCTATCTTGGACCCTCCTTATAGCTCACTCCACGAGTGAATGCGTTTAGTCAAAGGTCACTTGTCTGCCTTTGATTATCTAGGTCCCAGTAAACCCTAGAATTTTTCACCCATTTTTAACTGCTTGTTCTTTTTTATTTTAGCAAACGTGCATTATCTGATTTTTTTTGTTCTGCAAGCCGCTGATGGTCTCTGTTAACAAGCTGACTGACCTTTTTCAAAAGTTTGATCCCTGAGCATCTTCAACTAAATCGTGGCATGCTTTAATCAGGATGTTATTTACCTCACTTTACAAATAAGAGCAAATATTTTTTTAACAGGATGAAATCTATCTTTTTAAAATTTATTTAAGTTTATTCATTTATTTTGAGAGACAGACAGAACCAGCAGGGAGGGACAGAAGAGAGAAGGGGACAGAGGATCTGAAATGGGCTGTGTGTTGACAGCAGAGAGCCCAATGTGGGGCTTGAACTCATGAACCATGAGATCATGACCTGAGCCGACATCTAACCTTAAATGACCCAGGAGTCCCCAGGATGAAACCGATCTAAAAGAAAGTGGTGTGAAGAAAGGAGTCAGAAAAAGGGGAAGTATAGTGAATTAAAACCTGTGCTCCTCAGGAAATTTGTCCTATCGACCAAGTGGTGGTATTCTTGCATTATAGGATGTCTTCAAGATCATTCATCTTGTAGCATGTTAACATTATTCCATTCTTTTTTATTGCTAACCAATATCTAATTCTATTAATGTATATTATGTTTATTCATCAATTGATGGGCATTGGTTTTTACTTTTTGACTATCAAAAATAATCCTGCTATCCTATCTGTGAATAAGTGTTTGAGTGAACATATGTTTTTAGCTGATTCAATGTTTTCAATGTTTTTCGATGTGTTTGTCAGATTTTGATATCAGAGTAGTGCTGAATTTATAAAAATTAGTTAAGAAGTATTTTTCTTCTTCTGTTTTCGGAAATAGATGGTGTGGAATTGGTAATATATCTTCCTTAAATGGTAGAATTCACTAATGAAACTGTGCAGAATTAGAATTTTCTGTGTTGGGATATTTTAAACTATGAATTCAGTTTTGGTTGATTATGTCAAGCAATTGGTTATAGAGTTGTTAGTGTTTCTTTCTTATCTTCTTAACATCCCTGGGATCTGTAGGGAAATCCCCTGTTTGATTCCTGACATGAATAATTTGTGTTTTCTCTCTTTTTTTAATAAGTCTATCTAAAGGCATTTCAATTTATCAATTATTTTGAACAGCTAATTTTGGTTCTATTATTTTTCCTCTATTTTTTTCCTCCTTAATCCCATTGATTTCTTTTCTTACTGTCTTCTTGTTTTTCATTTAATGTCTTTTTTTTTTCTAGTTTCTTAAGGTGGAAGCTTAAATGATGGATTTGATACCTTTTTTCTTCTCTAAAATAAGCATTTAATGCCATACAGTAGTCCCTTCTTATCCACAGGTGGACATATTCCAAGACTTTCAGTGGAGGCCTTAAGCTATGGATAGTACCAAATCCTATTATTTGCTGTTTGTTTCTTTTTCCCTATAAATACATACCGATCAAAGTTTCATTTATAAATAAGTCACAGTACTCTGAGTTTCCTGGATCTGTGGTTTGTTTTCTACTATTAACATTGGAAAATTCTCAGCCATTTTACCTTAAATATATTGTTTGTTTGTTTCTTCTCTATCTGGTATTCCCATTTTGCATATGCTATACCCTTTGAAATTGTCCAACATTTTTTGGATATTGTTACACATCCCCCCTTTTTTCATTATTTCTTTTTTCTTTCCTTCTTAATTTGGAATGTTTTCATTAACATATATTCAACCTTAATTACTCTTTCCTTCACTCTTTCCAGTCTCTTCACAATCCCACAAAAAGCATTCTTCATTTATCTTACAATATTTTTATTTCTACCATTTCTTTTTAATTCTTTCTTAGAGTCGCTTATACTACCTGTCTCTTTTTTTTCCATGTTTTCCACTTTTTACATTAGAATCCTTAGCATATTACTCAGAGTTATTTTAAATCCCCAGCTGACAATTTCAAATTCCTTGTCACATCTGAATCTGTTGCTTGCTTTGTCTATTCAGATTGTGATTTTTGCCTTCAGCATGCCTTGTGAGTTTTGTTGAAAGCTGGTCATAATGTATTAGGTGAGAGAACTGAGGTAAATAGGCCCTATTGATGAAATGTGGGGAAAAGAGGAAGCATTCTAGAATTCTGAGCAGGACTCAGCCCAATAGTGAGCCTGTGCTCCTGGGCTGTGTGCTTCACAAATGCTTCTCAGCTTTATTTAGACTTAAGAACAGAGGATGAGTGATGGCTAGAATTAGATATTTCCATTATTCTAAGGTTGGTTAGGTAAAATGGTTTCTCCTTTCTTGGAGGGTCTAAAGAATTCTGGGCAATTACAAAATGGTTAGTTTTCATTTGGCTATGCCAGAGCAAGAAAGAAGCTTTCTCTTAGCTTCATCTTGAGAATCTGGTAAGACTGCTTGAGGTAAAACTCACAAAAATGTGAGGCATCCCCTAAGGCTCAGCCTCTAGGAACTTTTATCTCTCAAGCTACTATATGGCTAGTCTCCAGCAGTTAGTTAACCTTTGAATGTTTCTTTCAGTTCTGGTTCTAGAAATGTTTTCTATTCCTGGTAAGTTACGATTCTCTGTATCTGCCTGTCCCTCCAGTTTTGGGGACAGCCATTTGTTTCGTGGTGGCAATCTTCTGATGGAACTAAGAGTCATTGATTTCAGTTTGTTCCCTATTCTTCTGGTGAGAACAAGAGTGAAGACTTTGGCTCTTCACATGTCAGGCCTGAGACTGATTCTATACTTTAACAAAAAAAAATGTTACCAATCCCTGCATGATGCAATGTGGAGAGTTCTTTCTTTGTTAGCAATTTGCAGGTGATTCACATAGTTGAGTAACCAAAAGCTGTGTGTTTAAGGCCACCAGAGAGTTTCCTTGTTTTACGATGAATCTCAATATTGTACAGAGTGTACATTTGTTTTTGGTCAGTACAGAACATCAACTGCAAATTTCTCAGGATTCTCTTTCTTCACACAAAAATAGTGTGTCTTTATGTTTTTTAATTATTTTCAGCTCCTTCATTACTCTGGGATATGAGTGCCAGAGTCTATTCACATACCATTTTTAATCAATTCTTTTCCTATAAATAAGGGGGTTTTACCTTTACCTTTGGGTTAACTCTGATATGAAACTCCAGGTGACCAATCAATTTCATCCTATATCCGGCTTGACCATCATTTAACTTGATGGGTCTCCATCATACACTTGGACTTTTAGATATGCTGAGTTTGTGTTTTAGGGTTCTTTCCTTTTTTTTAGAGGAAAATTTTAAAAAGAGGCAAAAGTCTTCTTTCTCTAAAGTTCTACACCAACATAAATATTATTTCTTAGTTTAGACTCACAAGTATCAAGACTCTTGTTACTGCATGGCCATCTCTGTATCAACTATATATTACAGTATTATTGTATTATGATGAACATAGGCTGATATAACTACAAAAGGTAAGTCCAGACATCTGTGTGTAGGAGAGAAAATATTAATTGAAAATGAAGTCGTTTCAGTGGGAAATACGAAATTAGGGGCCTTCTGAGACATGATAACTATCTTTAGTCCAGAGAGAAAAGAAAAAAAACAAAACACCTATGATCTCTAAAATAAAAGATAAGTGAGATGTGATTCAAAACCTGTATATACATATATATATCTTTATTTTTCTTCAATATTATATATATATACGTATATATATATTTTTTTCTGCAATATTTAAACTTATTTGGAAAGTTCTATTATGTTTCATATGTGCTAAACAACTTAAATGAGCCAGGATTTGGATGTTGGTTTGCCCAGAGCACTGTTGGACATGTTTATGCATCTTTGAATGCCACATTTGATGTCAGTGGCAGGGGAAAGTGTAATTCTGTGCCATAGAATGAAGGTCACTTGATCAGTTGCCTTCTTCTTCTCACTCACATCCTCCGAACGGCACCTTACAGCATGGAACATTTGACAGCCCAGACACTTTCCCAAACTAAAAAACAAAACAAAACAACAAAACAAAGCGAAGCAAAACAAAACAAAACAAAACAACAAAAACTTGTAATACTTCACAAAACATGGTTCACAAATCGTTTTTGTTCATATCATATGGATGGTTTTAAAAATGCCCATTTCCACATCCTACTTAAGATACATTGCATAAGAGTCTTTGGTCTTTGAGAAACTGCATTTGAAAAATTTCTAATTTAGAATGAATCCTAAAGTACTTTTTCTTCTAAGAACAATGTCAAGTTTAGGGATAATTCTACAGCAGTCATCCTCCCTCGATATTGTGTATTATTCTTTCATGGGCAATACTGTGGAATGTTTTGGTACAACCTCTTGCCTTAACAAAATTATCTTTAGTATATTTACATTATTTATGAACTATTGTGGAATATTTTTAAAAATTTCACGGGAGGATGATATATGTAACTTTAGGTATTTTTCCCCATCTAGAACAACTTGTCTACATGGTAAGCAATCTATGCTTATTTTTAACTCTGAAGTAGAAGCTTTTAATTCTTTAATGCATGAGCTAAATCTATGAAATCAGTTCCTTCTTTAAGATGTATTGCAGTTCATAAATCTAAATAGTATGAACTTTGTTAAGATTTACACATACTCTAAGTTATTATTCCATCATATTGAATGCTTGGATAATTAAGTATTTATTTGGGGGACAAGGAAGAGAAGATTTAGCTGGAGAGAAGGAAATAGGGCAACTCCATTATAACCTGATAAAAAAAATGTATTTTATTAAGAAAGATGCATACTAATAGATATTTTGGGTGATTATTTTTGTTCTTATGACAGTATGCCAAACTCTATCATATGTAGGTTGACTCTCATTTACCTATAGATGTGGTATGTATAGATGATGGTAATTGTCTGGGTCCCCATCATTATAAGTTAGCAGCAAAAGAAGCCGAGGAAATAAACACCATAACAAGAAAACTTAAGTGAATTAATCATGTATAATATTCTGCAATATCAGGTTGTAAATTACATCAGCACACTTCTAGCCCACATGTGAACCAATATCAGTGATCTTGACAGCTTTTATATTGTTTGCTGGAAATATACTGGAATATTGAATGACTAAATGCCTACAGATCAGGTGACGAATCTAGTGACCTCTGGAATTTTATGAATACTTTAATTCGGTGAGGATGTGTCCTCCAGTTATCTTCTTTTGCTAAGACACAATGCTGTTGTCATTTTTTTTTAATATGGAGGGGAGAGAAGATATGAATTCAATGGAAATGGACTGACAAACATGTACAAACTTCTGAGCAGGCTTCCATAGGTAAACAATTCATTACATGTAGAAATAAAGAATTTATTTGTTTGTTTATTTATTTATTTATTATCTTTTAAAGTTTATTTATTTATTTTGAGAGAGACAGCACAGGAGGGGCAGAGACTTGGAGAGAGTCCCAAGCAGGTTCCATGAAGTCAGCACAGAGCCCGATGGTGCGGCTCAAACTAATGAACCATGAGGTGGTGCCCTGAGCCAAAGTCAAGAGCCAGACGCTTAACTGACTGAGCCACCCAGGCACCCCCAGAATTTATTTTTTGCACACTTAATACCCATATACTTTCCTCAGAGCATATGTCTTTGCAACATATACGTAGATGGAAATATAGCGAACATTTTTCTATGAGAAGTAGACTTATCTGTATGTTGACCTTTTTTCTCCATGGTATTTCAAGGGAAGGTCAGTGGTCTTCAGCCAAGGACACAGGAGAAGCAGAAAACGGCTTGAGCAGCATGGGATAGGTAAGCTATGTAAGTTTAATCATTCCACTGGTAACACTTGACACATAAATATATATAAATATGATGAACTGAGGGCCACGAGGGTGGCTCAGTCATTTAAGCATCAGACTCTTGAGTTTGGCTCCGATCGTGATCTCCTGTTTGGTGACATCAAGTCCCGTGTCAGGCTCTACACTGAGAGCACTGGAGCCTGCTCTCTTCCTGTCCCTTACCCACTTATGTCTGTGCCCTCTCTCTCTCTCCCTCTTTCTCAAAATAAATAAATAAACATTAAATCTGTTCAAACATCTATGTTTTCCATAGTCTAGTTCCAAATGAATATGATATTATTTTTATTGTATAGAATTAAATGATATTTTTGATATTTAATTTGGATAGAATGTATTCTGTAATGAAATAATAAAAGTATAAGAAATACATGCTTATATCAGTGAGTAAAACCCTCATTCTGAGGTATTTAAAGTAAAAAATTAAAGGTAAAATTTTACTGACAAAGAGGTAACATATCTCTCATTCTTATTTGTTCTCAACTTAATATCTATCAGTTCATATGATTATGTTGATTTGAATTTTTATTTCAGTGCTGTATTGAAAGTCATTGGATAGTGGTGCCTGGGTGGCTCAGTTGGTTAAGCATCCGACTTCGGCTCAGCTCATGATCTCACCGTCCGTGAGTTCAAGCCTCTCGTCCAGCAATGTGCTGACAGCTCAGAGCTTGGAGCCTGCTTCAAATTCTGTGTCTCCTCCTCTCTCTTCCCCTCCCATGCTCATGCTCTGTTCTCTCTGCCTCTCAGTAATAAATAAATGTTAAAACAATTTTTAAAAAAAGAAAGTCATTGGATATATTATATCCATATATATACATATATATAAATAATATCCAAAATATTATATATTTTTATAATACTTTAAAAATTGATAATGGAATTTAGAATTGTTAATAAGTAAATCAGCTGGCAGCTTACTTTCTTCTTTTCCAAATACATAAAATCTTAATGAATAGAACCTGGTTCCTGAATGTCTTTCAGTTGCTTTTAGCCTTGCCACTTCTTTATCTGATAAATTATCCTATTTAAATAAGTGTTCATTGAATTAAGTTAAAATATACTTTGTTCTATATTTTAAAAGTCTTCACAAGTACGGCTTCCTGGTAACTGCTTAAGATTTCTTTTGGAATATTGAAAAGACTCAGCTTGTTCCTGCTTAGAAAAGGTTTGCTAAAAAATATAATTCAAAAGAGGCATTTTAATAGTTCATTGATATTGATACAGTTTGTGCTTCAGCAATACTGCATAGAAATGAAATTAAAATCATAAAAGCAGAAAAAGACATGCAGATGCGTTATGAACGGCAACGTACAGGAAGCAGAGCAATCCACAATCAACTTTCATTACCTTCTCATTTTTCTCTTTTATGCACAATCAACAGTGCTTTCCTTTTCTTTTATTTATTCTGCCATTTATTTCAATGTTAACCCAAATCTCCCTTGAGTACTTTCCCCTTACTTTTTATTTCATATTCTCAATTCTTCTGAAGTTATTTACAATTATGAAAGTATATGAAGCAGTCTTTCCGGCACATATTTTTTGTTTGTTTGTTTGTTTGTTTGGACTGTTATATATGAAGAAAATGGAGGCTTTTTTTCTGTGTGTGTGTATGTGTGTGTGTGTGTGTGTGTGTGTGTGTGTGTGTGTGTTTTAATAAATATCTTGGATCTAGCAACTGAATCAAAACTATATGCAATTTTACATTAATGGATATGGAGGGTTAGAACAGAGAAACAAGGCACGAATACACAATTTATACAAAGTGTAATAGGAGATATATGAACTGAGTAATGTAGTCACAGCAGTGCCTAGAATATTGCCTAAAAGGAAGAAGGTGCTTTATTAATATGTGTTACAAAGTTAAGTTATGAACTAGTTCTTAGATGTTTCCTTTTAGTAAGATATTTTATTATAATTAACATACATAAAATGATTATATCCTTATCCCGTTTCCTCTTTTGAATGATCCATGTGCATTTGAAAAGAAGTTGTAGGGGCGCCTGGGTGGCACAGTCGGTTAAGCATCCGACTTCAGCCAGGTCACGATCTCGCGCTCCGTGAGTTGGAGCCCCGCGTCAGGCACTGGGCTGATGGCTCAGAGCCTGGAGCCTGTTTCCGATTCTGTGTCTCCCTCTCTCTCTGCCCCTCCCCCGTTCATGCTCTGTCTCTCTCTGTCCCAAAAATAAATAAACGTTGAAAAAAAAAATTAAAAAAAAAAAAAGTTGTATTGTCATCCAAATGCAGAGTCATAATGCATCCATAAAATTTACCTTATTGATCATATCCTTTATATATTAAAAGATTATAAACTATTACAATTTAACAACTTGATTTATCTTAGGCTAAGATTGATATATTGAATTAACCTATTTTTATTGTTCTTCTGTTAACTTCTTGTCAATTTTATCAGTGGTGCTTTTTGAAGATGGTGATTGTCTTATGGTTCATGGATATTTATCCATGCTATATCCTCACTTTGGAAATTGTGCTAATATATTATGAAGGGTCTTTTGTCTTGATTTTGTTGTGGAGAATTTTACCTTTTTAGGTACTGATACCTATTTCATTTTCAGGTCCTGATCCCTATTTCATTTTGGATTGTATTCATCTGGTATACCTTTTTGTCTTTCCTTCATTTTAATATCTTTTTATTTTAGGTATATACCTTCTAGAAACATACACAAGGATTTTCCTTTGCAAGTCATTCTGAAATTATTTGTCTTTGAAAAGAGAAAAAATCCCATTTACATTTGGGGGCAGAATCTTTTATTCAGTCTCATATCTGCCATCACTTTATTTCATTATTCTTTGTGTCACACTTAATGTGATATTTTTCACATACTGGTCTATTTCTATTGACATTTTTTGTCTGTTTTGTTTTGGTAGTTTGGAAACTTTACAATTTTTTTTTTTCTAGCGGTCACCTTTTTCCTAATTGCCTGGAGACAATTCTTTTTTTTTTAAATTTTTTTTTTTCAACGTTTATTTATTCTTGGGACAGAGAGAGACAGAGCATGAATGGGGGAGGGACAGAGAGAGAGGGAGACACAGAATCGGAAACAGGCTCCAGGCTCTGAGCCATCAGCCCAGAGCTCGACGCGGGGCTCGAACTCACGGACCGCGAGATCGTGACCTGGCTGAAGTCGGACGCTCAACCGACTGCGCCACCCAGGCGCCCATGGAGACAATTCTTCATGGAGTTTCTGCAAGTCTGCATAAGCTTTTGTTAACTACTTCTTCAGGACATTTGTATTGCAAACAGCCTTGGAAGACTGAGATAGTGACTATCTCCAGGAAAGAGAACATATTTGTTTTCTGAGCAAGAAAATACAGATGATGTCTCCAGCTGCGGCCAAGTTTAGGCCAATTTTCTACCAGCCCACGTTAAAAGATGTAAGCTTCCTAAATTTGGGGCTCCTCAGCTGTGACAAGAACCTACTCTAAGAGCAACATCCACCTGTGCCCTTCTCAACATCACCCCCTCGGGACCTGGCAGTAGGGAAGTGAAGGGAATGAGAATAGTGTCCTATTCTCTCTGTCAGGGGTGGCTTGTCTACTGCTAGCTCCTATGAAACTGGCAGCCTGACTTGTTAGCTTGCAGGTAGGATAAAATTTCACGTGTACGTAGTCTTTGACGTTAATACACGTTTCCTTTCATCTACCTTTACATTACTTCCGTTCAGATGGCCATCTCCTAAATGTCTTTTGCCTGCTATCTATTAGCCATAGGCAATCATAAGCTGCTTCTACTTTCTTCTTTTTCTTTTCTGTTTTTCTCCAGTTTATATCATTACTTTTTTGTCAAAGCAAATGACATTTTATAACAGTCTTCCATCTTTAGCCCCCTCCTGTATTAGTAATAAATTTATAAGCAGACCTGTTCAACTCTCACCAAGTGTACTTTTGCCCAAATGTGTCTAAGTAAGCTCATATAATGTTGATGAAGAACAAATGGGGAACATAACTAAAGCCACATGTAGCCTGAGGATGATTTGGGGGACTTTCTGAAATAAGAATATTGGCAAATGTGCCATGGAATTCTTTAAACTGATGAGACTGGAAAGCAGATTATAAACTAATATATTTTTTAAGTTTATTTTAGTTTTTTGAGAGAGAGAGAGAGAGTAAAAGAGAGAGAGGGAGAAAGAGAGAAAACAGGGAAAGGGCAGACAGAGGGAGACACAGAATCTGAAGCAGGCTCCAGGCTCTGAGCTGTCAGCACAGAGCCCGACGAGGGGCTTGAACTCACGGACCGCGAGATCATGACCTGAGCCGAAGTCGGATGCTTAACTGACTAAGCCACCCAGGTGCCCCTA
The DNA here is from genome assembly GCF_028749965.1 of Puma concolor. NCBI lineage: Eukaryota > Metazoa > Chordata > Mammalia > Carnivora > Felidae > Puma > Puma concolor. The sequence goes on from NC_141670.1 coordinate 92,990,462, forward strand.
AAGTAATATTTTTGATTTAAGTCAAGACGGAGTACAACATCCTTCTTTTCTACCACTTATATCCCTGAATAACAGCTTGTCTCGAGTCATAGAACAATGATGATATACCTAAAGAGTCAGAGGTTTAAAAACTGAATTCTTTCATGGCTGTGGATCCAAAGTAAGTTTAAGAAGCTAGCACTGTAGATGAGGGCAAGACCATAAGGTATATTACAAGTTTTTTCATGCTGTCATTCAATTTCTTCCTAATACTTGCATTGTTACGTGAAATGTATGGTGTCCTCATAATTTTAAATTTGAATTAAAAGGTATCCTGTAATAGCTTTATGTTTAAAGAATCACATTCTAAAAAGTATAAATGTGTACTTAAATAAGAAAACTGATTCCACTTTTTGAAGTTATATAGAATGTTATTTATTAATCCTGGCAATGTTTATTCTATCCCTTTTTCTTTTCTCTCCAACTACTCTGTCTTCTTTTGACAGATTAGAGGGAACCCAATTATAAGACAGAGGGCTTTATTCTTTGATGGGATAAGTATGATTATTGAGAAAATGAACTGTAGTAAAAGGTACTTCTTTTAAATAAGGCCGTGAAGATTACCAAGACTGTGTGGATGATTGGCCATTCTACACTGTAGCAGAATGAATGAAATATAAACTATACTTCCTGGAAAACAGAAACTATACTTGCTTTCTTTAGCCAACAAGAAACATCCCTGAAATTAGAACATTTGAAATTCAACCATATATGCTTCCATTTGATTTGCCACTTTGTTTTTCTTTTTTAAATTTTTATTTATTTATTTTGAGAGAGGCAGAGACAGCATGAGGGAAGGGGCAGAGAGAGGGGGAGAGAGAGAATCCCAAGTAGGCTCCACATCTGCCCAAAGTGGGTTTGGAACTCAGGAACTGGGAGCTCATGACCTGAGCCGAAATCAAGAGTTGGATGATTAGCCTACTGAACCACCCAGGCGACCCTGATTTGCCACCTTAAACCTACAAAAAATAAATTATTGTGTTTTATTTACCTAATTTATTAACTTCAGTACTGAGCAAGGAAATGGGAATCTGTACATACTCAGGATCTATTTGTTCATCGCCACAGACTGAAACACTGTGACTTTTATTCACACTTGAGAGTGCTTGCTCAGGGCCCAAGCTTGCTGTTTCCCTTTAATAGAGAAGGAGGTGTCATTCATCATTATGTGAGGTGGAGCTGGGGTCAAAAGATTTCCAAATAAATCCCGAATGGCAGTCAATTAGTCATTACTTTCACAGCTTGTCCATACATCTCTTGTTAAGTGAATGTTTATACACTTACCCTCCCTAAAGGCCTACCAGTAACTTTATGAAACACGGTGACATAGAGCTGTGACACAGCCCTGTTACAAACTCTGTCTCCAATGGCAGTTAATCACAGGATGCCATGAGCTCAACAAAACCTCAGCACAATACGGTGAAGATCTGCTGTGATTGTTTCCGCTATAAATCTTGTGAATGTCTTTTACTTTACCAAACAAACTATTAATAAATTCAACTTGCAGTAAGGAAAACACATATGAAACAGTGTATTTCATGATGGCTTTTGAGTAGTGTCTTAAATCAGACTCTGAAGTAGTAATTACTATTTTTTTTAAATCTTACATTTGCGAGTAGAGTATCATGTTTGCCCACTGTTTATTAGAAGCCGAGCATTACATAAATGTCAGCCATCTGATACCAGAAACAAACATTGTTAGAACTCCCAAAGCATCAGAGAAATAAGGAGTAAGTATATAACTTTCTTCTGCTATTAAGTAGCAATTACTCAAATCTCTCTGGAACAGAGTAAGAATGGATTCCTGGCTGTGGCTACAAACTAAAACCAATTAATTATTTCACTTCTTTTGGTGTTAATTTTACTGTACTGAAAATATGCATTTTCATAAATAACAGTTATACACTTTGGAGAAGTTACTTTAATATATTTTATGTTACCTGAATGAAGTTCAAGAAAATACGTAGTCACTTTCAAAAACTTACACCTCATTTTGTAGTAAAGAAAGTAAAATAAATTCGACTCAGATATTTCTAAAAATTCTACAGGGAAATAATTACATTAGTCACTGTAAATGCTAAATGCAAGCAGGTGTCACTCTATAATATAAATAAAGTACTGTTATAGTTATCGTAATAGCCTATGCCACACATCCTAGGATAAATATTTTGTAGTAGGTAGTGACAACCATGATAAAAGGATCAGATAATATTCATAAGGGACATGTCACAGAAAAAGAAAGAAAAAACAAACTAAAGTTTCAGCCGAATTGATTTGCTTCTCTTTGTCTTTCTCTGTTTCCTTTTCTATTTTTAGGAATATTTGGAAGCATATTTGTTTTTGTCTAGAGATGTGAATCATTTGGATTTCACATCTCTGTGCTGAGTTTGATGGCTTCTTAATAGTTCACAAGTACATATAAACCTAATACATAATTCACAAAATAAAAGCAATCAGTAGTTTAATGGCATATGTTATTGGAATTGACAAGCTTTGGTTTTGCCTGTATAGAACTAAATACACGATTCTCATCATTCTCTTTCTTGAACCCTTGAATTCTTGTTTTTATAAATATGAATGAAATTACTGCTCACTAATTTACTCTTGAAATAAAAGAACTTGCAGGAAAGGAGAACCAGCCACTGCACAGGTTGACTTCCAATGCATTCAAAATGACTACATTTAAGGACTGCCAGATAGATCACTCTGTATCTACATGTGTGGAAGCATTCTTCAATTAGATCAATGCTAATTTTGTCACCAGATATAATTTTGATGCAAAGGTTAGTATTGTCGTTGAAACAGGAATACTATGTTATGTAATTTATTTCTAAGAAATTTATTTTTTTAATTTATTTATTTTGAGAGAGAGAGCACATGAGCAGGGAAGGGGCACAGAGAGAGAGAAGCCCAAGCAGACTCCTTGTTGACAGCACAGAGCCCAGTGAGGGGCTCGATCTCACGAGCCATGAGATCAGGACCTGAGGCAAAACCAAGAGTTGGACACTTACCCGACTGAGTCACTCAGGCACCCCTATTCTGAATAAATTTATCAAACTTAGTACAATATACCAGTTTAATAAATGTCTAGTAAAAATAGAAGAATTATGTTTGTACCAGTTGTGGTTCTGTTGTTTCTGAAAATGTATCCAAATAATATAAGTGGAAAGACTCACTGCAGAAATTCTTCATTTAATGTATTATATTATGTATTATTACTTTGAAGTGATTTGAGGATTGTTTCCACCTGTTTATGAGCTTATGTACAGCATCATATATGTTTTCAAAGTTAATATTTTCAATCTTTTATTTATTTTTTTGTTATGTTATTGTTTTGATCACAAACATTTATGGATATGTGTATAAATTAATGCTTATTTCCAAGTTAGTGCTAAAACAAATATTTTAAATAGCTTTTCTTGTGTGTGTAGAAAGTGTAAGAAAGCAAAAATCTAGGTAATATATATATAGATACAAATGGAAATGTGAGGAATATAGACATCATATCACTCACATCTCAACTTCTTTTAATGCTAGCCTTCACTTACTTAAAAATACATATGAGAAAGCTATAAATATGAGGGAATGTATTATCTGCTAGTTTTTTATTATTGTGGTTGGAATGACAAATAGTAAAGTTATTTTCCTCGGAGATAATTTGTGCAAAATGTATCATTAAAGAAATCTCCTTTAGAACAATGAACTATTTAAAAAGATTCTGCTCATTCATACATTTTTATTTAAAGAATTTCTCCTTGGATTATACCAGAATATGAAAAATTGACAAATTAAAAAATATCTTTTAGAATGTGGTATAGTCATTATTAACTTCATATATATATATATATATATATATATATATATAATCATCAGTAAGGTCATTAGTAATGTCATATATAGAGTCATTAGTAAGGCTATTAGTAAGACTCTATATATGACATTACTGTGTCATTATATGTGTGTGTGTGTGTGTGTATTTTTAGATTAATTAGGCCTTGTGGTACTGTTTCTCAGAGAAATTTAGTTTTATGTGTTTTTTTCTTACAAAATAATATTTCTGGAAATGATTAAACTAAACTGTTAAAATATGTTCACTGATAGCTTAGTCAGCTTAAATAATATGAATAATATATTTTTATCTGCTATACTTATTTTGTAATGGGACTAAATATTTACATACCATAATTGGGCTTCCTATGCAACTAAGGAAGAATCATGGTAGAAACCATTAGTTATCCCCTAATCTTTTCTTACTTTCTATTATAAAAACAGAAAATTTAACTGGATACACTGCTATTCAGCATAAGGACAACTACTTTCCTTGCAGCTAGATATACACCCATGAGTAAATTCTGACAAAACAGATACAAACATAAGTGTTTTACAGAAGCTTTCTTGAACACTTCTTTAGATTATACATCTGATGCTGTCACTTTCACATCTTTTTGTTTCTCCTTCATCTACCTGAGGACACAGCTTCCACCTTGAACCAAGAGAATGAGAGTAGACTGGTGAATTTGAAGGAGTCTGGATCCATAAAAAAGTTTGTGGATCAGACTTGGATTTGTGCCTCTGAAGTTTACATGAGGGAAATAAATTTCTATCTTTGGTATGCCTCCCTTATTTTAGATTTTTCTATTACCCATAGCCAAATCCTATGTAATACAGGAAAGAAAGGGCCAGGTTATAAATACACTTGAAAGAGTGAGGAGACATCTCTTGCCATTGCATGTCTCTTAAAGAATTATGTAATTACTTAAGAGCTACACATTGAAGATAAATCTGACAGAAGCCTACTTTTGTTTGGCGCATGAGGTAACAATATTACTTATGCTTTAAAATGTTGTAGAAAAGAAAAAAAATCAAAGAGAATACTTGAGAGAGACTGTATGTGGCCAGGAAAATCTAGTAGCTTATCTGGTCCTTTGCAGTAAAATTAGGCACCCCAAATATTGATTTTCCTCTAATTCTCTATGACTTTCACCTTTATATTTTTTATTTCCTTTTATTGAGCAGCCTTGAACCAACACATTTCATATTTCCTATTCCAATCATTACATATTCTATGTTGACTATTTGGCATTAAATGAAAAATGTCTTTATATTTTGAATGTCTGTCTACAGATTCATAGAGCTAGACTATTTAGTTGTCATTCACATATTTAGACATCTAGACATTGTGGTTAAATATGATCTCCTAAATAGAAATTTGAAACTCTTTCATCCGACTTTTAGTGTTGTTATCTTGGATTAGGTGCTGTGATAATGACTGACTTCACCCATTGTAGATCATTACATTAGTTAAACCTTTGAAATCCGTGGTGCCTCTGTCTTTTCATCACATGATTAACACCTCCATGTCCAATACTAGCTTATTTTTTCACCATTAAGGTTAAACTTTGAAGGAAAAATAATGGTATTCTTGTAAAGGAAGATCTTGACAAATAATGCTAAAACAGTGTTTTATTGATTAGGGCCAACAAACACAGTTTAGAGTTGTCATATTAGACTTCCAGCAGCTGTATTTTGAAAGGAAATAAAAACCATACAAGCACATGAGAGAACAAACAGGATATTTATCATAAGTGATGGTTGATTTTATGTATAGACTTTGTTAGACTATGGTGACCAGTAGTTTGGTCATACATTTGTCTCGATATTTCTGTAAGTATTTTTTAGATGTGATTAATTTTAAAACTCAGGTGAGTTTAAGCAAAGGAGATTACCCTCCATAATGTGCATGAGTCTCATTCAATCAGGTGCAGACATACAGTGCAAAGTCAGATTTTTCAAAGAGGGAATTCTGCCTCCAGACTACAACATGGAAATTTTGCCTGTTTCCAACCTTTTGTTTCAAAAATATAACATCAAATCTTACCTGAATCTCCAGACTGCCAGCTTGCCGGCCAGATTTCAGATTTGTCAACCCACACAATGGCATGAACCAATTCCTTAAAATAAAGCTCTCTCTCTCTCTCCTCTCTATTATATATATATATATATATATATATATATATATATATACACACATATATATATCTTTCTAGCTCATATATATATTTGGTTCTATTCCTCTGGAGGAACAGATGTACATTATAATAGCGAATATGAACAAAATTATGAAAAATAATAAGCACTGACTGACATGGTTAAGTGGAGGATGGAGCCATTAAAAAAATTGCTACTTCTTACAAGAGTTGATATGCTAGATTGAAGAATGTGGACACTACCTTTTAAGCTAAGTGATTGACTAATGGATCTTAAGTAAATGGCATTCCATTTAGACAGATACCTGTAGTTCTTATGTGAAGAGAATTGATAAACAGAAGTCTTTAGAAAAGGGAATTAGTTGACATGTTCTTGCAAACAGTGCCAGCAAAGGGTGATGAGTACCTGTGCTACGTCAGTGATAATACAGATGAAAAGAGGACATGGAAATGAGTCATATTTCCTAATAAAATTGATAGAAGCTATAATACAGAGAGTGAACAATGAACAGTAAGGCAATAAGTTCATATTTATAAATATATTCTTAACTGTAAATAGGCTAAATTCTCGCTCAAAAAACATAGTGACTGAATGTATATTAAAAAAAATAAGACCCACTTATATGCTGCCTACGAGAGACCTATTTTAGTTGTGAGATCGCACACAGACTGAAAGTGAAGAATGGAAAAAAGATAATGCGTGCCAATGAAATCCAAAAGGAAGCTGGAGGAGCTATACTTAATGCCAGACAAAATAGCCTTTGAAACAGGTTGTATAAGAGACAAAGATGAGTGTTACATAATACTAAAGGGGTAAATCCAATGAGAGGATATTACCAGTTATAGATATTTATGTACTCACCATAGAAGCATCTAAAATATGTAAAGCAAATATTAACAGATATAAAAGGAGAAAAAGACAGCAGTGCAATAATAACAGGACATTTTAAGGACGATTCTTATATCAATGGATAGATCATCCAGAGATAAAATTAATAAGGAGACACTGGCCTTAAATAACAGATTAGGTTGGATAGAGTTAACAGACGTATACAGACTATTCCATTCGGTATGTGTGCTGCCAAAGCAAGCACGTAGAATATTCCATTCAAAGGCAACAAAATACACATTCTTCTCAAGTGCAGATGAAACATTTTCCAGGTTAGATCATATGCTAGACAACAAAATAAGTTAATAAGTTTAAAAGGACGAAAATTTTATTAAACATTCTTTCCAATCACAATGATACGAAATCACAAATTAATTACCTGAAGAAAACTGGAAAGTTCAAAAATATGTGGAGATTAAACAACATGTTACTGAACAACCAATGATTCAAGGAAGAAGTCAAAAGAGAAATTAAAAAAAAATGCCTTGAGAAAAATGAAAATGGAACATACCCTTTCAAAACTTGGAATGCAAGATACGCATTTCTAAGAGGGACGTTCATAACAATAAATGCCTACCTCGAGAATAAGGGGAAGTTTGAAATAAACAACTTAATTTGCACCTTAAGGAACTAGACAGAAAAGAACAAAGCTCAAAGTTAGTAGAAGAAAAGAAATAGCAAAGAATAGATCAGAAATAAATAAAATAGAGACGAAAAAGGCAATAAAAAACATCAAGGAAGCTAATAGCTCATTCTTTAAAAACATAAACCGGGGCACCTGGGTGGCTCAGAGGGTTAGGTACCTGACTCTTGGTTTCGGCTCTGGTCATGATCTCATGGTTCATGAGGTTGAGCCCACACCAGGCTCTGTGCTGATGGTGTGGAGTATGCTATGGATTCTCTCTCTCCCTCTCTCTCTGTCCCTCCCCTGCTCATGGTCTCTCTCTCTCTCTCTCAAAATAAATAAACTTAAAAAAATAAAAATAATACATAAATAAATAAAAACATAAACAAAAATAAAAAAACATAAAAAGTAAAAATGAAAAAGCTTCTGAACAACAAACGAAACCATAAGCAAAATGAAAAGGTAACCTATGAAATGTGAGAAATTATTTCTTACCATTTATATATCTGATAAGGGACTAATGCTCAAAATATACAAAAAGCTCGTACAAATCAACAGCAAAAAAAAAAAAAAAAAAATCCAATTTAAAAACGGGCAGAGGATCTAAACATTTTCCCAAAGAAAACATACAGATTACCAAAAGGTACATGAAAAGATGTTCAACATCATTAATCATCAGGGAAATGCAGATCAAAGCCATAATGAAATACCACTTCACATGGATTAGAATGGCTATTATCAAAAAGACAAGAAGTAAAAAGGGTTGGTGTGGTGTGAAGAAAAGGGAATGCTTATGCACTGCTGGTGGGAATGTCAATTGGTGCAGCCACAATGCATAACACTATGAAACTTCCTCAAAAAATGAAAAATAGAATTGCCATATGATCCAGTAATTCCACGTCTGAGCACTTATCCAAAGAAAATAAAACCATGAACTCAAAAAGACATTCACTCCCCAGTTCTCATTGCAGCATTATTTACAATCGACAAGATAGGGAAACAACCTAAGTGTGCATTTGTCCATTTACGGACAGATGAATAAATTACAGTATATATACATGGTATATGTGTATATATATTAAACACACACATACATATAATGGAATCTTTTAAACCATAAAAAATGAAAGCTTGAGGGGCGCCTGGGTGGTGCAGTCGGTTAAGCGTCCGACTTCAACCAGGTCACGATCTCGCGGTCCGTGAGTTCGAGCCCCGTGTCAGGCTCTGGGCTGATGGCTCGGAGCCTGGAGCCTGTTTCCGATTCTGTGTCTCCCTCTCTCTCTGCCCCTCCCCCGTTCATGCTCTGTCTCTCTCTGTCCCAAAAATAAATAAACGTTGAAAAAAAAATTAAAAAAAAAAAAATGAAAGCTTGATATTTATAACAACATGAATAGACCTCGAGGGCATTATGCAAAGTGAAATAAATCAGACAGACAAAGACAAATACAATTTCTTTTACATATGTGAAATCTAAAAAAAAATAGATAAATAAACACAAAACCAAAAACAAACGTAAAAACCAGCTCTCACAGAACAGAAAACAGATTGGTAGTTGCCAGAGTCAGGAAGTAGGAGGGTGAGAGAAATCTGGGAAGGAGGTCAAAAGAGAGAGAGAGACAGAGGAGAGGAGAGAGAGGTAGAAAGGCAGTGAATTTAGACAACTGTTTCACAAAGTTTAGTGAAAGAAGAAGAAAATGTGACATTTACTAGACTTCCCTGAGTCTGTTTTCTCATCTACAAAATATGTCTATAACACAAAATGCAGTTCTATTCTATCCATGAAGCTAATATCATCAATATCATTATAATTGTTCTAGCTCAGTCTGCAAGAGAACTGAACCACCCAAACACTCAATACTTGCTCAGAGACAGTATGCTTCTCTTGCAGCATTTACTGCCTTGATAACAACTTCTGCTCTGTAAGTCATATGTTGTTAATCCAGGGTCAGAAAGAAAGTGGCCATGACATTTTCTATTACTTTTTCTTACTTTTTTTTTTTTTTACTTCACATAATAAAGATACTCACTTCACCGAAGGAAGGAAAGAAGAAAGAAAGAAAGAAAGAAAGAAAGAAAGAAAGAAAGAAAGAAAGAAAGAAAAAGGAAGGAAGAAAGAAAGGAGGGAGGGAGGAGGGGAGGAAGGAAAAAGACAAGTGGCAGTGAAGGAATGGAATACTCATTTAGCACAAAGCAGTCTAGGCATGTTAACTTCAAAAGATTCATAGCCATTCAGATAATATTATTTCAGAAGAAAAAATCACTCGTACCATTATATTCATACTGTTGTTGTTTTTTTTTTTAATTTTTTTTTCAACGTTTATTTATTTTTTGGGGGACAGAGAGAGACAGAGCATGAACGGGGGAGGGGCAAAGAGAGAGGGAGACACAGAATCGGAAACAGGCTCCAGGCTCTGAGCCATCAGCCCAGAGCCCGATGCGGGGCTCGAACTCACGGACCGTGAGATCGTGACTTGGCTGAAGTCGGACGCTTAACTGACTGCGCCACCCAGGCGCCCCTTCATACTGTTGTTTTTAATGATATCATTTTATAATTTTTCTTTATAATTAATTTTCCATCTATTTTGGTTAGATAAATAATAGCTGTAAACAATAGGGTTTATACTCACTGTTGTTTCTACATAGTTAAGAAAACAATTTGAATCAACTCTAGGGTATAAGAGAAATGCATTCCTTTATAAGAGATCTAAATACTATACAAGTTTCAGGAACATTGGACTAGGCCAAGCCATTCCTCACTATCCTGCCATGAAAAAAAAAAAAAAAAAAATGGCAAGTCTGGTAACTTAGAAGTTGCATTAGGTAAGACAAAAAGAGGGATTATTCTATTCTAGGGTCTGGGGAGACCCCTGTCCCAAGGCTTTTTTCCCAGCCAGTCCCAAAGATGTTACAGAAGGCTCTTGTCTCTTCAGGAGAAAGAATTCAAGGACAGACACAACACAGCATATGAGGAACATAATCAGGGGTTTATTAAAGTGAATGTACATTCTTGAGATGTGTTAGTAGGTGAACTCTGAGAAAGAGAGAGAGGGGGAGAGAGAGAGAGAGACAGAGAGAGAGAGACAGAGAGAGACAGAGAGAGACAGAGAAAGAGCTAGGAAGAGAGAGCTCTGCCCAGGGGTCCTTATCTTTTATTAACAGTTGTTAACTAGGAGGTGGAATATTCATTGCTTAAGGTGGGGATTTCTTGGAAACAAGGTTCCAAGCCTTTTCTGCCTTACTTGGTCGCATTCTGGCCTGTCTGGTTTGATCCAGATTCTTGTGGTTTGTTTCTGGAGTGCTGGCAAGACAAGTTTTTAACTTTCCCAATAGCTAATCCTGACTCTCCCTTTGTTGGTTGGCCTCTAGGCATCCTATTAAAACCTAACTAACTGCCTCCTCTAACACTAGCACTGGCACAGGACTGGATAATGTGTTTCCAAATAAAAGGAAGAGAAAATTGGGGTGCCTGGGTGGTTCAGTCAGTTAAGCATCCAACTTCTGCTTAGGTCATGATTTTGCAGTCCGTGGGTTTGAGCCCTGCATGGGGCTCTGTGATGACAGCTCAGAGCCTGGAGCCTGCTTCAGATTCTGTGTCTCCCTCTTTCTCTGTTCCTCCCCTGCTCATACTCTGTCTCTCTCTTTCTCAAAAATAAATAAAGATTTAATTTTATTAAAGAGAAAATTTAGAAAAGAACATTACAACTTTATTTTTCGTTCAGTGTTTAGATGTCATTAGAAATTAGAGCTAGAGAAGAATACAAATACAGTAAACATTTAAATACATTAAATATTTAAATACAGTAAACATTTAAAAGAATACAGTAAACGTTTAAAAGATTATGGCAACAAGATTTAGCAAATAGTTTTAGTATATGGGTTAAAAGAGGGGCAAGTCAAAATGTCCATGATTGTTTAGATAACTGGTGTGTTATCAACTGAGATAAAGAACACAAATGGAGGAATAGATTTATTTATTAATTTTTTTAGGAATAGATTTAATAAGAGAAGATGAGTTCAAATTTGAAAATTTTCAATTTGAGTTTTTTGTGGAATATTTATCGAGAAGATATATAATAGATACTTAAGTCAGGAAGAAGTTTGGACTAAATAATAGAAATATCTTAGTCTTTCTTTCATCAGTCAGTAGTGAGACAAAAGAGAGTGAAATATCCCTTGTTTATGTCCCTGTAAACAAGAACAATGGGATCACAATAGTCACCTGAGAATGGAGGGTAAATGGAGGGTTTCTTTTTTTTAAAATTTGTTTTTTTTCAACGTTTTATTTTTTTTTATTTTTGGGACAGAGAGAGACAGAGCATGAACGGGCGAGGGGCAGAGAGAGAGGGAGACACAGAATCGGAAACAGGCTCCAGGCTCTGAGCCATCAGCCCAGAGCCCGACGCGGGGCTCGAACTCACGGACTGCGAGATCGTGACCTGGCTGAAGTCGGACGCTTAACCGACTGCGCCACCCAGGCGCCCCGGAGGGTTTCTTTTTAAGTTTATTTAGAGAGAGAGAGAGAAAGAGAGAGAGAGAGAATTCGAAGCAGTCTCCACATTCTCAGCTGGAAGTCCGATGCGGTGCTCTAACTCTGGAACCCTGAGATCATGACCTTAGCTGAAGTTAAAGGTCAGATGCTTAACCCCCAGCCACCAGGACCCAGGAGAATGGAATTTTTTGAAGGAAGAAGACGAAGAAGACGAAGAAGGAGGAAGAGGAGGAGGAGGAAGAGGAGGAGGAGGAGGAGGAGAAGAAGGAGAAGGAGAAGAAGAAGAAGAAGAAGAAGGAGGAAGAGGAGGAGGAAACAGAGAAGGTATAGGTGGAGTAAAAGGAGATAATAGAAGGAATAGCAGTAAATGTGTAGGGAAAAAAGAGTGTTAAGAAAAGCGGGAAAGAGGAGAGTAATCACTGATACCTATGGCAAGAAAAAGGTAGATAAACATTGAATGTGGCAACAGACATCAGCCTCAGAGAGAAAAGTCAGAGTAGCTTTTTGTCAATGAAAACCCTGTTCCATTTTTTGTGAGAAGTGAATTTAGACAATTCTTTCAAGACATTTAGTAAAGAAGATGGAGAGAGATGTCAGACAGTAGCTGTTAGGAGACATGGAATGAAATGAGGCTTTTGGTTTTATTTCATTTGTTCAGAGTGAAGTCCTGTATAAAAGAAGATAAGTGGAAGAGACAGAAGATTAATGCCCAGTTAGATGTACTGGCCTTGAAACAGAGAATATTACCTCATTTTAGGAATGGATAAAAAAAACAAAGATGAATGGTGGTGCAAATAAATTTGAAGGTATATTGATTTTTTTAGAATGCATGTATCAAATAATTTCAAATTTCTCAAAGAAGTATTTATATCAGCCATCCAATCTAAGGTTTTCAGGCATTTAAAAATGCCTGGGAGAAATAATGAAGATATAAATTTGGAAAGTTTATAACTTATTTTTAATAACCATTAGTCATCCATATTTAGTAACATACTAGATTATATTGTACTAGTGAATGAAAGAGTGTTAAGAAAATGTGGCTTGTTTGCTGTAGTGAAAGGGGGGACGAAGGAAAGGCAAGCATGAAAATTGACTCTTGGTGCAAAAACCGAGTAGCTGATGGAAGAAAAGAATCCGCTGTTCTCCCCACATGGTTTTGTTTTATTGACATTCACCCGAGAAATCATTGACAAAATAGTAGTGTCCCTTGAGGCTTGACATTAAATCAAGGAAACCATAAATAGAATACATTTACAATTTTCAAAAGCCATTGTAGCATATACATTCATCCTTTAAGTTTTAGATAGCGTTTGTATCGCTGAGGTATAGTGAAGTATACCCCAAGAAAATACAGTTTGGGAAACTTGAAGATTACTCAAGCTTGAGAGGTTCTTGCCTGTGCCAACGTGTGTCCATGGACGAGACAGGAAATACAAAGCACACCTACATTCGTTAAGTTTTCCAAGTAAAGGAAAAACAGCAATGCCTGGGTAACAGATATTGATATTGTAGGCATTTAATTGACATGCAATGGCTTTGCATATTATTGAATACCAGAATTGGCTCTTACCCTAAATAAATATGTGAAGCCCCTAAAACTTTTATGTTTATCCCATCATGTTTATCTCCATGATCTTCAAGAGCCAACACTTCCTATTTCATAGACAGTAATAATGAGCTTCAGTTACTGCTAAATTGACTGTGGCAACCATGGACATGTTCCACACCGATATCCCTGCGAAAGAAAACTGCTATAAGGATTGTAATCAGCTGGCAACCGCAGTGACAATACTTTTAGAATCTGCCACAGTCTTTTAGCCCAAGAACACACCCCTCCTGGAGAGTTTGAGCTAATGACTGAGTGAGGTGCTGTGCTAAGGCCCTTGTTTCTGCTCAACACAGAGCTTCTCCAATAGACCATCTTCTCTGGGCTTCCCTCTTGGCATGAGTGAGACTTTCTCAAAATTGCATCAGTAGCTCTTCCTACTCAAAATTTCTTCTGTACCTCTGTATTTTCATAGATATCAAACCTGCATCACAGATTTGTAGATTCTTCCTACTAGGACTCCCTTTCTCCTTTGTCTTCACAGACTTTATGCCCAATGAATCTCTTCCACTTCTAACTTAATCTTAGTGTCTGCTTCTCAGTAGAATTGGACTGATACATTGACTCTCATTTTATAAATGGTAAAGGTTGACACATTTTGAAATGCAGTCTTTTCTGTTTGTACATTATCAAAGGTAAATGTGGAGAGCGATAATCACACGAGAAATAAGTACATCAATGTATCATTGCTGCGGTAACATATTACCAGAAAACCTTAGTGACACAAACGACACAGATTTATTCTCTTAAAATTCTGGAGGTAAGAAGTCCAAACAGAGTTTTCTGGAGTTAATATCAATGTATAAGCAGGGATGTTTTCTTCTGGGGGTTCCAGGGAAGAATCTATATCCTTGTCTTTTTTAACTTCTGTCGGCCATCCCTATTGGCTTATAGTAATTTCTTCCGTCTTCAGTGCACATGGCTCCAATTTCTGCTTCCTTGCCTTTACCATTATAGTCAAATCTACCTCTTCCTCCCTCTCACAAGGACATCTGTGTGTAATTACACATAGAGCCAACCTAGATAATCCACCCTTATCTCCCCATCTCAAAATCCTTAATTTAATCATGTATTCAAAGTCCCTTTAGCCACATAAGGCATGTTCACAAGTTTCCAGGATTAGGATGTCAATACGTTGAGGTGGGTGGGGAACATTCCTCAGTTTATCATGCCAAAGAAGTTATTTTCCTAGGAAGATTTAGTTTAGTAAATTTGAAATTTTAGGATTAGGTCCCAGTTAAAGATGATTTATACTTCTGAGGTTCTTATCTATGACTATGAGCATCCATGGATAAGAAAGATAGTGAAGCATAGCTACTTGGCTAAGATCTCAAATGGAGGAGAAAAGCAACTCAGACGCAATGAGTGTTAACATTGTAGACATTTGAGCAATGGTATACAAAGTACAATTTTGAAAAGTGTCCTCTCCTGGTGTAACTGTCTTTACTTTTTTTTACTATTTCAAAACTTAACTATTAAATTAAAAATTGTAAAAATGTCTTAAAGCAATTATAGAGCTCTTTGCTATTTACACAATGTTGTTCGAATACTTACACATATCTTTATTTTAACTGAAATTTTGTGAAAGTTAAGGTTCTCATGACTGGCAGTACCTACGAAATAAAAGTAAAGCAGAGGAAAGTCCGTGACATGAAGAACTGAGGTAAAAAGCAAATGATTTCAGGGGTGCCTGGGTAGCTCATTTGGTTAAGCGTCTGACTCTCGATTTTGGTTCAGGTCATGATCTCACGATTCATGAGTTCAAGTCCCATGTCAGGCTCTGCACTAAAAGCACACAGATTTCTTGGGATATTGTCTCTCTCTCCCCCTTCCACTTCCCCACTTGCACTCTCTCTCTGAAAATAAATAAATCAACTTAAAAAAAAAAAAAGAAGCAAATGATTTTAGGTATGAACACTTTGAAATTTACCTGTTTAGCAGTTAATTTATATATTCATATACATAAATCTCCAGGAAATTATTTTGACATATTCATAATTATTGGCAGCAGAGGGATTCGTAGTGATAATTACAGCTTCTTTCCTCTCCCACCCTCTCACTGGAATATCATCACTTTTCCCCTGATTTCAACTGAAAATAAGCTAGACTAAATAGCTAGATATTAGCATCTGTTCTGATTAAATGATTTTCAAGAAGACCCTACAGAAGTTATTGAAATCATGTGCAGTTGAAATCAAGGATTCAATAATATGTTCATCTTTGGGACGCCTGGGTGGCGCAGTCGGTTAAGCGTCCGACCTCAGCCAGGTCACGATCTCGCGCTCCGTGAGTTCGAGCCCCGCGTCAGGCTCTGGGCTGATGGCTCAGAACCTGGAGCCTGTTTCCGATTCTGTGTCTCCCTCTCTCTCTGCCCCTCCCCCGTTCATGCTCTGTCTCTCTCCGTCCCAAAAATAAATAAACGTTGAAAAAAAAATAAAAAAAAAAATATGTTCATCTTTGTGAAGAAAACAAACAGACTAACAAAAACTATTCTTTCATATCCAATGCCTGGATTTTGAATAGGGACCCAAACTGAGTTTTTCAAATAAGCTTAGCCAGATGCTTCAAGGATTAGAACAGACCACTTTCTTGTTTTGTTTTGTTTTGTTTTGTTTTATTGGTTGACATTTACTAACATAAAATGACAACTGAATTAACAGGTATGCGAACATTGTATGGAGACATGAAATCTGCTTGTTGTTTCACAGACTAATCCCTTTTCTCGTGTGCTCAGTAACATAATAGGCCATAGTTCATAGGTATGCAATACCAGCTAGCATTGTATAGATGGAATCAATAGTATAATCCTATTAAATTCTACAAAACAGTTTACTTTATGGTATAAAAGGGAATCGTGATTGATTTCTAAAATAAATAGTAGTTCTATATTCAACTCAGACCAGAATAAATTTTAAAGCTGCAACTTTCTCTTTGTGAGACCATTGTTTTTCTTTTATTTTTCTAGCCTTTAGAAATAAATTTTACCTATGTAGCCTAATTAAAAGACATTGAATTCTGCTTGTCTGTCCACTTAAAATTGCCTTGGCTTTGCACCAACTCCTAGAGAAGTGAATGTTTGCTTTTAAGTTAGCCACTTACTTTAGAACATCCCCGGTTAAAAACAATAGCATTTAGAAAATGGCAGTGTTTCACTTTTTTCTAACGTTTTTTCCCATAAGTCCAGAATTATTAATAATTTTTATAAATTCAAAATTAATCATCAGCCAGTATGCATTGTTGTAGGAATACCTGTATTGTGTTCAGCTGCTTTTCTGATTACTCAATTTCCCATGTTAAATAGTTGATTCCGTGCCACATGCAATTTTAAATATTTTTATTATTCCCCTGCCTACAAATGCATTTACTATGGATGCCATATTCCTAGCATTTACCAGCTTCTTTCCCATATGATTAAAATCTCAAGCTGATTTTAACACATCAGTTGGAAGGATATGATAGTATCCTTAAACATCCCTTAAATGTCATGAAATTCTGGAAGCATTAAATGCAAATTTCTCCGAGTAGAATTGCATGCAGTGAAATAAGCCCATTCATTCATACTATGGAGAAATCTGTGTCCATAGCACAGTAGACACAATAGTTTATAATCTTAATATTCTGTCTACTGTCTCATGATCCAAAGAAGTTTTTCCAATTATATTTTCAGCTTAAACTTGATGCCTTCAGAGCTCAACCTGAAAGACATGAAGTTCATTTAATTCAATTTCGTCGAAGACAGTTCAAATGCATGGAAAGAGACAGCAATCTGTGTTGGCTCAAACTGGTAGGCTAAGTATACGTATTTTCTTTCTTGTTAGAAATGAAAAGGATGATTTAGGAGCACATTAAAAAAAAATAAATAAAAGTGCTGAAGAAGAGGTTATGTGATAGACCAGGAATTATGAAGAAATGTTTGCAAGGCAAAGGCAGATAGATTTAAACCAAGAGAAGAAATCTCATGGCACAGAAATACCATCTGCAAAAGATGGGAACAGGTCTCGAAGTATACCAACACTAGACAGGAATAATGAAAACATTAGGACGAAAAGTATAACCCAATGCCATGGTATATACCAGGCACATTCTTAAAAAAAAAAAAAAAAAAAAAAAAGTGGAATGGGAATGTTAAAGGTCATGCAAATATACACTAACTCAATAAACTATCAGAAGCTAAATTGTATAGTATCTAAGTATATAAAATATTTTTAAGTAAAAAGGAAAAAAAAAAACAGAAGGAAAATACCTGTAGGAAATGATCATAATTCTATGTCTTTGAGAGATAAAACGGTTAAATACAACATCATAAAATATTTTGGAGGTGTACAAATATAAAATATTTGATAAATTTAATAAAGCTGATATATACCGTTTTAGTGCGCGTGATATGCTAATAAAACATCAAAAAGAGGGGCGCCTGGGTGGCGCAGTCGGTTAAGCGTCCGACTTCGCCAGGTCACGATCTCGCGGTCTGTGAGTTCGAGCCCCGCAACGGGCTCTGAGCTGATGGCTCAGAGCCTGGAGCCTGTTTCCGATTCTGTGTCTCCTCTCTCTCTGCCCCTCCCCCGTTCATGCTCTGTCTCTCTCTGTCCCAAAAATAAATAAACGTTGAAAAAAAAAATAAAAAAAAATAAAACATCAAAAAGAAAAAAACTGAAGAATTTACAAAATAAGAAACAATATCATCTATAATATTAACACAATGAAATAAAGGTAAAAATTAAAATATTTTTCTAAACTACTTAATAAAAACATTCTTATTTATAAAATAATTAGAAATAGAGAAAATTAGCATAATACACAACACAATCTGTTAGGTTCAAAACTTAGTACAACTTAAAAAGTATAAACATTATCAATGTCAAAGAAGAAAAACATATTTTCTTTATAAAGGCAAGAAATTAGAACAAAAAAAGGAAATCTAATCTAAGTTTCAAGTGCTATTCATTCAATATTCATTCATAATTCTTCAAATAAATGATGTACACAGTATATGATCAAATGTAGGTGCATATACACATTGACTAGAATTAAAAAACAGGTTCCATACGGTGATTGGTAATGAAATGAATATCAAACTTATGAGTACATTTACATAAAGTGTAGTCTTTTTTTTTTTTTTTTTGAAAAAATCCAAATAAACTAATAGTTTAGGCAATTTGGAGTCTGCCACTCTAGATCTATTTTACTGGAGATAAGATGAAAGTGATAGATTGTAACCACATAAAGGGCAGGGTCTGTTTGTTTCACTGCTCCAGGAGACAGATTTCTATGGTAACCTATGGGAATGAGCATGTCTTGCCCAACGCTGGAGTGCCATTCACAAAAATTGTAAGGTGGACATCTGGATCAGGGCCACGTAGCTGCCGTGGATACCACAGGGTATCCACAGCAGCCAAGAATCCATGCAGTTGTATCCAAACAAGATCACTTCAAACAATCTAGCCTGCGCCTCCACTCTTCAGTGGATTCCACAAGTGATTCCCCACTTCTATGTCACTGTCAAATTTGGGTGTATTAGAACATTATAAGAGAACTTCAGCACCTGTATTTTATTTCCATTCAGTAAACAAGCAGGTACTTTTTCTGTATGCACAAGTAATACCTCCAAAGAGCCTCGAGTATTTACTGTGGTAGAGGACTGTGACAGGTCACATCACCCCCTTGGACTTGCTTTCACATCTGCCAGATAAGATATTAACTAAACTTTAAAGTTTTCTATTCAGATTCTTTAAGCTGTATGGGTATGTAAGGAACCATATAGGAAGCTAACCCGTTAGCCATCCCGACTTCTTGCTAGTCCCCCTTATCCAACCTCAGCTGCCATGACCTCCACTGAACACACCCTGGGTGACTCACAGAAACCATCAGACAGGCTGGACTCTCCAAATCTTCTGTTAATATACTTGTTTGTGTCAATAAAGATTTTGACATGTTTTCTCAATAGACATGTTTTGCTCTTTAGTTAGTTAGCTATTTATTTATTTAGCTATTTAGTTAGTTAATAAATTGTTCTTATATTTAGTGTATTATTTTGTTTGTTTTTTTGGAGAGAGAGACCAAGAGGGGGGTGGGGCATGCGTGAGCAAGGGAGGGGAAGAGGAGGAGAGAGAGAAAATCTTAAGCATGTGGAGCATGACACGGGTTAGATCTTATGACACGTGAGATCAGTACCTGAGCTGAAATCCCACTGAACCATCCAAGTGCCATTATATTTAGTATTTTAAATGGAAAAGACAGTTTTCCTCTTTTACAACTAAAAACACAGTTTTAATAGCATGGAGTAATCCAATCTTTTTTTTTTTTTATGTTAAAAGAGTGAACCTGTTTAATCCTAAGTAATATTGAAAGCTATGTTTTCAATTTCCTTTTCAAATTATCCTAAGGCACTCAGGCTATTCAAATTTTCAACTTGTTTCTTGTGTGTCCATCAAATACATTGCTCAGTTAGGGGTTAGTTCAGGAATGCAAGAGTGGCTTCAGGAAGTCTATTAACACACTCCAACACATCTTAGAGTCATTCAATAATGGTTTTGAAAAAAAAAACATTATAAAATTCAACAAATATTCATAATAGACTTTTTATAATTTACAGACTTTACAAAAATATTTTATTAAATGTGAAAGCACTAAAACAAATTCAATTAACATCAGGAAATAAACAGGATGTCTGAGTCTCACCATTATTTTTATACTTTTATTTTAAATATAATTCCATATAGGGACGCCTGGGTGGCGCAGTCGGTTAAGCGTCTGACTTCAGCCAGGTCACGATCTCGCGGTCCGTGAGTTCGAGCCCCGTGTCGGGCTCTGTGCTGACAGCTCAGAGCCTGGAGCCTCTTTCCAATTCTGTGTCTCCCTCTCTCTCTGCCCCTCCCCCGTTCATGCTCTGTCTCTCTCTGTCCCAAAAATAAATAAACGTTGAAAAAATAAATAAATAAATAAATAAATAAATAAATAAATAAATAAAATAAATATAATTCCATATATACAGAAAAATTACAAGATAATTGCAAAGGATTTCCATTAATGCTCACAGAGACTCATCATTTGTTCACATTTTGCTATATTTACTTTGGCACCCTCTATATTTATATATTTGTGAGTAAAATACAAGGAAGCTACTTCAGTATTATGTTACATACAATCTATGTTCAAATGTTGCCACATTTTCCAATAATATCTTCTATTATTATATATATTATATTAGTATCTATTTTCTATCCAATCTATAGATCTATTATCTATCCAATAATATCTTCTATTATTATATATATTATATTATTATCTATTTTTTCTGTCATTTATTCCACTCAGATCATGCATTCATCACTTTAATCTGTAAGAATTCTCTGGTCTTTTTTGTCTTTATGGTACTGACATTGAACAGGGTATCAGAGTTCAAGCATTGCTATGCAGTATGTCCCATAATTTGGGTTCACTATTATTATTTAATACATTTAATGCAGTACTCAATGCAGTGAGAAAATTAAATTAAGAATATGCATATATATTTGAAAAGATGGTACTTTTGCTCATGACTTGTTATATA
Source organism: Puma concolor (assembly GCF_028749965.1). Taxonomy (NCBI): domain Eukaryota; kingdom Metazoa; phylum Chordata; class Mammalia; order Carnivora; family Felidae; genus Puma; species Puma concolor. The sequence goes on from NC_141670.1 coordinate 93,011,646, forward strand.
CTTAAAAACAAAATTTTAAAGACTAGTAGAATAAAGAAAGTTGATGGGATTGCTAGATACGAAGAATGTTTAAAATCCAAACTTTATTGTACCAATAAACATCTAAGGTGAAAGAGAAAATATTTTATTCAAAATGTCAACAAGACATAAAATGATTAAGAGTTTAACAAGAGAGACGACCAAATTTATGTTTTTAATTTCAAGTATAAAACATTTGAATAAATGAAAAAATAATATATTATTGCATGAGAAGACATACTATGTTAGTAAATTCAGTTATTGTCCCTACAGAATTTGTTTTGGAATTTGATTAAACATTTTCAAGGTTAAGTGAAAAACTGTGTATTGAAATATATTAAACATTACATATTTAAATATACTAAAAGATGAGGGAGAAGAATGGTGTAGACTAATTTGTTTCAATATAAGTTCAAATTAATATAAAAACTGGAGTGAATTTAATGCATTATTTCAAAGTATAGTTATAGAGCTCTTGATAAGAAAATAATGTATTTTAATGGTGCTTAAATAACTAGCTAGCTAAAGAAAATTATAGCATACTTATATTTAAAATATATTTTAAATAGTTTAAAGGCTTAAAATGGTAAAAGCAAAAACAAATATTTTAAAAGAAAATCTGGAAACCTTACACAAATAACCAAATGAGAATATTTCTTTAATTTAGACTGGAAATTAAAAAATATTAAAATATTTTTTTTCAACGTTTTTTATTTATTTTTGGGACAGAGAGAGACAGAGCATGAACAGGGGAGGGGCAGAGAGAGAGGGAGACACAGAATCGGAAACAGGCTCCAGGCTCCGAGCCATCAGCCCAGAGCCCGACGCGGGCTCGAACTCACGGACCGCGAGATCGTGACCTGGCTGAAGTCGGACGCCCAACCGACTGCGCCACCCAGGCGCCCCAATAAATATTAAAAAATAAACATTTATCTATGAAAAACATTCTAGCAAAGATACATTATGCCAGTAGACAAATCATAAATTTCAGAAAATTCCAATGCACATGGCTAAAAGTCATACATGTGTTACACAAACTGCTCCTTCAAGCAAACAAGAAAATGGTATGCAATTTGAATGAAAATGGGTAAACACTATGAATATCCATTTGAAAGAAAATCAAATACAAATGGCAAAATAAATAAATAAATAAATAAATAAATAAGCACTGTCTGGAACTCTTTGGTAAGGATCACCTTAAGTTTCCCAAACTTCAGAAAGGTAACATAATTTCATCTAAAACTCAAAAAAGGGACCACATAGCTTTATTTGAATAAAGATAATAAACAGTCTCCTTATCACCAGATTTTCTTAGTTTTTCACAAACTTTATTTTGCACATACCATTTGTCCTTATTCAATATATTGCAGGGTTTTTTTTTGTTCATTTTTTTTTTTTATTTTATTTTGAGATTGATAGAGAGACAGTGTGAGCAGGGGAGGGACAGAGAAAGAGGCAGACACAGAATCTGAAGCAGGCTCCAGGCTCTGAGCTGTCAGCACAGAGCCCGATGCGGGGCTCGAACCTCCCAACCATGAGATCGTGACCTAAGCCCACATTGGACGCTTAACCAAGCGACTGAGCCACCCAGGTTCCCCTTTAATTCATTCTTAAAAGCAAATTAATCCTAATGTACTCATATTCCAACAATAAATCTAGCATAAAACTATTTGATTCACTATCAATCAAATTTATCTTAAGCATTTGGCCCAAGGTTAATATTTGTTTAAAATACTACCTAAAGAAGAAACAACAAAAGTGCAGCCTGTCACGTGTCGATGGACGTGTGAAATTGCCAGAGACTGAATTCGTGACATGGGTAGTAATTTCCCCCAAATGCAGATCTTTGCACTACCTGAAGTTTTACGTTGTTTATATTTTCCTTTGGCTAACCACCCCATCTTGTTTGAAGAAAATATCTTGACTATAAAAAAGATGATTAAATAACAGAATACCCCATGTCTGCAATCTATTATCAAGTAAGAAAAATAATGGTAAGTGTAGTCATTTATAAACTTATATACATGGAAGGGTGAAAGAGGGAGAGAGGGAGAGGAAGCACTCATTTTGGGGGAAAATGTTAATGATGGAGTGAGTGTTAGTAATGGATATATAGACATTCTTTGAATGATTTCTGAAGTTCCTCCATAAGGTTGAAGTCAATCATTTCTAAATGAGAAGTTAAAACAAACAAAAAAAAAATGTTCTTCTCAATATTTTTTCACTTTTCTGTATCTATGGAATATACATAACTAAAGATTTTATGTATTCAGCTATGTTTGGTCACCCAAAAATTAAAAATAGGCATACAGTAGATTTATTGTTAACTGTGCTGAATTGCATCTTCCATGACAAAATTAATATCAGTTTATTTATTATTAGATCATTTTAACTTTTATTTTTTCATTTTGCCATATCCGTATATGTCAGTGGGAACATTTTATATCAATGAAACCATTTATTTTTATAATAAACTGAAAGCCAAGGCAAATCACAGACAACACTTTGGCAATTTAATTAGAGACATAACAATTGTATTATCTTTTAGAGTCAAAAGCAGCATTTCCTTCCTGAGAAGAAAGCGAGCTTACCAAACTAAATTTCATAGACATAAGCTTGATCAAGCAATCTCTGAATATTTGTGTTCAGTAATAAATTTCCAAAATTATCATCACACGTGTGTTACACAGCTATTCCACATAACAGATCTCTCAGATGTTTGTTTGAATGTTTTCCCATGGCAATTTCCTCTGATTCTTTCCAAGACATCATCTAAAGAGACATTTCTTTGCAAGCGTGAACTAGCACTTCATATTCACCGTCTATTTGCCCTTGATGGAACATTAAAGTTCTTCATTATGCTCCAGGCTTAGAAAGAAAAACTAGACCATATAGCTTTATTTGGATAAAAATCATAAACAACCTCATTATCATTAGAACTTCATAAAGTGACTATAGGTGTTGAAATAACGGATTTTGTTATGTTCCCTTTTTCAGAAGTCACTTGAAAAAAAATGTGATTTCCTTTCTCTTCAGAATGAAGTAACTGATGAAATGTTGAAAAGTACTTCAATTTCATCTCAACTCTGTAGAAGATGGCTCAAAAAATTATTTTGAATTGTATTATTGAGCTTTGTCAAGTTAATGAGCAAAACTAATTTTATTTATGTACAGACAGAACTTTGTAGTATTTAAGCATATTTGCAAATGATATGCACACTATTTTTCTAACACTGGCAAGGCAAATATTTCTTGCAATACCTAATAATTTATAATCCAAAGTAAAATTTCAAGAGCAGTATTTTGAAATATCTTAACTAGTTCAGCTATGCAGCACATTTGACATAGGTAATCATTTCTTAAATTCAAGTTTCTTTTTTTTAAGTTTATTTATTTATTTTGAGCGAGAGGAAGAAAGAGAGAGAGAGAGAGAGAGCGTGGGGGAGGAGCAGAGAGAGAGAGAGAGAGAAAGAGAATTTCAGTGCAGGCTCTGCACTGTCAGTATGGAATCCAATGCAGGCTTGAACTCACAAACCGCAAGATCATGACCTGAGCTGAAATCAGATGCTTAACCAACTGAGCCACCTAGGTGCCCTTTAAATTCAAATTTCAAATAAAACTCTCTATCATTATTTTAAGTAATATAGGCAAAATGAAAAATCAAACTACCCTTCATACTACCATTTCCATTTCTATAAATTTATTCTGAAGATTTATTGCACTTTTAAAAAATTGTTTACATTCAATTTAATTCATTTGTGTTATTTATAAGAGAAAATTAATTGAAATGAGGTAAATAATTACCAGTGGCCTGGTTATTAAATAAGACCTGTCTGTTCCATGGAATATTGTTTCACATCTAATAGAACAATGGACATCAAAACTAATATAAAATTATTTCCACTGTATACTATTAGATTCAAGAAGTAAGACACAGATTTGTGTGTAAAGTATGTTAGCTTCCTAATAACTGTATAAAATAAAGGGAAGAAACATATATGGATATATTATTTTTTCCATCTATTGTTTGTATATGTGTATATATGTACATAAATATAAGGCGATAAATATGTAATATATTGATAGTATGTATAGCCTTGTATAGTCCTGAAATACCAAAGGAAGAATCATGAATAATTGTCATCTATGGGTAGGAGACTTGGGTGAGGGAAGGATGGGAGGAAGGTATGGGAGAAAGATCCTTCACCTGTTATATCTTAAATAGTATAGATAAATTGCTCAATCAAGAAAGAAGCTATGAATATATATGTGTAAAATAGATACAGTTTAAAAAATTGTCTCTGTTATTTTAATCTTTTTCTGTTTCTATAGAAAGGGAGAGAGTCTTACAGATAGAAATATTGCATCACGAAATTAATTACTCATGTATGAAATTGCCAACATATTACTTACTTATGAGCATGACGAATATGGTCTTTGCTGTCTAATGGGCCCAAGTTCTAAGAAATATTACCATATACTCAAAAGTCATCGTGAAATATACAAATAATGAATGTGATGAAATTAATTTGACACAGTGGACACGCAAATATCTATAAAATAAATATAAAATACTTATACACACAGTACATTTTGGGTTTTGTTTAATGTTTAATATAATTAAACATATTTTCAAAGTTGAAGCTTAATACACGGTTATTTAAGATACCTCACTGCTGAAGAACTGATCAGGCATTGATTTTGATAAATAAGAGAAATAAAAGGAAATTACTCTTTAATGCTTCCTAAATTGTATATGAACTTACAGTAAAAATATTTTCCATAGTACTATGCAGAATTAGAGGCTATACAGTGATTTCTTTTATGTCTGGAGAACTTAGATCCCTAAGGTCTCGGGGTTGTCTCAGTGTGAGGGAATATCTGGAGTAAATTTGTTATATTCCTGTTCATTGCTTCTATCTCCCAAAATCACGCATTTGAAATCAATCTTTCTCCCCAACCAGTGCTGGTCTATTACCAGAAAGATGCTTCTCAGTAAAGTCAGTTATGCAATCTTGAAAAACATATAAGATTATTATTTTTAAAAATACATAGATCTGTTTTACTCATTTAATTATTTTTGCTTACAATATTTGGAATATTCCACTTTGCTTTTTGTTGTTGTTGTTTTGTCCATGAAAATAATATTTATAGGTAATGTAGAGCCTCTGTGTTTACCTCTGTGTTTGATTTTTATTTTCTTAAGATTTTTATAAAAATCACTTAAAAATTTAGTGTTAAATGTGCATGTCTATGTGTTATTGAATAAAATATCAGAAAGCATTTTAGTATTTTTTGCACTATCTTATAAAAATGAGATATTTTTCTTTTGCTTCACCTCTTTTTTACCTATCTTTTATTCTCGAACTTTATTTTTTTTCCACTTTCAGTCTCCATCCAAAAAGAGTCATAGAGGTCTATAAGGGGCTCCCTTCTCTTTCCTGTCGGCATACCTCATGTCACCTGTCTCTGTACAACCTCAATCAATCTCATGGACTTATGTAATATCTATATATTGAGAACTTTCACATGTATAGATCTTCAACACAGGTATTCACCAGGAACTTCCTAGATGCACCTATTACCATCTTTGGAAAGCTATTGGCTTCCCAAACTTAGTACCTCTAACTCTGAACTTTGTTTTCTCTAAAATCTCATACTGTCCCTACCAGCCTGCATCATCAAAATAAAACACCAACACTCATTTAAGTCAAAAATCTAAGTTTTCATCTTAATTATTATAAGAGAAAAATTGCTTTGGGCCAATTTTATGGGCATGGGAGACTTTATTCAAGACTATTGGAAAAGAGAGAGATTGAACTAAACCCTATTGAAACAAATGATGAGACAGGTTTTAAGCACTGGGATGAGTTAGTGGAAAGGTATTGGACGAAGTTGATGGGAAGTTGGTCAATATGTTTTGGCCATCTGTGTTTGCTACTTAGTGCTTATCAAACTTAAGCTCCTACCCTCCCACAAACGCTGGAAAATAAGCACGCTATCCCTCCTCATGTTTATATTTCAAAGATTCCGGATTGCTAAATTCTCTAAGTCCCTCCTTCAAATGTTTAGTCCAAATACCATTATTCTACATTGGTACGATAACCTCCAGTTCTAGTTCTTGTCCCTTTCGTTCTACTCTAACAATCCATATTAATACGTACTCCATTTTAGCATCATGTATCTGATCAGGTCATCCTCCTAGGCAACACACTTCAGTCCCATCAGCCACAAAGTAGAGATCAATCACTTTGCCATGACTTTCAATGCTCAGCATGCTCTGGCACTGCTTTACCACTCCAGCTTCAACTCACTTCTCACCCTTTGCTCGAGCCCTCAAGCCTTTCTAGTCATAAACACACAAACTCATATCTGACTTAAGATCTTACTTCTAGTTATTCCTACTTCTAGAACTCTCCTTCCTCTTATCTTGGCATGTGTGGTTGGTTCCTCTTTGTCAGTCAGATCTCAGGTTGAATGCTGCTTTCTTAGAAGGCCTTCTCTGACCTTCCAATATTTAATGGCTAATTAGTATTTTGGATTTTGTGAATCAAAAAGTAATATTTGAATAATCTGCACAGCATTATGTTCCTCAATGTTTTTCCTCAAAACTATACATTTAAAATATATATATATAGATAGATAGATATAAATATATACATATAAATATAAATATATATAAATATATATATATGTATTTAATGTTCTGTTTTTCCTCAATAGAATAGAATTTTAAGAAGAGCAGGATTCTTGTCTATCTTGCCCATTGCCAAATCCTCATGACAAAACAAAAGCAAACAAAAGTATATGCCATGTTAGCTACAATTAAATCTTTGTTTAGAAATGAATAAAAATAAATACATATAATATTTTAGGAATAATTTTGTTCAGATCTCACCTTTAACAAAATAAAACTGGGAGGAATGGGGTTAGTGTTATACTCAAGGTCAACCACATAGCGAAGCCAGTGTGAGGAGAGTCTTCTGCTGGCCAGTCCAGGATTATGTATATATATATGGTATTTTTCTGTGGCCTATTTTGATGATTAAAAGCCAGTAAATAAAAACAAAAACAAAAACAAAACAAAACAAAACAAAACAAAAACTTCTTTCCTCTTGAAGTGTCCCAAAACCTGAAACTCAACTTTTTGGAAAGACTTCACATGTAATTAGATATTTTTCTCTCAGTAGAGATAAGAGATAATGATTTACCTTCTTAATGCATTAGCAGGGACTGATTTATCCAATTAACCCACAGCAAAAAGCCTAAAGGAAAAAGAGTCAGGGAAGTTTTGTTGATATAATATTTCCTAGGAGATAAAATGCTGTGGTGAGGGCTACATGTTTCTCAGGAAATCTGAGTTTCTAAATCTGAAAAGAAACGTCTCCAGATAATACTGATAGGAAGATAGGGGCAAATTATTCCTTCTTCTTCGATGTACTTCTGGATATGGTTGTGGTATCTGATATAAAAGGTCATATCTAATACAATAGTAAGTAGTAATAATTATGGTAATAACTACCATTTTCAAGCATCTCTTAGTAGCTAGTATTTATGCAATTAGTGCAGTTTGTTAAATGTGTGCTTTTAGCCACATAGCAAGAAACCTAATGTTATTTTAAATATAAGAAATAGGAGAATGAATCCAGAGAGAGTAAATAAGAGTATAAAATAATGCAATTACTTTAGTGATGGATTTAGATTTTGATCCAAAGTCTTTCTGTCTTAATACTACTTTATATAAAAGCATATATTACTTTAATTAAAATATATTGTTTATCATAATTTTAAGACAACATTTGGATTAATTCTTGGTGAATGGATGACCTAAGAAAGTAGAGCTTAGTGCTATGATATCCATGTGAACTTTCAAGAATGTGAAATAAGACAGCCCCAGATTCATACTGACATCTAAACTCACACCTACTATGGTTTTAAGCTATTTCAATTCTCTTTTCTTCATTTATTAAAACTATAAAATTTGATAAGAGCCTGCACATGAAAAGACTTTTCCAAGAACTGAGTGAAAATTACTTAGGTAGAGACCACATGTGTTCAATAATTGATAGTATTATTGTTAAAATTGCTTGTAAAAAAAAACCCTGGTTATGTGATATAATATACCAGACACATAAAATATACTGGGTATCACGTGAGTTCAAAATATTGATTTCGTAACATTTCTTTCACAAATCCTTTTAGAGTTGATACAAAATTGAGGACTTTATGAAATAATGAAATTTGAAAGTCAGAAAAGTATAATAGAAAAAGTGTTCTTGTTTTAATCACAATTTCCAAACAGTTATTAAGTGGTGCTATTCAGTTGTTATGCAATCATAAAACATATTGGTTCTTTATACAGAAAGTATACATTTTGGGGGCAATTCCTGTACTGTTATGATTGCAAAATTTTGGAGACTACTCCTGTTACAATTAATAAGTTGCATGATTTTTTACAAGGTACTTATTTTCAACTTTCTTACAGAAACGGTGAAATAAACTGAGGCAGTAAAGTGTAATGAAATTAACAAAAACTTGATTTTTTATATTTCAAATCCTAGTTTTTCTAGGTTTTAAAATGCAATTTTATCCATATTAGCCATGAAATTTGTGAATATTACTAAACCACTCATTTTCTTCATCTGTATGGGATGCATGAAAAGTTCCAGGAATTAAATGTGATAAGATATGTAAAAAACCCGCATATTGGTTCACAAAAAACTAAGTATAATAAATATGAATTATTATTAAATAATAATTAAATTGTTACCAAGTATCATATTTTCAAAATTCTATGTGTCCATATCAGTTTACTTTCCAGAAGAGATGCATTAGATTTTTAAAAATTTGCCTTGCAAGTAAAATGCAACTGATTACTATCTATGTTCATGAAAAATATTTACCATTTGTACTGGACAATAAATACAATAAATTAAACCTTGTTGATTTATTAATATATTTATATTTATATTTATATCTATATTTCTCCCCACTTACACAAAATATAGGAAAGATAAACTAAATTTGGAAAACTTAACCTCTATGATATTTAAGTGTATTTTTGAAATCTTAGAATTGGATTTCCATATAAATCAACTGAGTATGTAGGACTATGTTAAATATATGATCTTATAAAAGCATACAACTTTATCACATTTGCTTATCTTAATATACATTTTTATGTGTGTACATATATATTTACAAATTTGGACATAACAATTAAACATGAATAAATTGTATTAGCATTAAAATAATTTGGGGCAAATTAAATCTTTCCTATTGAAACAGCAGGTACAGAGTCAATTATAATTCTTCATAAATATAGCATTAACAAAGAATAAGCTTCTAAAGATAATACATTTGTCATAGAAAAAAGATTGAAAAATTGTATTAATATAGAAAAACAGCATGAAGAAATGCATGTTATATTAAAAATCATTTACATAACTGATGTATTTTAAATGTGAGGAACAGTTTTGGTGTATATTAAGAGGTACAAAGTTTTCCATCAAGATTTGTATAAAATCATCTTTGCAGCCGTGCAGATTTGAATGTTTAGAACTGAGACACATGTTTGATCTGCTAATTCAATTTTCAAATACACTTTTTAAGTAAGTTTAAAATAGCTCTGTCCCTGTTACTTGAACATAGAAATTATTATCATAGGCATATTGACAATATCCGATGTAACTGGATTCTTATCTTTTATTTTTAGAAGATCTAATTACAACATTGGCTGACAGCCTCTTCTAATCACAAGTTCATATAATTGAACAAAGCTAATTGAAGGTACCACACCATGTCAGTATGCTGGCTAATATAAAGAGGTTGAGACCCCATAAAAATTAAGTTGACTAATTCAAAGTGTCACTATGTTATTAATCAAAATCCAGATTATTTCCTTACAAGTATAAAATTAAGCTACTTTTGTTTCTTTTTAATCTCATAAAAAATATGCCTCAAAATAATGTTTGTAGAATGTAGTAGAATTAACTTTCAGATCTCTTTACTTTCTGTATAATCAATAAAGCAATTTGATTATTGCTGGTATTCAACAACAAATTGTTTATGATTGATGAATAAAACAATGCTGTGCACATGTTTGCAATCTAAAATGATACATTCTTGGCATGATTTCCCCCCCAATATACAAATGTGAATTGCTTTTTATATATATTTCTCAAAAAGAGTATTTTTAAAATAGTATTCAAGAGCTGTTATTACACAAACCTACTAACTTTTTGTTAAATTTCTGTAATGAGTTCCTAACTGCATACAAATAATTAGTGGGAGCTCTCTTGACTGAGCCTTAACATCTAAACCTAGTATTCTTTCATTTTCAATGAGAAATCTCAGATTACTCAGACTGAAATGTGAATTTGGTCTTAGAGGAAGGAAGTACATTTCTGCATTAGAAAATCTTTCTCCAGTAAGTCATTATTTTTCCATAGGTCTGTTTAATATAGTCATTATCCATGTTGGTTACAAATAGACTCTTTCCCATTAATAAATCTCATAGATTTTAAATTGCCCTAACAAATTCTATTGAATTATTTTTTTAATTTTTCAGGAGGGAAAGAAATCTTTGAAGAGATGAAGCTTATTTCATTTTATACTTCATGGACAGAAAACTGCAAATCATTCACATTATGTATGTGTCAGATAAGTTTTAAATTGTCTCTGTCCTTTTTGAAGTTTTCTAGAGAGATCTGAATTGGATTTTGAATAGAATAACACATGATTTTAAGAATAATGTGTGTGTTTATCTGACTGACTCATTTCACTTAGCATAATACTCTTTAGTTCCATCCATGTTACGGCAAATGGCAAGATTTCATTGAGTTACTCAATGTTAATTGCTTCATTTAACTACCTGCCAAAAAAATTTTTGTTTTAGGAAAACATCTCTCAGGTTATCCTGAAGATTATTTGTCTTCAAAAATTTTTAAATATAGCATTTTGAAAGAAGGAGAAGAAAGTTTATCTTGTATGGAACCTTAATCTGGTAAAAGCTTTGTAAGGCAGACCTCAGCAAACTGGGCAGAGTTTGAGTCAGAATTCTAGTTTTACCAAAAAACAAAAATGTATTGCTATTTAAGAACTAAGATAGAAGCCTAGTTAAAAAGTCACATAAAACTATGGAAAAATAAGAGGAAATATTACACACAGTTAACATGTCAATAAGTACAGTATACTTAGACACAAATGGACACTAAATCTATTTTTATAGAACTCCAAATTAGTTAGTATATCAAAAGACATGACAAGTAATATAAGTCCAGTTCACTGGAGATTGGTTAGAAAAAGATTTTTTTTATTTGCTTATAATGAAAAAATGAAAAAGAATGAGTTGTTTTGTATATACCATAAATGATTACTAATTCTAGATGTCCAAAGAATTCCAATTAATTTGTTATTATAAAGATTAAATAGTTGTATGACAAATAGGCTGTCTGTTTCTTAAATAAGTTTACAACAAACTCTGATAACCTTTGATAAGTATTTTTTAATATCTACAATGAGATTAAACAAATAAACAAACCTGCCGTAAAGCTCCTGATGGATCTCCTAATACAGCTCAGTAATAGAGACTGTTACGGGTTGAACTGTATCCCACAAAATTCATTTGTTGAAATCTCAATACTAGTAGCTCAGAGCGTAACCTCATTTGGAGATAGGGTCTTTACAGAGGTATTAAAATTAAGATGAGGTCGTTAGGGTGGATAATAATCCAATATGACTAGTGTCTTTATAAAACGATGAAATTTAGAGACAGGTAGGCATTCAAGGAGAACACTATGTGAACATGAAGATGGACATCAACAAGCCAAAGTGAGACACTTGGAATAGATCCTTCCCTTTACAGACCGTCAGAAAGAACCAACCATGCTAACACCTTGAGTTTGAACTTCTAGTCTCCAGAACTATAGGACGATTGATTTTGATTGTTTAAGGCAACACAAGTTGTTTGTGGTACTTTGTTACAATAACACTATCAAACTAATACAGAAATAGAATCTTAAAATACAAAACAGTAAAATATTTAGTATATCAGATGGTCATGATTTAATTATAGAATGTATCACTCAGCATATCTTGATGCTTATTTTATAAATTTCTTTCCACCTCTTGAGGACAGAGCAGTTATCAGATTGCTCCTCAAATTGCTCTAAATTTTTTGCCATTCTTTCCCCCCTCTACTAGTTGTACTTCTCTAATGGTCCTCATTCTTATTTCAATAGTCATGTTTCTATATCTTTTTTTTTTATTAATTTTTTTGACGTTTATTTTTTGAGAGACAGAGCATGAGCTGGGAAGGGACAGAGAGAGAGGGGGAGTCACAGATTCCGAAGCAGGCTTCAGGCTGCAAGCTGTCAGCACAGAGCCCAATGTGCGGCTTGAGCCCATGAACTGTGAGATCATGACCTGAGCTGAAGTCGGCTGCCCAACCAAATGAGCCACCCAGGCACCCCTCTATATCTTTTTTTAACAGAAATTTGTGAATGGCTGAAGACATATACTATGTGTAATGTTACCTTTTAATCTTTTTTTGAGTTTAGTAGGCTCTATTGCCATATTATATATTTAACATTTGTATAATAAATTTATTTGTTCCTACAAAACCAGCAGACCTCTTTTTTCAGCTACACCCCCATCTCATCATATGAAATCATGCCTCCATTTATATAATTTTTTTAAATCTTACAATATAAAGTTAATTTAAATACTATTTAATATACCCTCAAAATGCTAAATCATGATTTCAATAAAATGCACAAAGCTTAGACTTTTATTTATAGGAATAATAAATTATCTTCCAAGTCCATTAATATACTTCTAATTACTGTGATATCATGATTTACATATGATTAAATTTAAAAGTAGGTAATTCAAAGTCACTCTTTAGGCATTTTAACCAATATTTGGATGGTAGACATCGCCTGCTTAAATGTACAGTTCATCCTTCTCTTTTTCCTCCAAAAAAACTCTGAATTTGGTTCAAGAATTCAGGCAATAGCTCTGCAATCCACCATAGGGAATATTTATCTGAGATAACCATATTCCACTACTTTTATAGAGATTCTTGGATTTGTTCAGCAATTTACCCAACAAGTACTTGTTGTACCCTTAACTGTGTGCTTGGTACAGGGATACAGCAAATAACCAGCCTCATGGAGCTTACATTCAGATGGGAGAGAAGACAATAAACAAAACAAGCAAGTATCTTACTCATCATTAATACATGAGTATATCTTCTACTAAAAAATAAATAAAGCAGAATATTAAGATAGGAAATGTAGGTGGAACCAGCTGTTTTGCAACTGTTGATGAGTCATGAATGGCCAGGGAAGGCCTCTGTAAGAAGGAAACATTTGAATAAGACCTGAAGAGGTGAGGTACAAATCATGTGGATAATAAGAGGCCAATGACTCTAGACAGATAGCATTCTTAGGCAGAGCTTTCCTTACATGTTCAAGAAAGAACATGGTGGCAGAAGTGAGGGTCAGAGTGGTAAAAGATGCGGCCCTAGGGTAATGTTGGGCAAAGAAGCAAGCAGTATTTGAATAGGGCTTTGCAAAACCTCTTAAAAACTTTGTTTTGCAGATGAACATAGGGGAAGGCAGGAAAAACAGAGGGAGGCAAACTATAGAGAACAAACTGAGGACTGCTGGAGGAGAGGTGGTCAGGGGATGGGCTAAATGAGTGATGGAGGGCACTTGTTTTGTTGAGCAGTGGGTGTTACGTATAAGCAATGATTTCTACTCATGAAACCAATATTACACCATATGTTAACTAACTAAAATGTAAGCAAAAACTTGAAACTAAATAATGAATAAATGAATGGATGAATGGATGAATGGATGAATGAATGAATGAATAGCTTTGTTTTATTGTTGTTTGTTTTAAATGTGTCAGGAATCCTCTGGAGGGCATGGAGCAGAGGACCTATGTGGCCTGCTTTTGGTTTTTAACAAGTTCACTCTGGCTGCTGTGTTAATGATAGACTAAAGAGGTAGAGAATAGAAACAGAGAAACCAGGTGAAGATATTAATGGTTAGGATGGGAGCAACAACATAAGAAGTGAGGAAAAATGGTAAATTCTGGACTTTTTAAAAGGTTGGTATCAATGTGATTTGCCAAAGGAACAGAAGTGGATAGTGAGGGAAAAAGATGTATCACTGATAACTCTGAATTATTTTACATCTACAGCTAGAAAAATGAAGTTGGAATTCATTGAGATAGAAATAGGAAATTAGCTGATTTTGTGGTGAATCAGGTAATCAATTGGAAAAATAAAGTTTGATACGATTATCAGCCATAGAAGCGGAGATGTCTAGTAGGAAACTGGGTATGCAAATCTAGATTAGAGGAAGAGTCAAAATTTGAAAGTCATTGGTGTATGGAAGTATATTTAAAACCATGATGCTAGGTAACTTTACCTACTGAGTGTGTGTAGAGAGAAAATAAAAAACATCCAAGAGCTGAGTTCTTGACATTCTTATTAGAAGTCAAAGAGATGAAGAAAAAATAGCAAAGAAGACTAAGAAAGAATGGCTTCAGTGACAGAAGGAAAACCAGGGGAGTGTGGTATGTTAGAAGTCAGGGGGAGAAAATTCTTTCATGGTGAAAGAGTCACTAAACATTGTTTCATATATCCCTTAGCATGGAAATATCCCAATTCACTAGATGTAGCTTTGCTAAGATCATTAAAGTCAAAATAGAAATGCTTTCATGGTCAGGTAAGAGACTGACTATAATGGCTTCAAGGGTAGTTGATAGCAGTAACATCAGAGACAGTGTTAATACAGATGACTACTTTAGGAAATTTATATAAGGAGAAAATGTGGTAGTTAGAGATATTTTGGGAGTTGAAAAAAGAAGGAAGAGGTGTTTTGTTTTGTTTTGTTTTGTTTTGTTTTGTTTTTTGCTTTGTTTTCAGATGTGAAAAGCAATTGCTATTGGGAAAGATCTAGAGAACCTACATGGATGATGGAGGAAAAACAGGCAATGCCATATGGGATCATGTCACTGTGTAGGTGAAAAACGTTAAGATCTAGTATATACATAAATGACTTGGCCTTAGATAGGAGTAGAGATGATTCAACCATAATACAAATATTAAAGACATATTATACCAGTACAGGTGGTCAATGTGGGATAAAAGTTTGCATACCTCTTTATCAAATAGAAAATATATATTGATCTCTGTTCCTGGTTCCTGGTATGGAACTCCTAAAACTGTTGTAAATTTCTAAGTGATAAGAGCACTAGGAGCATCTTCTGTTCTAATGAGTAAACTCTGGATGGCTCCTAGGTAGGGGCTGATCACCAGAAAGAGCCATAAATAAAACTTCATAATTTTCACTCCCACTCTACTGTCTCCACTTCTCAAAGAGGGGAGAGGAGCTGGAAATGGAATTAGTAATTGACCACGTCCACATAAAAAAGTTTCCATAAAAATCCCAACAGTACGGGGTTAGGAGAGGTCCCAGAGATAGAATATGACTACATACTGAAAGGGTGATGCACTTCAAATTCTGCTCTTGGGAATCTCTGAGACCTTACCCTGTGTATCTTTTCATTTGGCTGTTCATCTGTATCATTTACCATATTATTTAATAAACTGGGAAATGTAAGTAAGTGTTTCCCTGCATTCTGTGAGCTGCTCTAATAATTATCAAATGCAATAGGGAGGAGGTCATAAGAATCTCTGACTTGTAGCCATGTTGGACAGAAGCTGTGGGTAACCTGAGGACCTACTACTTACAACTGGCATCTGAAGTGGACAAACTTGGACTCTGACACTGTCTTTACATAGGCAGTGTTAGAATGAAGTTAAGTTATAGGACACCCAGTTGTTATTGCAGAATTTCTTGGTTTATGGGGAAAAAACCCAGACATGTGGTAAAAAAATAAGGGTTCGGTGTAAAAATAAAAGAGAAACACAAGAGGAAGACTGCATTGAGTTTTCTCTCTTACACTTTTTTTTGGCTTTCTCCTTGAAGATGGAGCAGGATCATCAGCTAGGAGAGTAAATTATGACTGCTGAGGAGCTTTAACTAAAGAGTTAAAGCTAAAAGAGTAAAGAGATTTTATTCAAGTAATATTTAGTTCAAAGTTACATTTTTAGTGTTATTTGGGTTTTATCTAGCCACATCCTCTTACCAGATACAAGGGTAAAGAGTAGGTTGAAAAATGGTCTTTAACAAGACCTATGTTATGTTCAAGAAAATAAAAGAGATAGAAAGGCAACAGGTGAGAACATAATACAGAATTAAGGGTTTGCTTGGAACATGAGATTGGAAAGGAGATAAGGAAGAATATGTAGGAAGTGATAGACAATGGAAAACGGCAGGATTAATGGATGGAATGTTCTTTGAGGAGGTGCTAGTGAGACTGAAGTAATATTTGTGTTAGAATACTAGGGCAAACAAGCTTAAACCGTTGGAGGTAATGGTCAGAAATTGAAATATTCTACACTGGAATGATGAAAATGACAAGTTGAAGGTTGAGATGATAGCAGTCTATAGACAACATGGGTATCTAGGAAACATGGTGGTGTGGTCAGGGCCCCTATTATCAAAGCATAGTTTAAAATAGCCAAAGCTAGGGGTGCCTGGGTGACTCAGTCAGTTGAGCATCCAAATCTTGGTTTCGGCTCAGTTCACGATCTCCTGGTTCGTAAATTTGAGCCCCAGCACTGAGCCTGTTTTGGATTCTCTCCTTGCCCCTCCCCTACTTGCTTTCTCTCCTTCTCTCAAAATAAATAAGTAAACATTAAAAAAGTAAACAAATAAAAAACAATATAGCCAAAGCTAGAAGTACACCAACCACAAAAAATATGTCAAATATTAAAATTTTGTCTTAAAGTTGTTCATAAAGCCCTCATCTTAACTTTTTATGGTCTGTAGAATTTTTAACTGTTCATATTTTCATCTGTGAGATAGAAATCACTTTCTTTTTTTTCTTCTATTCAGTATAATCATGATTTATCAATTTTACTTGTTTTTGGGGAAAAAAACATCTTTCTAGTTCTCTCTGCTGTACAGTATTTTATTAACTATGCAATTTTCTATTTTATTTTCTTTCTTCTAATTTCTCCATGTAAATTTTGCCAAACTTTTTCCACTTTCTTGAGGAAAATATTTAATTTTTAATAGGCTTTCAGAAGAATTATTAAGGCACAGCCTTTTAAGATTTTCTGTTTCTTAAAATAGATAAGTGGAATATTTTGTTAAAAGCTATGCCTTTACACATTTTTAAATATTTTGAATATTTTCTTAAATTGGCCTGCCAAAGGGACAATGCTTTTCATGTGTCTTAAAAGTACCATGTGAATCTACTGAAAAAAATAAAAATATTTGCCAGTCTGATAAACCCAAATGGAATCTTATCTTTAATTTATTTGCTTGCTTTCAGGTTCAATATTTATTATATTACAGCAATTGTATATCTTCTTGTAAAATATTGTCTTTTCCTTTGCACCATTATCCTTCGAGTTGTTCATTATTTTACTGATTTAGAAGGCATTTTTATGGTAAGAAAATTATTTTCTTTTCTTTTTTATAATTGTTTTTAATTTTTATTTATTTTTGAGAGAGACAGAGACAGAGTGTGAGCAGGGGAGGGGCAGAGAGAGAGGGAGACAACAGAATCCAATGCAGGCTCCAGGGTCTTTGCTGTCAGACAAGAGCCCAGCTCGGGACTCGAACCCACCATCAGTGAGATCACAACCTGAGCCAAAGGCAGTTGCCTAACCAAGTAAGCCTCCTAGGTGCCCCTCATTTTTTTTTTATCAAGTAACCTAAAATTTAGATATTATTTATCTTTTCAGTTTTGGATCTTATTCTTAGACATAACTTGTCTATACTCCAAATTATATAAATAGGAACCTATAGGTTTATGATAAAATTTTATAGATTTTAAAACATTTAAATTTTTAATTTGATTAAGTGTTATGTAAATTACATGGTTGTATTGTCCCAATTAAATGTCCCATTTTTTTATGGATGTTCCTTTTCTGGTAAATGGAGTAAAAAGTTGGAAGATGGTTATTAATTTGGAGAGAAGGCAGATGAAGAAAAATTATCTTTCTAAAAGTTAAAACTTCTATGGGTGTTCTGCCTTGTTCAGATCTGGAATCAGTGCTATATATTATTGTATCTGTATCTCTGTTATGGACACAATTCATTGACTAGTATTATATATTTCCTATTACTCTCTGAGAATAAAAATAATAACAGTAAAACCTGAACACAATCATATTTATTATTTATAAGCTGGGAACTGTAGATACTACAGTTTAAAATGAAAGTTCAGAAATTAATGAATGACAAATATCTTAGTCAATGCTAATTTTAAAAAGTATAAGGTCTATGTGATTTGATTAAATTTTTGCTGGTTTGTTTTTTTGTTTTTATAAAATCTACCTTCTAAATGTTTAACCGAATTTATTTTTAAGTATATTAATTTAATATATACTTAGACTATTATATAATTGTTTACTACCTAAATTATTTTTATATGTTCTTCAGGTTGTCTGCTAGGGCATTATTAAGTTACTCCACATTTATGGGCAACTCACACTATTGAATTACACGAGGGGGAAAAAAAACATATGAAACAAACAGCTGAGATAATCTTATTTTAAAAAAGGAGACTGTATTTATTTAGGGCAGACTAGACTTTCAAAACTCTGAGTTTTATCAATTGCATTGTCTGCAATTTGTGAAAATCATATTATAACAAAAGCAGGAACAATTTTTTTCAGACAAGTATTGTGCATTGAAAACTTTTTCATGAATCTAAGGGTCAGTTGGCAATCCCCAAACTAAGCAGAGAACAATCTTCATGTATAAATTTAAAATTGTCCCTATGTTACATATATTATTTTACTGCATTCCATATGCACCAATTAAATTGCAAATAACTTTTGCATAACTTTGCAATAATCTCAACACGAAAAAATGTGGGACTGGGTCTAAATCTTAAGTAACAAGAATGAATTTTAAGGCTAATGAAAATTATTAAAAAGCTGTTAAACATTAACATTAAAAAAATCTTACCCAATTTAAAATTATCTAAGTAATCTGTCATGCAATACTATTACAAAATGAGTTCTTATCCTTACTACTCCAATAAAACTGATTATTTTTTTTACTATCAATGATGCCCTAATTTTCAAATAAAACTTTTATTTGACTTTTTATAGTGCATCTTAATATTGGTTATTCTAATTTTTTGAAAGTATTTCCTGACTTCTGGGATACCATTCTCACCTAGCCCTTCTCTCATCCTTTTTTATAATTTTTTTAATGTTTATTTATTTTTGAGAGAGAGAGATAGACAGAACATGAGCAGGGAAGGGGCAGAGAGACAGGGAGACACAGAATCCGAAGCAAGCTCCAGGCTCTAAGCTGTCAGCACAGAGCCCGATGCGGGGCTCGAACCCATGAACCATGAGATCATGACCTGAACTGAAGTCAGATGCTTAACTGACTGAGCCACCCAGGTGCCCTCTCCCATCCTTTTAATGATTATTTTGAGCTGGTTCATTGTTTCCTTCCCTCACCATAGTCAATAACACAGAAAATGGTCATACAAATTTAATACCATACATTCCAAACTCCAAGTCTTCCCATTACGTTAAGTTGCCATAGTAAACAGTTACTATATCTATCTCCTTCTCTGTCACGGTTGCCATCACACTAATACAGGTCATTCATTCACTCAAAATGCAGATAGTGAGCACCAGCTACGTACTGGATACTTCTTAAGTGTTTAAGGCCTATCACTGACCCATGTAGACAAAAATCCTCACACCTCTAGAATTTATATTTTAGCAGGAGAAAAGACGATGAACAATACATAGAATAATAATGGGTAAAATATACTGCATAGAAGAGATGGCTTGCCTGTGAATCAGGAATTAATGGCAAGGAGTTACAGTTGTAAGTTTAGCAGTCAGGATAGGCCACAAAGGGGTGATTGACACTTGAGAAAAGACTTGAAAGATATGAGGAAGTTAATATGGAGATACCTGATGGAAGTGCATTCCAAGCATTAGAAAGAGCATTCCCAGCTACAAGACTGAAGAGTCTCTCATACGCTGAAGAAAAAAATAGAGGTCAATGTTCTTAGAATGGAATGCACAGAAGTGGTCAGGGTTTGGGATTAATTATGTAGGACCTAGAAGGCCATTGCCAAACCTTGAATTTTACTGTGCTGTGAGAATACAATATGGAAGGTCAGAGATGGAGGCAGGTAGACCAATAAGGGAGAATCTTCAAATAATCACAATGAGTTTCTGTTGCTCAGAGGGCATCAGCAGTAGAATGTAAAATGCCATCAGATTCTGGATGTATCTTGAACATAGGTTCAAAGGATATGTAATTGTGAGAAAAAAGAAGATCTAAATTATTATTATTAAAAAAAAGAAAGAAAGAAAGAAAGAAAGAAAGAAAGAAAGAAAGAAAGAGAAAAAAGAGGTTAGAATGGGAGAGAGAGCCAAAGCATAAGAGACTCTTAAAAACTGAGAACAAACTGAGGGTTGATGGGGGTGGGAGGGAGGGGAGGGTGGGTAATGGGTATTGAGGAGGGCACCTTTTGGGAGGGCATCTTTTGGGATGAGCATCTTTTGGGTGTTGTATGGAAACTAATCTGACAATAAATTTCATATAATAAAAGAAAGATCTATTCAAATGCAAAAATTAAAAAAAAAATAATAATTTTTTTTTTTTTTTGAGCAACAAGATGGATTCAGTATCAACTCCGATGGAAAACTACACCTGCAGAAGATTTTAACCAGACTGTGGAGAGACCATACCAGAGCTCAGATTTTGACATGTTGAGTATTAGATAGGTAGGCAGGTGGATATAGAAGTCTGAAGTTCAGGACAAATGTCTGGATAGATGGGATTTAAGATCAGACAAGATCACTTTGAAAGTGAAAGTAGACAGAAAGAGAAAAAGAGAAGAGGAAAAAGGCTTGTGCCCAGGGCATTTCCTCATTATTTCCCACTCAAATTGTTGGGAAACTCCTAACTCTTGTGCATAATTTAAATTTTGATATTATGTAGTATAATACTTCTACTTCTATTATAGTTATTTTTCTACAACTCAAGTATTATTTCACATCTCCCACTCTGAAAGAAGAAAAATACAAAAAATTTACCTTGATACACAGGTGCTTAAGAATTTGAGCCATAATCGAGCACCTAGGTGGCTCAATCAGTTAAGCGTCCTACTTTAGCTCAGGTCACAATACTGGGGTTCTTGTGTTTGAGGCCCACTGTCAGGCTCTGTGCTGACAGCTCAGAGCCTAGAGCCGCCTTCAGGTTCTGTGTGTGTGTGTCTCTCTCTCTTTGCCTCTCCCCTGCCCGCACTCTGTCCCTGTCTCTGTGTCTCTCAGAAAATGAATAAACATTAAGAAAAAAAGAAGAGGGGTGCCTCGGTGGCTCAGTCAGGTAGGCCTCCGACTCTTGGTTTTGACTCAGGTCATGATCCCACAATTTCATGAGTCTGAGCCCTGCATCAGACTCTGCTGGAGGCATGGAGCCTGCTTGGGATTCTCTCTCTCTCCTTCCCTCTCTCTCTGACACTGCCTCATTCACACTGCCTCTGTCTCTCTCAAAAATACATAACTGAAAAAAAAAAAAAAACATTAAATAAAGTAAAAAAGGGAATTTGAGCCATACTATTCGTTCTTATTCTTCCTTTTTCATACCATGCTCTATATCTCGGTCATATCACACTGCCCGTCAACCACATCACCAAATGTTTTCCTAATCTTACTTCTTCTTTTTATTCTGTTTGAAATGTTCTTTGTATGGGTTCATTCTTCTTAATTATAATTTAAGACTTACCACTCTTATATAGATTTTCCTGATCATGGCATAGAAATGTGTGCTTACCTCCTCTATACTCCTATATTACTTAGATGCAGTATCTTAGGAAAAAGTTCTATGTCTACGTTCATCATTACCCTGAGGATTTCTTGAAGACAAACTGTACAGCCCATTTTAATCGAAAATAGTGCACTTAATAGAATGCACATGGACTGAATGAGTAAAAGAATGGCCTGGTTCAATAAAAAAACATTAAATTACTTGGGTATGTATCAACAGTCAGTTTTAAAATTGCACATAAATTGGTTACAAATATATCTACTTATTTTGGGTACATGGTGTGATAGAAAATATCACAAATACTTATTACTAGATATGTGTTCATTTTATTGAATACTCCCTTTAAACAATATATTTTATTAGATCTCTGTGTAGTGAATCAGCCAAAAGTAATGTGAAGATGTGCTTATTCTGGAAGAATTATTTGATAACGGATATAACATATAAGAGAAACTGATAGAGTGAAGAACACATTTTTTAAATATCAAAATTAAAAGGAACATAGAGAAATTCAAATTAATGGAAGGATTCAATATAAAAAGCAACATAACATCAGTCTATGTCAACAAGAGTCATTAATATAAAGTTATTTTCATCTAGGCCGTTTCTAAAATGATAAAATGAAATTTATCATTTGAAAAACAATGACATAAGCAATAATTTCTTTCTGACTGGGGATATTGTTTTCAAATTGTTTCTGATTAACCATGGTGGGATCATTTGAACAGAACAAAACAATCAATTCATTTGACAAGACCTATGAGTACCATACAGTATTGGGAATGCATTCTGATATTCTCAAAATGTAAATGGATATAATAGTGTTGCAAGGCCTTGAGACGAGTTGTTTCCTGTTTAACATTTTTATGTGCTGTGTCCTACAAAAACATAAAATAATTTATCAAGAAAAAGTGGCAGTGATATATTACACTCAGGGACCACCAGTGCCTTTCAATAGTATTTTGGTTTTTTTTTTCCTTTTTTGAGAATTATGACTGAGTTTTTATTGCATCAAATTTATTGCATTGCATAAAGTTAATGTTTGAGTTTTAATAAGTGGCAGAGTATTGGCTGATTATTTTTTAGAAGTCTCAGGCAGATCTTATCACTTTCCTTCCTTTCTGTCTATTCTCTCTCTTTCTTTGCTCCCTCCTCCTTCCTTCCATGACTCATTTCACCAAATACATACTGAATATATAATTTAGTATGCTGTTGGATAGTTATATGAGTGAAATAGATAACACAGTCCTGCTTTGGTTAGTTTATAATATGGTGAAAGATAATGCATAAATATAAATAGCATAAAATAAAGATTTAAAAATAAAATAAATTTAAAACTTAAAATAAGATAAAAGTCATATGGGTAGTTACATAGCAAAGGACACAGGACAAAAATATTTAAATTGCTATCAATTTCTGAGAATGGAGAGATCAACGGAGAATTAAATAGCCAGGAAAGTCTACGGGGTGCCTGGGTGGGTCAGTCAGTTAAGCGTCAGACTTTGGCTCAGGGCATGATCTCACCGTCTGTGAGTTCAAGCCCCATGCCAGGCTCTGTGCCAAGAGCTCAGAGCCTGAAGACTGCTTCAAATTCTGTATCTACCTCTCTCTCTGCCCCTTCCCCACTCATGCTCTGTCTCTCCCTCTCAAAAATAAAATAAAAACATTAAAAAAATTTAAATAGTCAAGAAAGTCTTCGTGAATGATGTAAGAATTGTAAAGGCACTTGAATAATCATGGTTTCTGTATGAAAAGAAAGTGTATCAGATAAAAAGCAGTTTAGGTATATGTAATCTTAATACAGTGATATTAGGGATTAATAAAGAGGGCTTTACTAAAATTCCTTCATTAGACTGCAGCGATAATTCAAGTATAAAGTGGAGGTAGACTTTCTGTAGAGATTAAAAAAAAAGTCAGATTATTCATGATAAGTAAATTAATTAAAGGCAACAGGTTTAAATAATTTTGGCTTATGGGTGAGGGCAAAAGTGTCCAATAAAAGTTTTCTTTTCCTTTGTAAGTGAATCAAATCAATTAAGTTTTGAAGAAAGGGAGACAAACTTTATATTTCAGTTGAAAATAAGATATGTTACAGAAGAATAAAGTAAATAAGAGACCAAGGGTTTTCTTTGTGATTGTTGTGTATATTTTAAAATAGTTCAATAAAATATAGAGTCTAAAACAGCATTCAAAATGGGTATTCCAAAGAAGAGATTAAAGAAAGATGAATCCAGTAAAATATCCCTGCCTCGTATAAAGTCGTTTTCCTATTTCATGACATTTTAAAGTTTTATTTAATTACATCTAAGACTTTGAAACTGTGTTTCCTAATTTGGCCTGTCATGTTTTGATGTGCTCTAAATCTATTTATTTGTATGTCCCATTGCCTAAAATATCTAACACTTAAGTTAACCTAAATTAACTGATCCCTAACATATGCTTCATTGGAGTTGTAGTGTCTAATGTGCTATTGCTTTGGTATTACTGCTTGCAGTTCAATTTTTCTTAACGTTTATTTAATTATTTTGAGACAGATACAGAGAGAATGAGTGGGGGAGAGGCAGAGAGAAAGGGAGGGAGAGAATTCCAAACATTCCTGCAGACCCTGATGCAGGGCTCAAACTCACAAAATGTGAGATCATGACCTGAGCTAAAATCAAGAGTTGGACACTTAACCTACTGAGCCACCCAGGCACCCCAGCTTGCAATTCAATTAAGTTTATTGGTCATTTAAGTTAATCTCAAAATGAAAAAAATATATATATATCACAACAGAAACCAATTTCTAATATATAGAATATACTTCACAACAGTGATTAAGGCAGATTTCTAAAAGCTCAGAGCAGAATCACAATTGTCAGGAAATTGATGTTCTACTTAGGAAACTAAAGAAGCAAAAACCAGGAACATGTGTATGATCATACATATACCGTATGATCATACGGTATAACTATATACTTCTGTAATTATTTTAATCTTCTCTTTATTCATTTGGAAAATTCCAATATATTTGTCTTTTGTGATCCACTGATAATATATGCTTATGAATGAGGTATATATCCCAAAATATATCTTTTCATATTTTCTTTTTTTTAATGTTTACTTATTTATTTTTGAGAGAGAGAGAGAGAGTATAAGTGTGAATGAGTGGAGGAGAGACAGAGAGAGAGAGAGAGAGAAAATCCCAAGCAAGCTCTGTGCTATGAGTGTGGAGCCAGATGTGGGTGTCAATCCCACAAACCCTGAGATCGTGTCCCCAGCTGAAATCAAGAGTTGGAGACTCAACTGACTGAGCCACCCAGGCTCCCCCTATCTCAGATTTTCAAAATGATTTCAGACAGAAGAATTCTACCTACAGTAGATATATTTGTGACAAAGAAATTTGTCTTAGTTGTTTGAAGAGTTATTCCCAAGATTCAGATTCCTTTTCCAAACTATTTCTGTGCAAATTGCTTAATAATATATTATACATCATTCTTTCCTATAGAGCCTAATATTTTTGAAGGAGATCATCCAA
Organism: Puma concolor; assembly: GCF_028749965.1. Classification (NCBI taxonomy): domain Eukaryota; kingdom Metazoa; phylum Chordata; class Mammalia; order Carnivora; family Felidae; genus Puma; species Puma concolor. The sequence goes on from NC_141670.1 coordinate 93,037,089, forward strand.
ATAAATCCAAACTCTATAATAAAATCCATCCAAAATCCATTGTACCTGTTATTGGTTGTCCAAAAATGTTGTGTTGATAATTCATTAAAATATTGCACTTTGTCCTTCTTTTCATCATATGTTCAGCGAATTTAGTTGGTTTGTAGCATAATGAATACCTGTTTTTTTCTATATGCATTTTATGTAATGTAAACATTTCACAAACTTTGCTATTGTGCATTAACCTGCAGCTACACTTAATGTCCACTAAGTAAAACACTTGATGCTAAATTTCAAGAGACATAGTGATCTTTTTTCACAAATCTTCTCTTAGCTTCCTTTAATAAAGTCATATTCAGTATTTTTATGAAAAAATATAAAAAGTATTCTACCATATGTTTTTGATATCCAAATATTTTCCATTACTTGAAAAGGTAAATTTTTTTAATTTAAATATATACAGATAAAATAGCAGGAATTGGCTGAGACTTTTAAGCAATTTTAAACTCATTTAATCATACTATATTCTATATATCCTCATTAGAAAGGTACTCGATAAAAACAATTATCAATATAATATTCCATCTATGACTTACAACTTAATACCTAATCAGAAGTTGGAGTGTTGATTTTCTAAACAACAATAAAAATGAAACATTTCATTATTACTTACAAAACTAATTTTTTCTCTGAAATGAATACTCTATTGTATTATTAATACAAAAATTAATACAAAAATTAATACAAAAATCTCTATTAAGATTTTTGACTCTGAAATATAAGGCTTACTCCTGCTCCCACTCCAAGTCCCAAGTCCCTATTATGCTGTTAGAAAACTTTTAGCCAATGGGGTGCCTGGGTGGATCAGTTGGATGAACTTCCAACTTCGGCTCAGGTCATGAGCTCACGGTTTGTAAGTTCAAGCCCCGCGTCGGTCTCTGTGCTGACAGCTCAGAGCCTGGAGCCTGCTTCGGATTCTGTCTCCTTCTCTCTGCCCCTCCCCACTTCTGCTCTCTCTGTCTCTCAAAATTAAATAAATGTAAATAAGAAAAAAAAAAAAAAAGAAAGAAAACTGGTAGCCAAGCAGATATTTATCCCAATATGATTAGATGATTTTTTTCTCTGAAGAAATTGTCAAAGGAAAAAAAAAAAAAAAAAAAAAACATTTTAAAACTGATCTTTAGAAATCTCCAAATAAAATCTCACTCCATGTTGGGTCCTCTTTTATGGACCAAATATTTATGTCGCCCCCAAAATTTATATGTAAAAACCCCAACCTCCTGGATGGCTATATTCAGAGATGAGGAAGTAATTAAGGTTGAATAAAATAAAGGTAGGTCTTTATCCAATAGAATTAGTATCATTATAAAGAAAAAGACACCAGAGAACGCTCTTTCTCTCTCTCCACAGGTGTGCAGTGGGGAGAGGCCATGTGAGGACATAGCAAAAAGGAAGCCATCTGCAAGTGTAGAAGAAAGTTTACACCAGAAATCAAATCAGTAAAATCGTGATCTTGAACTTACACCTTCCAGAACTCTGAGAAAATCCATTTCTGTCATTTGAGCCATCCAGTTTATTGGAGCTTTTTATGGCAGCCTGAGCTGCCTAATATATCCATTCTCTAAAGGTAGGCTACCCTGTTTGAGAATCCATGGCACATGGGAAAAGAAAACAAAAAACAAAAACAAAGTAACAAAAAAATACATCTCTGTGTGTGTGTGTGTGTTTTTTAAGGCATCCTCTTTATTTATTTATTTATTTATTTTATTTATTTTTTTTTAACGTTTATTTATTTTTGAGACAGAGAGAGACAAAGCATGAACGGGGGAGGGTCAGAGAGAGGGAGACACAGAATCTGAAACAGGCTCCAGGCTCTGAGCTGTCAGCACAGAGCTCGACGCGGAGTTGAACTCACGGACCGCGAGATCATGACCCGAGCAGAAGTCGGACACTTAACCGACTGAGCCACCCAGGCGCCCCTAGGCATCCTCTTTAAATGCAAATCAGGATTCACCAGCCATGTGAAAGATCCTCTGAAATGAAAGACACTAAAGGAACCTATCAAAATAATGTTACAGAAAGAGAGCAATGTAGGGGACAAAAATGAAAACATAATATAAAAATTAAATAATAATTGCTATCTTCAGAGAGATAAAAAGATGAGATATAAATGGTACAATACGAAACATGCAACAAATAAGAGAAATGCACTTGGAACTTAAACAAACATAATAAAATTAATGTAAAAATGGAAAGATTGAAAGGTAAATTTCACGTGACACCCAAGGTAAAACAAAAAGACAAACATCTAAAAATTAGAAAAAAACTATGTAAGAATGTTTGAGAATGATCATCGGAGTAATAGGCACAAGAAGTAGAAAAAGTAGAAGGAAGGAGAAAGGGATGTGGAGGGGGAAGGAAGAGAAAACCCTCAAAATCGGAGAGGAGAAAATTACATTAGGAGTAATAAAAGAAAATTTCCAAAATTAAAAGAGAAGCCTTTACACAACAAATTACAAATTTGTATGCAGCTTCCTGAATGGCTAATAAAAAATAAGCCATCGCTTCATGAAATTTTCAACACCCTTGAGTAGACTGCAGAGCATAAACAGAGAGAAAGCAAGAGAGAGAGAGAGATCCTACACAAATGTATCAAGCATCAAAATCCCATTAACTTTCATATAACTAAGACAACTGAGACAGTGCGTTAATTCCCTCATTCTTCTGAGGAAAAATGAATCCTAAAATAGTATTCTAATTCCAACCAAAATGTCATTTGAGAAACGGAAAAATTAATCTTTGAAGTGATTACTTTCAAAATATTTACCTGTTCTGCATGCTTTCTTGGGAAACACAGGAAGGTATTTTTGATCAAACTAAGAGAAGGAACTAAGAAAAAGGAGAATAGGGAGTTTAAGAAACAGGTCAATGGCAGAGGAGAGGCAGACATATTTCTTGGTATGACAGTGAGAGAAAATGGTGCAACGCCATTTCCATGGCAAGTGTGGTAGTCCACACTTGAGTAGAGAAAGGGTGGGTTCCAGGAGAGTTATATATAATGGTGAGCTGGTGAATGTTGGTCAACCAACATTCAAGAAAAATAAAGAAAAGTCCCATCTTGTAGCATTTGCTAATTTTTCTGTTGTAAATACTCCTACCAGGGTTGAAAACGTGACATGACTGACCACTGATTTGGGAAGAGATTCACACAATCAATTCTCAAGAACTGGTTCACAACAGCTTCAGTACACTGCTTGTATTCACAGAAAAAATAATGCAGAGCAAATAATTTATCTTGTGTCCTGGATAGTTAAATAAAGTGTTTTATATTCCATCAGACTATTTGAAAATTAATTAATTATGGACATATAGGAAACTAAACAAAAGGGAAAATAGGGCAGCTGCAATCTCCAGGAAGGCCAACAAATATATTAACAACCCAAGGGAGGAAATGAAATATAGTTATTGATTTAAACAAAACTGTGATGATTGTGTAAGTAGGAATGCAAAAAGAAAGTTAAGACTGAAGAATGTAAATATTTTAAATCTTTATCTTTCTAGTCAAAAATCAATGGATAATACCTAAAATAAAAAATAATGGAGATATTTAAAAACATAAAAAGGCATTATAAGAAACAGCCCAAATAATTAGAAGTAGTCAACTCTAGGGAATAAAAGGCAGGATAAGAAATGTGTTTCTCTCTTACAATCCTGTGGTGCGGTTTGTTTGAGCTTTTAATCTTCGTATATATATGATGAAATTAAACTTAAATTTAAAATTGGATAAACACCACTCTATCTTGTGTTTTAAAAATATGATTCTGCTCTGTGTTAAATAATGTTCTTTCACTTCAAAGTATTAATCCAATTCGTTTTAATGTATAAAAATATGGAATCAAGAATTTAATAGAGGTGGCCATGTTCCTTAATACTAGTGAAATGATACTGTCTAATACATTCCCAATATGATGATAATACTATTCAGACTTTCTCTGCAGTACTTTTGTAACATCTGGCCCTGTCTGTTCCAACTGTTACTGATCTGTAGCTAGGGAAACAGTCTCCAGTTGAATGGCCAATGCTAATTTTGCCTTTCTGCCTTCTCTTGACTCCTGCTCTCACTCCTTTTCCTTTCAATGAGTAAGTAGAGTTTTTCTAGATTTCTAGCTATTTTCTACTCTGTTTTTTTTTTAAGAAGGAAATTTATAAATTGTCTCTCAATGTCATTCTTATTTGGGCTTGTTGGCAATTTATCCAGTATAATTCCTTTAATTGTGAGCATTTGAAACTCATTTTTTGCTAGTTTCCTGATCCAGTACATTTTACATTATATATATATATATATATATATATATATATATATATATATATATATACACACACACACACACACACACACACACATATATGTGTATATATATATATATATATATATATAATTTTTTAATGTTTATTTTTGAGAGAGAGAGGGAGAGAGTGTGAGTGGGGGTGGGGTAAGGGCAGAGAAGGACTGAGACAGAATCTGAAGCAGGCTCCAGTCTCTGAAATGTCAGCACAGAGCTGGTCTCTGGGCTCGAACCCATGAACTGTGAGATCATGACCTGGGCCTAATTTGGAGGCTTAACCCGACTGAGTCACCCAGGTACCCCTGTTTTTTAATATTTCTTTGTACATTTCAATTAGTAACTGAGGATAGTTTTGGGAATGAAGGGACAGTTATTCTATCATAATTTCTGTTGCTTTTACATTGGTTCATAATGAAATAGAAAAACCAACAAATTAAAAAAATAATAAAATAAAATATTCAAATAAAAATCTCTTGTCTCTACAAGCCTTATATTATAATAATGTGAATTAATTTGTGACTAAATTAGAACCATATTTTAGCACCCTAGTCTATAGTAGACAAGAAATGTTGGCTTATATTTTGATACAGTAAAAATTGTGTCTCAAGAAAACCTGCAACAATAAAGCAAAATCACTTGATAGTCTTTCTTTCCTATAATTTTACTTGTGTACAACTTTATTGCCCTTTTTGATATTGACTGTGTGCCATAGATAACATTATCTTTTATTGATACTCAATTTATTCCATAATTCTTATGATTTTACATATTTTCATTTATTTATGAGCAAATTGTATTTTTCCTTTTTAAGAAAGTCACTTTCAATGCCATATTTTGTTAATATGTTCATCTAATCTCCTAATATTTTAATCATATGTTATTTTGTTAGTAATATATAGGTTAAACATTTGACATAACATTTTATATTTGAAAGTTCCAGGGAAATTTTTTTTTTTACATAAATTGTTAAATATTCAGCAAAATTCATCTTTAAAAAATACTGATATCATAGAAGTTAAGTTGATTTATTCATTTATCAACAAACATCACTTAAGTAGCTCCAATATGCCTATATCATTCCAGGAATTTGCAATAGAGTAGCGAATGAAATAGGTAAAGGCCTTATTCTCAGTAAGCTCACAGTTAATACTGTATTGATAAAACATATGTATCATATTTGGGTTGCATTAATGTACCTTAAATTATTTTTTCCCATTTATCCCAGTTAAAAAAAAAATAGTTGATTTGTAATTCTGTGAGGTCTCACTAATTATAAAGCTTTGTTTGTAGCTCAATGCTAAGAACTACTCAACCTGTCTAATATTAATTATCACTTGAGGTAATATAATTCAGACATGTTTACTTTTCAGTATGTGACAATTGGCATTGGTTTTAGTGTTCTAGTTAACTCAGAGGACATTTATTATATATTTTACCTCATTGGATGAATCCCAGTTATGTCTCATATACATAATGTAAAAGAAAGTTTAACCCAGGGGGATTTTTTTTTAATTACTTTAGCCTCCTACACAGTGTGACCAATGGCATTCTGCAATAACTATATTTTTTTTAATCCTGGACCTCAATTATAAAAAAGAACATTTGACAAATTCAAGATTTATATTTGCCATAGATATTATTCAAGATTTTCAGAAAATAACTCAGGGATTTTAAGGAAGTTCTAACTTCATTATTGTTACATAGCACAATGGTTTACTGCGTGATGCACAAATTTGGCTAAATTTATCTAGAACTATGTATTTTGCCAAAATAATGACATGATATCTGAGCAGCTGTCTATGTTCTATAGGGAACTTTTCCCTGTGGACATAAATTGTTGCTTCATATTATATGTAACATATAAATAAATGTAATAGGAGTCACAATGACTTAGTAGCCAGCAGAACACAAAAAGGTGCTAGATCTGATATCAGAATTATAGTTCCACTGACCTTGCCCAGTAACTCAGCTTGAGTTGTCATAGAATTTATGGAATGAGATGCCTGGTTAAAAAATGTCTGAAGTAATCATGATTGACTCTAAGAGTCTAAGATTATATATTACAGATAGACCTGGATATACTTATGACTAAAGCATTAGGAGTATAATCTGAAATAGCAAAGTCTCTTCTAAGATTTTAATTAAAGTATCAAAAGTTATAGTTGTCAGAACTGAACTTCTCCATGCCTTGGGAGCAATATAATTTTGTAGGTAAAAGAAAATATCTCTGGAATTAGTTGTTTATTTATTAGCTAGCACAATCCGGCTGATGTCAATAACTACATCATAGGGTTGCTGTATTGTTTGAGTGAGTTAATATATGCAGAGGCCATTGAACTATACCTGGCACACAATAAGCACGAATAAATGCTAGCTCAGGTTTTTATTTCCACCAACATCGTTGTTAAATAAAGCTTCAGAAAGTCCTTGCAAAATTGTACATTTTTTAGACATTTAATGTATTCTCACAACTGACAGATTACAACTCTGTTAACCATGAGGTAGAATCTGCCTTCTTATCTACAAAAATATTGTTTACTTATTTACAATAATTGAAATAAGAATATGTGATAGCTTTGTTACATGGAACGTTTTTCCTGAGTAATAAGTTTGCTTTATAATTGTTACTATCAATTGTTACTATAATTGTATATACTATACGCATATATATGCAGATTCACATATCAAAACTCTGAGTGATTCAAGGTCTTTAAGATGTGTGGACTTTTCTGTATTCTTATCATACTTCTATAAAACTTGTGCTCAAAAACTGTTCTTTTCTTACTAAAATGCAGTATAAACTCAACATTAATAGAAATTGTAAAGCCCTGATGGAAAGCAGGTATAGCAGTAAGAGGTAGAGAAGATTATTTCTTTCATAGAACAAAATAAATTGAGTTTTGTATATGTTAATTCTCAAGTGAAAAATGTCAGTGGCAGTGAAATTTGCATGCCATTACCTCAGCCTTCAGATAGTAAAATCTCTGGAGAATTATATATTTAAGTGCTTTCTTGCAGGGCTACATTCTATGTGGCAATCCCGGAGGGCCATTCACTTTTCTTAAGTACATGCTCTTCATTTTCATGGTAGAACATCCTGTGAAAAATGCTCATGTGGAAATAGAATGGATATACGTATAACATGTGGTAGAAATATGAATATAGTTAGCCCTGGTTCTGAGTTATTTACGTACATGTCCTAAAAAGACTTTTCTCAGGAAAAAATTGTGTGGATTTTTATGTGAGTTTTTAACCATACAGATTCTTATATTTATGTAACTGTGTTGAAGGAAAATATCTTGTTAATGTAGGTTTATATAGAATATATATAGTTATGTAGATTTATATGTTATTAACAAATAATAGACCATAAAACAGAATATATAATATAGCATATTATATACATAATATTTAATGCTGTAATGGGCATATTAAATTCAGAAATACGATACACACACCCACAACCTACATACCCCTATAATAATTAATGTCTAAAAGAAGGAAATCATAATATGTCTTGAAATATTAAGGTTTTATTACTTAAAACTCATTAAAATCTAAGATACTAATGTTCTATTGTACTTTGTACATCATTCTGTCAAGTGACTATCATGTAGTCAGCTCACAAGAATGATGAGAGAAATAGAAATGTTCTTTTTCATAATATATGTATTATATCATTAATTCTACACCACAGGTGTTATATATATCAACTCTTCAGTAGAATAGAAGCTATAGGTGCTTTTATTTTTGTAGGTGCCTTTTGGTAAAGATATAAATTCGAACAAAGTTATACAAATTAGAGTAACAAATTGGTTAATTGCTTTGGTTTTGCTCTAATGTTAATCCACCCAATTCAAATCAGATAATTCCATTTTTTCCCAAACAATATTATGTCTAATGTTAATTTTCCTAAAGCAGTTCAACTAATAGTGTAATAGCTAGATACACAGTTTCACAGGGAAGCTAAATACAATTTTACATTTGTGTGATATCTTTATGTCCACAAAATCATTTAATATTATCATGTCTACTTACAGCAATGCTGGCATGAATATCTGTCGGGGAAAAAGTGAACTTATATGGTGAAGCTATTGTAAAAAGTATGACTACGTAGAGGATGGAGAAACTTATTTTCCTGGAAAATTCTTTTCCTAATTGGTAACCAAAAAGCACATAGTGTTCAGATGAAGTTAGATTTTTATTCTTCAAGGACCATGCACTAACAATTTGACCTTGATCAAGTAGACATTGTTCCCAATGTCAGTTTTGCCACTGACTACCCATGCGCCTTGATGTTTAGAAACTGAGTTTCTTCTTCTTTGGGGCGCCTGGGTGGCGCAGTCGGTTAAGCGTCCGACTTCAGCCAGGTCACGATCTCGCGGTCTGTGAGTTCGAGCCCCGCGTCAGGCTCTGGGCTGATGGCTCGGAGCCTGGAGCCTGTTTCCGATTCTGTGTCTCCCTCTCTCTCTGCCCCTCCCCCGTTCATGCTCTGTCTCTCTCTATCCCAAAAATAAATAAACGTTGAAAAAAAAAAATTAAAAAAAAAAAAAAGAAACTGAGTTTCTTCAACAAAAAGTGGAATAAAATATATAACTTTAATTATTGTAGAGATTGTGAATTATAATAAAATATTTAGCTCACTATGATGTATTTAACAATAATTATAAATCTTATTATTTCTCTTGAAGTTATCTAAGGGTATACATGATGAATAGTATATACATAGCTTTCACTAATACATCTTTTAAGAATCATCATGTCAGAGAGTGGAAAAAAGGAAAAAAAAATATAGTTCCAATTTCATGTGTTTATGTAGATAATAGTATGTTAGGAAAAACAGACAACAAATATGTAAATAAACCAATAATTATATACTTTGAACAAATGTTAAATACTGTGGACGTAACAAGCAAGACTCCTGATGGACATAAATTAGAGTGGGCAATAATAGCCTTTGATCAGATCATCAAGACTTTTCTAAGTTATTAACATTGAAGTAGTTATAAAGACAGAAAGCCACCCATGCAAAAAAAAAAAAAAAAAAAAGACAATATTTTGGCCAGAATATAGAGAAATTGGAACCCTCATGCACTATTGGAGGGAAAGTAAAATAGTGTAGACACTATAGAAAATAGTATAGTGATTCCTCAAAAAGCTAAAATAGAATTACCATGTGGTCCAGAAATTCCACTTCTAGGTATCCAAAAGAATATCCAAAAGTATTAAAAGTAGGAACTGCAGGAGATGTTTGCATACCCATGTTCATGGAAGCATTATTAAGAAAAGTCAAAAAATGGAATCAATCCAATTGATCATGGATGATGAATGGATAAACAAAATATGGTATATACATACAATGAAATATCATTCAGCCTTTAAGAAAGAGGGAAATTCTGGTACATGCTACAACATGGATGACCCTGGAAGACATTATGCGAATTATAATAATTCAGTCACAAGATAAGATAAATACTCTATGATTCCATTTGTATGAAGCATTTAGAGTAGTCAAATTCATGGAAACAGAAAGAAGTGTGGTCGCCAGGACTGGAGGCATGGGGAAATGAGAACTTGTTCTTGAATGGGAATAGAATTTCAGTCTTACAACATGAAAAAGTTCTGAAGATCTGTTTCCTAAAATTGTGTGAATTATACCTTTAAAAATGGTTCAGGTGCTAAATTTTATGTGTGTATTTTACCATAGCTTTAAGAAAAAGCGTCATGATGATCATGTTTAAAACAGAACAGCATTAGTCAATATGTAGAAGGGTTGGATGAAAACAAAATAACTTGGTATTTTCTAGAAACTAACATCCCGAAGTTTAAGGAGCTTGAATTGTTAAAGATTGTCCAAGGTTTTGTGGGCCATTGTTAAGAGTTTTAATGTCATGTAATGTAAAATAAGAATGTATTGAAGTGTTTCAGATCAAGCAACAACTTGAAAAGATGTCATTTGTTTCTTACTGGCATCTTAACTAGCACAAACTAGTGCTAGATGTTTGAAGATGGTCTATTTTTTTTTGATATGCAAATATTAAGTATCAAGTGTAGAACTGCAGAAAATACATCATGAGTTTAATGAAAATAAGGATGATCTCCATTGGCTATATTTATAGGGTTTAAAAGGAGACCAAATAGATCTATCTATACCTATATCTATATCATCCATATCTATATTTACCTATATCAATATCTATGTATCTATATATCTATATCTATCTATACATCTATATATGTATATATCTTCACATATCTCCTCATCACCACCATCCCTCACTCTATTCTAGGGCAGGCTTTGTTAGGAGTCTTAGGAACAAAGATATTTATAAAGATGAATAAAACTTGGGAGTAAGTAAGAAAAGGAAGGCAAAGGAATGCATAGAATGAGGGCAGAGAGGAGGAAGAGAGTAATATCATATAGCAACAAAGCAGGAAGCAGAATACTTAGGGAAATTTGGTGAGGATAGTAAATAGCCTTTTCAGGAAAAGTGTGTTTAATTTTCACTTTTACATTGTTTGCATTGCTTCTTGGTAAATGTTCTCCAGTTTCTTAAATCTTCAGTTAATCTGCCACATGCACCGATGGCTTGTGTAAGTGTTTCAGAGAATAAAATCAAGGATTGGGTTGGGTTCCTTGCCTGGTTCAATGAGCTACTAAGAAAATATAACAGCCAGATGAGTGAGATATATTTTAGGAAGGGAGTTCATCAAAAGCTTAAACTTCCAACTGCAGAGAATGAAACCCATCAGGAAGTTACAACACTTTCATGAAAAGCACTGGATTATTCACATGGTGAGGGTCCCTGAGTCAATCTATATCTCAGAGAACGGTATGACTTAAGCTGACATCTGAATTTAAAGTAAATGTGAATACAAATTAAGTCTTGAGTACTTCCTGAAGTTTTATTTTTGCATTAGCTTATGGACCTTTCAAGAGCACATGTATTTAGTTCGCCAGTGTTTACTCAGGGTTTGTGTCAACAATATTTGTTCAATAAATAACAATACCAATACCAGTGTATTCCCAAATAATGCCACTTTATCCATGGCCTTCTCCATTTGAAAACATTTATTTTTTTAATGTTTATTTATCTATTTTGAGAGAGAGCGAGAGCACACGTGCAAGCTGGACAGGGGTAGAGAGAAGAGAAAATCCCAAGCAGAATCCCACGACCCTGGGATCATGGCCCGACCGGGAATCAATAGTCATACACAAAATAGACTGAGCCACCCCAGGCGCCCCAACATTTGAAAACATTTATTAATGAAATTTGCACCCACTACAACATCCCACTTCAAAATCATACCCTGTGGGAAGAGATGCTGTTTATTATTCTCATGATAAAATCACAAAGCTTCAACTCCTCTCCACCTTACAAGTTTTTCAGGTACCTTATCCTTCTCATTCATCCAGATTTCGTATCTCCTCTACCCAGAATTTTATTTCCTTAATAATTGCTTCTCCTAAATCATCATCTAAATTCTCCTTATTATTGCGTTTTTCTACTGCTTTCCATAAGAACATGTGTGAAAGCATCCGTTACATAAGTGATAAACAAGATGTCTCTGAATTTTGTTAAGTTTTTTGGCCATATCCTTACTCTGGCCCTTTATTATCAAATGTTTTGATAGAAAATACTACCTAACAATCATCTTCTAAATATTTTGTATAAACTGCTTATGTTTTATACCTCATTATTTCAGTAAAGAGCATTAAAATAACCCAGTAGATAGTCTTCTTTTTTTTTTTAATGTTTATTTATTTTTGAAGGAGAGAGAGAGTGTAAGTGGGGGAGGGGCAGAGAGAGAGGGAGACACAGAATCCGAAGCAGGGTCCAGGCTCCAGACTCTGAGCTGTCAGCACAGAGCCTGATGCCGGGCTCGATCTCACAAATCAGGAGATCATGACCCGAGCCAAAGTCGGATGCTCAACCGACTCAGCCACCCAGGTGCCCCATAACTCAGTACATAGGCTTTCAACAATGGACCTCAATCACCATAGAAAGTTCAACAATATTCAAAATGTTTTCATAAGAGGTTATTAATGTACTTTTACATTTGATTAAATATGTCTACTTAGTAGAGTTTCTGTGAAAATCTATTGTATAACTATAGAACTCTGCTCATCCTTATTCCAGTCAACTGGCACATCATTAATAAAAGATACCTTGACATTTATAGTACTGGTGTAAGCTCAGGTAAGTTTTGCTCTGACTTTTTCTCATCAAAATCGGTTAAACTATATCTCCTTTATAAGGTTTTAAATGAAGTTCTATATACAAATCATCAGGCATGGAACTGATAGTCAATGCATATTTTTATCAATTCATTGATTCAATTTGTTTCTCAATTTAAGCCTCGGACTGTAGCCTTTTCCTTTTCACAAATTTCTCTTTTCAGGAAATTAAAAAAAAACATGTTTTAGATTTAGAAATAGGCAAAGGAGTCTGAAACCCATAGGTAGATGGTAATTTTCAGAACAGAAACATTTGGGAGGATGTTTAAGGATATCTTTTATATACATAGTTTCCAAACTGCAGTAGAGAAGCCCTGATATATTATTTAGATGTAATGGAAAAGACTCACTTAAGTAGTTTAAAACAATTAAGTAGGAGAGGCTCACTCTAAGGATGTTGCTGATTTATAGATTGAAGGCAACGGGACGCTGAGACAGAAACATTGCAACCTAGGGCCTCTTTAGAATAAGGCATCTCAGTGTCTCAGCTGCAGTATTTTGTCGCTCTTCCCCCTAGTGGCTGCCATGACAATTACATGATTGGTCTGACTAGCACAACAGCCTAAAGGTTACAGTTACGTGCTGGTTTCCTTAGGGCCCACACTGATCCGTACCTGTATTGTTTTAGAAGCAGAGCATGAATGCCTTTGGGCTAAAACAATTGCTAAAAATCAGTGTACGGTGTTGGAGAAGGTAAGAACTATATTACATTAATTGTGGTACACAATTCACAGAAGAAATGAGAGGCTTAAGGATCAGAACGTATTTGTTAGTTATAGCTTTACTACCCAAGTTCTATCATTTTACTTACAGCATTTTATTTTATTTTATTAATTTACAACTTTTTAAAAGTTTATTTACTTATTTTGAGACAGACAGGCAGAGACAGGGGGAGACAAAATCCCAAGCAGACTGGGCACAGACAACGCAGAGGCCGACGCGGGGCTCGGGCGTCGAGATCTCACAAACTGTGGGATCATGAGCTGGGCCAAAATTAAGAGTTGGCTGCTTAATTGACTGAGCCACCCAGGCACCCCTTTACCTACAGCATTTGAAAAATTGCTTTTCTAAACTAACCTCAAGCGAGGCAGGTAAAAAGTAATATAAGGCTAATATGCATTATTAGGTAATAATGTGATGTGATCCTTTGCTTACTAATTATAAATTTAAACTTTAGAATTATCAGCTATTTCCTTTTCTTCCTAAATTTTGTCCTACATATTTGAAAAACACATTTTCAAATGTGAGTTTGAAATGTGAAAAACACATTTGAAGTAATATTTATATATACAAGACTAGGACATTTTTCATTGTAAAATTAAGAATCATGTGCTACATCAATCCTAAGAATATTGGAAATATTAATCATATGAAAAATGGGTAAACCATGTTTGTTCTACCTGCAAGTGACTCTAACATGCATGCATTTAACCTACAGCAAACACTTAAAATGAGTCAAATAAATCATGACGTTAGAAATAATTTTAATGACTGGAATGATTCTGTATTCAAATACATTTTACAGTATGGATTTCTTAAAGTACAAATATGGATTTATGAAATATTTATTTTTGTAAAAGTAATACTGTTTGCTAATTTTAACAAAGGATTTTCTTTGTTCAAAAGAAGAGAATTCAGAGAAATCTAATTGAGGTTATTCTCAATACTTAGAGAATCATAATAGTGTATTCTTTTCAACAAATATATACCCCTTTCACACACACACATCCGCACATATATATGCAGCTGTATGTGATTTTAAAGGATGACATCATATAAAAACATTGCAAAGCTTGGTTTTTCACTTAATATATTAATGAACATTTTCTGTTTTCTAAATATTCTTCTCAGTTGTAGTTTAGAATGCCTGCATATGATATTATCACATGCAGATACTATACTTTAGTTAATCTCTTCTGTTAGACATTTGAGTTTGTATCAATCCTTCACAAAATTATGCATTAAAACTTCTGTTTAAGAAATAATCAAAAATCAGGGGCGCCTGGGTGGCGCAGTCGGTTAAGCGTCCGACTTCAGCCAGGTCACGATCTCGCGGTCCGTGAGTTCGAGCCCCGCGTCGGGCTCTGGGCTGATGGCTCAGAGCCTGGAGCCTGTTTCCGATTCTGTGTCTCCCTCTGTCTCTGCCCCTCCCCAGTTCATGCTCTGTCTCTCTCTGTCCCAAAAATAAATAAACGTTGAAAAAAAAAATTAAAAAAAAAAAGAAATAATCAAAAATCTATAAGTGACACCAGAAACATGATCGATTAAAAATGATAAACTGAACATCAAAACTAAAACGCTTTGTTCTTGGAAAGATACCACTAATATGATAAAATATGTTCATGCTAAAGATTGAGAGAAAATGCAAATCACATACCTGAATATCTAGAATACACAAGCACTCTTAAAAATAGCAATAAGAAAACTACCCAACAAAGCATTAAGTAAAAGATATGAGAGACACATTACCATAAGGAGATTAAGGCGTCAAATAATGCCATAAAAACATGTTCAACATCATTAGCCACTGGGCAAATAAAAATTAAAAACATGATGAGCTCCCACTACATACTATTAGAATGTCTAAATAAAGAAACATTCTGACAACACCAAGTGCTAATGATGTGGGGAACTGGATCACTTACATATTGCTGGCTGGAATAAAAAAAATAATGATATAGCCATGCTCAACAATTGTTTCACCATTTCTTGAAAATTAAACATACACTGACTTTAAACCCAGGAATTTCGGTCCAGAATACTCTACAGGTAGATGTTCTTACTTTCACACAAGAACCTGCATGTAAAGTGTTTAGAGCAGCTTTGTTCATAATTGCTAAAAACTGGAAATAGCCCAAATGTCCTTGACTAGGTGAATAGATTACCAAATGGTGGTATATATCCAAAAATATTATAATACTCACCAGTAAAAAGGGGCAAACTTTTTTTTTTTAATTTTTTTTTTCAACGGTTTTTATTTATTTTTGGGACAGAGAGAGACAGAGCATGAACGGGGGAGGGGCAGAGAGAGAGGGAGACACAGAATCGGAAACAGGCTCCAGGCTCTGAGCCATCAGCCCAGAGCCCGACGCGGGGCTCGAACTCACGGACCGCGAGATCGTGACCTGAGCTGAAGTCGGACGCTTAACCGACTGCGCCACCCAGGCGCCCCAAAAAGGGGCAAACTTTTGATATAGGTAATAATTTGGATAAATTCCTAGGCCTTATGCTGAGGGAAAGAAGGATGCCCTAAAAAGTTACTTACTCAATACTTCAGTTACTTGACATTGTGGAAGAAATAAAATTATAGTGTTGGAGAACACGTTAGTAGTTGCCAGAGGTAATGGGTGGAGGGAAGGAGTGGATATAAAAGGATAGCATGAGAGAGTTTTGGGAATGCTGGAATTATTCTGTATCCTGGTTAGGGTGGTGGTTACAGGTGTCATGCCTGTGTTAACATTTTCAGATCTTCATTCGTTAAGGGAAAAAGTCAATTTTGTTCTTTGAATATTAAAAAAAAAAGTATTTAAGTCACAACATATTTACTAGTGCTTTAAAACAGTATGACATAGGGTAGGTCTATTTTTAATTTTTTGAGGAACCTCCACACTGTTTTCCAGAGTGGCTGCACCAATTTGCACCTTAAAAACTGAGAACAAACTGAGGGTTGATGGGGGGATGGGAGGGAGGGGAGGGTGGGTGATGGGTATTGACGAGGGCACCTTTTGGGACGAGTGCTGGGTGTTGTATGGAAACCAATTTGACAATAAACTTCATATAGTGAAAATAAAATAAAATAAAATAAAATAAAACAGTATGACATCACATTAAATTATTAAATTAAATGTATATATATATAAATGTATATACATGTGTATGTATACAAATGTGTATATATATGTATGTACATATATATTTGCATCTCTTAATATTGCCTATTTGCCCTTGGATAATTGAAGCGGAATCAGTGAGCCAAAGACATTATAATTTTTTAATAAAAACATATTTGTTGGGAACCTACACTTACCCTAAAGTATCTGAGATTGTCTGTTTCCTGTACTTTCACCAACACTAAATCTTAGTCTGTCATTTTTGCCCTATTTCAGGCAAAGTCAAACTATAAATAAATTTATACTTACTTGATATTTGATTTAATATTCTAGTCTATTTGTATTATTCCCGCTGTTTTCTTTTCTTCTGTGACATGTTATTAGGAGCATTTCCACCCTACAAGGATTTGATATAACCTATTCGTTTGGCATTGCTTTTGCCTCCAGTGGTCAGGAAATTTTAATTTGTTTTGAACCATTCACTAAATGAAGATGCACAATTAGGCTGCTACTTCGAAGACATAACTTCCTGCATGTTATTAGTCATTTATGTCTCTCTCATCTGCTTAGCCTTGAATAACAGTGCTGTGAGCTGTCAGTGACTACTGCACATGCTGGGAAATTACACCGCGAAGCAAATTTGATTGTACTGAAAAGACTTTCCACAGGACAAAAGCATAGATCTCTCTTCACACAATTTTGGACTCGTGCTAATGACTCATACAGTTGCAGGGCAGCCGCCAAGGAACGGTGTAAGAGGCCTAATGAATAGAAAAGCTAGACTGCCTGAGCTCTGCTCCAGAGCATTTTAGCACCTGGGTCGTAGGGTGGCGTGTAAAATCAGAAGTCTGACTAAATTGGTTTGCTCTTGTACTTTGGGACCCAGCACAAGTTCTTTTATTCCGTAACGCGAACAGGTTATTAGAAAATTTTATTCAGTTCATTAAAACAGGTTTCATTTTTCTGTTTAGGAAAGAATTGAAAATTTTCTTGAGTGGCACTTTGAAAATTTGGACGCGCCCTCAAATATTATCTGTAGGTTTAACTTATTCTAAGAGAACTGTTGTTGAATATATGTTTGTGTCCTTAGGTGTGCCCTGAGGGCCACAAAAGGACATCAAATATCGGAAATGAACGTAGACATCTTCCTGAAGTACTCTTGGTACTGGGTACCGTAGATCTGATTTGAAGGTGTATGTCTTAACAGATGCAGATGATATAATGGTATAATATTATGCAGCCTATTACATTGAGACATGCTAAAGTTATTGATGTTTTTCCGAGGTCTTTGTGAAAAGCAAAAGAGCTATTTCAGTGTTCGTGGTGACAATTTAAAGTAAAAATTCCTTTCAAGGGAGCACTTCTATGGAAATGGTTTAATTTATTAGTTTCAGCAAAAGTTTAACATATTTTCCACTTACTGTTTGTAACACTTGACATCTTTGGTTGCCAAGGCAACAGGTATGATTGTCATATAAATAAAAAGAGGTAGAAATAAAAATTGTATGTATACACAAAACTAGTCTCATGACTGGCATTTCTTTTAAGAAAAACAGAAAATTATATGGGTAATCAAGAAGTATAAGTTACAAGTATGCCCATTATTATTTAGTTATGACTCCTTTAAAATAATTTCTGGAAGATCAATAATTTATTATTTTCCAAATAACATGGGTAAACTGATACCAAAAACTCCCTAAACTGTTTCTTTAAGTTTGGTAAGTTGCATCCACCGGAGTAAAATACACGGGAGAAAAAGATTATGTCTGCCTGTCTTTGGCATGGTCTCTCATACCCACCCTCTTCTCCTTTCTCTTCTAGACATCCACCTCGGGTGTTCCACTGAGTGGAGCCCCGTCTCCAACACCTAGTTGGAGTTGCTAGTTCCTTTATCAACAATACCACCAAAACATCTCTTCAGTCTTTACTGCCATGCTGTGACTTCCCAGTGGACATTCTTAGCTTGACAGTTTGTCCGCTAACTATGGTAACAGTGTATTCAACCGCAAAATCATGTAACCTGTATTATTTGAAGTTTACTTTTCTGAAGGCAGTAATCCTACCTTGTTGTTATGGAAGTTGATATCCCTCTTATACAAAATCTATATAAAACAGATATCCTGCCACATGTGGGTGTGTGTTTTCTTTTTTTATTAAAAAATAATTTTTTTAACATTTATTTATTATTGAGAAACAGAGAGAGACAGAACATGAGCATGGGAGGGACAGAGAGAAGGGGAGACACAGAATCCGAAGCAGGCTCCAGGCTCTGAGCTGTCAGCACAGAGCCCGACGCGGGGCTCGAACTCACAGACCGCGAGATTATGACCTGAGCTGAAGTCGGACACTTGACCAACTGAGCCACTCAGGCACTCCGTGGGTATGGATTTTCAACATGAGCTGGCATTCACAGTACATCTAGCCATACAATAAAACCCAAGCTATTGCTTATATTTAATAAAATGATCAATGATAACGTGAGTAGTGCTATTACTGTATTCAGAAGATTCCAAAGTTCAGTAAAAAAGATATTATAGCTAATATACAAGTTTTTAGTTAATATACAAAATATGGAAAAGAAAAAAGTTAATAAATTATATAAATGTTAAAATGGATAAGCTCATTAAAAACCCATTACTTCTATTGCAATATCAGTAAAAGCTTAATAGGTTGTGATTATGGGCCAATTTTCCAGCTGAGGCTTCTAGTTCGTACCAAATGTAAACAGGAAGAAAAAGCAGTATGATATCAAAATTGTGGTACAAATAGATTTCATTTTACTTTTAAAAGATAAGCCAAGTCTGGCAGACTTTTTCATTTCTTAATGCAAAATCTATTTTTTGAACTTCTAATCTCTTACATGTAATATACATGCAAGATTTTATGTACACAAGGTGTATGGGTGGAGTCATATATATGTGGCCACATATTCTTTTTTTTTTTTTTTAATTTCTTTTTAACGTTTATTTATTTTTGAGATAGAGAGAGACAGAGCATGAACAGGGGAGGGGCAGAGAGAGAGGGAGACACAGAATCTGAAACAGGCTCCAGGCTCTGAGCTGTCAGCACAGAGCCCGACGCGGGGCTTGAACTCACGGACCGTGAGATCATGACCTGAGCCGAAGTCGGACGCTTAACCGATCAAGCCACCCAGGTGCCCCGTGGCCACATATTCTTATAGCAGATACGTAGCTTCTTTAATGATGATCTTCATGTGGTGGAATGATTATAATATGGACACTCTCTTCTACTGATTTTTCAACCATTACTATTTCAGGAGTGTTTATCAAACTGCTTGCTGGACAAACGTTTGACAACACAGATTGATTAAAACAACCACCAAAATACAAACAACAAAATAAAGATTTAATTTCTTATAACTGTGTGGCACATTCATCTGCTATTTCTCAGACAATTCAATTTGAACCAAATTTCTGGAACCTAATTCATCGAGTCCTCAAAACACTTCTGTTTTCCTAACTTTGGATTATTTTCCAATCACAATGTAGGAACTCAAAAGGACCATTTATATAACGCCACTATGATATTGCCATCCACCATATTTGTAATAAAAAGAATGGCACTTTGGTGACAGTGTTCTATGATTTTTATTAGCTATCTTGCCACTTAAAGTTTAGAAAAATGCATAGGTTGCATGGAATATATGTTAAGTGTGTCAAACACGACATTGATGACAGAGCTTCACTACTTTGAACATCTTCATCTTATCTAATACATGAAACCAAGCTTTCTGGTCACTTTCCAAAGAACATATGATTTTAAATACTTACTTTTTGTAACCCTGAATAAAATGCCACAATATTTTAAAGCTGTTGCTATCATCGCTATTATCAAAACAAGTGGTAAGGGAGATGGTGTGATAACTTAGCATATATCTCTGTTCTCTACTGTTTAAAAATCCTTGGGAGAATATTTTCAGTATTCTTGAAGTCCAGCGTAAATTTAGGCTGCTATTTGGTGAAAAGCACATTTTTTTCCCCGAGCAGCGTCTACAGAGAAGATGTAACAAACCAAGCAGGAGATGAATACTACTTAAACACCTTGCAGACATTAACAACTATTACCAGAAAAGAACTCTCTGAAGTAAATCTGAATATCACAACGTTTGAAAATATCCTAAGGTTAATCAAAGTTTATTTCAAAAGATTAGAGAACATCATAGATATTCTGCTGTTGTAATTAAATTTATCCAAGTTTCTGTGGATGAATGTGTTACTAAAGTATACATAGAATAAAAGGGTTGATTAGGAACATGTGATTTTGAGGACTCAGCTGATAAGAAACTTATGGGGGGGAAACCGGTAAGAAGCTTCTGGGGAAAAAAATATATTGCATAGTCTTCACTCTGACCCTGAACATAGCATATGATATTCTAAGGAAACGAGAATTTAAAGCTGAATCTGGCATGTTATTTGTTTGTTCATGAAACGTGCTATGGGTCAATATAATAGGTGTAATTACACTAAATGTTTTATCCCCAAATGCAAATCTTGAGACATTTTGCTACTGAGGTTAGAAAATGGAGCTTCACTGGTCCACAATGCAATAGACTTATCTGGGATCCTACAGAGAAATGGATCATTATTAGAATGAGCAACTGTAATAATACATTAAAAACTCTAACCATACTGCATTAATTAGAGACATAACTAAAGCAAAACAACACAGAAAGATTAAAAGTATTAAATGGAAAGCAGTGGACCACGAATATGTCTACAAATAGAAATTAAGTTATGGTCATTTCAATGAGACAAAAGAGTATTCAAAGAGCTCTCTACAAAAGAAAAAGGAGATTTTTATATTAAGAGATACAATCAACCAAGAGGATATAATGGCTTATTATGCATATTGCAACAAAACATTGAATACGTTAAAATTATTTTAAATGATGGCAAAACTTTCAGTTTTTTTTAAATTTTCAAGTTGAAAAATGTTAAATATTGAAAATCTGTCATCATAGTGAAAGAAATTAATAGTCTTTTTTTTTTTAAATTTTTTTTTTCAACGTTTATTTATTTTTGGGACAGAGAGAGACAGAGCATGAATGGGGGAGGGGCAGAGAGAGAGGGAGACACAGAATCGGAAACAGGCTCCAGGCTCCGAGCCATCAGCCCAGAGCCCGACGCGGGGCTCGAACTCACGGACCGCGAGATCGTGACCTGGCTGAAGTCAGACGCTTAACCGACTGCGCCACCCAGGCGCCCTGAGAAATTAATAGTCTTTTAAATGGGCGGATCAAGTAAACAGATCATAAACTAGGATTTGGAAGGTATCAATTAGAAGATTAGGATTATTTTTGTTTTTATATACACAAACACAACTTTGCACATATATGGAATGTATAATGTTTAAATGCTCACAGAATATTCACAAAATTACACAAAAGAAAATATTTTTATATTCCAAAAGATAGAAATCATTCCAGGCATGTTCTTTACTACAAAGCAATAATATTTTGAACTTCGCAAAAGAACCCACAAAGATAATTCATAACGAGGAAAGTGTTTAAAATATTGCAAAAGAAATGATCAAATTAGAGATCAAAACTCATGACTGCTGTTAAATATTCAGAGTGTGGAAGGTCAATAAGTGGTATAATTCATGCTCACGTTTGAGCAACCCTGGGTTTGACTTCCAAATCTGTCCTTACTAAATGTGTAACCTTGGGTAGTAACCTTGGGTAATTTACTCCACCTTACGTAAACACTGAAAGTACTTAGCATAATGTCTGTACAAAGGTACTCGGGAAATATGTAAATATTAACACATTTATCAGAAGAAAACATATACCCTTAAGCAAATTAATTAAAAAGTTAAAAAGACTGAAAAATATAAAAATAAATAAAAGTAAGAAAAACTGGAACTAAATATTCAATTTGAGTACATTTAAAGAAAATATGCATTAAAAAACAGAAGGGAATTAATAAAGATGGAGAAAATAATGAAAAAGATGACCAAAGGACCCATTGATCTTATCAGTAACATCCAAAGTTCTTTCTGTGGAAAAACCAATAAAATAGGCAACTAAGAAACTCTCAAATGTAAGAACAGAATCCACTAAGGAAATATTAGAGGTGAATATACAAAAATGCCTTAGCTCTCTTATATGTCAATAGTAACATAACGGAGGGTATGATGGCAACAAAAGAACATAGTCACAAGAGCAAGAGTAACTATAAAATATTGATGATTAACCTTAACAATCACCTGCCAAACAAAATATAAGAACATAAAACTTTGTAGACAAGAACTGATGATATGGAAATGCACATTAAATTTCAAGATGTGAATTTGAATTTTTTTTTAATATTTTATTTTATTTTTTTATTTTTAAAAAAAATTTAATATTTATTTATTATTGAGAGAGAAAAAGACAGAGCATGAGCAGGGGAGGGGCAGAGAGGGGGAGACACAGAATCTGAAGCAGTCTGTAGGCTCCGAGCTGTCAGCACAGAGCCGGATGCAGGGCTCGAACTCACAAACTGTGAGATCATGACCTGAGCCGAAGTCGGTCACTCAACCAACTGATCCCCCAAGGTGCCCCTAAATTTTTAAAATATTTTAATTCTAGGCTAAATGTTTTATTTCATTCAAAGCAACCTCAATAAAATATTTAGTAGAACTAAGTAAAAGGAGTTTAAAAATCACAAGAAAAGAGAAATGTTCAATAACAACACCCCTTCGAACTTAAATACAAACTATAAAGGAGAACTTGTTCTACCACATTTGAAATATGAAATTATTATATCCAGTGATAGGGATTTATAAGGGTATATAAGTAATATTTGTGCTAGAATAGTCATATAGATCATATCAAAATTGTAAGTTTCTAGATATTATTAAATTTTAGGGGATATTTTATAACAGTGGGAAGCAGTCTGTTGTACTCAAAAGGCGAATGATCGATTTATTTTGGGGAAACAAACTTAAACTCATAAAAACACAAAAGTAAATTCTAAATTTACTTATAAATGTAAATAAATACAAATAAAAGAACAGAGATCATACACATAAAATTTAAAAATCATTTTAGTGAATAATTTGTTTAATCTTAGTGTTAAGAAATTTCTCTAAGCAAAACATGATACCAAGATTCATAGAAATAAATTTACGTATATAATTGAATTAACAATTTAAGCCTTCTATCTACCTAAAGTCTTCAAAAAACTAATGAACAATGTCAGAGTTTGAGAAAATATTTCAAATATAAGCAACAGCAAAAGAACTAAGGTCTATTACTTATAAATCTCTCCAACACATCAAAATACAAATACACACCCAACCATATACATACATAAAGTAGCAGAAAAAATCCTGGGTGTAAATATCAAATAGTTCATCGTGGTTACTTCTCTGAAAGGGAGTGCTTCAAAAAGAAGACAATTTGAAAATATTGGAGCCTTAATTATTTATTTTCTACTTTATCATTACTTAAATTATAACCATGTGAATATCTCTATTTTGTACAAAATTTAAAAGGAAGTTAACCTTAATTATTAGGAATTGGGGAATAATCAATATTATCATTGACCTTCAGGCAAAAAATAAAACAGGTAGCCACTTCTCCTCATATCACAGTAAAATAGCTAAAAAACAAAGACGGAGTAAATGGCTGAAAAGCAGACAGGAAAATGGACAGATTTTCAAAGAAGCAACAGCAGGACTTAAGGCTGGCCTCAATTTACACAGTGGACATTAGAAATCAACAGCAGAGGGGCGCCTGGGTGGCGCAGTCGGTTAAGCGTCCGACTTCCGCCAGGTCACGATCTCGCGGTCCGTGAGTTCGAGCCCCGCGTCGGGCTCTGGGCTGATGGCTCAGAGCCTGGAGCCTGTTTCTGATTCTGTGTCTCCTTCTCTCTCTGTCCCTCCCCCGTTCATGCTCTGTCTCTCTCTGTCCCCCCCCCAAAAAAAATAAAATAAAATAAAATAAAAAAATAAACGTTGAAAGAGAAATCAACAGCAGAATAGCTTCAAAGTATAAAACAAGTATTCTAACTTGATAGAATTTATAAAACAAGAATTGTATCTTTACTTAAATACACGTCCATTAAGATGGACTAAATTTTTTTCAGACAAACAATATCTGAGAAAATATTTCACCAAATATTTTAAGCAAAAGGAATATTTCCAAGGAAAAGTTCTAAGGTTAAAGTAATAAAGATAAAACAGAAGAATAAATATGTGGATAGACACTAATTAACATTAATAATATGAGCTAAAATATATATACATACATACATACATATATATATATATATGTATATATATATATACATACACACACACATACACACACACACACACACACACACACTAATACTAGATTATAAGTAAGGAGTATCCTTATAAATCCTTGCATTGCATAAAAAGGGTAAAATATCAGTATCTAAGATATTGATTGGTTGAAGATTCATGATCTTGTTACTAGTGAAATCACTAAAAAAAGTGAAAGAGGATATACCTACCAAGTTAAGAGGAGAGGAACGATGTTGATAACTTAATCATCAAAATTAATGTGAGGAAGAAGAGCAAAAATACCATAATATGGAGAAGCAGAGAGCAGATTGTAAGTCAGTAGACTTAGAAACAAAAGTGTAACTTCGTTAAAGGTAAACGTACTTTCCAATGCAATCGTAAGGTAAAGAATGATAGAGTAGATAAAAACAAAATCAAATTATATTATGCTTGTAAGATTCATATCAACATATAACAATATGGACTGTTTTATTGTAAAAGAAAGAGACCCAGGGGCGCCTGGGTGGCGCAGTCGGTTAAGCGTCCGACTTCAGCCAGGTCACGATCTCGCGGTCCGTGAGTTCGAGCCCCGCGTCGGCTCTGGGCTGATGGCTCAGAGCCTGGAGCCTGTTTCCGATTCTGTGTCTCCCTCTCTCTCTGCCCCTCGCCCGTTCATGCTCTGTCTCTCTCTGTCCCAAAAATAAAATAAACGTTGGAAAAAAAAAAAAAAAAGAAAGAAAGAGACCCAAAACTCATATAATTCTATTCATATGACATAGTGTTGATTTTAAAACAATTATTTCCAAGGAATGATAAAGTACAATGCCAGAAGGTCATTATACATTTGTCCCCCAGTAATATGTTCAAAAAAATACAAAGCAGTATTGACAAAGCTAAAAAAAAAAAAAAAAAAAAAAAAAAAAAAAGAAGGAAAAACTCTCAATCATAGATTTTTTTTTTTAATGTTTATTTATTTTGAGACCGAGAATGAGCTGGGGAGAGGCAGAGAGAGAGAGAGAAACAATCCCAAGCAGGCTCCGCACTGTCAGTGCGGAGCCTAATGAGAGGTTCGATCTCACCAACTGCGAGATCATGACCTGAGTCAATTTCAAAAGTCAGATGAGCAACAGACTGGGCACCCAGGTGCCCCGGAAATTACGTTTAACAAATGTGACTACACTGATACATGCTGAACACGGCATCTACCAATGTAGATTCTACGTTTTCTACAGGTGTGCTTAAAAATTACTAAAATTGACCATCTGCCTGAGCAAAAAGGAAATCTTATTGAATATATAAACAACTCAAATTGTACATTTGTGCAACTAGAAAGCAATAATGAAATTTAATTTTAATTATTCAAACATTTTGATATAAGCTACTAAAGTATCATTAGGTCAACAAAAATTGTAATGGAAATGGAAAACATAATGATCTTTATAGAAATGGAAACACAAAAGACGCTTCTGAGCTGCTGTCAGCATTTTATTTACTCACCTGTAAACAGCACTGGCTATGTAATTTGTGGGGCCCAGTGCAGAATGAAAATTTGGAGCTCTTTGTTAAAACTATTATGAATTTCACGATTGACGATATAGTCTTAAACTAAGTATAGGATCTTCTAAGAGTATGACAAAACTCATGAAGCTGACCTTGACTCTATTTATTTTGTAGTAAGTTACTGAGATACAATTTGAGTTTTAATCACTTTTCTTTTCTTTATGTGTGACGTATTTTGCAATAAAAAAATTATATTTCGAAAACACTGAGGCAGTTATCCAGGCAAATTAAATAAAATCACTTATAATAGGAGACAAAGTAGAACTTTGTGTTCTAAAGATCTGTATCCTTTTCCAACTATCAAATGAATATCTACATTTCACTTTATTTTTTTCTGTTTAAATCCTTTGCTTGCAAGGATAAAACCGAAGGCAGAGAAGCCTTTAAGCCATCCTCATGCCAAGTTTCTTGAAGGATATGGTGGGATGTCATCCTAGGAGATGTTTTTCTATAAAGCCCTACAAAAAAAAAAAATGTATTTGTGGTGGAGAAAAAGAGAAAGAATAGAGTAAGAACATGAAAAATATTTCCTAGCAACTCATTTCTTGACATTATGTACAGTCAGTAACATTTACTAAAATGCTAAATGTACATATATATATTTTCAAATTTGTACTTAATTGTGATAACATAGAAATAATGCTTTGATATATGACCTGACCTCTTTTTAATATTTGTTAAAAACTTCTTGCAAGAAGTATCAGGTGTGTAGATCAGAGAAGTGATAATTAGCAAGGTTTCTACTCTACTGAATCTTACACCTCTCTTGCATAAAATTAGGTATTAGCTTTCTAAATTTATCAAAATGAACATCAGTCTAGGTTACAGGATGAAAAAAAGAAAGTACCATGAAGAAGCTGGTGAATTATGTCAAATTTCACTGATGATAATTATTTATATATATATAATATGTTATATATAATATGCTATTCAGTTTTGTTTTATTAATCTCTTTCATGCAGCAGCCAGTTTGGAAGGAGAAGCATATGGATTAATGAATTTACATGCCTTGATTTCTCCCAGATACATTGTTCATATAACACAAACTAAACCATTGTTTATGGCTTGAAAAAACTGCCAGATAATCATCGAACAATGACATATTTTTGAAATAATAGAAGACTAAATTTAAAAAAGGTTAAGATAGGTTCAATATCATGTGTGTTTAAAGGACCAAATATTGAGTCAATTTCATCCCATGGAAGGCATCCTCCTATCTGTATGATTTCAAACTTGCTAATCCCTAAACTGTTTAGGACTCTATATAATAAAGAAAAATCTGACCAAAACAATCATGTATTTCTGGAGTTCTACACTAGAGATAAAAGTTGTGGGGAAAAAATGGAATTAAAATGTTATGCATTTAAATGTTACAATGTTACACATCCTTTCCACTTATGTTTGAAAGTGAGTTCCTCCTACTCTTCCAATTGTTCATTCAACAGACATTTTTAAGCACCTGTTAAAAAGTATAGATGAATCTGATAGCATTTGAAGATAACGACCATTATAAGGATGTAGAAAAAAATGTAAATAATACCAGTAGTAGAAATAGCTTGTTCTTTACTGAAAATTTAATATATACTGGTGTTTTGCCAAATATTTACATACACAATTTAAAGTAAATGGATGAGGGGCGCCTGGGTGGCTCAGTATGCTAAGCATCCAACTTGGGCTCAAGTCATGATCTTGCGGTTTGTGAGTTCAAGCCCCGTGTCAGGCTCTGTGCCGACAGCTCAGAGCCTAGAAACTGCTTCAGATTCTGTCTCTCTGTCTCTCTGTCTCTCTCTCTCTTCCCCTCCCCTGCTCATGCTCTGTCTCTCTCTGTCTCTCAAAAATAAACATCAAAAAATTAAAAAAAAAAAAGTAAATGGATCTACAACCTCCTTAGATGTGGTAGAGGGAAAAAAGCACCCCCCCCCATTCTTGGCCAATATCACCAAGCATAACCTACAGAAGAATTCAAGTCTTCTGACTCCAGATAGTGCTTTAACCATCACATTAGATTCCCGTGCCAAAGTAAGGTAGCTCTCATCTAAAGGGCATTATGACTGTGGCAGACTTTTTGCTTACCTCCCTTTGAGCTAAGAGATGACATAATCTGGATGATGAAGCATGATCCACATTCTTACCCATGCTCTCCTACAGCACCAGTGACCTTCATTAAGCCAGGTAAATTCTAATCACCTCACTTTTCTCAAAATTACGATATGTAAATATGTCTCCTTTTGTTTCCTTCTTAGCATGAAAAGCAAGACTTTACAAAATAGATGATCATCAAATCTGAAATGTCTGTTGCCAGTTACACTAATAAATTGTTTCCAGATTATACCGCCATATAGCCATTTTGTTATTTAACTACAAAGCAATTGTCAGCCCTCCTCTTCCTTTCTAGGTGTTGTTAAACACCATTTCTCCCATAGTGCATTTTCAGTTCACACTTCTCTCAAGAAACCATTCATATATTGCTTTATATTACTGTATAATTGCTTTATTATGCTGTATTGACTCTTTCTGCCCTCAAATCATTATTGATCAGCACTACCATAATTGTTCTACTTTTTCATGATACCGTATTTGACGATGAAGTCGTATGTTGTTAACAAATAATGAAATAGCAGGCTTTAAAATCATAGTTATAATGTTCTTTTTTTTTCCTTTCATTAGAGCTTAATTGCATTTCATTTCAGTATCTTATTTTCTTCCACTATTGCAGACATCACTGTGACTTTAACACACTCTCTCTATAAAATTTCTTTCTTAAGGAGGGCAGAAGTAAAAGAAGAGAAAGGATTAAATCGTTTGACAATTTCTTACCACTTACGAAAGGGCAAACACATTGCAACATCTTATTGGGAACAAATGACTAGTCTTCCATTCTTGGGTTCAATAATAGTTGTGTTTAACTTTGTTAGTTAATACTTAGCAACACTTAAACTATGTCACTGATCTGCAAACAGAAATCTTGTGTGTAGTCTGTGCTATGTATGCTCCCCTTTTTTTATGGAGCAGGAAACAAAGTTTCAAGGATGCTGAGAGTGACCTAAATCCATGTCGTATGTGATATTGGACCCATCTCTTCTAAAGGTAAACTGACCACAGGCTTGTTCTTCACTCACCCCCAAAGCCACATTTCTTGCCCCCTCTTTCCTTCAAAGTCTGTATTCTTCATATGAGCTTTACATAAGCTTCCTTAAAATTTGATCAAGGTAAAATAATAATACAATCTTGGATTCTAATCCAAACTTTTTGCCTAATTTAGGCAGATTATAAACTCTTTTGATACTCAGTTTGTTCAGTTATAATAACTGAAGGAAATATACATAGAAAGCACTTCTCATACATTCTTAAAAGTCACGTTTATGTATGATAATCAGTTTTGTTTTCAATTAATTAACTGTGAGATAAGTTATTTAGATTTCAGTAACATAAATTACTTTTCGTGGCATTCTTTTTTTTTTTTTAATTTTAACGTTTATTCGTTTTTGAGAGACAGAAAGAGACAGAGTGTGAGTGGGGGAAGGGCAGAGAGAGAGGGAGACACAGAATCCGAAGTAGGCTCCAGGCTGTAAGCTGTCAGCACTGAGCCTGATGTAGGGTTCAAACTCACTGTGAGATCATGACCTGAGCCAAAGTCAGACACTTAACTGACTGAGCCACCAGGTGCCCCCTTTTCAAGGCATTCTTAAAGAGACTTTTATGAAATCTCCTATGATGCTCATCGAATGCAGGAATCGAACTTACTACATCTAGTACTTACATTAAAGAAAATTCACCACTCTTAAGGCTACCAATTCTATAACTGTTAAAGGTTTACATAAAACCCTACATCATCTCACATCATTTTGGTATTAGTCACAAATGTTGGGTCTAGCGCTCCAGATTTCATTCTGTGGGATCACAGCTCAGTGGGAGAAAGCAGCTCTAAGCTTTCAATTTTTAGAACTACGTTACTTTTGGCTTCTTTATAGACATCTGGTATTTGTCTCTATCCATGGAAACAATACAAAAAAAAAAAAAGGGAAACAGGGTTGTTATCTATTTACCTCAAACACAGAACACCATAAGTATCATTTCCAATCTAGTCAAATGAATTGGATGGATTTTCTTTTATTTTCTTTTTAAAATACCTAGAACTACTCTAGTAAGGTTTTTTCCCCCCAAGTTCAAAACAAAGCTGTCACTTTAGTATACATAAAAATATCAACATGCTACAAAGTATCTACATATCCCTTTCAAATAATGGTTTACTTTATTCTAAACCAAAGAGAATTAAGGACAGTTATTTCCATCTAAATTGTAAATTAGTATTTCAATAAATACAAAATTACTCAAGAGAACTTCTTGAAAGGTTAGTCTTACAACAGTATATTAGAATCAAACCAAATTATTCTCAATTGATCTCATATCATTCAAAGTAAAAAAAAAAAATATGTAAATCCATTAAACATTCAGCATTAAAGGAAAGGAAAGGAGAGAATAAAGGAAGAGTAAAGGAAAAAAAAGTGTGAAACAAAGAACGATGCATTCATTTGTGTGCAAGTATTTATAGTGTGTGAATCTGGAAAAAGTATGTTGTCCTGATCATTTTTTTTTTAATTTTTTTTTCAACATTTATTTATTTTTGGGACAGAGAGAGACAGAGCATGAACAGGGGAGGGGCAGAGAGAGAGGGAGACACAGAATCGGAAACAGGCTCCAGGCTCTGAGCCATCAGCCCAGAGCCTGACGCGGGGCTCGAACTCCCGGACCGCGATATCGTGACCTGGCTGAAGTCGGACGCTCAACCGACTGCGCCACCCAGGCGCCCCAGTCCTGATCATTTTTTAAGTTTATTTAATTATTTTGAGAGAGACAGAGACAGCATGAGTGAAGGAAGAAAAGAGAGAGAGAGAGAGAGAGAGAATCCCAAGCAGGCTCCAGGTTGCCAGCACAGAGTCTGAATTGGTGCTTGAACACAGGAAAACACGAGATCATGATCTGAGCCGAAACCGAGAGTCGGATGCTTAACCAACTAGGCCACCCAGACACCCCTGTCCCTGGGCATTTAACCAGGGAGTTGTGCTGGAGTGTCAATCTCTCGAGAGAGAGAGAGAGAAAGAGAGAGAGAGGAAGAGAGAGAGAGGAAGAGCGAGAGGGAGTCCAATGGGATAGGCTTAAACCTCAAGCACATTGTCAACTAAGGTGAAATTTTTTTTTTCTAATGTTTATTTATTTTTGAGACAGAGAGAGACAGAGCATGAACAGGGGAGAGGCAGAGAGAGAGGGAGACACAGAATCGGAAGCAGGCTCCAGGCTCTGAGCCATCGGCCCAGAGCCCGACGCGGGGCTCAAACTCATGGACCGCGAGATCGTGACCCGAGCTGAAGTCGGATGCTTAACCGACTGAGCCACCCAGGCGCCCCTAAGGTGAAATGTTTTGATCACTGTAGAAGTAGTAACTACTACTGTATTTATTAAACCAATATATACTCCACAGTGTTTCATAACATGACAATGTATACTTACAGTAGCTTGTAATTCCATATTTCCTATTATAACATGAATAGAATCAACTGTCATTTTCGGTATTATTCAGATGCTACAGAGACACAGAAAGTGTCTCTGAAAGTGGAAGTGAAAGAGCACACATTACCCTGAACAGTTTATAGCAGGACTTCTGCAGAACCCAAATTTTCAGTGATCCTGCTGAATTAAGAAAGTACTTGAAGTTTTATCAAAGATTGATGTGATTCTAAAAATAAACTCCAATTTTTTAATTTAGAGAGAGAGAGATAGAGAGAGACCTGTGCAAGTGGGGGAGGAGCAGAGAGAGAGAGAGAGAGAGAGAGAGAATCCCAAGCAGGCTCCATGCTTTCAGTGCAAAGCCCAACACAGGGCTTGAACTCACAAACCCTGAGATCATGACCTGAGCCAAAACCAAGAGTCAGACACTCAGCTGACTGAGCCACCCTAGCACCCAAAGAAACTCCAGTTTATATTGAAATGATGCTTCCTGAAGCACTCAGTAATTTCTAAAACACATAGAAAATAGATGCATCAAGAGTCAGAGACAATCAAATGTCTTCTTGATTTTTAAAACATGATGCTCCTAAAGTAACAGTAAGATGACAAATCTTTGAAAAACTCTCCAATTGATGATGTATTTTGAGGAAGGAGTTTGTGAGAGTTCTTTCCCTTTTCCCACCTGCCAGAATGTGGTACAAGGGTGCACTTCTAGAATGATGATGTAAGGATACCTGCACAAACTCCCCAGCAAAACAACCATAATTGGTGAAAGTTATTTTTAAAAATTATTAGGGCATTTAGCAAATGAATAAACTTTATTCAACAGAATCTACGGGGGTGCCCGGGTGGCTCCATTGGTCAAGTGCCCAACTTCAGCTCGGGTCATGATCTAACGTTCAAGTTTGAGCTGCACATCGGGCTCTGTGCTGACAGTACAGAGCCCACTTTGTATCCTCTGTCCCCCTCTCTCTCTGCCCCTCCCCCACTCGTTCTCACTCTCTCTCTTTCTCTCTGTGTGTGTCTCTCTCTCCCTCCCTCTCAAAATAAATAAATAAATAAATAAATAAATAAATAAATAAATAAATAAATAAAAACTTAAAAAAAAAAAAAAAAAAAAAGGAAAAGGAAATCTATAAATCCCAGTAAGGGAAGAGAATCTGGGGCATGTGAGCAAAAGCCTGTTCTCTTTGCCCCACCTGGCTTCGTCCATTCGAGAAGACAAGGCTCTGCCCCCTGCTCTCAGTTGATGACTGCAGAGATCTCTCTGGGAAGGACATAGGAGAAGCATTTCTTATGGCTCCCACCTCTGTACTGGCTGAGGCAAATTTCAAGCAAGTGCAACCAAAATTTTGAGAGCTTCCTTC
Organism: Puma concolor; assembly: GCF_028749965.1. NCBI lineage: Eukaryota > Metazoa > Chordata > Mammalia > Carnivora > Felidae > Puma > Puma concolor. Next base: position 93,070,171 of record NC_141670.1, read on the forward strand.
CTCCCCACAACCCACACTTGGGGCACAGGTGTGGTTAGGTAAGAATGCTGAGGCCCGATTAAAAAACAAACAAACAAAAAAAACAAAACAAAACAAAACAAAAAAAACGCTACAGCAGGTAACTACTAATCTCAGGCTCCAACATCTCATCTGCAGCTGCAGTCAATCCATGCTAAATTTAGTCCGTCCCCTTTAGGATTGTTCAAGTCCAATTACTGTTCCTAACAAACGTGAATGAAGGCGGCTGTGAGGGCAACTCCCCTAGTCATTTCTTCAGAATCTTCCTCCTTGTCACATTAGTTCCCTGCTGTGACATCCTGGTTCCCACCTGGTTCTCAGTCAGACATGGAAGTGTCCTCTTTGTCCCTGATGGTTGCGCAACATCTCATTTTTGTCCCTTAAAAAAAAAAAAAAACAAACAAAAAAACAAAAAAACAGGGAGAGTTGTATAAGGAAGTGATCAGTAGTGACACAAATTCAGATCTAAAGTCAAATTGAGTAAGTGATTCTGGACAGGTTACTTAACCTGTTTCTCCCCCCAGTGTTCTGTTCTGTAAAATAATGATAATAATAGAAAATATGCCATAAATTGTTGTATTTAATATATAAAAATTTCTTCAAATAGTGTCTGGATCTAGATGCATTTGTTGGATCTATGCCTGATACAATATTAAAACTCTATCTTTAATACACGTACAATTTTTCAAATATGATCTTTACAACTACTTTATTGTGAGCCAGTATTATATTTGTTAACAAAAGAGAAAACTGAGGGCCAAGGACATTAAATTCTATAACTAAATGTCACCCTGAAGACATCAAAGTCAAGAATTGAACCCGGATCTGCTGAGATTTCAAAACATAAGTCTCTCACTTAAGTTATTGCTATTGTTGTATACAGTCCTCAACAATAATTCACAGATACACAGAGAGAGAAAGATAAGCCAGCCCCATGCTCAGCATGGGGCCCGACATGGGGTTCCAGCCACGACACCAGGAATCATGACCTGAGCCGAAATCTAGAGTCAGACATTCACCCGACTGAGCCACCCAGCCGCCCCATACACCATTTTAAAATAGAATGATCAAAGCATCAATCACTCTATAATGATCCCAAAACCTCTGTCAAGAAAACACCTATTTAAAATGAATTCTATTTTATAAGGATGTGAGTCACTGGCTTGGTGAATGATTCAGTTTTTTATAACTATTCTAAGTGCTTTATTTTCATTAGCTTTTATAAGAGGGGAGGTATCCACCTTCTTAGCATGGGGCAAGAGAAATTGTCCTCATTATTATTCAGTCTTTATTCTATTGAGTATAAAGGGGACCTGTCAAAGATCCAAAGAAATATATGAAGAAACTTTTTTTCTAACTTTTTCCTATAAATACACTTTCTCTCTCTCTGTTTCTTTCTTTGTCACACATATATACACATACATTCATATATATGCACATATCCACACACATGTACACATACATATACATAGCTGTACATACACATAAATGTGCACGTGGATAAAAATCATATATGGGAAATTAAAAATTCAAAAAACTTAAAGGAGAAGATTTTCATACTTTTCACGTTGTACTGATTTTATAGCACACTTTTCAAGTCTTTACAATGACTATCCTATTCTTTGTTCATCTATAACATTTTTAATTTTTTTTAAGTTTTATTTATTTTTGAGAGACAGAGAGAGACAGAGCATGATCAGGGAAGGGGCAAAGAGAGAGGGAGACACAGAATCCGAAGCAGGTTCCAGGCTCTGAGCTGTCAGCACAGAGCCCGACGCGGGGCTTGAACACACGAACTGGGAGATTTTGACCTGAGCCGAACTGGGAAGCTCAACCTGCTGAGCCCCCCAGGCATCCCTATGAGATTTTTAAATACAAAAATATATCCTTACCAACAGAATGCTCTTGAAATAGACTGTTGCTCTAACCTGGGTTAAAACCAGACTGTACTAATTAGTTTTGCATTACTTACCCTCCTTGGGTAATTTTTAGTGCCTTAATTTATAAAGTAGATATCATGACATTAGTAACTACCTCAGAGTCTGATGAGTTTCTGCAAAGTTATTAGAACAGGACATGGCACATGACATTTGTTTCTCTCAACTATTCTGTTTTCCTTAGATTTGACTTGCTGAGGCTCTGTTATTTAACTTCACTTGTGTGAGTTCATTATCATTTCTACATCTTTTGTTTTTTTCACCAATAGTTTAGAAATTGCCATCTCATGACTACTACAATCACCCTCACATTATTTTGACTTTGATCTATCATGGATATAAATTTTACTGTAAGGATAGCTCTTCCTTTTTTCTCCCTACTGTTCACTTTTTGTCTCAGTGTATTGTTGTTTGTACACTTTGGTCTCTGTATTTTCACCTCTTCTTTTGTTTCTTTCTTTGAGTATTTCATATTGCTTCACCTTCCCTAACGATGCTGAATCTCTTATATCATCTCCATGATCAATCTTTTTTTTTTTACTTTTTTTTAATGTTTATTTATTTTTGAGACAGAGAAAGACAGAGCATGAATGGGGGAGGGTCAGAGAGAGAGGGAGACACAGAATCAGAAGCAGGCTCCAGGCTCTGAGCTGTCAGCACAGAGCCTGACACGGGGCTCGAACTCACAAACCGTTGAGATCATGACCTGAGCCGAAGTCGGACGCTTAACCGACTGAGCCACCCAGGCACCCCCAATCTCTTTTTTTTTTTTTTTTGACTGGAGGAGAATTTTCTGACCCCATCTTTGCCAACAGACAGTAGACATGGATTTTTCCTTGGGCTCTCTCGTTTCTATGAGGGGCCTAAGAAAATAGAGATATGAAATAAGCAAAACAAGGGGCACCTGGGTGGCTTAGTCGGTTAGGCACCTGACTCTTGATATGACTCAGGTCATGATCTCCCGGTTCATTAGTTGGAGCCCCACGTCGGGCTCTGCACTGACAGGGCAGAGCCTTCTTGGGATTCTGTTTCTTCCTCTGGCTCTCTGCCCCTCCCCCACTCTCACTCTCTCTCTCACACACACACACAATCTCTCTCTCTCTCTCTCAAAGTAAATAAATAAACTTAAAAAAATTCGAAATTAGGGGCACCTGGGTGGCGCAGTCGGTTAAGCGTCCGACTTCAGCCAGGTCACGATCTCGCGGTCCGTGAGTTCGAGCCCCGCGTCGGGCTCTGGGCTGATGGCTCAGAGCCTGGAGCCTGTTTCCGATTCTGTGTCTCCCTCTCTCTCTGCCCCTCCCCCGTTCATGCTCTGTCTCTCTCTGTCCCAAAAATAAATAAATGTTGAAAAAAAAAATTCGAAATTAAAAAATGAAGAAAAACAGAAAGCTTTTCATGTTTAAAGCTGGAGGACTAGTTGATCCACACTTTTGAATCTATTTGTTGTGCCTACAAGTCACAGAGACGACCTTGGATGGTAGAGGACCTGCTCTTATTCCTGATTATTTATTTTATTCTTAGGAAGGGATACACTAAAATTTACCACACCTAATATGTCTTTTCTCTACCATGAGAGCTTTAGTTATGAAGACCTCACTGGACTCTCCTCCCATCAAACTGTAAGGAAGGCTCTCCAAATGGTCCAAGAATTTTCTACTTCAAAAGGCAACTTTGTCGGGGCACCTGGATGGCTCAGTCGGTTGAGCCTCCGAATTCAGCTCAGGTCATCATCTGGAAGTCAGTGAGTTCGAGCCCTGCATCAGGCTCTGTGCTGACAGCTGGGAGCCTGGAGCCTGCTTCAAATTCTGTCTCTCCCTCTCTCTGCCCCTCCCCCACTCATTCTCTCTCTCTCTCTCTCTCTCTCTCTCTGTGTTAAAAATAAATAAAAACATTTAAAAATTGTAAAAAATTTAAAAAAAGGCAACTTTGTTGTAAAAGTATGATAACCAGGAATTTTCACCGGTAGAATGGTGTAACGTTATAAGACAATGGGTAACGTTATAAGAATCTTCCAGAATTCCCAAGGTCGGCAGGTATTTCCTCTTTTTCACATAGTGCCATATGCCTAAACCACTAAACAGTAAACAGGCTTCTTCATGCAAACCAATAGGTTTTATGTTATATGACCATTCCCTTCCTATTTTAGCAACAGCTGTAGCATTAGTTTTCTTGTTAGAACTTGCAGGGTTATATTTTTTGCTGTTTTATTCTTGAATATTTCTTTGGGCAACTGAATAAATTTTATCCTTTTGCAGGTTGGTGTATCTATTGGAATGCTCAAGTTCTATTCTATTGATCAGGTGATGGATTCATGCCCCTCTCTTCCCTTAGTAAGTGCACTATTTTGAATAAATTATATTTCTGGAAATTTCAGTCTTTTCCCCCACCTTGAAAAAATTATTTAAACACAGCAATCGTAAAGGGGTAAAGGTGTTTCATGAAAATTGTGGCTTATTTGGTTCAACTTTTAACGTCCTAGGAAGATGTTTTTTAAAATTGTGTTCACTTTTGCATTTTGTAAACTTCTAAAATAAGTTTTGAGATATATGTGTTGTTTTGCTTCCTTTTGAGTTTTAAGTCCTCAGAAAAATGACGAATCTTGCGGTCTAGAAAGATTTCAATTCTGGAATGTGATAAAGAGATGAAAAGCTGAAAAATGGAATATATGACTTGCAGTGGGGAAAGGACTGTATTTATTTTTATCACATTCTTTAAGACGACAACTACTATGTGAAGTTAGAAAATCTTCTCAAGGACAAAAGAGAGGAGTATGATTCAATTGATGTTCAAAAGTCATATATTTTTTATAACTTCTATATAAATCCTAAGATGCTATTTTAGACACGAATAAAAGTGTTTTCTTTAAAACAAACAATGCAACTGGGCTTTAAGAATGTCTTTTCTGAGAAGGTAACTCTGAATCTTTAAATAACTTACCTTACAGTAAAAGGTAGCCATGGGATATGTTCACAAATGAACACATCATTTATAGCATGTAAAAGCCAAAGTTGGTGTTTTATTCATTGAAAATCATGAAACTGTCATGAAATTGCCTTAAAAGCTTTTTCAGAAACAGTCTCTTGTTTATTTACTAAAGAACAACTGATATAAAGAACTGTATTTGAGAAGTGAAGCACAAATGTATCTCTCAAAGACCTCTATAATCTTTTAGCTTTTCCCTTGAAAACCACAACACTCCCAAAATATTCTGGTAATTTCATATAAAAATGTTCAGTTGAACTACCAACTATAAAGCTGAACTACAATACAGCAGCCACAGTGATTTAGAAATAAAACTGTTTTCCCCTTCAGAATGAGACAAGCATTATGGTGGTAAAATTGTATTTTATATAATGTAAGACACGGATCTCCATAGTAGATTTAGGAAAATCCTCTTTTGTGTCATATGTACCTCAGCATCCTCATGACAAATGCTACAAAAAAATTTTAGGGCTTGTCCTATCACCCTCCTCTTAATTCCTCGTTAAAAAAGGGCTGGTAACAATGAGAAACAAAATAAAAACTTTAAATCCAGGAATTGCATTTCAATGCTTGTGGTTTTGCTAAATCATAACATCTATCATCTATCACAGAATTCTGTTCATGAAAAACAAATGTTGAGATGAGAAAGAAGCTCTTTTCTTTATTTATTGACTATTGTTGTGTCCTTCCCAGAATAAAAGGAGTCTAATGAGAAAAGAATTACTACTGCACACAACACACACACACACACACACACACACGCACACACACACACGCACACAATATGTGGTACAGGTTAAAAAAAAAAAGTCTAGCTATGATTTTCTTGGTACTGCAACCATGTAAATGGTCTTATTAATTGGGTTAATATAATACAATAGGCATTTTTGTCCTGAAGGTATGTTGTGATAGGAACTCTGTGGCTGGAGTTATGGTTGTTAATAGTTGTTTTAGTATTTAATTGCCATTTTCAGTGATTTCACCAACCCCTACTCACTACTTTTGGATATAGAACAGATCACTGGTTAAAGGGAGAAATTATTGCATGACTAAGACATGTCCTGGAAAAAAAGGCATTCACCAGATGAGAAGTTTTTGGATATGAGGTAGCAGCAACCCAGAGAAGTATTGCAAGGTACACAGGAAGATCAAATTCTATAAAAGGACATGGTTGGATGTCCCTCATGTCCCAGCAATGTGGTGCTTTGAGAAATAGTTACGAACATATTGAACGTGTATATACATACAGGGATGCAAAGAATGCTTCAGACTCCAAAAGACAACTCACGAAGCCTACAGTGGCAATGCCTGAATGTGGAAAAGGAAAGGTGTCAATGCAGGTTGAAAACTTCTTTGGGAAGTGCAGGACTGACTTTCAACAGCAATCGTGGAGACCAAAGAGACCAGCGTACCCAATACTGAGTGATCCATCAATCATTTGCATCAGGCTTGTCACCTAAGTCAGAACTCTGGAAGAAGAACCTGGGAACATTTTTTGAATGTTTATTTATTGTGGGGGGAGGGGGGACAGAAAGAGTTGGAGACAGAATCCAAAGCAGGCTCCAGGCTTTGAGCTGTTAGCACAGAGCCCAATGCGGGGCTCAAACTCACAAGCCGACCTGAGATGAAGTTGGATGCCTAACTGACTGAGCCACCCGGGCACCCCAAACCTGGGAATTTTCAATAAGCAATCCAAATTATGTGGCTCAGTCGGTTAAGCATCCGACTTAGGCTCAGGTCATGATCTCACGGTTCATGACTTGGAGCCTCAAATCAGGCTCTGTGCTGGCAGCTCAGAGCCTGGATCCTGCTTCGGATTCTGTGTCTCCCCCTCTCTCTGCCCCTCCTCTGTTCACACTCTGTCTCTGTCTCTGTCTCTGTCTCTGTCTCAAAAATAAACATTAAACTAACAAAAAAAATCCAAATTAACCTCATATATGCTGAGATTTGAAAACTATTAGATTACACTTCCCCGTCCCCTCTATACTTGAGCAGGATGAGTTTGGGCAAATAAGAAGAAAGGAGATTTAAAAGGAAGCATACTTTATTTTGTGTAAATAAGACTAATAGACACTGAACGGTTGTTTGGTTAAAAAAAAAAAAAGTTGATGCTTTATTTATATGCTTAAGTTTGTGGAGCAAATCTATGCAGTTCATATCCATTTATTATCAAGCATGTCTTCTCACTGCTTCACAGAGTTGCCATTTAAAGCACTATTTAATCTTGTTTGCAGTGAGAGGTTATATATCTATATGTTTATAGATCGATAGATACATAGATGGATAGATAGATAGATAGATAGATAGAGATACAGATATTTGCTTTCATCTATGAAGAAATCTTCTCCAATTATACAGATTCAAACCCTATCTATCTCTCAGGATGCAACCCAATTTCAACTCCTCCATGAAGCTGTCAACTAGAGGGAAAATTTACTTCCTTTGAACTCCGGTATCATATTACCTAGTCCTTTCATGTGGTTTCATAAGCTGTTACCAGAATTTATCGGTCACAACACATTCTTAAAGCAAGCAAGACCCCACCGAAAATAAACAATATATGGAAGATGGACAAAAGTTTGGACAGACGTAGAACTCCTTTTCGAGTCATTGTTCAAAGGCCTTTATTAATCACACGTGAGAAACTAACCAAAGGCCAGGCAAATGTAATTGCCTGAGTGATTGGTAACAGGTTCTAAAATCAAGGATGTGGAGGAGACAAACTGGAGAGGATGGGGTATATACCAGAGATGCAAGGGAGAAGTCCCAAAAGATATGTTATGGTGAGTCTGTTTATCAAGATCATAAATAACTTTTTGGCGATTAAGTTGTATGATATTTTCACATTCTTGAGTTGAGAACCATAGAAGTAAAGTATTTCTAACTAATTTTTGTTAACTTAGAATGCCTCAGATCTAGATTCCAATGTTTCAAGATCGTAAATCAGGAGGCTTCACAGGACAAGATGATTTGAAATTAGAATTTGATGAGAGGAAGTTCTTATCACTTTTTGTCTTTTCTCAGTAACTACATTGTAAATCCCTTAAAATTATCATTTATTCATTTTTTAATTAATTTATTTATTTTGAGAGAGAGAGAAAGCACACACATGTGCAGAGGAGGGGGAGAGAGAGAGGGAGAGAGAGAATCCCAGGCAGGCTCTGCAGTGATCTCACAAACCATGAGCTGAAATCAAGAGTCAGCTGCATAACCGACTGAGCCACCAGGTGCCCTGATTTGCTTTTGATTGAACCCCCTAATACTATCCCCAATGTTCTTCGTGCTACACATTTCACAACCAAGGGTCTAAAATATATTTTAAATGAATGATTGAACAACAGTATTTTCTGAAATAAAACTCTAAAAATACTTCTCAGTTATACAGAAATCAAGTCACAGTGATGTAACATGAAGACTTACACACTATTTCTTATCACCCCTTACTTAGAAATCCAATATAATAAAAATTTTTATAGAAAATGCCATCTTTATGACTATTGATAATTATATATGAAGATACATGTTTAAATGTATATGGATATAGATATTCCTTCTATTAATAGCCCTTGCATTAATGTTTAATACATTACAATTCTGTATACCCATGTTCTATCAAAGTTGTCTGCTTTATTATCAATAAAAATATTATAAGATAGGGAATGGGGTGGCAATAATTTCCTCTTTCTACAGAAGAGTTGGATTCCTTTCCATGCAATTGCATGATTTTCAAGATAAGCTCTTCACCATGAGTGAAAAAGCAGATAATATTCAACTTGCAGGTGGAGCTGTGTTCCAAGAGCCCGATGTGAGTCAATTATTTAGAACTAAGGAAGCGTATAATTGCAGAAACGATTATGTACTGGTGCAAACTCACAAAATCTTATTAATACCCAATAAATAGTAATAGTATGAATTAATGTATACCTGAACGAGTTTCTAAAATGGTCTCCATGGACATTCAGGGAGAAGACAATTTTATGATATCATTTGACTGTTTGGAAGAGATCGTCCCACCCTCTCCCCTTCCCAGGTGGCGGTTTTCCCAGCAGGGACAAAGAAAAGAAATTCACTTTTTGGTTAAATATTTCCGGTCACCAGTGATTTACTAACTCTTTTATTGTCATAACAGCAGCCAAAAGTGGTTCCCTAAATTTCCATATACATCTGCAAAAGAAAGGATGTCTTTCTGTCAATCTCCGCTCCATGTTTCGCAAACAGTAGTTGACAATCATTTTAAATTAATTACAACCCCTGTGAAGGCAGGAACAATGGTAGCTGTAAGAGCCCTGACTCTAAATAGAGTGCTTATCATATTGCCGATCACAGACTATGTACTCAATAAGTATATGCCAAATGCATATTTGCTTGGTTCATTTAATAATGTATTGAATAAGGGGTGCATGGGTGTCTCAGTAAGTTGACTGCCCAACTCTTGATTTCTGCTCAGGTCATGATCCCAGGGTCCTGGGAGGCATGGAGCCCCACATCAGGCTCCCTGCTCAGAATGGAGCCTGCTTAAGATTTAAGATTCTCTCTCTCTCTCCCTCTGCCCCTCTACCCCGCTCATGCTCTCCCTCTCTAAAAATAAGTAGAATAAGTAAATAAATAGGTAAATAAATAAATAAACAATTGAATGAAAAGCGTAGGATAAGAACTGCAATTCTATGTCACCTTTGATAGAAAGTTGACTACTGTTAAATCAGAAACTTATTTACCAGTTTTCTGAAGTCAAGACATTTGTCAGATACCTTTTATTGGTGGATAAACTGGATCACAGAATGTTGTAACCATTCATGAAGACAAAATCATATTTTCCAAAAAGAATGCCGCACATTTGGTGTCCTTTCCTTTGACGTATTTGCTACCTTCCTGATTCAATATATGCTGTGTGTGTTTCATTCAGTTTTAAGGCTTGTTAGTGTTTCAAATATGCTTTAAAATAGAAAGCAAGATTCCCGTGTGTGTTTTCTAAAAGGTTACACATTGCATACCCATCTTATAAAAGCATACAGATAGTGTTTCCTCTTAGATTGAAGGATTGCCATAATGGACACAGCGACATTGTTTCTGAATCAGCAGTAAGGGGAACAGTGTTGCCATTAGTGTGACAAGGGCTAAAGCAATTAGATTTAAACTTGATGAAATAGCTGTACCATCCATTTACTAGATCATGTTGAAACATTTCCACATCCTTTTATGTGTTTGTAATGGCAGGTGCCCTGTGTGTTAGCCCTAGTGTTCTTTGCTGGCACCCTGACTTGTAACCGTGCATACAAAGAACACATTATAGCCTTGAGAGACTGATTATCTCTATTGTCACATCTCTCCATGGTACTGTATAATTGTTTCAGCTGCAAGTATATTGCTGAAATGCTTAGTACTGCACACTGGATGAATGTCTGCTCAACCTTCCAAAATGCTAGTGATTATACAAAGGGGAAAGGAAGTCCCTTTAGAGGCATTAAGGTTGCAGTGCGTTCTTTATGTGCTGACCTGTAAAAACACAGATGTTGTTGCCAAAACAAACAAATCAAATGAAAAATTCATACAGACTACCTGGTGAAGAAGATTTGTCTTCCGTGATTTGGACTTGATATGGCAAAGGAATGATTGTATATGCCATAAATACATTGTGGTCTGAATAGATAAAAATAAACACTACCTTAATAATTTGGTTATTGGATGTTTGCTGTTATCTTTTATTATTTTTTTCATTACTTCATATGGATAATACCCATAGATAAGTCCATCACTAGCTGCTAATGGCATAAGATATCACGAATGAATTCCTTTTCCTAAAAGTATATGTGTGTTTGAATTTGAAATATATTACTTTGAATTCTTAAAAACAAGAAGAGACGTAAGCAAACTGATTCAAATTATAATTTTTTCCTTAATTAATCAGATCTTGCTTAAGCTTTACCAGATGTTTTTAGAGTTGTATGTAATTATGACTAAGTGAAAACACAGTACTTTGGATTATTAAATGGGACCTGAAACCAATGATCTTCTAATTATCCTGATTTTCTGCTTGTGTGATAGCTAGACCACGCTTAGATTGGTTTCAGAATAAAGTAGGGATAGATTTATAATATCAGTATTTAAAAGAGTAGCACCTTGGTAAAGAAATGAAGAAAAAAAAAGTACAGAACTGATACAATTATATTGGTGTTTATATTTTGAAGCTAGTAACCTGGCCAAAGTGAGGGCAAGATGAATCATTAACAGTTACAAAATTAAGTTATGATCAGGGACTAAAAGATTAATATTTTAAATGTAATCATCTAGATATCATTATGTATGTGCCATATAGTTGAAATCAACATACATGGACTACAAATATTTTAGTAAATATTGCAATACAGTGGAATATGATGTATTATACCATCTTTTGACTCTGAATAAACGCTTCCATTTAATGAGAAAATGCAATGGCACCATTTCTGGAGGCTGCCTACTCTTCTTCAATTTTCCTGCTGTTTCTATGATGAAATATTTTCTTTACAGGCTCTAATTTGTATGCCAGTGTGGTTCTGGATTGACAGGTAAATTACCCTTTATAAACATTAAGAATATTCACCAGATAAACTATTATACTAAAAACCATCACAGAGCTTAGAGTTTTTTCTTGACCTTAGTCATGAAAAATATTACTTTTGAATCTACAGTGGAAATAAGCATAAATTATAACATCATTTAAAAGAGAGATTTCCCCCTCCCATATAATAGAATACATAAGAAAGCCAAACTCTCAAAAAAAGAAAATAACTAAGCCCTCATTCTCCACTTTTGAAATCAGCATGCACAACCTCCAATTAACTGCAAAATCTTTGTATATGACCCAGGCAATAGAATATACACCAATTGTTACCTTTGATCTTCCAGAGAGTTCTATTTATGGATTTGGCTGTGGTGTGTGCCAAATATAATTTTGGGTTTTACTAGATTTTTTTTTCCCGTTGTAACATATTTCATTGTTCTTTCAATAGAGATTTATATCCATGCCTTCCTAAGGCAAGTATTGGACTGGCAATTGGAAAGTAGTGTAGGAGGTTACATGAATGTTTCACTTTGGTCACAAATAAAAATTGTGACCACCATCAGAAGCTTCCATATAACTTCTAAGGAATTTATATTACATATATTATTAGGGTAAAAGTTCTTGCTATATTTATATAGTTATATTTTTACATAGTTATATTTCTACAAAGTCATAGTTATATTTTTATTTATATATCTATATACATTTCAATGATAGTATTTATAATAATATTATTAACTAACTGGGTATATTTCAATACCAAAAGTTTAAGTGCCTTTATATATATTGACTTACAACAAAATAATGGTGAAAGTAACAATATAAAATACCCTACTTTATTATACAGAAATGTAGGGTCCACTTGCGGCACAAAAACAAGTTAGGGTAAATTCCTACTTTTTGTATACTACAAATATCTGATTATTTATATAAGTGGGCTGAAATCCACTGCTGTGTCTACCAATGGTAAACCTATATCAGATCAGCCATTTATTATTTCTCATTTGGAGAATGAAGAATGATGAGAAAAAGACACCTTCTCTAAAACTCTTTATTTAAAATTCACATGTATATCTACGTTGGCTATTTAATATTCTTGCTTAATAATTTTAAAATCATTTCATCAGTTTCCATTTCTGCTTTCCTAAATGAGATGTTGTATAAAAGAGAAATAAAAGGATATTGGCATTAATATAGTAAAAATTTATTATACTTATCTGTTAAGTCCTACAAATACATTTCTCAAATGTATGAGTAAACATGAATGTCTGTCTGTCTGTCTTTAGAGCTCCTCACTTTCCAAATGAGGAAAATTTCTCAAATGAGAAATAGAAAACTGCTGATATGATATGGATTTATCAGCAATAAAGGCAGTACTAGCTTTCAGCACATATACATAAATGGCTAATTATTTGTTATACAAAAAGTTTAAATTCACTCTAACTCTACTGATACATCTGTATATCTGTATACACCACACACACACACACACACACACACACACACACACACACACATACAGAGTCAAACCTCATAACACCATTTTGCTTTAAATGGAGAGCATGTAAAGTATATTTGTCTGGTACAATGGCCCTAACCCTGTTTCTAACAAGAAATATGGTCTCAGTCAATCATATCATTTCTCTTTAAAAATTAGTTTTCACCTCGGTTAAGAATAGACAATAATTAAGTAAAAACTTTTTTGATGGAAACATTATCCAAACACTGTTTGCTTTGAAATGTCTGTTATTTACATGTAAATAATTTTTTCATGTTTATAAAAACGTACAATTTATTCAGAATAATATTCCTCTACATGTTTTTTTAAGTTAAACTTTAGAGAAAAGATAAAATTAGGACGTGAAAGCATTTACACTTAAAGCATGCAATACATCATATATACAATGTCATATATGGAAATTAATACTATGTCTGGGTAGTTATTAACATCTATAAAAATGTAGTCCTATGCACACTACTGTGATGATTTAAGAAAGTGCTCTTGGTCCAGTGCCACCTACTCGTTTTAGTACAATGTTTATGCTTCTTAGTGATCATATTAACACACCCAACAAGCCCTATCTTCACTCCCCTACTATAAGATAGTCTGGCAAATATTCCAAGTGTTCACTTGGGAGCCCTGAGATAATATACTTCAGGATTAAAAGAAAACTAGAAATACATCAGCTCACACAAGAACTAAAACTCAGCTTTTTTTTGTTATGTTTATTTTTAAGAGAGAGAGAGACAGAGTGCGGCTTGGGGAGGGGCAGAGAGAGAGGGAGACACAGAATCCGAAGCCGGCTCCAGGCTCTGAGTTGTCAGCACTGAGCCCAATATGGGGCTCAAATTCATGAATCATGAGATCATGACCTGAGCCGAAGTCCAATGCTCAACAGACTGAGCCAACCAGGTGCTCCTGGAAGTCAGCTTTAAACAGCTTAATCCTTATTGGATTAAGATGATTTGCCCCTTGAACATCAACCTGGCCAAAACAAAATTAATTTTTCTCTGGAGGAAAGTCACAACATCGAGAAGTTTTAATCATCCTTATACTTTGTTTTATGAGATATTGTATAATGAATAGAAAATTATCAAATAAAAATTAACAAAAATAGAAAAAAAGATAATCAAAATAGAGCCAAAAGAGATATAGATACCAAAGAGATTTCAAATTGTCTGTAATTAATATTTTACAATATAAATGGATACATGGTGTCTTCTACAAAAATGTGAAATATTTAAAATAATCAAGTGGCAGTTATATAAATAAAAAATGCATATAATAATATTAGGAACTCATTCCATGGCATTATTATTAGATTAGACTTAGCTGAATCAGTGAATTGAAAAATAAATTAGAAAATGTCCAGAATGAAGCACAGAAACATAAATTAGTTAAAACAATACCAAAGAGCCTGCAAAGAAAATTATGTTACTTCATTAAACAGTCCAGTAAACATTTCATTAGAGTCTCAAAAATAAAAGATAGGAAATCGGGAAGAAGTAATATTTGATGTAATGATAGTAGTCAAAATAATGTTAACAATTGACAACAGTTATAAAACCACAAATTCAAAAACAATTACAGAATACAAAATGATAAGTACAGAGAAAACTATACCTAAACACATCACAGTGAAACAAAAAACAAAAGACAAAAGACACACCCAACAAGTGCTAAAGTACTAAAGTACCCAAAGGAAAAAGGATTTTATCTTCTATGAAACTGTAATAAAACTGACAGCTAATTTTTTGACAGGGAAAAAATAAAATCTACAGTTAGAAGATAATAAAATAATGTCTTCAAATTATTTGTAGAATATAACTGCCAAGCTAAAATTCTATCCCCACCAAAAACATGCTTCAAAAAGGAAAGGAAAATAAACACACTTACTGACAAACAAAAGATCTAAAAGTACCTCTACTGAGCTGTAATAAGTTAAGGATGCATGCTGTAAACTCCTGAGTAACTCCTGGAAATAATAATGAGCTTCTAAGATTAAAAATGAAATAATAGGAACACTGAATTCATCCAAAAAAAAAAAAAAAAGGCAAGAAGGTAGAAAAATTTGTGTGAATACAAGAAGAAATAGAGAATCAAGTAAAAATATGGTTTATTTATTTATTTATTTATTTATGATTTGAAAGAAAGAGAGTATGTGTGTGCATAAGCAGGGGTGCTGTGTAGGGTCAGAGGGAGAGAGAGAGAGAGAGAGAGAGAGAGAGAGAGAGAGAGAGAGAGAGAGAGAGAGAATCCTAAGCAGGCTCCATACTCAGCAGGGAGCCCAATGTGGGGTTGGATCCCTGGAGGCTGGCTGGGATCATGACGTGAGCTGAAATCACAAGTCCGACGCTTAACCTACTGAGTTACGGCGGTGCCACAAAATATAGTTAATTTAAATAAAAACATATCAACAATTAAATTTAATGAACCGAGTCTAAATGCACTACTTAAAAGATAGAGTAGGGAAGATCGGATCAACGAACAAAATCTAACTATGTATTCATATGAGATAAATGTCAAATACATACATACATACATACATACATACAAGAAATTCATAAATAAGAGTTAAAAATATATATGCATTATGCCAACACTAAGCAAGTAAAAAACTGCTGCGTATACACTCATATCAGCCAAAACACAGCTTATGAATAGAAACATTATTAATTTTGACGAGCTTCATTTAATAATCCTAACAGTATCAATCTATCAGGACGTTATAAAAATTCTAAACTTACACGAACTCACTTCAGTTATCTTTTCCTGTGTAACAAAACTACCTGCAAGTGTAGCGCTTTGAATAATGATTTATTATTTGTCTTGATTCTGAAGGTTGACTGAGCTCAGCTGAATAATTTTCATTCAGATTCTCCCGAGATTGTCACCACATAGCAGCTGGTGCTGGTGCCACCCGAAAGCTCAACACGACTGGACGTCTGACATGCTTCACTTATAAGACTGACAGCTATTCTGGCTCCTTCCCCGGGGGTGTAGATGGAGCTGTGCACTGGAGAACCCGCATGTCTCCTTGCATGAGTCTTGGGCTTCTCACAGGATGGTGACTGGGGAATGTTCCAGGAATCTGAGGTAAAGCTGAAACCTTCTCATGGTCAGTCTTGTGATTCCTAGAGCACAGTTTCCACAACATTCAGTTAGTCAAGCAAGTCACTGAGGCAAGATCAGAGTAAGGAGAGTGGCAGTTAGACTCCCTGTCTTGATATGAGAACAATGCACACCCAGAGAAAAGAAATTGACTGTGGTATCATTAGAGACGGTTCAGTATGGAATTTTATAATATAGCCTCAAAATACATTTGTAAAAATCGATGACAATGTAAAGAGAAATAGATAATCATACAACCACATCATAGTTGATGATGAAAATAGATTTTGCTTTAATTTGGGAATGAAACAAATAATCCTTCTACTCAACATTTTACTGAAAATACCAATTTATACAGTAAGACAAGAACAAAAAATGAAATAGAGAAAAACTGAAAAAGATGAAATAAAATATCCATGATTTTCATTAGACATGTTGTGTATGAAGAAACTGCAAAACATTCTTAAATATGCTATCAGAATAGATTGGTGAGTATGGCACAACCACTTGATACAAGAGAAATATAAAAATCTCTATTTTAATTTCATAGTTAATATTTTGCAACAATTAAAATTTAAGTGTAAAAATCCTGCCACTTAAAATAGCACTGAAAAACATGAAATACCTAGTAATAAATCTAACATAAGAACAAGTCGTATGCACAGAAAGTGACAAAACATTATTGAAAGAAATGTAAATCAATCTAAATAAACAAGGTATATTCCATTTCATTAATATTAATTCTAAATTATTCTTAATATTAACATTCCATTCTTAATATCGTTAAGATATCAGTACTCTCATGAGATTCTAATCATGTTGTCAGTTAATTTCACAAGCTCATCCTATAATATGAATAGAAATATGAATGTTCAAGGTTAGCCAAAATAATTTTAAAAAATCAAAACTGAAAACATCGATCACTGGTTATCAAATCTTATTATAAAACTATGATAATTAAAACACCAAGGAATTATTACATGTAAAGCAATATATGACCAATATAACAGAAAGTGTTCAGAAACACACAAATGTAAATATGGAAACTTGATTTATGACAAAAGTAACATTATGGAGGAATTGAGAATGGATAGTTTTCAATAACCGGTTCACATTCTTATGGAAAAAAAAAATGATTTTGACCTATAAAGAAATTATACAGTGAAGTCCAAACAGCTACATTACAGATCTTAACTTCAAAATTGGAAAAGAAAGCTTTTATTTTTTTATTTTTATTTTTCAAATAAAGTCTTTAAAGGAAAAGATAAAAGAATATATTTATTACCAAACTTTAACAATGTTGTTTAATCACAATGCATAAAGCACTATCTATATAATAAAGTATTTAAAAATTGGACTATAATAAGAGTTTCTTTTTTTTTTTTTTTTAATTTTTTTTTTTTTTCAATGTTTATTTATTTTTGGGACAGAGAGAGACAGAGCATGAACGGGGGAGGGGCAGAGAGAGAGGGAGACACAGAATCGGAAACAGGCTCCAGGCTCTGAGCCATCAGCCCAGAGCCTGATGCGGGGCTCGAACTCACGGACCGCGAGATCGTGACCTGGCTGAAGTCGGACGTTTAACCGACTGCGCCACCCAGGCGCCCCTATAATAAGAGTTTCTATACCAACGAGAAAAAAAGAAAATAGACACCATTGAAATGAACGGGCAGCCATAGTAATGGGAAAAGATATTTTCAACATGTAAAAAACAACAACAACAAAAAAAACCCTTGTGTCCACATATATTTATCACAGCCCTATAGATCACTCAGGAAAATATATAAATAAATATTAAATAATACATAAATGAGTATATAAATGGGCAAAAGAATGAAACAGGCACATCACAAAGCAACATATCTAAATGGTCAATAAACATTTGAAGAGATGCTCAGCTCACGTTAGAAAAATGAAAATGAAAACTAGTGAATACACAACCACACACTTGTACGTACATACACACATAAGAATAACAAAGCAAAAATAAAAACATCCTAAAATAGCAACATAAGGAAACAAAAACAAAAACCCGACTATTTTGTTGAAGATGTAGCTCGAGTGGAACTCTCATACGTTATTTCGGGAGTGAACTCAGCACAGCCACGTTAAAAAACTGGTAGTTTTCCCAAAAACTATGTACATAGATGTGTATCGCAATACATGTGCAATAATATTTGAAGCAGCACAATTCAAATCGTGTAAAATGGGAAATAAACCAAATGCCATCAGCACTAAAATTAATGAAGAAATCCTAGTCTATTCTTACACTCATTACTGTCTGAAAGCAAAACAAATAAACTGGTGTTACAAATAAAATATGGCAAAATCTGGGAACAAATTATTTAGGTGGTTAGAGACACGTGGAAGTGTACATACATGATGTGTGATTCGATTTCAATAATACTAAAAAAAGGTAAACTTAAAAGTCAGGATATTGGTGGGGCGCCTGGGTGGCACAGTCGGTTAAGCGTCCGACTTCAGCCAGGTCACGATCTCACGGTCCGTGAGTTCGAGCCCCGCGTCGGGCTCTGGGCTGATGGCTCAGAGCCTGGAGCCTGTTTCCGATTCTGTGTCTCCCTCTCTCTCTGCCCCTCCCCCGTTCATGCTCTGTCTCTCTCTGTCCCAAAAATAAATAAACGTTGAAAAAAAAAATTAAAAAAAAAAAAAAAGTCAGGATATTGGTTACCTTTAAAGTATGGGAGTGTTTGAGAGAGGGCAAATCATTTCTGTGTGAATTACTACGCCCTTCTTGTTTTAAGCGGCAAAGTATTACGGTATTTCGCTACACAGTAATGGATAATAGATTCAACACCCTATGGTGGTAAGCCCTGACTTTAGAATGGAATTGTTTTCAGGTTTTCTGGCTAAATGCAAGATGCCCCTTAAAAGAAACTATTCTTATAATATGTTTAATATATTGAATGTCAGGGATCATTTTCTCTCCATGTATGGTTACTCCATTCTTGAACAGTCTTAGTTATTAAATATTATCCTTCCATTGAAGAATTGAGTGAAGAATTTTCACTCATGTTTCCTAATTCTGCAGTTACCTAATTCTAATTAGCAGTACACAGGAAAAGGTAACTCTCTCTTAATAAGACATCCCCTCACACATGTGAGAAGCAAACTGTTGATTTATTTTTGGTATTTATACCTTTATAGCTTCTGCATACATATACAAAATACAAGTTCAGCACTTCTGCTAATTTTATCCAGTAAAATTTTCCAGAAAGAAAAAATTCTAGTGAATTCCTGCTAAGAAATGCCAGACCAAAAGGATTATTACTGCCCCAGGTTATAAAGGTCAATGGGTTTGTTAAAGAGGAAGGATGAAGGATTTCCTGAAGCCAGGTCTCCACCATCAAAAATGCCCTCCCTGGTTCCCAGAAACCCAGATCTGCAGGCTGTTTACAAGGCAATATTTATAAATCTTTTATGAAAGGGTCAATGCTAGGATATTGCAATACAAGCCATCATAGCTAGAAATAATGTCAAGGTCCTGCTAAAGGCTAGCGGAGTAGGTCCAGTGCACACGGTGACAAAGCAGTATCAACTATATGGTCATGTAAGAGCTATATCGAATATTGTAATTAAATTCCATCTTTCTTTATCAATAACCTACAGTTAACTACATAATGACTCATATTGGAAGGCATTCAAATAGTCCTCAGATAAATTAAAAACATGTTCATATTTTTAAGACTTGTTATCTCAAAAATGCTTAAATTAATGGGTAACAGCCATATATAAAAACTAAAATTTTCAAAGAAAACCTTGCTATACTGAAGCTTGAATACCATTTATAAAATTACACAGCCTTAATTCTGTATAAATAATGCAGATAGATTTCACATTTAAAAGTGTTTGGAAAAACATACCTCAGAAGGACTTCTATTCCTGATGTTAAGCAGATTTGACATCTTAAAAAATTAGCTTGATTCATAATACCCCAAAATCTGGATTTAATATAACATTTTATTTTTTTTTTTTTTAAATTTTTTTTTCAACGTTTATTTATTTTTTGGGGGACAGAGAGAGACAGAGCATGAACAGGGGAGGGGCAGAGAGAGAGGGAGACACAGAATCGGAAACAGGCTCCAGGCTCTGAGCCATCCGCCCAGAGCCCGACGCGGGGCTCGAACTCACGGACCGCAAGATCGTGACCTGGCTGAAGTCGGACGCTTAACCGACTGCGCCACCCAGGCGCCCCTAATATAACATTTTAAAAAAGCATAGCTGAACTCATAAGTAACAAAACGAAACAAGACAAAAAAATCTTTCTTTGGCTCCCAATTGGAAAAGGCAGTGGAAAACAGAGATGGTTGAGTGTAGCTGAACCACAGCTATCTGGGGAATGTTTTCTGATATTAGTATCAAGAGGTTTGCAGTGTAACTACTTTTTCAAGAACTGGAAACAATACCTTCGGTCTACAAAAATTGTTGGGTTAAAATGGAGACCTGTGGAAAACAAAGATATGAGCCACAAGGGTACTAGGAAAAATATGACCCCTTATAAAGAGTTATGACTAGAAAGTCCTACTTCTATGGTCACTGGATGGGGAAAATACTGTCCTTGAAATCTTGAAAATTTTGTCCTCACTTCATGCAGCTTTGGAGTTTGAGATTAAAGTAAGAGTTTATTATGGGAACTCCCAAACTAAGAGGCTAAGAAATTAACCCAAAATGACATGAGATAGTGCCATCTCAATTCATCTAAAAAAGCAACTTTTCTCCGAGGAGACAACATTAAAGCAGGGTTCACCAGATTTTTACAGGTAACATTTCTGCTTTAAGTTTCGTGACCCTAAATCATCCAACACACAAGGAAGCAACTATGAGTGAGGGTCAGTAGAAACACAGTAGGAACAACACCACAGCCCAATTAATCTGCTCAGAAATTAAGTAATCAGATATAAAATTCAAATAGGTACATGTAAAGGTTTAGAAGAAAAGAGAGGTAGAGTCACAACTGTGATTTAAGAACAAAATACTATCAAACAAATCCAAGTATATTTGATGACGAATCGAATGGATTTTCTAGACCTGACATATGTAATCTTTACAATAAGAATCCACAGTTAAGTTAAATAGTCAAGTAGATATGGACGACAAGAGAAGTAATGATACTGGATGCAGATCTGAAGAAATCTCGCAGACTCATAGCATACTTATACAAGGAGTAGAAATAAGAGGTTAAAAATAATGGATGGTAACATGGTCTAAATTTGCCGAATTGGATTTCGAAAAGAAGAAAAATGAGAAAATGAGGGCCAGGCTATACTAAAAAATAATATAATAACTGAGAATGACCCAGGATTAATAAAAAACAAAACAAAAAACATGGATCTTCTTGTTTAGGAAGCTCAACACATCCCAAACAGAACACATTTTAAATAATTCATATTATGGGGTGTCTAGGTAGCTCAGTTGGTTAAACGTCAAGCTCTTTCTTGATTTCGGCTCAGGTCATGATCTCATGGTTTGTGGGATTGAGCCCAGCATTGAGCTCCATGCTGAGGGTGCAGAGCACATCTGGGATTCTCTCTCTCCCTCTCTCTCTCTCCCCCTCCTGTGTGTGCTCTCTCTCTCAAAATAAATGAATAAGCTTAAAAAATCCATACGATGAAAGATTATGTTTTTACAAAGATGACTACAACAATGTCTTGTACTCCAAATATTTTTTTCTATAATGTAGCCATACCAATCTCCCTCCAAGAGGAGAAATTGAATTCTGTCCTCCTTGAACCTGGGATGGCCTGGGAATTTTTTTCCTCAGAATGTGGAGGGAATGATGCTATGTAACTCCTGCAGCTTTGTTAGAAAAGATCACATGGCTTCCTCTTCTTTTCAAATACTTGTATTAGGAAATTTCCTCCCAGAAATCTACTTCTTGGAATTCAGCTGGATGTCTTCGGAAGCTCAAGCATGAGGAGGAGGCCATCGGTCAAGCTGAGCCTCACGTTAGACTCGTGGCAGCTGAGTGTCAGACATTTAAGTGAAGAGGTCCCCTAATGATTCCAGGCTTCAGCTGTTCAAATCTTCTCTGTTGAGGTGCTGGACATTTTGGAGCAGTGAGAAATTGTCTCTGCTATGCCCTCCCTGGATTTCTGACCACATAATAAACAAAATAATATAGTTGTGTTATGCTTCTAAATTTAGGATGTTAACTAGAAACTGACCTATGACCATTCCCTGAAGAATATAATAAAGGAAATTAGAAAACCTTAAAACTCAGACTCACAATTTGCTATTCATGTATTTATTAAAGATGTTGTATCAAGAATATGCAAAACAAAGCACAACAAAACACTAGAAAGAGGCACAAACCTAATAGAAAACTGACAAAATTGACAAAAGCCTTAAAAAGACACTCAGTAACAGAAGAGAACCATACAGCATAAGATATTCAACTACATTAATCATTGGGGAATGCAAATAAAAACACATTTGAGGGGCACCTGGGTGGCTCAGTAATTTAAGCTTCAAACTCTTGGTTTTGGCTCAGATCATGATCTCAGGGTCCATGAGTCAGAGCCCCACATCAGGCTCAGTGCTGCTGGTACAGAGCCTGCCTAGGATCCTGTCTGTCCATCTGTCTGTCTGTCTATCTGTCTCTCTCTCTCTCTCTCCTCTCAAAATAAGTAAATAAACTTAAAAAAGAAAAATACATTTAGTAGAACTCACCATACTGCAACGGTTAAAATTAAAAAGATGAAAAACATCAAATAACGATGACATAAAAGCAATTGAAATTTATATAAATTTTTGGTGAAAGTCTAAATTGGTACAATTCTTTAAGAAGTGTTTTTGAGGTATCAACTCGGGTGAAATATGCCTAACCTATAATCCAGCAAATTTAAGTCCTGTATCATCCCAGCAGTATTTATACATAGGTTCACCAAACGAAAAACAGAACATGTACTAGAATATTCAAAGCTGCTCCTGTGAATCCAAATATCATCAAAATCAGAATGAACAAATACATTTTGACATAGTCAAAACATGTGATACTGTATAGCAGTGAGAATAAACACACTACACCAGCATAAATGCATAAACCTCATAAACACAATGTTGAACAAAGAAGTCAAACACCAAGGAGTACATATTGTATAATTCCTCTTATATAAATCCAAAAGCAGGCAAAACTAATAAAGATTATTAGAACACTGAATAAAATGTACCAGTTAGAGGAGAAGATTACAAATTCTATGGGATGGGGCCCCTAGGTGGCTCAGTGGGTTGAACATCTGACTTCAGCTCAGGTCATGATCTTGTGGTTTGTGAGTTGGTGCCCTTTGTTGGGGTCTGTGATGTCAGCTCAGGGCCTGGAACCTGCTTCATATTCTGTGTCTCCTGCCTCTCTTCTCTTCCCCCACTTGCACTCTGTCTCTCTCTCTCAAAAATAAATAAACATTAAAAAATTGTTTTAAGTCTAAGGGAGCTTGAAATCAGGGGTTCTGAGAAATAAGGGACCTTATTTCTCATAGATGGGAGTTGGTTGCATTGGTTCAATTTATGGATTTCGTTTAACTTCTAATACATTTTTGTATATTTAATATACTTCATAAAATAGCTTCTGGTTTTGAGTTTTTTTGGTCAATTTTTAATAAAAAACAATTGGAGACATAGAGTGGGTTTTCTACAAAGGAGTAAAAACAGCAAAAGGAAGCCATAATACAGTTGGATTGTATCTTTAAAAGACTGAAAGAAAGTAATTATCAATCAAGAATTTTATATCAAACTAAATTATTCAGAAATGGGGATGAAATAGAATATGTTAAAAAGAATGAAATGAACAGAAATTCCTGAAATAAATTTTTCCACTCTGCAGAAATTTTCAAACATATGAATAACTAGATCCCAGAAATTGTGAATCATTATATTTCATCAGTGCCAGCATATGTGGGTCTTTGAAAACCATTTCCTCCATTTTCGAATGCAGTCAATGTTAAGAATGGCTAGGATTAGAAAAATCTTATCTTTAAATTCTAAGATTGAGAAAAGTGTGATGTTTCTGTCCAAGTTACCAGCTACTAAAAATATCATTTGTGCTAATTGATTTTTTCTCCAATTAGATTGTGAATTTCTTTTAGAGTATTTTTTTTCTTTTAACTGCCTGATGTCATGCATAAAATACAATAGAAAACTATTGTTTTCGCTTCAGAAAACAATTCTGAAACTTAATTTATAATTGTTTATTAGATGGTATATTCAATTTAATTGTATTATTTGGGGCTAAATTTTTTTTCTCTTTTTAGTTGACAATTTCTCTATAACAGTTTTTTTAGTTAACAATTTTTCAATACCCCCCTAAAAAAACATATGTGTACATACACACATGTAAAAATCTATAAACATACATAGAAATGCAAACCTGATAGAAACCAATGGAAAAAAACTGTGTGTGTGTGTGCGTGTGTGTGTGTGTATCAGTGAGAGATTAGTGGTTTCATGTACTTGTTCAAAGCTCTCACTCCAAAAAATAGGCTTGTTGGACCAGCCCCATATTATGGGTAAATCTTAATCAATTAACTTGTTATAACTCATATAGTGCTTCCATTTCTATGCAATCAAGTTCAATATGAGGTAGCCATTTTCATAATGGAGTAATTGCAAGTTTTTATACCAGCACTAACAGCACGTATTTAATTATTGGCTTTGGGACTCCTGGGTGGTTCAGCAAGTTAAGCAGCCAACTCTTGATTTCAGTTCAGGTCATGATCCCAGGGTCATGGGATGGAGCCATGCATCCAGTCCTGCATCATGCTGGTCATGGAGCCTGCTTAAGATTCTCTTTCTCTCTCTCCCTCTACCTGGCTTATGCAGATGCACTCTCTCTCACTCAAATTAATATATATATATATATATATATATATATATATATATATATATATTGGCTTGGACCAACCCCATAACTATGTTTTGCCTCGATTTTTTTTCATTTTTAAATGTGGGAAATGCTAATGAAATGGTAATTACATGAGTTAATTTATATAGGTGAAAATGCCTGAACTTTCTTTTAATCAATAATAAGTGTTAGTAATTAATATCATGAAAACTTGTTTGATATTAAATCATCTACATATTTCAAAAATCTCTAAATTTAATTTTTTCATAATATTCTACATTTTGAGTTTTTACAGGATTCAAGTATATGTTCAACAGTCAAACTTTTCCATTTGAAAATGTGATTTAAATTATTCTGTTTCAAAAACTTAAATAATAAAGTATTAACATGAAAAATAAAATAATGACTGTAGATATAATCGTGGTTAAATTGCAATTAAATTCAGATTATTTCTTTTTAATAATTTTGTATCATTAATTTATCCCACTTCATAAACTTCTAATCATGAAAAGTGTAGCATGAAATAAGGCTTTGAAAAATCTTTCCCTAATTATCTTTTAAATCTTAAATTTTTGAACCTCTTCAAAACAAGGCTGAAAAACTGACATTCTGAAATAATGCAGGAAAGAGTTTTTTTCAGATGAAAGATAATGCCCACAAACTTGCCCACTTCTGACCATTAAAAGGTTTTGATCATGTCTCTACTTATGTTTGATGATGAAGGTGAAATACACTAATTAGACTTTTACTGTTACTTGCTTAATCTTTTTCTTATCCACATATCAGAGAATGTGTTTGATCTAAAGATGTGATTTAGAATAAATTTCAATTGAGTACAAGATGGAATTTTAAAAAGGTAATGAATTTAACTTCTGATGAACTAGAAATTTTATATAATCTTGTATAATATCAATGTGGAACACTCAAACAAATGAGTATGTCAAGATAACATATATTTATCAAATGTCTTAGCAATTTCAAGTAGCTTTTATATAAATTTAATTAATTACAAAAATTATTAACTCCAATAGTGGAAACATGAACAGTGGAAAATAGTTGAAAACATCTTAAATGAAGAATAATTTTAAATCATTTTTGAAGCATTTTTGTTTTGCAATATTTAACTGAAAACTCCTAAAATTTATAAAACATTGCACAGCTAAAGAAAGGAAGAGAAATTTAACTTTTTGAGCTCTGTTTTAATATATATTATTATAAAAGTTGTTTGTAATTTCCACAAGTGGGATATAAAACCTTTTACATAGCTTTTGGACTTCTATATTAAAGAACTGCTAAGAGATCTTTAATTCAATTGAAAGATTTTTAAGGTTTTTAAATAAAAACAAAGATCTAAACAACAAAATCTAGTTCACAAGAGATTAACAACCCAATCAAGTATTACCAAACATCAGTGAATAATTCTAGGAACAACGAAAAATTTTAACACACAAAAGAACAGGGGTGCCTGAGTGGCTCAGTCAGTTGAGGTTAAGCATCAGATTCAGCTCAGTTCATGATCTCATGGTTCATGGATTCGAGCCCCTCATTGGGCTCTGTGCCGACAGCTCAGAGCCTGCAGCCTGCTTTGGATTCTGTGTCTCCTTCTGTCTCTGCTCCTCCCTTTCTCGTGCTCTGTCTCTCTCACTCTCTTTCTCTCTCAAAAATAAATAAACATTAAAAAAAAAAAAAAAGAACAGGATTGTAAGAGGGACATAAGAAAAATAAAAAGAATAGAATTATAATAGCTGGTGTTAGGTAGCCAGGTTCTCCAGAGAAACAGAACCAATGGAAGATCTATCAATAGATAGATAGACAAAATTAATTAATAATTATTAAATAATTAAAAATTATTAATTATTGAATAATAATTAATTAACAATTAATTAATTATAGGCATTGACCCATGCATGTATGAAAGCTGAAAACTTCCATGACCTACACCCTCAAAGCTGAAGAACCAGGAAAACCAGTGGGAAATTCAGTTTGAGTCAAAAGCCCTGACAGGAGGGTTGATGTCAAGTGCAGGAGAAGATGCATGTCCCAACTTAACCAGAGAGAAAATATGCCCTTCTTCCATCTTTCTGTTCTATTCAGGCCCCCTAAACATGTTGGATGATACCACCCTGCATTGGTAAAGGTGATATTGTTTACATGGTCTAGTAATGCAAATGCTAATCTCTCACAGACATACCCAGAAGTAATGTTTTCCCAGCTATCTCTGCATCCGTTTGCCAAACTGTCACATAAAATTAATGACCACAATTACTTGAAACTATGAATTTTAGAGTTCTGAAGAGACTGAGAGATGAACAGATTTTAATCTATATGCAAGTATTACTCAAAAAATATATAATTTGAGGAGAAATCCAAGCCACCTAAAACATTATATCAGTTTATTTACCATAGTACACAATAATAAATGGTCCTGACTTGGCACTTATATCTCTATAATGAAAAAAGGAAGTTTAAGATGCTGTTGTTTCATGAAAACATCTCTAGAAACTTGGTGCTCTATACCCATTAAAAGAAAAATAATTTTGGTCTAGCATGTGACTTTTGATCTTGGACCCGTGAGTTTGAGCCCCACACTAGTGACAGAGTCTACTTTAAAAAAATACGTTAAAACATATGGGTTTTTATTACAGAAAGAAAGGACTAATTAGATGCTGATTTTTTTCATTTAATAATAATATTAAATAATATTAATATTTTATATTATATAATATGTGTTATATTATATTATATAAATAATATCATTTATAAAAATAGTAATTTGGCATTCTAATTTTAGTATAATTTTCACAAAAAATAATTAGCAAGACAGCAGAATTATTATAGAAAATAGTACTACATATTAATTATAAAAAACTCTGCTTGGAGTCTTGTCTTCCATTGTACAGCTTTGAATCCTTGGGCAACATACTTAAGCCCTCTGATCATTAGTTTTTTTCACATGTAAAATGAGGATACTAAAATAGGATCAGTAAACTTATCTTTAACTAAGCCAGGAAATAGATATTTGTTAAGTGAGAATACTGAAACCACTGAGTAAATTAAAACCAGAAAACTTTAAAAACATTGGATTAACAAGATCTCAACCATATAAAAATAAAAGCAGACAGCCTACAATGAGATACTGCTGTAATTCCTATTGAATAAAAATGAAAAAAAAAATAGGTATAGAATCAATTTATTTAGCCAAACTGCACATGTCATAAGTTAATTGTTATATTATCCTTGACTTATTTTGTCTAATTATTTTTTTAATGCTTATTTATTTATTTTAAGAGAGAAAGCACGCGTGGGAGAGGGACAAAGAGAGAGGCAGAGAATCCCAAGCAGGCTCTGTGCTGTCAGCATGAAGCCTGATACGGGGTTTGATTTAACGAACTGTGAGATCACAACCAGCTCTGAAATCAAGAGTCGGACACTTACGACCAACAAGTACATGAAACAACATTAGCCATCAGCGAAATACAAATTAAACCCACCGCGAGATGTCACTAGGCACCTACCAGAAGGGCCGAAATAAAAATGGTGGCAGCGCGAAATTCTAATGAGGATGCAAACCAACTACATCACTCATTCACTGCTGTGGCAACAAGAGATGGCTTGCCACTCTGGAAAACAGTTTGGCAATTTCTTTTAATAAACTAAATGTACAGCTACCATATGGCTCAACAATCACACTGCTAGGCTTTTACCCTGGAGAAATGAAAACTTACATTTGCACAAAAACCTGTGCAAGAATGTTTATAGAAGCTTTGTTCATAAGAGCCAAAACTTGAAAACACTCCAGATATCCTTCCGTAGGTTATTGGTTAAGCCGTGGTCCAAGCATTCCGTATGCAAAGGTATCAGCAATAAAAAGGAACCAACTACTGATACGCTGATGAATCTCCAGGGAATTTTGCTGAGTGCAAAAGGTCAATCCCAAAAGACTTCATACTGTGTGCTCTCATTTACGTCACTTCTCTGGACTGAAAAATGTTATAAATGGGAACAGTTTCATGATTGCCAAGGGTTAAGGTATGGTGGGGGTAGTAAGGAAGTGGGCGTAGCTGTAAAAATACAACACGAGGGACCTGGCAGTGACGGAATGTTCTGTATCTCGACTGAATCAATGTCAACATCCTGGTTTTGATACTCTGCTGTAATTTTGCAAGATACCACCATTGAGGAAACTGGGTATAGGCCTCATGATATCTTTCCATTGTTTCTTACAAGTGTGCGTGAATCCACAATTATCTCAAAATAAATAGTTCAATTTAAAGAAAGAAAAAAAAAGAGTCAGGCGCTTCATCAACTGAGCCACCCAGGTGCCGCATCCCTGACTCACTTTTCAATGCTAGTTTAAGGATATGATAACAATCATTGCCACAGTGACCGTAGAGTGTGGTTCTCGATCAAAATATGAATAATTATTTTGGTTTACATTTTTAAATATCTGAACATCTCCAGAATTGACTGAGTGAAATGCCTGAGTTGTTCATTATAATCACTAAAATGATGTGCTAACATCTTTAATTGAACCCAGGTATTTATGTGTGTTTTAGCCCACCAGTGCATTTTATTGTTTGTAGAATCTAGACCTAAGAAGTGAAGAGGGGCGCCTGGGTGGCTCAGTCGGTTGAGCTTCGGGCTTCGGCTCAGGTCATGATCTTACAGTTTGTGGGTTTGAGCCCCGCATCGGGCTCTGTGCTGACAGCTTAAAGCCTGGAGCCTGTTTCAAATTCTGTGTCTCCCTCTCTCTCTGCTCCTTCCCTGCTCATGTTCTGTCTCTCTCTGTCTCCTTCAAAAATAAAGAAAAACATTAAATTTTTTTTTAATTAAAGAAAAAAAAGAAGTGAAGAGAAGCTGCAATATTGATGCCAGAGAGCTAAGAAGGCCCTGTAAACTAGTGAAAATTGTGAAAGTGTTACTTTTTTCTTTTCTTGTAAAGTATTGTGTATAGTGACCAATAAATTCTAATGCATATGAACAAATTAAAGTATATATGCTTGCAATAAAGAATTACTTGTTTTTTATGCAATTTTAAAATTAATAGACAAGACTTGTAAAACTTCTTTTATGTTTATGGACAAGATATTAAAAATATATAAAGTTATGGATTTCAACACTTTTGTTGTATATTCCAGGTCTCAATGAAGCAGAAATATATGAAACATAACAGCAGGAAAGAGGTTGAAAGCATTTATTTTTTAAAAAGATAATATTTGTGTATGGAGCTTCATTATAATGCTATCTAAAGGCTAAGGAAATTGCCTCCTTAGGAAGGCATATTTTATTATGAATTTCCTTAGTAATTTAGTAAGGATATATCCTTGAATATTTTCCAATGGTATCCTTTTATATTAAGTTACTTTACATGCCAAAATATTTTATTGGAAGTTTCTCATTTTTGAATATATTTATATGTGCATATATTAACACAAATTTAGACACATCATGCACTTATTTATTATGTGGAGTTCTGTAATGATCAAATATTCAATATTCTATATTGTACATAACAAAATATTCAATCTTCTACACGGAGTAGGTTAACTGTAAATAAGAAATCTGATATTGCATTATATACAAAATATTACTAGAATCATGTTTATATTCTCAAGAGAAAACCATATTAAGTGTTAGGAATTACGTTTTCTATCTTCTCTATTTCACACTGATTTTAGCACTTTCCTAGTTGACTCAGTAGTCGACACGAACTTAGCAAAAACAAGTTATGCCAAATTACCTTAGCTTTATTTTTAGGTGCGGTTTCCACTCTATAATCCAGAGGAAGTCCTGGATGTAGTGGATCTTGTTTTCTGTGAATAAAATGCAAACTGGCTAGCCATTTGTCAGGATTCCAAAGGGATTCCAAGAGTGGGTAGAAGGGATGATTACTTCTCCTATGTGTGGCCTCCTCCAGCTCAGATGATCTGTAACCACCTCTTTTCTTGTGCCGTATGCTGGTTTATTGTGTACTAGATAAGACCTGCCATGCATGTGTCACTTATTCAATGATATGATTTTACATGAATGCTTACCTCAAGGATTCTTGTTTTCCCACTCGTGTCCCAATGTGGTTTTGCATTCCGCTTGTTTACCTGAGTCAGGTCCATAATAGGCATTGGACTCTGAACTGAACTTAGAATCAAGCCAACATAAACTTGTTATGTGTAGAGGAAAATAAAATATGTGATGAAAACTTTAGTGAAGATATTACTGACCCTCATATCTTGTTTTGGCCTTGGCCTTCATACATTGCCTATACAGATGTATGTAGGATATTTAATTATCTGTATGCTCTAAAAAATGTTTATCTGCTATCTAAATTGTATTAAATGTGTACTGTCATGTCCCCATATACATTTCATTTATAGATCAATTTACTCTCAAAACCCAAGCTCCTTATGACAAGAAAAAAAAAAAAAAAAAAAAAGCAATGTTACTTAGGGTATAGACTTTGGAATTATTGCCTCCATGCTCTTAGCTCCAAAAACGATTATTAATTTTTATCAAGTTTACCTCCACAATTACTTTCAATGTTATTCAATTTTCTTCATATCTGTTGCTATCTTATTCTGACCACATTCCCAGCTGTGTTACAGCAACAGCCTCAAACTGCTCTCCCTAGATCCAGTAGTTACCTCAAAACTACCCGTCAAGCCATCCTTCCCCCGTCACCAAAACTCCAAAGTATAAACTCCAAGTCTAACCATACCAATCTCTTGTTTATACCTTTAAAATGTTCTGATTTAGGGGCGCCTGGGTGGCGCAGTCAGTTAAGCGTCCGACTTCAGCTCAGGTCACGATCTCGCGGTCCGTGAGTTCGAGCCCCGCGTCGGGCTCTGGGCTGATGGCTCAGAGCCTGGAGCCTGCTTCCGACTCTGTGTCTCCCTCTCTCTCTGCCCCTCCCCCGTTCATGCTCTGTCTCTCTCTGTCTCAAAAATAAATAAACGTTAAAAAAATTTAAAAAAATAAAATGTTCTGATTTAAATCAAAACTTCTGAACATGATTTGCAAGTTTTTCATGATCAAGAACCAGTTTTACATGCAAAGTACATTACTGAATTATTTTCAGTGCCATTAAAGTGCCATGTTCATTCTGTTCTAACTCACCTCTTTACCTTTGAGAAGACTGTTTTCTTTCCTGGAAATATTTTTCCACCACACTCACTAACTTTTCTCTGAGCTACATGATTCATCTATCAGTTTAAGTTTTCCTTCCCTGAGATTGCCTTTGTTGACCCCCAGAACACTCAGTTTTGAAGATTTCATGTGTGAATTTATGCAACCTTAGGACCAAGTCCCTGCCCTGTAAGGGAAGTTGTCCTGTTCTGTGTATTCTTATTGACTTGTTACTTTTTTCCAGAAGAGTTTTTAGCACGGAGTGAATACTCAATGTCCCTTTTGAGAGAAAAGAAGGAATAAAAAAAGGGAGGGAAGAAAGGAGGCAGAAAAGGAGGAAAGGAGGAAGGGGGAAAACGAATGGTTAAAGCAGGAAGAAAAGTAAGAAAGTATTTTTTTAATTAAATAAGAAGTACTTATTTATCAATTATTAATTATAATTATTAAATTAGTACTTATTTAATTCATTATCAACCTAATGAAATAAATATATTTTACTTTTATTTAATAAGGTATTATAAGAATGACCATCAATGACATTTTTCAATATGTGAAAATTATAAGCAAGTTTTTACTTTTTTTTAGATTGTCCTAACCATGATGTGTTCAACCAATTCATTGGAAGAGAAAAAAAACAGAAAAGAAAAAGAAAGATATTCCAGGTGATAAAATTACAATTTTAAGAGAAAAACAGAAAACAGTCTATTAGATACCTTTTTACTTAGTAACACTACAACTTTTTAGCATTTTAAAACTTTGTTATTTTAAGTGTGATAATTAGGTATTTAATTGAACAGAGCTGACAAAATATTAAAACGTAATATATTTGCTCATTTGTTCAGTACTTTTACTAATTCAATGAGATTCATACTCAGGTTAGTAACTTACACTTCTGCATGATTCATTATAACAGAACACTATTTAATTTGAAAGTCTCTGAGATAAAGTGATGCTACTCTGTATAAACATGTAAGTTAAATTATCTTGCTAATATCAAACTTAGAAGATGTTAGACTGAGAACATAAGACACAAAGTATGGAAAAGATACAATCAGAAAATACTAAGTTCGGTTGTGATTTATAAGAGAAAAAAATTCCAGCAATATCCTTATTCCAACTTGTTTTCAAATGCAGATCTGTGGTTTCAAATGCAGATCTAGGTCTGTGGTTTGAAGTGTTTAATTCTTTTTTTTTTTTTAAGTTATTTATTACTTGGAAAGAGAAAGAGAAAGAGAAAGAGAAAGAGAGAAAGAGAAAGAGAAAGGAAAAGAGAGAGAGAGAGAGAGAGAGAGAGAAAGGGAGAGAGACAATGAGCAAGAGGGGTAGAGAGAGAGGGAGAGAGAGAGAATCCCAAGCAGGCTCTGTGCTGACAGCACAGTGCCTGACATGGGACTCAAACTCAGGAATCATGAGATCGTGACCTGAACTGAAACCATGATTTGGGCACTTAACTGACTGAACCACCCAGGCGCCCCTGAGGTGACTAATTTTTTATTCACATAATAAATGTTGAATCTGCATAAAGGTGAAAAATATTTGAAATCAGTGCTTAGCAGTTCTTTGTGACCAAATTATGAGTTCAATTTGGAAAGAAAAAGCAGTATATAAATCTCTCACAAAATAGCACATTAGCTAAACTGTCATTTGAAAATCATCATGGACACTGTGGGAATACTAATATAAATTTCAGAAAACTGGAGATGTAATTGGAAAGACTTTTTTATTCAATTACAAGTGAAATCAAACTAACTTGATATGTTCTTAGATAAAAAGGGGGGAGGAATTTCACAGAATCATTCTTCTCCCTCCCCACACCCATCACTCCATGCATCTGTTCAGCTTTCTTTCTAGCCCTTGTCTTTCTCCCTGTCCTCCATGCCTTTTTTTTTCCTCACTACTCTCTGCTGTCCCTGTTTCTGGATGTTCCTTCTTTTTTATGAAGACCAGCTTCTTCAACTTAACAGGGGCCAGGACCCAAAATTTCTAGCATCACATGTCTCTTTACTTTCAGAAAGGAAGTCTAAGTCACTGCCTGAATGGAGGAGGGAATAAGGACTGCCTTAGCTTAGATCAAGTGCCTACTTCCAAGACAGAAAATTCTAAGGTAAAAGCTCTCATTTCAGCCACATGTTTAGGAGAATTTTCCGGATACAGGGGATGCTGCTTTTGTCAGCAAAACGGTAGATGGCATTTCACAAGGTGTGCGGGATTATATAGGAACAGAAAGAGGCAAAGATAAACCTATGACAGTTTTCTGAAAAATATTTTCTAGAGGAGCATAATCATGTCAATATATCAAGGGAAGAACCAAGGCTATTTCTCTGTGAAGTGATCTAAAATTAACTAGAATTAGTCAATACATCCATTTAAAGCTTTTTATACAAGCTACTTTCTTCTTGTTCTTTTTTCTACTGTCCAAACTCCTTTTGCCTGACAACAAACTATTATATTTTGGCAAATTTACTTTCTGGCATTCCTAGGGGAGTTGCACACAGTCAAACCGCAGAAGGGCATGTCTATCCCTATTCTAGGTTACAGTGAAAGCAAATAAAAATGCTTGCCAGGGCACAATGCCTCACAAACCCATTTCTAGTTTGGGATTCAGCCCAAAGTAGAGGATATTTGGGCTGCTGGTTTGCCCACTTCTATTTCCAAGGTTTGTTTACATTTTATGACTCATGAAAACATCAACAGTCTCAGAGTACCTTAATTTTAGATCCACAAATGTATTACCTTTTTCATTTCCACTTAATCAGCCAGCATTATCAATATTTACAACATTTCGTGGTTTTATAAATTTTCTAGATATTATGCATACATTTTCTCAGCAAAGTTTTTTCTTAATCATTTCAATGGCTGCATCAGCTAGTTATATTTGTTTTCATTTTTGAAGAAAACAAAGAAGCAAGGTTAAAGAACTTCCCCAAGTTCATGTAACTAGGAAATGTGAGTTTCACTCACAGCCATGACTGACAGTGTTGCCTGTGTTCTTAATACTTCCGCAACAATGACATCCAAATATTTCTTAAACACATTCTTATTGTTGCCTACTGCTGGCCTTATTACCTAATGTTTGCATATTTCGTTAAGTATATAGCCTATCTTAGGTCTTTCCTTAGTTCAGTCTATTTTTCAAGTCCTTGCCATATCAGATTTCTTCCACATTATGGTAAATGGCACTCACTCTCAAAAACCATCAAGGCCAAATGGGATAATTTACATACCATTTTCTCATACATTCCTGATGAGAAGTAGGTACGCAATGTAAGCATTAAGAGAAGGGACACTGGTTATTAATTGCAATCATAATCAAATCCAAACAACCCCCAATTCTACTCTACATTTAACTAAATGGACACCTACTTAAGGCCCCTCACTTTGAGTCTTTACATCTTTGTGCTGCCTGTTCTGTGTCACTCAGAAATCATTATTAGCTCTTAGCTCCTATGGATCTCCCATGACTGGCCACCTGCTATCTAAGTTTTTCATATTTACCCTTTCTGCAGCTGTTTGGCCCATGTACTTGAGACGTGAGGTTAGGAATTGTGTAAAACTTTTTGTATACTGAACAGCATCTATCAATGGTCTTGGATATAAATACTCCAATAAAAACCTTACTTTCTCTTAGTTGTTCATAACCTTGTTTAACTAATAATAGGTAATTTCATAGCGGGATTAAAATATTCTCAAGTAGTAGTATTTTTGTTTGTTTTCCTGCTAAGATTTTACCACATACCTGCTTAGGGATTTTTTTTTTTTAATTACAAGAAGTGAAGGAGATTAATTCAACTGGGAGAAAGAGAAGGCTATGATGATATAGATGATGTCTATAGCAGATATAAATAAAAAAGTAGAACAGACACTTCCATTCATGTAAGGAGAGACAAAATGTGGCAGGTGGGTAGTTTTGGGGAATTCATATAATGAGACAAGTTATGTTCTAGCTGCTATCCTCTATGACAAAATCCTAGAGAGATGTTACATAATATGGGTAGCAAGACAAGAGATTGTGCCCTGATTTGCTTTTGGGATTTTGGAGGTGACCACTAAGCAGGCATTCCCAAATGAAACCGGGGGGAGGAGGGGTATCTAAAACAAACTAAAAATGACATCATGACATAGCAGGCTGAGAAAGGAGCAGAATAGTACTCCAGAGGGTCTTACAAATTCTACTCGTCAGGAAAATCTTCCAATTTTCAGTATGCCTCGAGGCTGAGTTGAGATTCATGGGTCAGTCATGTAAGGGGAGAGGTGACCTTATACTGGAGGGTGATTATGAATGGACATCCCAAGCCAGACTCTCAGTGGAGGACATGGCTAAAACTCAAGAGGAGTCTGCTGAGTCTGTGTGATTACAACTGGGTTTGGCAGAGAGAAAGCACTGGGCAATTACCCAACAAGAGAACGAAAGATTTCATCAATGGCCATTTTGACAGATAAAAGTACAAGCAATTGGGAGACCACTCAAGCCAGCAACCTTGCAGCTGAGTCCAGTTCAAGGACAAAGAAAAAGCTCTGTGTTACGTTAAGGATTTTCCTCCTTTATCCAGGGTTTAAAGAAACTTTCGCACTCAAATCCCTTTTGGGACAGGAACAAGGAGAAGGAAATGGTTATAAGAAGACTGGTTAAAATAGAGAAAAACTGCCTCGAATAATAATGGATCAAAGATACCTTAACTGGAAAGTTTAAGAAGGACTTCATTTTTCTGCTGGTACCACACTGTTTTGACTACTACAGCTTACTAGTATATCTTGGAATCTGGAATCATGATAGCTACAGCTTTGTTGTTCTTTCTCTAGATCGTTTTTGCTCTTTGGGGGTCTTTTTAGGTAAGTAAAAATTTCCGTATTATTTGTCCTAGTGATGGGAAACATGCTGTTGGCATTTGGATAAGGCTTGCACTGAATCTGTAGATTACTTTGGGTAGTATGGGCATTGTAACAATATTAATTCTTCTAATCCATGAGCATAAAATATCTTTTCATTTGTAAGTGTCATCTTCAAATTTTGAATCAATTTTTCATTGTGTTCAGAGTACAGGTCTTTCATCTCCTTGCTTAAGTTTATGTCTGGGTATTTTTTTAGGTGCAATTATAGATAAAATTGTTTTCTTAATTTCTCTTTCTGCTTCTTTGTTATCAATGTATAGAAACACAACTGATTTCTGGGTATTAATTTTGCAACTTTACTGATTTCATGTACTACCTCTGGTAGCTGTGGGAGTGAATAAATCATGGGACTCAGGCACAGCGTAGGGAATATAGTCAATGATATTGTAACAGCACGATATGGTGACAGATGGTAGGTCCGCTTGTGGAGGGCATAGCACAACATGTAGAGAAGCTGAATCACTACGTTGTACGTCAGAAACTAAAGTAATATTGTGTGTCAACTCTACTCAAATTAAAAAAAAAAATTACATAGAATAATTCTTTCATCCAGTAATCAGGAAGGAGAGGGATTCTTGAGATTAAGTTCAGAGAATGTATACAAAATAAAAGTATTTTTTTTTCCTTTGCATTTAAGTAAAGAGCACTAAATTTGAGAATCGGAGGCAGTTTAAATTCTATCTGTAAGGGCTGGGTATTGAAGCATTTTTGTCAAAGGTTCTAATTCCAAGTTTGAGGGAAAAAACTGAACACACCTTTCGGCAGACTGGTGTATGTCTATTTCAATGTCTACTCACACTTATTGCTTTAGAAATAAAAACCTCTAAGCATTTTAACTGAACACATAGTCATTCAAAATAAGTACTACAGTTACTGACAACCTCCCTACCAGGGGATGTGACTAAGTTCAGGACAGTAAAATATGTGAATCGTTAAGTGATATCTTCTGGGAAAAAAAAAAAAAAATGATTAACCCCCAGTATACTGGGAAACATGGTTATCATCAGTTACTATCTGGCTCCAATGGACCCTTAACTCTTCTTTTTACAAGTAATGAGTGTCTTATAAATAATGTGCTAGAGTACAAAATCAGGAGTTTAAAGAAGCTTTATCAGAAATATCAATAAAAAATAAACATAATAAGCTTCTCTGTATCAGATTAGTTTTGGAGCACAAATATCTTAAAGGCTAAAAAGACACAGTCATTTTTCCTTGCAACATGGAGAATGATCCAAATTATTTTAGAAATGTATGATGAAGTCCTTTCTGCGAGTGACTAACTGGATGAGGATATCATTGCCTAAGAAATGTGTATTTCACAAATTAATTCTTGTGTTTGAGAAAACTTAACTAGGGTATTGTAGTCTGAGTATTCATAGTCTGAGATTCCATTTACAAGATCAATTTCCCAGTCACCGTTAGAGTCTAGAGGAGTGCTAATAGAATTCTATGAGTTACATATATATTTTAAAAATATTATAGTTACATTAAAAATGTTAAAAGAAATAGGTGCAATTAATTTAACAATATATTTTATTTAATCCAACACATCCAAAATATTATCATTTCGACATGAAATAAATATAAATTATAATGATATATTTTGCATCCTTTTTTTCATACTAAGATTTCAAAATATGGTTATGCTCACAGCACATCTTAATTTGAGCTCATTCCAGGTGCCCAATAATCACATGTGGCTATTTTTTTTTTTTTTCAACGTTTATTTATTTTTGGGACAGAGAGAGACAGAGCATGAACGGGGGAGGGGCAGAGAGAGAGGGAGACACAGAATCGGAAACAGGCTCCAGGTTCTGAGCCATCAGCCCAGAGCCTGACGCGGGGCTCGAACTCACGGACCGCGAGATCGTGACCTGGCTGAAGTCGGACGCTTAACCGACTGCGCCACCCAGGCGCCCCACATGTGGCTATTAATGACTATCAGATTGGATGGTATCTTTCTAGACAATTATTTGTCTCCTTGCAGTTAACTTCTAATAATTGCAAAACATCTAACTTTACCAAGTCTTTCCTCTTTGTCATTATAGGTGGAAAATGCTCATCTGAATTATCAACTGTGTTCAATAAAAGCTCAAAGCAGGCTATCAGTTTTCTTTATACCTTCTTTTTTTATTTTTAATTTATTCTTCATATTTATGTACTTTTGAGAGAGAGAGAGAGCACAAGCAGGGGAGGGGCAGAGAGAGAAGGAGACACAGAATCTGAAGCAGGCTACAGGCTCTGAGCTGTCGGCACAGAGCCTGACATGGGGCTCGAACTCACAAACCCTCCAAAGTGGGATGCTTAAACAACTGACCCACCCCAGTGCTACTCTATAAAGAGGAACCCTCTTGAAATAATGATGCAAGACCTGAAAACAACTGAGTAAGAACACTGACGGATGGTGATACTATTATAGCATTTTTTCATATAGTGTTTTTTTTGTTTGTTTTTTAGCATGGTTTGGAATAATTGATGAGTGATGAAATAAATCCAATGAGGAGCACGGCAAAAATTTTCAAGACATGGCAAAAATAAGTTAAGAACCCATAATGTATCTAAAATTGATAAAAGGATCCGGTAGACACATACAAGTAATTGCAAAATATGAATCTTATTCTACTATCAAAGAAAATGATGCTTTTTTCCCCTCTGATCTTTAGAAGACCTCATAGAAAATAATAAAATATTAACCATCATGAACAGTTAGAAGTGTTCAAACAAAAACTGAAACTATGTACAATGCACATTAATAGCATACTGACGACTAAAGATGTATGTTGCATACCACTGGCCATTTTGTCTGTGCATTCCTCTCTTGAACTGCCTACCATGCGATGTCGTTTCAGAAACTATAGCAGTCATCTTGACCCCTGAGCACAAAGTTCACACACTCAGAGTTATTAGAATGGTGAGATGAAAGAATCTGGTTACCAAACCAGAAGCTACCTCCTGGCTTTTTATTACTAATATTTGTTTTTACCATTTGGTGGTTGCCCTCAGTATGGCCCTCTTACAGAATGGTGAACAAATGAAGATTATGCCCATGTTTTTACGGTTATTCTCTCAACCAAAGATACTTTCACATAGGGCAGTGATAAAGTGAATAGTAAATTACACTGAAAAACAAAAACAAACAAACAAACAAAAAAAACCACCTGTCTTTTTTATTTAAAATGTCTTTTACTTAACTTCCGTTGTTTTCTTGTTTGTACTTTGTACTTGTTTACTGAATGACCAGACAATTCAAATGTCAATCAGGGTTTCTTTCATTTCGAAGAATGCTTTGATGTCACAATGATGAGATCTTATGAATAATAATTATCATGTAAAGTGAACTATATTGGAAAAATATTGTAAAATACTGACGGATTTTTGAACAGATGAAAATTCTATTAGTATGTTTATTCCATCTCCAAATGGTACTAGTTCATTCAAACAGGACTATAGCTGTTACAGTATGACTTTTAGCTTTTTTCTTTTCTTTTGCTTGCTTTCTTAAGGCTGGGCACTATATTTGTATTATCTGTATTTGTTTCATGGTTGACTATGAATAAAACATCAGAAACTAAGTTATATGTCCAAGTAATATAAAATTGCCTTGACCTCTTTGTAAATATCATCAAATGTAGCAGAAAAACACATTTTCTTTATTTCCAAACTAGAGGGTGGTTTCTTTTGAAATGACTAGGTCAAAAAACAAATTGTACACATTTTAAAATATGAATATAGGAAACTACAAAGAAGGAAAGGAACATGTGGGTCAGGCTAATGATCCTTTGCTTATCACAACCTGACCAAAATCTATAAATGGTAAAATATGTTTTAGGTTATTTCCTCTGCACCAACTTCCAGTATAGGAAAGCCTGCACAGAAATGTGATGTTAAACTACTGTTTTCTAAACACTCAGCCCAGTTTTCCTTTTGGTGTTCACACATCTAAGAAGATATATAAACACCGCGTTTATGACTACAGGGGCTTAGATGGAGAGAATTAGAATGACTAAGTCAGAAAAAAACAATGTGTTGGGTGAAACAAAAAAATACATGAACTTTTCTTAAAGAGAAAAAAAAAGTAACCACAAGCATCACGCATCATTCTTCAAAAGCATTTTTGTCTTAGTAGCGTTTAGCGTGAAATAAGATTAAAGGTGAAATTTACAAATAAATGAAGGTCTTGCGGGTTCATGTCTTCATTATTCATCTCTAATACCTGAAAAAGACTTGCAACGTGTATTGTCCTTTTATTTTAAAAATAAATCTATTTGTGAGCAGACTCTAGTTTGAAATACTTTATTGGAAATTAAAGGCATAGCAACAAACACACAGAAGACAATAACTGCCTTCTGAATTCTACCCTGACCTTTATCTTTCAAAACAGTAACTCTCCAAAATTGCTGAAAGGTTAACTAATCTCTTAAAAGGTCACCTGTCTTTAAACTAGCTACAGTATATAAATGCTTTTCTGCTATCCTGGAGCAATTCATCAATAACTCATTAAAATAGCACTGTTTCTTTCTTAAAGTTTTTACTTTCCTGAAAGGCTATTTCCTCTTGGTCAATATAACATTTAACATATGTCATAAGTTATGAAAATATGACTATATAAGACTATTATAGCTCAGTTCCTGTAAGTAAAACTATTTATTGAGTACATAGTATATGCCAGATGCAGGTCTAGTTGCTAGCAAACGACAGCACAGAAAAAATCATAGAACAGAAGAAATGCTTGCTGCAATATGTGTTTATGTTTAGCGAGTATAATGAATATCAGCATGTGGTATTTAAACCTAAATAATGTTTCATTAAACACTTTGAAAGATAATGCATTTGATATTATTGAATTGATTTAAACGTTTTCAAAACTATTTTTTTTCCCTAACTTGAAAGGCTACAGTGTTTCTTTCTTAACATCTTTAATGTTAAATACAAATCACTGCAAAACTCATCCTTGGAGATCCAACTAGATATTTATTTTTAATTTTTTTTTCCCCAACGTTTATTTATTTTTGGGACAGAGAGAGACAAAGCATGAACGGGGAAGGGGCAGAGAGAGAAGGAGACACAGAATTGGAAACAGGCTCCAGGCTCTGAGTCATCAGCCCAGAGCCTGACGCGGGGCTCGAACTCACGGACCGCGAGATCGTGACCTGGCTGAAGTCGGACGCTTAACCGACTGCGCCACCCAGGCGCCCCCCAACTAGATATTTAAACGTGATAAAAAAAAATCACTGAAAGTTTAATGGGTTGAATAAGGTGACTATAGTAGTTGAAAAGGGGCTTCTAATTGTGGACAAAGATGGGATTCTAGAGTAATAACGCAGGATTTCTTTCTATGTTCTGCAATTTGATATATAATCTTTTTTTTGGTGTTGCTATTTAAGGGGATACAAAATATTTTTGTATAATTTTTGTTTATTATTTAAAAATGAATCTGACAAAAGTCCTTGTATAGGAATTAGACTTACCCATTGCCCACTCATTAATCGAGGCCCGGTGTGCAATTCTCCTCTGGAAGACCATGCTATGCTTCATGAAGAAAGACCTACTTCTTCCAAAGAAGTAACGATTTATGGGGCGCCTGGATGGCTCAGTCGGTTAAGCGTCCAACTTCAGCTCAGGTCATGATCTCACGGTCTGTGGGTTCGATCCCCGCATCGGGCTCTGTGCTGACAGCTCGGAGCCTGGAGCCTGTTTCAGATTCTGTGTCTCCCTCTCTCTCTGCCCCTCCCCCGCTCACGCTCTGCCTCTCTCTGTCTCAAAAATAAATAAAAACATTAAAAAAATTAAAAAAAAAAAGAAGTAACAATTTATCTGCCCTGTGGAT
Organism: Puma concolor; assembly: GCF_028749965.1. Classification (NCBI taxonomy): domain Eukaryota; kingdom Metazoa; phylum Chordata; class Mammalia; order Carnivora; family Felidae; genus Puma; species Puma concolor. The sequence goes on from NC_141670.1 coordinate 93,112,951, forward strand.
GAACAATTACGGTTAATAATAAACGTGCAATGCAGTTTATAAATCCATCTTGCTTAAAAGTGTTCTCATTTTTGGCATTTATTAAATTCATATTTTTCAAACTATGGCTCTGACATATATTATGTTTTTTCCCCAGCATAAAAAATTATAGAACAGAAAATGCATCAAGAAATATCAGAGTGTACCAACTATAGTAAAGCCAAGAAGTGCTTTATGAAACTTGCGTTTCAATTATGTTTATTGCTGTGTCTCTATATATGTATTTATGTATACTTGGTTGCAGTGCAAATAGCTTTTCCTATGAAGTTTTTTCATTATTTGAAAGACACTGAATTAGAACATTAAATCAGTCTTGAAAGCATCAATAAGAATAATGTTTGATTTTCACAAATACTCATTAAGTCCACATCTCTTACTTTTCCTGAGAATAAGCCAAAAGTTATGCCATTCATTAAATTGAAGGTACAGAAATTCACATTGATTTGAAAAGAGAATACAAAGTTGTGATTGGAGTTGTAGGAAAAGAGAAAAATAAATGGAAGTTATCGGAAGGCACTTACGTTCAGAAAGTACAAGTTCATTCACCAGTCCACCCAACTTAGCTAAATGACTGTGAGATAAACTTAACTAATACAGTTCATGCAGAAGGTCATTTACAATTTTAGCTATATTAGCTATCTAAGAACATTGTTTTAAACACAATTTTACATCTCTTTGTTTTTAAAAATATATAGTCAGGCTTCTAATTCAATGAGGGAAATTGAAGCAGTCATTCTTTATCTTAGTGCTGTTATTGTTGCCTTTTAAACTATCTGAATGAAAGTCTGTATTATTTACTTTATGTATTTACTTACTTTTGAACTCTCGCCTATAGAGTGTCTTAGCTCCAATGTACTCCCTATGAGAAACTTCTCTTTTCTTCTCCAAACTAAAGTACTGTCTCCTTTTGCAATGCCAGTCACTAATTAGAATGTCGTTCTGTTTTATTTTCTTGATAGTAATTTTGTCATTGGAATGACAGCACTTGATTATAGAAAACCAACAAAAACCATGAAAGGTTGGAAGTCCTTTTAATGTAAAGACTCTTTTTTTTTTTTAAGCTTTCTCTACAAAAGAACCTATGCAGAGGGGCGCCTGGGTGGCACAGTCAGTTAAGCGTCCGACTTCAGCCAGGTCACGATCTCGCGGTCCGTGAGTTCGAGCCCCGCGTCGGGCTCTGGGCTGATGGCTCAGAGCCTGGAGCCTGTTTCTGATTCTGTGTCTCCCTCTCTCTCTGCCCCTCGCCCGTTCATGCTCTGTCTCTCTCTGTCCCAAAAATAAATAAACGTTGAAAAAAAAATAAAAAAACAAAACAAACAAACAAAAAAAAACAAAAGAACCTATGCAGAGAAAGCAGAGGACAGATCAGTACATTGCATTTCAGATAACCTTCCCAAGAGCCCTTAAACTCCAGCACATTCTATGTTTACCTTCACTGGAGGAAATGAAGGCAATTTATCTGGAGGAGGAGAAATAGGCTTCAGGCTTGCTTGAAGTCCTTTTCTATTAGTTCACCTCACCTATGTTTCAGTATTTTTACAGTACCACCTTTCCAGTCTTATCCTGACTTATCTTTCTAAAATGTTTCTTTTATTTTTCATAGCTATTGTTTTTACTACGATAAACTACATGCACGGCACTACCCAGGAAGGGAAGGGTATTACGTTTAATTAAATAAATCTAAGCATTCTACATTTATTTGTGAATTGACGGTCACTTCTCTTTTTTCCTTTGGGAAAGTAGGCAACTATCAACTGACTCACATGGGCAGGTGTATATTTGTTGTATCACTCCTTATTCTACTTATACCACTTGAGGATCATTATGGCCCTATAGTCATTGGTGAAGTAATCTCTATTTATTGTCTTGTTTTCCTGCTCTAATTGTTAGTAGTGTGTGTGTGTGTGTTTATATATATATGTGTGTGCATATATATGTATTATGTATATACATAATATGTACATATGTGTATGCATATATACGTATTGTATATATGCATAATATGTGTCTGTATATATATATATACACATATATATACACACACACACATATATATGTATATAACATACATATTGTGATTTTGATAATTTTTTTAGTTTCTTATTAACAATATCTGTTAAGGGCGCCTTGGTGGCCAGTCAGTTAAGCATCCGACTACAGCTCAGGTTATGATCTCACAGTTCATGAGTTCGAACCCCGCCTCTGGCTCTGTGCTGACAGCTCGGAGTCTAGAGCCTGCTTCAGATTCTATGTCTCTCTCCTTCTCTCTGCCCCTCCCCCACTCAAGCCCGAGCATGCACTCTTTCTCTCTCTCTCTCTTTGTCTCTCAAAAATAAATAAACATTTAAAAAAAATTTAAAATATGTTAAGGCTTAGCTCTGAAATCTCAATGATATCCAGCACTTGTACTCATCCCCCACCATTTTGATACCTGTGCCACTTGTTTCTCCCTTGAATATTTTTGTCAGTTTCAAGTCTTCTTTCCTTAATCCGTGTTAGATGCATTTTCTTCTTCTTCTTCTTCTTCTTCTTCTTCTTCTTCTTCTTCTTCTTCCTCTTCTTCTTCTTCTTCCTCTTCTTCTTCTTCTTCTTCTTCTTCTTCTTCTTCCTCTTCTTCTTCTTCCTCTTCTTCTTCTTCTTCCTCTTCTTCTTCCTCTTCTTCTTCCTCTTCTTCTTCTTCTTCTTCTTCTTCTTCTTCTTCTTCTTCTTCTTCCTCTTCTTCTTCTTCTTCCTCTTCTTCTTCTTCTTCTTCTTCTTCTTCTTCTTCTTCTTTCTTTAGAGTCTATTATACTTTTTTTTTTCATGTAACCCCTTAACTGAGGGCTTCTAGTCATTCTCCGTATTTTTCATTACTGCTAACAACTCATCTTCTGAGCTACTTTTGCTTTCGGTTGCATCTGGTTCCTTTTCAGCAAGTCTGGTGTTATTTTTCTTTTTTTCCTCATGGTCAAAGATACATTTACCCCTCTCTTTGCAAATAGATGGATACACTTATTTTGTTTTCATTTTTCAGGGACTTGCAAATATTCAATTGTTAGTATGAAGGGGTCACATAAATCTTGAAACATAGTTTCTAACCCTGCTCACCTATCTCATAGAGGGACATTTCTCACTCTCTTTTGGACCTAGAAGCCCCTTCCAAAGTCACACGTAATCCCATTAAAAGTATAAAGAATTACTCACAGGGTATTTAGTATAAGATGTTTTTCATAGTAAATTTTTGTTAAAGAATGCATTATAACGTTCATTCTGGTAAAGTAACATTATTCATAATATAATACACTTTCAATAGTGATTTTTTTATATTTAATAGTGGCACATTTTTATTGATGTAAATTTAAATTAAACTTATTTAAAGTGTAGATATATTATTAAGTTTGTAAATGGTACATTCTCTTGTATTTTGTCTTTGTGTGGAAAAAAAAGGTTTGCATGTTAATTTAATTTTACATCATGGTATCAAAATAGACAAAAGCCATCGTTATGCTTTGAATTACTTGTTTCCTAACAAATAAAAACTTAATTTATTTTTATAATTATATAGATAATTTTCCACTGAAAAAAATTAGAAAATGGCTTCAGCATGCTATCTGCTAACTCTTTTCCTCAACAAATTTTGAAAAATATTTTACAATTTTATGCACAGTGAATAAAATCCACTTAGCAGAAATCATCGTTTTACTCTTACTTTATAATACCAGTTTTTGACATACAGAAATATTTTTGTTTGATCATATGAATAAAAACTTGAGGTCTTTTGAAGTTTACCTTGAGGCTAATTTTTAAATTTTAAGATCTCTGTTTCTTAATATTGTAGTATTTCAACTTTAGTGTTTTTTTTAATCTAATAGGCTATTATGGATATGAAATAAATAACACATAGAATTAACAGTGGAAATAAATTTAATGGACTAACACTCAACACACCACATTGGTGAACAACTTTTGCCTCAGTGATTATCAAAGTTAATGAGTGTAGCATCAGTTTTCTCAGCTGAAATTCACAGCTATACATGCTAACACAATACACGCTTTTAAGCTCTCAAGAGATGGCATGAGGGATATAGTTATACAGTTAAATGTAAATAAAATGTTCTAAGTTGCTTGCATTGTGTGGGAAGTAGAGAAAGTGCTCTTACATTAGCCTTTAATAAGGTAAGCAGCCAACTTGTGGACTTTGAAGCAATATTGAAAAAGAACTACTAAAAGAGTATAATCAGCAAGCTAAAATACAATAATAATAATACTAATAATAATAATAATACTTGACTTTTCTGAAAAGAGCAAAAAGTGGGCTACATATTCCAATTAAAAGAGAAAGTCACCATAATGGATTGAACTGTATCTTTCCAAAATTCACACTGAAGTCTGAATCTTCAGGATCTCAGAATGTAACCTTATTTGGAAATAAGCTCTTTGCAGATATAATTAATTACATTACGATAAACTCAAACTCAATAAGGTGTGCCCTTAGTTCAATGACTGATGTCTTCATTGGACACAAAGACACACATACTTAAAAGAAAACTGGTTGAAAATTGGAGACATATTCTCATAAGTCAACAACTACCAGATACGAGGAGTTCTCGGGAACAGAGTCTTCCCTAGTGCCATCAGAAGGAGGGAGCATGGTCCTGCTCACACATTGATCACAGACTTGTAGCCTCAAGAGTAATGAATGATAAATTTCTGTCATATAAGCCACCCAGGTTCTGGCACATTTTTATGGCAGCATTTGCAAACTAAGTCAGAATTTTTAAAAAATAAATCCAAATATATTCAATATATGTAGTTTACAAAATCTATACATTAAAATATAAACATTAAATCTAAAAGTGGAAGGAAAGAAAAAGTTACACTATGTAAAAAACTAGCCATTGAAACTAATGCGAATTATACAAGGTAAAGAAGGATGTTTCATGTAGTGTTGGAGCAAAGAGACATCCACAGGCAAGAAAAAAAGAAAAAAGACACATTGAACTAAATCTCCTACTTTATACCAAAATTAACTGATAATAGACCACGTACTTAAAAGTAAAATGCAAACCTGCAAACTTAAGTAAAAGAGACAAAAACTTCAGGATCTCGGGATAAACAAAGAGGTCTTAGGCTCAACACCAAAGCACTAGCCATAAAAGCAAAAATTGCTAAATTTGATATCAACAAACATAAGAAAAGGAAAAGAGAAAAGAAAGAAAATAAAAGTGAAAAGAGAAGAAAAGTGAAAAGAGAAGGAAAGGAAGGAAAAGAAAAGGAAAAACAAAAAAGAAAAAGAAAAGACAAGACAAGAAAAAAAGAAAGGAAAGGAAAGGAAAGGAAAGAAAAGAAACTAGGAAAAAAGGGAGAAAGAAAAAAAAGAATGAAAGAAAAAAAGAAATAAAGAAGAAAGAACAAAAAAACGAAAGAAAGAGAAAGAAAGAAAGAAAGGTTAAATACTTGCATACCACATAGCTCAGTAAAGATATCTAGATTATATAAAGCACTCTCAAAATTAAACAGTAAAAACAAAATCTATTTAATTAGAAGTTATATTTTTAAAGTATTAATTAGACATGAGACATGAAGAGGAATTTCACTAGAGAAGAGATATAGTTGCCAAATAAGTGCATAAAAAGATATTCAAGCCATTAGCCATTAGGAAAGTGGAAATTTAAACCAAAAGTACACATCTCTCAGAATAGCAAAAATAAAAAAAATAATAATAATAAACGATAGTGTGGATACAGAGAAATTGTGTCATTCATATTTTTCTGCTTGGAATATAAAATGGTAGAACCACCCTGGAAAAGAGTTTGGCAGTTTCTAAAAAAAGCAGAAGTTGCAACTACCATATAGACCAGGCATTGCACTCTTGGGAATTTAGGCCAGAAAAATAAATAAATAAAAAGTTGTGTTCACACAAACACCTGCACATGAATGTTTATAACAACTTTATGTATGTTGCCCAAAACTGGAAACAACCAAGGTACTTTTCAGTGGGTGAATGGTTAAACAAACTGTGGTGTATTCACACCATGTAATACTCTCAGGAATAATACTTCTAATGATACTTCTAACTATATGGATGAATCTACAGAGAATTATGCTTAGTGAAAAAAGCCAATCCCAAAAGGCTCCATACTATATAAATCTGCATAACATTCTTGAAATAACAAAATTACAGAAATACAAAACAAGTTAGTAATAGGCTGGGGCCAAAAGATGAAAAGAGTCAAAACACAGAGAAGAGAATGTGGCCAGAAAAATTCAACATAAGACATCTTTGTAGTGATGGAAATGTTCTGTATCTTGATTATCAATGTCCATACCCTGGCTTTGATATCGTACTATGATTTTGCAAGATGTTTCCATTGGGGCAAACTAAATAAAGAGTCCATGGGCTATTCCTGTATAATTTCTTACAACTGCATGCGAATATACAATTATTTCCAAATAAAAAGTTTAATTTAAAAAATTTACCCTTTATAGGAACAAGGAAGAACATCACCTAAGTAGGAAAACATCTAAGGAACAGGTATCTACAAATATAACAATAGAATGTTACTGAAGAAGACCTAAATAAAGAAAGGGTTAGGGGCGCCTGGGTGGCTGAGTTGGTTAAGCATCCAACTTCAGCTCAGGTCATGATCTTGCAGGTCGTGAGTTTGAGCCCCAATTCAGGCTCTGTGCTGACAGCTCAGAGCCTGGAGCCTCCTTCGAATTCGGTGTCTCCCTCTCTCTCTCTGCTCTTCCCCCACTCTCACTCTGTCTCCGTCTCTCTTTCCCAAAAATAAATACACATTAAAAAATTTTTAAAAAGGGTTATACTGTATTCATAAATTGGAAAACTTTATACTGTAAGGATGAAACTTTTCCACATACTGATTTCTGGAATCAAAGCAAAGCTAATCAAACCTACAGCATTGTTTTCTGTCTTTGTTTTTTCTGGAATTTGAAATTTTTATTCTAAAATGTATGTGGAAATGAGGCTCCTGGGTGGCTCAGTGGGTTAAGCTTCTGACTTCAGCTCAGGTAACGATTTCAAAGTCTCTGAGTTCGAGCCCAGCGTCGGGCTCTTCCCTGGCAGCTCAGAGACTGAGGCCTGCTTTGGATTCTGTGTCTCCCTCTCTCTCTGCCCCTCCCATGCTCATGCTCTGTCTCTCTAAAAAATAAATAAATATGAAAAATTAAAAAAAAATAATAAATTGTATGTGGAAAGACAAAGGACAAAAGAATGGCCAAAATAATCTTTAAGAATACTTACCTAATATTAAGGGCATTGCTACCAGTTTTCAGGATACATTATGAAATTATAGTAATTAAGGCATATTAGAGTTGCCCAAGGAAAAACAAATTTGTATCAAAGATGCAACTCCAGTTTAGTGGAGAATACATGGTCTTCCCAAGAAATACAGTTGAGTCAACTGGTTATCTGTAAGAAAAAAAAAAAAAAACTATATGTATGTATATATATGTGTGTGTGTGTGAGTGTGTGTGTGTGTGTGTGTGTGTATATATATATATATGTATATATATATATATATATATATATATATATATATATATATATATTCCTGGCACATATCTCATACAATACATTTCATGTAAATGAAATGCAAGTAGACTTTAGATACAAATGTAAAAAACTAAGTAATAATGTTACTATAATTACTAAAATATATCACAATGGAGAAACAGGGTAATTACAAAAGAAAATATTGATAAGCTAGGCTACATCACAAGTAACAACTTCTGCTCATCAAGAGTCACCTTAAAGAAAATGACAAGACAAGCAACATGATGGAAAATGTTTTTTTTCAATACATACCTCTGAAGAAATATGTGAAATCTTCTTTCACAACTTTTTATAAATAAGAAAATGGCGACCAGTCACATGTGAAAGGAAAGGTATAAGAATACGACAGAATGTAGCATGCTCTACCCAGGTCTGCTACTCGTTTTGGGTAAATTATGCTTTCTCCATCTTTGAAGGGAATTTCAATTTTGGCTATGTTAGTGGGGTACTCTGGAGGGGTGCAGTGTGCTAACCGTTACAAGTGAGAGTCCTGTGCAGAGGCAGATATATACAGACATGCAAACCTAGATCCTGGATCTAAAGAATCAGATAGTAATAATTAATTTTTTTTTACGTCGAAAAGTAACAGTTGGAAAACTATTGGGAGTGACCTCTGTCAAACAGACCTTGGTAAACTTTTTTGGTAGGCCGTAACAACAACCAAGTAAGATCTAGCCCAGGTGTACGGTCCAATGTTGAGTAACCGATCAATTATTTTTGTACATTCTACTGGATTTAATTATAAAAATAATCACTTTAGCAGCAGTAATAATGTAAAGCAAACCATATAAGATATTATATATTCAAGCATTTATAAAAGAAAAGAATACAATTAAAATCAGAGAGTGTGCGGGGCGCCTGGGTGGCGCAGTCGGTTAAACGTCCGACTTCAGCCAGGTCAGGATCTCGCGGTCCGTGAGTTCGAGCCCCGCGTCAGGCTCTGGGCTGATGGCTCAGAGCCTGGAGCCTGTTTCCGATTCTGTGTCTCTCTCTCTCTGCCCCTCCCCCGTTCATCCTCTGTCTCTCTCTGTCCCAAAAATAAATAAACGTTGAAAAAAAAAAATTAAAAAAAAAAATCAGAGAGTGTGCAAATAAAAGAACGTTCATATCTCTAACTTCATGTAATATAAAACAAAGCATGAAGTCTTTCTACCAGCCACTGTAAATTAGATTGAGAGTCGTGAAACACAAAGTCTTAACCTATACGTTTTTCCTCCTGTTGGATGATACATAAAAATGTTGATTACAGTATAGGTCCTCTGATTTAAAAAAATGCACTTTTCCTTGCAATGTTAGAGAAGCAGTCTTTGGAAACTTCTTTTCCCACTGAAGTATTTTCTAAATAGACATAAGATTTTTCAAAGTGATGTTACCTTAACATCATCTTGTATTAGAAAACCTAAAATATACATGTAAATTAATTCATAGAGTGGTCTGCTCACTCTGAAACTTAAATCACGGCCTGGTAAAAATACAGACACTTCAGAAGGCACATTTACTCTTTTTTTTTTTTTTTTTTTTTTAATTTTTTTTTTTCAACGTTTATTTATTTTTGGGACAGAGAAAGACAGAGCATGAACGGGGGGAGGGGCAGAGAGAGAGGGAGACACAGAATCGGAAACAGGCTCCAGACTCTGAGCCATCAGCCCAGAGCCCGACGCGGGGCTCGAACTCACGGACCGCGAGATCGTGACCTGGCTGAAGTCGGACGCTTAACCGACTGCGCCACCCAGGCGCCCCTAAGGCACATTTACTCTTAAAAGCTACTGCCACATGTAAGTTAGCTCACTGTAGCAATAGTGTGCTAAATGGCACCCATTAATGTCTCATTACGTGGAAACCTATTTTAGAAGAGCTTCTAATCTCTTTCAGAACACATGCAAAAGACTCAGAAATCTTCATTTTCAGTACTAACCACTAAGCAAAGTTGCCAAACTTAAGATAAGTACTCATTATCCCTGCAATCAATTTTTTAAAAGAAAGGAACTAATTGTCAGCTTTGTGGCCAAATCTTAACAGAGACGAACTATTGAATATTTTTAGAAACTTAGGGGTGATGTATAAGCTCTCAATATAAATTTGTTCCTCACTCTTACTGTTAATTATTCCATGAAAAAGAAATATAAAATACATTTAGGGAACTCTATAAATCAAATATTGAATGAAATGACAGAGCTTATTTCACTTCTCTAAAGAAAAGGCACAGCAATGACCTTATAAGAGTCATTACACAGTCTTTTCTATAGTGTTACAAAGATGGAATTGGAACACGGATTATCTTCCATTATCTCCACTATGTACTCTTTCTTGGATACTCAACTTCTATACAGAAAACTATTTACCAGAGATAATTTTGATTTAATTTATTCAATTTTCACTTGAAGGAAAGTGATCAAGTACCTTCAGTTTTAATGAAGTTGCATTTGGTTGCAAAGAATAGATTGAATACTATCGTAAAATAATTCATGATCAAAGGATCATTTATCTCAGCTGCTTCTAAAATTCAAAGAACTAATAACATCAAATATCTTTTTCTCTCATTTGCCTAGTTTTGCCTGTCTTTGGTATTCTTTATTTCTTGGTTGTATTCCTTTCTTCTTCAAATAGGCTGCATCCATTTTCTGGGAAGGGTAGACTCCCAGCAGCCCCCGTCTTAACATCCTTGTGAGGTAAAACCCTAAAAGAAAAGGAAACTACCTTTTCTAGCTACTACCTAAATGACAGTTCAGAAGAATCTAGACAATGGGATATTTCTCCTACTTTTAGACCAAAGCCTATACCCCAAGTCTAGGTTCAGTGAATGATAATCACACCAACACTACAGGAGATGGGAGAGAAATTCTCTAAAGAAAGCATAGTGGGTTTTTTTGTTTTTTGTTTTTTGTTTTTAGACCAAAAATGTGTGGGAAACCATGCTAAGCAGATGAAATGAACAAACGAATAAAAAGCACAGTCTACTACATCTTTCATATCTAGAGTATTTAAAATTTCTATTTGGCCTTCTATGAGATATATAAAGCTAATGTACTTTTCATATAGTGAAAGGTACTTACAATTTTATTTTGTTTTAGATAAATGATAATATGCAATCATAATAATCAAGTCGAGCGCTTTTAAAAAACACACATTTGGCAAATGACAGCATTTAAAAAATTATCATTTCTGTTTATGATTACCACAATATTTTATTAATTTAATATTAATTTTAAGAAGTATACGAAGAAAAAAAATATTTCCCTTAACATTATAATTCAAAACCTCTTGGTGTACAAACCATGATACCTTGTATATACAAGGCCATGTCTGAAGTAGTACATGCAATTTAGAGGGCCAAGATTTAGGAGATATGTGGGTAAATTAATTTTATTCAGAGGAGGCTGCTGATTTAAAAAAAAAATGTTTAAAAATCATATTCTGTGAGAAATTTGAAGAACAGAAAAAATAATTCCTAAATGTTAGAATCTTTAAGCATAAAAGTTTAAAAATATCTACAAATAGTTGAAGAATCTTTTGTTAGAAGAACATATTCACTGCAGTTCCAAAGGCCACTAGAAGAAATAAATGCAAGTCGCATTTATAGGTTGAAGTTGACTCCAGCTATAAATTTTAGTAGCGTGACAAATAAAAATTAAATGAGGGTCTCTTGCAAACTACCTCTCATTCAAAATACTTTGCTTTTAATTTTTTAATGTTGATTTATTTTTGAGACAATGTGCAAGACAGAGTGCAAGAAGAAGAAGAAGCAGCAGAGGGGCAGACAGAGGGAGACAGAGAATCTGAAGCCTACTCCAGGCTCCGAGGTGTCAGCCCAGAGCCAGATGTGGGGCTCGAACCCATGAACCGTCGTGAGCTCATGACCTGAGCAGAAGTCAGATGCTTAACCCACTGAGCCACTGAAGTGCCCCTCATTCAAAATACTTACACAGAGATAGAATGAGTGTTCTAAGAGCTAAAGGAAGACTTCAAGCAGTTAGAAGTTAGGAAAATAATGCCTGTATGGTTAATAATTCTTTAAAAAACACCCGAGATGTGTCATTTCTATTTTTACCTTGCGTAGGTCACTGAAACTGAAATAAATGTTCATCTTGATCAGGAATGGAATAAATGATGAATATTTTAGAAAGAATGCCAATTAATTATTGTATGTCTTAACCTTTTGACCTCATACATAGCTATTTTTGAGAGTCAATTTTGTTTAAGGGAATAATGCCTGAATTACAATCAACCTAATTGATATATTATTGATGGCAGGAAATGATACTTATTGTAACTTTAGTAAAATGCTAAACGAATTAGTTTTCCCATGATATATAACAAATTATTAAAACATATTAAGTAACATGTTACACTAATAGTATGGTAGCATTACATTGTAGAATTATAAGAAGACACCAGAAAGGACCTAAAGGTAATGTCTAGATACAACTTATCTCACTGATGAGAAAACGGAGTCAGGTATAAGTTATTTATTTCAAGACACCGGTTAATAATTTATTCCCAATCAATGATAAATTCAAGTTTCTTCACATATTTAATGATCTCACATACTGCTACTCTTTACTGATCCGCTCACTTTGAGATTCTTGTTCTTTAGGACCGACCGCATTTACAACATTATCAAGTTAGTGTTTCCTCGGGAAAAGTGTGACCAACATGTAAGAGGTTTGGAGGACGCGACACGTAGGAAGCAGTTTTGGAAATGAGGGATCCCTTTACGAAAATCAGCAACTAAGTCTCAGGTAATGAAACGTTGAAATTTGAGAGCTCAGGGTAATTTGTTTTCTTCCTTAAATCCAACAGGGTCAAACACCGCTGAAACCAGCACTTCCACAGCCTTCACTATTTTAGCCCCTGACCTCCCCAACCTGCACTTACTTTAGTGTTGTGGTCTCTCAACTAGCTAGCCTTCCTCATTGTCATCTTCCAGAGCACCTAATGCCGTGCCCGGTACATAATATAACCTGCTTTAAAATAACATGATTCTTGGGGCGCCTGGGTGGCTCAGTCGGTTGAGCGACCGACTTTGGCTCAGGTCATGATCTCACGGTTTGTGAGTTCGAGCCCCGTGTCAGGCTCTGTGCTGACAGCTCAGAGCTTGGAGCCTGCTTCTGATTCTGTGTCTCCCTCTCTCTCTCTGCTCTTCCCCCACTCATGCTCTGTCTCTCTCTGTCTCAGAAATAAATAAACATAAATTTTTTTTTAAATAAATAAAATTACATGATTCTATCTGCCAGTGATTCTCAAAGAATGGTCCAGGAATTCCCAGAGTCCCTGAGATACTTTCATGGGGTCCACAGTATCAATGCTCTTTTCATAAAAATAGAATTTGAAGTTTATTGATATGGCTTCAGATTCTACATTGCCACATGTGGAAACAACCATCTGTCCAGGTTGGTATCAGAGAAAATACCTACAATTATCTGAAATACCCCTTCCTTTTCCAACTACATATCTGTGTACTTTATACAGATGTTACTTATATTCTTTTTTTTCTAATTTTTTTAATGTTTTATTTATTCTTGAGAGAGAGAGAGAGACAGAGCATGAGTGAGGGAGGGGCACAGCGAGAGAAGGACACAGAATCCAAAGCAGATTCCAGGTTCTGAGCTGTCAGCACAGAGCCCGACCTGGGGCTGGAACTCACGAGCTGTGAGATCATGACCTGAGCTGACGCTCAACCGACTGAGCCACCCAGATGCCCCTCTTTTTTTTTTTTTTTTTTTTTTCACATTCTTGAAAGCCTGGAAATGGGTCAAGCTTGATGTTTTAAAGACCACTGTAGCTGTTGCTCTGTGAAAAAGAGGAGAGTGTTAGAAAACATAGCTAGGCAATCAAAAGCTATATTAATAGGGACTTTATACTTAAAAAATGATTTTAATTTGGATACAAAGACAAACCAATGGACATTTTAAGTTAGGCTAGGACAAATAAGGTTTGGAAGGTAGTGATATGGTCCAAATCAAATTCTAAAGACTTCCAGTGCCTAACCGGAGGATGCAATATAGTAAACAATGGAAGCAGGAGAAAAATTAGTATAACTTTGCAGAAATCTGGGAGTAAATTGGTGTGGCAAAGAAGTCATCCCAAAAGATATATTTTGAAAGCAGAGCTGATGTATTGAATATTGTATTGGATTTAGAAAATTCTTAATGTGTATTTATCTTTGAGAAAGAGGGGGAGACAGAGCAAGACCAGAGGAGGGGCAGAGAGAGAGGGAGACACAGAATCCAAAGCAGGCTCCAGGCTCTGAGCCGTCAGCACAGAGCCTGATGTGGGGCTCGAACCCACGAACTCTGAGATCATGACCTGAGCCGAAGTCAGACGCTCAACCCACTGAGCCTGCCAGATGCTCCTAGAATTCTAAGAAAATTAATAAAGAAAGACTTCCAGATATTTAACTTGTGAAAACGTGTGGACAATAGTTTCATTAACTGATATGAGAAAGATATGCATAGCGACAAGGGTTGGGAAAAAAATTTCCAGATCTTACTTCTAGACACATTAAATTTAAGTTATGTACTAGACTTCCAAGTGAAAATGGTAAGTAATAAGTTTTATAGTCAAATCTATAACTTTAGGGAAACCTGGAAGTCTGTACTGTCTCAGCTGTGCATCTGTAACCTAACAGTGCCTGACCAATTGTATGTACTCTCAGAGTATTTGTTGACTAAATGATGCAACACCTAGTTCCCTTACTCTTAATCTTAACTCTTCATATAGTCTTCTAATTAATTCATTTATTATTAATTATCCTTCAAGCTTATACCTTATGAGGATGAATGATGACATAAATAAGAAATCTGAGCATTTCCCTCACTGAAAAGAAAGCTCCTTGAATAAATTCTTAGAGTGAAATATGTCATGTAAACTGAGACAGCCTTAATACTTACCAGACATATAACACCGCCGAATAACTAAGAAAATTTAAGTTCCGGGCGTTACGTGTCTTGTCATTGCTGTTTACCATGACAAGCTCTGCCTATGAAGAACGTATGTATTTATTTATATGCTCATTTATTTCACTGATTTTAACAAACATTTATTGCTCTGTGCTCTCCACTAAGCATTTCAGGTGGTCATATGGAAGAATAATGTCTCTGCCTTAGAGTCTAGGCACTGGGGTCTAGTCATATTCCAGAATTACAATCAATACCTTGCATCCAAGAGAATGGTATTCATAAGTCTAATGGAAACAAGACATGGGATGTTCTAGAGAGTTCCTGGGAGTTAGGAAACATTTTGTAATATTTTACATGAAACTAGTAACAGAGAGTTAGAAAGGGTAGTCCAGGCAAAGGGTACAGTGTATCTTCTAATTGGAATATTATAGAAAATACTGTGGCAGTATTTTAAACAATAAACTGAAAAGGTCAGCAGTAAAAGGAAGAGAAGGAGGTATGAAACTAGAGACAAGGAAAAGGATAAGAGAGCTATTTGAATAATCTAAGGGAACTCTCTGAACTAAGGCAATGACACTTTAGATAAAATATGGCTTCCAAATTTCAGACTTTGACATTTTGGTTGGCTAATACCATCATCTAAAGGTGCTAAGGAAAAAACAGGAGAGAGATCTTGAGACATCCATGTGGGGATGTCTAGAAGGATAGGAAGGTCTGGAGGAACACTGAAATTTAATCCATAGTGAATAGTTATATCAATGATCACTTAAGACATAAGTGTGACTATATTTACCCAGCAAGAGTAAAGAGAGCCTCTACCAGAGGCAGAGTCCAAGAAAAGAAATGTAAAAATAAAGGAAAAAGGGTGTGTGTGTGTGTGTGTGTGCGTGCGTGCGTGTGTGTGTGTGAAACTGAGTCGATATAGACAGAAATACACCTACAGAAGTAACAGGATGCAAGGTCATGAAAACCAAGAGAGCAGTGTGTAATGAGCAGTGGAGACTTAATAATGCCAGAGGACACAAACATAAAATTGAAATGCAAAACATTGAAATAAATTTTGATATAGTGATGCAAGATGGAGGAAAACAATAGGGCATTTCTTCTGCCATCATGAACAATGGTCAAAGTTTTCATAGGAGAATGTGTAGCTTTTTTGAACAATGTACTTCCAAAGAAAATTCTTTGAGGAAAGTTTGCAAGATAGTTAAAAGACTGCAAGATGTGGCACAGCAACAGATGATTTTAAAAAGCCGAGGTCTTTAGTCTATAGGAAATAGGATTTAATGTAGTTTTCCCAGTAGTCCTTACTTATATGAAGGGCTCTTACATGGGATCTTCTCTGGAATATACCTGTGGGAATTAAGAAGTTAATACCAGAATAATATTTCACTGGGAAATGCCATACTCTAATTTGGAAGAAAGGAACAAGATTGTGACTAATGAAGTAAAAAAAAAAAAAAAGGTATTTGAATTTGTTTGGCTTTGGAAGAGGTAGGAGTCATAAAGTTATAAAGATACATATTATGGTACCAAAGGGAATACCAATGTTTAATTGAAGAAAATAACGTCTTAATGAAGTAGTTTTATTTTCAGACTAATAAGTATGCATTAGGGTTTTGTTTGTTTGTTTGTTTTTGCAGACTACCCTAATGTAACATTTCATGAAGATGAAACAGGTTTTGCTTCCAGTTATAAGAGAATATACTATGTCACTTTTATCTTTTCTTGAAATTTGATGCAGTTTCATGTTTCTAGAATGAGTATCCTAAACACAGTCAATTTTTGCTTTTCATTTCCAATTGTTTGCAAACCTGGAAAATATTATACG
The DNA here is from genome assembly GCF_028749965.1 of Puma concolor. NCBI lineage: Eukaryota > Metazoa > Chordata > Mammalia > Carnivora > Felidae > Puma > Puma concolor. The sequence continues at coordinate 93,129,275 of NC_141670.1, forward strand.
TATTAGAATCATTATTTAATCTTTATTAGGTACTGAAACTTGCATACTCTGAAAGCATATGAAGATTGAAATTATACTTCCATGACAAAAGAAAGTATTAACCTCACCAATTGTGTTTTTTAATCCAAGAAAATCATGTAGATCTAAATTATCCTGATAACTCCAAGTTTTAATATGTATTTTTTTGTGATCTCTTTAATATGAAAATGACAAGAAATAGTCTCCTTGAATATATATGAAAACTATTTAGACCTTAAGTGGTATAATAGTATATTTTAGGAATATATGATTGACCTTTCATGACTAATGGTTTGTGATTTATTATTTTACCTCCCTTCCATAAAAATGGACTGTAGGACAGTGACAGACACTTAAAAGGAATCGAGGGTCTTTTTCCTGGCCAAATTTATGATAGACTTTACTATGCTTCCAAGAAAGAAAAGGATATCTTCAAGGATGGTCATCTTGGGCATAAATTTAGCCATTATTGATTATATTGTCCTCTAGTTGAAGTAACTAATCCTTCAGCTGATGGCAAATGGAAGTAAAATGGTCTGATTATTTCACTTTGAATTTTAAAAGGCACACAGTCAAGTTTAAACTTAGCCAGCTAAAAATAAAATAATGGAAAAAGGTGTTGTCAGCTAGCTGAATAAAAATAGAAATGTTTTCATTACTTCAAAAATAATGAAAATATATTTTAGTAAAGAAGAAATCAACACTCCATTTCCCAGCATTATTTTGGAAACAGATCATAGGATGATAATGTAAGAAGACCAGATGGGAAACACAAGAAACAAGAATTAGACTTTCAAAATACTTCAGTATAAGGTACATGGGAACCTGGAAAATAACTCCATGCTTTATAAGTAATTTATTATTAATTACACAAAAATTTACCAAGGACACTTTATATTAAGACTCACGTGGAAAAAATTAAGTAAAGCATATATATATATATGAATATATGTATATATGTATTTGTGTATATATGTGTATGTTTATACAGTGTGTATATATGTGTGTGTATACATGTGTGTGTATTATATATATATAATACATGCGTGTAATTACATGTATATATGTATATATAATACATGTGTGTATATATAATACATGTGTGTAATTACATGTATATATGTATATACATATATAATACATGTGTGTATTACACATAATATATATATGTGTGTAATATATATATATAATACACACACATATATATAAAATACACACACACACTTTAAGCATATTTTGGTCTTAATTAAATGAAACATAAAATGAAAACCATTCAATGGTTTTGCGGAATTTATTAAAATTAAAAAAAAAACAAAACCTTTGCGAATGTTGTAACACATAGTATGGGACTGAATGTAATCAACTGTAGCATATTATAAACTTTTCCACAACTAGTTCTCTACTTTGACTCTAAGAAAAATTACTGCTACTATTTTCCTCATTGGAATTTGTGCTTTATATTTGAAAAGAATTCAAAAGAACAGTTACAAAGAAAAAAATATACTACTTGATGTAAGGTGTAACACTAGTTGCAATTTAGCATATTGCTTTTGAAAATAATAGGGTCAATCACTTCTTTTCAGTTTGTATGATAAAAATTGCACACCACCCAAATTAGGGCTAATGCATCACATATTCAGTGTAGCATTTGTTTCAATAGGCCATTTACTCAAATTTCAGTGGCCACTTTTAAAAATCAGAGTCTGTAATTTCTTAATCAAATACTATTGAATAAAGTTATTTGTGAATTTTTCACAGCTGTGAAATATCAAATATGACCAGAACTCCACAGTTAAAAATAAACAAAATTTATGAAATTAGTTTGATACTTAAGAACTCACATGCTGTATATATATTTTTATATGACTTATTTTTCCAAAGCAAAGCAAACTGAGACAACATACATAAAGAGGAATTATGGAATTGAAGCGATTGACAATTAAAATTAGGTTTCTATGGTTTCAAATGGCATGATTAATTCTAGAGAAATCTATGTTGAAAATAAAGAAGACCAGTCATGAGATGACTTTGACCTATTAACATAAGTTCCTGTGAATACAGTTTAAGTTATTTATAAATAAGAAAATCACAGAGCTCTTTCATATGTTTATATAAAGCGTTACCCTTAATTCACTCATAGGAAAGAAAAAAAGAAACTTACTATTACCCTAGAACTGTGAAAGGTACTTAGAATAAAGAATTGTATAAAAACTGGTTTCCTCATCTTAAAGTAACTGAGGATCCTGTGCAGCAGGCAGGTATTACAAGGTAGCCTTTGTACCTCTGAATCTGTCACTACCACACCCCGTCCTTCTCACTTCTATCCAGCCACTGATAGCCTGCCTTTATTTTTCAGATGCACAAAAGACTTTCCATCTCAGGTGCTTGTGCTGAAGTTTCTATCTGCCTGGGGTGCCCGATGTGACCAGCTATTTCCCAAACTAAGGTCTTAGGAATTCACTAATAGTTGCCAACTCTGTATGCTTATCTCCTGTCTTTTTGCCTAAAATTTTACGTGGAGGAAAAGATGATGCTTATTCCAAGCCAAGTATAATAAAAACTGTATGCTTTCTTAATTTCCTGTCTATTAGGGCATATATATTCCCCAGTTGTAATACAATGTAGGCAAAAATCTGTTGGACACTACACTGGGAAATCTGTTGTTTCTCTAAAAACATACAACAAATGTAACTACTCCTTCTTTCTTTCTGCTTTGAAAAGAGGTGGGATAGATGGAAATGAAGAAGCTATTGGGTAACCATGAGGCAGCAAGCAGGAGGAAGAAAGCAACAAGCTAACAATAAGTATGTTGCTGGTTGCATAACTGAACACTTAAACCACTGTAGCAAAGGACTACTTCTAGATTTCTCAATGGGAAAAAAAAAACTACCTATTTTTTTAATAAATTTGTTTTATTTTTTAAAGTGTATTTATTTATTTTGAGAGAGAGAGAGAGAGAGAGAGAGAGAGAGAGAGAGAGAGCCAGCCCAGGCAGGAGAGGGGGAGAGAGAGAGAGAAAGAGAGAGAGAGAGAGAGAGAGAGAGAGAGAGAGAGAATCCTAAGCAGGCTCCACACTATGTTTAACTGACTGAGCCACCCAGGTGCCCTTATAAATTTTTTTTAATTTTTTTTTTTTTTTTTTTTTTGAGAGAGAGAGCAGGGGAGGCGCAGAGAGAGAGGAGGAGAGAAAATCCCAAGCAGGCTCTACACTGACAGCACTGAGCCTGATGTGGGGCTCTACCTCACAAACCATGAGATCATGACCTGAGCCAAAATCAAGAGTGGGACACTTAACTGCCTCAGCCACCCAGGCACCGCAAAACTATCTATTTATTTTTATGCTACTATAGTTAAATGCCATTACTGACTGGTACAAAGCCCCAGTTCAAGTTCTCTGTTCAAACCATAGAGGATGTTCTCTAAAATTCCTTCCCCAACTAGTTATGTTTAAGTACCTGAACTTTTTTATTTACTTCCAAGCGTGTATAATAACATGTGATTTTCTCATTTATTTTATGTGTTCACTTGTTTGTTGTCTCTCTCCAACTCTGGATGGAATGGAATCTCCACGAAGGCAGGGACTTTGTCTTTTTGTGTACCTTTGTATTGTCAGCACTTGAACCTATTGGAGAGACAACACGGGGCAGGTGAAAACTGCCCGAATCTAGGAGACAGAGGAGAAATTGTGCACGTGCATGGAAAGGAGAAATATTCTAGGCAAGACAAACTAATTTGGGAAAAGACAAGGAAACTTGAAGTGGCAAGCAGTTCTTCCTGGGTGGAAGAGTGTGATTGAAAATAGTACAAGATGAGGTTGTAAAAGATGTCACGTGGGCAGATTATCCCTCACCTGCTCTAACATGGGGACTCTCTGATGGAATTGAGTCAACAAGGAATGCGATAGTTATGCCTTTCCAACAGGTGAGTTTGATGCCTTGTGTCTTAGGGAAGAAATGACGTTGCTACCAGTAAAAAAAAAAAAAAAAAAAGAAAAAATTCTGCCACAGTGAGTTATGCAAAGAAGCTTCAATCAGGTTGAATATACTGGGATGGAAGAGGACAGGCGTATTAAGGAGACTTGGAGCTAGAACCTATGTTTTGGTGATGAATTATAAGAAAAAGTTAGTTTCGTATCGGTATTTCAGAAGAAGGAACACATTAGGTATAACAATAAAATTGGTTTTATTCATCTTGATTTTGAAGTGCCTGTAGAACAGTAAGGTGCCAGGATGTAATGATAATCAATAGGCGGTAATTAACCTGGATTGGAACTAAGATAAACCATCATGTCTGAAGATGCATACAGGTATGAGTTTAAAAATGTGGACGTGGAGAGATACCTTTCAGGCAGAGCATGTAGAAAGAGACGATGGAAAGGCCAGAGGAGAACTTTGGAGAAAACCAATATTGGATGGAAAGGAGGAAGAAAAATGAGAGAAGTTATAGTTAAAAAAAAAAAAAAAAAAACCTAAGAAAATCAGAAAAGAGTAATTCTTCAGAATGCAATTAAAAGGACAGGTCGGTCGGGACGCCTGGGTGGCGCAGTCGGTTAAGCGTCCGACTTCAGCCAGGTCACGATCTTGCAGTCCGTGAGTTCGAGCCCCGTGTCGGGCTCTGGGCTGATGGCTCAGAGCCTGGAGCCTGTTTCCGATTCTGTGTCTCCCTCTCTCTCTGCCCCTCGCCCGTTCATGCTCTGTCTCTCTCTGTCCCAAAAATAAATAAACGTTGAAAAAAAAAATTAAAAAAAAGGACAGGTCGGCATCTGGTGAAAAAATATTTGAATCTCTCCTCTTGGAGCACTAGAAAACTCTCTGTTACATTTAAAGTTTTTCTGCCGATATGAGTATACATGCACAACTCTCTGCTCTTGTCAAAAGAGGAACAGAAAAAGAGGAAGGATCTCCATTAGTTGGACATCTCCTGACTGTGGTAAATGTGATAGGAGAACCAAATTCAATTTAATTTAGGAAATCGTGAAATGTGCTGCTTCTGGCACACACATGTTCTGCAGCATAGTATGCCTACGGGGTACAAATCAACAACACGACTAAAGATGACTACCTCGTGCACAATAAATAGAATACATCTTGTCAGTGGATATAATTCCATCAGGAGCAAACCATCCATCCTTAACTTACCAGTTCCAGTTATTTTTAAAATCCGAAATGACAACTGGTAATAAATGTTACTGAGTCGGGAACAGTAGCACTCACTATTCTCTCAATGAGAGAAAAGACTCCTCTATTTAATGAGGGATATTTCTGACTTACACTTACATGGTAACAGCTGAATGTGTGCCTCCATGTTACACGGCAACTCATGCACAAACGCTGATTTAGTTTTGTCATCTTTTTTTTTTTTTTTTTGTCCTTAAATTCTCTTAGCTACTAACTGTTTCTGCATTTATTCCCAGAACAGAATTCTCCAACATTTCTGAAAAGGGGTTTCTTGTTTTTGTATGTCTCTGGAATAACTGTGTTCTTTGGTATGTTTGAATTTTTGCCGAAAGTAAACTGCATTGAGAAAACTGCACGTCATGGGGTCGCTCACAAACAAAGTGCCCCTGAATGATCAGCACCTAAAGCAAGACCTGGAATTGTACCAGATCCTAATCCTTCCTTATGCCTGTTCAGATATTACTGAACAAACTATAACCATTACCCTGAATTCTAACATCATATATTATTTGGTCTTTTCTTGCACCCTATCTACACAGAATTTTACAACGTGTACTCTTTTGTGTCATATTTTATTAGCATAACATTATGTTTGTGACATGTATCACATTATTATATGTAATTATAGATTATTCATTCTCATTGCTATATAATATTTCATTGTATACCTATAACTAAAATTTATTTAGCCATCTATTTTTGTTAGCCATTTGAATAGTTTTAGTTTGCTTTCTGTTTTCTTTTATGAGAGTTACCTGTTTGTTTCTTTTTTTTTCCCCAGGTTTTGTTTTTTGTGTTAATTGTGTATTTGTATGTCTGAGTATATGTTTACTACAGATAGAGCGGGATCTTAAAATATGTTTATGTTCTTTAGCAAATATTGCCCATATTTCCATACTGTAAGAGAGTCCCCATTGCCCTGACTCTTGCCCCCAAATTTGTATTATCTGTTTTTCATTTTAGCCATTGCAGTGAATGTGTAATGTATCCCATTGTGGTCTTGATTTGCATTTGTCTGATGACCAACACAGCACCATTTGTATGTTCACTGCATTTTGGTTATTTGGATTTTTTCTTTTGTTAAATATCTGTTGAAATCTTTTACCCATATTTCCACTGGATTTATGTGTTTTCACTATAACTTTGTAAGAGTTCTTAACTTATTTAAAAGTCTTTTATTTGAATACATGTACTGTAAAATCTTCTCCGTTGTATGGGTTGTTTTTTCACTCTGTGTCGAGTGTCAATTGAAGGTAGACGTTCTTATTTTTAATGCAGTCCAAATTATTTTCACTTCTCATTAGGTCTGTTTAAAAAATCCTATCTACTTCAAAGTCACAAAGATACTGCATGATATTTTCTTCTACAATATGACATCAATCTACAATTGATTTTTATGTATGATGCAAAGGAAGGGTATGTAGGCATGTGTGTGGTATATATGTGTATGTATATATATATATATGTGTGTGTGTGTGTGTGTGTGTGTATTAGTTGTGCAACATAAATGGGTGAAATTCTAAAGCTGTGGATTATACAATTCTTTACTCTTAAATGTTAACCTTAACCCTCTGAAACTTTCTTACAATTTTAACAAGGAAAAAAAAATGTTGCAGTGAAAGCAGACCTTGCTATCCTAAAACCTACTACAGAGAGTTAATTACAATAGGACACAGCAAATCACAAACTAAATCTGTATCTTCATCAGAAAGATCCAGGAAAGGTATACTCACAGAGAAGAGTGGGCCCTGGATGAAAGGAGACAGAAAGACTGGAAGGCAGAGTAGAGAGCTATATAATAGAGATATATTTACATATATTTCACAGGAAATCCAGCATACTATATAATGTAAACATTTTAATATGTTTCCCCTACAAAAATCTTTGGTAATTTTCTAATAATATTCACTAAATGAAGAATATTAATTTTATCAATCTGCATTTGGCAGCTCTATTTCTTTCTTAAATCTTCGTACATATTCAGGTTGGCCTTGTATTATATATTCCATCATGTTTCATATTTGTTAGCCAAGAACATGTAGCCTAATGCAATGTCTGATAATAAAAAAAAAAGAGAGATGAAATGACAAATATAATACCAGATTTGCATAAAAGATTTCAGTAGTCTTCCTTATTAAACACATAATTTGGTCTACAATTCATTAGATGGCCCAGGATATTTTTATAGCAAGTAATGAAATATCAAAGTTGTATTGTTGAAATTCTGTGAGTCAAATGACATTGATGGCCTAAGTTATCTGTAATATACAAATACATAAAAGTCAAATAGATTCTCAAAAAAAAAAAAAAAATCTGCCTCTGAACAACCTGAGTTAACTATTAAAGGAATCAATGAATTTATCATTATCAGAGGTTTCTTTTGGCATTTTAAGTCCGTAGATCAATTACCATTGATATTTAACTCGCTTTGATGGGAAAATAAAGTCAGCATTTGTAGCCCATATAATTTAATAAAAATTTCATTGGGGTACTCGTGTTTTGCTTCATTTCAGATTTGATTTCAGACTTGAAGAATGGTTTGTCTACTATGGAGCTCACAGCAAACCTCAAACCAGAGAATATGCTCAAAAAACATATTCCATAGTTATTAGGAAATAATGCTACTGAGCACACTATCCTTGACTATACAGAAGATAGATTCTTCCTAGTGGCTGTATGCTTACATGTATATTGTAAACAAAATGATATGTTCATTCGTTTATATAGTTTAGAGAACTTTTTGCTCATTAAAGCTTCCTACTCTAAAGCAGTGGTGGTTTCTTGATAACGGCATTTTCCTGACTATGGCAGTGACAGAATTGACACACCTGCTGATCACGGACAAGACGGTGTTTCTCTTACAAACTTGCTCTTGCAATGTCATATTAAAAGGGGTTCCTAAATTCTCACCCAAAGATCTCTTTTCCTTAACTCTACTTAGGATTATGTGAGACACTTAACAATCTGTAATAAATTCCCTCCTGCTTAAAATAGCTAGAGAGGATTTCTTTCTTTCTAATGTACTTTGACCAATAGTATGTGGTACAAAAATTAAGTGTGATGTAAATTGGTTAACACAGTGACTGGGATATAGTTAATGTACAACAAATGTCAGTATCATGATTATTGAGGAGTCCTTAAATATGTATGAGTTATAAGGTATAGCTAACTAGTTGTAGATTAAACAAGCTTTTGAGCAAAGTTTAAAGGCAAAGAGAATTCCTGGGAATTTTAAGATACCTTTGGCTATCTTTTACAATCTTTCTTATTGTCAATTGCAATTTACTTTACAATAACCTGGGGATGTTTACCTTATTCTTATCTTCATAGATGAAAATTTTGATGCCATTCTGCCTCAGTTACAGTTCAGAGACTCTGTAAACCTCATTTGTGATTGCCTTTAAACAGAGTCTGGAACGTAAGATATCCTTGAAGACCAAATGAAGGAATACAACTCCTCTTTGATGTCCTCTAAGCTTATCTAAGTATTTATTTCTAGGAAAAAAGGATATTATTCTGCTCCATCTGAAATGAAGAGAAGGTGAAACCTTCAGACCAGATGAAGACAATTTGGACAAGCTTAGCCAGTTTGCATCATAGTATTTTTCATGATCATGGAATACTCGTGCAAGCAAAGGAACATTTGGATATGATGTTCTGAACTGCCAAAACTGCCTCACCCATCAATGAATCCCATGATCTTAGCCCAGGGCTGGTAGGGCAGCTCACTTGAAAATTATCCTTGTCACCATTAACACCATAGCAACCAAAAAAAATCTACCAATTACTGCCACTTTATAGTTTGTCCATGTAACAGCGTTTGGGGAAAGATATTACAAACTCAAATTTACCCAAGTAGGCTCTGAGAATCATTGAAATTACCCATTATTACACCAATAGAAAGTGGCAGAACCAAACATTGAACAGAGATTTTTCTAAAAGATCTCAGTGAGTGAATGAAAGAAACATCCTTCAGTATGAAATATCGTTCTCCCTCCCCCCGTGGCAATTCAGAGACGTTGCTACTACTTGCCTTCCCCAACTATCATTTTTATCAACTGAACACAATGCGGATTTACTGACCCCTCTACTCCTACAATTAAAGATATTGTGTCTCTTCAAGCTTCTCCTCTGCTTTAAAGAAAAAAAAAAACAAAAAACAACAACAAAAAAAACAGACCTACAGGAATTCCTTCTTGAAGCCATTTTTTTCTCTATGATTAAATGAAATAATTGTATTTATTAAAAAAATGACATTGTATTAAATAAATAAATGTCAAAAAATAAGATAAAACTGGGGCACTTGGGTGGCTCACTCAGTTGGATGGCTGACTACAGCTCAGGTCATGATCTCGTGGTCTGTGAGTTCGAGCCCCGCATTGGGCTCTGGGCTGATGGCTCAGAGCCTGGAGCCTGCTTCCGATTCTGTGTCTCCCTCTCTCTCTGCCCCTTCCCTGCTTGCTCTCTCTATGTCTCTCTAAAATAATAATAATAATAATAATAATAAACAATAAACAATTTAAAAAAAGATAAAACTAAAATGATAAAACAGATTCCATAAGAAAAAATGGCAAATATTTCATATATTTTGTTTTTGTAAACACTAAAATAAAACAAAAAAATAAAAATAGATAATGGACATTCTTTGAAAACTATTATATGTACAGTTGACAATTGACTTTTAAATAACGTGGAGGTAGAGGGACCGAACTCCTACACAATTGAAAATCCACATGCAACTTTTGACTCCCTAAAAACTTAACTACTAATAGCCTACTGTTGGCCAGAAACCTTACTGATAACACAAAAAGTTGATTAACACGTATTTTGTATGTTTTATGTTTTATATACTGCATTCGTATAATGAAGTAAGCTGGAGACCAAGAAATGTTAAGAAAATCATAAAGAATAAAAAACACATTTACAGTACTATGCTGTGTTTATTTTTAAAAATCCACGTATAAGTGGACCTGCTGTTCAAACCCAAGTTGTTCAGGGTCAACTGTAAATATAATTGTGTCTGTAAAATTAAAGGAAACAGTTATTCAAAGAACTCATATCATTTCGCTAAAGGCAATTAAGTCACACCATGGAGATACAGTTTCAAAGAGTTGGAAACCTATCCAGATATTCCTTCTGTTGCCAAAATAAACTTTCTCTGCTTTTATAACATTCTATGAAAAAAGTCACGTTACTTCTCAGATTAATGCAGATCATCACCTGAATTGAACTGCTTCATTCATAAAGGCTTTTAACTCAGAATAAATATTTAAAGTATACTAAATATTGGACAAAGTGCTAAACTCCTAGGATGATAAAAATTAATTCTTTATAGTTCCTGATATTGATATCATTACTGCTAAGCCAAACGCTGGAAATAGAAAAATCTTTCCCAAATAGTTTTGATGAACATGGTTAAGAAAACTCAAAATGCCTTTTATTTCAATGTTCTAAAAAGTCTAGGCTGTACTTCAATGACAATGTACAGATAAGATGGAAACTTATATATACAGCAATAATAATAATAACTATTCATAAACAATTTAAAATCTATGGCTGTTATATTAAACTGGTCACTTTTTCAACATATTGCTTTAATGTATAAACATTACATTAACAAAATTGGAGCACTTGGGTGGCTCAGTCGGGTGAGCACCTGATCTGATTTCGGCTTAGATCATGATCCAAGGATGGTAGGATTGAGCCCCACGTTGGGCTCCACGCTCAGCATGAAGCCTGCTTAAGATTCACGGGGCGCCTGGGTGGCGCAGTCGGTTAAGCGTCCGACTTCAGCCAGGTCACGATCTCGCGGTCCGTGAGTTCGAGCCCCGCGTCAGGCTCTGGGCTGATGGCTCAGAGCCTGGAGCCTGTTTCCGATTCTGTGTCTCCCTCTCTCTCTGCCCCTTTCCCGTTCATGCTCTGTCTCTCTCTGTCCCAAAAATAAATAAACGTTGAAAAAAAAAATTAAAAAAAAAAAAAAGATTCTCTCTCTCTCTCTCTCTCTCTCTCTCTCTCTCTCTCTCTCTCCCCCCCCCTGCCCCTTTCCCCCACTTGTGCTCTCTCTCTCAAATAATTTAATTAATTAATTAAAGTGGTCTTTACCATAATACAATATTTATAAAGAGCATACATACAGCTTATTACTAATAAGTGATAAAAGAGATAAACTAGTCACACATAGTATACTTTCCTTTGTTTTCTGTAATCTCTAAAACTAATCTCTATAAATAAATCATCCCCAATAAACTCTACATAGACTTACTCCATAATTTCTCACTTCATAACATATCTTTTTTTTTAAATGTTTATTTATTTTGAGAGAGAGACAGAGAGCGGGCAGGGGAGGGACAGAGAAAGAGGGAGAAACAGAATCTGAAGCAGGCTCCAGGCTATGAGCTGTCAGCACAGAGCCCAACATGGGGCCCAAACCCACGAACTGTGAGATCATGACCTGAGCCAAAATTGGATGCTTAACCAACTGAGCCACCCAGGTGCCCCACTTCATAACATATCTTACTTAGACAATGCTTGTAAATTGTCTTCCTCATTCTTAAGCATTTTGCATGTGACTCTCAGATATATCAAGATTATAAACAACATAATGGAAAAAGTCATTCTTTGATTTATTTTCAAGTTACTTCTAGGAGAAGTGGAACAGAATCAAGTAAAAGAAGGGTAGACATTTATCTAGAGCAAAGATGTCACAGAATAATCAGCATTTGAATGATTAAGGAGTGAAGAATGAATTGGGGTTCCTTAGAAAAAGTGACTGAGACTGTTCCACACAAAATGAATATCAAATGCCCAGGGCAAAGAGATTGAGGGAGGTTTGTTCAACTAAGAAATACAACTCAGGGTTCCTAGACTGAAAAATGTGACGCAAACTTAGGGAAAAGAAAGGTTGACTCACTGGTCAGAATATGCACTGAAGTTGTTTATGTTTTATCCAGTAAGTCAATGGTGTTAAAATATTTTAGAGGTAAAAATATTTTGAAATATTCTTTGGTATCTTAAACATAAAATAGACAAAAGGGAACTGCCAATAGTTTCTGGATAACTTGCTGTAGCTTTTTTTTTTTTTTTAATGTTTATTTATTTTTGAGAGAGACAGAGACAGAATGTGTTTGTGGGTTAGGGGCAGAGAGAGAAGGAGACACAGAAGCAGAAGCAGGCTCCAGGTATACCTCAGAGATACTGTGGGTTCAGTTCCAGACCATAGCAATAAAACCAATACTGAAATAAATCAGGTCGAGTGAATTTTTTTGTTTTCCCAGTTTATATAAAAAGTTATGTTTGCACTGTATTATAATCGATTAAGTGTATGATAGCTTTATGTCTAAACAGGTACCTACCTTAATTTAAGAATACTTTATCACTAAAAAATTACTCTCATCTGGGCTTTCAGCAAGCCACAATCTTTCTGTTGGTGGAGGGTCTTGCTTCGATGTTGATGGCTGCTGACTGAACAGGATGGTGCTTGCTGAAAGGTTGGCAATTCTGAAAATGTGGCAATTTCTGAAAATAAGACAACAGTGAGGTTTGCTGCATCTACTGATTCTTCCTTTCATGAATGATTTCTATTTGATAGCATTTTACCTGCAGAAACTTCTTCAAAATTGCAGTCAGTCCTCTCAAAGCTTGCTGTTGCTTTATCAGTGAAGTTTATACAGTATTCTAAATCCTTTGCTGTCGTTTCGACAACGTTCACATCATCTTCACCACTAGTGGTTTCCGTCAAGGAACCACTTTCTGATTCTAGTGCTTCTGCTATTTCCACGACACCTGCTCTTACTTTTCCCACCGAAGTCTCGAACTCCTCAACGTCATCTATGAGGGCTAGAATCCACTTCTTTCAAACTGTTGATATTGATATTTTGACCTCTTCCCATGAATCATTAGTGTTCCTTGTGGCATCTAGAATCCCTGTTTGAAGACTTTTTCGATTTACTTCATCCAGATCCATCAAAGGAATTGCTATCTCTGGCAGTTATGTCCTAATGAAATATATTTCTTAAATCATAAGACTTGAGAGTAGAAATTACTCCTTCGTCCATGAGCTATAGAATAGACGTTGTGTTGCATGAATCTTGTTATATACCTCTCCATCAGAGCTCTTGGATAATCAGACCCATTGTCAATGAGCAGTCATATTTTGAAAGGAATCTTTTTTTTTTTTCTGAGCAGTAGATTTCAACAGGGACTGAAAATATTCCATAAACCATCTTATAAAAAGATGTGCTGTCATCCAGGCTTTGTTATTCCATTGACAGAGCACAGGCAGAGTAGGTTTAGCATAATTCTGAAGGGCACTAGGATTTCCAGAATGATAAATGAGCATTGGCTTCCATTTAAGACACCATCTGCATTAACCCCTCGCAAGAGACTCACCTTATCCTTTAATGCTTTGAAACCAGGTATTGACTTCTCCCTTCTAGCTATGAAGGCCAAGGTGGTATCTTCTTCCAATAGAAGGATGTTTCATCTACACAGAAAATGTGTTGTTTAACTAGTCATCCTTCTTATTTATCTTATCTAGATCTTCTAGACAACTTGCTGTAGCTTCTCTATCAGCTGCTTACCTCGCACTTTTATGCTGTGGAGATAGCTTCTTTTCTTACACCTCATAAACCAATCTCTACTAGCTTCTACTGTTCTTCTGCAGCTTCCTCACCCCTCTCAGCCTTCATAGAGTTAAAAGAGTTAGGGCCTTGCTCTGGATTAGGCTTTGGTTAGAAGAAATGTTGTGGCTGGTTTGATCTTCTATTCAGACCGCTGAAACTTTCTCCATAATCAGCAATAAGGCTGTTTTGCTTTCTTATCATTCACGCGTTCATTGGAGAAGCACTTTTAATTTCCTTCAGGAACCTTTTCTTTGTATTCACATTCTGGGTAACCGTTTGGCACAGGAGGCTTAGCTTTTGGCCCATCTCCGCTTTCAATAGGCCTTCTCACTAAACTTAATCATTTTAGCTATGGTTTAACGTGAAAACCATGTGACTCTTCCTTTCACTTGAACACTCAGCGACTATTATAGGGTTAATAATTGGCCTAATTTCAGTATTTCAGGGAATAGGGAGAGGGAGGGGGTGGGGGAATTACCAGTGGGTAGGTCAGTGAGAACACATGTTTATTGACTCAATTTTCTGTTTTATCTGGGTACTGTCAATAGTGCCTCAAAATCGTAGCCTCAAAAATTACTGATCACACACACAGAAAAATCACTGATTACATATCACCGTGACAAATATAATAATAACAAAAATGTTTGGAGGGCACCTGGGTGGCTCAGTCAGTTAAGCGTCTGGCTCTTGATTTTTGCTCAGGTCATGATCTCGCAGTTCAAGAGATGGCGCCCTGCATTGGGCGCTGTGCTGACAGTAACAGAGCCTACTTGAGGTTCTCTTTCTTCCTCTCTCTCTCTCTCTCTGCCCCATCCTCATGCACTCTCTCTCCCAAAATAAATAGAAACTATAAAAAATTTGGAAATATTGGGAGAATTACTAAAATGTGACACAAAGACATGAAGTGAATAAAGGCCATAAGAAAAATGGGACCCCGAGACTTGATGGAGTCCTTTGCCACAAATCTTCAATTTATAAAAAATTTACTTATCTGTGAAGGGCAATAAAGCAACTTATGCCTGTCATTCCTTTAGTAAGAGGAGGTCTTGGCTCATTTAAGTTGGAAGTGAATCCAGAAAATCTGTTAAGTGTGAACAGAAGAGCTGAAAAGCAAGGATTCTCAGAGACTAAATAGTGTTTGGCTCTAGCTTTGGAGAGTACCTTGATCACTTTTGTGGCAGAGGTAAATCAGCAGTACCAGGACAAATTCTGTAGGGTCCACAGTGAGGCTTTAATTTTCTGGTGTGTTGAGTCTGAGAAATCGGCGTGAGAAACATGAGGGTTTGAGGTGCAGGGACATCTGAGTGGTTGAGCTAGGATATACAGAGAGAAAGTGAGAAACCACACATATATTAATCCAGATGTTGTGTAAGTGTGTATTTTTAAGTTAGGGTAGCTTGGACATGTTTACATACTGAGGGACAAACCTGAAATGTTACTGGAGAGGAGGAAAGAAAGGAAGAGATAATTGATGGAGCAAGATATCCAAAGAGCAAGCAAGAAGAAATGGGATTAAAATCGCAAGGGAATGGATCAACCTTAAATTTAAGACTTAGTCTTGTTTCTCACTTGGATCCTTGAATACACCCATGCATAGACCTTTCAGTTACCTGAGCCAAAGTACTCTTTTCCTCTTAAGCCAGTGTAGGTTGACATTCTGTCGCTTACAAGTCTTGACAAAGACAAACAGTGACAAAAATTTTCCTTTTAAGACGTAAAGATGGATGCAGATGATGTTGAGACTATGAGACGTTTAGAAGAAGTTACAGGATCCTTTCTGAAGGCCAAACTATTTCTCTAAATTGGGAGGCAAGCTCACCCCTGAAACGTATGGGTGAGACAGGCTTAGGGTTCAGGCTTGAGTAGAGTAGTGATGGGTTAACATTGAGCAGGGAAGGAATAGAAAATAGGATGAAATGAGATGGCATTGCAAAGCTTCGACTGTGTGATGCCTGATTCGCGGAAATTTAACTAACTATAGAAGGTATTGTCAGATTATCCAATTTGCTAAGAACCATTTTTCAGAAAAAAACCCACATTTTTATCAAATGTTATGTTAATTCTGATATCCCTTGGTTTTTGAATTGGAAATCTAGGTATCCTTACCCTATATCAACTATTCAAACTTGAAAATGTAGTTACATGATCTGGTATTCCTGATAATTGCACACATCAAACATTAACTAGACAAATCATATTAGAAAGGCTTCCCATTAGAAAGGCTTAAAAAAACTATCATTTCCTCCAATGCTTATATTAATTCCCCTCTCTCCGTTAAAGTGTGTTTTCGATTCCTTTTAATTAAGAATAAGTAATGAATACAATTTATCAGTGTCTTAAAAAGTTCCTTATGAGCCTTGATTTCATGCAAATCAATTACAAATAATTTGTTTTTAAACAAAAAACACTGTTTTTCACAGCATTTCTGAAGGATGATATACTTTTAGATCATCAGGTAAAATGTTTATTGCATTTTATATATTGTATAACATGCAGGTCTGTATTTATATGTGTGTGCATACATACGCACATACTTGGCTAAAAAGCATTAAACATGATTTTTTTAAGTTGTAAGACTCTTGTGAGACTTTTAACATGGCAAGGTGAATTATAAATCTTTCAGCATGCAATGTCTACTTGAAAATTCCTGGGGCTCCTGGGTGGCTCAGTGGGTTAAGCATCTGACTTTTGATTTTGGCTCAGGTCATGACCTTACAGGTTTGTAAGTTCAAGCCCCACATCCGGTTCCATGCTGACAGTGCAGGGCTTGCTTGGAATCTCTCTGCCATCATAAAAAATGAAAACCAAGATTCCTATACTTTTCCCTTTTCCCCCACTTTCAATGAAGCGAAACTGAAGTTCATGTAACACGTTTTGGGAAATTTTAGACAAGGAGATCTCTAAATCCCATTTCACTGCAGCATATTCTATGGAACTTTATTCTATACTATTTTGTTCATGTCCAGTATTGTGACCATGAAGTTCCTACCTCATTTTACACACACACACACACACACACACACACACACACACACACACACATGCATACAGAGTCTGTATGAATTGTAATTTAAAGATGTAGCAAAAGCATACAACCTACAATTTAAATCTGCTCATCTTTTTCCTCATTTCTAATACGTGTAATACACGCTTTGTTTAAACCACAAGGATATGTGGTTTAAATGTGAGAGAAATATATATATCTTGGTTTATATTTAAAATTTGGCACGTATCTATTTGGGGCATTTCTAATGAAACATAATATGCTTAATTGCCTCATTTTTTTTTTTTTCAACGTTTATTTATTTTTTGGGACAGAGAGAGACAGAGCATGAATGGGGGAGGGGCAGAGAGAGAGGGAGACACAGAATCGGAAACAGGCTCCAGGCTCTGAGCCATCAGCCCAGAGCCTGACGCGGGGCTCGAACTCACGGACCGCGAGATCGTGACCTGGCTGAAGTCGGACGCTTAACCGACTGCGCCACCCAGGCGCCCCTTAATTGCCTCATTTTATTTTTTCTTCTTTCCATATTATGTTTTAAAATTTTTTAAAATGTTTATTATTTTTGAGAGAGAAAGAGCAAGCAGGGGAGAGGCAGAAAGGGAGGGAGATACAGAATCTAAAGCAGGCTCTAGGCTCTGAGTTGCTAGCACAGAGCCCGATGCAGGGCTTGAACTCACAGACCATGAGATCATGACCTGATCTGAAGTCAGACACTTAACCAACTCAGCCACCCAGGTGCCCCATTCTTTCCATATCATTTAAGGTAGCTGATAGCAGGGGTCCATATGTCAGAAGTTACTTTTAAGTTTCAACACTCACTAGCCTTATAATTAAGAAATAATCAAGTTTACATGCTTCTCATAGTTTCATCATCT
Organism: Puma concolor; assembly: GCF_028749965.1. Taxonomy (NCBI): domain Eukaryota; kingdom Metazoa; phylum Chordata; class Mammalia; order Carnivora; family Felidae; genus Puma; species Puma concolor. The sequence goes on from NC_141670.1 coordinate 93,146,970, forward strand.
GTAAATTGATTAAAAATATCACTTTTTCATATAAATGTTGTGATGAATAGCACAGTACTTGTCACAGATGGAATATTTAAGAAATACTAGTTTTCATTATAACTTTAAAGGCATCATAGTTTTGACTTTAATGTGAGCCCTATAAGTTGACCTTGGTTTGTGCAACAATTTGGAATTGTAAAAAAATTCATGGTAGCGATAGTTTATCACCTTCATCAAGAAAAGATTATTTGTAACACCCACCAATATAACTTAGAATATAACTATTCTCCATCACTAATAACTAGAACCATTTTAGTAGGTCCTTCACGGGATTGACAGAGTTTTTTAGTTTGTTTTTTTTATGCTAACCCAGAACTTCCACTGAGCAAAAGGAGTTTCACATGAATTTATGGAATGAGTATGCCCCCCACCCTGATCATAAAAGATTCTCTCTAGGAAATGAAGATTGTTTTCTTCTTTAAAAAAAAATAGTGTTTATTTTTATTTTTATTTTTGAGGGAGACAGAGAGAGAGGGAAGGAGAGAGAGATTGAGGGAGCGGAAGAGGAGCAGAGAGAGGGGGAGACACAGAATCCGAAGCAGGCTCCAGGCTCTGAGCTGTCACCACAGAGCCTGATGCGGGGCTCGAACTCACAAACCGCGAGATCATAACCTGAGCCGAAGTAGGACGCCTAACGGACTGAGCCACCCAGGCACCCCGGGATTGTTTTTTTCTTAAATTTTTCCCAACTCAACTTTGATTCATGACCTTAATTTAGATATGAGAACTGATTTGAGTCTCCAGATTAACTTCAGAAATTTACCTAGGTCACATGATTTTCAGCAGTAGACCTAGCAGAATCCAGTTTGAAATAATTTCAGAGGTATCCTGCTGCTCCTTACACACTGTGTGTATTTTCTACAGTATCAAAGTTAAGAGTGGTACTAATCTAATATATACATTAAGTATATACATTAAGTTACATGTTATATATATATATATATATATATATATATATACACACACATATATATATTTTTAAATTATAGCGCCAAAGCTAATTAATGATTATGTTTTTCTCAACTACTGCTTGAGTTATCATTTCCTTTCATATATATTTTGCAGATTAATAAGTGGTAAGCTTTGCGAAATGCCAAACACAGTACAATTCCCTAGCTGTATTGAACGCATAAATACTCTATTCATCATCTACTCAATTCTGCTTGAATCAGTATTAGTATCAAAGCGTCTATTTTGTCCAAAGTTTTGCCCCCCTCTTGTTCTGATTTCAATTATACTTACTTAGTATCTCTGCACAAGCTAGAAACACCAGAGTTTAGGCGATTTTCATCTTCAATTTTAAGACATATTTCCCTTTGCTGACAAAACCGGATGAGATGAATATTTCATTCTTCTGTTTGGATTATAATTTCAAGAGAGAATGTGCCCTTTAAACAGAAAAAAAAAAAATCTTTATTCATGACCGATCCGAAGAACACTTCTAAGATGTACTTTTACTTAACGCAAAGCGGTTGGGATATTAAAAACGAGCAGTGCGTACTCTTTCAACATAAAGTCAGGGTTTTTAGATTCTCCTCGTAAATAAACACAGTGTTGATTTTCAGGTTTGGAACATAGAAAATGCACTGGTTTCCCTTTATGCTTTTGTCTTCCTGCTAGCTGTAAGGAAGAGTGTGGGCGCTTTAAATCTTCTTGACGTGTCTGTCACGGGCACAATAAACTCCCCTCCCGTGCAGAAGAGACCCTTGTCTGTCACTGGATCTCTACGGAGGTGCAGATTGCCAAGTGGGTTTTCCGTCGGCTTCCGAAAATGTAACCTCCTCATCTAGGCTGCCATCTCTAGTGTGACAGATTGGGTGGATGATTCCATCATCGCATCACGCTATGTTTTACCATGTGGGGCCAGATGTCATCTTTGGGGAGGAGAGTTAAAGCTTTTGTCAGAGAGTATTTCTCTTGTTTCACTTAACATCTACTCACCTTTTGGTATTGAAAGAATAAAAAATACAAACTGATAAGACTATCCCCAGGCAGAGTTTTCATGCTACCCAAAGCAGTCTTGGCGGTTATAAAGATCCTTCAATAATCTGTCAAAAACTGACATCACTGTGTAAAGAGCTGTTCATTTCTATATCTCATTTTGGATTGATGTACGTGCACTTTTATATCCTTCAGTTCGATATAACATTTGGCCTTTCATGTTCTCAGTTTAAGCTACAGGGAATTCAAAGCTATTTCAAAGCATAATTATATCAATCTGCATATAAAAGGCTCTATGTCCTACAGAGGGTTCGATGGAAAAGCAAACTCTTTCAAAGAAGAAAATTAGAAGTAATTCCCACAACTAAAATTCACAAAAGTTAATATATTTTTCATCTGATGAGAACAGTTTTATTTTTTTTTAAGCCAATAGAAGTTTAATCAAGAAAGTGATGGGGACTTTTGTGTGAGGTAGGGAGGAGAAGAGGAAGAAAGGAGAGCAGAAAATTGGAGAGGAAGGCAAAGAAACGATGCATGTACATTACACATATTGTTCGATTATACACATCACATCAGGAAACATCAAGAATTCATATTGCTGTGGCAGACAATAGGATTCTCACTTCCATATTGTATTAGTTATCTATTGCCGCATAACAATATATTCCAAATTCAAATTCGTATGATTCAAAATTCTTAGTGCACTTTAACTGGGTGTCTCTGACTAAGGTCTCTTCTGGGACTGCACTCCAGATGTTGGCAGAAGCTCTGGTCTCCTTTGAAGATGCCGCCTGGGGAAGGGAGTCTGCTTCAGGGCTCACTCATGTGTTTGTTGAGAGGCCTTGATCTCGCGCCGCGTGGGTCTCACCACAGAGCTGCCTCCAGATCTCTGCAAGCAATCCAAGAGAGAATGAGAGCGTGTATAAGAAGCTTCCCAAGATGGAAAACATAACCTTTTCATAACTTAACATCAGGACCACATTCTGTTTCATAGAAGTGGGCTCCGTATCTCAACAAGCTTCAAGGGAAGGGGGGTACTCAAGCGTTCAATACCAGGATATGGAAATCACGATGGGCCATTCCAGGGGCTGCCTACCCTGTGTATATACATCCATGTGAAGTAACTTTGGGCACTTTTTTATATTACGAAAGACTTTTCAAAATATGATCTTAGTAGTTTTCAAATGTTTCATAACTTGAAAATCACAAGTACAGTTGCTTCAATCTTTAAAGTGACCCTTTTTGGTCTTTTTTTTTTTTTTTTTTTTTTTTTTTTTATCATAGCATAAGGAAAATTTTTTTAAAAAACCTCCAAAACAAAATTCTGTAAATTCTGGAGCTAGCGAAATACTTAGCACCGAAGTTGTGGAGCATATGGTTATCCTAGTCCCAAACAGTAAAATGCGTCTGTCTGTGCCAGCTCTTCATTACCGGCTCATTAACACTCAGGTGTCAATTGCTGGTGGCAAAGGCAATACCCAAATGGCCTAGTTTCTGTCATGCACAGTGTAATTACATTGACCTCAAGTACTAAAGCTCGCAAGTTGCCTGATACGATTTGGACACTAATTTCAGGCACTATTCAAAGTAGAATAATATGGTGAATAAACCAACGTAATAAGAGAAAAGCACTATGAGGTTTCCAGTTATTTTTTTTCATATGTAACTGTAACCTTAAAGACAGTCGACTATTCTGTTACATACAACGACACATAGGACACGTTTAGCTTTAACATTATTGATCTAAAATTTTGTTAGATCTCGAGATAATGATAAAGTTGTTACAAGCCAAAAGTGAAAACTAAGTTGTTGTAATAGTCACGTTTGGGAAAATAGAAATTCCATATCATAGTTTATAATCTCATTTATTGACCTGTAATGGGAGCGTTATTTATATCTTACATTTAAATTATGAATTAACCCAATCAGTCAAGCGTCTGACTTCGACTCAGATAATGTTCTCATGGTTCATGAGTTCGAACCTCACGTTGAGCTCTGTGCTGACAGCTCAGAGCTGGAGCCTGCTTCGGAGTCTGTGTCTCCCTCTCTCTCTGCCCCTCCCCACTCTCACTCTCTCTCTCCCTCAAAAATAAATAAACATTAAAAAACTTTTAAATATTAATTTAAATGTGACCAAATGTAAAGCAAATCTATATAATCCTAGCAACCAATAAATATGTACTTCCAGCAACAATTACACCATCTCTTAATAATCTAAGAGCAGATTTCTTCATCACTTTCTGTTTAAGACTTTGCTATTATGTGCAAAGCTTATTTTTAAGGTTCCAGTTGAAAAGAGAGAGGGGATGAATTCATGCACGAAACTTAACATTTTATATATAAAACTTCACAGAAACGAAAAGAATATTTTATATGGAAAAATCTACAAGAACAATTAAAAGACAAAAAACAAAACAAAATAAAACAAAACACCCACCACCAACAACAACAGTGAGAAAACAACCGTAACAATATTTTGGAAGTTTGGAAGTGGACCACCAAAATGTTATCGACTTGCTAGTTTTGAAAATGTTTAATTTTGAGCTGAAAGGTAAAAGTTTAAAGAAAAAAAATCTGATTTATCCCACAGAATATTCCAAAGTCTCAGGAATTAATAGAACAAATTAGTTCTGAAGTGGGAGTGAATATAAAAATAAAAAGAAGGATCAAAAATGTCATTGAGAGGCAATTAGACTCCCAGGTTTCCCTCATCCACTGTGCATAAGTAGGTGATCAATTATCCCCTCTGGTTAGAAGACAGGAGATTTATTCTCGAAGGAGGTTAAAACAGAGGTGCCTACATCAGAAGACAGCAGGTACAGTTTAATGTGAGATCATCATACCCAGAAAACTTAGGATTTTGAGTATTCCAGACATCTTTCCCCAGTTAACTTTCAGAATGCATGTGCCCAGGCAGAAGACCCAAAAATACTTCCCTGAATATCTCTAGCCTAAGAAGAAAAATATACTGAACATATTTACACTGGGGTTTCCTTAACTAAATGATCCAGCAAGATCACCCTATAGACAAACATATTCAACAAGCTTTCCACACAAAACAGTTTTACCTTCAGCAATTTTGAATACTGTTTTATTTTAATAATTTATTGTCAAGTTAGCTAACATACAGCATAGTCTTGGCTTCAGGAGTAGATTCCCGTGAATCATCACTTATGTACAACACCCAGTGCTCATCCCAACAAGTGCCCTCCTCAATGCCCATCAACCACTTTCCTTTCTCCCCCAACACCCATCACCCTCAGTTTGTTCTCTGTATTTAAGAGTCTCTTATGTTTTGCCTCCCTCTCTGTTTGTAACTTATCTTCCCGCTCTTTTTTTTTTTTTTTAAGTTTATTTATTTTTGAGAAAGAGAGTGAGTGAGAGCAGGGGAGGGGCAGAGAGAGAGGGAGACAAAGGATCTGAAGCGGGCTCTGTGCTGACGGCAGAAAGCCCCATGGGGGGCTCAAACCCAAGGACTGTGAAATTATCACCAGAAGCTCAACAGACTGAGCCACCCAGGAGCCCCTAGAGTACTGTTCTTAATTATGGGTACACAGCTAAGTGTAAATGTCACCAGGCATCTGCAAAAAACCCCTACCATAATTCCTGGAAAGAGATATTATTCAGGGAAAATGAAATGCAATATAAACTATCATCACTATTTTCAGATGAATAAGAGAAAATATTGAATACATTAAAAGAGTTCAAAATACCTTAAAAAAGAATTTTGGGAAAACATGAAGAACTTTTAGACTTAAAATAATAATAAAATAATGAAGTTAAAAGCTCAATAGAAGGTTGGAAGATAAACATAAGAAAATCACTGACAAAGTAGATTAAAAAACTGTACAAAGTAGGGAAGAAAACATGAAGAATATTGGTAGGTCAGTAAAGGAGGTTCTATATTCAAATAAGAAAGGATAAAAAAGATGAAAAAAATGGAAGAAATGATGAAAGCAATAATTAAAAAAAAAAATCCAAAACTTGAGAGGCTTGGGTTTAAATATTGAAGAAACTTAATAAGTGTCTGCAATTCAGATGGAAACAGATCCACATCAAATTACATGATATTATGAAATTTCAGAACTTGATGACAAAGAGACCCTCCCATAAGAATCCCATAGGAACCTATGTTCATAAAAAGTTTAGTTTAGTTTTACTTTGGAAAATGTTCTACTTTAAAAAAAACAATATAGAAAACCTTTCAAAGAATCAAAGCTTAATATATGACAAATTTGGTTTGAATCTAGTGACCGAGACCTACATCCTTCAAGGGGTCTCAGGGATTTTGGTCCTCTGAAACAGCCTACTGTTCATTCTTGCAGTATGACCAAAATTAAGCCCAATCTATGTGTTGTCTTGACATCTGGCATAACCAGGAAGACTTGAAATAACCTAACTCCAAGTTTCTCTCTCCATTCTGCTCCCAAAGATAATATTCCCTAGCAGGACAACCCTACCGGCCAAAGGGCTCAGGTGAAGGTGGGTGTCAGTTCCCTACTAACTTGCAAAACAAGCCAATTCAAAAAGCCTATCCTATCTCATCAGAATCAGGGAGCACCTGACCCTCTTGATGCTACAAAGACCTGCCTCCATGACCCCTGGTTGTTCACTCTGTTCCTGAGTGCAGCCCTGTGAGGCCTTGTGCAGGATCCTTCCTGCCACCTTCCACCCCAGGATTGTGATTATATGAGATTAACAAATTGCTGTTGGTCTATTCTGTCCTATGTCAGGTGCTACATAGTCTCCAACTCCATTAATCTGGAGCAGAAATTTTCCCCTCACCAATGGAGTGATTAGGGGGCAAGTTAAACAACCCTAAACAAGATGATCCAACAATGATCAAGGAGACCCAGCCAGCTTGAATTAACTGCTCTTGGATAACTAAATGGTTTCATGATACAGGGAAGGCTGCCTGGGACTAAACTGCTTGTTACTGGTGGACTTGCACTTCGGCCTACTGGACCCTGTGTTGTCTTTAGCAGGTATTTCCCTCCCTTTCCACCCCAAAATGCTCTTGTTCTAAAGAAGAGAATTGTGGTTAATTCCCTATACCTCAGCATGATGTTTTGTCAGTTTTAGTCTACATTTGGCAGGTGTCTCTAGGACCTCTGCCTGTAAAAGCAGTGATAACACAGCACCATACCTGGTCTTCTGGTTCTTCAGCTCTACTTACCAAGGAATAAGCTAGAGCTCTCTGGTCACTGGATCTAACTTGGGAATCATTACTAGCTGCTTGGACAGCCATCTGGACATTACTGTGATTGCACACCATCAGAGGGATTCCAGGGATGGCTCATTATGTGGTTCGTGGAAAAGAAGGACATCACTACCCTACAGAAGATTAATCATGGGACCTAAGTCACTTAATAAGTCACTTAATAAGAGTCGTTCAGGCAATGGCAGCTACCTTGCCCATTTCCTGTGCTACTGTTTCCCGTGCTGCTATCCCAAGTATTTTCCTGATCTCCAAGTGTAGGTATACATGTCTGGCAACCCATGGACCAGGCACTGATGGAAAAAAAAGAAGAAGAAGAAGAAGAAGAAGAAGAAGAAGAAGAAGAGGAGGAGGAGGAAGGAGAAGAAGAAGGGGAAGGGGAAAGAGCATTGGGTACCAGTTCCTCCCCAAACAATGGAGGAGGTGACACAACTGCCGTCTCAATGAAAAGGCCCTAGCAGGGATGCCTGGGTGGCTCAGTTAGTTAAGCATATGACTTTGGCTCAGGTCATGATCTCACAGTTTGTGGCATTGGGGTCTGTGCTGATAGCTCAGAGCCTGGAGCCTGCTTTGGATTCTGTGTCTCCCTCACTTTCTGCCCCTCCCCTGTTTGTGATCTGTCTCTTTCAAAAATAAATAAACATTAAAAATTAAAAAAAATAAATAAATAAAAGTCCATAGACAATGTGCCTGGGCTTGTCTTAGTGCTGCTGGCTACTAGCATGCCAAAGGGCTAACTTTCTAATCATAGGGCTTGACTGCATGACTAGCACCATAGACAGGAGGATTTTACTAGAGGTGAACCCTGACCTTGGGAACATCGCTTAACCCTGGAAAAGGAAATAGCTGTCTATAGGAGTTGCTGGGCTGCCAGGTTTTTCTCCTCCCCTATGCAGAAGGTCTGCACCAGGTTGTAAGTTTCCTGTGGACTTCTGATAAAGGAAACTGCTCTCCTTGGCCTTGCACTATATACCATTAGAGTGGTAGTTCTTGGCCACACACTGAGCTCTTCTGAAAACAGTCTCTCACAGCCCCTGCACATCTATTCCTCCATACCAAGCTAACCATTATGCCTTGGGTCATGGAGCTAACATGCTCCATGCTTTGCATGGCTCACAAGCTTTGCACAGTTATCAAGCCTTCCGTTCTACAAGCTGGAGTCAAATCTGACCCTCTGACATATCCCATCTGCAGGGTGGTGTAGCCCCACCTCTCCTCAGTTCCTTGACACATGACATGGTGGTAGAGAAGATCAACCCTCTCCTAGACCCCTTAGCCACATGGAGAGCCCCTTAGGAGCAACCGAGTGAAAAATTAAAGGGAGTTTATATACTTTATGGGCCATATTGCCACTCTTCTCATATATGATGGAACTTGGTGGAATGTTTCTGGGTTTCATTCTTTATTCAGGATGTCCTTGTAAAACAACAGGATCTAAGTGTCAGCCATACATCAGGTAGTCATCTTAGCACCACATACCCCGGCCAGAAAATGGCTCCATACATACATATTCATAAACTCTTGGTGTATTACATAAGAATTGCTTCCTTTGAGGTAAAGCACTCTGGGAACCGCTTGTCTAACAGAGACCCAAAATATAAATCAAGGTAACGATGTCACTACCTGCACTAAAGCCACAATTCAAGGCTTTGCCGGTATACTCTTCATCCCCTTTGGAATTTCAGAGATTATTGATAGTGGCCAAGGCATTCATTTCACTTCTCAAAACAGACAATGTTGGACTCTTGAAGAAGACATTCAATACAACTTCCATGCCCTCTATAGACCTAATGGCCCCTTCAAAGAATTCCAAATAGAGCAAATAACCCCCCGTCATTGCCACAGATATGGTTTAGTCTCAATCCATGTGCCATGGGGACATGCAGTCCCTGTACTAATGCCACCAGCTTCCTTAATTTCCTTTACTGGTCATAAAGGGAAGACCTCTAAAGTTCATGTTTTCAAAGGTCACCTCACTATGTGGCCCTCTGTGTTGGGAGGGGGGGCGTAGCTGATGTATTAAATTAAAAAAATGCAGTTTATGATCTGCTGAATGAGGAGGCATAAGTCACCCATACAAGTTTGGCAGATAGCTCCCTTAGCATCTGAGCTCCCACTTTGGGGAAGTAAAACCCAGGATTATTTTGATCAATAACACAGTTTCAATACACTCACACAAAGGAAATAAAATCACAAGGTTTAGTAGTTACAAATCTCAGGGTGGGGGGGCAAAGAGCCAGGGAAAGGGCAGTCCCCTGTCCCAGGCCATGAGTAAGAAGACAGAGAGCAGGGTAGTAAGCACTTATAAGGTGGTTGAGGTGGAGATCACTAACTTTTTACTGGCTTGATTCTAAGTGGTTATTCTAAAAGGTGTCCTGGGAAAAGCAAAGCAGGAACTTTTGATGGGAATCCTAAGCTCAGGTCCTTATCTAAATGTCCAGACTCTGGGTCTATACAGGGTTATCATACTGTGGAATGCTTAGGCAGCAACTCAAAATAGTTCTTTTTCTCATCACACTGCCTCTTCCTCCAGGTCAAGTGCCTACTTCATGTGTTGGAGAGGTACTTCTCTTACCTAGAAATCTCAGTTCATCACCAGGATAAAAATTGATGTCAAGACATCGGGGAGTCAATTTGATATGAGGACTAAAATTAAAGCTCAATATTATGTGGTGCCTTGACATCTGGCCTATCTTAGAGTGCCTTGAATGGTCTAATCTTACCTCCCTCATTCCCCTCTGGAAAGGGAGATCCAAAGAGCCGAACAGCTCTGCTGGACAGGGGGACCAGGCCCAGTTCATTCTTAGGTAGTGAGGTTTCATTTCCCCACTAGCTCCACTGAATTCTCCCTGGTCACATCCTCCAGCAGGAACCAGAGAGAATCCCTCCCTCTTGATACCAAAAGAAAGCCTGCCTCTCACGGCCCCTGGTAGTGTCGCCCTGTGTTTCGTGTGATATCCTTCTTCCCCAGCCTGTGAAAATACATGACTCATAAATTGTTGTCAATTTCATCTGTCTGTCCAGTGTCAGATGTTGTATGTTCTCCATCCCCATAACCCTAGGATGGAAATCTCTCCCTCTCCAACAGGGTGAATAGTGGATGACTAAAACCACCCTTTACCTAACTTCTTTTTCTTTCAGTATTTCACTAAATTAGTTGAAGTTAGTTGACGATGATTTTATAAAGTCCAGTTATTCAGACCTATTCTTGGTGAAGCGGCAGTTGCTATATGGGATTTCTCTGGGAGATGTACTCATATTTGTTTGACTTTAGTTTTGCTTATTCACTGCCAACATAGCATGTTGTTAAGAGGAATAAAAATGCATATGTTAAAACAACATTTTATTCTAAATATAAACCATAAAAGGACAGTCAAAACTGTCTAGTTTCTTAGGCCACATTTCATGGTGCCTTATACATGTGAACCATCCTTAGAAATGAGCATGTGGCATAGGGGGAGCATTGAAATTTAAAAATATGAAGTGGAGTTCTAGATGCTATAACTTATTTTTATATTTTTTAAATATAGTTACTTCTAGGATTTCAAGTTAAAAGAAGACACAGGGACTAGAAATGCAGCCTGGCACAGGTGAAGAATTCAGTCAAGAGATAGGGTTCAGGCGTTAAGTTCATGGTTATGCTCTGCCATCATCTGGTCTATATTGGTCTCATTTTCTTCATAAGTAGGTTAAGGACCAGAATATTTTCAAAGACTTGCTCTTCGCTAAAAGCCTATTATTCTGTGGGGCCCACTTAAAAAGAAATAAAACACAGAAAATAACATTCATTGCTGATAGTAGTTGATGAATAAAGGTCAAGAACCATGAAGGTGTTTTGATTTAAAAAAAAAAAAAAATCTGCTGAAAATGTTAGTTGAACTTAGATGGAAAGGAAATATAAATAAATAGATTTTACGATTCTTATAACTTTATTTTTATTTATGTATCTTCCTCTTCATTATGTAGTATCATGCATGTGTCGCAAAAAGAGTGAGAGGGTTTTTGACTTAATCTGCATCCTTTTTAAATTAGTCAAGACCCCTTTTGGCATATACACTAGCCAAAGTTGCACAGGGGAAAAAAAGAAAACCTTTAAAAATATTTCTAATTTACATATTACATATGTATTACATATTACATATGTAATTATTTCTACATAAACATAATGAAAAAATTCAGGTTAAGAGACATAATTTAAATGATTCTAGTTATATTACTACATGGAGAATAAACTAGAATACAGTAGAGAGACTACTTTTGATATAAGGATAAAAATCTAAAATTTTATGGTATGTTTAAGTATAACTCAGTTCAATTTCCACTTGGATAGCAAGCATAGCAAAAAATTGAATGATAAAAGGAAATTAGCAAACCCTGCTACAAATAAGATTACCTTCCTCACAAAGCTTTTTCTTTCTTTTATGTTGCCTTATTTAAGTACAGCATGATCCACTCAGGTGCACACAAAACCCCCGTCGTAGTTACTTCTCCTTCTCCTTCATCAGTCAAGGAGCAAGTATAATCTGTTTTCTGAAATGTCTCCCAGTATGTGTCCTTCTTCTTCCATTTTTACTAGTCCAGACTGAAAGTTAATTGTGCTCACTTGCTTCTTAGCTAAAGATTTACAATAAATCTCTGTTATCCCAATTTCTTTTTTTTTTTTCTTTCTTTTTTTTTTTTTTTAATTTATTTTGAGAGAGAGAGAGAGAGCTGCATGAACAAGGAAGGGGCACAGGGAGAGAGAATCTAAGGCAGGGTCCATGCTCAGCACAGAGCCAGAGGTGGAGCTTAATCTTATGACGCTGGGATCATGACCTGAACCAAAATCAGGAGTCAGTCGCTTAACCCACTGGCCCCCCTTGCCCCCCCACTTTTTTCTTGTTTTTAATGTTATGAATCATCTCATAACATTAAATTAGTAATGCTTTTACATTATGTGCAGCATTTATTTTCATCTTTTCATTATTATTATATCTAATACTGGAATAGACTCTTCTAGAGTGCCAAAGGAAGTATTACATTTAAACTAAAACTGTGCTTCATATGTAAACTTTAAAAATACTAACAGGGGTGCCTGGGTGGCTCAGTCAGTTAAGCGTCCGACTTCGACTCCGGTCACGATCTCGCGGTCCCTGAGTTCGAGCCCCGCATCGGGCTCTGGGCTGATGGCTTGGAGCCTGGAGTCTGCTTCCGATTCTGTGTCTCCCTCTCTCTCTGCCCCTCCCCCGTTCATGCTCTGTCTCTCTCTCTCAAAATAAACATAATTTTTTTTTAAATAAAAATACTAATATACTTTGTTCACTTCACCCAACTGATGTGCGATTGAAAGCACTCTTCCCATCTCAGTAGCAATACTCTTGACTAATAATCACAGTGTTGTAAACTTGCCATGTAGCTTTATGAACTGTTATGCCAGTGTCACCTGATTCTGCATGATCTGTTCACAGTATTCCCAGTTTCTCCCCTGTACTGGTCCGTACAATTGCAAATGCATTTTCTTAAGATGATTGAGACACCTTTGAACCCAGTAATATTTGCACACATTGTCATGTAAATCCATACATCCTTGTCAGAGAAACAAGGCACACAAAGCAAGCATCTACAGAGGCATCCCAATGAGATAGCTTGGTATTCTTAGATTTTAAAATAAAATTTATATATCCTTTCTGTGTTTTACTCCTTTCTAGGTTATACCAGGTCACTTTACCTCATTCTTTATTGTATTTTAACTAGAAATACTCAACCATCTTTTATTTTCATTACTTTTCTCCTTGTTTTAACTTATATATGTATATGACCACATGAACTTTGAAAATCATAACTGCTTCTCAGTCTTTTAAAACTTACTGGAGAATGAAGGAAGACAATGGTTATATTCTCTTTCCTTCTTTTTGGCCTCACATTTCTTACTTTCTCTCTCTAATTCAACTTTACTTGGTACATTTTATTATAAACTGTGTTGTCTCTTTGTGGTCTTTGTCGCCCAGTATAAAATAAGGGTTCTTATCAGAGAGTGTCAAAAGAAATTGACTATTGATTGCCCACCAGTGGAAAAGCCCATGGTAGGGGCGCCTGGGTGGCTCAGTCGGTTGAGTGTCCGACTTTGGCCCAAGTCGTGATCTCGAGGTTCGTGAGTTCGAGCCCCGCATTGGTCTCTGTGCTGAAAGTTCAGAGCCTGGAGTCTGCTTTGGATTCTGTGTCTCCCTCTCTCTTGCCCCATCCCTGCTCATAGTCTCTCTCTCTCTCCCTCTCTCTCTCTCTCTGTCTCTCGAAAAATAAATAAACATTAGAAAAAAATTAAAACAAAAAAAAAATAAAACCAGAAAAGTCCATGGTAGCTTGTTGAAGATCAACCAGGTTTTCTGATAGTCTAAATATTAATTAATAAAGGGGCACAGAATGTGTGTGTTTGCATATAGGATGATTCCCTTCATGTATTCCTCCATGAGTCTCCTTTGTGTTGCTTAATACCTCTCTCCATCTCACACACACACACACACACACACACACACACACACACATCAATTTTGAGAAAAATGTATTGCCAGAAAACCTTGGAGTTGGCCATTCTCTCCATTGTTAATTAGGAAACACAACTAAGAATATAAACACTCTCACACTATGAGGATACAATTCAGTTTCAGGCTTATGCAATTCACCACACCAACGCTTGTTTTCTTCGCTTTTTTCATGATTAAAAGAAGAGTCACTCACAATGATAAAGGGAAAAAGAGGATGGTGACTGTGTTCCAAATTAGATAATTGCAACATTCATTAAATGTTTCTTACGCCCAGGCAGACTGGTTGAGCAATGACCCAATGATTAGCAACTGCTCTCAAAGAAAAGTAAATATGTAAGATGAAACAAAACAAAAACTGTCTTCAATTACACAATATTCTCAATAGAAGTTTTTACATGGATTGATACATTTCTTTTAAAATAGAAATGCTCCCTCTGAGACATTTAGTCACAGATTAATATGAACTGCTTTATTTGATAAGTTTAAAACCCTAGCTTTCAAAATAAGGAAATAAAAATTGTGATTGATTAACAGAGAAAAGCGGAAAATAAAATACTTTTGAACAACCCGAGGACAGCTCTAGAGAACCGGGTCTGCCGAGCTAAGAAATTACAAGTTCAACAAGTCTACAGTTAGAACCACCAGTGAAAAAATCCATTTGATAGAGCAGATACTAAGTACTGCAGATTTACAGGGCACCCCTTTAACTAATCCTGATGTAATCTTGATGTTTACAGGTCATGTTGTAGAAATGAAGAAAGACATTTCTAAGCTCGCCAGGTGCTTGCTTTCCAATAAGGACTATTTGAAAGGGGGAATTTCCCAACAAGTGAAGTCAGACCAACAAGCAGATCCCAGGCCCTCACCAGACCATGTCAGTTATCAGAAGGACAAACTGTTAATATTTATACTAACAGCCAGTATGTTTTGAGGGATGTTATGGAAACAAAGGGGTTTTCTTATGCTCTCTGAGACCCCAGTCAAAAACAGAGAAGTAAATGAACTATTCTTTTACTTTCTGAAATTGCTCTCATCAATATTGAGGCCCACACTGAAAAGACTGAACCTGAATCTCAAGGAAATGCCCTAGCTGACTTTCCTGCACAGACAGCAGCAACAGAATCTTAAAAGTTGTGGCTCAGGTGGTGGACTTTATTCTGCTTCGGCAAAAAATTAACCCTCATTGTCAGACTTTTTTGTCATCCTGATGTTCTTGGCACATAGTAATTGTCTGTTCCTGATTCAGAAAAAAATAATAATAATAATAATAATAATAAGATAGGCAAACAGTGGTTTAAATCAAACAGTTTTGGGCTATGGGAGACCCAAGATGGTAGTTTATCCTGGCTCCCTAGTAAACCCCAACTTTGGGTTTTTGCACTCCTTTATCTGCCATGGTGCGTTTAAGAGGACTCAAATTATGAATAGACATTGGTATAGCAACTTCTATACAATTGAGAAAACAGCTTACTACCAACATCTAACCTGTCAGATCCGTAACACTGGAAAAACTATTTTTGTCCCAAGAGGCCTCAGACTTAATCCTTCTGGTCCTTTTCAGCACTGGCAGCTGAACTTTATTCAACTATTTCTCATTTTATTTATGTTTCCACATGGTTTGGAGCCTCCCCCTGCCACAATGCTGATGCTCTCGCCATGGCAAAGAGATTATTAGAGACTGTGTTTCCCACTTGGGGCATACCTTCCACAATCTCCAGTGATCGAGGCACCCACCTCACTGGATAAATCATACGAGCCTTAATGAAGGCTTCTTGGAATGATTGCTGTCCCTATCATCCTCAGTCATCAGGCAAGGTCGAGAAAACTAATGGGATCCTCAAACTCAAAATCTCTAAACTTGTTGGAACTACTGGACTCCATTGACCTAAGGTATTGCCTCTGGCCTTGCTGACTGCTCTCAGATCCCTTTCGGGAAACAAACTAACTCTACATGAGATAGTCACCAGTAGACCAATGTCTATTGGTATACAACTTTCTGCTGATCCCTTGTTGTCACGATAGTATGACTCGTTACCAAAAGTATTTAATGTCTTATATTAATATATATTAATAAATATGTCAATAATGTCTTATTTAGTGTCTTATATACGATCATTATTTAACGTTTCTAAGTATCAACAGATTAAAGAAGACTTCCAAGTCTTGGGATCCAAGATCTCAATTCAAAAGATTCTGTTTGTTGGTCATTGTCTGAAGCCTAGTGACTGGGTATTCTGGAAACATCCACCTGAGCCCCACCGGAAAGAACATTACTGAGTCTTCTTGACCACTGACACTGCTGCAAATCTAGAAGACACTGAGTCTAAGGTACACATCTCACAGCTAAAGAAGGCTTTACCTGACATCTTGGCCTGTATAGACGCTGAAGACCCCCAAATCAAACTGACGAGGAATAGAAGCAGCTGCCATGAGTGTAGGCTCCTTCCACCCAGGACACCAGATCCACATTTCATACTTTAACTGAACATGAAAGCTTTTTTTTTTTTTTCCTTCTCTTTCTTTCCTTTACTCTGACATTGGTCTGGAAAGGTACACAACACCCCCATCCATATTTCCTACACCAATGCTAATGGGGGTGAACTCGTCAATCTTGGAAGTCTCTTACCAAGTTCCACTTTTATGATCAGAATATCCAGTGCCTTGTTTTTTTCCCTTTCTCCAATTATAGCTGTATTTAAGCAGTTAGACCCATATACCTATGTAAATCTTTGTACAATCCCACTCCCACATTGCCATGAACACCTGGATCAGATCTGCCCACTAAGAGATCTCTTCAGCAGCACCCATCTTTGCAAGGCCTTTTTATTTCAGACAATGAGATTTACTTTCTGAATGTGCTGAGAACTTCGTTGACCCCTGGGTTGAATGGGGTAAATGCATTAATCTCTGTAAACGAATCCATTAACAGAACCTCCTTAATGGGAATGGTTTGTGCCCTAATTGGCTTTGGCTTTGTCTATGATACTTTTCATTCTTCTTGGACCTGAATACCTAGTTATGGCTGGTACCTAACTGGGCCATGCCTCTTGGGTTATCCAACTGTGCCTCTAATTTTCCACAAACTAAGATACTTCGTGAATTGACTCCCCTGAATTCACACCATCCAATTAGAAAGAACCTCTCAGGAGCCACCCGTGACTCAGGATTTGCTGCCTTTGGCAGGGCCATACTTCCTTGGCCAGGAGTAAATGTAAATGAGAATATGATGGGAAACCTCTCCCTAATTCTTGACGATATTGTAGAATCTGATGCTAAAACAATAGCTACCCAAGAAAAATTTTTAGATGTTTCTGACCAAGGTAGTTCTTTCAACGTTTATTTATTTTTGGGACAGAGAGAGACAGAGGATGAACGGGGGAGGGGCAGAGAGAGAGGGAGACACAGAATCAGAAACAGGCTCCAGGCTCTGAGCCATCAGCCCAGAGCCTGACGCGGGGCTCGAACTCACGGAGCGCGAGATCGTGACCTGGCTGAAGTCGGACGCTTAACCGACTGCACCACCCAGGCGCCCCTGACCAAGGTAGTTCTTAAGGACAAGATAGCTCTTGATTATCTTTTTTTTTTAATTAAAAAAATTTTTTTATTTATTTTTGAGATAGACACAGAGCATGAGCAGGGGAGAGGCAGAGAGAGAGGGAGGGAGACAGACAGAATCTGAAGCAGGTTCCAGGCTCTGAGCTATCAGCACAGAGCCCGACACGGGGCTTGAACTCACAGACTGTGAGATCATGACCTGAACCGAAGTGGGACACCCAACCGACTGAGCCACCCAGGCGCCCCAGCCCTTGATTATCTTTAAGCTCAGCAAGAAGGTATCAGTGCTATGGCCAACACCAATGTGCTGCACCTGGATTAATACTTCTGTGGAAGTTGAAACCCGGTTATATAAGATCATTGAGCAAGCCACTTGGCTTAAAAAGGTGACTCTTTTAGGGGGGTCTTTCTTTGACTTTTTTGATTTTGATTGGTTTGGGTTTGGGGGACCATGGCTCCAAAGTGCACGCCACACATTAAAAACTATCCTGCCTATTATAATCATAATAATCTCCCTAGTGCATTGTATTCTCTCAAAAGCTTTAAATGTATGTTCACAGCTGCTAGCCACCAAGAAAATGATGTCCCCAAGACTGGGATTTCAAAAAAAGAAGCAAAGAGAATGATGAATCTAAGGACTATGAACCTGGAACAGTGACCTATGGAAACCACACAAAGAAACAACAAAAGCTGCGAATGGTAGCCGAGAGGGGTGCTAATGCCTTCAATTTTGATGACATATCTCAGTCAAGCTGACAGTCTGATCTCAAGGAAGGAATTGTTGAAAAGGAAACCACACATCCAAAATGGAGTTGCTTCTGCTAGGCCCGCATTGCCAAACAGGGGCTTTATTCCTAACCTAATTGTAGTTTCAACCTTCCCCAGAAATGCAATCTTTCTGGAATTCTCTGCTCAGCACCAGTGAAGTAATCCACATAATAAGTCCCTGTTAGCCCCCAAAGGGAGGCGATCTTGCCTATCTTGCCTGAAATAGTCCTTTATTTGGTTTATGATTCCCTTGTTCTGGATTTATGAAACCTTTCCCTTTCTGTGGCCCTTTGGAGCTCTTTTCTACTTGCTAGATGAGATGTCAGATTTCTGAATTGTTCGATAAAGCCAGTTAGAACTTTAAAATTTACTCAATTGAATTTTTGTTATTTAACACTGTCCAGATTCATTTTATGATATATCATATGTAAAAAAATATGATTCTGTCAATTATTCAGTAACTCCAACAAACATTTATTTGCATGGAAATAGAAAGTTATTCAAAAAGCACATTGGGGGTCAAGGGGAAAATATCAGGTAAATATATCCTAGTGCAATCATACATATATATTTTTCAATAGTAGGGATAGAGGGCTATTTGAGAGTTGCAAAGGGGGGCGAGGGAAACGACTGGAGCTCAGCAGCTGTGAGTTTTACTTCCTGGACTCCATACCACCAATAAATAGAGAGGCAAAGGTGAACTGAGCTGATGAGTAGATACCAAAGGCAAGTTAACTTTCATCTTGCAATTTTGCAATCAGCGCTGGTTAAATACAACTCAGAAGCAGACTAGAGTTTTAAGAAAGGAATGATTTCCATTTGTTGCCTGTATTCCATACTTTTGAGAATCAAGAATAGCGACAAAGTGATGAAAAGCAATATTAATAATTAAATACACCACTTAATGTGCGTTAGCATTGTGCTATGCGTTTCACACATGTCAGTTCACCTAATTCTCATAAGAATTTCACAGCTAAGTGTACTTCATATTTTACAAAAGTAAAGATCAAAATTCAGATGTGAGATAACTTTTTGAAAAGATCTCCCCTGACTTTCTATAGCATTAAAGAAATTTAAATTTGAAATAGTGATCATACGATGCGGTGCTTTTCAAACATTTGGGTAATGATTCACAGCGAGAAATATATTTCACATTGTGACCTATTTTACACATGTATCGGAAAAAAAATGTTTCACAAAGAACTATTTGTTTTTACCATGAGTGACGTGTTTTCATACTCTTCTACTCTACTTTTTTTTCCTATTCTATTTACTTCTAGTTTTATTTTTATGTTATCGTCTTAATACACTGAATTATTCTTGTGACCCACTATTGGGTATAGTGTTTTGACCACAAATTTGATTACTTAATTATTTGACTGTTGAATTATGTCACATTTTCCTATAGTTTCTTTGGTTCTCAAAGCAAACTAGAATTTTCATGAAGGCAGATATTACTATGCATTCCTACCTCTCCTCATTGTTGGACCTTAATAGAAGTGTGTAATTTAATAAAATTTAATTTTTATGTCTGAAAATTCATAATCGTGGGTACATAGAAGAGTCCATGATATGATTCCCAGAAAGGGTAAAAGTAAGGGACAGGAGGGACAGGTCTAGGGGAGCAAAGCAACTTGTAACTATCGCTGTTAACATTCTCTTGAGAATCATTCCTGTATATTTTTATTAGTTTTTTTCCCACCATAGGGCTGGCTTTATTAGACATAAAGAGCAAGAGAAATACCTAGTCCAATCCCTATCCCTTGTTGCTTCATAAAATGAGTTTCTGTCCAGGTATGTGTAGTTTGAACTCAAGAAAATTGGTTACGTAAACCACACATTAGGTTACAAAGCACACTTTTCTTTTACCTTTTAGTTATTTCAGAATATAAATTTCTGTAAGATTTGTCCAGATTATTATCATTATTAAAAAACTCTATACCTTAATTTATGTTTTCTTCTTGGAATATGATACCCATATGAATTTTATTTTTTTCTTATGTGTCCATTGATTTTAAATATGAAATAATTTGTGTCTAAAATTTTAGATAAAATATTTTCCTTTTATTGCTCGAAGGCACTCATATCCTGTGTCAAACATCTACATTATTCCTTGTGGGCCCTTGGTATTACTACAAATCAAAAAAACTTAAGAAGCAAATATAACAATAGGTGGAAAAATATATACATTTAAAATATTCATTGTGGGTATCATGAGAATCATATAGAATTAAATGCCTACTTTCAAAAGTGTAAATATCGCAAAATCCTTTAAACCTAGCATATGTTTCTTCGAATGAGACTCAGTTTTGAACAGATGTCCCCTTAGACCTGTTATATTAAGACTGAATTTACTAAATCAGCATTAGTTGTTTTTAAACTTAGGGCCATATTTTGCCACTGATTTTTATTCAAAGCTCCCACGGGCGTCAGTGGAAGATCCATGCATGGAAAAATGGCATAATATGTATCCTAGTTTTATTTATTTCATGTGTATACAGCAGTATAAAATAATATATTACATTTACACTCATTTTACTTATGTATTATTATAGCATTCACAGTAACAAACACTATAGTTAAGATTTAAACTCATCTTTTGTTATAATACCCTGTTTTCACTCACAGATAACTGTCTTGAAAATGTGTTTAGAGCTGAAATTCCCTGCTTACTTTCAGCTCTATGATGTACGGATGTATTGGAAGTCTGAGTTCTATCGTTCAGAAGTTTTTGAGTCTCATGCGAGATTTTAATATTTGCATCATTAATGCAAAAATTGCACGCAACTCAAAAACGTCTGAAGTGTAAAACTTCAAACTAAGCATGTGACAAGTTTTCAGGAAATAAAAGTCATTTTTCTAATTTTACAAATACTTAAAAAATAACAGTGGTTAGAAATACATGCATGCACACTAAAGGTATTAGAATTTTAGTCATATTATTGCCTGCAATACTCTGGCGGCACCCATCTCCCAGCATTCTCATAGAATGCTATAATCTAAAACCTATGCCAAGTTTTAGAAGAAACAAAAATATTCTATTGAACAGTAGCTTCACAAATTACTGTATAAGGATTTTGTTCGACCTAGCAGAGGGATAGTCCTTGAAGTGCTAACAATATATATAAAATAATTTTACTACTCCATGGCATAAAAAATATGGAATTTTGTCATTTTCTGTTTTTCCTTGTTAAAAAGGAACATAAAAAGGATGTTAAGTGCAAAGCCTTTACCACTACAAAATTAGAGTTTTGAAAAAGATAAAGAACCCAAGAAATTGCAATATGAAAAATATAAGATTTTCAGAAAAATTATCAAGTATACCAAGATTTTAAATGTTTTTGAGTTCCTCGGGTATTAAAAGCACACATAGAAATATGAGGGGGAGAAAGAAAACCACATGTAATGACAAATAACAGTGCTATGATCAGTCAGCACCGTAAGTAATTTTCTTTATGCTGCCTAACATTTGCAACATTCTGAGTCAGTAGTCGTATTAAATATTAATTTTACTCCAGTAAACTATTTTTGTAAAGTTAAAACGGCATAATTAATAGACAGTTATTAAAGTTTATGTTGAGAATTGTGAGGATGTTTTTTCTTCCTCTTATTGAAGAACTAAGAAGGTTTCTACAGTACAGGAGATCCGGCGGCAAATTATAACGCTATTAAGAAATGAAACAGGAGGAAATTAACAGGAAACGGGAGTAATTAAAATATTTAAATCCTCTACTATAGTACTTAATTTGCAATGTTTGATAAAGGCATTGCATTTAATATCTTCAAAAAACAAAATATACATATTTCTCAATAGTTCCCAAGAAAGATGATACACTTAGAGTGATACCATTATATCTGTAAAGTAATTATGATGTGATACTTAAATATTGATTTAAAATGATTTCACAAAATTATGTTTACAAGATAAGAATTAGAATTTTACACGTGGAGGAAATATTTCTAAAAATTGTCGTTTGACATACCTTTGAAACATTAAGACACTGTTTCCACAGGAAAATATTTTGACATTTTTACTACTTTAGAACGAACCGTGTTTATCAAGGAGTAAATGTCATGATCATTCGTTTCTGAAGTAATTTATTGATGAAATGTCATCTAATAATTTAGATAGTATTTTTTGATATGTATGAAATTCCGTAAGACTGGATATTAAGATGACTGGATTAAACAGAAAAACTATTCTAAAATTCCTTTTCATGGTAATCTAATACATGTTTTTTTGTAAACCTTTATTATTGATTGGTTGCATTTTTCTATTTTATAGTCCCCCTCTCATTGGTAGAAAACATCCTAGCCAATTAGCTAAAATTATATCATTACTCTCTGGTAACTTCTGATTTATTCTGGATACAATACATGATTAATAACTGTTTAGCATTTTAGCAAATTCTATCTTTCCCACAAATTGGGTAAAATTTTCTTGTTTTTGTTGTTTGTTTTTGTTGATTAATGATATAATTTAATAATTAGAATGTAAATTAGAATAACTGTTACTATGATATATAAAAAACGAATGCGTAAATATATGGCATAAGAAGTTTGTTCAAGGGAGATGATATACGATGACATAAAAGTCTAAATAATTAAAGAAACCTTCTTAACATTGAATGAATGAATACAAACATAATACATGAAATGAATATAACCTTACTTTTAATGCATGTGATAAGGCAGATGGATGTGTGTTTTCCGCCATAATTGGAAAATGATGAATGAAAGGTTTTAATTAAAGCAGTGATTCAACAAGAAAATCATTTTCTTGTTTAAAAAGCAATTACAACAAACATATTTTTCCAGCTAAATTATATAGAAACATATCCTTATTAAAATAGTCTATCATTCAAAATCTTAATGAAGTAGCGCCAAAAGTTTGAGAAAATGTTACTGCTGCACTTTTGTGAACGTATGTGCTTTTGTGTCATATGCGATGGATTGGTTTTACGTATTTTTAAAGGGTCCCCAAAAGACTGGAATATTACACATACTTCAACAGATAAAATGATTGGGATTATGACATATTAATCTCTGTCATTTGATAAGTCAAATGAGTGATGCCAAGATATCACTCAAATCTACATATCAAGGTCCTCTGAAAATATGTATGCATTTTATTGTTAAATCGAAGGAAAATGTTCCCATTTACATGACCATAAAACTAGGTGGGAAACATTTGTTATGTGTTAAGCTTTAGTCTGCTTTTTAATAACATAGCACAGCTCAAACTATCACTGAATCCAGAAGATCAGTTAGCAGTTAAGGTAAATGTGTCAAAATTGATCTGTAATTTGGATTGGGCAAACATTTAGAAATGTTGAAGGCTTTCTTAGGAGGGAGCTTTGAGAATTCTGCTTTTTCCTAAGATTGTCTCACATCCTCTGATTTTTCTCTCTTAATTTCTCTCTTAATTAAGCAATAAACAACAGCTGGTAAAAAGAAAACTATGTAAAAGAAAGGAAAATACATCTAAAGGAATTTAATAATTAACTTCGTGGACATGAAAATAAAAGGCAAGCTTAACTTTTCAAGGCTGACTCAAAGAATTTTCTCATTAATAAAACACTGACTATATTTAAGCTATAAAATCTTCACATGTAAGATAATACTGAAACAATAATGTACCATATTTCTATCTCCAAATTTATTTAACTTATTTTAAATTTAGAGATCACTTATATCTTATAGTTACTCTTTACCAGTTCAGATACTTATATATCTCTATATGTTCATATAGAGTTATAAATAGATTTTATATTCATGTGTTAGTAAGTCACAAAACTATGTAAAACTATGTAAAATAAAATTCTGTGTGAGTTATACGGTTGAGGACTTCTTAAAATAGTAATCTCAATTACGTATTTTACACCACAAAATGTACAGACACCCAGTGTTTGTTTTTGTTTTTTTTTCTAACAACAAATAC
Source organism: Puma concolor (assembly GCF_028749965.1). Taxonomy (NCBI): domain Eukaryota; kingdom Metazoa; phylum Chordata; class Mammalia; order Carnivora; family Felidae; genus Puma; species Puma concolor. Next base: position 93,170,956 of record NC_141670.1, read on the forward strand.
AGGTGGATTTATAGATTCTTTATAAAAGCTTTAAATGATTCTAAATTCAAAGCCATAGAAATAGAATCGAAAGAATGTAGATTGTTAGATATTCTGATATTACATATTCAGTGCTCTTCTGATAACATCGACAGCTATATCTTTGGCATTGAAAATTCAGTACAAGTTCTTGACAAAATTGTGTAGCTTAGAGCTTCATTTTCTTTTAAACAAGGAAAAACAGGGTTGTATAAGATGAAAATTGGGAGGAAACTATTAATGATTATTCTTTTCTTAGTAAGTTTATCTTTGGGACCCTGAATTACCTTCACTTTACTATATGATGTGGACTGTATGAATCCATTTAAAAACCAACTGAGTTGTACCACATTTTAGGAAAATTATATAATATAATATATATATTTTATATTTATTTAGAAGCTTTGAAATAGTACAGTAAACACTTTGCAACACGGTGTATAAACTACAGAATGTCTTTGATATTTTGTGGGTCTTCAGAATACAACATTTTTTATAACCCACAGGTGAAAAGAACATAATCACAATCTGTCTTGTAAAGTTGGAATAGTTTGGGGAACACTTGATCACACAAAAAGAATATAAAACAGTCAAGTTTAAAACAGTGATATTGCATTTATAATGCACAAATTTCCTTTATCTTTATGACTGGCTTCTCGTGGTGAATATAAACATGTAAAGGGCTCAGTGACATTTGGAGAGAGAAAGATATATAGTGCTGTAAACAGGCACACACTGATCGGAGAGGCAAAAGCAGTTGCCTCTAAAGTTTCTACAGTTCTGCACATTTCAACTCATTTCTCAGGCCTGCTGAGAGCAATTAGGTCCTATAATTGGCCACGATGACTCCGCCGGCAATCTAGTACTCGGTTACACACAACTAACTGATGGCCAAGATAATGAAGTTGAAAAGTTGATGCTTTTGTTGGTCGACTTTGTGCAAATCATGCTGCTTCAGGTAAATCCTGTAGAATTGACTAGCATATCCTTTTCCGTGCTGTGAAAAAGAAAGAAAAATACTCTAAGAAAAGGAGCCTGCGTTTGGGAGTTTAGAATTGCACGTTACTGGAAAAGAAACAAATACAACTGGAAATAAGTCGTCTCCCTATACCAGATCCACGTCGTGTCAAAGTATTTCAGTGTTAGCCTTGGTTTCTAATTGTCAAGTCAATCCGTTGCGTGGGTTTCTAAAAATGTCAATTTTGGTATTTTAGAAAATGAGTTTTGTGTGGGAAAGGTATGTTTTATATATCAAGCACCAATTATGTGGAGATTAAACTTTTGAAGTTACATACAGAACAATCCCCACTTCGTTACTTATGCACGATCAGAGTATAGAAAAAAAAATGTGTGGCCTGTAAACATTCTAGAATGAGTCATTCGAATATCTACAAATAACTGGTTATATGTTTAATTGAAAAAATTCCAAATTATATATATTAAATCAACATATCATACAGAAACCTGTACTAGAAAATGTCGATGTAATTAAAAAGTTAAAAAATGCTTCACATTTTCTGGTTTTACTTTACTTCATCCTTTATATTATGTAAAAACCAAACCTTTTAATGTGTACAAAAATAATAATAGTAATAAATTTATTCCCTAAAAGGAATCCGTTTTCTTATAAAAGGGTGACAGGAAAAAAGATACTGAATTTGGTCCAGTCTTATAAAATGTACTGAATTATGAGGTAGAATTTCCAAATCCAATCATTTAGATTTTATGATTTTAAGTATTTTATTTATTTATAACGATAACGGATATTTCTTCCTACCTTTCTATAATCTTTATATTAGACAATGAGCACAATGAGAGCAGAAACTGCATTGTCTAGGTCAGCATCTGGCACGTAATAGATATATAATGAAAATGTGCGGAAAATAGTGTTCAATTGTGATAAAAAGCAATTCTGTTGTGTAAAATCGATTATAATAATATATATACATATATAAATTAAAATATAATTCAAAATTAAGAATTACACTAAATGGCATAACTGGATCGTCTCAATCTGGTAAATAGTTGGCTATTTTGTTTCTTTTGTTTGTTTTCTTTTAACACAAACCTAAGAACGTACTGATCAGAATAATTTTTCTTCTGTGGTATTTCCATTTATTTCAAGTAGATTATCTAGTTAATATATTTTTCTTAATTTATTTCTCCAGTTCTCACATTTATTTTTCCTCACAAATTCAGTTTCTGAACAAATCACCAAACATTTCTTCCCTAGGTCACCATTTAGCAGACACATCAACTAAAATTGGAAAAGTCAGGCACCATAATTGACAGAAATAAAGTGAAAATGAATATTTACATGTCCCTGCTGGTAACTCATATTGAGCAATCAAAATATATATATTTTTGTAATATAATATCATGAATTATAAAACAAGTTAGCTACAACCCAGGATTATATGGTAGTTATTATAACTTACCTGGTCATAATGCTATAGAGAATATTCTATTAAAGAAAATAGAAATTTTCCTCTTTTTAAGCAATCAAATCTTATTTTCCTGTGTTCTTGAATTCGAATTCCCTGTTTCATGCTAAACGTGAATATATATAGTTTAAATATATTTTGTTTATACCAATCAGAATTTAAAATGCCTCAGTAAATTACAATAACTAAGCACTATGGAAATTCAGGTTTGTAAAATGAATTTGAACAAATAATTGCAGGGGTCAAATAATTTACTGTCTAATCCAAATAATTGTGTGAGTAAAAGGAAGCACAGGACATAATCTTGTGCTTTTATGGATAACTCAGGACACACGAACATTCTGCAAATAATACCACTTTTCTCAAAATAAGGAGGGGATGGGGCGCCTGGGTGGCGCAGTCGGTTAAGCGTCCGACTTCAGCCAGGTCACGATCTCGCGGTCCGTGAGTTCGAGCCCCGCATCAGGCTCTGGGCTGATGGCTCAGAGCCTGTTTCCGATTCTGTGTCTCCCTCTCTCTCTGCCCCTCCCCCGTTCATGCTCTGTCTCTCTCTGTCCCACAAATAAATAAAAACGTTGAAAAAATTTAAAAAAAAAAAAAATAAGGAGGGGATACTACTTACAGGATGAAACTTTTTTTTTCTTAAACTACTGATTTATAAGAAACAACTTTCTAGTAGTTCGAGGACAGAACAAACTCGAGTGACTTATCCACAACCTATAGAGTAATTTATTATGTGTAAAAATTAATATACCGAAAAGCACATCGCAGTATAATGCAGAAATTAGTCAACCTAACACCTATTTAAATCAGTAAAATGTTTCTCATTAGGTTATAAAATACTTATGGAGAAACCCTTTAGTATGGATATTACATGTTTATTTCATGTAGTCAAAATACAAAAACAAATTGTTTTTACTGAAACAGTCCAGAATTTTAAGAACACAGAAGTTTAGCACACATTATACTTGATACCTTAAATCTCAACATAAATTTAAAATGCATAATTTAGTTACTGCTTAGGGTTACTTGTGTGCCGCTTTTATTTAAAGTGCGCCTATTTCAAGTAGTTGTATGAATAATATAACCGCCTTTTATTAAATTACCACCTCCCACCTATCTGTTAAGTCAGGAATGCAAATCTGAATAGGACAAGCGTAAAGGCTGAGGTTGAAGGTCAGAACCAAGTAGGATGGGAAGGAAAGATCTCCTCTATTTCAGCATCAAATTTCCCAAATGTGAAGTAGTGCCAGATAAACTAGAGAAAATGAAATATTATTACTAAAGTTATAGTCACATACATTTTGTTTCAAGCCTTTTAAGAGCTGATTTTGAATACTGAATATTCATTGTCCTTGGGGGCTGTCTGGGTTAATGTTGGACATGCAGCACACAAATATATATACATATATAAAAGCAATGTTATTACATTTTAGAGTCAGTGCCAAGGACAGTTATTCTGCAGTGTTAACTATTATGGGTATGCATTTGCTGAAACATTTCAGGCTAGAGAGAATGGGTCAAATACACTGAATCTCTATGCTTTATGATATATTCTACATATGTTTTAGAATTATGAAAGCGTACTTGAATTTTTTTTTTGCTTTTTCTCTTCACTTCACAAATGCATTTTTCCCCTAGTTATTCATCAGCATACATAAGGAGTTGGTCACTTGATACAGATGAAAGATTTTCTTTTCAGTCAAATCTAAAGTAAAGGCAAAGGACTGTTGGTATTCTTTTTCTATCAATTTATTCATTCACTTCATTTATTCTTCAAAGTGAGTCATAAAAATATTACATTTAAGACCTTTATATTATTTTCTGAACTATGGATGAAAAAATTACTCTTAATGGAAAAGAGATATTCAAATATCTCCTTTTTTATAATTTTGCATACATGTATGTATGCATATATTTAACATTATAGGTATGTATATATTTAACATATAGGTTTTAATGACACTTTTATGATACATATTTTTCTTTGTAATTTTTTTAAGTTTATTTATTTTTGACAGAAACAGAGTACGAGCATGACCTGGGAAGGGGCAGAGAGAGAGAGGGAGACACAGAATCCGAAGCAGGCTCCAGGCTCTGAGCTGTCAGCAGAGAGCCTGACGCGGGGCTCTAACTCACAAACCCTGAGATCATGACCTGGGCCGAAGTCGGATGCTCAACCGGCTGAGCCACCCAGGCGCCCCGATGCATATTTTTCTTTATATTGTGTCATCCTGTTATTGCCTTTGATCATCTGTAAAGTATATTAAACTTTGGGACATTTACAAATTCTGATTAATGATGTAAGAAGAATAACTATCAGCCTGTATGCTGCAGAAATAATTGTAAAAATAAAAGTGCTGATAACCTATTTATACCATGAATAATATTATAATTTGCCTGCCGAAAAATAATTTAGTGTAATATATTAAAATGAAAATAAAATAACTAGAATATTCACATTTCTATATTTGCATAACAGGAAGCAAGTTATCCTTTATACTTTATGACAGTATGAACCACAGAAGCTAAAGAAATATATAAACGTGTGAAGTGATCTAACCTACTTCTGTGACTGAAAGAAAGAACAGCCTTCAAATATCCCAAATGATTGAGACTCCACTGCAGTGAAAAACTTCCAGATACTGAGATCAGTAACCTACTCCAGAGCGCATTCAAAAGTTTAATGAGCCTCAAGGTCAGGACACTTCTTTATAAGTAAAGTGAAACTAGCAGAGACAAGTTAAAGCCCATTACCCCTTCTAGAAGTCAGAAACACCTGCCCTCTGTGTCCTGAGTAAAAGCATATCATAAACTGAAAGATCGTTTAAAAGGAAGTCTCCATTAGAGATCTGTCCAGCTGAATAATCAATTCATTTAACTTTCCTCTATCTTATTCCTGAGACATTTTTGAGGATTCTCTTTAAGAATGTATTTTTTTTTCTGTTTAACAGTAAAGTCCAGAAATAAGCATAGTAGAGGTTACTATTAAAAGTGGGTCACTGCTTGATTTGTCTTTTATCTTCCCACTTGAACAGTATTATATTTGTTTTTATATTTTAAGATATAATCGTACATTGTCCATATTGTAAATGTTTTTCTTTTCACAAAAAAATGACAAAAAGTTTTAAAATTTTAAGATCCATATAAGGCATAATTATTATGAATTACAAAAAGCTTGAAAGCCTTCTGTTATTATAATATATATTGTCTTTTGTCTAATAGTACTAGCTTAGTGCAGCATAATCTTGAGGTCTTACATTTATTTCGTAATATTCACACCATCCTCATGTTAAATTTCCTTTTTTCCTTTCATCAAACAGTATGCTCTTTATTTTAGGTTGACAGAGCTAAGAGATTATAGAATACATTTAGAAAACGAGAGTTCATCTGGAGAAAGTGGTTCCCATATGTAAACTTGATTAGTTTTTTAGAAAGAAAAATTTATAAAATGAGTGACTCAAACAAGCCTTCAGAACAATGCGAGAAATATGTATTAAATCCAAGTGTTTAGTTTAGTCTTTAGATTTATGTAATGCTTACAATGTAGTTTACAATTAATAAATGTTTATTAAAAGTTAAATTCATGGGTGTTCGCAGAGATAGGCAATTGGCAAGCGTAGTTTTGTGGTATAGAATTTTACACCAAGAATGAGCAAAATGGATCATTTCTGAGAGAAAACAAGCATGTTGAGCATATTCTTTTCAGAAATATTAAAAAGAAAACCATTGCCTGCCGTTTTCATCTTTCAAAATGGCATCACTTGGACCAAATTCCTCTACAGGAGCCTCATACCTAATCTATTTGCAGTTTCAACCTCTCCCTCCCAGAAATCCAGTGTTAATCGTCAGTCAGGAGAAACTTTTCTTTTTGATTAGCAATTAGGGACACAAGGGCCCTCTCTCTTCCCCAAAGGAAGATGAGGTAATTTGCATGATAAATCCCTTTCTTACCCCCGCTATGGGAAAGCAGCCTTGCCTGGAACAATCCTTTCCTTCCTTCCCTTCGTTTTGCTAATAACTTTCTTGCCCCACCTTTCTTCTATAAAAACCTTCCATTTTGTAAAATTCCTCAGGGGCCCCCTGTATTTGCCAGATCGGATGCTGTCCAATTGGTGAATCATTTAATAAAGCCAATTAGATCTTTAAAATTTACTCGGTTGGATTTCTGTTACTTAACAACAGTCACCATCTCCCCTAAAAATCCAAAGTAACCAATACTGCTATATTTCAGTTGTGGTAAAGACTATATACCAATTTGAGGCTATGGATTAAAAATGAATTAGGACTCATATTCTCACTAAGAATGGTTATGTACAAAGATACTTTATTTTATAAGCTGGAATGTGCTCCCAATATCAAGTAGAGGTTGATGTACTGTACAAAGCCCTGAATTTACTACCAGGGAAAATTTCAGAATTCATTGCTCAAAATTTATTTTCAAGCCAAACTTTATCGTTATTTAAAAGATTTAACAACCTTCAAAACAGGAGCTTCTATCTGTCCACAAGTACAGTCCACAACTATGACATATATCATGACCCTCACACAACTCTGTATGAGGACGAGTCTCCTGAAACATCATGGGTTCTTTCTAGATAGAGGATCCATGGGCTTTTAGAAATTTCTATATACCTGCGTGTGTTTATGTGCATATGGGTATGTGTTATTTAAAATGACCTTCTCACAAAGGTACATTTACAACTGGTTCACTAGAAAATATCTACCCTGTGGGTTACTGTGACCATGTCAACTATCACTACTATTTTTAACAGGAAAGCTGTACAATTATAGTAACTCAATTTTGTTTTTAAAATCTTTAATTCTAATTAGCTAAATTAATTAAGAGTGCTTTGAACTCTACAGCAAAAACCAGTGATCAAGTATCAGCTCCTTTAATTAGACAATACACTTTGATTATTATCATTATCTAAATTGATTCAAGCTAGATATCTAAAAACACAGTAATCATGCATAATTTTTCCATCTAAACACAAGAGTGGTCAGTATTCTAAATATCTGTTCTTGAAATATTAAAACCATTAAGCTTTTAAATTATTTATGAAAAAATAAAAACCCATATGACAAGGTATTGCATAAAAGTTACAGATTGAAGGAATCATCTAGAAATGTGGAAAATTATGCCTTAGAGGCTTAAGAAATTTTCCCTGAGAGGGGAAAAATAGTAGAAGGCGACAATACCTAGCACACATTGGCCACTCTGTCAGGCTCTCTTGATGAATAAAACCACCTTGCATCATTGGCATCTTAAAATCAAAGCTGGGGATTGAGTTAGTTTTTTAATACTTCCATCCCACATCAGCATATAGTTAGGCAATGGAACTCTAATATATATTGCCCTCTATGTTTATAATATCATCGAACACTTTTCTGGAATCCTTTATCATAATCCACTAAAATATGAACACTATGATTTGTTCCAGAGTTATTTGAAAACCACATTTTTTTTTATGTTGGTAATAAAGAAGTACCCTTGAAATATCTCTTGAAGACAAGCCACTCAGTTATCTTGCTTTAATAATGACAAAGGATGCTTTCATTTAAGTTACACAAATACCATTAGTTTATGTATCTAAAATTCTAAGAGGATATCCTTATACTCCTTTACAGAATAAATGGTTCTTCTTTTTTCTTTGACAATTATGAGCAACAACATTTACTGACATTTAGACGCTTGTATTTCAACTAGTTTTCTTCAAAACAACATTATAAGGAGATCAAATTAGTTATTTCCCTGTAAGGTCGCAATTAGCATTAATTTTCAAAGCAGAAGACATGAAAAATGCCTGAATGGGATCTGTCATTCCTACAGGTATAAGGGTCTTATGTACATAGACCTATCTGCAACAAACATCATTGTACCACAATATTAGATCAATTACTAGTGATGTGTGCACCTTTGTCTTTTATATGAAAACTAATCATAAATTCCAGCAATGAAAGATAGGAAAAACTTTAAAAATAAATACATAAAACCTTCATTTAAAAATATACAGCTATGTATCTAATTTATTAACCACTAATAACCTACTTAAGCCAAATACAATTTCAAAATAATGTAAGTAAAACCTTAGATAATTAAGCCATGAAAATAAATGCAAAATCTTCAGGATTGGGAAATAAAATACTGATGACACAATTCACACAAATTTATTTTCAAAAAAGACACACACGATACACACAGCTTAGAAATTATGTATAAAAATATGGCTGTATATTTAATATACTTAATGATCCGATTTCCCCTAACATAACTCAGTTGCTTCTATGTGTAAACAAAGAGCAGATTAAAAAGAGGAATTTGCAGGCTCAGATAGGGGTTGAAATGCTGACATACTGAGAAGTGAAAGCTGACCACTGTTTTTTCTGTATTCAGAAAACAACCCTCACACTCAACCATGTCAGAAACTCCAAGACTACGTATGGGCTTCCATAACGCCTTGAGCAGGATTGCCAGATAAAATACAGAATGCCCTTACATTTGAATTTCAAGTAAATAATGAATAATTTGTTAGTATACATAAGCTCCATGCAACATTTAGGTGTCATGTCATTTATTTGTTAAACCTGGCAGCCCTATCCTAAAGCATCTGTTTCATGACACCACAGGTGACACTAGTTACTACTGAGGTAAATGGTACAGTGTTTTCTAGAAAAACATGTTGCGTTACATTTTCTAATTATTTTATAACACTATAATTCCTAAATTTCATATGTATTTCAGTCTACAATGATTTACAATTAAGATAACAATTTTTTTTAATTTAAGATTGAAAATTCAAAGAAGAAAATAAATAAATAAAAATAATAAAATTCAAAAGATAGAGAAATGAAATGCAGTTATCTACAATATAAATTCATATGTAATGAATTTAATATCATACATGAAGGCAATCTTTATTGTCATTTAAATTATTTCTTTGTATCATGATTAAATTGTAACCTTGGTTTTGAATGAAATCTTTGTTTTTATGAGATGTGGATATAGCATATTAGATCACATCTTCTTTCTCTTTTTGCATAGTAACATAATTTTTAATCATTTATTCTAAAATCTAAGCCTATGTATACATTTTAATTTTAGTTATTTCCTAGAAACTCATTAAACCACCTCCCTCTTGCCCTTTCAATTTAACCTATCATCAGATAATTAAAGATTTGAAAACTGATACGCAGTGAACTATACTCACCTTTAAAATAATCGCAAACATGCGAATTGTTGAAACAAGATCACATTATGCTTGTTAAAGGTTAAAATAATTTTAGTTATGTACTAATTAAATGACAAGATTTGGATCCTTAAATAGTTGTTACATCTCATAACTTTACACTTTTGTTTAAATAGGATTAACCTTAATTACTGTAAATATTTAACCACATAATAAATAAAAGTAAAAGTCATGTTAGACACTTAGTCGTTATGAAAAATACCACAATAAATCTAGAAAATAATTCAAATTTTAAATAATCGATCTTTGCTGGGGCAGCAACAGATTCTGGTTAAATAGTATTGGCAGTGTATGTTTATATATAAGATATATATATCATTATTAAAACATGACAAATGTACAAACCTACCTACATATCTTACGATAAAGTTCTCACACAAAAAAATCAAAATTCTACCTTATGAAAAAAGAAGTATGAGATAGTCAGTTGCCACAAGGCCATAGAAAAAGAGTTGTCTAAGAAAACAATTTGAAAATAACTTTTGCAATAATGATGATGAGTAAAGATAACAAAGACTTAAAAACTGTTAGTTACACGGAAACCCCCCCAAACCTAAAGGAAAGTCAGTTAAATTGCCTGTAGCCATAGTTATCCTGTATTATTAACAAGTTCCTGCCCTTGCCCGTAATCATGTATTTAAAGTGGATCTCCTTTTATGTTCATATTTAATTATCTTATATTGACTTAATTTTTACAAATATGTTTGTAAATTATATACAACAAACCATTGAAACAATATATTAGTTAAAGGAGCAGTTGGTGATGGTGAAACATGAGGCTTAGGGAGTTTTTAAAGAAAAAGTAATCAATCAGAAAAAAAGAATAAAAAGACAAATACAGTTAAGGCCAGAATAAAAAAGACAAAGAAATTATGGAAGGTTAAAAATTGATGAAACCCAGGGGAGAGTATGTTAGGAGTAGAAATGGTTAGGTTTGGAGGATTGTTTGTTTGTTTTGGCATTAAGAGATTATTACAATTCTATTAATTTGCATAAGTCGGGAAGATGCCTAGATAACCAAACAGGAAAAAAAAAAGTTCTCTCTTAGTTTCAAGGTGTTTCATTTATTGATTCATTGATGTAGTCTACAAGCATTTATGGGTGTTTACTTTGCTGTAGACATCATTCTGGGATTTGAGACTCTAAAATGAATACACATGGATTCTGTTCCAAAAGAGTTAACGATTCAGTGGTAAAAACAATATTTTACAAGATATTTTAAAAATAACAATCATGTATAAAAATCTAGAAGAAGTTACAAGAAGAATGCATATCTCTTTTTGGACAGGCTTCATTATTAAAAGTAAAGTTAGGGACGCCTGGGTAGCTCAGTGGGTTAAGCATCCAGCTTTGGCTCAGGTCATGATCTCACGGTTCGTGGGTTCGAGCCCTGCACTGGGCTCTGTACTGACAGCACAGAGCCTGGAGCCTGCTTCGAATTCTGTGTCTCCCCCTCCCTCTTCCCTTCCTCTGCTCATGCTCTGTCTCTATCTCTCAAGAATAAATCAACTTAAAAAAAATTAAAAAATAAAAAGTAAAATGAGTTGAATCTTAATTGACGAGTATGAGATGGCCAAACAGATGTGGTGAGGAGTGGTTTTGTAGGTGAGAGAGCATTCCAAAAAGAGAATAGAATGTGTCAAATCACAAGAAGCTGACAATCACTGAATGACATACAGCAAAACTACAGGCAGGGTTTAAACATCAAAAGCTTATAAAGCTACTGAACATTATTGTGGTCACAACAGGGAGCTTCTCAAAAATTTTAGAGGACTATCGAAGTCAAATGTCTGTAAATATAAATTAATACTCTACTTAACAGTAGAAGCCAGATGGAAAAACAGAGGGATCTTCATTAATTTTGGTGAACTAAGCACACAGGACCGGGCTTGGAGAATGCAAAAGAAAGTATACCTGCGTCTCCTCACAGAGCCCAGCAGAGAGGTTTATACTTTACCTATCTGGAAATAATTTGCATTCCACCCTAAATCTCCCAAATGTAATAAATTATTTTGCAATCAAATGACTGCCTGGGTGTTTTGGAGCTGATAATTCAATATTAAAGATAATTATGAAAGACAAAAATTGGTGAAAGGACCTGCTCAAAGAAGTGATTCTGTCCCAAATCTCAAGCCTCGGGTAGTGTCAGCAGCAATAAAACTAGGCGCCTAGAGAAAAGCGTGGGATGTTTTTCACACACATTTTAACAAAGAAAAATTAAGGCAGATGATGCTCATAGCCTAACATTAAATTTACTTTATAACCATGAAACCGAAATTTTGTAAATAAAATATGGCTCCTGAGTTTATTCTTTCAAAGAGACACTCACAGGTAAAGCTCACCCTAAGAACATCTGGGTCCGCAATTCACAGAAATAGTGAAGACACAGGAACAATTTTAATTGTTGCATTTAAAATAATATATTTTAAGTGATTTAAGGTCACGTGCATTTGATCAAATCTTTCCTATCCAAAATTAACCCCTGTCATATCTCTGCCTACTAGAATTTTCAGTTATCACCTTACCTTGTATCTACTTTTCACTTCCAAGAATCTTGATACAAAAAGTACAGATTTTTTACAGTCTCACAATTACCTGTGACACTGTGTAAAAAATTTCATACTTTTGATATATATTTTGCTTTTGATACATAATTTTTCATCTTTTTCCATTTGATTGAACTGTCCTGTCAAGGGTGTTCCTAGCTGGTTATTAGTTTTTCAACCAAAATGTATTCCCTTTCCTTCAGTAGTTGTATATAAGAGGGATGCAACCTTTTCCCAAACATTCAGTCAGAAGATTTTACAACCATCCTTGATAACTATTTTCTTTATCTTTTATTGCTACATTTAGAATTCTAATACTTCCCTTTTTTTTTTTTTTTTTTTTTTTTTAATTTCTCTTAAGGTAAACTTCAGTTGTCATTCTCCTCCGGGGTCTTACTGCTACGAAGCTTGACGACTGGAATATACTCTGCTGATAAAACAAAATGCAAAACAATACCGTACAATACATCCTTCCTGACTTCTCTCTGAATAGTGTCCAATTTCTTAAGCCTGGGATTCAAGTAGTGAATTGGTTACAAGTAAATGCTTACTCTAGAATCAGGTGTTCTCAAATAAAAAGCCTAGCTCTCAGACCATGGACAAGTTACTGGACATCCCTTTTTCTTAATTTTATCATCTGTAAATGGAGACAGAAAACTTATTTCATTTGCTTATTGAGTAAGGCTTCAATCACTAGTTCATCACTAGTGCTGGGCTGACAAGTTCTTAACAACTCTTAGCTACTATCATTATTAGCATTATTATTCAAAACACGTCTTCATCCATCCTAAACATAACTTTCAAACTTTAACTTCCACTATTCCCTCTGGATTTATCTTATAGATTTGGCAACTCAGAATACTCACTTCTTCATATTTATTTGCTGTCTAGTTCCACATTTTTGTTCATTCAACTTTGTCCTCCTAGAATGCCATTTTTTCTTTATCAGTTAAAATCATTCAGATAGTGCTCCAATAATGGCCCCAAAGTGGAGCTCTATAAATCCTTCCTTGGTTATACTCTAAGAGATCTTCTCCAAAGATAGCCAAAGACATTTATTACAATAAAGTAACCATCTTATTTATCTGTTAATGAGATAAGAAACTTAAAGTACAATCACCGAAAAACTGCATTTTGAGAAGAGAGAAATGCTTAATTGCCGTTGACATTGCAATTTCATTCACAGATATGTAAATGAAACAAAGAATTAAATCTGCTTTAAAATTTCATTTTTGCCAGAGTTGGGCAAAAGTACTATTAAATGGAGGAAATTTCATCATTTTATTAAAAAAATGAGATATTTTTGTTTGCATATGAGGCATGAACATAAAAAGACATGAGAAAATATAATGCTGGATTGTAATCGGGCACTAAAATTTAGTTGTTAGGTCTCTTGTTATTCAGGCAAAATAGCAATGTACATATAAGGCAGTATATATGGGATATGTACAGGAAGGCAGAGGACAGAAAACAGAGAAACATAAAATCACGAGAGTTACGTAAGACAGCCCGACGAATAAACCATAAACAGAAAGTAAAGTTTGGATAGTCTTTTAAGAATTTCTCCAAACAAGGCTAGGTAAGATCATTTGTTAGTCTTATGTTATTTTTAAAAGACAAAGTTACAAAAATATAAATATAATGCTGGGTGAGAGAATTCGGTTTATCAGATAATAGGATTTTAGGGCAGAAAAAGAGGCAGGGAAATATTGGAGTTCCTGCATGTCAAATACTGACGGCAGGCAGAGTCTTTGGGATATCTTCTAGAAAGACTCTATTTTCACATAGTAGCAGACTGTTCTCATTTACTTTGTGTGATGATTTGGGGGCATCTGTGTCATCTACACAGAGATATCAGAACTTTTTGGAGTAACAATGTCCTAAGGCCAGAATTTACTCTAATGGGCTAGTATAATTGTCGAAATGCAGATTATGTCAAATTAGATACGGGCATCTATTTGTACCACTTAAAATTTGGAGGGGGGGGCGGGGAGCCCCAAGAAACGTAAGGTTTCTTTTTTCAAATATAATATGCTGCTTCTTACACCGAAATAAGAATCTGTTGTCTCAAAAGTGTATTCTTTGTCAAACTATTTTAACTGCTTGTTGTACATGATCAAGTATATTTACTCACTGTAAATACACAAGTTAAGTAAAATAATGAGAATATAATTTTTTTTAAATTATAATCATGCTCTGTGACTAACATCACCACAAAATGAATACAACCCAGTCTTTAGTGGGCATCATACCTTTGGTTCTATTCAATCTGTCTCATTGGTTTTACAGATGAAAAAGAAAAATACGGATGCTGTCCTTTGAAAACATATGTATTATGTGGAAGAATATATACTGCAGATGTAACATAGTGATATATCGTGAAAAGAACATTTGGAGTCTGATTTTTCTCTGGGAGTAAAAGAAAGCATAATTAGTTCTATTTAAGCCAGAATTTTAATTTTCTCCATACTCAGGCTGATGTCATTGTTCCAATTTTAACTGAATATATGGTTGCCTTGAACACTTAATGAGTGCTTCCTTTGGGCCAGGCACTCCCTGCTTTAGATATGATAAATAATTTAATCTCTACAATGAGCTTTCGAGGATCTATGTCACAGATGAGGAAAATGAGTTACAGGAAGGTTAAATGAATTCTAGAGGTCACACAGCTAGTAACTGGCTGGATGAGTATTAGAACCCCGGGTAGATTGGCCCTGTAACCAGAGCTCTTAATTATACCACATCACATCTCTGATATGAGGACAGACAGAAAGACCTACTCTTGTAATTATGTAGTAGACTATGAGTCCAAAGCAAGTATGCACATACCTTAAGAACAAAATCAGAAAGTGATATTTGCTGGAGTTAAAAATTCCATGTTCCCATATAGACAAAATGGGAAAAAAATTAGTGATGCTTAGGAAAACCTACCTGAAAATAATAAGACTAGAGTATTTTCCAAGTATTTGCTAAGACCACAATCCAACTAGGTAAGTAGGCTGTGTTTCATGTACATTTTAAAGGAAATTGAGAACTTTTCACTAGTGTTGGAAAATGCCAAGTTTTGGTTATTCATTTTTGTTTTTTTCAAAATTATCTCAAAAGAGGGCTGGTAGTTAGCATGAAGTATAGCGTGGGAGGATATCAATAATTAAAAATGCTTTTGCGTATTTCTGGAATGGTGCAGAGCAGGTGAAACTGAGATGACCTGATCTGAGTATGTTGATCTGTGCTCTAGGGCAAACAAAACTGAAAATCACTGTGCCTAGAACATAGCTGGTGCTCAACGGTAAGTTTTCTTGAATGTGTGTCATACTGTTTTTGTCAGTAGCTTGGGAAGATCTGCCTAAAACAGCTGGTTAAAAACTTTTTTACAGTTCTAAACTGCCACGGCACTACTTTATAATAAATAATAGTATTACAAATAGTAGGACCTATTGGCATCCTCTGACATTAGAAAGTAATTGAAATATGAAAAACTTTGAAAGATTAATGAGGGTATAGAATTAAAATTAACTTCAAAGAAATATAATATGCCCTTCATAAACTACATTAAATGGTTTTATTTAAGAGGAAGATAACATTTCCCCATATTAGATATATCAGCACACTTTCTCTATTAGCATTATGAAAATATAATTTCTATGAAGAATTCCTACAAAGCAAGCAATTGAAGTTCTCAAGGATTATGTCCCTAGATCCCAGGCTCAATTTTAAATGTGAGAGATGAAAATTAAATTATTTAATGTCAAGTATTTCCTAAAAATAATTCTAAGTAAGCCTGAATTAAAAAAAAATAAGTTTCTTAGTAATTTTAATGAGTCAATATTTTATTTTTATAATTTGAGAAATAATTGTCTTCATTCCTTATATAATTTAAAAAATATCATTTTCCCAAATCCTTAGCTTAATTTAAGTTCAAAGGAGTTAGAATTCACTCGAATCCATCAACAAAAGCCATTTCTACATTGTCTAATACCAAACAATCCCTTTGTCTCTATAAAATTAAGTATATTTATATAATCATAAAATATGAATGTATCTAATTCAAAAATTATTTCATGACCCTTGATTGATAAAAAGAGCTATCCCCTTCCAGCACTGGTTGTATATTTACGAAATCAGTGCCTTTATTGTGTCTTATTTCATCTTTTCATGCCTACAAAATGGGCACTCAGTAGTAGCTAGTACTGTTATTAAATTTAGACTTAATGTTTAGCTAATACAATTTACCGTTACACTGTTCTTTTCATTTTCTATTCTTTTTTTAAATTATTTTTAATGTTTATTTATTTTTGAGAGAGAAAGAGAGAGACACAGTATGAGCAGGGGAGGAGCAAAGAGAGAGAGAGACACAGAATCTGAAGCAGGCTCCAGGCTCCCCATTGTCAGTGGGGCTTGAACTCAAAAACCATAAGATCATGACCTGAGCAGGAAGGAGTCAGACGCCTAACCAACTGAGCCACCCAGGTGCCCCTCATTTTATTTTCTTAAGTGCAGAATTAACTCCTGCTTTCATGTTACCAAGCTAACGCTCCATTTACTTTCCAAAATAAAACCCAAAATGTAATGATCACATATAGTCAGCTTGCTATATCTTCCAATATAATTAAGAAAGCTTGTATGACTACTAGGTTTAAGGAGTAGGCAACTTGACTGTGAATCATTATTAACGGCTGTTTCATTTTTTGTTTAATTGTGAGCCATTTCACAGTAACTGACACCAGGGATTTCCTTAAAATTCAGCAGAAGATAATATGATACCAAAAGGGGAAAATTCTTATTATAAGAGAAATAAGTCAGCTTGATAAAGTTTCAATATTTGACAAAGTAAGCTATTTAAAATCTATAGTCATGTGTCTTCCTTTTATAAATTGTTATCATATATAATGTGAAGCTTCACATTTTTTAAGTTGCAATGCATACTTTTAATATACACAATCTATGTTATGTATTTCATATAAACAATAGTTAAATAATTATTCAATAATTTAATAAACATTTTACACTTAGCTTTTGCCCTCTACACATTTCCCCAAACTTCCTTCTAAAACTATGATTTCTCAATTTCTGTTCTTGGATAGTCAATCATCAATTGCAATTCATTGTGTGAGAGGGAATCAAAGGCTTTAAGAAACCAATTTTTTTCCCTTTCAGAATCTCTAAGAAAGAATAAGAAGTCATCTATATAGAAACAGGAAGGGAAGGAAATAGATAAAAACCTAGGCTTCCTCAATTGCTTTTCCTTTGTCCTCCAGTAAAATTGAGCCTCATCCCTTTCACTCCTTCACCAGCCCCAATGCCGGGAAAAGTGTTTTGCAGGAAGTACATCACAGGGCTAGAAAGTGCCATTCTACCAAATCACAGTTGACATATGCCTACGTTTGTAGTTTGTAAAGCTTTCTAGGTAAAGTGTTTCCATATCTCTCAGGAGAAAATACCAATGTCAGGGTCAGGATATTTCCCATAATGTGCAATTTACATCTCTCAGGATGCAATATAGATCCATTTTCTCTTTTCTGCTCTCAATAAAGACAGATTAACCGATCACTATCTTATCTGTGTAGTATTTGTTTAAGCACTTAACATTTGTTAAGTCACCTCTCCCCTTTCTTCTCAATTCACAGTCCCTCAATCCTTTTAAACTCTAATCAGATATGCTATTTTCCAAAATGTTAATCTCTTTATTTTATTAACTCTCCCTTCAGCATCATGGGTGCCAGTTTGCCACAGTCCTCTAACCTAGACTCAAAGAAATGTGAAATACTGACATTACGATTTTTCTACTCTCTTGTTTTAATCTGGTATTCAAATCAATATATTTAAATATTTGTTTCTATAAAACACCTCTAAGTTAACAGATTATGTTTCAATCAAAAATAAAGATATAAAGACAGGTACCAAGCATTTCTGAAAGACTAGATATGACAAGAATTCCAAAAAATAGCAAGATAAATCATGTTCAAGGAGAATACATGTTAACTGGTCTTTTTAGCTTACACATTTTAGGCTCTGCTGATTGCTTTCCCTGTATTAACAGAGAGAATAACTGGCTATTACATTTTAGTGAAACAAATACATTATACTATTCCACTTATTCAAATTATATAAAACTGAAAACCCAGAAAAACTAAATTTGGTTAGGGGCTAGCATAGTGGCACCCCATGGGGTGGTCATAGCTGGAAGAAGACAGAATACAGGACTTTTTTAGGTACTTGTAATGTTTTGGCTACTCGACCCAGTTAATGTGGCCACTGATTACACACGTGAGCTCATTTTGTAAAAACTGGAGTTATACATCTGTGATTTTTGTATTTTTCTATATGCATATTATACTTTAATAAAAAGTTTAAAAATAAAAATGAGTTGCCATGTATGGAACTTATTTCAAGCATGAATCAAATTAATTGTAAGTGTAAATAATATTTATGAGAAAATTATGGAGATAGGAACAGTAATTAGACAATCAATGATAGTAAAAACTTTCTTGTTGAAGAGGAATAGGTTCTTGTGGTGATGTTAAAAATAAACTTCATCTTTAATAAACATACGCTGAAATAGTAATGGATTAAGCAGTCAGAACCCTGGATTTGCTCTCAAAATGTGAGGAAAAAGACAGTATGTTAGCATTTGGATGAAATAAATTTGGCCAAAACCTGATAATTGTTTAGGCTGGAGAACATGGAGAGTTTAGTACTATTCTCTCTATCTTATATGCTTGAAATTACCCATCATTTTTTAAAATGTTTAAAAGTAAAATTTAGTGGAACTCTACGAGCTCCGAGCAGTATTGTTTTCTGTTACCATAGTTCTCCTAAAAAACGTTTGAGGTAAATCAAGAATCAAGATACATCTACCAAAACAAAACTAGGTTTCATGCTCTCCAGTGTAATCATCTGAGGAGTATTTCTCTGGCAAACAGAACTTCAACCCACACCATTAGTAACTGGCAAGGGGACGAGTTCTTGTATAAGGTTTATCAACAGTGGGGAAAACAAGTACCATCGTTTTATACTAATTTTACAGGTTAGCCTCCAGATTTTCTATACATTTTCTAAGAATAAAATGATAGCAACTGTCAAACTAGAACATCAACCTTCCTTTCTATGGACCTATTCCTAAAACTATTTTGATTAAACCTACAAGTGAGATATTTCATCTTATGTGCACCATCAGGTATATACCATCAAGACAACATGTATGCTTATTCTACTGTTGCCGTTGTTGACTCGAACTTTCTACCATGTGTTGTACTTTGAGACAAAACCCAATGATATGTTCAGTGAGCTATGAGACAGACCCTTCCCCATAGCCACTTCTTTATCCTGGGTGATTCAAAATTTAACTCAAGAAATATACATTTGATACTGGCTTTATTTATGTATTTCTCCTAGGCCTGGGTCTTTTCATCTTCTTTAAGGCACTTATTTGAAGATTTTAACAAAAGCACATTTACAACTATGCTTTTTATGGAATAATGCAGTCATTGGCCAACTTTCAGCTGAAATATAGTGACTGGCATAAATATAAACCTTAGGACACTTGATAACAAACGAAGTCACTTTTCTAGGAAGTATAAAATATATGATTAAATATCCAGCACAGGTAACTTGGAATCTGGTACAGGATTCTGGCTGATAGCAACATTAAAAGAGGAAAAAAAGTCCTATTCATTACAATATTTTTGCAAACACTAAAAATAATGTTTTCCTCGTAATACAGACACCTATTTCCTCTACAGGTCAATTTTGCTTTAATGTGCAATGTGAACTGGTCCTCAAAAAGTACAACAAGCACCTTAAAAAATAAAGAAACGGACCAAAACCGATTGCCACTTATCTGTTTCTCAAAAAGTGCCAAATTCTCATGTTTAACAGCTTCTGATACTGAAGTAGCCATTAGCTAAATAATCATGCTCTGTTCTTTCTCTGGTAACTGATAGATATAATTAAAAATTAAATTAAATTAAAGACATAATGCTTCTATATGGGATGTCTATATGCATAAATGCATCCACATAACAGAATCATGACTACAGAACACAGAAAAAGGATTTACAATCACTTGTTAAGCTCATTGTTGAGCTCAATGACTTAAAAGCTGTCAGTGGTAGTTTTTGTTTCGTTTTGTTTTGGTTTGGTTTGTTTTGTTTTGGTTTGGTTTTGGGTTTTTTGTCATTGATTATTTAATAACACTCTACTGGCCAGATTATAAAAAATTTGTTGAAATGAAGTTCACATATACTCTTTTCAATCCTCACAGTTAAAAGAAATGTATCTCCAGGAGAAAGAATACAGTATGTGCCTAGGTATAAGGTAGAAATATAATTTCATGCAATGTATCAGTTAACGAATCAGAAATAAACCCCTGAGTTTTATCTGTGAAAATTTCTAGCTTATAATTTGTTTTCATCCCTGTCCTTTTGTATGTAATTACATTTTCGGGATTCAGTGTTTCCAAATCATCTATACTGTCCCCACCTAAACTGATGTAGGTGATTAGGGGCCACTAATGCAGTAATTAGGAAGTCTTATGAACCTTGATACAAAACTTCCAGGATTTTATTACACTTTGGGAAACATTAAATTGACTCACATTATGTTAAGTTCAGTCTTGATTTGAGAGTATTATTTAATCTTAAACCCTAAACCTCAGAGTACAAAACAGTTTCCAAGCTCTATTATCTAAATGACACTATCTGATTCCTATTAAAAGGACTTCAGAAGACGCAGACTCACCCAAAAAAAGTCTGGCACATTGAGTATTGAATAATGTTTAATGATATTTATAAGCAATCGAATTTATATAATCCAGACTTCTTTACAATATCTTTATAACTCAATGCATTTAAATTTTGACCCACACATCTTCAGTATGATGAGGCAGGAAAAAATCCCAGGTAGATAATCCTTTTCATTGAATAATTCTATTTATATTTTAATTGATAATCTTCCTTTGTTAGGCTCACATGGCAGACAAATGCTTATATGGATTTATTTCCAATGTACAAAATAAGAAAGAGGATGGAAATGATCTGTAATATAAAATCAGGTATATAAATAATATTAATATGCTAAATGTTTGCTCGATAAAATGCAAAGTATGCACCAAATAAACTGCTTTAAATAACTGATGGACACTCACACATGGAGTGTAAAATACTGAATAAAGATATAAATTACTTTTAGCAATTTTTTTCTATATACCCTTAAATATATATTTTATTGAAGTATATATCTGTGAATTCAAAAACAGAATTAATAACATGCAAATAAGTAATTCCTACATGGGAATTATATAAGAAAAACAAGTGATGATACCAGAGGAAAATTTGGATCTATTAACTTTACAAAGAAATGAAAGATGGGACCGAAACCATGAGAGCTGTTAGTAAATAAAATATGTCCAAAAAGCTTATCTCAATGACCTGGTAAGAAAGGGGAGTACTTAGAATTGTAAGAGAACTAACAGGTATGAAACAAATTTAACACTTTTTTAGGATATAAGTTCTTAGAATGAATCAAAGGGAAGCCTCAAAGCATAGAAAAACTCCACCTATATACATAACAAAGCACCTTGGTTGGGGGCATTTCAATATTTTGAATGAGTTCACGATCTACTTCCCCTTATAAAAACTTGGAGGTAATAGCACCAGAGAAATACAACTAATTTAAAACATATTTTAAAAATTAGAAGAGAAGAAAGTTTGCCTGGAGATTAAAAACAACTGCAGACGTGTGTGTAAATGAAAAGTATAATGAGAGCATTAAAGATTATTTGGATACTTTAAAAACACTCATTCAGCCAGTCATTCATTTTTCATCACATAATTATTTAGCATTTATAATATGCATAGCCGGGTAATGAGTCTCAATACGCCAAGAGAGTATTGGATACTAACTAGTTCCAATGCACCCAAAGGCACACATTTTAAATGACATGTGATAAGTCACAGAGAAGCACTGATGTCTGAATAAGTAAAAACAAATTGCCTACAGAAATTGCCATATGTATAGATGTACAAATGAACTGTTCACCTCAGAAGATTTTTACAGCTTCCGATGTAAATCATATTAATTGAGGTAGACCATTACTTAACGAAGGAAGAAATAAGATAATATTATAATATCTCATTTATCTGGAGGTACAGGAAAGTTCCAGGCAGCTGCTGCATCAGCTAACTGGAGTAATGATACCAGTTGTGAACAGATGATCATTTTTCAAAGAAGTAAAATATCATAAAATTCAGTGAACATTAAATCTAACAATAGATATGCAGAGAATATGAACTGGGATTGAGTTATCATTTGTTTCCTGTTCACGGAGTTGAGGTGCGTAAATTATGTTGATTATGAAAGATCAATTCTTAATCACTAAACAAAGGAATTTAATGAAAAATAGAACGACTGGTGTGATTCAAAGACTAGAGATGTGTCACAAAGGGATAAACTAAAAAAGTGAGAAAGTTAGGCTCACAAATCTAGAGCTATTCTTATAGAGAAGAGTGAGAGGAGCAAAAGTCTCAGAAATAGGATATTATAGAAAAGTAACACAACCTGGAGACAAAGGGAACAGAAATTAACATAAGTACTAGGAAAAAAATAATCCTGAAAAAGATGTGCATCTATTTAGTGATGTATGGAGCTAGGAGACAGGAATGTTAAAAAGGCCACATACAAGAATGCTTATTTGTGGACTTTAATATTTGAAAAAGTGATGCTATGTTTATGACATTATAGGATATACAAATCCCAGAGAAAACACTATATGAAGATATGTAAATATGAGGGTGCTGTGTGCCAGTAAGAGAAGTTGTTTATTTTGAATCCTATGTACACTCTTACCACACTATTGAGTTCAACAGATTAAGAAAACTCACAGAAGGCAGATTGAGATAATGAAGGGATTGAAAGAAATGTGACTAAACAAAACATGCTCTACAATTTTAATCAACTGAAAACTTGAAGTGCACCATAGAAATAACATCGATGCCCAAAAGAATTTTCTCAAAATGACGTTTACTGAAAAGAAGACTACGTAAAGTGTCAGCAATTTTTCAAATGGAATGTTTCAAAAGTTCTGACACCTTTTCTTGTGTTAAGAGCAAACTGAATTGAAGTTTGAAGGGGATTCAAAAAGTAGGCAAAATTAAAATTAGGTCAGGAGACAGCTCGTAATTTTTTGGCATGCATGGACTGGTCTAAATGACGTGTAATACGAAGGCAACATGGACCATGACACTTCAGTAAATCGTTCTTTACAGTTCTAGAAACCTAGAATATTTCATGAATACAGTATTTAAAAATTAATTATGTCATTGTATTTCTTCATTTCATTCAACATAATTTATTATCTCATGACCCTTCAAATTAATGAAAAAAAGATTTTCACAAATATATTTTAGATGAAATTTCATTGGTTATTGTCTTTTGACTGTTGCCAATTCTTAGGCACTGATTATATTTATCAACAAGAAATCAAATTTCCAAATAATGAATCCTGAAATCCTGAAATCCTTTGTTTCATTTAGGCTTATTTGAACCGAAAGATATGTCTCATCCACTGACAAAATCAATCGTTAAGTGATGATGTTCAAAATGTGTAGCCAAAATCATAAGCAAGAATGATTGCAAAAATAACATAATTGTTTTAACTACTGGGTTTTTCTAAATTACCTTGATAATACAGCTTTTATCAACTATTCTGGAACTTAAACTATTTTTATGCTCCTTATTTGCTGATATTATTCAGAATGTGTCATTTGAAAGACTGATTTTATATAAGGTGTCTATAATACTAAAGAATTTCATGAATTCTTCACTATAAAATGTGATGTTATTTTTAAAGTCCAGGTAATATTTTTTGTGTTTCATTTTAATAAGTGTTCAAAACAATGATTAACTTTTATTAAAAGTTAAAGGGATACTTTAGAATTTCTTATTATTCTAAAAAAGATAAAGCCAAGCTAAAATTCATCGGCATTTTAAGATAAATCTAAACACTGAGTTTTGAATATGACCATATTCTACATATTTACATTTATTTCTTCAGTCCTTCAGTGTATCCCTTTGGTTTTTACCAGAGTTTTAACAAACTACAATATCGTAACAAAAATAAGAGCAAACAAGCTCATAAGGTGTTCATGACTAACGAGTATTAATAGAAACTTTCAAAATCGCTCCTGATTTAAAAACGAACTTTCATTTCATTAAATGCATCACGTATATTCTTCACAGATCTTTTCTTACACATTGGAAAAAAAAAAGAAAAAATATAGCTGTATGTAAGCATTTCTTTAAAAAAAGAAACACAGAAACTACTTTCTTTAACATGTGCATACACGTACTTTTATGTAAAAGTTGGTTTCTTGCAAGTTTAAATTTTAAATTTTGCAATCACAAGTATAGAAACGGGAAGTCCTTGGGCACAGACAATGATCTCATTTGTATTATTAAGCATATTAGCATTTCCTCATCATTTTATAAATGGCAGTGGTAGCTTCATTAGGCTTTATTTTTAGAGCTCTACAAAAATAACCAAATATACAGTTGTTTTTCTCAACATCAAAATGTACGTTATGTTTACTAAAGAACTAAATGCATGTTTAGCAAAATAACACTCTATCTCAATAATTATTTAAACATTCTGATTCAAAATAAGTTATAGATGTCAAAATTTTAATTTAGTTACGTAAGGGACATGCTTTCAATTTAGAAGATGAGAATACTTCCATTCCTGATGATAAATAATACAAATATGAATGACTACCACCATGTGAATTTGGAGGGCAAAATGATCAGGCATGGTTTTGATTTATAGTTTATACTATTAAATTAACCATAAAATTGACTATGTCTATTAATATCGGGCTCATGATGTAATTTTAAGTTAATATTAAACACTAAAAGTTGAAGTCATACAAATAGCTAAGGAGAGTATAAGTAAAAACAACAAAATACTTATATTTTTGCTTCTTTTTCACCTAGGGCACACTTCATCCCAAACCCTAAATTTTGAGTGGTGTGAGCTGGCTAAAACAGAAAAAAAATAGTTTTTTAGAACTAATTTATTCTACCATATCTGAGTAATATGGAAAAAAATCTTAATTTTCTTAATTAAATGATACATGAATTCTTTGATTTCTAGCAACACACATAATAACTATTTTAGGTTATTTTAAATCACTAATGTGTGTAGATGTGTGAGCTAAACTTTAGGACTTTAGCATCCAAATTTCATCAGTTATGATGTTGGACATTTCAATACTTTCTAAGTATATGTGGTCTCCTTGCATTTTATAACGCCAAAAAATAAAGCAAAATAAATATCAATAGTTTATAGACAGGAGTAGTTATTTGGTTCTGAAATGATATGGGGTAATGGTATTTCCAAGAAATCTGAAAAGTTGAATTGAATCCTTCATAAAACAGTTTAATCGGTGTTGCCATCACAATGTATGTTTCCAATGGCAGATCCATGCCTTTATCAATGGCTAGAGTAGTAGTCTTGTCCTCGGTGTATTCAATTCATGCCTTTCATATTTACATTCATGAGTTAAAATATATGTTCTTCTAGTTTGTCTTTCCTTTAGGTATTTTTTTTCTATTTCCCTCCCATTCCTGAAGTCATGAAAGTAATGATACACCTGCAAACTGTTTTATTTTTGTTTCTAGCTTATGATCCCATGATTTTCTTTTTTTTTTTTTTTTTTTTTGTACTAGGGGATGAAAGTAAGAAAACACCATGTACGTTAGATTTGCAATACAAAATAAAAGTCATCTTTTGATTGAGTCTTTGTGAGTTTCATCCTTATCAAGTATTAGTTTATGTGGTTTGACCAAACTATTGAATTGTCAGTGGTATTTACCGATTAACTAAAAGAAAAAAAGATTCCTATGTAGCAGAGAATAATAGGATAATTTCATTACCAAGACCCTCAAAGAAATATACTACAGAATCTCTAAGCATTTTTATTTTCACTGTGGTTGTATAAAAAAATCCACTTAGAGAATATGGTCCCAATATTGAAAGAGAGGAGTACAATTTTGAGCATCTCCATTGTTAGAAGAATGTATTATTTTAAGTAAATGAAGAATATTGCTTTATTCGTATGTTTCCATCACATAGTTCCTCTGATTCTGACCATATGAACATATTACTAAATCACGTTGAATGGTCAAAGTGATAGCTGCGCTGATTTCTTAATTTAGCCTAAAATGTTTAATGTCACTGTGGGAAAAGGATGATTATGTTAAAATGCTGGCATCAATAAAAAAATGAGATCTCCCAGTGACTCAAGTGTCAAGAGATGTTTTTCCATCTTAATTAAGCCCTTCAAAACACATGGAAATCAAGTAAGCAAGCGAGCAATATTCAAAGGAAATATGAAATGCATTTGAAAAATGTTTTCAACATCAAAAGTTATGTTTGATTGTTGCCAACAACCATGTCCTAACACAGAAACCTGTCTTCCTGTTAAGATATTCATTTTTCCATAGTAAAGGACTGCCTGCATCCAAGAGTCACTTTTATCTTTGTTTCTGAAAAACAACCTGAGCTCTATTTTCACTAAGAAGAATGGCATGTTGAACTTTATTCCCTCAAAGGGAATACTTTGATAAAGGCTTTTATGTAATACTTACTCAAATATGGTGGTTTGTAAGGCGCTCGTGTATTAGACAGCAGTCCATCCAGCTCCTTCCTCTCCAGGGTGCTGTGAAGGGCCTTCTCTTTGCCAAAGGTGGAGAAAGACCTCTCCGCCCCAGGCTGGGCTTCTGGAGTTTCAAACACCTCAGTGTCTGGAACAGAGTCCATGCCAGGAACATGCAGATTGCTGCGATAATCCGCAGCCTGGCGTCCATCCGCAGGGACAAAAGAAGGCATCCAGCACCGATCTGAATGGCCCAGCGCTTTACATTCCTCAGTACAGTTGGAGAAGAGATCCATGCCTGTAAACAAAAGGGAAACTATGGATCCAGGTTTCACTAATGTGAAAGATTACAGGTAGCATAAAGAGTGCTGGGTGAATGCGTTTTAACAAATTTTTCTTGCCTTAACCTCATAGGCATCAAAAATGTCTCTGTACTATTGTGCAAAGGGTTAGACTCTTCTAGCAAAGAGGACCTTAAGGTAGATAGATCTTTCTAAAATTCTCAGAGTTGGGAAAAAGCTGTGGGGAAAAAAAAAAAAAAAAAAAAAACCTAGGGAATGGTGAGTAGAAAAAGAATGAATATTTTTAAAAATCTCTGGTGAAATTCATAATAGAGAAAAATGTAAGTATAAAGCTTTTATAATCCATAATCTCTAATGATGATAAGGCATCCAACATGTTTATTTTTCCCTTAGAGACAAAAACATCAGAAATACGTAAAGCACAAATGATGATATTTAGATTAAGAAATCTAGACATTAAACAGAAAGTGAAATCCAAGAGAAATACGGCACACATATTGATAAACCAATAAATAACAAGAATGAAACAACATTTTGTGAGTGGCCAAGAGCATGCTTTCTTAGCATCTCAGAAAATGACCCTAAAAGGTATAGCTCAATGACATTCTGGTAGCCCATATTACTACTTATTATCGCCACTGCAGACAAACCCAGAACAAATGACTATAATTAGTGAAACCAAGGTAATCAAGTGTAATGTGAGTCAGCTGCAGATACTATTGACAAATACCTTATTACTTGTTTCACACTGGAAACACTTGTCCTAGTGAACACAGAACTGTTTCCTTACTAATCCTAGGATACTAAGATTTCAAATGACACCTTCAAGTTTCATCGTCTCCCACAGATTGACAAGACTATTAAATATTATCTGGTTGTGACTCAAGAAAGCTCAGTTTCTTAGGCAAAGCATAATAATTTTGAGCATTATAGAATACTATTTGACATTCATTTTGGTAACTACCCCTATTCAGAAAAACAAGTACATAAACCATAATCACATTTTAATATTTTTCTAAACATACTAACACATTTATTGTGCATGTTTTTAAACAGGATCAATTTAAAATAACTCAAGTATGATTATTCTGCAGAAAAGAAGCTCTCAAATGCATGAGCAGTCTGGAAAAACGATGAATTTCTTTTTTAATCAACAGAGTCATATTTATTTAATGAACCCATCTGATTGTTTCTTCTTACAAATATCAGGAGTGATTTTGAACTCTTGAGTTTTGGTTTTTAAATTCCTAATGGCCTTTTGTCACAAACTGCTTTACGTGTTTGTGTGTGTATATATTAACATCTGTATATATAAAGTATAGAAAATAATTTTTTTCAGAGTATTAATCTTCTAGATTGTCCACAAGTATTTTGGAGATAAGAACAGTTAATTATGTAAATTATGTTTAAAGAAATAAAATGAATCTTCTTATCATATATTAATCTCACTTTATGACTTTTTTATTTTAAATTAAACTATGTATAATGCCGAGTCTGGCTTCGATTATAGTGTTCCATTGATAATTGTCATGCATAAGCCTTGAAATAAATTACTGATCAGTGAACTGTTGAGGAACTTAAACGTGAGCTGAAACCTGGATGAGGAACCAGGTTAAGAAAGCATGTAAAATATGTCAGTGTTTTTTTGACACCAGGGTAGCTGAGGTTTTTTTTTTTTTTTTTTTTTTTTTTCCCTATTTCTTCACAGAGATATTTAGAAAGAAAAAGAAAAAAGGAAAGAAATTGATACACATTGACATCCTAGGTTGGTAGAAGCTATAGAACCAAAGAGATTTATATTTTGAATACTGTACTAGAAACACTCCCTATTTGAAATATGATAGAGCAAAAAAAAATTTTTTTTTGATAGATGGAATTACTGTTCAAAGTAAAATGATTGTGAGCAATTATTTATTTTAAAATTAAATCCAAATCATAATTAAGTTTGAAGTTGGTGGAATTAATACAAATATTAGGATAATACTACATTATTAAACCATAATAAAAATGGGTATTAATGCAAAATTTGGAATACAGTTTTTTCTCACACGACCGATGAATATCATTTTAAATATACGTGATACCATTAACAATCTTTCCCATCTTTTCGAGCAGCTATACTCTCAAGTACTCTCCTAATTTTAAATGTGATCATCTGTCTTATAGAAAAATTTTAATAAAATAGTCTCTCAACATTATTAAGATGTTGTATGTGTTAGGAGGTACTTTTAGTAGAACTTGTTTAATTAAATAGTTTATACTCAGTTGCGCCCATTTTCTTTTCTTGAAGTGTCTGGTTTTCTGGTCTTCAGCTTCTTTAATTATTAGAAACTAGGGGCGCCTGGGTGGCGCAGTCGGTTAAGCGTCCGGCTTCAGCCAGGTCACGATCTCGCGGTCCGTGAGTTCGAGCCCCGCGTCAGGCTCTGGGCTGATGGCTCAGAGCCTGGAGCCTGTTTCCGATTCTGTGTCTCCCTCTCTCTCTGCCCCTCCCCCGTTCATGCTCTGTCTCTCTCTGTCCCAAAAATAAATAAAAACGTTGAAAAAAAAAATAAATAAATAAATAATTATTAGAAACTAGTTAAAATTCTCTCAGACGATGTAATCAAGTTCTCACGAGTCAAGAACCCGTACAAAAATGATATCATGTGCACAACAAGAAAAATGAGAAATAGGATGAAGTTTTATGCTGGAAGAACAATTTTACCTGACAGAGAAAACACTTGTAAATGATGTTCTTACTGAATTCATGAACTAGTCTTTTAAAAGCGCGATTCCCACAGTAATACCACACAGCTATATGTAACCAGAATGAAAGATAAGGTGCTACAAATTGTGCATGAACATACTCCACCAGTTTTACTGACAAAACAAGTGTACCAGTTTCTCAGGAGGAAAATGTCAGACTCAGAAGCAAAATTAAAAAATAGTAACATAAAAACTACATCAATACATGTCAAATCATTTGTCTTTTAGATACATGATTTGAGAACCAAGTAAATATACCTGTTACTTCCTTACTTGAGGGAGTCACTGAAAGACTAACTATTCTTTTCTTTTTTTTTTCTTTTTTTACCTTCTTTCATTTATCGCCAGTCCCATTAAATATACTGTTTAATGGCCAAATAAGCAGAAGTATGTTTAAGTTCTGTTGTGATAAATGACTACATGATATACAGGAATGCCAGGTCTTCCGGGACAGGTGATGTATTAAAATGTATGCTTTTCACATTGCCCTTGGAATTTTTTAATAGCTCAAAGTGAAGGCCCCAGAGAAAATAAATTTAAGGTGATTTTGATATTTTCTCATTCGAATGCCCCTAAGTATAGAACCTGTGAGATTTGTTTAGCAGAAAAATACAGGCCAAACCTCAGTTTTGAAGTTTTGGTAATTTCTAAGAATCATCTCAACATATATATATATATATATATATATATATATATATATACACACATATATATACACACACACACACACACATATGTATACATACACATATACACATATATGTATATACATGTATATATGTATATACATATATACACATATACATACATATATATACACATATACACACATACATATACATTACTTGAAATTTCTTCTCCTAGTTATTTATTTTTCCCACTTCTCAGAAATAATCTGTTCTAAAAGGCATGACAGCTGACGTGATAGACTGCTTGTTATGCAAAGATATATTTAGACAAATTTTAAAATACATATTTTTGAACTGGCAAGTAACTTGTTCTTTATAGTCAGAGGCAGTGCTATTACCATTGAGAACAAATCATGATTTCAAAAATATTACAATTGTATTCAGTTTGTGGTGTTTTCTGATGAATGTAACAATATAAAGTTATGTGTGCATTTCTTTCTCATGCACCAAGACTTCATAAAAATGCTTAATTTTTCGTAACACGATAAATTAATTTTAAAGAAAATCAATACTTAATTTTTTGAAGAAATTTCCAGTCTTCCTTTAACCACTTACCAACAACAAAAAAATGGAGAGATATTAATTATAACCGCAAAAATTGGCATAAGTTTTAGGAAAAGATAGCTTGGACGCAGATATTTATTAACATGATTCACTCATGAAAAAATCAAAACATGTGCATCAAAATTTCTCCTCATTTATCAATCTTCCAGTGTGTTGATATTTTTCTCCATTTTCTCTAATATTTTGTCATATGCGTTTTTCCAATTATAAATCTCTCTGTAGCATCAAGTGGCAGTTCAGATTTTCACCAGTAACACGAATAAGCTTTTGCAAACAATCATATAAATTCACTTTATTTACAAATCCAGATGCTAATCTGCCAGTATCTACATTCTGAGTGGAGCTGGGAAAGGGAAATTTGTATTGATGATAAATCAAAAATTGTCTTGTTGGTCTTGTAAGAATGGTGCAATCGCTGAATATGTTTCATGGTATACTTTACAAGTTTGGAAATACTGGCAACTCCAGTCACTTTGTTTTTTTAACATGTAGCCAAATTTTGACCGCATATCCTGCATCGATCTCAATAATTAAAATTAACACACCTAGTCTAAGTTTCCTTGTAACTGAAGATCAAATGTACAAGGAAGAGAGGTTTGACAATTTTCAGGTAAACTATAACACGTAACATTAACAGAATCATTTATTAGGTTGTCCTTTTCAATATATTTTTTAAGAGGACACAGATATTAGAAATAAATTGATAAGTCTAATAGTGTGCATATCACAAATATTTAATAAGCGAGGCAAAAAATTCTTATAACTAAATATATCTCCTTAGATGTGCCTGTAATAATGTTAAAATGTTTAAGAATATGCAACTAAAATTTTTGTATCAGTATTCCAAATCAGAAAAAGATATCTTAATCTTATGATATAATAAACAAAATTGAAACCATATTTCTTTTAAGTACACTTTGACTTATTTGTGGCTATTTAAGCTGTGATTCATCAGATTTTCCTCTTGTGATGGTTTATGCATACATTTACCACATCTCCCTGGACTTCTGCCATATCTAACCAATACATCAATAGCACACTGAAAAAAACGGAAAGCACCTTGACAAGGCTATAGAAAGAAAATGCCACAGAGCAGTGGTCAAGCCGAAGAATTTCACACATGGAGCCAGGTGCAGTAGAAAACTGAAAAAGCTTATGTGATTCTCTGTGCAGCTGCCTCCGTGTTTAAAGCCCTTCTATGAACAAGATTGGTGACTCCAAATGGCTTAGAAAGGAGAAAAGCAAGGGGGGGGGGGGTGGAGAAAGAACAAAAAAGAAAACTATTCATAGTAGAATAAATAGAAGGCATATCGAAATAAATAAATACAAAATAATGCTAACAGAAAAAGAAATCAGGGATAAATAAAGAGTTAGCAAGTTTAAACAGGTGAAGCACTGAGCTACATAGTGTATATAATGAAATATGGAAGAAGGTACACACTGAAGTAGAGATTTCAGAGTCTGTATCTTTCTAATGTTATTTTTCCATGGCAATCTGGTGTTCTTCCCCTAAAAACTAGCTCAGTGAGATTTGCTGATGTGTATGAATTTTTTTTTCATATCCTAAACCTGGATATAGACGTGCTATGAATAATATTTCCTAAATATTACACAACTAGAAGATCATTAGCACCTGGCATTACAAGAAAATAAAACAGATGTACTTATTTCCCTGAAATGGGCTTAACTTTTAGGAAATATTGTAGCCACTTGGTGTGAAGTTTATAGGACACAACATCAGTAGGGACTGGAAAAAGTCATTAAGTAGATGGATTTCAATTCTCTGCACTTAGGGTTTCATACTTAAAAAAAAGAAAACACTTCAAAATCATTCTTACCATAAAATTAGACATATTAAATCTGATTGCAATTCAGCACACAAAGGTGAGATTACTTCTTAATACAAGCGTGTCATTACAATTCTAAAAGAGCAATTATCGCACTCAGTATGTTGTGCCTGCCTTGTAACTGCCAAGGAAATACAAAAGTAAATTGTTAATTCTGTGATACTTTTCGTGTTTAAGAATGTAAAGACACAGGCAAATTTTACCACTGATAAAGAAAAATACAAACTGCCTTGCTTTTTGGAAATTTTTCCAGTACACAATGTAGCATTTTAATTTTCCTTGTAATGCTTTGACATCTCAAATAATTTGAAAGAAACATTACCGAAATGGCAACAGTGAGTGCCTGTGAAATAAAACAGCTACTGGGAAGACGCATTGATAAGAATATATTCCCATCCATCTTCCAAATTTAGCACTTTTTGCAGATGTTTATTCGTTTCTCTTTCTTTGGTTAGGTTATTATGGCTCATTATGTCTGAGGGACTAAACTAATTGAAATGTTCATTGAGATTGCAGTGCTACAGAAAAACAACAACAACAACAACAACAACAACAAAACAAAGCAGAGGGTGGGGGAGTGGGAAAAGAATAAAATGCACCCAAGGAAACATGCACCAGATACTCTGTTTTAATATTAAACATTTTGTTTTAAAAGTTTAAAAAAGGCTAACTTAAATTAGAAACCCTGGAAAAAGAACAGGAATGAGCAATTCTACATGTACAGCTTTTTAAAGATAACAATAAATCATATGTCATATATAGGCCAAAAATGAAAGGGACTTTGTACTCAAATATAAACTTCTGGCAAGATCTGGTTTGTTGTCAGGTTCCCAGACACTAAATAGATGCTCTGTTCACTTAGCGTGAAGGCCCGCAAGGGGCAGGGACCTCCGGGGATTCTTGGCAGTTCTCAAGTCTCATTAGGTCTGCATATTAATGACTTGCAGCAATATAAAGAGACCCTTGAGCAGCCTTTCCCCCCCTCCTCCTGCCTGTGTTTCCCAAGGCTAAGTCAGCCTCAGACACAGCACACATTGGCCAAGTGGGAGGCTTGCAGTAACCACTGCTGCCAGGCGACCGTGGGGTGTGGGCTGCCCTTTGACACACTGCCTCAGCACGGTTTAGAGGTCCACCGAGTGTGTTAAGGAATGTGTGCTCTCTAGGACCAATATTACCTTGAGAATCAGGACTCTCTCACTCTAGGGTTACATCGTTAACCAAAATGGAGCTCAAAAGCATGTGACCAGAGTTGAATCCAGAGATGGCCCAATGATGGACATTTTTACAAGTCACAAAAGTTAATTCATTCGCCTTTCCATTTCTTTTCTCATGTCAGCAAACCACAAACCTCAAAAAAGAAAAATTAAAAAAAAAAAAAAAAACAAAAAACAATCACCCTACCCTTCTTGGTTGAAAGGCCAACGAGGTGGAAAATCCAACCTCATTTAATCCAACCTCAAATATGAAATCATTTTCATCATTGTAAGGTACATATTTTATCTTTAAAGTGTCTTCTTTAAGTATTAGTAAGCAGAGTTATTGGCATCCTATAAAACTTAACAGTTAAATTTATATAGACAAAAGTAAAGCAAATAAACAATGTAAAACATCTGTGTCACATTGCAACCCCATCAGTGACTATCATTAAGCTCGTATACAAATACACACAGGGTTCAACTTTTGACAGGTCATGGGCCTTATTGAAAATATGAGGAAATCTAGGATGCTCGAGAAAATACACATTATCAAATGTTTCCTAATGTCCTGAAGCCTAAGAACCCAGCATTGGAAACCCTGCTTTCAGGCTATTCATGACTTTTCATCACCATTCCTTCTACCATTCAATACTCAGTGGCTTACAAAATGCACGGCTCTCAAAAGCAAGAAATTTGGATTCTAGTTCCCAATCATCCAATTATTCTCTTGTGACTTTGTACAGTTCAATCAATTTCATTCATCTTCAGCTACCTCATCCATAAACAAGTCTAATAATACCTTAATTGACCAAAGACTGAGGACTGGACCAGGTGAGAAATCTATAGCTCTTTGTATGCAATACAATTGCACTAAAGAACATTACATAAGGAAGAAATAGCTCATATTCTAACGTATTTCACAATACATCTCTAGCTTTACCTCTCTGAAGGAACATCAAATTTTTATAATCCTCTTTGAATATACACTTATCAACATAACATGACACCATTTTTTCTGTGGATTTACCAACATTAAACCTACAGAAAATTACCTAGGACATCATTCTTTCTAGATTTATTTAAAACAACAACAACAACAAAACCATAAAAGTCAGCATTGCTCTTTGAACACACTTACCAGCTGACTGGCCGCGGTTGGTGGCATCGTGATCACTATCTCCTTGTTCACTGTCTCCATGACCACTGTCCTTAGAGCTTACTATGTCAGCTTCCTGGAATGCAGAACTAGAAGTACAAAAACGTGAATATTAGAATAAAAAAGGTGAAGAAACACAGAAAACATTCTTCTGCCACCACATGGTCAACAATGGTGCTGCAGATTCATAGACCTCTCAGTTGCCTTTATTTCTGCATAAAGCTGGTTTTCATCACCTTAAACTTAGCTCTTTAAAACTGAGCAAAGCAGGTGGTTGAGCCCTTAAGGTGTATCTAGTTTAGCCATTTTCTATGATTAGAGTTATGTATATGTTTATATGATTTTCATAAAAGAGAGTATCCACCTGGAACAGTTAGGGAGACTATCAGAAGCAGCGTAGGCGTGTAAATTGATAAGATATTCAAATATATTCAGTAAGTTGTATATAAATGAAATATGCCCAGATTTTAATGTATTGTCTAGGAACCCCAACATAATCAGCATGTATGTTCTGCCTTAACTGGAAATGCTTTATACATTTTATATTTTAATATTGAATAATACCCCTAATTCCTAATTTTAGTAGGTTGTAAATTGTCCACACACCAAGGTAGGAAAAAAAAAAAAAAAAAAAGAGTCCATACCTGTTAACTCGGCGAGGTCTGTCAACTAGATAGCTGAGCTCTGCTCGCTGGTGTTTAGTCTAGAAAAAAAATAAATAAATCAAGAGCATTTGAATGTAAGGGTCTAACTAACAGTCCTTTTTTTGAGGTAAGGAACTGAGTCTAGTTTAAGTAATTGTGTGCATTTTTATGAATTTTCAAGCTATTCTAAGACTTCACCCTAGTGAATGCTGGGTAAGGGGTGGGGGGATATGCAGAGACACTCAATCTAGACTTTCAGTAAAGGTTAAAAAAAAAAAAATCCAAAAATAAAAAGCCAATTTTAAACGTGTGTATGTGTGTTTTTAAGGAGAGAATGCAAATGACCTCATAGCTAGGGCTCATAAACTATTGTCCCTAATAGAGTCAACCTAGGTAAACTCTACAGTCTTTCTTTCAGTGGCCTAAAACAGTGTTTAGGTGCATACTGGTTGACACAAGAAAAACAGCACGCTCAATAAGCAAAAAGTTTGGATATTTTATGGAATTATTTTGTTGTTTATTTTCAAAATGTGCTTAAGATACAAATGAACTGTACAAATATTCATGAAAGTCAATTAATAATATCTAAGACTCAAATAAAATAACCTGCCAAGAAAGGAATTCATAAAGCCCCCCCCCCCCATTCTTTTCCCCCTCCAAACGCCCTCTGCATTCTCCTCCCCCCATCTCCGGCATCCACACACCTTTTCCGGTCCAAACTTTCTAGTACATAAATCAACCCTGTTCTCCCCCTCCCTCCCACCTTCCAACTTTGCCACTTCTCCATCTTTTAAATAGAAATCGGAATTGACAAGCCAAATTCTTTGAGGAAGAAAGCCAACAGTGGTGATTTATCAAGAACAGTGGCAAGAGGTGATTATTAGTTAAGAGATATATTTAAGGTAACAATTGCTTGAGCCTTTCTTTAGTTTACGCTTACAGGGGTTTGTGCCAAAGTAACTTCATTCAAATTCACACTGTGTGGGCCTTGGGTTTCAAGAGCGTTTGTAAATGCTGTCCAGAGCAGAACTGAAGGCTTTTCTGCAACCCGAGTTCAGGGGACAAGGATCTGATAAGTTATTCGCTAAAACATGCATTCGAGTTTAGACGACTGTGCAAAGTTAAACAATCTATAGCTTACTTTTACACGCGACTGAAAGCATCGATAAACAAAGCAAACAGCATTAACTTTATTAACGCCTGGGACAAACGCAAAGAGAAAAAGACCTTTGCCGGTGCCAGAAAGTCCCTCCATCACATTTCCCTCGGTCCCCCTCCTACTTTTCCCTTTACCCTCAGAAAACTGAGAAGGGAAAGGACTGAGAAGGGGTTAGGATTTTAAAGGAACGATGCCCGAGGGAAGAAGGAAGGTCCAAGGTGGCAAAGCACCAAGGGGAGGAAATGAAAGTAAATGTGGAGGGGTGGAGCGCAGAAAATTAGGGACAACACGAAGTTTAGGTTACATACGAAGGGGTGGGATAGCCGCCCCCGCCCAATTCCTGCCCCCACAAAGATACAAAGAAGTTAATATCCTAAATATAAATACAGAGTGCACCAGAGATACAAGGGCCGGGCTAGAGGAGGCTTTCAGATGGAGGAGATGAGAGATGGTGGTCCTTTCGCTTCAGCCTTACCTCGTTGGACAAAATGCTTCCGTTGGAGATGATGTCGGGCTGCTGGTCTGTGTAGCCGGTGACGATGGCCCCGCAGGGGTTGTGCTCAGTGTCCGTACTCCGCGATGGGCTGCAGGGCTTAAGGAACATCAGGTCGGTCTTGGCGGACTCAGGAGTCAGGCAGACCTGGTAGCAGTAATTCTGGTTGTGGTGGTGGGAGCCAAAGCCCCCGGACTCCTCCACCGGCACTTGGGCCGGGTTACTGGGTACGTTGGAGCTTTGCACAAGCATGATGTCCGACTTGCTGAGTTTTTTCTTGCGCGCCCGGGCTTGGCGGCCGCAGCAGGTCGAGCCCCCACCGCCACAGCAGCAGCAGCAGAGGCAGCAGTCACTGGCCAGACAGGTGTAGATGTTCAGCTTCTTCTCTTTTTGGCAACGCACGGCAAGCACGATCATGGCTAGCAGGAATATGAAAGACACCGAGCCCAGCGCAATGATGAGGATGAGGGTGAGGTCCAGCGAGGTCTCCGCGCCGCCGGAGCGGCTGGGGCGCTGATGCTCCCCTGACCCCCCGCTACCGCCCCCGCCCCCTCCCTGGGGCTCCACGGCTCCATCCACCAGCTGCACCACCAGTGTGGCAGTGGAGGACAGGGGCGGCTGCCCGTGGTCGCGCACCTCGATCACCAGCTCGTAAGGCCGCTGGGGGTCGCGCTTGGCCGGCACCCGGCGCGCGGTGCGGAGTTCCCCGGTGCGCCAGTCCATGCGGAAGAGGTTCATTTCGTTGCCTCGCACAATGCTGTAGGTGAGCCGGGCGTTCTCGCCGTCGTCTGCGTCCACTGCGGCCACGCGGGTCAGCAGGTAGCCTGGCTCCGCCGACCTGGGCAGCACCTCCCGCGCTGGAGTCCCGTTGCGCCCAGGCAGGGGCGCCACGATGGCAGGGGCGTTGTCGTTCTGGTCCACGATGAGGATGTTGACGGTGGCGTTGCCGGCCAGAGCCTGGGGGCTGCCGGCGTCCCGAGCTTCCACCTGGAAGCTGAAGTCCTTGAGCTGCTCGTAATCGAAGGAGCGCAGGGCGTACAAGTAGCCGTTCTCAGAGTTGATGGACACGTAAGTGAAGACGCTCATGCCCTGGATCTGGCACTCGAGGATAGAGTAGGCTAGCTGGGCGTTGGCGCCCTCGTCGCGGTCTGTGGCGCTTACCGCGTAGATATAGGCGCCGGGCACGTTGTTCTCGGTCACATACACGTCGTAGACCGGCTGGCTAAACCGCGGTGCGTTGTCGTTCACATCTGACACTTGCACCTGGATCGACTTACTGGTGGAGAGCGCCGGCTCGCCCCGG
Source organism: Puma concolor (assembly GCF_028749965.1). Lineage (NCBI taxonomy): Eukaryota > Metazoa > Chordata > Mammalia > Carnivora > Felidae > Puma > Puma concolor. The sequence continues at coordinate 93,209,963 of NC_141670.1, forward strand.
TCCCGAGCCACAACGGTCAGGGTGTAGGAGTCCCCGGCCTCTCGGTCCAGGGGGGCTTCGGTCACGATCGTATAGTAGTTCTTGAAGGAAGACTTGAGGCGGAACGGCACATCCCCCAGCAGCTCGCACTGCACCTGCCCATTCTCCTCGGAGTCGCGGTCGGTCACGCTGAACAGGGCCACCACGGTCCCGGGCGCCGCGCCCTCGCTCACCGCCTCCTTCACCGTGCTGAAGCTGATCTCCGGAGCGTTGTCGTTAGCATCCAGTACTCGCACAAGCACCTTGCAGTGCGCGGGCACCGCGTTGGGGCCCAGGTCCTTGGCTTGTACGTACACTTGGTACACCGGGCTCTCTTCATAGTCTAGCTCTCCGCTCACCTCCAGCCGGCCAGTGCGCGGGGAGAGTCCAAAGAGCTCCCGCGCCCGGGGCGAAATGTGGCTGCTGAAGGAATACACGACTTCGCCATTCTGGCCCTCATCTGGGTCTGTGGCGTTGAGCTGGATTACGAGCGTGCCCGGCGGCGAGTTCTCTGGTAGAGACACAGTGTAGACGGGTTGGTCGAAGGCGGGGACGTTGTCGTTGGAGTCCAGCACTCGGATGGTGAGTAGGGCAGTGCCGGTGCGCTGCTGTTGGGGGGGCAGGCCCCCTCCCCCGCCGCCTCCCCCTCCTTCTCCTCCTCCTCCCCCTCCTCCCCCGTCCACCGCGGTCAGCACGTAGCGGTGCACCGCTTGCTGCTCTCGGTCCAGCGGCTTCTCTAGCACCAGCTCGGCGAATCGGTTGCCATCCCCCTGGGTCTGCACGTCCAGGGAGAAGTAGCTGTTGGGGGTGATTTCGTAGTCGCGCAAGGAGTTGGTGCCCACGTCTGGGTCGAATGCGCTCTCCAGCGGGAAGCGGGTGCCCGGCGTGGCGCTCTCAGAGATCTCCACAGTCAGGTCCGGCTCCGGGAAGGAGGGGGGGTTGTCATTGATGTCCAGCACTTCGATCTCCACACGGAAGAGCTCGAGGGGGTTCTCCAGGAAGACCTCCAGGTGCAGGACGCAGGACGGGCTCTGCTTGCAGATTTGCTCGCGGTCGATCTTCTCGTTCACGTACAGCACCCCGGTCTCCAGGTTGAGGTCCAAGTAAGGGGTCCGCGAGTTGGGCACCGTTTGAAACCTGCGAGCTGAAAGTTTTGTAATGTCCAAGCCCAGATCTTCAGCGATATTCCCCACGAAAGTGCCATGTTCCTGCTCCTCCTGCACTGTGTAGTGAAGCTGGGAAAAGACTCCTTCCACCATCCAGAGCAAGGCAAAGAATAATAGCACAATCATCTCCAAAGGGAAAGGAAGCAGCTTCCCGCAGCCAGTCAGCCACCCAATCACCTCCCCCACCACCACAGAAAAAAAAAAAAAATCTAAAAAAAAAAACCAAAAAACAAATAAAAGTGCGCTGTGTGGGGGGCTCCTGTGGCTTTCTGTCCTGAAAAATCTTATTCCTCTTGCTTCATTTTAGGGCTTCCCCCAACTCAGCCTCATTTTTCAATCTTAGCGCAGGAAGGGTGACAGGCGTCCCCTTTCCTCATCGGTAATCTTCCCACTGACCAATTAATAAAATAATAATACAATAGTCAGCGTCCTTTATTCCGACAGTCTTGGCGCAACGCGGCGCTGGCAAATCCCAAGGAGGAAATTTCGATATTTCAAGACTGTCCTCGGTTTGTCTTCTTGCTGATGGGAGGAGAAGGAGGAGGAGGAAAAGAAGGAGGGGGAGGAGGAGGAGGAGGAGGTGGTGGTGGTGGCGGTGGTGGTGATGGTGATGGTGGAGGAAGATGAGGAGGAGGAAGATGAAGAGGAAGAGGAGAAGGAAGAGGAGACGCTGCTGGCACCGCTGAACATGCCTCAATGTCAACGGCTGGCAAATGCAAAAGGGCTTAAAAACAGCAAGAGAATTTTTTGCCGGAAAAACATAGAACGGCTCTGCAGCATAAAACTTTCATTCTCTTCATTTCTCCGGATGGATGTTCTTCTTGGCATTTTCTCCTCTTTCGTTTTATTTGTATTTTTTGGCTCTCATAGTTTTGTCTTTCTCTGTCCTCATCTCCAGCATCATTTGCCTCTCTAGAAGTGTGATGAGCGGCTTCTTTCCTGCTGTTTTCTTCCCAAGCCTCTTTCCCTCTAACCTGTCTCTCTTCCTTCCAGTCTTTCCCTCCTCCTGCTTTAGTCCTAGAGACTGTGATCTCGGCTGGCAGTTTCTGAGCTCCGAGCGCTCCGCTTTTCTGTTTTTGCGCAGCGCCCTCATTCTGCCAACCAATCGCTGAGGAGCACCACCCACCGAGCCACCGCTAACTGGCAGATCTGGCTGTCAATCATGAGCGTCACTCGGCAGCCGGGAGGGGCGGGATGGAACCCGCGTTCGGGCGGGCTGCCGGGGTGAGTGTGAGTGTGAGAGTGAGAACAGCCCGGCAGGTCCCGAGGCGCTGGCTGGGGACTCTGCCGCGGAAAGTTCCCAGTCCCCAGCCGCAGGTAATGGAGAGGGAATAGAGAGGTTCCCCTGTTTGCATCAGCAAATGCGAAAACATAATAGCAACAGCAGCGGTATCCTCTCCCAGGAGCGGGGTTTCCAATGACGCTAACATTCTTTTTCCTTTAAGGTGTTTTCCTTTACTACCGATCGTGGAAATAAATCACCGAGAAGGGGAAAAGTTGCAGAGGGGCCGCTAACTGACAGGGGTTACCTAACGAAGGGGCTCTGGCCGAGACTGCCTGTACGATTTTAAAAAAGGGATATAACATGGGTTGTGTCAAACTAAGCGGGAGGGTCTATCGGGGCTGGATGCAGCGGAGTGAGGCAGTTGGGGCGTGGGGCGGAGGTGGGTCCTGAAAAGCCGAGGAATTCACGCCGGGAGATGTGGGCTGGCAGCTACTGTAGATGTGCAGACGCGTTAGACGTGCCTCTGCCCTTCTTCAGTGTATATCCGTAACATTCTTACCAAACAGATTATCTCCCCTGGGGACCTAGTTAGGGCTACGAGCGCTTTGATCAATGACTGAGGAATTCCATTTGAGCACTACCTGCAAGCACGCCAGCCTAACGCCCGACTCTCTGGCAACCGAGCGCCGCTGGGCGCTGTAAGGCGCCCCGGATATCCCTGCGCCTCGCCCTGCCAAGTGCTTCGCTGCGGCGGCGCGCACGGGCTATTTTCTGCTTTTTGTGACATTTGGAGATCCCCTTCCCCGCCCCCATTATAGACCCGGGCAGCGATTCTTGCCCAGTTTGGGGCAAGACCGCTAGGTGAAAACGGCGGGGCTGCTGAGAACATGCGCAGGGGTGGGGGTGGGTAGGCGGGCAGGGGCTGAGCACATGCGGGGCCCGAGTCTGTGCCTCTGCGGTTATCAGCGAAGGCGCTCGCACACTGACGGCGCTCGCATCCATCCTCCCCCATGCCGGAGCTCAGGTCTGTGAAAGCCCCAGCGGAGTCCCGAACCCCCCACCCGGATCTCGAAGGATGCGCTTGACGAACTCTGAGGGCCCACTGCCGTGGCGCGGGGGCAAAGCAGAGCATGCATGCATCCACTTCTTGTGAAGTTAAAATACAGCGCGAACTCTTGTTAGAGAGTGGAATGAATGTCCATTCTCCGAGAAAAAAGATTTTTTAAAGCATGTTTTTATACTAATTAATGGGCTGTACGGGGGTTGTTTATTCACTAAAGCTGCCCCAGTTTAGTCGTCTTATGCCACAATATGGGACGATCCCTCGCGGCTTCCTGGTAATGAATGACCCGAGGGTAACACCAACACAACCTTCGAGAAAAGGCGGACCATTTCCCCAAGCCCGAGGTACGTTTTCATCTCTTCGTGATAGGGAATTAAGCAGAGCAAGTGTCCACGGGCGTGATTGCAGACGGAGGCATGCCTCTGTGAGTCCCGAGAGTGCGTGTCTACTGCCCTGCCCCCCCCCCATCCGCCACCACCCCCCCCTCCGCCCCGGGCTCTTTCATGGAGATGGGTCGTGCCTTTGAGCGGTTGGGAGGAAAGGATGCCAGCAAAAATGGCTAATCCTTTTTCAGCTGCAGTAAATTGACTACTGGCCATAGCCAAGAGAAAACCGCTGCAGTTAAAATGATTTTAGCATCACGTCTACTGCTGAGAATGGAATGGCAGTTTATAAAAACGACCTGTGGATCAATGAAAAGGAGATTATAGTATATCTGAATATTAATAACGGCATTGCATCTGTACTTTCCACCCTTCCCCCCTTTTTCTTTAGATCTGCAGGACTGAAATGAAATATTTTGAGCTCTTCTAGCTGACTCATCAGAATCCTGGAGCATTTTTTAAAATGACGGTAATTTTCTAATGTTTTCATTTATACATATGGAAACACTTGTGTGTGCGCGCGCGTGTGCACGCGTGTTTGCGTGTGAGAGACATGTGGCTGAATGACAATGCAGATCTGAAACTGTTTGGGGAAGAGGGTTTGTGTTTTCAAAACGTAGATGAAGTTTGGGCGGACTTGAGGCGTTCTCTGAGAGCCAAAGAGCTTCCAGAGGTGGAGATGAGAACGTGGAGAGATGGCCAGATTTGCCTGTAAATAATCACTACATCCACTGTAACACTTGAGCTGCTTTTTTTTTTTTTTTCTTTCTTTCTTTCTTTTTTTTTTTTTTTTTTTTTTTTTTGGAGCTGTTGTGTTTGAGCCGGGAACTCTCTCGCAAACGTGGGTTACAGGCGTCTCCTAGCGGCGAAAGCAGCATAGGGCAAGCCAGAGAATTTTGCTTTGGAGCTCCCATTCCGCAGGGTTCGCCTGTTGGGGGCTCTGCAGGATTTCTTGGGTCACAGAGGCCTGTGTCCGCGCAGGCGACGCCGGCCCGGGCCCTCTAGAGGTCTCGCCTCTCGAACTTCTAGTCTCTAAGGCTCCCCTGGACACTCAGGGTGACAGCGGGGTCTTCTGCTAGGGGGAACAGACCCGAGCCCGGCCTTGTCTTCCTTCTAGGTAGCTCCAGCCAAAGACAACTGCCAGAGCATTTTGTTCCGAACAAGATTCAGATACTGGCATTAATAGCCTTTTCCGCTTCTTTATCCTGGAACCATAAAACAGCCCCACCCCGTCACCCACAAAACAACAGCCTTTTAAAAATGCCTCTTAATTCCTTTTTCTTTTACGTGTCCTTCGGTGGACCCCAGAATTTAGTGAAGCCATTATTAAGTAAATAAGAGCCTCGGTGGTGGGGTTCACGACCTCTTTGAAGTGCGGAACATCGTGTAATAAACCGCATCCCTCTATCCCCCTTCCCCCATTACTGGACCCGGAAGGGAGCAGTGATACCTATGGAGCACCTCCCTACCCCTACCTCCAACACCTTCTCCAGGGGAGCCAACCGTCTGGGCTAAAACAAATTGCATCCTAAATCAGAGTGGGAAAGCAGTAATTATTATTTCGAGAGGTGTATCAAAATCAATTTTCATAAAAGTCCTGGTTGGTGTATGAGAGTGATAATGCACATTCGTGTGTTTCATTGGCCTCTAAGTGCAGCAGAAATTGGGGGGTGCAAAGGATCCCACAAATGCTTTTTATATACATAGTTAGAAACTTTGAAACTAGGTAACAGGGTTGCTTTCTTTCTTACCCTTTTGTGGAAAAAGCGGGAGGGAAACAAGTTTGTTAACCAGCGGTTGGATAAATGAGTGTTTGCAGTGATTTAACTTGACTTGAAAGCAATTTGTTTCTAAATCCTCTTATTATTGCAGTGTGCCCAGAGCTTTGAGAGAAGATTTTTTTTAAAGAAATGAAAGAAAAAAAATTTAAATTGTCAATAAGAAGTCTTTCAAACACCAGACCTGGCCAGGATTGAGGTAGATGGTTCCTGGCATTTGCCATTCGCAGCAAGGAGAGTGCAGAGAGCAATCACAAAGGACCTGGACTGCGTTGCATCTCTTATGGCTATGAAATAGGTTTATTTGTGGAAGTGCAACCTAACTTTAGAGGTGGAAAGTTTTGGAGCCAAAGCCAGGGACGCTGATATTTTTGTTCATCTAGTTATAGAGACAATGTTGACTAAGTTTCTAGAAAAGATTGATAGCATATTGTACACATTTAGGTAACTCCTTAGTTACTGTGTTGTAATGCTCTCAACTCAACAGAGAACAAACTAATACATATTTTGGGGACTGGGAATACTAGATATTCCATTAAAGCATTACTTGATATTCAAAGTAGAAATGTTCTTCTCCATTTTGTTTAACCTCGTTAATATTGGTACGGCTTCACATTTCAGTGTCTTTTCAGTTATCAGTCAGGGCCAGCATTTTGTTAAACTCTAAACAGTGAATTAAAAGCACTGATGAGCTGAAGCAGCCCTCTAATGCAAAATGACAAATTGCACTTAAGCAATACATGAAGAAGAAAATGATTTATGGATTTTTACAATGGTCTGAGCAAATGAAAGCAACATGAATTATACATCCTAATGCTCACGATATCATTTTCTAATAATACTGTTTCAGTTCAGATACTACACTCTCATCCTTTCTATAAGAGATATTGATCAATAAGAGGTCCAGGAATATTTTTAAATTAGGCAATGGTGTCCGATATGGGTTCCAGATAGATATTTTTTCCCCGAGTGTGGGTGGTGAACATTTAACATACTAACATTCTGGTCAGTTCCTTCACATACTGTATCACTGAGTGATAAATAGTCTTTGGGAAACTAATGTTTTGTTCCACACCTTCTTTCAGAATGCAAATAAATAGATCTAATTTAGAATGACAATCCTTATTATGTCATGACCTCTTTCTCTGAAAATCAAAGTGTGTAATCTCATCTTACCTTTTTCTGTCATTGCTTTGGATATTGAAAAATCTGATTTCTCAAAAATGTCTCTTATCTTCTTCATCTTTGTTTCATCCTATTTTTCCAGAACATTGTTTACTTCCTTAGTGTGTTAAAGACACACCTGAATTAGTAAAAAGGTCATATGCCTTAGTTTTATTTTGGCCTTAGTAGACAGAATAGTTCTTTTGGCCATCTTAAATTACAGGAAAAAAAAAATCAATCAGATAAAATTTTATGTGATGCTTGTTTTTTGAATCTGGAAAAAAAAAATCTAGTTACCTCTATGTTATGATGGGTGACTGCTCCCAGCACTTTTATTTAACCATTTGTGTCTTATGTAAGTATTTTAGCGTGTGGGTAGAATTTTAAGAGACGATAGTATCTTTGCTGTATTACACATTTAACCTCAGGAAACTTCTAATTACCCAGAGGCCTCTACAGTCACATTGTTAGGACTAATCTTAATTGTCCAGGTAGAAAAAGAAAAAGAAGAAGAAAAAAATGAATCACAGCTTCTGCTTTTGATAGCATTCATATCACTTACTGAAAGTTTCCTGAAATCAATGATATTATTAGGATTGTGAGTAAGAACTACAAGACATCACATTTAAAAAGCAAGCTGTTTTGCTAACATGAATGCCGTGTGGGTTTTACTGATGGGGTCCAGAGGTAGAAATGAAGGTTTGAACATTTAGATCGGTTCAGAACAATTTCAAAAATTAATTGCAAGCCCTGATTAAGTTTGTCTGAGTAAGAAAAAAGGTATCTAGAATTCTGTGTTTTTTCTTCACCAGTGTGTTTGCTTCTTATCTGACAGTGATACAGTCAGCATAATGCTAGTGTTTATTTGGCAAGTATAAATTGTTTTCTTAAGGGGAAGCCCCTTGAGTTTATAAATACAGAATGAGATTATCCAAATTTTGATAATCCACAAGCATCCATATTGATAATCCACAAACCACAGCATTATTTTCTGAAGAGTTTGAAAATGTTATTGGAGACAGTCACCATGCAAAGAATATCAAACATAACTTGAGAATTATGTTAGTAATTAGTAATTGGAATTATAATAGTAAACAGAACAAATAGATACTTCAATGAAAAAATTATCTATCTCAGTTTGACTGGCTAGTTAGTATAATTTTTTGTGTTAGAAACTTGATTTTCATGATGCCTCATTTAAATGGGCCTGGGAACACTATACTGTAATATTCTTTATTTTATTACAGTTTTGATTTTTTTTAAGTGAAACTGGATAATTAACTTTAAAGAGCCAATGTATTCCAAACATTCTTACGTAAGTTAGCATAACCTCCCATATCTAAAGGTATTATCATTTCAATATCATAGGTAAAGATAGTAAGGATGTTCAGAATTTAAGTAACTCACCAAATCAATACAAAACTCAAATCCAGACCTCTTGATGCTAATGTTGAAGCTCATCTTTCTACAACACGATGTTTCTCTAGTTCGAGTTAGATTTACTTAAAAAGTAAAAAAAAAAAAAAAAAAAAAAAAAAAAGAACTAATTTAGAAGTGGGGTTCATTCAGATTTTGTACTGACAAGAATACAGCTTTCATCATAGTCAAATGGCTAGTACATCATTGAGTTGAGCCATGGAAATGTATTTAAGGAGGTGTTTTGTGTGTGTGCATGTGGGGCGGGGGCACAGGGCATTGTCAGGAAACCGAAACTTGAATATGTTTCGTTTTTTTTTTTTTTACTAGAGTGAATAGACTATAAGCAGCCATCTCTTTCTCATGCAGTCCAGCCTGAAATGGAAATTGTAGGTTTTAATGATTGAAAATGGAAATTGATAGAACACACGTGCCCAAGAGAAATGCATCTCCGGTTCCTTCAGTCCTGAAAGATAGGATGTTGATCAGCGGTCCCAGAAGCATTGCCTTGATTTCTCAGAGTTTGTTAAAAGCTGGGGGGGGGGGGGGGGGGGGAGGGGGGAGTGTAATCACTTTATACAGTGCAAATATCTGTGTTTATTTTGTATATATTTCTGGTCTTTAAAAGGGAAATTCTGTTTCAACTATCATTTGATACTAACTTCTTCAATGTTGCTCAGAAAAGATTGTTTTAATTTGAAATTTCAAAGTTAAACAAATTTATTTGACCATCTTGTGCCGGCAGAAAATGGAAAGAAACAACTTTAAAATGCTCTTCAACGCAGAAAGAAATAATCAAAGGAAGATGATTTGGAATCTTACATACCTACTGCAAGTAAAATATGTATTATTATTTTGATAATAAGTACTGACAGAGGAACAATATTGCGTTTCTTTTAGAAGGGTACTTGGTAATTCAGGGTATGTGTATTGGATGCCCTACAGGGTAGGTTCTATATGTGACTCATTTCTAAAGGCACCCAACTATGGCAGACAATGATACAGTAAATTATGAAGAACATAAACTTGAGAATTAAGCCAAATTGGGCTCAAATCCCTGCTTCTCAAAATATGTGAACTTGGGCACACTACTTAACTTCTTTGAAACTCTGTCAAAGTGTGTCAAACATGCTGAACATCTGTTAAAATATGATGATATATTGACCTTGTTGAGTCATTGTGAGGCTTACCTGAAATGTTATATGTAAAATTCTTGGCCTGTAGTAGACTCTCAGTCAGTGTTAAATATTTTGATAGCCAGATGTTTTGAATGAGGTATCCTGAAATAAGATAATTATGGAGAATAATTGGCATTGATTTTCCTAGTGGTTTTATTTCCTTCATGAAACACAAACTAAAGAATTTACTTTGAGGTGCAAAAACAGTTTAACATTGTTCCTATTTTACGGAAATTATAATATAATTTTGAAGAATTGGATGCAAATAATGAATGAAGAAGACTAAACTAACAAAATTTTAATTAGGCACCAAGACATAAAAATCAATAATGACCTTTATTTCATGATCATGTTTTATATTGAAACTTTTATTTACTTTTTTCCAGATAAGTTTACATTTTCTATAAGCTTTAATTTATATGATAATACTATATGTAGATAGATTTTTAAAATCATCTTGATAAGAACATGGCTCTTTCGTTGCAAAAATATTTTTCTTCTATATTCGTCGCAATTTTAGGATTAAAGTACTCTTATTTGATAGATTCGCTTATCTTTCTTCCAGTTCCTTGATGTAAAGCCTTAATACCTTCTACTCTATCCATGCCGTTGAGTACTAGAATTCTCAAAATTAAAAACAAATTAGTGAAAATCAGTGACTGAAAATAGAATGAGTTTATTAGAATGACCAATTCTGAGTGTCAAGCCTCAATTGTATTTAACTTTCTCTTTAGCATTCTCCTCCTTGCAATTTCTCTGCCTAGTTTTGCTGTTAGTATTCTCTTCAGTAGCTTCTTATAAGTTTAGAAGCAAAAGCATGCACTGGTGCTGTTATGATAGGAGCACAGCCATAGGAATACTGAAATAATAGGAAAAAAAAATGTAGGGGGAGCCTGGGTGGCTCAGTCGGTTAAACATCTGGCTTGGGCTCAGGTCATGATCCCGCGGTTGGTGGGTTTGAGCCCCGCATTGAGCTGTGTGTGCTGACAGGTCAGAGCCTGGAGCCTGCTTCAGATTCTGTGTCTCCCTCTCTCTCTCTGCCCCTCCCCTGCTCACGTTCTATCTCTGTCTCTCTCTCAAAAATAAACATTAAAAAAAATTAAAAAAGCAAAAAATTTAAATCATGGGTATATTTTTTTAAGGATTCACGCTCAATGTGATAAATAAAGAATATACATTAACAGGTCTGAACACTGAACAGTATGAAAATAAACCTGTTAAAACATATAATGACTATAAATGTTGAGTGCACGGAGAATAAAGAAAAGACTAGAATAACACCAATTAGGTAAGCAAAAATTTCTAGAAAAGGGCAGTTTTGTTACTGTTTTAAAGACAACAGTGATATGGGTTAGTAGAAAGACCTATCTGAAGTGAGAAGGACTTGCACAGTGAGGAAGTGAAGGCAGTGACAGCATAAAGCTTTTCTTACAGAGATCATCAAACAGCAAATTAATCTTTTCAATTACGGGCAACATCCTGGCTTTGGACTCAGTTTATCCTGGCTTTGGACTCAATCTCATTGGAGATTGGCTTAAATCTCCAATGTCAGGAGGCCTTAATTTTATTTCATTAGATTTTCCCCTCCCCATCACCACGTGCAAGAACTTGACCAAATTTAAGGTCAGCAGAGAAGGGTGAGATCCTCATTCAGCATTCATACCTGAATAATGCTTTGGGTAAGATTTGGGCCAATAGCCAACTTTAGCCTTAGAATTATGATAAAACCTAATATTATTGCTTGTTCATTAGCATATATATTTGAGGACCTTGGCCGCTGTTGCTAATCTAATGATGAAGTGCTGATTGCTGATTTTCGCCAACCATTTTTTAACCTTGCCTAGTCAGACTACCTAAGTATCGAATTTACCAAGAACATATTGTCATTCTGCTGAACAGGATAAGAGAGAGTACTGTTTAAGCCCAAGGAACCTAACAAACGTTCAGCTGAATGGTCACATTTTTGATGAAATTGTTGGCTGCATAACCAGTACTTAATAAAGATGTGCTGGCTAAACACATGAATGCTTGACCTTTTCACTTTCTGCTATTATTCATTTTAAAAGATATTTCTAAGATACTTCACTCAATTCCACAATATATGTTTTTAATAATCTGTATTTGAAAAAGGTCTTTTCAAGTAGATTATTGCTAAGAAACCTAATACAGAAAGCCCATGGTACGAGTGTGTTAAAAACACTTTATCTCTTACTTTCCACTAACGAAATGCATGTCTTCTCTCTCCAATTGCTATCATTATGATTTTCTTTGTTGTCTAATGTTAATCTTATTTTCTATTTACTGCATTGACTGTATGAATATGAATAGAGTAAGCAAAAAAGCCAATATTCTGGATTGTTTTATTTCTTTTATAAGGTCATGATGATAAGGTAAGAAGGAGTCCTCCGTGATTAGAATGTTAGATGTTAAGGGTAAACAGAGAGGGAGATGGGAGAACATTTGCTGCCTTAGGTAGAATCGGGAGATACTATAATTTAGAAGAGTATTTCAGGGTTAATTTAAAAAGAAATGTTGATTAACTTTGTGGACTCAAAGCAATATACTGAATTTCAAGCCAGAGGGGACACTGTCTTGCTCCTAGCTTCTCATTTCTTCAATCTCCTGAAATGGAATTATGTCACTTCAAAAAAAAAAAAAAGGCTATTAGTTGCATATATATATATATATATATATATATATATATATATATATATATGCATTTCCATATTCCCCAGCTTCTTCATTCCATATTTGACACTTATATTATGGTTTAGATATTATGGAGTTTGGATATAATTCTGTAATTAGGCTCACAACTATTTTGCACATGCAAGATTAAGAGTAATCCTGTGAGGTTTTTCACAGGCTAATAAAGTCAGGATTAGTTGACCAGAGTGAAAGGATTTAAGTATAAAGGTAAAGTACACACGGTAGGAAAAAAAAAAAAAAAAAAAAAAAGGTATAGTAGTTAAAACTATGTTTTTTGGTATAAGAAAATAAAAACATATCAGTGAAACAGGGCAGATGACACAACTTCAGGTGATGTAGAAGTTTGCTTGGTTTAAAATGGAGAAATTTTGTGTCTGTTGTGAAAAGAAAGGTTTAGTTTTTCATCTTTCATGATATACAAAGATGAATTCCCACTGGATCTGAGCATTAATTAAAAAAATATAAAACCATGGGCTAACTAGATCTATGATAGCATCTGTGGAAAAAAAAAAAGGAGGTAAATGGAGGAAAGTGCAAATACCAGAAATTTAGTTTATTCAGGAATAGCAGAAGAATTGCACAGGGAAGGCAAAAGGTAGGAACCTTTTGAAAAGTCTGAGCGCCTGGGGAGGCTGCATTTATCTGGGAGGAGCCCAGAGAGCAGGGAGTCCAGCCAGAGTCCAAGCAGTGAGTTTATTGGCTTAAGGGGGTGGGGGGGGGGGGGATAGATTCTTTGCAGATATTCCTTGGCTGGAAGAGAAGTTTCGGTCTTCTGTAAATAGGGGATTTACGGGGGCAGCCTTCTAGTTCTTCAGTTGTGTGTCCCTTAGAGTGCATGGGTGAGATGCTCTGTTTCAGATGCTCTGTTTCAGAGGCTCCATTGGTGCTTTCAACTGGAATCCTTTCACACGTGGAACATTTACATCACTCCAGGTTCTTGTTACAGGGCTTACCATTGTGCTGTTCAGGTCCACTCCTGAAGGCAAGTAAGAGAATTTCCCAAACAAATATGTGAGAGACAGCAGAAACTTTGCTCTTCCCACGAAGTGAGGCACTCAAATGGTGAGCAGGAGCCCTCTCCTGAGACCTGCTCATTCACTCCTAGGAGCCCCTGTTGACTGAAACCACTGATGGTGGCAACAGATGGAGGTTCTGGAAGGGGAAATATATGTTGTAATTATATGGACCTCTCTTAATTGCAGTATGAGGTGTTTTGTTTTTTTTTTTAAGTTTGTTTATTTATCTATTTAGAAAGAGAGCTAGCATGTGCACACCCAGAGAGAGGAGGGAGAGGCTCAGTCAGCGCAGAGCCCCACATGGGACCTCAACTCATGAACCCTGGGATCATGACCTGAGCAGAGATCAACAGTCTGCCTTTAACTGACTGAACCAAGTGCCCCTACATGGTGAGTTCCTTTTGACATTGATGTGGGAAGACGGGAATTAAGATTGTTACCCTTTCAATAATTTCCTCATTAACAGTATTTTAAAACTTCCCAATTTTTAGTGTTGATATCCCAGAAACCCTAAGAGGCTTGTTTCAGTTAGAAAGTCCTGAGATAATAACCCGTTTTTCACATTCCGAGTGGAGAGTATTTCTAACCTGCATAAAGAGCTTTGACAATGCCTTCTGATTGGAAAACTAAGTTACTAGTTGTTTTATGGTTCTTACTGAAATTCATATTAATATTTGTCTAAAAGGTTTTTGGCTTTTCAGTTATTTATGTTTTAGTATAGCATTCCTTATTTGAGTAACTATTTTTCTAGAATTAAATGTATAAAATAATATTTATCTCTGAAAGGCAAAAAAAATGAGTAAATATCAACCAAGAGCATGTGATTTATTTATCTTAAAAATCTATTGATCTTCGTCATAATTCTTTTTAATAGCACACCCAAATTAATCTGGGATGGGAAAATTCATTTACAATTTTAAAATAAATGCCCGTTTAAAAAATTCCCTTCTTCCTCACCCTTAAAATTAGTAGTTTGGATTTAGCTGGTTTTCTCATAATTTATGTAACATTTTTATGTTTAAAATAAGGACATGCACGAGAGCATGAGATCTGATTCATAGATTGGAGAGTCTAACAAGAACAATTTATTTCTGTGCACTTACATTTTATATATGAAGAATTTTAGGTGTAAAGGCAGCAATGTTACTGACTTTATAGTTTTATTCCAATTTTAATAATTGTGGGTAAAATGGATTAAAAAGTAAAGGTCACAGCATTTAAGAATATCTTTTTAATATGGTGCTGTTCTCTTAAATTGCTGATGATCACACAGTCCCTGCTGATTTATATTGTGTTCAGCAACATTTGCAAATTTTCTTTTTTTTTTTTTTTTTTTTTTTTTTTTATCTGAGAAGAATGTGTTATATTTCAGTGAATTATAGGTGGCAGTATACACAGCTAAATTCCATGTTTTATTGCAGGTAGATAGAAGATATCTCAGTTGGTTAGCAATTTCATATTTAAGCTTATTGCAATTTTAACTCCCATTCTAAACTCCCCCTTCCTCTTTGTTATTAATATAAGAACATCAAATAAACTCTCACAAATAAGAGAATGCTCTTGGAAAGTATTGTAAATCTCAGGTTTATTCTGACAGATACAAAGTATTTTTTGTAATGTTATTAAAGATACGTTACAAAGAGTGTAATAGTCACTGACCAGTTGACTTAATATTAACATCAGAATTTTAAAGCTTAAAGCCTTCTTAGAATTACATATCAAGCCAGTGACAAGAGAATTTTTTATTCTGTCTCTACCTCTTCTGTTTTAAAAGTTACAAGCAAATGTGTTTTGACTGCTAAGTTGTAAAAATTCAATACTTTCTTGATTTACTATCTTGAGGTGTGATATCTATCTTTGAGAATAAGTACAAAATTGCTATTCTTTATGCCTCATATCCACTCCAAAAGCATTATATCCATGAGTATAATAAAATTATACATGATATAGAGAAAGAGAAAACTTTAAATTGATGATCAATAGCCAGAGTGTGTCGTCTCATGGAGAATAAGAACCTTAGGCAGTAAAGTGGTCTATTGACACCATGCCTTCCAGAACTTTTCACAAGTGAATCCAGAGGTTTTAGGAAGGTTACTGAGAGACACGTGGGGTTGGAAGATGGGGCAGAGAGAGTGGAGGTGAGAGCCAAAGAGGCAAGCAGGTCAAACTCTGGTGCCCTGCAATTTTCCTGTTGTTTTGTTTTACCTATTGAACTTTGTAAACTAACCTCTTTCCCTTCTAAACTAAAATCATCTTATCTAATTCAAAATCCTCATGTTTAGAGCAGGTAATTGAGAATGCAGTAGATTCAGACACTTGCTAAGGGTCAAGTCAATAATTAGCAGTGTAGGGCTGACATTATGAATACTAACCACTGTACTGCTAACCAAGTAAGCGGTATTTACTTTGTATATGTGTTTTCTCCAGAGTCTTTTTTTTTTTTTTTTACGTTCATTTATTTATTTTGAGAGAGAGACAGAGAAAGAGGGAGAGAGAATCCCAAGCAGGTCTGGATCCCAGGAATTGCAAGAACATGACCTGAGTCCAATGCTTAAGCGACTGAGCCACCCACACGCCCCTCCAGTGTGGCTTTTTATGTCTGTTTGCTGACTTGCTTTGTTTGTCACTTTGCCACCATAACTTGTTTATTCATTTTAATGCAGCCAATTACTTTGCAAATTTTGGCCTATATAGTAGCTTGTAACTTTCAAATAGATATGCTTGCTTGCAAATGTTCATGTTAATGCTGGGCAATTGTTTTAGGATCATTTGGTTCTCTCAAGCTGATATTTAAGCATTATTAATTCTAATAAGAAATAAGTAGACTTAGAGAAATTCAGAGAGAAACTGTTCATTTTTTTTTCTCTTTCAAGGTCAGTAAGATAAGTTCTCAAAACCTGAATGTTTCTTAAGTACTTGCCAACGGATTTTATTGTTTTTTGATAAGATGTAGTTCTCTATCATTTGGAAGTATGAATATCCTTAAGCATTTGGAGTTTAAAATAGGCATAAACCTGTAGAAACACAAGAAGACATCAGCTAATAAAAACGTTGAAAAACAAAAATTTAAAAAAAAATAAAAAAAAAAAAAAGAAGACATCAGCTAAATGTATTGAGCTAAGTTCATTTGAAAAATAAATTGAAGCCATGAAAATGTTGGGAGACCAACCCCAAATCTCCTGTTTGGGTCAGAGAAATGCAATAGGCCCCAGGTTGTAGCCTCTTTATTTTTAAATAATTTACTCTTGAATAGCTTTTGAATCAAATAGCATGTTAAGAATGGGCATCTTTTCACCTGAAAGAAATATGCTTGGAGCTACCGTATTCCTATGGAGTATGTCTAAGAATTTTTCCATTGTTATATTAGTTGTGATCTTAATCTTTCCCACTACTGATGCATATGTTTAATAAAAAGGTAAACAAACATCAATGGATATTGCAGTATGAGTGCAGCTGACTTATTTTGCATGTGTGGTTAGAGCGTAGGAAAAAATCATTTATTTAGGTTGTGCTTGCGTGGTCCTATGTGATAATCCGGATTTCAAGTTTATGAACTCAAGTTTATTAAATATAGCCCCCCCCCCAGTAGTTAATAACTTGTAATGCTTCATGTAACTTCAACTTGAAATTAAAAAAAATGGGAAGAAATTTTGGTTGACTAATTCATTTATTTATTCAGGAAATACATATTCAACATCTGTGCCAAGCAAGGTGTTTAGGATACAATAGCGAACAAAACAGACAAATGTTCTTGTCTTCATTTAAGTGTGTGTAAGTACAGACAACAACAAATGAACGTATTAAATAAATAAGTCATCTAGCTTTTCAGAAGGTGAAAAGTGCTATGGAGAATAGGCAACGTTGAATAGGTTAAGAGGATCTTTTAATTTAAATTTAGTACCTCTGAAATTTGTGAGGGTTATGGAATTCAGAGATGAAATACAGAGGGTTATTAGTAAATGACTATGGTTGTTTTGCCATGGGAAGAGAAAACAAACACAACTTAAGCTGTTCTTTTTAAAGATTTCCTTCAGGAGTTGCTTTAAAGTAGATTTCTCATTAGCCATTAAATTGAATGTTTTCCCACTAGGCAATTTGCCCCAAACACTAAATTAGTGGAGACCCACTAAAATAACTTTGTCATTCTAATAGCAATAAGGCTTTTAAAGTAAAGGTGTAAAGGGAAGTCTGGATATAGAGTAGGTTCCTTTTTTCTTTTTTTTTTTTTTTCTCTTGGCAGAAACATAAGGTAGGATTTAAGAACATGTCAGTGGAGGCAAAACTGTGGTTTAAGATGTTGAGTCCCCAGCAGGAGACATTTGAAGAATTTCTTGGTTACATTAACAAAACCCTTATCTTCCATGGGGAATAGCTAAACAATAATAAAAATACAGGCAAAAAAGAAAATGTAGTTATTGTCACTTGAGCAAGTAAGTTTCACATGAACACTGATGACAAAAAGCTTTGTCAAAGTTGACTGCTCTAAGAGTCCACCTTCATTGCCCTTTGCAAAAATACCATTCTTACACAAGCAGTGGTCTTAGAACAAGTAATGTCTTCTGTGAATGCAAAATCAGTGATTACAAAATGCTCACTCTTGTTTTATCCTCTGAAAGATTTTCTCCTGCTTAATTTTCCTAGTTTTATTTTAGAAGAATGTGTATCTCCCAAGCTTATTTATTTTCTGCTAATGTCATATATTTATTTACTCACTTGTTTAAAAATGTGCAATGAAGTCTTCTATGTTTGGGACATTGTGCTACAAGTGCATACAAAACCTTTTTCTGGTTAAAGAAATTCCTGTGAAAGGTGGTAGGTGATATGCCTAGTCTGAGTGCCTGATTTAAGAGCCATTGGTTAGTACTTTCTAGTTTACAGCTGTATGACATACAGCTGTGAGTCAACCATTTGATGGCAGGGAAGATGTGCACAGAAGTATCACTAGATTTGGAAGCAGAGAACCAGAAATCTGGGTGAATTCAAGTAAGTGCTACATATGTGATGGTGTACACAATGAAGACAAAGAGAAAAAGTTAAATGTTGTTTAATAAGAATAAGAGACATTTTTAATACATTTCAAAATGATTTCAATACAGTGGCCCACATTTATAGAAAGTTAATAACAAATTACATTAATGATAATGATCCTTTATATATTTAAGAAGTTTATGAAGTCCTTGATTAGCTATTTTTTTTTTTTAAAATGTTTAATTATTTATTTTGATAGAGAGAGAGAAAGAGAGGGAGAGAGAGGAGAGAGACAATACCAAGCAGGTTCCATGCTGCCAGTGCAGAGCCTGACACAGGGCTCAAACTCATGAACCGTGAGATCATGACCTGAGCTGAAAAGTCAGACACTTAACTGACTGAACCACCAGGAGCCCCTTTGATTAGCTATTTTTCCAGTTCTTTTGTAAAGAAAATTATTTTGTGTGGATTATTTTATTTTTATAATTTGATGAATAAATTACGCCATTATAGATTGCATTTAATCTATTTTTTGAAAAAGATGTTCCATAAATATTTAGCTTAGTGATTTGCCATACCTGTTTTGCTGCAAACCTATTATTCTATAAAGACTCTCCTATATTTTATGGATTTACAGTGCAATTAGTGAATGTATTTATAACCCTAAATGTTAAAAGAATCATGTTTAGATCATTCTTTCATTTACATACAAGGAGCTCAGTCCAGTATACCATATCTTATACATACTAACTTGTGGATATCTTGTTTCCAACAATTTCATCATGTGAAATTGGAAATGTGCACTTTAGTTTCTATAGAATGACTGTTACATTTCACATAGTATCTTTCTGTGAGAAATGTGAGTAATTAAGAAGCATGAAGCTTCCTATTTAATTAGCCTACTTGTATCCACAGAAGAATGTTTAGTTGTAAAAAGTCAGAGGGAGCTTGCCTTTAGTTAATTGAATCAGGGGATGTTTTACCTTTTACATTTCCCCCCATTCATTTTATTTAGTTTTATTCACTCTAAATGACTCACTGAAAAATTCCAGACTGTATACTTTTGTCTCAGTAATATTTTGTTGAAGGCTCTCTATGGTCAAATCTAGGGTCAATCTCAATCATATTTTGTGACCAAAAAGGCATGAATATGTTTTTATGATAAAGAAGTATTCAAATATGAAAATAGAGTTCATCGATCTTTAAGAGTAAGGGATTTAATGTTTTGACATCTAATGAATAGTTCAGAATGCAGTTTGATTGCTGCTTAATCTTTCTTTCGAGTGGATATTGCTAAACCACAGGTGTGGAGAACTTGGCTTACATATAGATCCTTCTATCCCCAGATAATTGTAGTATTTACGGAGATGAACTTTATCTGTTTCAGCTTAATATTTCTTTGAAAGGGCAGTCCTAATTTAGAAGCAAGTGAATCTAAAGGCATCATGCTTTTAATTACTTTTTAAAAAGAACCTGATTCTTTCCCCTTTGAATACCCTAAATTAGATTAAACTTTTCGGGGAGAAACAAAGCACAGGGAGTTGTCAGTAGAAAAGTGTTTTGAAGCCAAATATAAGTTACCACTCCTTTTACGGAATGAAGGAAACTAAGGAAAACAGCAGCTGCCACTTCAGCTCAGTAACTCCAGTAGCTCCGAGTGAAACCACTTGGAGACTGCTGAGTAGAAATAGTTTAAAGGTCTATTGTAAAAAACAATAATTTTATGCATTAATTAGACTTGTCAGAAACCGCTTTGATTTTGCCAAAGTGAATAACCTTTTATTCCCTGGTTATAGTGAAGTCCTTAAGCTCATTTGATTTCCTGTGCCCCACTCGATTTCACTTTAAGGTTTCACTTTTGCAAATGCATTATACCAGGCCAATCTCATTAATGTTTTCATTTCCCTCTCGCTTTAATAAAAAAGCAAAGAATAACTTTTCTTAAAATGAACATAAGACGGGGTGGGGGGGTGTAAATTGCAGAATTGAAGGCAGGAGTAATAGAGTGAGTAGCATTTTGTTTGCGTGTTTCCTACCTCAACCTCAGACAGATGATGAAGACTGGTTCCTTTTTTCTTAGGAGTGATTTTTTTATGTTGCACCATATTGGATTTTTATGGAGATTGTTTTCAGTTTTGCTACTTTTTAGTTGAGGTTGATTCAAAGGCAGAATTTATGCCAGCATTTGGGATTTTGCTGTCTAGCATCTATCATATGTTAATTCACATTCGATTACTGTAGAATTTCTGAAAATTTCAGTGTAGTATTGGACTTTTTTGATACAGTGGAAAAGAGTACGCTAAACAAATAAATAGCGTAAAAAATTACATAGGAAAAGTATACATACTTGGAGATCAAGCAGTTTTCAAAGTTTTAAATATAGCTGAAAATTTTCAAAGCATTATTTTTCAATCATTTTGACATGACAGTTTCAACTTGCTTATTAATTATAGTATTGATGTTCCTAAGAAACATTGCCTTGTTTTAGGTTTTAACATATTTCAAGTTACAGTTTCTTAAAAATAACTAATTTTTAATTTAAGTTTTTTAATGTTTCTTTTTTTCTTTATTTATTTTGAGAGAGAGAGAGAGAGAAGTGAGCAGGGGAGGGGAAGAGAGGGAGACTGAGAATTCCAAGCAGCCTCTGTGCTGTCAGCACAGAACCCGAAGTGGGGCTCGATCCCAGGAACCATGAGATCATGACCTGAGTCAAAATCAAGATTTGTATACATTTTAACTAAATAGTTCAGTGTATAAAATACAGAGATCTTCTGTTCCCACCCTCCCCGTCTCCCCATCCAAAGTACCCAGTCACTGAAGGCAAGTATTTGAACGTTAAAAGCTTTTTTTTTGATAGTTTTAGTTACGTATCTAAACGTCTCATTGATATTTAGATTTCTTGACCTCTCAATTTTAGGCTGCTTCTAGCTATTAATGTCCCAGAGTAGAAGCTCTTTTAACAATCTGGGTATACATATAAAAACACGCTCCTACGGCTTCCATTATCCCACTAGAGTCTTATTATAATTTTTGGTTAAAACATTACTTGGTGTTTACATTATTACAAGTATGTAAATGTTTTTATATCTGAGTTAAATGCCATACACTAGGAAAATAATTGCTTTCTTCTGCAACTGTTTTTTTTTTTTTTTTTCTGGAGTTGATGATAAATTATGTCTTTAATTTGTATGTACCTATGATTCCAAATTCTCCAGATACACTATGAAATTCTCTCAGTACATACACATCAGATAATCTTCTAGATTTTTTTTTTTTTTCACTGCCAGCTTCTTATTTTATTCTGCAGCTTCTGAGCTGTAGGTCAGTGATACCGCTATCAATCCAGGACTTCCCTCACCATCATCCCAATATTTCCTGTGTGTAGCTCTTGTGTTCGGTTTATTTTTATTCTCCTTCCGGGTTATCACTTAATTTTAGGTGAATATGTTCTCCAGAAACATATGAGAAAGGGATCTTGGGAGTTAACATTTTTGAGAGCCTACAATTCTAAAAAGCATTATGGAACACTGTATTTGACTGAAAATATAATTCTAGTTTAAAAATGTATATTTTTCCAAATGTTGAAGATTCCATTTCTTCCCCCTTCCAGAGTTGCTCTTGAAAAATCTTACTGACATTCTGATTCTAAATCTAGCTCTTTGTGATGGGGCCTATTGTGCTTATTTATGTCTCCAGAAGATTTTGGGATTTTCTCTTTATCTTTGGTATTCTGACATTTTAAGATGATACAACCTGTGTGTTGCTCCACACAAAATTCGACATTTCATTGGGCTCAGGACTCACTAGACCATTTTGCATTGTAAAATGTGTGTGTGTGTGTGTGTGCTTAAAAATACATATATTTATATATATTCATACATATATATATATATATTTATACACACACATACAAACTTTCAGTTTGGGGAAATATTTTGATAGTATTTCTTAAATTTATTTTCTTCTATTTTGTCGTTCTCCTGTAATGCCCCCGATTTCGAATCCGAGAGACCACCAAGGAGCCGATACGGATGCAAACGCAGGAGGGTTTATTTGCAAGCTCAAGCTTGGGCCCAAGTATACCCGACACAGCGGAGCAGGGACTTGGACCCCTAGGTTAAGAGTCGTAGCAGTTTTATAGGGGCCAGTGGCCAATGAGATTGTAACACACACAGAAAGTTGCATAGTCATGCCAGTCCACACGTAGGTGGCCAATTGAATTACAATTTACCCTATAGTAACTGTTTGAACTAGCTTATCACTCTGGTCAGAATTGGCACGCAAGTTTGGCGGGCAAAAGGCGGGGTTTACTTTCTTTGGCGGTTAGGGGTTCCGCATTCCTATATGAGCCGGTTTCCAGTAAGGGTGTGCTCAGCGGCTTGACTAGGGTGGGGGAGTGTCTTAAGCAATAAGCAGGTCATGTGGGGGTTATACACGAGATGGTGGGGGTAGCACAAAATGGAGTTAGTCTTGCTCTGCTTGTCCAGGGGTAGGGGATTTTTGTTAAATTCCTTGGGTCCCACACTCCTTTTTCTTGAAACTTAATTAAATTGGTGCCTTAATTTTATTACATTTTCCTATTATCCATGTCTTTGTGATTTTTTTCCTGCTGTCTAAACTTTTTTTTCAATTTGGTCTTCCAAGTCGTCACCTGGGTATTTTCATTTCTGTTATCATATATTTAATTTATAAGACGTGTTTTACTCTGAATGTACCTTTTTAGTATCTGAAAAAATATTTTCTTTTGAATTTTTTTCAATGTTTTATTTGTTTGAGAATGAGCAGGGGACATGCAGAGGAGGAGGGGACAGGGGATCTGAAGTGGGCTCTGCACTGAGAGCACAGGACCTGATTTGGGGCTGGAACTCACAAACCGAGTTCACGACCTGAGCTGAAGTCGGACGCTCAACTGACTGAGCCACCCAGGCACCCCTCTTTTGAATTATTATCCTTCACCTTTATTTATTCTCTTTCTTCTCTGATCCTATTTTCTGTTTATTGAATTTGTTCACTGTTTTTCATTTACAGTATTCTTTTTCGTGTGATGGCCATTGACCATCCATTCAGTTTTAAAAACAGAACTAAAATGTTGCTTTAAATGATCGGAATAAAAGAGTTCATTACATGCTCAGCGTACAAGGGTCAGTTTGAGAATGGTACCTGTCCCTTGCAGTAGGGAGAGCCATTTAATCAGGGATTTTTAAATATCAATGTTGAGGGATCATTTATCCTCAACTAATCTGCATAAAACAGAATCTTCTAATCTCTTCCAGATAAATATGAAATGGGCTGGGGAATGCAACTTTTGACTATGCGGACTTTCATGTTAAACCTTTTGGTTTTTGGGGGGTACCTCACCTTCACCTCTGTCACCTTTGGTGACCCAGAGACAAAAGCCTTTTTCTTTTTAGGTTTATTTATTTTGAGAAAAAGAGAGAGAGAGAGAGAGAGAGTACAAGCATGGAAGGGGCAGAGAGAGGGAGAGACAGAATCCCAAGCAGGCTCTGCACTGTCAATGCAGAGCCAGACGCAGGGCTCAAACTCAGCGAACCGTGAGATCATCACCTGAGCCCAGATCAAGAACCAGACACCAACTGAGCCACCCAAGCACCCCAATAAAGTATTTTGTGTTTACCATCTCCATAAAGTTAATGCGTGTTAAGAAGAGGTAGGGGTACTTTTAGGACTGGTGGGAAGGTTAGAAAGATCTGAGAAGTGATCTAGTCCATCTTTTGACAAATCTCCCTGTTTTCAGTTTTACCCTATATGCTTTACTACTGGTAAATTCAATTCCTGAAAAATTCAGTGGCCTTTTGAAGTGGGACATGACTTTCTTCCTGTGAGGGCACTTCAGCATTGGCTTTCTTTGCTGTCCTATGTCAGTTATCATGTATCCACCTTCTTCACCTTTGCCAAAAGAATTTCCTGACGTTTCTCATCTGCTGTTTCTTCTCTTTCTCTTATGTATATGCATTTTTTTTATTCATTTACTTGTCACTTTATTTTTTATTTATTTTTAAATGTTTATTTATTTATTTTGAGAGGGAGGAAGGGAGAGAGAGAATCTCAAGCCGGCCCCACACTGTCAGCACAGAGCCAACACGGAGCTCAATTCCAACAACTGTGAGATCACGACCTGAGCCGAAATCGAGAGTCAGACTCTTAACCCACTGAGCTACCTAGGCGTCCCTTTTTACTTGTCACTTTAATAGTTTTAAGAGGCAACAGAGGAAAAACCATGTTCAGCCGGAAGTCACATAATATAACTTCAATTTGTATAACTGGCAGTTCAGAATTTTTATTATTTTATTTTAGTGAATTCACACTAATGACTGGTTACATTAGATGAGTGGCAAAATGTTCTCGTGAAAAATTATTACCCGCTGACTACAGTATTCACATCTGATCTTTTCTCTGCTAGAATAAAGATGATTTAAAAATACATATATTTAGGGGCGCCTGGGTGGCGCAGTCGGTTAAGCGACCGACTTCAGCCAGGTCACGATCTCGCGGTCCGTGAGTTCGAGCCCCACGTCAGGCTCTGGGCTGATGGCTCAGAGCCTGGAGCCTGTTTCCGATTCTGTGTCTCCCTCTCTCTCTGCCCCTCCCCCGTTCATGCTCTGTCTCTCTCTGTCCCAAAAATAAACGTTGAAAAAAAAATACATATATTTATATACTGATTGAATTCCTTCATCAGTAAAAGTGCATCACTGATCATACCAGAGCGTTCAATTGATTTTCTATAGTACTCGGTTTCAAATGTTAAAAATGTATGGATGGGATGTCCTATCGTAGTATTGGTATCTGTGTTTAGCCTGTTGATAGAATAATTGCCACTGTTGTTGTAAAATGCAATGTTGTTGCATTTTAGGCCTTGCTAATGCTTATAAAAATATTATTGGCCGATATCATAAAATGTCCTACTCAAATGTATAGAATTCAGTAAGCATACTGACATGTCACATTAAATTTCCGTAATTGAGGTAGAGATAAGAACATACTATTGAAATAGGGGCAAACTCAAAAATGAGATGACGTCAAGTCAATTCAAGGTGGTATCATTGACTATTCTGTGTTACAAATAAGAGGAAGCTTCCTAGGAAATGTAGGTTTTGAATAAGGGGGCAGATACTGGTACGATTAATTGAGGCATGATGTATACAGGAAAGACGTTTGTGGGAGACAGATGTTTTGGTTTCAGATGGATTAGCCTTGAGGATCTTTTGAAATGTTAAATAATCTGTAATGTAGGATGGGAACTCATCAGAAAGGTCTGGTGTAAATATATAGAATTGATCCAGTTAGCTAAGCTACAGCGAACAGGAATATGCCCACATCACAGGTGCGTAAACAAGACAGAGAATTATTCCACTCTTGTGGAAGAAGCATAGTGGAAGGCAACTAGGGCTGAGGTGAGCACTAAAACTTCATCGAGACTTATTTCAGATCTCCATTCTGCCATTTGAAAGTGTGGCACTCCTTCTACTCCAAAGTCTCTGGTGTAAACGCTTCATCACAGTGGTGTCTCCAGTAGCAAAATGTAAGAAGGCAGAGCTCCTCCCTTTAAAGAGACTTAGCCAGACTTTCACCCCATTCTGCTTATATCTCTTTTATGAGAATTTAGTCATATCTCACCAAACTACCAGGAAGCCCTGAATATTATATTTTATTCTGTATGGTAACATGGAAGGCTAAAAAAAAATTGGTGTTTTATATTTAAATAGAAATAAGGGAATGGTAAATGGAGTATGCATGTCGCAGTCCTGTATTAAGTCACTGGCATATAGATTGCATTTTGAAATGTGGATATGTATGAATCACTGCGTGTATATTAAAAACCTTATTTTGGGGGCGCCTGGGTGGCGCAGTCGGTTAAGCGACCGACTTCAGCCAGGTCACGATCTCGCGGTCCGTGAGTTCGAGCCCCGCGTCGGGCTCTGGGCTGATGGCTCGGAGCCTGGAGCCTGTTTCCGATTCTGTGTCTCCCTCTCTCTCTGCCCCTCCCCCGTTCATGCTCTGTCTCTCTCTGTCCCAAAAATAAATAAACGTTGAAAAAAAAAAATAAAAAAAAATAAAAACCTTATTTTGAAGTCGGATTTCTGTGGATTGAGCAACGAATGGCAGATGAGGAACTAAAGAGAAACAGACAAATCCTTCAGAAGGCTTGGATGAAAGACGAGGGAGAGAGGACAGTAGTCCAAACATTTAGGATTTGTGGAGAATGAAGTGAACTCAGAATGTGGTGAATCAAGAATGCAGGGTGTGGTAAGGCTGATGACCAATTAATATGTATTAAGTGATGCTATGTATTGGTGCTGTATTGAATGCTTTTATATGCACCAACTCCTTGCATCTATCATCCCCATTTTATAAGCAAATAAGCTTAGGCCCGAAAGATTAAATGACTTAAATTGAGACCCAGAGTTGCTAAATACTAGCGCTAAGAATTTTTACACTTAAGGGACCCTTTGTCCATTCATAATTACAATCTACCTATTTCTTCTTACTTAAACAGGATCTCTCCTCTTAACGACCATCCGATTTAATTACCTTTGTTTTTAGTTAGGAAGTTAAAGAGCTCAGGTGAATGGACAATCTTAGTCAGAAAGGACAATGCATGAGCAAGCTTTTGGTGGAAAAAGCCTTCCTAATGATGACAAATTTCAAAACAATTTTACCAGGAACCTAGATTAGGTGCCAAAGGTACATGTTCTAGTTGTGTTTCCAAAGCAGAAACTGATCATCACATTTTAAATTAAATTAATGCTCAATCCTCTTTGAACTATAAATACTGCCTTAAAAGAGTGAATTAGTATTTGTGTTTTACATTTCATTATTTTTTTATTTTTGTTTGATCTCTCATCATTTAAAATTTTCACTCCAGCACAACTTAATAACTATGATAATGTTATAATTACAGTTAATTTTGTTTATGTGAAAATGATACCATGGATGTCTATGTAGTCGGTGACAACATTTTCAGATGATTTTATTCTTTAGAACCATGCTTTACACTAGAGGTTCAAATAAGTGCACAGAATAGGAAAAGGGTGTGCTTTCTCCTTGGAGAAGGGCCGATAGTTTATTTCCTAAAAAGTTTTCATTTAAGTGGACTTTTCAAAGTTGCTGAAGAATGTGATTCTTTGAATATATTATGTCTGTTTCTCTGGTATCATTTCTTATTGACTAACAGTGAAAGATGGATGTACACTAGGAGAATGTATTTAAACCCAATTATAAGTAATTTAATAGAGAGCAGAGCTGTGTTACTAGAAAAGCTCCTTTACTTCATGTGGTTAAGCCTCTGCTGGGACCAGTTGCTAGGTGTTTCTGAAATGAGACTAAGGCAAGCTAATTTAATTTTACAGTATTATTAAAACTAGTCAATTCATTCATCTCTCATATGATGGCGTTTTCTGAAGAAAAGTCCATTATTTGTGGTGCATTGTGAAGAGAGGATATAAATGTGTATAATTATCCGGGCCCTTAACATGTACCAGTGTACTGAGGTCTTTTTAATGCTTTTGTTTTCCCTTTATTGCAACCTTTTCAGATGGATAATGTTATTCTCATTTGACAGATGATAAAACTGAGGTTAAAGAAACATTATGAATCGTTCAAGGGTTGTAAATGATTGATTCAGAATTGTCACCAAGGCCAATTCCATAACACGAAATGGAAAGGACTCGGTGTACAATATTCCTATAGCATGCGTTTATCAGATCCTTCAGAATGCTGTAACAAATTGTCACCCACTTAGTGGCTTCAAATGACAGAAATTTGTTCTCTCAAAGGTGTGGAGGCCAGAAGTCCAAAATCAAGGTGTTGGCTTCCCACAAAGACTCTAGGGATGAATTCTACTTTGCCTTTGCCAGCTTCTGTGGGCTCACGGTTTTCTTTGGCCTACACCCATGTAACTCCAGTTTCCTCCTCCATTTTTTCATGGCTGCCTTCCTTGTATCTCTGTGTCTCCTCCTCTTTTCTGTGTCTTGCAAGGAAATTTGTTATTGGATTTAGGACCCACCTTAATCCAGGATGATCTCTAGGGATTCTGATCTTAACTCCATTTGCAAAAACCCTTATTCCAAATATGGTCACATTCTGAAGTTCCAGGTAGACCTACCTTTTTAGGAGATCACTTTTCAACCCAGTACAATGGACATGGCCACAATTTTAAAAACATTTAAAAATTGTAAGATGGGGTGCCTGGGTGGCCCGTCGGTGAAGCGTCAGACTTCAGCTCAGGTCATGTTCGCACAGTTCGTGGGTTCGAGCCCTGCATTGGGCTCTGTGCTGACAGCTCAGAGCCTGGAGCCTGCTTCGAATTCTGTGTCTCCCTCTCTCTCTGTCCCTCCCCCACTCACACTCTGTCTCTCGCTCTCAAAAAATAAATAAAACATTAAAAAAAAACTTAAACATTGTAAAACATAGCAAAAGGACAGAAAAAAATATAATGCATCATATACAATATAATTAATAATAATAAAGTGATCACCTGAGTAGCCACCACCCACAATAAGACATAGAACTTTCCCAGCAATCTGAAAATATACTGTTTCCTTTAATGATTATCTCCCCATCTCTGTTCATTAGAACTGTTTTGATTTTATGGCAATAATTTCCTTACTTTTTAAAAAAAAAAGGTTTGCTATTCATGTAGCAAAATAATAGTTTTATACATGTTTGAATTTTATATGAATGAAACATGACTACATATTTTATTTTGTGTTCTGCTCTTCAAAAATTTTTTAAAATGTTTATTTATTATTGAGAGACAGAGAGAGCCAGAGCATGAGCCGGGGAGGGGCAGAGAGAGAGGGAGACACAGAATCCGAAGCAGGCTCCAGGCTCTGAGCTGTTAGCACAGAGCCCGACGCTGGGCTCAAACTCACAAACCGCGAGATCATGACGTGAGCCGAAGTCGGACACTTAACCAACTGAGCCACCCAGGCGCCCCAAGTGTTCTGCTCTTTTAAAACAATACTGCATTTATAGGAATCATATATATCATTGAGGGTGGCTATAGTTAATTTACTTTCTTTACAACTTATACATTTTATTTTTGTTGCATATGTTAAATTCTCTTTTTTGGGCTATCACAAACACTATTGTTATGAACATTTTTATTATATTTATCCTCATATAGTTGCACAATTTTATGTGAGATATATGCTTAGTAGATGATAACATATTTTCTTTTTTATTTATTTTTTATTTTTATAGAGAGAGAGTGTGCTGGGGGAGGGGCAGAGGGAGAAAGAGAATCTTAAGCAGGCTCCATACTCAGCACAGAACCCAACGCAGGGCTCCATACGACCACTGTGGGATCATGACCTGAGCTGAAATCAAGAGTCAGAAGCTGAGCCAACTGAGCCACCCAGGCACCCCTGAGAACATATTTTCAAAGCAATTGTAGCAATTTACCTATCAGCAGTTTATGTGGGTTCCTATTGCTCATAATAACCCATGGCATCAGCTGAAATTTTAGTTATCTGATAATTTCATAAGTGTGCAGCCAAATTCCATGACAGTTTTCACATAAACATCCCTAGTTACCAATGAGTATCATAAATTTACTGGATTTGTACTTTTGTGAACTGACAGTCATTTCTTTTTCCCATTTCCAATTTGTCTTTCCTTATTATTTCTTTTTTCTTATAATTCTGGATAGGAGCCCATTTTTATTACATGTAATGTAAATATTTTTCTACCATATAATAGTTGTTTTTGTTCTCTTTTAGTGTATGTTTTCAACGTTTTTTTTTTTTTTAATTTTTTTTTATTTTTTTTTATTTTTTTTTTTATTTATTTTTGGGACAGAGAGAGACAGAGCATGAACGGGGGAGAGGCAGAGAGAGAGGGAGACACAGAATCGGAAACAGGCTCCAGGCTCTGAGCCATCAGCCCAGAGCCCGACGCGGGGCTCGAACTCACGGACCGCAAGATCGTGACCTGGCTGAAGTCGGACGCTTAACCGACTGCGCCACCCAGGCGCCCCTCTTTTAGTGTATGTTTTGATGAACAGAAGTTCTTTTTTAATGTAGTCATTTGAATCCATCTTTTTCTTTATGATTAGGGCTTTAAACTTTTTTTTTTCTATTATTTTCTACCAATGTTTCTGTTTGCAATCCTTTTTTGTTTGTTTGTTTGTTTGTTTCTTTAAACAACCAAATCCTTTTCTGACTGACATATTCTTTTTTAGACATGGTATATTTCGACTTTAAACAAGCCTTGCTTATCAGAAGCAATTCTTTCGTTTTCAGGTGTGTTGTACATTTAGTTTGTTGATTTTTCTAGGCTAACTTAGAGGCCAGTCTTAATTTGCTCATTTTACTCTTCTTGGGGAATTTGTTTACAGTGGGCCTTAGCTATCCGGTAAGTATGGATAAAAGTGGGTTGGCTTTAAAATTGGTTTTACTCTGCTTTTTGTATAAAGAATCTCCCCAACTGATTTCAGTGTCGGTCATACTTCATATTAGGTATCTGACTACATGGAAAATTTACCTTTACCAAATATTTGACATGTGATATTTCAATTATATATCATAAAAGGTATTAATATATATAATAATTAGCATATTATTGATGGAGATTACGAGATTGAGTGACGACATTAACTAATATACTCAAGGACAAATGAGGAAGTTACAAATTAAAAATATGTACTCAAGCTTCATTTTTTTCAGACTCCTTCGATGTCTCTCTTTATTTATTTATTTTTATTTATTTATTTATTTATTTTTTCAACGTTTATTTATTTTTGGGACAGAGAGAGACAGAGCATGAACGGGGGAGGGGCAGAGAGAGAGGGAGACACAGAATTGGAAACAGGCTCCAGGCTCTGAGCCATCAGCCCAGAGCCCGACGCGGGGCTCGAACTCACGGACCGCGAGATCGTGACCTGGCTGAAGTCGGACGCTTAACCGACTGCGCCACCCAGGCGCCCCTCGATGTCTCTCTTTAAATGCAATTTCAAAATTTAAAGTTACAGATTCACGTATTTTAAAATTTTTTTTTTCAACGTTTATTTATTTTTGGGACAGAGAGAGACAAAGCATGAACGGGGGAGGGGCAGAGAGAGAGGGAGACACAGAATCGGAAACAGGCTCCAGGCTCTGAGCCATCAGCCCAGAGCCCGACGCGGGGCTCGAACTCACGGACCGCGAGATCGTGACCTGGCTGAAGTCGGACGCCCAACCGACTGCGCCACCCAGGCGCCCCAGATTCACGTATTTTAAATGACATCACCAATTTAAAAATAAGTGAAAGAACCCTGCTCTAATTTAAACTACTTCCAAATTTCTCCCTATGAGCATTCTTGCCTTATCCATATTCAAATAAAATTATTTACATTTATAATCCTTTTGAATGTTATTCCTGTTGTTTTTCATGTTAGTTAATGTAATGTATTTTCTTTTTCTTTGAGGAATTTTGGGGTGAGTCATAGGGAGTCTTTCGAGGACAATTTGCTTAGCAAATAAACTTTCTCCCTTGTTTAATACTTTTTAGCAAGTATTTTAGATAAGAGAAAAAAAGGCAAGATGGTCAAGGCCAGAAAAAAGATCTAGTTAGAGAAGTTCACTTACCATTTGTCTGCAGTAGATTTTTGACTACGGTTGCTGTTTGGAAAGTTTATTCCTAAGAAGATATTTATTTACAGTTAAGTTATTACAGTTTTAGAATACATAAGTTTTATTTGCTTTAAAACCTTGAAAATCATATTTATAGATTTGTAAGGGGATGAGTTCCAACCTTATATCTCAGGAATTATTCTTCAAAAACAGATTCAGTAATTCTAAATGCTTCTACTAATTCCAAACCAATGGTGAAGGCTACATGTCTGAAGTTATGGGATAGGCAAGGGAAGTGGTAAAATGAAGTGGGAATATCTCTCTTTTGAATCTATTAACACAAAGAGATGAAAATATAATAATTAACTGATAAATGTTGAGAAAAAATTTAAAGTGTAGTATCTAGTTTAATCGAGTATCTTCAGATAAATGTGCTCAATTTGTGAGATTTTCTAATCCCCATTTGTCTTCTAGCAATAAGGCTATGCATAATTTATTGTGTAATTAATTCTTAGAAATCATCATATTATTCATACAATGCTGAATTCTAATGATAATTTCGTTATTTAAAATAAGACTGAACCTAGACCAGTATTAGCCACTAAATGGTAAGCTGTCTTCTGCCCATGATCCTACCTATGGTTGCTTTTTAGTATGATTTCTCATTTTGAAAAATCTTTTGTAGTTCCTAGGTTTGAAATCTTAGAATATATATACTTCTTTCAAAAATTACTTGTACTTTGTAATTATAATTACATCTCTTTCAGAAAAAGAACAATAGAAAAGTTGGCTATTATATGCTAGTCTCTCAGATGGATTATATTCTATCATGCTGCTGTTGTCTAAATACAAATACATTGTATTACTAGTTGATATAGATTGAAATCTGAGTAATCTATATTATCATTCTACTGGGTGTTAGGGTTTCCCCTTAAAATCATGCTTTTCAATTTCCTTTGAGTCTCTTTGGTTCAATCTCCTGCTGTTGTAATCATTAGAAGTCCATAGAAAGTGTAATTTCTCAAAATATAGACAGCTTTATTCAGAACATGAGCCCTCAGGAATTTCTTTTCATTTTTACTTAGCTTGGGATATATAGATGCACCTTTGACTTTAATGTACTTATTATAGAGCCTGAACGCAGAGTATGCTCTCTTCCGCTTTCAGATACAGGTGGCAAGAATTCTTGGTCTGCCAAGGAATTTTATTTGCTCCTAAAGTCTCACTGTCCCATTATATGACTTTGTTAGATTAAGATTTTAATAATGCAAATAAGGGTCAAGCCTTCTTTGTTGATGAAATATTAAATCACTCTTTGGTCTTCTTACATCTGACAGTTACTTTCTACTTCATCTTTAAAAGCGGAAGTGTGAGAGCTTTTCACCCAGTGGAGTAGCTGGAATTTATTCATATGAGTTCAGACCCATTGAAACCTGCCAACCGTATAAAAACAGTTGCCAATATGGGAGAAGTCTTCCTTGTGTTGTGAGAGAAAGGGTTTCACTGTTTAGATGTGAGCTTAAAAGAAAAATGTATCCCTCCATTTAAAAAAAAAAAGCATGTGCCTGCTTGTCCCAGATGGCTTTCTACAGGAATTAGGAACAAAGATTTATTTGATAACAACTTAAATCTTAAATTACTTTTCAACTTATATGTGTATGTGCTTACAAACATATTTTAAATGAACATATATATATACGTGTATGTGCATATATGTGTATACACACATGTAGATATATATCTAATGTTAGAAACAGTCTTAATTTAATGTCAACTTTAAATTGGATACAGAATTTATTTGGACTTGTTTTTTGACCAACTAGGCAAGCAAGCGATTTTTTTTTTTTTTAATAATTTATGGATTTGTTTTTTGGACTGTGACTGATACTTTGGCATGTGGATTTAAAAACTATTCAAAGTGATCTGAATTTTTATCAGTGAATGTTTCTTGACATTAGTATGTTTTTTCTTTACTACCTGTGTTCTTTTGTTAGTCGTGTTGTTATTCTAATCACCTGTAGCAGCAAACATGGGGTCACAGTTAAAAACATCAAAATCCTGGCTCACAGCTTCCCTGCCCAAGACGCTGGGAGTTGGCGAAGCCAAGACTCAGCAGGCATGACTGAAAAGGGAAGTCCCAATGGTGCTAGAATGGTGCTGCAGTGGCAGAAGATAGCTCATGGGTGAGGTCTGGAAGAATGATAGGAAGGACATCCATCATTTGCTCCAAAGTATGAAAGTCGAATCCTGGGGAGAATCATGACAATCCTGATCCCTGAGCCATTACAGAAGCAGACTCTGGATGAGCTGAAATGCACATGCTTCAGCATAGTTTGATAAAAGGCCAGTCTTCCTGCTTCTCCACACTCCCCTCTCCTTTGTTTTCTGAGGCCGTTTGTTGCTATTATTTCATCCTTTCCCTGTGCTGTAGGAGTTATGGTACTTTTACTGGAAGAGACCTCTAAAGTCTCAAAACCCAACAGAAAAGGAATGGGGAAGCTATTTTTTCCATTGATAGAGGAAGGACACCAAAATGTTGGTGAAGAGGGGTTTGAGATGTTGAAAGATGTGAATTGTTTACACACTCACTTTGGTAAGACAAGAAGAGAACACTTAGGAGATCCTAACATCCCTACTGCCCATGAATGGCAGGAGTGAGCTCGAGAGGGCTTCCTAGAAATCTCCATCCTGAACATAAATCATGATGGATATTCTCTCTCTCTTAACCTTTTTTGAGATGCAGACATAAAACAAAACAAAACAAAACAAACCTCAAAATCCTGTTTATTTTGTCTCTTCAATGTTTCCCAATCATTTATTCCCCCTCCATTCATCCTATCACCACTCTCATTTGGGTCCTCAGTCGCTAACATTCAGTTTTTTGCAGTTTCTGTCTATTTTACTTTTCCATTTCTCTCTATCCAATTCATTCTAAACATTACCTTCACTATTATTTTTCAAAAATATAGCTTTTATCCCATTATTTTCCCTGCTACAAATTTTCCATAGATCTTTGATTTTGGAATAAGTTTCAAATGCCTTAGAAACTTCTCAGCTCAAGACAGTAGCCACAGCCACGTGCAGGCCTTCACATTTAAATGTAAACTTAATTAAATGTAAGTAAAAGAAATTAAGTTCATCAATCACAGCTTCATTTCATGCACGCAAAAGCCACTGTGGCTACTGACTACTGAATTGGTTAGCATTTAGAATATTTAGAATATTCTATTCTAATATTTAGAGTTATCTACTTGATTTAGAATATTTCTGTCCTCACAGAAATTGTTATTGAACAACTCTGTCTTAGAATGTTGTACAAACCCTTCCATAACATGTTCTAGCTTACCTTTCAGCCTTATTTTCTTCTACAGTGTCAACACACCTCAATGATCCAGTCATATGGGTCTACTTATTGTTGAAAGCATCAACCATCCAATCTATAAACTTTCACTGAGGTCCTTTGGTATACTAGCCATCATTATATTGGCAGCACTACTATGAATTAAAACAAGACAAAAAAAAGTCTTCTCTCATGGAGTTTATATTAGTGGGGAAATTATAAACATCCAAAATATTAAAAATGTAAAATATGCCATGATAAGGGGCACGAGGAAGAAAAATAAAAATGGTAGTGTTCAGTGAACAATAGGTGAGTGTTTACATGGGGTGTTCAGGTAAGGTCTTTTTGTTGAAGGGTATTTCAGCCAACCCTGAATGAAGTGAGGAAATGAATCATGTAGCTCTCTGGGAAAGTATAAGTCTTTCATTCTATTACCTTCAAGATTTTGCCCCTCTTATGTTTGTGGGAATATCATTTATAAAGGACACATCATCATTAACTGGTAGCCTTTATCTTGCTCTAAAGATTTTTGGTCTCAAGTCAGGATGTAATTGGGATCATAGACTGCTAAAACAAGAGGCAACTATAGAAATCATGAAATATGGCCCTTTGTAGCAACATGGATGGAACTGGAGAGTGTTATGCTAAGTGAAATAAGCCATACAGAGAAAGACAGATACCATATGTTTTCACTCTTAGGTGGATCCTGAGAAACTTAACAGAAACCCATGGGGGAGGGGAAGGAAAAAAAAAAAAAAAAGGAGGTTAGAGTGGGAGACAGCCAAAGCGTAAGAGACTCTTAAAAACTGAGAACAAACTGAGGGTTGATGGGGGATGGGAGGGAGGGGAGGGTGGGTGATGGGTATTGAGGAGGGCACCTTTTTGGATGAGCACTGGGTGTTGTATGGAGTCCAATTTGACAATAAACTTCATATATTGAAAAAATAAAAAAGAAAAGAAAAGAAATCATCTAATCTATTTCCTAATCCTAAGGGGGAGGTAGCTAAGATTCAGATAGGCCTAATTGATTTGTTTTAAGTGGCAAAGAGAAATAATGGTAAAATGTTGATTAGAACCTAGTCTCCTGGCCTCTACTGTTGTCTTATTTAGGACTGAGTTTTCTAAATAATGAGATCAAAATGAGGAAGACCTCTTGAACCTTATAAGAATCTTTTTCTTTAAATATTTATATTATTTTGGCTTCCTTCAGAATTTTGTTGATATTGATGTTTCAAATGAACCATTTGTTTTTCTTTTTACACTGCAAATCTAATTGTTCAGACACATATTTGTAATTATTTCTACGTTTAGTTGTCTTTTAAACTTTAGCTTACCACTGCTGTAAAATATTTTTTAGCATTGTAAACATGACACATACACATATGTATGTGTTTCTGTACAAGGTAGATGTATATGTATACATCTCTTTGCCATCAATTATATGTGATATTTTTGTGTTCACACAGTGTATACATA
This sequence comes from Puma concolor, assembly GCF_028749965.1. Taxonomy (NCBI): domain Eukaryota; kingdom Metazoa; phylum Chordata; class Mammalia; order Carnivora; family Felidae; genus Puma; species Puma concolor. The sequence continues at coordinate 93,246,434 of NC_141670.1, forward strand.
AAAAAACAGAAACCTCCTTTTGTGTGGTCCCAACTAGCATAATTTGAATTGATTTAAGGCCTTATTTTCCAAATGAAATCCTGAGGAATTGCTCTGAGAATTCACATAGAGGGTGGGCTAGTACTTAATTTTCTAGAACATTTTTAAGGAATTAGAAACCTTAAACTCATCTTTGGTTGGTAAGGGCTAAGTCTCCTCTTCTTGCAGAATGCAAGTTCCTGGCACATTATTCAAGGTTGATAGTTTAGTAGTGTAATTTTATTATACTCACTATATTGTCAATTAATAGTAAGCTCATAAGGTGCCTCTTCATTTAATTATTTTGAAAACAGTATATTTCAGCACTGAAACTACAGCTACTGAGAATGTGTATTGAGTTACGTGCTTAAGAGAATGCCATCACCAATATACCAACACAGGTCATTCTTGATTTTGCTCCCCCATCACAAGAAGAACAATTGACAGCTATTCAAGAACAAGATATCATTGAGAGAATTCTAGAACATGGCAGTGAGGCCGAAGCGTATCCTTGCACTTTAGAGACCAAGGCAAACTACATTAGAAGGGTAATGGAAACAGCCACACGTTGACCACATTTGCCCCTTCCCCAGGATACCAGAACACCATACAAATAGTTTTCCCTTGAGCCTCTGTTTATTCCAGTAGGAAAAGACAACAAGGAGGTCAACCAGCCTTCCGCAGCATTGTAGGTTGCTTTGTGGGAGCCCTCATTCTGCTCTTGCATCATGGAGATTGCAAGGGAATCTGCAGGGCCATCTCTGAGAATCTTCTCTATTGCTATAGAGAAGGTGGGGAGGGGCTTACAACAACCAGCACATAGATCTTGGCAGACTGAGCTCATACCTGTAGTGTCCAAGTAGTAATCCCAGATAACACATCTGTTCATTTGCAGAACCTAGTCAGGGGTGCCCTCTGACCAGAGACCTTGTGGGGGGTGCAGATCTGCCTGATTCAGGTCATCAAAGGAGGCATTTGCTAGCCTAGAGCCCAAGATGCTTACAGTCAAGCAAGGTGATGATGAGCTGTAGCTCAACCCACTACAGAGAATGCCTTCTAGGCCCATACGACCAGTAGGCTTGATGACAACTCATGAAGCTGTTCAGCCCAGTGGCACTTGAGCTGACAGGCAGACAAGAAGAATTGTTTCCTAGAGCAAAACTTGTACCCAATGTTGCAGCTTCCTGTGCTATTAATAGGCAGGAGAATTAATGCATAGAAGGCTGAGCGTTGCTCCTGGCCCCAACCAAACAGAAAGCCTGTTTGGGTGAGTAGCTTGGAATGGCTCCTTCCCCTCCCATCTAGACAAGGAGGCTGATATATAGTCCCACCTGCTGTGGAGAATGTCTTCAGCCCCTTCTGGCCAGAAGAACAGGCAAAAACACCTGAGAGCTATGCAGTTCGGTGTTCAAGCCAAGAGAAATACAGACTGAGCCAGTAGTTTGTAGAGCAAAGCCAGTGGCCTTTTATAAACAGGGACATTGAGGTGCAGGTCAGCTTAACTTTAGACAACAAAGAGTTTCACCAGTTTTAGAGCTATTTTGCCTGCACCTTGTTAGGGAATCTAGTTCATAGCCCTGCTTATTGTTAAATATAGCCTTCAGTCTGTCCAAAGAGAGCACTTAGTAAGAGCACACAGGAAGCTGCATTGCTAATTCAACAGTGGGACTCTGTACAGGGGTCCTTGAACAGAGAGTGTTGCCTGTCTTCTCCTCTCTGCAGAACAAAACTTGTGGCCTCATCTGACCAAAGAACTCAGTGCACATTCAGCCCTGATTTGGGCCCATCCCAAAGCAAGCTGTACAGGCTGTAGGCCCTGGTTTGCTATCTTAGCAAGGAAGCTAATCCATAACCCTATCTACTACTAAATATAGTACTCAGTCCCAAATATATACTAAGTCTGATGAGAGTATTCACAAATGTAGAGTCTATCCTACAGCCTCACTTGGGTAGTGAGTAGTGTTAATCTAACTATTCTGTCAGTGAGACCGCCCCCCCCCCCCATTCCTGTCTTCAGAACTCAAACAGTTGCCTAGCTTCAAAACAGCCCATGACAGCAGGCCTCAGATGCCCAAGGGCATTATCAGCAGACATACTCAGAAACCTAAAATGAACTGACTGGTGAAGAATGGCCTCTGCCAAAGCAAACCCGTAAAGTCTGGAAGAGGAGTCCCATTACTTAAGGGCACAAATACCAATGGAGGGGATCAGGGATCACACAAAATCAAGTAAATATACCACCAAACTAAATGAATAAAGCTTCACTAACTGAACCTCAAGAAATGGAGATCTATGAACTGTCAAAGAATATATAAATTAAGAAATTTAGAAAACAATGCCTGAACAAAATAAGAAGTTTGACAAGGAAATAGCAACCATCAAAAACAAAAACAAAAAAGAAATCCTAGAGTTGAAAAATATGATAATTGAACTGTAGAATTCAATAGTGAGTTTTCAAAGTAGACTTCTGTCATGCAGAAGAAAGAATCAGCAACCTGGAAAATAGGATATTGGAAATTAACTAGTCAAAGAAACACAAAGAAAACAAGAAGGAAAAAGAGGGAAGACAGCCTACAGGACTTGAGGGCACCATGAAAATAAATAATATTTACACTATGGGAATTCCAGAAGAAGAGAAAGTAAGGAACAGAAAGTATATTTAAAACAATAATGGTTAAAACTTTGGTAGTAATTACACAACAGAACACAAGGAAATAGTCAAAGTGTACTGATACTAAGAGACATCAAAACACAAAGAAGAACACAGGACCAGAAATAGGGAACAATGGGTCTACATAACAACCAGAAAACAACAACATACCAATAGGTAAGTCCTTACCTGTCAATAATCACTTTAAACTTAAATCAATTAAATTCTCCAATCAAAAGACATAGAATGGTTAAATAGGCTAAAAAAAATATATCAAAGTCCAATAATATGCTGTCTATAAGAGACTCACTTTAATGTTAAAACACTCATAGACTGAGAGTAAAGGGATGGAAAAAGACATTTCAACCAAATGGTAACCAAAAAAAAGGCAATATACCTGTACTTATGTAAGTATATTTATATAAGAAAACTATAAACTATACTTATATCAGACAAAACAGATTTCAAACAAAATGGTAAAAAGAGGCAAAGAAGGTCATTATATAATAAAAGGTTCAGTACATCAAGAAGATCTAACAGTTGTAATATTTATGCACCCAAAATTAGAGCACTTAAATATGTAAAACAAAAACTAACAGAAGTAAAAGGAGAAATAAAGAGTAATGGAATAATAATGAGGGACCTTGATACCCATTCTCAACAATGGCTAGATCATTCAGACAGAATCGATAAGGAAACAGTAGACTTGAACACTATAGACCAAATGGACCTCACAGACATATACAGAACATTTTGTCCAACAACAGCAAAATGCACATCATTCTCAAGTGCACATGAAACATTTTCCAAGACAGACCACATATTAGGCCACACAACAATTTTTATAAAATTCAATAAGATTGAAATTATACCCCAAGTATCTTCTCTGAACACAGTGGCATAAATCTAGAAATGAATGGCGAGAGAAGAACTGGAAAATTCATGAACACATTGAAATTAACACTCTCTGAACAACCGATGGATCAAAGAATAAAAGGGACATAGTTTCTTGAGACCAATGAAAATGGAAGCCCCACATAGCAGAACTTATGGAAAGAAGCAAAAACAATTCTAAGAGGGAAATTTATAGGAATAAATGCCTACATCAAGAGTCAAGAGCAGCTAAGATGGCAGAGTAGTAGGAGGACCTTCGGCTCGCCCTTCCCTTGAGGGATATTTATCCCTATGTAAGTATCAAATCATTCCGAATACCCAAAAAATTGATCTGAGGACTGACAGAACAAACTGCACAACTAGAGGGAGAGAGAAGGTCATGTCATGGAAGGTAAGAGGCACAGAGATGGGGAAAAATGGATCTTAGGTGCCATGGAGAAGAGCAAGCCCTGGTCAGGGAGAGAGGCAATGAGAAAGAGTGAGAGAAAGAGAATAGAGAGAAGGACACAGGAAATTGCACAAGGAAAACACTTTCCTGAAGCCATTGGCCGGGTAAAGGGGAGAGGCTGATTTTTGTGAGTTTTTACAACCAGTGGAGCTCAAAGTTTTAGAGGTCTGATGCATGGCTGGTATAGAGCTCTGAGGGCACTGCAGTGTTCCTGTAGAGAAAGCAAACAGGTAACCCCAGGGGGTGGGGCACAGGCGGCATTGTCTCAGGATCACTTGGGATGCAGTGGGAGAGACAGTTCCCCCTTTCTGGAACACATCTGACAGAGGTAGTATTGCCTCTCTGGGGACAAAGGAGCCTACAGGGACCATTTCTCTCTCCCACCCCTCATCACAGGCACAGAGACACCTGCTGAGGACAGCTAAACTGGACACTGGCTCTTTAGTGTGCTTTGCTCCAACCCCCACGTTCCTGCTGTCTAGTGTGACTGCCCTTCTAGGTCAAACCTGCATCAATCCCAGCATGGTGAGTCACTCCCCGAGAAGACCAGCACACTCCCGTCACACCAGGTCCCTAAAGTTTGAAGTTACAAAAGATAGCAGGCTTGGGTGGGAGAGAGCCCAAAGTGCACGGTGCTGTTCCAGGCAGGCAAGCAACCTGGACACAGACACAGACATTATGAAAACAGCAATCTGAAGAACACCTAGGACACACGAAGGGCATTTGTTTGCTCTTCTAGGAGGGCTTTCCTGACAGCAGCAAGCACAAATCCCTGTCTCCAGGCACAAAGGGGCTGGCTGGTGCCATTTCCCTACCCCATCCCTTGGCATAAACTAACTTCAGTAAACAGCACTGTGCCAACACTGGCTGCCTAATCTGCTTACACCAAGCCCCACCCCCACAGTGCTCTGCTGGTACTACTTTTCTTATGCAAGTGTGCCTGAGAACCACTACCCCAGGCCCCTCTCCCAGAAGAGCAGCACACACACCCTCCCCCCTCCCATGCACCATGGCTACTGACCATACTGACCAAAGAGTTCTACAAAGCTTCAGCTCTAGTGGAAATAGCATCAGGTCTCTTTTACTTTTTTTAACGTTTATTCATTTTTTGAGAGACAGAGAAAGAGCAAGAGTCGGGGAGGGGCAGAGAGAGAGGGAGACACAGAATACGAAGCAAGTTGCAGGCTCTGAGCTGAAAGCACAGGGCGTGATGTGGGGCTCGAACTCACAAACGGTGAGATCCTGACCTGAGCCGAAGTCGGACGCTTAACTGACTGAGCCACCCAGGCGCCCCGCATCGGGTCTCTTTTAAAAAGCAGACAAGAACACACCTCGTTAAAACCTACATCCTCTGGCCAAAGTTTAAACACTCCCCACTGCAGGCAAGGAGAAACTCTGCAGAGGATTGACCTGAGGGACAGAGCAGCCATAACATAGCAGCAGAGTGCATACAGCATACAACAGAGACACTTCCTGAAGCTCCAGGCCCTGGACAAATATATGGTCTGTTTTTCATAAAGCCATACTCTCGGGGGCAGGAAACATAACAGGTTTTCCTAACACAGAGAAGAAGAGAGACACCTAGACAAAAAGCAGAGACAGAGGAATTCATCTCAAAAGAAAGAGTAAGAAAAGGTCATGAACAGGGATCTAACCACAACAGACATAAGAAATATGCATGATTTTTTAAGTTTATTTATTTATTTTGAGAGAGAAAGAGTGCAAGTGAGGGAGGGGCAAAGAGAGAAGGGGAGAGAGAGAATCCCAAGCAGGGATTGATCTCATGACTGTGAGATCACAACCTGAGCCAAAATCAAGAGTCGGTTGCTTGGGGTGCCTGGGTTGCTCTGTCAGTTAAGCTTAATAACATTCATACCATAAGAGTCCCAGAAGAAGAGGGAGAGAGGGGGGCAGAGGTTTATTTGAGGAAATTATAGCTGAAAACTTTCTTAATCTGGGGAAGGAAACAGACTTCCAAATCCAAGAATCACAGAGAACTCCCCTCAAAATCAACAAAAGCAGGTCCACACCAAGACGTATAACAGTTAAATTTGCAAAATATAGAGATAAAGAAAAAATCTTAAAAGCAATAAGACAAAAGAAGTCCCTAAGGGAAGACAAATAAGATTAGCAGCAAATCTCTCCACAAAACTTGGCAGGGCAGAAGGGAGTGGCATGATATATTCACCATGCTGAATGGGAAAAATCTGTAGCCAAGAATATTCTATCCAGCAAGACTGCCATTCAGAATAGAAGGAGAGATAAAGAGTTTCCCAGACAAACAAAAACTAAAGGAGTTCATGACCACTAAACCAGCCCTGCAAGAAATATTAAAGGGGACTCATTGTGTGGGAAATAAAGACCAAAAGTTACAAATACTAGAAAGAAATAGAGAAAATCTCTAGAAACAATGATAAAACAAGTAATAACACAGCACTAACTTCACATCTATTACTAATTACTCTGACTATAAATGGACTAAATGCTCCAATCAAAAGACATAGAGTGTCAGCATGGATAAAAAAACAAGACCTATTCATATGCTGAATCTCTGAGAGACTCATTTTAGAATATGCTGCAGATTGGAAGTGAGGGAATAGAAACAATTACCAGGAAAATGGATATGAAAAGAAAATGAACATGAAAAAGGACATGAAAAGGAGTAGCAATACTGATATCAGATAAACTAGTTTGTAAACCAAAGACAGTAATAAGAGATGAAGTAAGGCAGTATATCATAATAAAGGAGTCTATCAAGATCTATCAATTATAAATATTAATGCCCCCAACTTGAAAACACTCAAATATATAAAACAATTAATACAAAACATGGGGCGCCTGGGTGGCTTAGTTGGTTAAATACCTGACTCGATTTTGGCTCAGGTCATGATCTCACAGTTCGTAGGTTCAAGCCCTGAATCAGGCTTTGCGCCAACAGTGAGAAGTCTGCTTGGGATTCTTTCTCTTCCTCTCTTTCTCTTCCCTTCCCCTGCTCATGTGCTCACTGTCTGTCAAGAATAAGTTAATTAATTAAAAAAAAAAAAAACACATAAAGGTACTGATTGATAATAATACAATAATAGTAGGGGACTTTAACATACCAGTTACAACAATGGACAGATCATCTAAGCAGAAAATCAATAGGGAAACAATGGCTTTGAATGACACACTGGACCAGATGGACTCAAGAGATATATTCAGAAGATTTCATCCTATAGCAACAGAATATACATTCTTTTCTATTGCACATGGGACATTCTCAAGAATAGATGACATACTAGGCCACATATCAGACTTCAACATGTATAAAAATATTGAGATCATACCATGCATATTTTCAGACCACAACATTATGAAACTTGAGGCCAACCACAGGAAAAATTTGGGAAAGAACACAAATACATGGAGGTTAAAGAACATCCTACTAATGAATTGATGGGTGACCAGGAAATTAAAGAAGAAATGTAAAAATACATGGAAATAAATGACAGTGAAATCACGATGGTCAAAAACTTTTGGAGTGTAGTAGAAGTGGTCATAAGAGGGAAGAATATAGCAAAACAGGACTACCTTAAGAAGCAAGGAAAACTCAAATTTTCAAACTAATCTTACACCTAAAGGAGCTAGAAAAAGAACAGCAAAAAAAAGCCGAAAGCCAGCAGAAAAAGGGAAATAATAAAGATGAGAGCAGAAATAAATGATAGACAAAAAAACAAAAACAAAAACAAAAAGAAGTAAAATAGATGTATGAAACCAAAGAACCAGCTCTTTGAACAACTTAATAAAATTGATAAACCTCTAGCCAAGCTTATCAAAAAGGAAAGAGAAAGGACCCAAATAAATAATATCACTAATGAGAGAAATCACAACCACCCCACAGAAATACAAACAATTATAAGGGAATATTAGGAAATATTATATGACAACAAAATGGGCAATCTGGAAGAAATAGATAAATTCCTAGAGATATATAAACTACCAAAACCAAAACAAGAAAAAATAGAAAACTTGAACAGACCAACAGTCCACAAAGGAATTGAATCAGTAATCAAAAATCTCCCAACAAAAGACCAGGGCCAGATGGCTTCATGGGAGAATTCTACCAGGCATTTTTTTAAAAAATATAATTTATTGTCAAATTGGTTTCCATATGACGCCCAGTGCTCATCCCAACAGGTGCCCTCCTCAATGCCCATCACCCACTTTTCCCTCTCCCCCACCCCCATCAACCCAATGTTTGTTCACAGTATTTAAGAGTCTCTTATGGTTTGCCTCCTTCCCTCTCTGTAACTTTTTTCCCCCCTTCCTCTCCCCCCGGTCTTCTGTTAAGTTTCTCAGGATCCACATATGAGTGAAAACATATGGTATCTGTCTTTCTCCGCCTGACTTATTTCACTTAGCATAACACACTCCAGTTCCATTCCATCCACATTGCTACAAATGGCCAGATTTTATCCTTTCTCATTGCCAAGTAGTATTCCATTGTATACATAAACCACATCTTCTTTATCCATTCATCAGTTAATGGACATTTAGGCTCTTTCCATAATTTGGCTATTGTTGAAAGTGCTGCTATAAACATTGGGGTACAAGTGCCCCTATGCATCAGTACTCCTGTATCCCTTGGGTAAATTCCTAGCAGTGCTATTGCTGGGTCATAGTCTACCAGACATTTAAAGAAATGTTAATACCTATTCTTCTCAAATTATTTGAAAAAGAACAGGAATGGAAGGAAAACTTCCAAACTCACTCTGCTAGGCCAGCATTATCCTGATTCCAAAACCAGACAAAGACTCCACCAAAAAGGGAACTATAGGCCAATATCCCTGATGAACATGGATGCAAAAATTCCCAACAAAGTACTAGCAAATCAAAACCAACAGTGCATTAAAAGAATCATTCACCACTATTGTGGTTCAATATTCACAAATCAATCAACATGATACACAACATTAATAAAAGAGAACCATATAATCCTCTGAAAAGATGGAAAAAAAAAAAAAGCATTTCTATTTGGTACATGTTGCGACCGGCACAACAAACACTGAGATCAGGGTCCTGAGGGTAGGGGAATGCAAGAAAAAAGAGAGAGAAGAAAGTTTGGGAACAGGAGGGTCCCCTGGGCTGATGGCCCAAGTGATGGCTTTATTGTTGCTGAACACAATCTTTTATATCCAGACTCTTATGGGTCAGGCCATTCTAAGAATAAACAGGTTTCACATAATCGCTGCCAACCAAAACATTTAGTTCTGTGTTTCTTGTGCATTTTCTAGACGGGTCACAACAAGACCTTGTTGATAAGATTGCTAGCAAAACACAATTCCCATGTTTGTTTCTATCTGCCAGGGGGTAGAAAAAGGGAGGTAGCATTACTGCCAACACCTGCAGACCACAGGCTTCAGGAATTAACTTTCTCAGCCTTGACAAGGCTTTCGTATGCCCTTGAAAGTGGGGGAATGGGAGGGGGGACCACCGGGTTGGCTAAGTCAACAGGGAATGTTGCTCGACCTGGTCTCAGCCTGGCACCGGGGCCCGGCCCCCCACAGGTACAGCATCCATTCTTGATAAAATCCCTCAGAAAGATAGGAAAGAGGGAACATACCTCAACATCATAAAGGATGTATATGAAAAACCAACAGCTAATATCATCCTCGATGGACAAACCAAGATCTTTTTATCTACAGTAAAGAACATGACAGGGATGTCCACTCTCACCACTGTTATTTAACATAGTACTGGAAGCTCTAGTCTCAGCAGACATCAAAAAGAAATAAAATGTTTCCAAATTGGAAAGGAAGAAATTAAACTTTCACTAATTGCAGAGGACATGATACTTTATGTAGAAAACCCCAAAGAGTCAACAAAAAATGGCTAGAATAGGGGCACCTGGGTGGTTCACTCGGTTAAGCGTCTGACTTCAGCTCAGGTCATGATCTCACGGTTTGTGAGTTTGAGCCCTGCATTGGGCTCTGTGCTGACAGCTCAGAGCCTGGAGCCTGCTTCGGATTCTGTGTCTCCCTCTCTGCCCTTCCCCCACTTGTGCTCTGTCTCTGTCTATATATCAAAAATAAAATGTAAAGAAAAATTTTAAAAAATGGCTAGAATTGATGTATGAATTCAGCAAAGTTTCAGGATACAAAATCAATGTTGCAACAAAAAACATAAGATACCTAGAAATAAACCTAACCAAAGAAGTAAAAGTTCTATACTCTGAAAAGTATAAAACACTTATGAAAGAAATTGAAGATAACACAAATAAATGGAAAAAACAAAAGCCCCAAATACCCAAAACAATCTTGAACAAGAAAACAAAGCTAGAAGTATCATAATTCCAGACTTTAAGCTGTGTTGCAAAGCTGTAATCATCAAGACAATATGGTACTGGCACAGAAACAGACACATAGATTAATGGAACAGAATAGAAAACCCATAAATGTAACCACAACTCCATAGTCAACTAATCTTCAACAAAGGAGGAAAGAATTTCCAATGGAAAAAAGACAGTCTCTTGAAGAAATGACATTGGGAAAACTGGACAGCAACATGCAGAATAATGAAACTGGACCATTTTCTTACACCATACACAAAAGTAAATTCCAAATGGATGAAAGCCCTAATTTGAGACAGGAAACCATCAAAATCCTTTGACATTGGCTGTAGCAACTTCTTACTAGATATGTCTCCTGAGGCAAAGGAAACAAAAGCAAAAATAAATTATTGGGACTTCATCATGATAAAAAAATCTTAGCACAGCAAGGGAAACAATCAACAAAACTAAAAGGCAGCCTATGGAATGGGAGAAGATAATTGCAAATGGCATATCTGATAAACGGTTTGCATTCAATATCTATAAAAAAACTTATAAAACTCAACACTCAAGAAAAAAATAATGCAACTCAAAAATGGGCAGAAGACATGAATAGACATTTTTCCAAAGAAGATGTACAGATGGCCAACAGACATATGAAAAGATGCTCAACATCACTCATCATCAGGGAAATACAGATCAAAACCACGATAAGAAACTATGTCATACCTGTCAGAATGACTAAAATTAACAATGCAGGAAACAATAGATGAGCATGTGGAGAAAGGGGAAAACTTTTATACTGCTGGTGGGAATGCAAAATGGTGCAGACACTGTGTAAAACAGTATGGAATTTCCTCAGAAAGTTAAAAACAGAGCCAGCAATTGCACTAGTAAGTATTTACACAAAGGATACAAATATAATGATTTAAAAGGATACATGCCCCCTGATGTTTTTAGTAGCATTATCAACAATAGCCAAACTATGGAAAGAGACCAAATGTCCGTTGACTGATTAATGGATAAAGAAAATGTGGTACACATAACAATGGAATATTACTCAGCCATCAAACAAATGAAATGTTGCATTTTTAATGAGGTGGACAAAGCTAGAGAGTATTTGCTAAGAGAAATGAGTCAGTCACAGAAAGACAAATACCATGTGATTTCACTCCTATGTGGAATTTTCACTCGTATGTGGAAATAAAACACATGAACGGGGGGAAAAAGAGAAAGGCAAACCACAAAACAGTCTCTTAACCAAACAGAACAAACAGGGTTGCTGGAGGGGAGGTGGGCAGGGTGAAAATGGGTGATGGGTATTAAGGAGGGAACCCATATGAGCACTATGTGTTGTATGTAAGTGATGAATCACTAAATTCTACACTGAAACTAATATTACACTCTACGTTAACTAAGTGGAAGTTAAATACAACCTTGAAACTTAAAGTAAATTTAAAAAAAAATAAAAATAATTATAAAAAAGAGGCAGAGCAGTCCCAAATAAACAGTCTAACCATACATCTTAAGGAACTAGAAAAATTAAAAACAATGTGACATGAAAGTTATCAGGATGAAGGAAATAATAAATATTAGAGCACAAATAAATGAAATAGAAACAGAAAAACAAAAGTTTAACCAAACTAAAAGTTGTAACTTAAAAAAGATGAACAAAATTGACAAAACCTTAATTAGATAACAAGGAAAAGAGAGAAAGGACTTAAATCTGCAAAATTGTAATTGAAAAAACATTACAATTGATACCATAGAAATTCAGAGGATCATAAAAGACTTCTATGAACAACTATATGTCAACATATTGAATAACCTAGAAGAATTGGGGAAAAAATCTTAAAAACATACAACTTACCATGACTCCATCAAGAAGAAATAGAAAATCTGAGTAAGCCAATTACTACTGAGGATATGGGCTCAGGAAACAAATATCTCCCAATGAAATAAAGCACAGGGCCAAATTATTTTCTGTGGTGAATTTTACCAAACATTTAAAGAATTAACACTAATCCTCTTGAAGCCTTCCAAAAATATCAAAGAGGAAGGAACACTCACTCCCAAATTGATTTTACAAGGTCAGCATTACCCTGGTATTAAATACAGAAAAGGATGCTACTAAGAAAGAGAACCATAGACCAATATCTCTGATGAGTAGAGATGCAAAAATTTTCAATAAAATACTAGCAAACAGAATTAGTAGCTTGTTAAAAAGATTATTCACCAGGATCAAGTGTGATTTATCCCTTACATGCAAAGATGGTTCAACATATGCAAATGACTGTGATATATTGCGCTCATACAGTGAAAGAAGAAAATAATATGATCACCTCAACAGATGCAGAAAAAGCACTTGACACAATTCAACATTCATTTATGATAAAAACTTGTAACAAATTAGGCATACAAGGAACATATCTCAACATAAAGAAGGCCTTATATGACAAGCCCACGGCTAACATCATACTCACTGGTAAAAGGATGAAAGCTTTTCATTTAAAATGAGGAACAAGAAATGTGTGTCCACTTTCACTCTTCCTGTTCAACATAGTATTAGAAGTCTTATCCAGAACAGTCAGACAGGAAAAATAAATAAAATGTATTAAAATTGGAAAGGGATGAATAAAATTGTCTCTATTTGCAGAAAACACAACTTTATGTGTAGAAAATCTGAAAGATCCAGCTAAAATCTGTTGGCTCTAATCGGTGAATTCAGTAATTTGTAGGATACAAAACTAACACGCAAAAATACGTAACATTTTTATACCCTAGCAAAAAATTTCCAAAAAAATAAATCAATCAATCCCATTTACAGTAAGCATCAAACACTTTCTTGTGAGAGAAATAGAGTGATAAAGGCTTTATTATTACGAGAAAAAGAATATTTTGACCTTGTGGACCCCTTGAAAATTGTTGGAATCACTAGGAGTCCTTTGGCCACACGTCAAGAACACTTTAAGAACAAATGCTATTGTAGAATATTATTCTGCTCATTCGATTTATGTTTATCTCTAAATTCCACATCTCTTAAAACCAGTTGCTTGTGGATTTTTATATTCCAGTCCTACAGTAATGGATTGCTCATAGTACTGAGATCTAGTTTGGTATTAGGGATGTCTCTAACTTTGCATGTATTATTCTCACTGCTGAGGAAGCTTTTACTCATCTTGCAAGTGTTTTTCGGATAATCAGTCACCTTCTCTGCAACACATAAATCATTCCTATTATCTTGCTTGTTATGTACTTCATACATACTTTTATTATTTTATAGTCATGCAGGTGTTACTTGCAGTCTAAAAGCCAAGATGTGTGCAAAATACCACTTTATTTCCTTTCTAATTTACTTTACTTTGACTTTTTAACTTTCTAACTTCACAGGAAATTCCATCTTCAACATGGTAGCTTCTCCTTCCCTGACCTCATGTTCCTCCATACTCTGAGAGCCTACTTGTTACCCAGTGACTGGAAATCAGGATTTGGTGACTATGATGGACATGCTGACAGTCCCAATGCCATCACATATGGTAGAAATCTACTTGCTTGCCAAGTTTTAGCTGCTCCCATGCCATGCTTTTCGTGACAAAATGTCTTCTGAGTCTGATGACCAACGAACAGTGACAATGGTTACTTGTTTCTCTACTCCCATGCAGCCATTCTTTTTGGAGGCTATAGGGCACTGTCCCATCACACTTGTATCTCTAGCTCCGGCCCCCACCAACCGAAGGCAAACAGTAGTTTACAGGAAACCCCAACTTGCCTCATGCTTTTGCAAGATTCTTTTTGATTTATGATTGACCCCATTATGCTCAGTGGATCTTGGATTTACAAAAGAAGGGTTAAGAATTCTGGCAGGCTATCATTCTTTTCCTTCCAGTTATATACTTGCCCTGAGTACATGAAGCTTGGCATTTTCTACTTTCTTAAAGGGGAGGCAGAAAAAAGAAGAAAATCTGGGAGATGGAAAAGACAACACTAACTCATCAAACAATATAGTATCTATCCTTACATGTATTAGACATGATTATTTTATTAAGTTTTATCTTTGCACCCCACTCCCAAACACACATACACACATGTATGCACACACAATCCATGATGTTGATGTGAATGCCTTGACATAGGTAGTTTCTAGTGCCACACACAATGACCAGCATATTGTAGAATTTCTAAATATTTGTTAAAGCAATCTAAAAAAATATACATAACTAAGGTCTTTACTGATATATTTTATCTTAATTCTCTTTGAAGAAGAATCTAAACTATGCCTTCTTGTTCTTTACTATTATAATTGAGGAATTAAAAGCTAAAGACCACGCAAAAAAAAAAAAATACTGATACCTTTCATTAAGGATTTAAACATACTAAAACAAGTTCTGGGTGTAACCAGAGCATTTACTGACTATCAATGCCAGGCAGAGCTCTAGATTGAGGCATTGGGGAGGAAATACACAATAAGTAGACAATGTGTTTTCTGACCCAGAATTGTTTATAAATTAAAATTTCCTTTAGTGTTGTAAAATTATAGCCATCTGGTAGGTACACTTTGGTATGCACACTAATTCATTTGTCCGCAGGAATTTCTTATAGCACTAAATGAAATGATGTTTTAAAATCGCTAGTATAGGGGCGCCTGGGTGGCGCAGTCGGTTAAGCGTCCGACTTCAGCCAGGTCACGATCTCGCGCTCCGTGAGTTCGAGCCCCGCGTCAGGCTCTGGGCTGATGGCTCAGAGCCTGGAGCCTGTTTCCGATGCTGTGTCTCCCTCTCTCTCTGCCCCTCCCCCGTTCATGCTCTGTTTCTCTCTGTCCCAAAAATAAATAAAAAACGTTGAAAAAAAAATAAAATAAAATAAAATCGCTAGTACACTATGTCATAGTTGTCATAGGTGATGCCCAGGAAATGGAAGCTATTTACTTTGCTTTATTTCCCTCTGACTATAGACCTGTGGGTCTATAGCACAGCTATTATGCAGCTTTGAGAAGTACCAGTTTTCCCTGCTGCCAGTAAATTCTTTTTGCACCAAGAAGAAATCTGGACTTCTCGCTGAATTAATGTGCATAACAAAATAACTATTATACAAGCAGAAAAAGGGAGGGACAAAATGATTCTGTAATGTCTTAGAAATGTACTTCACAGGAGACAGTGGGAAGAAATCTGAATTGCCCAGTACTTTTTAAGGTTTTTTTTTTATGACTTATTTGTCTGTGTTTTATGCGTGCTCAATATCTGCTATGTCTGGATAAGCTCACAGTATGTGTTCACATGACACATAATGCTCAGTTTCTTGAAATAATAGTCATAAGATCTCTTCCAGCATAAAACTTAGTCCTCATCATATAATGAAAGAATTTCCATAACTTTAAAAAAATATTTATTTATTTTGAAAGGAAGAGACACAGAGAGAGAGAGAGCTTAAGGAGGGGAGGGGCAGATAGAAAAGGAGAGAGAGAATCTTAGGCAGGGTCCAAGCTCAGTGCAGAGCCCAATGTGGGGCTCGGTCCCATGACCATGAAATCATGACCTGAGCTGAAATCAGGAATTGGATGCTTAACTGACTGAGCCACCCAAGTGCCCCAAATTGCCCTAACTTTTTAATAAGCATTTTAGGAAGAATGATTTAGGGTAAATTTAAAATTTATTATAAAACTTCTATAGATATTTGATGGATTTGCAGACTGGGAATGTGTTTGGATAATTTTTTCAAAACAAAAATCTAATAATGTAAAATCTTTAACATCAGTCTTCCTTGTGTTGACGCTTAAAAATGCAGGATGTGACCTCTGTATCTTAATCTTGGCTCTCCATTGGCCACTGTGAGCAAATTTTTATATTTTCTGATACCCCAGTTTCACATATAAGACTGGAACTAGAATTAGGAACTTGTCATAGGTTTATTGTGATTAATAAATGAATAATTCATATAAGATGACAAAAGAGTATCTAGCACATTGTCAGTCTTCATTAAATATTAAGTATAATAATAAACTAACTTCTAATCTCTGTCTCAGAACCTATATTTGTATATTTCATGAAATATTATTTAAGTTTTAAGAATTACTTTCATCTTGCATCTAAAATATGCTGCTGCTAGGGTGCCTGGATGCCTGAGTCAGTTAAGCATCTGGTTCTTGATTTCAGCTCAGGTCATGATCTCACAGTTTCATGAGTTCAAGCCCCACATCAGGCTCTGCACTGAGCACAGGGAGCCTTCTTGAGATTCTCTCTTTCTCTCTCTCTCTGCTCCTCCCCCACTCATTCTCTCTCTCTCTCTCTCCCTCAAAATAAATAAACTTAAAAAATATGCTGAGCAATTATAATATATTTGGATGATGGATTATCTCATGGGATGGAACTATTCCTTATTTATTTCCTACTCCTTGATTTCAGGAATTAAAGTTTGAATTTAGAAAAGAAGTTAATATTCCTAATTGTAAATGCCATCTTTATAGTGTAGTTTAATCATAAACATGATTTATTTGACATCTTGTTAACAGTCTCTTTCACTTACGATAAAATAAATCCCTGTAGTATTGTTTGAATTATTACATTAGTTATATGTTAAAAATCTCCTTTCTCTGAACTTGGTATTAATATACTTTTCATTCTTAGGAGGTTATAGGAAGTAGGTAAGCTTTTCCTCTGTTTTCTTTACTCAGCTCCAAGGTATGTACAGCGATGAATATCACTGAAATTCTGAGATTTATCTCACTTTTACACTCACTGTTAACTTGCCTAACTTACTTAGTTCATGTAAGCTTGTGTGCAGATCCACTTTGACAAGTAATTTGGAAGGTTGTCATGTTTGACAGAAAAACTTCTGTGATCATGGATTTTCTACTCTATTAATATTGTCAACTGGACTCTTTTCTGACATTTTAAAATAAACGTGAGCCATATTTATTATTATTCAAAAGACAGATCACGCAACTACTTTGAATGAAAAATATTTCACTGACTAGTGAGAATTTTTTAAGACATAAATGTTACATTCAGAAATTCCAGTTAAATAATCATTAAAATTCCAATTATTAAAAAAAATCCTATTATTTAGTGTAATTGGGGCTTTTTTTTGTACATACTTAAATTTCACTGCTGTGTTACACTTTCTTCAGCCAAATGAAAAAAGCAATACTCTTTTAAAACTTCAATCTAGACAATGGCTGTTTTGTGCGTTTCCATTTTAAATAAGCAGGGGAGCCTGGGTGGTGCAGTCGGTTAAGCGTCCGACTTCAGCCAGGTCACGATCTCACTGTCCGTGAGTTCGAGCCCCGCGTCAGGCTCTGGGCTGATGGCTCAGAGCCTGGAGCCTGTTTCCGATTCTGTGTCTCCCTCTCTCTCTGCCCCTCGCCCGTTCATGCTCTGTCTCTCTCTGTCCCAAAAATAAATAAAACGTTGAAAAAAAAAATAATTAAAAAAAAATAAGCAAATAATTTCTCGAAAGGTTGCAATGTAAAAACACTATGGGGAAAATTCACTCTTATACCACCCCCTCTTTGAAAAAAAAAAAAGAGGAATCTCTTGAGTTTTTAGGTTACCCAAATACAAAGCAGAAGTTTCTTCTAAAATGAAAGATTCTATCAAAGTGGTTCCAGGAAGCTAAGCCTATTTGCAAGAAAATGAGAGCAGCACTCCAGTAATTCAATCAGCATACCATAGTAGCTAAGATAAAGATTTTTTTTAGCCAGATGGCATGGGTTTATAATTCTGTCTCTACTACCTGTGACCTTGATAAGGTTATATGCTTCAGTTTCCTTAACTATAAAATGGGGATAAAAAAATCCTACTATCTCATCAGGTTACTATATGGGACAAGTGGATGTGTTTTTACTTTTTATTTTTAAAACACTTTGAATTGTGTCTGGCATGCACCATAAACACAGCCTCAGGTGAGCTTCCCTGTTTGGCACTACTCAATGCATATTGTCATATATTATGAAAAAAAAATAAAAAAGGTACTGTATGAATGACTTCTCTGGGAGGGGACAACTGGAAGATTGTGTTTGGCGACTCCTGGACTTTGTTGATACTAATATGAATAGTTTTGCTGTAATAAACTATATCTGTGAGTATAATGCCATTTATGAGTTCTGTTGGTTCTTCTGTTGAATTATTCAGCCTAAGAGTGTTCTTGGGATCCCCTCAAACTTAAAATCCATGTCAGAAATGAGGGTGATTTTGAGGACTCCTGAACTTTGCTTGTCCATTCACAAATATCTTCACACTCTATGGTTATCCTGAAAGTTTCATGCATACTTCTCCTTTAGGCCTACCTATTCTGTTTTCATACCTTTCTTTTCCAATTATATGTCCAGCAGCCACCCTCAGCTCTTCCCCATGAGTACGAATGTCAGTATATCTCAAAACTTCTTTTCTTCTAGGAAGAGTGGACAGCCAGATATACTGCCTGAAAGTGTATCACTCACCACTGATCCTCAGTAATTGAGTAATTCTATGGCCATCCACATTCCTCTAACCAGGTCTGCATTTTTCATCTCCTGTTAACTGGTCACAGGGAAACCCCACTGAGGCCACGGCTGTGGGTTTAGGAAGAGTTGGAGAGCAGCATGAATAGTCATCATTCTGAGCCACCAGCTCATGCAATTTAAATGCTTGGTGCTTTTGGACCTGGTCTCATACATAGCATTTCCATTTAATGATGGAGTAGATATAAACTAGTTCATGATGGGCAATTCACGCTGCATATTTACTTGATGTTCTTTAATTAGACATTCGGTATTTGCCAGAACCCAGTAAATTGCCAGGAGTTGCTTCTCAACAGTAGAATAGTTTTTGACAGAAGTAGGCACAGCTTTCCTCCCGAACTAATGAGTCTTTCATGTAATTCTCCTATTGAAATTTATCAGATACTCCATATACCATTGCCATTGTCCGTGTACATGTCCAACATTGCTTTGATAATAATCTGCAGTTATTTTCTGAGATCTATCAGGCTTTCCCACTGTCAAACAGAAAAGGTAAAAATGGGTAGGATAGGAATCACCAGCCCTTCAACTCTTAAATATTCAAATAGTAGTAAAAATCCTCAGTTTCCTTACAGATGTAGTATTGCTTTTTATCTTCTATTTGTAAAAAGGGGAAAGGCAGTTCCAAGAGGTTTTCTTTTTTCTTTCCTTTTTTTTTTTTTTTTAAGCTTTTATTACCCTATTAGTGGGAGGTCAATGTAAGAATTCTAACTTTGCATTCAGGGACTGAAAAAATAACCACAGGATTGGTTGTGGATCAATAGTATCCATGGGAGACATATATCATAATTCTGTCATTTGACCTCCCATTCTGTCAGTTGGGTCTCAGATGTACTTGTGTTCTGAACTTCAGTGTTAATTCATCCTATACTTAGATTTGGAGATTTGGGTATTTATCTGTATCCAGTTATAAGGCATCAAATAAATGGCTGTATATCCCCCTGGAGAACGCTTGTACACATGTTCATTTAACATACCTATGAGTACCATTGCAGGGATCTTCCACAAAGCCTCTCCATTCATTAGTCAAAGGACTCATCATCTATGAATTGACTTAAGGCCATAAATTGACTTAAGTCTGTTCTACTATGGTAATTTTTTACCCACTGAACTGATTTTTTTTTTCTTTATTAATGTCAAGCACATACAGGTTGCTTATTTATTGCATTCTAGGGATATCATAAGAAAATGCCAACTGCTTCAGTTTCCTGCAAGTTTCCTGCAATACTCTGATTACTACCCTTTCCTTGTGGTTTTATATTAGTTCCATATGCCTTCTTCATCTGGCCAATACTATACTGGGATTCCATTTTTCCCATTAGAAACAGTGAACCCAATTTTCTTGGAGTATCCCTCACAGGACAGCTGCCATAATTTCTTCATAGATAGTGTTGCCTCCCTCATCAATATATTTATTAATGCCTCCAAAAAAGAAAACTCCCAATTATTATTTGTTTTTTCTTCTTTCATGATCATCAGTAATTGTGCTATTTATTGGTTTGTTTGTTAACACCCCCATCCTTCTAATATGTAAGATTTCTGGATTAATAAGGTAAGCCTTATTTATCTTATTCTTTGGTAATTTTGTAGTGCCTAAAATAGGTCCTACTATCAGAGACACTTAATAAATCATTACTGAATGAATGAATGAATGAATGAATGAATGAATGAATCAGTGAAACAATGACTATATCTGCATGCTTCTTTTTTTTTTTTTTTAATTTTTTTTTTCAACGTTTATTTATTTTTGGGACAGAGAGAGACAGAGCATGAACGGGGGAGGGGCAGAGAGAGAGGGAGACACAGAATCAGAAACAGGCTCCAGGCTCCGAGCCATCAGCCCAGAGCCTGACGCGGGGCTCGAACTCAGGGACCATGAGATCGTGACCTGGCTGAAGTCGGCCGCTTAACCGACTGCACCACCCAGGCGCCCCTATATCTGCATGCTTCTATGTGAATGTTAATATGGGATAGATTTCCAGAAATTTGAATTGCTTTGTCTAAATTTATGGACATTTTAATTTTATGAAGTACCATCTAATTGTCCTACAAATGGATTTTGCTAATGGACATTTTCATCAAATATGTATGAGAATACTCATTTCCATAAATTCTTCCTAATACTTGGCCTTAGTTTTATTGTCAGTCCATATGTGAAAAAAATCCTATTGATTTAATTTGCATTTCTTTGATGACTGGTACATTCAAGTATTTCATATAAAATACATACGTATTTAATATATATGTATATATATTATATATGTAAAATATATATGGTTCTGTTTATATATACTGGCCCTTTATATTACTTTATGTGTAAAGAGCTTGTTCATACACTTTGTTTATTTTCCATTGAATTTTAAAAAACTGTTTATTTGAAGAAGGTCATTTTGTTCTGTAGGTTCTGTTGGTTATATATGGATTTGGCAAACTTTATGAATTGTGTTAATTATATAATTTTTTCTATAATTTCATTTGTATTTTTTATATAACCTATCTTTTCATCTGTGAGTAAAGCCTAGGTTTTTCTCCCCAGTTCTTAAACATTATTTATTTTTCTTGCCTACTGCAAAAGCTTTAACTCCTATACACTTCTAATAAGAAATGAGAATTATCTTGTCCTTTGTCTCAAAGAAAATGTCTCAATTATATTTTTGTCTGGAAGTTGTTTATTTATTTTGCATGCTTTTATTAAATTTAGGGAGTTAATTTATTATTGTATTTTCCAAGAGTTTTCTTTTTAAGAAATCTTGGATGGATGTTTAGTTTTACCAGCATATCTTTTGAGGGGACCATATAATTTTTCCCCATTAATATGCTGATGCGGTGTTTTGTATTGATTTTTAAAAAAGATAACACCACACTTTTATTGCAAAAATAAATCCAATTTTGTCATGTTTCTTTTGCCTTTTATTAAAAGCTTGATTGATTCTGTTTGTCTATGTTTTGTTTAAAAATTTTGCACCTAAATTTAACCATGAGTTTTTATGTAATCTTCCTTTCTTGTACTTTTTTTTGATTATGCCTTTTTTAAATTTTAGAAAAAAACCCTCTTTTTCTAAAGCAATTTAACTTTTTAATAAAATTGAGAGTGCGGTACAGGGATTTATCATGTATTTCTTGCCCCCACAGATTAATAGCTTCCTCCTCCATCAACATCATTCATCAAAATTTTAAATCCAGAATGAAAGTACATTGGCACATCATAATTACTCAACTCCCATACTTTACATTAAGGGTCACTCCTGGTGGTGTACATTCTATGGGTCTGGAAAAACACATAATGGCATATGCTATAATATCATTAAATTTCACTGCCCTAAAAAGCCTCTGTGCTCCATTTATTCGTCCTTTCCTCCCTCCCAATCCTGGCAAATACTAATCTTTTATTGTCTCCATAGTCTCCATAGTTTTGCCTTTTTCCAGAATGTTGTACAGTTGGAATCATACACTATGTAGGCTTTTCAGATTGGCTTCTTTTTTTTTTTTTTTTAATTTTTATTTATTTTTGAGAGAGAGAGAGAGAGGGAGAAGGGATACAGAGAGAGAGGGATACAGAGGATCTGAAGTGGGCTCCATGCTGACAGCAAAGAGCCTGATGAGGGACTTGGACTCACAAACCATGAGATCATGACTTGAGCTGAAATAAGGAGTCGGACACTTACTCCACTGAGCCACCTAGATGCCCCCAGATTGACTTCTTTCACTTAGTAATATGTATTTAAGTTTACTCCATGTCTTTCATGGCTTCATGGCTAATTTCTTTATAGAGATAAATAATATTGCATTGTCTGGATAAACCATAGTTTATCCATTTACCTAATGAATAACATCTTCATTGCTTCCATTATTTTACAATTATGAATAAAGCTGCTATAAACATCTATGTGCAAGTTTTTGAGTAGACATACACTTTCAGCTCCTTTGGAGAAATACTCAGGAGTGCAGTTGCTGGATCATATGGTTAAGAGTGTGTCTAGTTTTGTAAGAAACTGCCAAACTGTCTACCAAAGTGGTTATACCATTATGCATTCCCTCCAGCAATGTGTGAAAGTTCCTGTTTCTCCACATCCTTTTCAGAATGTTGTCGATGTTCCAGATTTATTACCACCCTAATATGTGTGTAGTGGTACCTTGTTTTAATTTGATTTTCCCTGATGGCAAATGATGTGGAGCGTTTTTTCACATGTTAATGCTATCTGTATATCTTCTGTTAGGATTTGTTGTTTTGTTTTTTTTTAATTGGGTTTTTAATTGGATTATTTTTTTTTTTTTAATTTTTGAGTTTTAAGAATCTTTACATATTTTGGATAGAAATTCTTTATCAGTTGTGTCTTCTACAAGTCTTCCAGTCTGTGTCTTCTCTTCTATTATTTTGATAATGTCTTTCAAAGAGCAAAAGTCTTTAATTATAATGAAGTCCAGATTATCAACTCTTTCTTTCATGGGTTGTTCCTTTGTATCTAAAAAAGACATGGCTATACCCAGGATCATCTAGGTTTTCTCATATCTAGGAATTTTATAGTTTTGCATTTTACCCTTAGATCCACTTTGAGTTAATTTTTGTGAAGGGTGTAAGGTCAATATTTATTTATTTATTTATTTATTTATTTATTTGGCACATGGATGTTCACTTGTTCCAGTACTATTTGTTGAAGAGGGTGTCTTTGTTACATTTTATTATATTTTATTCTTTGTCAAATGTCAGTGACTATATTTATGGAAGTCTATTTCTGGGCTCCCTGTTCTGTTCCATTTGATTTATTTATCTATTCTTTAATCCACTCCACACTGCCTTAATTACTGTAGTTTTATATCTCTTGAAATCAGGAAGCATCAGTCTTCCAAATTTGTTCTTCTCTTTCAATATTGAGTATTCCAGGTTTTTTTGCCTTTTCATATTGTATTGAATCTATAGATCAAATGGGAAAGAACTGACATCCTGAGTCTTATTGAGGCTTCCTATTCATGAACAAAGAATATTTCTCCATTTATTTAGCTCCTCAATTTCTTTCACCACAGTTTTGTAGTTTTCTTCCTATAGATCCTGTATAAATTTTGTTAGATTTGTACCAAAGTATTTGTTTTTGATTGCTAATATGTTATTATGTTTCTCATTGCAAATTCCACTTGTTTATTATAGATATATAGGACAGCAATTGACTTTTGTGTATTGATCTTGCACCCTGCAAACCTGCTATAATTACTTATTAGTTCTAAGAGCGTTGTTTTTTAAATTAATTCTTTGGATTTTCTATATAGGCGATCATATCTTCTAAATAAACAGTTTTATGTCTTCCTTCTGAATCTACACACCTTTCATTCTTTTTTTCTGCCTTATTACATTAGTAAGGACTTTCAGTATGATGTTGAAAAGGAGTGGTGAGAGGAGACATCTTTTTTAAATTACTGATCACACTGAGAAAGCTTCAAGTTTCTCACCATTAGGTATGGTAGGTTTTTGTACGTACTCTGTCAAATTGAAAGAGTTCCCCTCTATTTTTAAATTACTGAGAGTTTTTATCACAAATGTGTGCTAGATTTTCTCAAATATTTTTTTCCACATCTATTGATATGATCACATGATTTTTCTTTCTTTTTTGTCTGTTAATGTGATGGATTATATTAATTATTTTTTGAAGGTTGAACCAGCCTTGCATACCTGGGGTAAACCTACTTGATCATGGTGTATAAATCCTTTTACACATTGTTTGGTTCAATTTGCTAGTATTCTGTTGAGGATGCTTGCCACTGTTGCTGGATAAAGTAGTCTACAGATGTTAATCCTATCCAGTTGATTGATGGTGTTGTTGAGGTCAACTGTGTTCTTACTAATTTTCTGTCTATTCTGTTTCTGATAGAGTAGTATTAAAGTCTCCAACTATGATGGTGGATTTAGCAGTTTCTCCTGGCAGTTATGTAGATTTTGCCTCATGGAGCTTGATGCTCTGTTGTTAGGTGCATTCAGATTTAAGTCTTTTTGGAGAATTGGCTTCGTTATCATTATGTAATGCCCTTCTTTGTCTTTGTTAATTTTCCTTAACTTTTAGTCTGCCTTGTCTGAAATTAATATTGCTACTCCTCTTTCTTTTGATTACCATTAGCATGGTGTATATTTCTCCAACTATTTACTTTTAATTCATATGCCTTTATATTTAAACTGGTTTTCTTTTTTCTTATTTAAAAAAAAAATAACGTTTATTCATTTTTGAGAGACAGAGAGAGACACAGTGCAAGCAGGGAAGGAAAAGAGAGAGAGAGAAAGACATAGAATCTGAAACAGGCTCCAGGCTCCAAGCTGTCAGCACAGAGCCCGACACGGGGCTCGAACCCACAGACCGCGAGATCATGACCTGAGCTGAATTGGCTGCTTAACCAATTGAGCCACCCAGGTGCCCCTAACAAAGTGGTTTTCCTTCAGATAACATAGAGTTGGGTAATATTTTTTGATCCACTCTGACAATCTCTGTCTTTTAATTGGTGCATTTATACTATTGACATTCAAAGTGATTATTGATATAGTTGAATTAATATCTGTCATATTCATTACTATTTACTATTTGTTGCCCTTGTCCTTTGTTTCTCTGTGTGTCTCTTATTCTTTTACTGCCTTTTCTGATTTTAAGTATTTTATTTTTTAATTTTCTTAAGCATTTTATACAACTTTCTCTTTTCTTTACTGTCCTAAAGTTTGCAATGTACATTTATATCTAATCCAAATTTACTTTCAAATAATAATACTTCACTTTATGATAACATGAGTATCTTATATTAACAAAATTGTATTTTTCCTTCTGTCTCTTATATCATTACTGTTACTCATTTCACTTATATATAATCTTACATAAGAATATATACACATTTATAAGCATATATAATTGAACACATTGTTGCTATTATTAATTTGAACAAACATTTCTATTAGATCAATTAAAAAAATAAATAAAGGTTTTATTTTACCTTCACTTATGCCTTCTTTGGTACTCTTCCTTTGTCATAAATAAATAAATTAAAGTTTCTGGCCTATATCATTTTCCTTCTCTTTAAATAATTTAATATTTCTTGAATGGCATGTCTCCTTGCAAAAAATTTCCTCAATTTTTGTTTGAGAACTGTTATGCCCAGAATTCATGATCCCCAAATACCGCCAGGGAGCCAAGTCCGATGTAAAAGCAAAAGAGACTTTATTCCAGCTAGCTCGAGCTCAATCCCCTACCTGCACCCACGCAGCAGTGAGATACCGGGGAGAGAGAGCGAGTTTCAAAAGGAGAAAGGTTTTATTGGGGCCTAGGGGCAGTTGGTGAGGTAATGGCTTGGCCTCAGCCGATTGGCTGGGGAAGGGTCCAAGTCCTGTTAGGCAGGTGAGCGGAGGTTGCTCAAGGGGAGGAGGTGTGGTCAAGGTGAAGGACACAGAACAAGACGGAGTAGGCCGGCGTAGGCCCGCCCTTTCAAGAACATCTTTATTTCTCCTTCATTTTTCAAGGATAATTTCACAAGGTATAGAATTCAAGGCTGTTAACACTTTTTCACTCACAATTTAAATATTTTACTCCACTCTATTTTTGCTTGGATGGTTTCTGAGAAGTGGAGTATAATTCTTTTTTTTTTTTTTTTTTTTTTTTTTCCTTATAGGTAAGAATTTTTTTCCTATTTTTTTCAGTGTTCTTTTCTTTATCTTTGATTTTTTTTGTAATTTGAAAATTATATTCCTGATGAGTTTTTTTGGGTAATGGTGGGGGTTTTGGGGTCTGGAGCCAACGACAAAGAAAGAATTCTTGAAGACATATTTAGTGCAAAAAGGTGATTTTATTGAAGAATGGAGACAGGACTTGTGGGCAGGAAGAGCTGCCCAGTGACCATGAGGAGAGACTGGTTATATATTATGGGGTTGGGGAAGGTAAAGTCCAGGGGAATTTTCTAGTGAGATTTTCACATGCTAAAGAAGACTCACAGGATACTGGAGGCTTAGCAATTGTCAAACTAAGGTGGTTTTCCCTCTAGCAAAGCATTAACATTAAGACAGTAAGGAGTTCCTGTAGAAACATTTTACTTTGCCTGCCTCAAGTATTTGTCAATGGGCTGCAGATTATAAGGAAATTTAGTTTTATCTGCCATTTCCTTCTGACTTTGTTTCCCACACTACTATAGAGGGGTGATGGAGACCTAGGTCCTGCAGGACTCTGAGCTCTATCAGTTAACCATTGGTTTTTCCCCTTTCCTTTGTTTTTGGGCAGGCAGGAGTGCCTGAGGAATATCACACATATCCCACCTGGGAGTTGGGCGAGAAGGGTTGTGTTTGTGGCCTGTCGGTTTGCCTTATGCTCTCTCATCAATTCCTACGTGGAGATTTTGGCATTTATCATGTTTGGTGTTCTCTGAACTTTCTGGATATAGGGTTTGATGCCTGACATTAATTTGGAGAAATCTTCAGTCATTATTGTTTCAAATATTTCTTCTGTTCCTTTTTCTCCTTTCCTTCTGTTATTCCCATTATGTATATGTTACACATTTTGTAGTTGTTCTACAGTCCTTATGTTTTCTGTTCTGTGTTATGCCCAGAATTCGTGATCCCCAAAGACCACCAGGGAGCCGAGTCCCATGCAAAAGCAAAGAGCCTTTATTCGAGCTAGCTCGAGCTCAATCCCTTACCTGCACCTATGAAGCGGTGAGATACTGGGGAGAGAGTTTCAAAAGGACAAAGGTTTTATTGGGGCCTAGGAGCAGTTGGTGAGGTAATGGCTCTGGCCTCGGCTGATTGGCTGGGGAAGGGTTGGAGTCCGGTTGCGCAGGTCGCTGGTCGTGTTTTGAAAGGGAAGTTTGAACGGTGAGCGGGAGGTTACTCAAGGGGAGGAGGCGTGGTCAAGGTGAAGGACACAGAACAAGACGGAGTCGGCCAGCTTAGGCCAGCCATTTCATTCTTCGTTTTTAGTCTTTTCAGTCTTTGTTTTTCAGGTTTAGAGAGTTCTATTGATACTGTTGGAGAAGTAAATAAAGTACGCCAAAAATGGCCAATGGGGGTAAAACAAACTCTAGGTTAGAGACCCGTCCTCTGTTTTCTTCTTCCTTTGTTTGCTGTGTGCCCAAAAACCCCCACAGATATGGAGGCTGTCAGCTATAAATTACCCTCCCCACTTGCATTCTGGGCTCAGACCTTTGGAGAAACAGTCTCCTCTGAGCCCACTGGTGTTAAATAAGTCTCCAATCCACCAAGATCTCCAAGTGCCACTTGGTTTTTCCGCCAGTGTTTGAGCCTGGTTCCATAACAATACCAGGCAATTTTTCCTCACCTGTGTCCAATCTACTGAAAAGTCCCATCAAAGGCAAGCTTCATTTCTGTTACAAGGTTTTTATTTTTTTTACTAGAAACATTTTTTTAAATGTTTTTATTCATTTTTGAGAGAGAGAGAGACAATGCGTGGGCAGGGTAGGGGCAGAGAGAGAGGGAGACACAGAATCTGAAGCAGGCTCCAGGCTCTGAGCTGTCAGCACCCGACTTGGGGCTTGAACTCAAGAGCCGTGAGATCATGACCTGAGCCGAAGTCAGAAGCTTAACTGACTGAGCTACCCAGGTGCCCCAAAACCAATATCACACTATATGTTAACTAATTAGAATTTAAGTAAAATTTCAAAAAAAAAGAAAAAGAATGGAAAATTTACAATATAAATAAATAAATAAATAAACTATATTTCTGTATGAAAAAAGTTTTGGAAACAGTGTGGTAATTAGTTGCACAGTGATATGAATGTAATTAGTGCTGCTGAATTATACACTTAAAAATGGTTAATAGAAATCACAAATTTTGTGTCAAATATATGTTTTACCACGATAAAAAAAATGATCATGTTAAAAAAATAAAATAAAAATTGTTTCTCTTCTTCTTCTCCTGCTGGAAGCCCTGGGAGAATTTTCTCCAACATTTACCATGAGAATCTGGCTAAGCTATTGGAGGTAAATCTCACAATCTTGTGGAACATGTTTATGAATGTATCCCCACTGTAGTTTTTAATTCTCAGAATTATCTGCCCTGAGCCTCCAGTAATTCACCAATACAGTTCAGTTTTTCTTACCTGGCACTAGTTTCTTAAGGAACTTTCTGCTTGTGAGTCCCTGCTCTAGTAAACTAATGCTTCTGTATTTGCCTGTTTGTTTCTCTAATTGGGGGGTCAGCAGTTTGTCCTGTGTTCTCCCCTTTCTTGTGGATCCAACAAGAGTTGTTTGTTCAGCATTTCACTTGTTAGGATGGACTGGTGACTTTCAAGCTCCCTAAATAGGGAACTAGAAACTGGAACCTTCTTGTATTGTGTTTGTCAGTTTTTAATATGAAGTTAATGGTAGTAAAATAGTATATTCTTTTTATTTTTAAACTTTTTATGTATTACTAGAACCATTGATTCATACAAATTATGTTCACACTGAAAGGGCAGGCCTACGCTGGCCGACTCCATCTTGTTCTGTGTCCTCCCCCTTGACCACGCCTCCTCCCCTTGAGTAACCTCCAGCTCAGCCATTCAAACTTCCCGATCAAAACACACCCGGTGACCTGCGTAACCGGACTCCGACCCTTCCCCAGCCAATCAGCCGAGGCCACGACCCTTCCCCAGCGAATCTGCTGAGGCCACAGCCATTACTTCACCTACTGCCCCTAGACCCCAATAAAACCTTTGTGCTTTTGAAACTGGCTCTCTCTCTGGTATCTCACCGCTGCATTGGTGCAGGTAGGGGATTGAGCTCAAGCTAGCTCGAATAAAGGCTCTTTTGCTTTTGCATCGGACTCGGCTCCCTAGTGGTCTTTGGGGATCATGAATTCTAGGCATAACAACACGTATGTATCTATATCTTTATGAATATATGTGTATCTTATTTTAACAGTTGCGCAACCACTCCCCAAACCATATGTATAATTGTGTTAGGGCTAGTTTTTAAATAGAAGAACCTAGTTTACCTTTGAAGTAAAGTGTCATTTTCCCATATATCAATGATATATGTTTTTGTTTCATTGGTCACCTTTCAGTGATAGCACAGTCTTAGTAATTATGGCTTTATGAAAATGAAAATCCTTGATTACTTAAAGACCAAGACTTTGTCCCTACTATACTAGTTTTTTCTAAGACTGCTTAGGACAAAAAAAAAAAAAAAAAAAAAGACTCAAGACAATCCGTAGAGTCCTACAAGAAGGAAATAGCTTGTGTAACATATATAGTTTCCAAAAGTAATGAACAAGTAAGTGTCTCCAAGAGAGTAGAACCTGATATCCTAGAGAACAATAAACAAGGAAGTTACATTTGGTCAGGAATGTGGGTATAATAAAGGAACTTTCCCCACAGTAAGTTAAAGTCAGTAAATTTGAGAAAAGAGTGCCTTTTAGGCCCTGCCAGCAACACTGTTTGATTCTTACTGGCAGCTGTGCACCCTGTGTTTTCTCTCCCCTTTCCAAAATGTAAGTTTTCTACTCTGGTTATATTGTCATTGTACACAGGACTGATAGTTTGTCCTTTATATCATACTTTTCAAGACCACAACAACTGGGTCCAGCCATAGTGGAGAGAACTACTCAATATCCAGAGATCTTGAATGGTCTTTCAACTATCTATGGTAAGTGGATAAAACTTTGGATTGTCATCCTTGGGGAAAGAGTGAGTATATACCCCCTGTGGGAAGAGGGTGCACATAGATATTTATCAACAGAAAGGTGGTTTATGCAGAATTTGTAGCTGTTCAACACTGCACTTGTTCCCCACTGGTTTTTTTTGTTTGTTTGTTTGTTTTTTTTTTTGAGGAGGGTGGGCAGGGAGAGAGGAAAGAAAGAATCCCTAACAGGGTCCATGCTGTCAGTGCAGAGCCTGATGAGGAGCTTGATCTCATGAACAATGACCATGACCAGAGCTGAAATCCAGAGTCAGATGCTTAACCAACTGGGCCACCCAGGGGCTCCTGTTATCCATTTCTTGATCCCAGAGGTAAAGGTTTCTAATCTCTCTTGTTCTTTTATGTGTATGTATGCTCCTCTCAGCTCTATTTGCTTCTTGTCTATTTGGAATGGGGAGCACTGCCAGAGAGGCCTTGGGTGGCATAAGGCGAGGATGGCAGAAATTCTTCTGGCCATTTGGAGGAAGATCGCTCTGTGAATCTGTTTACTTTTCTGAGGAAAAAAAAACAAAAAACAAAAACTGAGCTTCTAATACATTTTTGCTATGTCTTAGTTAAGGCACCTTTAACAAAGTACCATAGATAGGTTCATTTATTACCCATAGTTCTGGAGGCTGGGAGTCTCAGATCAGAATGCCACCATGATTAAGTCCAGAGAGGTCACTGACTTCTCTTTGTATCCTCATGTGACAGAAAATGAACAAGCTAGTTTTCTGCCCGCTTTCCATGAGAGAAATAATCTCGCTTATGAGGAGGGCTTCGCTTCATTACCTAATTAGTTCTCAGAGGTCCCACCACCACATACTATCCCATTAAGGGTTAAAATTTCAACATATGAATTTTAGGGTAACATACACTTTCAGTATGCAATATGCTATTTATTTTGACCTCCATTTGTTGCAGCAGTTAGTTGATCTTGTCTAATAAAAAGAAGATTATTAAAAGAGCACAAAAAACATATATTAACAAATTCATCCAGAATGAAACCTGTTCAACTTCTAGCCTCTTATTGCCATTTTTAATTAATTCTATAATCATTCTTCTACAACTATGTAGCCTTAATGTAACGTTTAACTTGCCCAAATTATTATTTTTTATGGTGACAATAGTAAAAGACTTTGATGGCTAAATTCAACACATACAGTGGTAAGACTGGCTTCTGCCATGTCTGGCTGAAGTATGTTGTTATGTCATCAGGAAATCTGTCTTTTATTTCTCTTGGCTTGGATTTCCTCTGTGTTGGCTTCATTGGGATAAAGATGGCAAACGGCTGACTCAGGCTACAACTCAGGCTTTAAACCTACATATTCTGGTGAGTAGTATGCTGCTTCTCCAACCTCTCTTTCTCTCTCTCTTTTTTTTTTAAATTAATTATTTTTTTTAAAGTAGGTTCTATGCCCAGTATGGGACTTGAACTCATGACTCTGAGGACAAGAGTCTCATGCTCTACTGACAGAGCCAGCCAGGCACTCCTTTAATACCTATTTTTGAGAGCACCATAATTGGTCTACTTTGCATTATATGCTCATATCTAAAGCAATCAGTTTGCTGTAAAATAATTTTGATGCCACATGCCTAACCTTGCAGTATGGACACATCAGAACTGCAAAGAATGAATCCTGTTTATGAAATAGAGGTTCATCTAAAAGATAAAGGGGAAAAGTAATGAGAAAATACACACACACACACACACACACACACACACACACAAACCCAAAACACAGATTTCCACTGTTGTGGACCTATCTAAATTTCAACTGTAGTTATAGATGCTGAAAATAAGTTAGTTTCACAGTTCTCCCATAGTGTCATGAATTAAAAAATGTATACATGGTTGGGGCGCCTGGGTGGCTCAGTCAGTTAAGCGTCCGACTTCGGCTCAGGTCATGATCTCATGGTCCGTGGGTTCGAGCCCCGCAGTCGGGCACTGTGGTGACAGCTCGGGGCCTGGAGCCTGTTTCGGATTCTGTGTCTCCCTCTTTCTCTGACCCTCCCCTGTTCATGCGCTCTCTCTGTCTGCCTCAAAAATAAATAAATGTATACATGGAATCATAAGCACCTCCCCATTTCTCTGTTCATCCTCCTTCAAAATGAAATGAGAATATTTCAGCGTCATGATTTTATTTTTCTTTCGTAGACGTCTTTCAGGCACCAATATGGGATTGAATTTGGCCTGATACGGCATTCTATCTCCTAGTACCATCATCCATATGTCATATGAAAAATAGAATTGACTTTGTATATGGTATACTTTGTTTTTCCTGTATATATAATTAATGATGTTCCAACATCATCTGCTGAGTTAGATACAGAAGAGTTTTCCTACTGATTTGTAAAGGCATTGCTATCAGACAGATGTTCAAATGGGAGGCTATGAATCATGGCTTTCTAATCTGTTTATTGTTTGTCTACCACTGTCCCATCATCACACAGCTGGTATCCCTAAGCATCTTAATATTTAACAGGATGAAGTGCTCCTTCTATTGCTACAGCTTTAAATTTGTCTCTGCTATGCATTGCCCTTCATTGTTCCACATGGGTTTGTAGTTTACTTGTCAGCTTTGCAAATCATTTTTGGGATTTGGATCAGAAGCACATCCAATTTATAGATTAATTTGCAGAAAATTGACATTCTTACGACATTTAGTCTCTCCCACGATGGGTACATTATCCATTTCCTGTTTTGCATATTAGTGTGCACTTTCAGTAGTGATAGTTGTAGTAGTAGTAATGATAACAACAACCAGTTGCATGGTGGACACTATGTGGCAGACGTTGTTCTCAATGTTCTGTCTGTGTATCAACTCCTATATTGCTACTGGTGGGAAGTATTGTCTACGTTACACTAATGATGAAACTGAGGTACAGGGAACTTAATGACATGTGCTGTTATTTAAGAGGAAGAGCTGATATTTGAACCCATGCAGTCTGTCTCTTCACTAAGATCGGATAATGCCTCCCTAAGAGCGTGGATCTCCTTCTTAGTGATTCTACCATTGGTTTAGTACCTTAGATTTTCTCATTAAATAATAATACTTTATGTGCATAACTGCAATAAAAGTATTGTTACATCCCCACCCTTAAATTAGTCGTGTTTACTTGCTTTCGTATTACCTTAGCTAAAACTTCCAGGAAAACGAGCATGACCAAGGGTGATAGTCTTGCACTTGATTTAAAATAGACTACCTTTAAGTATTAATATTTAGCAAGATGTTTGCTGCTTTAATAGTTAACATTATCAAGTTATTTCTCTTCTGTTTCTTCCATTTTTTTCACTATAAATGGGTGCTTAACTTTTAAAAATGCATTTTCTGCTTCTATTTTTTACTGTTAAAACTTGGGCTTTCCTGAGATGCATCCCATGCTCTCAGAAGAGATTGCAGAGTCAAAGAAGCATGCTTCCGTGTTGACTTTCTATGGGCCTTGGGAGGGTTATTTAAGTTCCCGAACAGTAACAATCTTCGATGCTGGCGAGAGGGAAACTTGCTCTGGGCCCTGCCCTTTGGGAGGTCCTATGCATCGCAATCACACACACAAAATGAATTCATTAAATAATACTTGAATGCCTTTTATTGTTTTTTAGGTAAACATTTAACAACAGCCTGTCAAAAATGTCTGTGTATGTATGCATATACCTACCTGTATGTATACCTATAAATTTCATTGATATAAAGGGTATATAATGTAGTGCTTATAAATAATAAAATAATCAACACTATTTATTGTAAATTATACATAGCTAATTGTTTTTCGCAGAATGTTTACATACATTTTTATTTATTTATTTATTTATTTATTTATTTATTTATTTATTTATTTATTTTTGCTTCACTCCATATGTATAATCAACTTTTCATTCTATTGACTGGCAAGTGTAGTCCTGACGTGTATATTGGTTGATATTTTCACTTTCGTTGAACAAAGTGAAATAATGAAGACCTGTATTAGAACTCCATTTGTGCATCAATGATGCAAGCAACTTCTTTGCTGAACTGGATAGTCAGTTTAGAACTAGAGAATAACGTTTTTCAATTTTTTATTCTACTCACAATGCAATGGCTATGCACAAAACACGTTCAGGTTTGATGTGTATGATTAACATGTTCTCTTTCACTTTCTTTTGCTTAGACAGTCAACAAAATAATAAATACCTGATTATAGTGTTTGCCTTTTGCTTTGGGTTGTGTAATTGCCCCCAACATGGCAGACTTCATCTCCATGTGGAGGAGGCATGCAGTGGTGCACCAGTATAAACTGCCTCTGCACACAGATAAAACAGATATAAAGTCCTTTTCAGCACAGAACATAGTAAAATGTATTATGGGGCGCCTGCGTGTTAAGTGTTGGATTTTGGTTCAGGTCATGATCTCGCGTTTATGAGTTTGAGCCCCACATAGGGCTCTGTCCTGACAGCTCGGATTCTGTGTCTCCCTCTCTCTTTGCTTCTCTCTCTCTCTCTCAAAAATAAACATTAAAAATGTATTAAAATAGTGATCCATTTTGAATATTTATTTTCTTAACTTTTAATATAATGTTTAAGGGTAAGTTTACAAAATTTAATTCTCAGTAGTGTCTGTATTTATTTATTTTACTTTTTTTAATGTTTATTTATTTTTGAGACAGAGAAAGACAGAGCATGAACGAGGGAGGGTCAGAGAGAGGGAGACACAGAATCTGAAGCAGGCTCCAGGCTCTGAGCTGTCATCACAGAGCCTGACGCGGGGCTCGAACTCACGGACCATGAGATCATGACCTGAGCTGAAGTCGGACGCTCAACCGACTGAGCCACCCAGTCGCCCCGTGTATTTATTTATTTTAAAGTTTATTTATTTATTTTTGAGAGACAGAGAGAAAGAGAGAGAGAAAGAGAAGGGCAGAGAGAGAGGGAGAGAGTATCCCAAGCAGGATCCACACTGTCAGCACTGAGCCTAACACAGGTCTTGAACTCACAAACAGTAAGATCATGATCTGAGCCAAAATCAAGGGTTAGAGGCTTAATTGAGCCACCCAGGTACTCCAATAATGTCTGTGTTTAAAAATTGGCTTGTAAAGTTCCTGAAGAGGCAAGTTGTTCTGAGCCTTCGTGAATAGACTCCAGCATACTAGCACATCTGCATGCAAATTCAGCACCTATTGCAGATATATTGCGTCCCATAACACTAAACATATACTTTCCCATATGTTTCAGGCTCCAGAAAAACACTGTCTACGCCTCTTGTGCTGTACTTGAAAGCAAAAATGTGACTAAATTCATTGATATGAGATGGACTTTGGAGCACAAGGAGGATTTGGACAGAAGTGCTAAGGAAAGCTTATTAATAATTAGCCAAATCCTTCTTTAAGACAGGGCCAGAGCAATAGGTTTTGCATAATGAAGTATCAAGTTCAATACTGCAAAACTTCCTTCACTTTGTATTCCAATTCATGATCCTGGAGTTACACATTCATTAATCTGGTACTTGCAGATTGTATAAAGTTGTATAAAGCAGGAGAGAAATATTATACAGCTCTGTTTGATTTATACTTTTTTCTTTTCTTTTTTCTTTTCCTTTCCTT
Source organism: Puma concolor (assembly GCF_028749965.1). Classification (NCBI taxonomy): domain Eukaryota; kingdom Metazoa; phylum Chordata; class Mammalia; order Carnivora; family Felidae; genus Puma; species Puma concolor. The sequence continues at coordinate 93,282,448 of NC_141670.1, forward strand.
TCCTTTCCTTTCCTTTCCTTTCCTTTCCTTTCTTTTTCTTTTCTTCTTCTCTTCTCTTCTCTTCTCTTCTCTTCTCTTCTCTTCTCTTCTCTTCTCTTTTCTTTTATTGAAAAAGAAGCCTCAAGTGAGCAAAGGTGGAGAGAGAGAGAGAGAGGATCCCCCAAGGGGCAGAGAGAGAGACTGAGAAGCAGGGCTCATCTGAAACAGAGCTCAAGTTCACCGGAAGTGGGGCATGAGCTCACCCCTTGAATGACTTGAACTCACGAACCTGTGAGATCATGACCTGAGCCGAAGTCAGATGCTTAACTGATTCAGCGACCAAGAGAGAGACAGAGAGAGAGAGAGAGAGAGAGAGAGAGAGAGAATCTCAATGCAGAGCCCGATGTGGGGCTTGAACCCATGAAGCTGTGAAATCATGACCTGAGCAGAAACCAAGAGTCTGAAGCTTAACCAACCGAACCACCCAGGCAACCTTAGGCTGATTTTAATTGTAGATCTTGATAAAATTAAATATGCTGTTATAACTACTATCTTATATAGAAACAGAACTTTACCATCATTTCAGAAGTGTTCCACATTATGCTTATCTTTGGCAGTCAGTAACAACTCAGAAGTGTAATCTTTACCTGACTTCTTCCCCCATGCATTAGTATATTGGGAGCAATGACTCTTGCTATAGGCTATTCTATATTTAAGCGGTTCTGGACAAAGCCTAAGCCTTAGAAGAATAGAAGCTGCCTTGTTTTTGTTGGTGGTGCTTGTTTTAGTTAAACGTCTTATGTTGAGTGTATATGTTTATGTTGCAAATAAATCTTTTGAATGGGTCAGGCAAGAACTTGATAATTTGAATATTGGCTTCCTTTCTGGTAGGCTTGATTGGCCTAATAACCAAATTACTGGTGACTAGTTAACCAGCTAGGTTATTCAGGGGAGTCAAATTAATACAAGAGAAGCGTGTCACTTTTAAAGGTACTTGATAGTTGTAAAATATGCACCTTCGTAAACTCTTCTGATGAAATTAGTTCTAAAGAGGACAGTCAATCCCTACATACTCTCAGTTGCTGCAGAATATCACGTGCTTTTGATGTTATGTGGGAATCCTGTTTGTGCCACTAAATTTAACTTTTTTCTGCCTGTCTTGCAGACTGATAGAGTACTTTAGTTGTTTGAGCTGGTGGCTCTTAACACTTTCAGAACCGTGCGTGGCATATAACATTATAAGCTTCCTTGCAAAGTGTGTTTAAATGAAACCTAAAAAGCTGATTATTTCAGAATCAGCCTTGTACACAGGAGAATAACTGAACCATGGATCTCAGTTTAGCCTTTTTATAATTGCAGAACTATATATGCGCTATTGTATTACAATAATTTTTAAGTGTCATCTTGAATTGGAAATGTGTATTTTATTTTAAAAAAATTTAACATTTATTCATTTTTGAGAGTGAGAGAGACAGAGCATGAGCAGGGGAGGGGCAGAGAGAGGGGGAGACACAGAATTCGAAGCAGGTTCCAGGCTCTGAGCTATCAGCACCTTGAACTCACAGACTGCGAGATCATGACCTGAGCTGAAGTCAGCCGCTTAACTGACTGAGCCACCCAGTCGCCCCAAGAAATGTGTATTTTAAGTACTAGTGTAAAGGTAAATGAAAAACACTTTTTAAATATAAAAAAAAACAACAACATATTATTTGCATTTTTTTAATTCTTGGAATGCCCTGATCAGATTTTTCTGTGAGATTTGAGATACGTTGGAAATAATTCCTTTTTTTTTGTTTTATTATTTTCTGGAAGAGTTTATATAAAATGGATACTGTTTCTTTTTCAAATACTTGAAATAATTTACCAGTGGAAACTTTTACATATGCAGTTTGTAAGGGAGGGACAGAGAGAAAGGGCAAGAATCCCAAGCAGGCTCTGTCCTATCAGTGCACAGTTAGACTTAGGCCATGAACCCATGAACCGTGAGATCATGATGAGCCAAGATCAAGAGTCAGACGCTCAACCCACTGAGCCACCCAGGGGCCAAGATTCCATGTTTTAGTCATGTCAGAATATTTAATTTTTTTTTCTAAGTTGGGTTTTGAAAGGCATGTGACCATTTTATGTATATTTTCAGATTTTAGTGCAAACTTGTTCACAATATTCTCTTTTCAATGTTAGCAGGATCTATAGTGTGCTCTCGTTTTTAATTCATGGTTTTGGTAATTTTTTCTATTTTCTGGATTAGTTCTAAGGGAATTATTAAAAATTTACATTCTTAAATAAAACATCTTTCAGCTTGGTTGATTTTTCTCTATTGTACAGTTATTTATTTTCTGTTTCATTGATTCTGCTCTTATGTTTATTAATTCCTCCTTTCTAATTTCTTTGGTAAGATTTATTGCTCTTTTCTATCACCATGAAACAAAAACATTGATCATTTATTCTCAACTTTTATTCCTTTATAATGTACGTGCTTTAGGCTCTAGGTATTCAGTTAACTACAGCATCTCTCAAAGTTTGAAATGTGTCTTAAATTAGCCTTGTGTTGAAAACACTTTTTAATATCTATAGTGGTTTCTTATTTGATCTCTCTGACATTTAGAAATGTTTTCCTTGATTTCCAAATAGTTGGAGATTTTCTAGTTAGTATTTGTTATTGGTTTCTGGTTCAATTTCATTGTGGTCAGAAAATATACTCAAAAGGCTTTTAACCTTTAAAACCTGTTGAGCTTTGATATATAATGAAGAAAGTCATAAGTTTTGGGAATTGTTCTACGTGCACTTGAAAAGAATAAAGTTTGTCATTGTAGCTTTCAGCTTCTATTTATGCCATTGTTATTTGTCACATGTCAATATTTTGAATGTAATTTATTTCTCCTTTGATTATCGTCAATTACTGATTTAAAATTTTTAAAGCTATATTATAGGTGTGACATATAACACACCTATCAGAATGGCTAAAATGAATAACTCAGGAAACAGCAGATATTGTCAGGATGCAGAGAAAAGGTAACAATTTTTCACTGTTGGTGGGAATGCAAACTGACTCAGCCACTCTGGAAAACAGTCACTCTGGAAATGGAGATTCCTTTAAAAATTAAAAATAGAACTACGCTAGGATTCAGCAATTGCACTACTAGATATTTATACAAAATATACAAAAATACTGACTCAAAGGGGCGCATGTACCCCAGTGTTTATAATAATGCTCTCAACAATAGCCAAAGTGTGGAAAGAATCCAAATATCCATCGACAGATGAATGGATAATGAAGATGTGGACTGGAATATTACTCAGCAATCAGAAAGAATGAAATCTTTCCATTTGCAACAATGTGGATGGAACTAGAATGTATTATGCTAAGTGAAATAAGTTAGAGAAAGACAAATGTCATAGGATTTCACTCATACATGGAATTTAAGAAACACAACAGATGAGCACAGAACAAAGGAAACAAAAATAAGATAAAAACAGAGGGAGACAAACCATGAGACTCTTAAATACAGAGAACAAACTGAAGGCTGCTGGAGGGGAGGGGAGTGGGGGATGGGCTAAATGGGTGATGGGCATTAAGGAGGGCACTTGTTGGGATGAGCACTGGGTGTTACATGTAAGTGATGAACCACTGGGTTCTACTCCTGAAACCAATACTACACTGTATGTTACCTAACTCGAATTTAAATAAATAAATAAACAGATAAACCTATATTATAGGGTTCTTATGGTTTTAGAATTATATCTTCTGGTAGGCTGACCATATTATCATTATGATATGATCCTCTTTGCATTAAATAATGATTTTAATTCTAAAGTTTTCATTCTTTAAAAATGTTTATTTATTTTGAGAGAGAGAGAGAGAGATTAGCATGAGTGGGGGAGGGGCAGAGAGAAGGAGAGAGAAAATCCCAAGTAGGCTCCGCACTGTCAAGTGAAGAGCCCAATGTGGTGTTCAAACTCACAAATTGTGAGTTTATGACCTGAGCCCAAAACAAGAGTCAGATGCTTAACTGACTGAGCCATCCAGGTGCCCCCATTTTTTTGTTTTTTGTTTATTTTGATACTGTACTAAAGTAGCTTCTTTTTGCGAGTGTGTGGTCTTATTTTTTTATACAATTTTATCTTCTTTGAATTTCATCCTATTTCTGGTCCTTGATAATTTTTTTTTCTTTCTTGTTTCTTTTTTTTTCTTTTTTTCATTTTTTTGTCTTTCTTTTTCTTTGTCTCTTTCTTTCTTTCTCTTTCTTTCTTTCTTTCTTTCTTTCTTTCTTTCTTTCTTTCTTATTTGAATTGAAAACAAAGCAGGAAGTTAACAACATGAAGTTGGCAAACATTAGATCCAATATCCTAAAATTAATTTAGTATGTATAAACATCCTAGAATCTAGGGCAGGAATTAGAGAACTGATAGCTCAAAAGGGTTCTCCATGTTAACGTAACTTCTGGCAAGAAAATTAAAGATACTGTTACAAAAACATGATAATGTTACAAACCCTATGTTTGTACTAAAATTGTCCTGGGATAAGCATCACTAAAATATTAAAAACCAGAAAACTGGTTTAGAAAATGTCTTGCTTTATTCTTATAGTTAAATCATTCTATTTACAGGAAAATCACAATCAAAATCTAGACAACCATTTTTTTCTGCTGTAATTGAAGACTTTAAGAGATCACATCTCATGAGAGATCATATCTCATAATCTCTCAGCTATGTATTTTAAAAAGTTCTTACATTAAATTTGATCCAGGATATCTATTTGTCTGTGTTTGGATTAGGGGAGAGATTTTCAAATTAGCTTAGTGTACCACATTGATGGAAGCATTATTTACAGCTTCATTTCAGTATTTATTTGGCATGTACCATGTGGGTTTGCTGACCTGACAAGAGGTTAGTTTTATCCCAATTGTACAACACACTGTTGAAGTACGTGGAAAATATAATCTGCAGAAATAACTCCAATAACTCAGTTAAGTCCACTGTATAATTTTATAATAGTTTCGGGGAAGCAGTGTTATACTGCTTGGGGTGGACAGAATAATGCCCAAACATTCTCCAAAGATGTTCACGTCCAAATCTCTAGAATCCTTGAATATGTTATGTTACATACATAGGAAAGGGGAACTAAGATTGCAGATGGGATTAAGTTTGCTGATCAATTGATTTTAAGAAATGATTATGCTGATTATAGTGATGAATCCTATGGCATCACAAGGGTTGTTGAAATGTGGAAAAGGGAGGCACAAGAGTCAGAAAAGATGTGAGGAAGAAAGCAAGGTCAGAATGGTGTGAGGCAAGATCTCAAGCCACCAATGCTGACTTTGAAGATAGAAGTCCATGAGCCAAGGAAGGTAAGCAACCTCTAGAATCTGGAAAAGGCAAGAAATGGATTTTCCCCCTAGGTCCTCCCTGAAGGAACATAGTCATGTCAACACTTTGATTTCTGTCCATTGAGACTCATGTTGGGTTTTAACCACCAGAACTATAAGATATTAAATGTTTCAAGATATTAAGTCATGGTAATATATTATAGTAGCAATAAGAAAATAATACACTGTCAATCCCCAAATTTAGTCTTTATTTAAGATATTTTAAATTTCAGAGAAGTTATATATTTTCATGACATTAAAAATTAAGGGTTATTTTTAAGGAATGGACGGTACCTTCCTAGAGAACTGACAATCTACGGTAATGGAACACTAACAGCTTTTAGAGGATGGTTGCTACAGCTTAAGGGTCTCCGGTTTGTACCTTGAAGGAAGACTAAAGAATCTTTCTACTTTGTATTCCTGAAGCTGAACCATTTTAGACGTGAAAGAAGGATTAGATTTTTTTTTAATTAAGTTTTTTATTTTAATTCCAGTGTAGTTAACATACAGTGTTCTATTAGTTTCAGGTGTACAATGCTCATCTGAGTACAATTACTCAGTGCTCATCATGATATGATACGTGTACTCTTTAATCCCCATCACCTATGTCACCCATCCCCCCATCTGCATCACCTCTGGTAACCATCAGAGTGTCCTGTACAGAAGTCTGTTATTTGGTTTGCTCTCTTTCTCTACCTCTTTTTGTCTTTGCTTATTTGTTTTATTTCTTAAATTACACATATGAGCCAAATCTTATGGTATTTGTCTTTCTTTAACTGACTTATTTCTGCTTAGCATGATACTCTCTAGCCCCCCCCCCCATGTCATTGCAAATGGCAAGATTTTATTCCTTTTTATGGCTGAATAATATCCCATTATATATAAACCACCTCTTCATCCATTCATTTATCAATGGATACTTGGGCTGCTCCCTAATTTTGCCATTGTAAATAATGCTGCAATAAACATAAGGATGCATGCATCCCTTTGCATTAGTGTTTTTGTATTTAGGGGGTAAATACCCAGCAGTACAGTTGCTGGACCATACGATAGTTCTATTTTTAACTTTCTGAGGAAACTCCATACTGTTTTTCACAGTGGCTGTACCAGTTTGCATCCCCACCAACAGGACACAGGGCTCCTATTTCTCCACATCCTTACCAACACTTATTTCTTATATTTTTGATTTGAGACATTTTGATAGGTGTGAAGTTATATCTCACTGGAGTTTTGATTTGCATTTCCCTGTTGATTGATGTGGAACACAGTTTCATGTGTCAGCTGGCCATCTGGATGCCATCTTTGGAGAAATGTCTGTTCATGACTTCTGTCCTTTTTATTTATTTATTTATTTAAAAAAAATTTTTTTAATGTTTTATTTATTCTTTTTTTTTTTAATTTTTTTTAACATTTATTTATTTTTGAGACAGAGAGAGACAGAGCATGAATGGGGTAGGGTCACAGAGAGAGGGAGACACAGAATCTGAAACAGGCTCCAGGCTCTGAGCTGTCAGCACAGAGCCCGATGTGGGGCTCGAACTCACGGACTGCGAGATCATGACCTGAGCCGAAGTCGGATGCTTAACCGACCAAGCCACCCAGGCACCCCATAATGTTTTATTTATTCTTGAGGGAGAGAGAGACAGAGCATGAGCGGGGACAGGGCACAGAGAGAGGGAGACACAGAATCCGAAGCAGGCTCCAGGCTCTGAGCTGTCAGCACAGAGACAGACGTGGGGCTCGAACTCACGGACTGTGAGATCATGACCTGAGCTGAAGTCGGATGCTCAACCCACTGAGCCACCCAGGCGCCCCAACTTCTGTCCTTTTTAAAATTGGATTATTTGTTTTTTGGGTGCTGAGTTTTATAGTTCTTTATATATTTGGTACCCTATATAAATACCCAAATATTTATATATTTGATACACTATATCAGAAATGAAATTTACAAATACCTTATCCCATTCCAAAAATTGCTTTTTCGTTTTGTTGATTGTTTCCTTTTGCTGTGCTGAAGCTTTTTGTTTTGATGTAGTCCCAAGGGTTTATTTTTTTTTTATTTCCTTTGATTGGATTTTTCTCACTGAAATTCTTAAACAGTATAATTAAGAGAAACTTCTCATATCATGACAGTAGTCTTATTTTTCATAAAGAATAAACATTTCTGTCTTTTTTGTTCCTTTTCATAGATAGTTTAGTGGGCATTTGGGAGAAATTGTTTAAAAATTGTTTCCTTGTTATAATTTTAGCTATGAACTGAATATTTTACATTATATTCATTTGCATACTGAATGACACATCCACATGTGCCTCAGACTGGTATAAACTGTCCAATGACAAAACTAGAGCAATTAGAAATGAACTTGATGTCTTTTATTCAAGAGATGATGATCCACGGATTGGGGGAATGCAGTGCTTCACAAAAAGTGCAGCACCCTATTGGATGTATTATGGGCAAAAGTGAGTTTTACAGTATATTAAAAGAGGTGAGCAGAAACAGAGCACAATTGGCTAGGCAGTTGGGGAGTTCCTTACAAGGCTCGCAGGTCCAAGTTGAAGGGTAAGGTAAGCTAGCTAAAGCAGAGTTAAAGGATTATGATTGGTGTATGTTTGCTCTCCTTGACAGAAGTTTCCCATATATGTAGATTGGCTTAGATTTAGATTTGTAACCTGGCCCTGGCCAGTGGGGCAGCTTCCATTTTGTGAGTCCCGATATACAACTTTGTCAAAGCATATATTTTATCATAAGTCTGGTAAACTAATTTGCATCAGTATGCAATCAGAGTCAAGGCTTGTTTTAATTTAGCTTCTGAGTGAGATAAAATTAGTACATAAATTCTGACCTAAGAGTGTTTGCAAGTTGCATTCTCTCTTTTGAGATACAAAGACATTATTACATATTTATGTATCAAACAGTTTAAAATAATTCTGACATTTTTATGTCTCTCTACCTGGAAAAAACTACCGCTTACTCCTTCTGAAATTCTTGATTATTCTGTATGTCTCTCTCTTGCTTCATTTATTAAGTGCCTTATGAGCAACTTGGGCATGGTCCATCACCTCTACATATTTTTGTGGAGGACATCCATCAGTTACATTATTCCGATTAAATGCATTTTTGGAGATTAGGAAAGAAGAATGTTCTTTATTATTTCTAATGCTTCCCAGCTACATGTTTAAGTACAGAATGAGTTCCAGACCATGGCTGTAGATCACTTTTATTTTCTTTTTCAAAAAATGTAGAAAAACAGTTTTCGCTAATATAAATGTTCTATCTCTTTCTGCATGAAACGTGGTCTTTTAAGTTGAATATACCCAAATGAAATAAAATGCCCAAATGTTCTAGTTTGTATTGTTAATTGATTAGTAGCCCATTCAACTATTACTTTGATTATGTCAATGACTCATAAGCTTTGCCCTTTCTGCATTCACTGGCAGCATAGCTGATTTTTAAAGGGCTATTTCTGGCTTCATTGACATTTGTAGTGACTACAATTCCTTTCAGTCACTTGCTTCCTTCGATGATACTTTTATTGGCTCAATGAGGAACAATATCTTCAGTATTCATATTCCAGTATTCTGAACACAGACATTGGAGCCATAGCCCACTTAACATGCTTAATTATGAGAATTCATATGGTAAATGATGCCATTAAGGTTTAAATTAAGTTTTCTATTCATGGATTCAGCAGGAGCTTCTTCTGAATTCAGAGTAAAGTAGAAATCTTGCCCCCCTGCAAATATTTTCCAAAGAAACAAAAGATCAAAAGAAGAAAACAGCAGCTTGTTTGGCCCTAACACGATTTATGTGCTGAGCCAGACTCCAAGTACCAGGAGCACCAATTATAGTTCATAGATTATTCAAAACAAAGTAAACATTATTTATTATTGCTTTCTAATTATGCATTTTTAAAATTTATTTTATTGCTTGCTGATTATTTCACGGTCCTGCCACGTAAAGTATACTCAGTCTAGTTCTCATAATAAAACTAATTAAAATGTATGGATTAAATTTTAATTTCCATCCTACTTCAACTGCAATAATCTGAAAAATCTTCATATTTCTCTTTAGAACAAAACATTAATCTCAGTACCAAACACTAGTTAGTATATAAGGCTTCTAGCACTTTAGGAAAATTTCTAATTATTACTTATTTTTTTCCATGACATTATTAGGAAAACCATTAGAATATTTCAGTACATTGCAATTTATGAAGATTTGTTATTAACTGTGGCTGTATTGTCTGTAAAATGTAATCCTAGAATGTCCTAGAATCCTAGAATGTAATCTAGCTCTGAAACAAATCTCTATAGATAAATGTATATATGTTGGAAGTAAAGGTATTTTTCTTTTTCAAATAGACCCTGCATGAACTCATAGAAAACATATTTCATGATGAAGGAAAATAAACTAAATTATCTTTATGTGCAGAGGCAAATGACATTGTATTTGTCAGATTTCTTAATTTCAAAAAAAAAAAAAAATAAAAAATAAAAGTTTATTTTGAGAGAGAGAGAGAGAGCACGAGCTGGGGAGGGCAGAAAGAAGGAATCCAAAGTAGACCCTGCATCATCAGGGCAGAACCCAAGCCAGGGCTTGAACGCACAAACCATGAAAGCACCACCTGAGCTTATGTCTGACACTTAGCCAACTGAGCTACCCAGGCGTCCCTCAAAAAGCAAATTAACTCGGGTTCCCTTGAATAAAACAGTAGTTTTAGGGAACTGCTAGATCATAGAGTTTCAGGGAATACTGTAGAACTAGGCTTGGACAAGATCAGTGTCAGCAGACAACCCAGAGAAAAATCACCTGATTAAAACATCACCACTAATTCTAGTTCTTTTAATCAATTAAAATTTTTTGTTTTAATGTTTATTTATTTTTTTAGAGAGAGAGAGGCAGAGCACAAAGAGAGTAGGTGCAGAGAGAGAGGGGGACACAGAATCGGAAGCAGTTTCCAGGCTCTGAGCATGCAGGTTCAAACTCATGAAGTGTGAGATCATGACCTGAGCCGGAGTCGGATGCTTAGCCAACTGACCCACCCAGTCGCCCCCACTAATTCTAGTGTTCGCTGTTATTGTCGCTACTGTTGCCCCCGGACACTTAACTCCACCACAGTTGACACAATCTCTAATCTGACTCTGTGTCTTTGTGTAAAGTTCTCAGACTTTAAATTTCAGAGCCCCAGCTAGAAGAATCTCAGTAGGCCAACACCCCATTCTCTACCTACCAAGTTCATGGGAGAAGGAATGTCTCTGCCCTCCTTAGACCTGTGTCTCTGGTCATCTCTACGTCCGGTGAAATGGTGAATCAAAAACATTGAAATTCTGCTTGTGGGGAGGATTTTCCTTCACTGTCATTTCCGGGCCACCTGAATGTGGTGGTATTTCTTTGGCAGTTTATATCTCAGTAATACCAACTGGTGGCACCATCTATAAGCTGGGTTTGAGTTTGAGGACTCATGGGGGCATAGCTGTGATTTGAGGAAGAAATGGCCATGCAGCAAGAATAAATGGAACTCAGAGAGTGAGCCCGCTCCTCATACAATTCAGTTGTGCCCATAGAGCCCATGTGAATTCTGTTCCATATACACTACTTCACCTTGATGTTGGAATATTGCTAGTCACGCTCATGCTTATCTGTTATGGTAGGTGATCTAATGACACTGAACGATGATGGACAGCATAGATTGCATGGTCCTTGGTTGAGTCTTTATTGCACAAGGAAGGCACGCATTTGATAATTAAAACTATTTCTCATAGAGATGTGGTTTTGCTCTGACGACTGAGTTACATTATTATCATAATACCCCCTCCCATGTATGGTGTTGAATTTTGGTACACAGCTATCCACTGTGGAATTACTACTAGACAACCAAGGACTAAGCACACTCTACCTCCGTCACAGCCTGCACCACTGAAGAAGCTTCTTTTGTTCTAGGTTCCTCATACTTTTGAAATAATATAATCCATAAAATGCCAATTAAGACTGTTGAAGAAAAGTAATGCTGTTCAAAGCGTAAGCATAATTCTAGTGATAGAAAATCTAAAAACAGGAGTCATTAATTATTAATTTGCTAGTTGATGTTGGCCAATTAGCTTGTCCCTATATCCTTATCATTAAAGTAAGTTTTCTCATCATACTTCAGGCTCTAGCAGGATTTTGTTTAATCATTGAAATATATTGGGCAAATTCTATGACTTTTACCGTCACTTTTTTTTTTCTATTGACTCAGGTAATTAGAGAAAGTAGCAATTTGAATGTAGATTTCAGGAGCACCTGGGTGGCTCAGTTGGTTAAGTGTTCAACTTCAGCTCAGGTCCTGATCTCACAGTTGTGAGTTCAAGCCCCACTACCAGCTCTGTGCTGACAGCTTGGAGCCTGGACCTCCCTCTCTCTGCCCCGCTCCTGCTCGTGCTTTCTCTCTTTCTCTCTCTCTCAAAGAATAAATAAACATTAAAAAAATTTTGAATGTAGCTTTCATATTGATCAAGAAATTTCTGGATAAGACAAGTCTGAGTAAGCGAACAAATTGAACAAACTACTCTGAGCTTAAGTAGCTAGCTACCTTAAATCTGTGTTAAATAACATGGAGGTTTTAGGTACTATTGGATGATTTTAATATATGTGTATTCCCTTCAGTAAATCTTATAAATAAAAGCATATTATCTTCCAAAATATGTTCTCTTAATTTACTTCCCTTTTGCATTTCTCCTATTATCTTTTGGAACTAGTCTAGATTTGTGTTGGTATTATGGACCTTTACCAACTACTCAAGCATAAAAGACCTCCAATTTAAAGGGATAAGTTTAAGGAGGATGTCCATGGGATTTGATCAACAGATCAGTAGAGAGCAGTTGGAGAGTTTTTTGTAACCATGTATCAGAATGACTATTCTTCTCTATTGGGTAAATTAAGTCTATTATGGAGGCTTGAGAGAAGAGACATATCCTGCTGAGCTGGAAAGGGTAAATGAAGAGGAAATTAAGAGTTTGACTCTTTACAAGTGAAATTAGTGGTTTACAGTGTGCAATTGGTCAAACATAAAGATAAAAATACTTGTTGTTTGGGTAACACAAATAGATACTAGTTATTAGAATCAGTCCAACATTAATTTTCTCTTAAGGACAAAGAAGAGCCGTTTTAAATGTCAAATGAAAATTTAAAGCTAATTAGAGAATACCACTGAGAAATTTAAAAAATGTAAATAAAAGAGAAAAGGATTTTCTGAGTGCCCCAATATAAATGAAAGTTCTTGAACAAAACTAAAATGTAATCAGATAAATGAAGTACAAAATGCATAATGTAATGAAATATTGAGACATGTATCTGACATATTTCTGAGATGTGATTACTTCCATTTTATGTTATATAGCCAAATCAATTAGTTAAAAAAAATTTTAATGTTTATTTTTTGAGAGAGAGAGAGAGACAGACTGTGAGCCAGGGAGAGTCAGAGAGAGAAGGAGACAGAGAATCCAAAGCAGGCTCCAGACTCTGAGCTGTCAGCACAGAGCCTGATGCAGGGATTGACCCCCACAAACCATGGGATCATGACCTGAGCCGAAGCTGGATGCTCAGCTCAACCGACTGAGCCACCCAGGCGCCCCTCAATTATTTTTCTCAGATAAACAGTAACACTAATTCTATCATCATGACAAACTATAGGCAACTAACTTTAGGTATTTAAGCTTCAAATTAACATCATAATAAATGTATCCGTTTGAATATTTTTGGAAAAAAGCAAAAGGTAATACTTTTGTCTAATAAATTAAGAAAAATACATTATAGGGGCGCCTGGGTGGCGCAGTCGGTTGAGCGTCCGACTTCAGCCAGGTCACGATCTCGCGGTCCGTGAGTTCGAGCCCCGCATGAGGCTCTGGGCTGATGGCTCAGAGCCTGGAGCCTGTTTCCAATTCTGTGTCTCCCTCTCTCTCTGCTCCTCCCCCGTTCATGCTCTGTCTCTCTCTGTCCCAAAAATAAATAAACGTTGAAAAAAAAAATTTAAAAAAAAAGAAAAATACATTATAGATTATTAATGTAATGTCAAAGTTACTTTTCTGTATGACAGTATCCCCAGCTTATTAAAATATGTGTTTTCTGAAATATGTATTTTAAATGTAAAGTCTAATATTATGCTTCTAATCTCTCCATTCCTTGCTTAACACAAATCCTCAGCAGAGTGAAAATTCATATAATAAGTCATAAGTTAACAGCAACCTTAATAGCAAAAACACAGCAGCAGACAGCATTTACTGGACTTCTTACTATGTTCCATCACCGTGTAAGTGCTTCACAGGAACCTTCTCTTCACTTCTCACAACAACCCCACTGAATAATTTCTACTGAAACCAAGACTCAGAGAAATGCAGTGAACTGTGAACTATCCAAGGTCACACAACTACTGTCAGTCCAAGGACTCTGGAGTCATTTTCATTTTATTTAGTTAATTAATTAATTAATTTTTAAAAATGTTTTAATATTTATTTTTTTTATTTTATTTTTTTAAATTTTTTTTTCAATGTTTATTTATTTTTGGGACAGAGAGAGACAGAGCATGAACAGGGGAGGGGCAGAGAGAGAGGGAGACACAGAATCGGAAACAGGCTCCAGGCTCTGAGCCATCAGCCCAGAGCCCGACGCGGGGCTCGAACTCACGGACCGTGAGATCATGACCTGGCTGAAGTCGGACGCTTAACCGACTGCGCCACCCAGGCGCCCCCTGAGGTGTCATTTTCTCTCTTTTTGTGATCTTTTTTTTTTTTTTTTTTTTGAAAAAAAAATTTTTATTTCAACATTTATTTATTTTTTTGGGACAGAGAGAGACAGAGCATGAACGGGGGAGGGACAGAGAGAGAGGGAGACACAGAATTGGAAACAGGCTCCAGGCTCTGAGCCATCAGCCCAGAGCCTGATGCGGGGCTCGAACTCCCGGACCGCGAGATCATGACCTGGCTGAAGTCGGACGCTTAACCGACTGCGCCACCCAGGCGCCCCAATATTTATTATTTTGAGAGTGAGAGAGACACAGCACAAGTCTGGGAGGTGCAGAGAGAGACGGAAATATAGAATCCGAAGCAGGCTCCAGGCTCTAAGTTGTCAACACAGAGCCCGACATGGGGCTTGGACTCACGAACCACAAGATCATGACCTAAGCCAAAGTTGGCCATTTCACTGACTGAATACCCAGGTTCCCCGAGTCGATGTTCATTTTAAATCACAATTGAACTTTTACCCTCTGCTTTGTGTTCTACTTCTGTGTAGCAAACTGTCCATAAACTAGGCTGTTCTAAACAACAACATGATGTATTATTTCTCTTGATATTATGGATTCACTGGTGCTATAGACAGAATATTTTCATCCCCTCAAATTTATATGTTCAAACTGAAACACCAATGGGATGACTTTAAGAGAGGTGGGGTTTGGGGGAGGTATTTTGTCAGGAGGATGAAACCCTCCTGACGAAGATTAGTGCTCTTATAAATAGAAACGACCCTAGAGATCTCCCTTTCCCCTTTCATGATGGGAGAACTCAGACAGAAGGTGCGCTTCTGTGCACCAGGAAGCAGGCCTTCACCAGAACTCAAACCTGCCAGTGCCTTCATCTTTGACTTCCTGGCCTCCAAAGGCCAGAGAAAGAAAGTGAGAAAGAAATTTCTGTTGTTTATAATCCACTCATTCTATGGTGTTCTACTGTTGCAGCCTGAACAGACTAAGACAATGGACTCTATTGAGAACATCCTGTCCTTCACATGGTGCCAGCTGGAACTATAATCACCTGGAGGCTCCACTGGACTGGAACATCTAAGATGGCTTACTCAACATGGCTGCTAGTGGGTGCTGGCTATTGTCTGAACACTTGGCTGACATTGTCAATGGGAGCACCTTAGCTGTGACCTCTCCACCTTCCTTGGAATTCTTTCTGTATCGTGGGTGAATTTTTAAGAAGAAACTATCCAAACAATGAAAGCAAGAACTGCAGATCTATTAAGGTCCAACCTCATAAGTTATAGTTATTTCTGTTGTGTTATAGTGGTCAGTGAAATCTGTAGGTCTAGCCCAGAACCAAAGGGAAGAGAAATAGACTCCCATCCCTTTTTGGGATATGTGGCCAAAACTATGTAGCCATTTTAATCTACTATGTTACTAATTTGTTAATAGGTCATGTTGATTTCAATAAAAAAGTTAGTATATATATTTTAATGAAGTTAAAATTCTCTTGGAGATTTTAAATTATTAACTTCTGTTTTTTTCTCATATTATTTAAATCACAAATACCAGAGGTAAAATACACCATTGTATTAACTAACCTTTCCATGACTGTATATTTTATGGAATGCTTTATTACCTTATGGAAGGTAACATTTTTGTTGTTGGAAAAAATAGAGATATTAATGTTTACTGTCATCAATTTCACAACTTTTAGTATGTTTTTTCTAATCCACTACATTATTTTTATTGAAACATGCCTTTGTAGTTATTTTCCTTACTAATAATTTTTCTGTTATATTTTTGGAGTTGACAACTGAAATTTCACAGTCTTCTCTCCATGGCCAAGGAAATATAGTCCTGTTACTTTTCCATGAAAAAGAAAAGAAAGAGTGACCACATTTTGTTTCATACATTTGCCTGATTGTTTCAATCAAAACACCACGAATATGACTAAAATGACTATTTAGTACTTGAAAAATTAATGTGGGACTTTATTCCACATTCCTTTATGACTTTAAATATCTAAATATTATAAATTATTTATGATTTTATTATTTCATGATATTACTCTTAAATCATTAAAACCATATCAATAAAACTGGGAGCTGATAAAATTATAAGATGGTGAATAATGTGATATACAATTTAAATAAATTGTTTTCATACTGAATACAGTTATATGTAACTATCATACCCTTGATCTGGGTGTTATGCAAGCATGCTGTCATAACATGGATGGGTCATTTTCTAAATTGGGCTTACTGCATTTAAATTCTCTAACTAAATATTTGGAAGTCTATGATATTAAGACATGACCTAATTTAATTTAATTCTTTCCTGAAATTTATGCAAGAACTGATTGCCTACAACTTTTCTATAAATTACTTTAATGTATGTAATAATACTTACAAAGTATTGGGCATGTAGTTTTATAGGCTTCCTATTGGGAATTTGTACTGACCATTTATTATATGTAAAATCTTTTTTTAAAGTTTATTTATTTATTTTGGATAGACAGAGTGAGTGGGGGAGAAGCAAAGAGAGAGGGAAAGAGAATCCCAAGCAGGCTGTGCACTGTCAGCATGGAGCCTGATGTGGGGCTCAAACCCACAAACCATGAGGTCATGACCTGAGCCAAAACCAATAGGCGGATGCTCAACTGACAGAGCCATCCGGGTGTCCCACTATACATAAAATCTTAAAGGAAAGGTATTTATTAATTATATCCATTATAAAGATAAGAAAATTTAGGCTTAGAAAATTGAATAAATTATCCAAAGTCACACATCTAACAGGTGATGGAGGCTGAAATTGATGCTCTAACCTCCTGTCTCTAAGCCTGTGTCTTTAGACTATAATATTATGTCTTATATAAGTTATTAAAAGAGCTAACTGATAATTCTTTCTACAGCATATATGAGATAGTTTATTTATCTTCTCTTTGTCAGGTACTGTTCATGGCACTGAGGAAATAGTAATGAGCAAAATAGATATGGTTGTGGACTTACGGGGTTTTAGGGTAATGCAGTATATAGCCACTAAGCAAATATATCAGTTTGTAACAAAAAATGTGTTACAGTGCCAAGCCAAAAAGGAAAAAGATAAGATAGCAGGAAATAGAAAGACTTTCTTAATGAAAATTCATTTGAACTGAGATCTGAGAAAGAGAGTTTGAAAAGATGAAAAGAAGGGAGGGCTTGGGATGAGCACCAGCCAGTGAGAAAAGCATATTAAAGCCTTCTATGAAAGAAAGCAATGTTCAAGTAATTTAAACAAAGTCCATATATTCTAGAATGCAAAAAATTAGAAACAAGGTATATCAGATGATCCACAAGTATGTAAGGGCAAGATTAAGTTTTAGATCATGCTGAATATTTAAACTTTACCTTGAGATCACTGATGTGTTTTCCAGAGTGGATGACAAATGAGTTTTACTTTAAAATGCTACACTGGCTACATTTGTAGAGAACAAAGGGAATAAAAAACAGTTGATGAAAAAGTTTGAGGTATTTTTATATATCCACGTAGACACGAACAAATAGATTAGAATTCAGAGAAGAGATCTAGGCTATGAAAAAATATTTTGAAATAATTTGAAGTATAGAGATGCTAATTGAAATAAAGGCGACTGAAGATTTAGAACAAAAAAAAATGAGGTCTATGTCTGTTACACAAGAGCTGAGTCAACATTGAAGAATGATATTCCATATTTCATATGGATGAAATCTTGATGAAATGATTTTTTTTAGTACCAAAAAAGAGTGTTTGAAGGAAAAAGCAAGCCGTTAAAAATATTGAAGGCTGCTAAAGAGTCAAGTAGACAGGAAAGGAAAAGTATCTTGGATTGAATAATATGGAGGCCATTGGCTACTTTAGTGGGGCCAATTTTGAAAGAAGTTTGGGGCAAGAGCCAGATTGGCATGGGTTGAGGGGTGAACACAAAGTGAGGAAGGAAATGCAGGAAGAAAAGACCAACTCTTCCAAGATACAAATCTTACAAAGAGGATAAGAAAATTAAGTTTATAAAAGAATTTTTATAGCAGATCCCTTGGAAAAATATTTTTAAAGCTCTGTGGAAGTATAATTGAGTCTTAATAAATTGCACATATTTAAAGTGCACTTGACAGGGGCGCCTGGGTGGCGCAGTCGGTTAAGCGTCCAACTTCAGCCAGGTCACGATCTCGCGGTCTGTGAGTTCGAGCCCCGCGTCAGGCTCTGGGCTGATGGCTCAGAGCCTGGAGCCTGTTTCCGATTCTGTGTCTCCCTCTCTCTCTGCCCCTCCCCCGTTCATGCTCTGTCTCTGTCGCAAAAATAAATAAACGTTAAAGTGCACTTGACAGATTTTGAAATATGTATACCCTTGTGAAATCATCACTCTCAATGAATACAACCATCAGCCTTCACTTTTCCTTATGCCCTTCCTCCTGCCCCTCCCTTACCCTCACCCTATCTCAAGACAACAACTTACCTGTTCTCTGTCAATTAGTTTTTTAAATTCTAAAATTTCATATAAATGAGAGCATACAATATGTTTCTATTGCTCATCTGGCCTCATGTTTATCTGGCCTGTTTCATTTCATGTAATTTATTTTGTAAGTTCTGTTTTTGTATATATCAAGAGTTCATTCTGTCATGTGGATATGCCACAATTTATTTCTCCATTCACTTATTGATGGACATTTGGGCCATTTCCAGTTTGGAACTGTTACTAATCTGCTATGAATATCCATGAAAAAAAATCTTTGTATAGATGCATGCTTTTATTGGTCATGGGGAATAACTGGAGGTAGCAATGTCTGGGTCATATGGTAGGTGTTTTAATTTCTTAAGAAACTGACAAACTTTCCAAAGTGGCTGTCCTATTTTCCATTCTCATTACCCTTTATCTGGGTAGTCTAGTTTCTCTACAAGCTTACCAATACTTGGAATTGATAGGCTTTCTCATTAGTGTACAGTGATATCTCATTGTAGTTTAAATTTTTATTTTACTGATCATGTTAAATATCTTTTTTATATGCTTATTTGAAATCCTTATATCTTCTTTGACAAGGTGTCCATTCAACTACTTTACCCATTCAGTTTTTGAATTGTTTGCTTTTTTAGTGTGAATTCTTTATGTATTTTAGACACATGTCCTTCATTAGATATACAATTGCAAATAGTTTTTCCCATATGATAGCTTGTCTTTTCCTTCTTTTAACAGTATCTTAGGAAGAGTGGAAGTTTTAATTTTGATAAAGTACAAATTAGGATTTTTTTTTCTTTTGTGGATCACACTTTTTATGTCATATTAAATAAATGTTGGCCTAACCCAAGTCACAGATATTTTCTCCAATGTTTTCTTCTGGAAATTTTATAAATTTTGTTTAGGTGTAAGATCCATTTTAGTTTAATCTTGTATATAATTTTAGGTGCAGTTTAAAGCTTTTCTAGTAAAATGTGAAAAGATTAATTTTTTCCTTTGAATTGTTATTACAACTTTTTCAAAAATCAAATGACTTAAAATTCATTATCTTGGCTGTGTTATCCTGGACAAGTCAAATGACTTACTTTGAATTCGAGTTTTCTTTTCTTCAAACAGTGGAAAATAGGAGAAGCACTTTAGGTTTGTTTTGGAATTAAAATTAAATAAATATGTAAGACATTCAGTAGAATATTTTCTACATAGTCATTCTTCAAATATTGTTTCATTTTATTCCATTTATACTCAAAGTAAAACTTAGGTGAATTGTTTTAATATAATTATACATAATGTAATATAGAATCATCTGGAGATAATTATCAAGCATCCACATGATCTGTCACATTTGTATTTTGCATTCATATTATCCCTATTCGGATTTTAAATTCTCATTTTCATAAGCTGTGTGGTGTATAAATCAAACAATTATACATTTCTTTTGTTTGTGATAAGGTGGGTATTGTGGAACGAAGTTAAAATGTTTAAGTAAGCTATTTGTTAACATTTGAGAAACAGTTATATGATTAAGTAATATTTTATTTAAGCATATAAACACAATTTTACTTTATGGGAAAAATCTCTTTATCCTTTTCTTTCTCCTCTTTTTCCACCTCCTAACAGAGCATTTGTTTCTAGCCTGATTCTTTGCTGAACATTTATTGACTTATTTATTTAATCTCAAGACTAAATATACTCAAAATACCCCACAATTACAATTGTTAGCGAACAACAATAAATTTCATAGGATATTCAGGTAAAACGACATTTATATTTAAAAGTATTGCTTGAAAGCAAACAATGTGTAAAACTGAATTATTATGGATGTGTAGGAGAAATGATAACCACTTTTGCTTAGTCTTTTTTTTTTGGCATTTTTATTTGTTATTGTGTCCATTGCTAATTCATTGCCTATTATCAAATTAGCCTTAAAAAGTTTTGAAGATTTTGATAACATAATGTAAATATAGCATACCAGTACAGAAGTGAAACAAACTACATGAGATTCTAACAGGACTTAGGTTTAAAATATTCTGGAGTAGGGGCACCTGGGTGGCTCAGTTAAGCATCCAGCTCTTGGTTTCGGCTGGGGTCATGATCTCACGGTTTTTGAGTTCAAGTCCTAAGTGGGGCTCTGAGCTGACAGTGTGGAACCTGTTTGGAATTCTCACTTTCCCTCTCTCTCTCTCTCTCTGCCTCTGCTCTGCTCATGCTTGGTCCCTGTCTCAAAATAAATAAATAAACTTTAAAAAATTAAAAAAAAACATATTCTGGAGTACACATGTAATAATTGTATTTATTTATTTGTTTGCTTATTTGTTTATAAGTAGGCTTCATGCCCAGCATGGAACCCAACACAGAGCTTGAACTCATGACCCTGAGATCAAGACCTGGGCTAAGATTAAGAGTCAGATGCTCAGTTGAGTCCCCCAGGCACCCCAATAAATGGATTTAAAGTGAAATTGTTTTGGGGCATCTGGGTGGCTCAGTCAGGTAAGTGGCCGACTTCGGCTCAGGTCATGATCTCGCGGTCCGTGAGTTCGAGCCCCGCATCGGGCTCTGTGCTGATGGCTCAGAGCCTGGAGCCTGTTTCAGATTCTGTGTCTCCCTCTCTCTCTGACCCTCCCCCGTTCATGCTCTGTCTCTCCCTGTCTCAAAAATAAATAAAACGTTAAAAAAATAAATAAATGAAATAAAATAAAATAAAATAAAATAAAATAAAATGAAATGAAATTGTTTCAAGGAGCCTGGGTAGCTCCGTTGGTTAAGTGTCACACTTCAGCCCAGGTGATGATCTTGCAGCTTGCGAGTTTGAACCCCACATCGGGCTGTCTGCTGTCAATGCAGAGCCTACTTTGGATCCTCTGTCTCCCTCTCTCTCTCTGCCCCTCCCCCACTTGGGCTCTCTCTCTCTCTCTCTCTCAAAAATAAACATTTATAAAAAATGGAATTGTTTCAAGCATAAATGACTACGTGAGTTTAAAAAAAATGATCTTTAGTTTATGGAGCAGTCTACATTTATAGAAATATTATGAAGATTAGTAGTGTTCCCACATACCCCACATCCAGTTCTGCCTATTGTTAACATATTAGTATGATACACTTGATAATGTTGATAAGTTATTAATTGAAGTCCATACTTTATTCATATTTTCTTGATTTTCATCTGGTATCATGTTTGTGTTTCCGGATTGTGTCTAGGATACCACATTACATTTAATTGGCATTTTTACTTAGATTTCTTTTAGCTCTGACATTCTCTTAAACCTTTTTTTTTTTTTATGGCTTATTTATGTTTTGTTTTTGCTTTTTACATTTGTTTTGTTTGCTTTGCTTTGCTTTTGATGACAGTATTAGTTTTGTGGAAAACTGGTTAGGTATTTTCTAGAATGCCTCGCTCTCAGAATTTGATGTTTTTCTCATGATTCGACTGGGGTTATGGGTTTTGGGGAGGATGACCACAGAGGTAAAGTGCTATTTTCATAACATCATATCAAAGGTACATACTATCAACATGACTCATGACCACTCATGCTGACCTGATTCCCTGGCTGAGGTAAGCGTTGTCAAGTTTCTCCATTGTAAGCTCTTTTTTTCCCCCCACCCTTTCCATACTGTACTCTTTGGAAGGAAGTTTCTATATGTAGTTCATCTATAAGGCATATATAGAGTTACATTCCCCCCTCCTTGAGGGTGGAGTATATGCATAAATTATTTGCAATTCTTCTGCGCAGGATATTTATCTCTTCTCCCTCTTTTATTTATAAATTAAGTCGGGAGGATTTGACAGCTTAACAGTAGTCTTCCTGTCCAAGAACACTATTTATTTAGATCATTGACTTTTTCGTCAAAATGTTCTAGTATTTTGCATATCAGTGCTATGTATATTCTCTTTGATTTATACCTAAGTTTTTCAACCACTGGTGCTATTGTCAATGCATTTTTTTTTCTTTTTCCCTTGTGCTCACTGCTTACATATTGGAAAGCTACATTTTAGAATTTGCTGTTGAATAGGAGTGGTGAGAGAGGACATTCTTGACTCTTCCAGATCTTATGGGGGAAATTTTCATTTTCTTATTGATTATGATGGTGGCTGAATGTTGAGTGTGTGTGTGTGTGTGTGTGTGTGTGTGTGTGTGTGTTTTGTAGATATTTTTGTTCAAGTTGAAGTCTCCCTCTATCTCTACTGTGCTGAGAAATTTTATCATGAATTAGTGTTGGACTTTGTTAAATTCTGTTTTGGTATCAAATGATATGATTATATAATTATCCTTTCTTGATGTGGTAGATTACAATGATTTTTTTTTAAATACTTATTTATTTTTGAGAGACAGTAAGAGAGAGAAGGATGGGCAGAGAAAGAGGGGGCCAGAGTATCCGAAGCGGGCTCTGAGCTGACAGCAGAGAGCTCCATGTGGGGCTTGAACACAGGAACCATGAGATCCTGACCTGAGCCAAAGTCAGACGTGTAAATGGAAGACTGAGCTATGCAGGTGCCCCTACAATGACTGATTTTTGAATGTTGAAATTTCTTGTTTGCCAGAAATAATTCCCACTTCTTTATGGTATAGGATTCTTTTTATACACTGTTGGGCTTGATTGCTTATTATTTTGTTGTAGATTTTTATATTTGTGTTTATGATAAGTATTGGTCTGCAGTTTTCATCTTTTGTAATATATTTATTTGATTTTGGTACTGGGGTAATGCTGATCTCATACAAAGAGTTAGAAAGTGTTTTCTCTGTGTTCTGGAAACGATTGTTTAAAATTAGAAACTTCCATCTTTAAATATTTGGTAGCATTTATTTTCAAAAATATCCTAGCCTGGTGAGAATTTATGTTAATCTGGCTAGAAATTGGGCTGTATTTAACTTGTTCTGCAGTTGTAGGTTTTGGGGGCATCACATTTCTCTGTCATCCTTGTTTTCATTTCTTCTGTTGTCCTTAGGCTTCCTTAAATTTCTTTCTTAGATTTTGTGTCTTGCAGCTCTTTTTACTCTAATCCACTGCTATTATACTGAAGTCCTTCCTGATGGTGTGGTTAAGTTAGACACGAGGGAAGAGGGTGATAATCTAGTGACTATAGAGTTTCTTTCACTTTTCTCCCCAGAAGCAAAGATAGAAAGCCTAGAAGAGGCTGGGATAGGGGACATGCATTTGCCTGATTTGGGATACATCTCTGGTAAAGTCTTTTCTAGAGCAAAGGCCGTTCGTTGCTATGGAGGACACTTAGATTATTTCAAAATAGGTACATTTCCACTACCCTTGCCAGAGCCATAAGGACGTATTTGTTGACTCTCCACTCTGAGAATCTGGGGAGCTGGTGTGGTGCAGGGAAAAATCACAAATATGTGGACTTCTCTAAGACTACCATCCTCCAGCATTTTTTTTCACTTTCATGCTAATCTGTGTTCAGCTTCTAGCATGCTGTTAAAATTGTCATTATCCTATCAGTTTAGAGTTTCAGCAATTTCTGTTTCAGGTGAGCAGATCTCAGCCATGCCCTTTAGATTTGTATCTCCAGATTTATTAGTGGCTTTTTACCCTCAGTTCTCTGATGTCTCCAAGAAAAGTCATTACACTGAGTTTCTTCATGTTGTTGTTGTGAAGGCAGGAGTGACAACTTATAAGTCAATTAATTGTCAGCACGGAAGGCAGAAATTCTATGGTATGATTATTTTAGCCTTTAGCTAACTTTGTTCTGTTTCAATCTATAAATCTGTTCTTCTCTATATGTTACAGACATTTATGGCTGAAGAAAAAAAATAAAGCTAAGAAGATAATTATAAATTTAAATATTTGAACCTACACAATATAACCACAGAGGTATTATTAGCAGATTAATACTTCATTTTATAATGAGGACATGTGAGTGAAATTTGTTTCTATCCTTTCAAGACATGCTGCTATTACCAGAAATTTAAAACATGGTCTTGGGTTGAATAGTGTCATCCATGGAAAATTTTCCATTTTGATATTTGCAATTTCAAAGTGACTGGCAAAATATGTATCAAGTAAAGATCCTGTCCCCATGAATAAACACTGACATCAAGAGTGCCCTCCACTTAAGCATTTTGCCAGGGGACTTCGACTCAGTTATACACACTTTTGTGTTCAGTTTTTTAAAAAGAGATTCATCCACTAAATAGAAACCTATATTTGACTCCCTCAAAGTGCTCTATCAAATCTAAGAGATGTGCTATTCCTACTTAATTTCAGCTTGAAATTCTGTAATAATTAACTCTGGCATTTTGGACGGCTGAAACCTCCAACTTTACAGTTAATAGTGTGAAACCCCTTTCCTCAAAAGCTACATGACACATAATTATTTTACGTATTTAAAATTCAAATTGCTGTTATTTTAGAATTCTATAAAACTTCTTGTGATAATTAGAGATCTGTCTAGAACAAAGTGACTACATATCTAACTATCGGGTTTTGAAACTGGAAGAGGCTAGCAGGCAAGGAAATTGACAATGATTTCTTCTTCTGCATTTCCAAATCTATAGAATATGTCCTCTGAATATGGAAGCAGGCTTTAACAATGTCAGAAAAGAGGTTTGTCTTTACTGTTTCTTTACTGAATTTGACTTTCACAAGAAAAAAAAACAACAACAACAACAAACAGAAAAGGGATTTTGATGTCCAAAGTATTTGCATAGTTCCTCTGCAATATTCATGATTTGAGATGCCTGACTTTGAATTCTGATTATTAGCTATGTGACTTTGGGCCAGTTACTTATTATTCTGTGCCATTTTAATATTGAGATAATATATTACTTTGTAGTTTCTATAAGAGCTGGATTAATATGTCAGGTGATATGAGTACTGTGAACATTGTCTATACAGATAGTGTTTGCTAATATTATTAGACTTTTGGTGTAATAATTCACAAAACATACAATCAAATGCACAACATAGTTTATTTACAAAGAGTTCCATAGAAGAAAATTGTTTTGGATTGTTAATAAAACAACAACAACAAACAAGAAAACAAAAATGAGAAAAAAGAAAACCCTGCAAGGAAACAATCTTATTTCAGGATATATCAAAATCGATATTGGGAGTCACTGCATAAAAAACAAAATTCAGGGGGGCGCCTGGGTGGCGCAGTCGGTTAAGCGTCCGACTTCAGCCAGGTCACGATCTCGCGGTCCGTGAGTTCGAGCCCCGCGTCAGGCTCTGGGCTGATGGCTCGGAGCCTGGAGCCTGTTTCCGATTCTGTGTCTCCCTCTCTCTCTGACCCTCCCCCGTTCATGCTCTGTCTCTCTCTGTCCCAAAAATAAATAAAAAAAAAACGTTGAAAAAAAAAAAAATTAAAAAAAAAAAAAAAAAAAAAAACAAAATTCAGGGGCGCCTGGGTGGCGCAGTCGGTTAGGCGTCCGACTTCAACCAGGTCACGATCTCGCGGTCTGGGAGTTCGAGCCCCGCGTCAGGCTCTGGGCTGATGGCTCAGAGCCTGGAGCCTGTTTCTGATTCTGTGTCTCCCTCTCTCTCTGCCCCTCCCCCATTCATGCTCTGTCTCTCTCTGTCCCAAAAATGAATAAACGTTGGAAAAAAAAAAAAATTTAAAAAAAAAAAAAAAAAAAAAAAAAAAAAACAAAATTCATCAGTTTTCCTATGAAGCCCTTCCTCTCTTTCTACACATAGTGATCTTATTTTTTCTCCACATCTTATTTTTGGAAATATGGTAAAATCTTTATTTTCTATTTGAGGTAGCAATTAAAATATTTACCAATCAAGATATAACCTTATTCCCTCTGGTGTTTGTTTACTAGACATACTAGTATGTCCCAATCCCAAGCAGGCTCTCTGTCTCTCTCTCTCTCTCTCTCTCTCTGCCCTTTCCCCATGCATGCTCTCTCTCTCCTTCTCTCTCAAAATAAATAAATAAACTTAAAAAAAAAGTATCTTATTTAATCCAATATATCACACATATGTAATTTTAAAAATCAAAATAAAAATTAATGAGATATTTACATTCTTGTATCAAACTAGGTCTTCATAGACCACTATGTATTTTATGATTAAAAGCATATCTCGAATTAGACTGTTCATCTTTTAAATGGCTTGGCAGGGTTTCAGTATGAACATACCATTCTAGAACATATTGTTGCTCAATCATAGAACAATGTTTGTGTGTAATTTCAACAATAATAGAAGCAATCCCCAAGCCATGTCTGAATTTTAATCTGAACTTTAGCACATGTAAAATAAGAATAATTATTTTTTTAAGTTTATCTATTTTGAGAGAGAGAGAGAGAGAGTGCGTGCAAGTGAGGCACGGACAGAGAGAGAAGGAGAGAGAGAATCCCAAGCAGGATCTATGCTGTGAGTGTAGATTCTGCTGTGGGGCTCTCCCAAACCTTGAGATCATGACCTGAACCGAAATCAGGTATCAGAGGCTCAACCAACTGAGCCACCCTGGCATCCCAAAATAACTAGCTTTTTTAAAATCAACCTTTCATTGTACATAATTTTACCAAAATCATTTTATATTATTTATATTATTTATATACTAAGTAAGAAGAAAAGATTAATGGGGGATGCTAAATTTAAGAAATCAAAATATGTTACTATCTTTATATAATTAGACCTTACAGAAAATAGAACAATTGTGACACAGTCTTTCACTTGTAGTAACTTAAAATTAGAATATAGAGGGCATATATATTAAAATGTATTAGATAAATGAATCGGGTATTACAAAGTAGTGGACTAAAAGTACAGTTCAAGTAAGAAGATCTTTGCCAAAAGGGAAGTTGGCAAGGTGAAAAAGTTTTGAACTTAAATTGAAACAGGGCTACTTTTTCTACCTCTAATATTAAATCGATCTAGGTGCTGATCAGACTTGTGTATCTTTAGGGATTTTTGGTATTGGTTTACACTTGTAAAAGAAAAGACTTGATTGAATTATGTTGCTTGACATTTCCAGACAACTGAAAAATATGACGACTGATAATGTACAGCTCAGAGAAGCCCATCATGGGAGCACTTCATTTACCATAATGTAGACAAATGATCTGCTCATATCTGATTACTTAAATTTTAAGTTTTGATGTTCATATGCAAAGTGTACTCTGGGTTTGAGGTTGTGGGAGAAAGGAGTCACATGTCTTGCATCTAAATTTCAATGTTATCTCCAAATACGTGTTAGCAGCTATCCACTGAAAGTATTGAAAAAAGATGATTACTCTCATTTAAATTTAAGTCATTTGTACATTACAAAGTCAACTTCCTTAGAAATTTCATAACCACCCTATGGATGACGCAATTAAGTTGCACAGCATTTTCATTTCAAAGTATAAATTTTCAAATAAATATTTAAAACTAAGCGTTTTCATAAGTCTGAGATCTTTTGCTCTTTTTGAAATAAAAATAAAGTCATTGGCAATAGCCTTACTTCTACTACTTTCTTAAAGTACATTATAGAATGGTATAAAATTGGCTCATAAGTATAGCTAGCATCACCTCATCCTAAAGAAAGCAGCCAAACAATCAGATACCTCACAGTTGCTTTGCATGATTACTATCAGGGAATTAGAAGATTCTCTGGTATTTGTCCTTGATACAACATTTACACAGCTCTGGGAATTACATGTAAATTAGAAATCAATTGAAGTGAATAGCATGCTATTATTTAAAAGCAAATACATAATTTCAGGGGTATAGGTATATGCATTAACTGCTTTAATGCATTAATGTTCAGAGAAAATAATTTGACTTTTAATTTCTAAAGCTCTAAAATTGAGAAAAATATTTTGCAACTTTATCAAAAAGATGAGCTACATGGAATGCATCGTAACATGATTCATCAGTCATGGCATGTCATATTTTATTTCGATTGGGCACATTTGTTCAACATAAAGAGATCAAGCAGAGAAAATAAATGACAAATATTTCTTCAGACACCATTTGACCCAGCAAGTGTTAGACTCTGCGGGCAAGTCACAGTGGCTGTAAATAATAGGGTTAATTGCAGGCTTTTTTCAGCTTCAAAAACTCAGTTATGCTCATCAAGAGAAAAACAACAAAGTTCGGCAGTGATATGTTAATAAGCAATTTCAATTTTGTTCATCATTACTGTTGTTTATCAAAACTAAAGCATGCTGCTGGAGGTGGGGGGATCCTTTAGTTTTGAACTCAGGGCCAAAGAAACCGATCTCAATGGATATATTTAGCACACAGAGATTGAATTCTCCACCCTCTGGTTTGCACTACTGGCTGTATATCAAAATACGTTTTAAAATTCACATCTTCAGTCCATCAACATTTGATTAAATGAGGATGTTTTCAGGTAGATCCATTGCTTCAGTATTTTTCAGAAATAACCTCCGATGATTCTTATGCGCATCTAAGTTGACAACCAATTGACTGTAACACCCTCTTCTTAAAATAACGTAATAGAGATCTTTGAGGCTGTGTAGTCAGCAAAGTATTATCAAAGTTTTCTTCACTATAAATTACTCAGTTTGATCTATTCTTAATCAAAAATGCCTAACAGCCCATTGGAGGTGCATACCAACTGCATGGTGAAACCAAGAATTCCATGAAAGATAGGTACTTTCAATATGCAAAGGTTTATTATTTCAAGCTACCATGTATCTTTTTTTTTTCTTTTAACACACTTTATTTGATTGAAGTGTAACTGACATACAACATCCTTGTAAGTTCCAGGTTTATGTCATGGTGATTCGATATTTGTAAGGTGATAGATGGTGGTAACTAGACTTACCTTAGGGATAATTTTGCAATGTATAAAAATATCAAATTGCTACCATATACCTTGAAGGCTCATCTTTCAAAATATGAAAGGATAACAATGTGCTGTCTTCGCATACAATTTAAACATTATTGAAAAAAATTCTAATTGTTTTATTACATGAGCAAAAGATGACAGCAAAACACTGAAACAAAATTTGTTATCAACCAGCTATTGTGAAGAAAATTAGCGTTCTTCTCCTAACCAGTGTATTGGTTGTCAATAAGTACTGACAGAAGATAAAAGCCCACCTACAGGAGTCTGAATAATGGGCACAAACTTCTGCTGTGTCCCTCATTTTAGCAACTTGCCTGTTGTGCCAACTTACGAAAACCAGTAGCAAACAAACATGACATCTATAAAGAAAAGACTACACAAGAGATATGTAATTAAACAGATGAGAGATATGCACCATGGAAACCTGTACACCCTACCATGAAAACCCAGTATCCTAAGTCCGTTGATGGCATATATTCTAACAATAAGACCTCTAATGAAATGACACAAAAATTAATCAAAAACCCATTTCCAAACTAGGCTACAATATGTATATTTCAATCTGATATGTTAACATATCTAATATAATCAATGCTTTGCCTTTCTTACTGTGTGTTTGTGCTGGCAGGTCCACTGGTGAGTGGACGATTTGCTGAGATCCATGCCTTTGAGACCCCAGAGCTTTTGTATATAAAATGTGATGGAGGGGCACCTGGGTGGCTCAGTGGCTCAGGTCATGATCTCGCCATTCCTGAGTTAGAGCCCTGCGTCAGGCTCTGTGCCTATGGCTCAGGGCCTGGAGTCTATTTCAGATGCTATGTCTCTTTTGCTCTCACTACCCCTCCCCTACTCATGCTGTCTCTCTCTGTCTCAAAAATAAACATTAATAAATAAATAAAAATAAATTAATTAATTAATTTAAAAATGTGATACAGTCTCTTACTAAACTTACTCAAATAATAGACACACAAAGCAAACAACAGAGAACAATGAGACAAATTAACTCCTAACCTATAATTTATATAAATTTGATTAAATGAGTAAAGTGATCATTTTCTCACCCTTAGTCTTAGTTAATGGTACAGTAGCATTGTTTGAATTATACATGTTGGAGATCGTAGTGTCCTCTTTAAATCATTCATGTTTCTTAGCCTCACATGTAATTATACTCAAGTTCCATTTTTTCTTGATTTTATTTCTCTTCATTTTTAAGCTAACACCTTCCAGTCCCAAAGTCCAGGCATCCATGCATTCTTACATATTATTACATCAGCCTCTAAACTATTACTTTCCTCTGGTATCTGCCTCAAATTGCTGTGACTCACATTTCCACCATTTTTTGTCGAAACATTGATCTAATTATAAACTCATCCTTAAGAAAACCACCATTTTCTGTTGTTTCCAAGTAAAGTATGAATTCCACCCATTTCAGATATTTTATTCTTTCATTTCCCAACTCCTTTTCAATCATATGCCATAGAACCAATTAAATTGGACTCTTTAGGAGGCAAGATAACATAGTGATCAAATGGCTTAGATGGCTTAATTGCTTAATGACCAAAAAAGATAGGCTTTTAAATTAGCTGTGGTATTTGAGGGCTGACTCCATCACTGAACTTTCTCTGACTTTGGTGAAATTACTTCAGTGAAATCAAAATTATGATATTAACTATTACACAGTGATACTGTGAGTGCAAAATGCTTAATGAATATAAAATGGCTTCTTAGTACTTAATATTATTAGCTCTTAATCGTAGGTTGAATTGTGGTCTCCCAGAAAGGTATATTGAAGTCCTAACCCTCACTCAGCACCTCAGAACTGGACCTTATTTGGAAATAGAGTTGTTGCAGACGTAATTACTTAAGATGAGGACATATTAGTGTAGGGATGACTGGTATCCTTATAAGAAGATGACCATGTAAAGATGTAGAGATACAGGGGTAATGTCATGTGAAGATTGAGGCAGAGATTGGAGTGATGCATGTACAGTGTAAGGAATGCCAAAGATTGCTGGCTGTTACTAGAAGCATGGAATAGCTTCTGTCTAAGGGTGCTCAAAACGCCAGTGTCAATACCCTGATTTTAGACTTCCAGACTCCAGAACTGTTTGAAGACACTCCATTGGTGGTATTTTTGATGGCAGCCCTAGGAAGCTAATACATTTTATTATTTCAAGTTTATTACTTATATTCTCTTATCTTTATTCCTTTGTTTCTGCTTTACTAGTTGTGCTTTTCGGGACTTGATTCTTATTTATGGCTTAAGCTCAGTTCTCTAATGTCTGTATTTCTACCATCCAATCCCTACTCCTAACTATTAACTCATAAGTACCTTTGTTACAGTATTTATAATAATTTTGTTTATTTATGTATATTCCCTTTTTCTGGAATATAAACTCCAAATATTCAGAAACTAGAATTTATCTACTTTTTATTCTTTGTTGGCCCTGTGTCTTTCACAGAGCTTTGCATGTAGAAGTTCATGAAACATTTTTGAATTAGAATTGCTTTTAGTAGTTGGGGCACCTGGTTGGCTCAGCTGGTTAAGTGACTGACCCTCGATCTTGGCTCAGGTTATGATCTCAGGGTTCCTGAGATCCAGCCCTGCATCTGGCTCTGTGCTAACAGCAAGGAGCCTGCTTGGGATTCTGTCTTCATCGCTCTCTGCCCCTCCCCAGCTCATGCTTTCTTTCTCTTCTCTCAAAATAAATAAATAAAAAAAAAAAGAATTTATTTTAGTGAATATGACAATGACAGAGTATCGTTTCTAGACAATCTTTGTAATGATAATTTTAAAACTCATAAAGACATTGAAAACTTTTTAGAATATGTTGGACAAATGGTGTAAATGGATTTTATAATATGCAATTTAGAATAAGGCTACAAGGTAGATATACTGCGTCATTAAACTTAACATTAACTATTTTTTGTTAGAATATTTGTTTGCTGATTAGAAAAACATAAAACTCCTAAAGATTTCTTTTTTAAAGGAACATAGTATTTGAAAGTAAGATTATGATCCAGTTCAACATTTTATACAGCAAATTTAAAAATTGTTAAATTTGTAGAAACTTGAAAAAGTATTCAAAGTTGGAATGTCACCATCAAAATTCACCTTTGTATCTTATTCTTACACTCAGTGACAAAATAAAAGCTCGAAGCTTTTTAGCATTTCTTGTTTAACTGAAAGCACAGTCTCTAGCGTATTCTATATCTAGTGCTTATTTTACCAAATCTCATTAGATGAATATATCCTCATTCTTTAATCATCAACGCTACAATTTTTAAACATTTATTCATTTTGAGAGAGAGAGAGAGAGCTGGGAAAGGGGCAGAGAGAGGGAGAGAGAGAATTCCAAACAGGCTCCACGCTATCAGCACAAGGACCCATGTGGGGCTCAATCTCATGAACCATGAGGTCATGCCCTGAGCAGAAATCAAGAGTCACTCAACTGACTGAACCACTCAGGTGCCTCGAAAGTGCTGCGTTTTTAATTTCAGCTGTAAGATCCTTTCAGGCAGGTCTAAAACCTGGGTGGCAAAGAAAAAAAGTCAGGTTCGATGTACTCAACTTTACAGTAAACATCCAGGAATGTGCTGAGGTTAAGATAAAACAAATTACTTACACCAGAAGAGTTGGGATTTTGACAGAATTTGTGAAGGCTTGAAAGCCAGAGAAACTTGCACCTCTAGTCAGGAGGCTGCTTTGTGTGTGGTTCGTTGAAACTAAATATTCCACTTTGCTTGTGTCCCTTAGCATTCTTCTGTCAATTTTCTCATCTACTTGTGACAATCTTACATTTTATAATTTGTTGTACTTTATCATAGAAACAGACTTTGTCACATAGTATCTCATATAAGGTTTGGCATGGAAATTAATTTCTATTTGAAAAACAAACCAAAATGTAGGGTTTTTTTTTTTTTGTTATTAAAAAGTGTTTGATAAGAAAAATAAACCTCTCAAATAAGAAAAGAAAATGGGAAAGGAAAAGGCATATGCTTGGGGATAGGAGGTAATCAGTAGGTGCTGCACAAAAACAAAATACGTGAAATTCACTTCACCGCCTCATGGTTTTTACCTTAAGCTGTCTCCACTATGAACAATCATCTCATGTGATACCTTTGGAAAAGAGTTTGCTCTGGTTAGGTTTTCTGTGTATAAAATATCAATAGCCAAAGGTGTATCTATAGAATCACCTCACCCCTTACACATAAAAGTCTACAGAATAAAAATCATTCATTTTTTTCTTTTTTTTTTAAAGCAGGTCAAATCAGTTTTTTGAGTGTGTGTGTGTGTGTGTGCGCGCGCACGCGCGTGTGTATGCCTTTGTTTAATCACAGTAATAATTACAGTGGTATTAGGTAAATATTAGCAGCTGTGTTTTCATATTATTGCAGTTTAAGATGGAGAAACACCCACACCAGTAGAAGCCTTGTAGAATATTAAACTGTATTTAAAATGTCCATGCTATAGAGTTAAAAGAGAAATTTTAAGAGCATAATAAAATCATGACTCTCATAAAGATATAAAATAAACATACCACAGGTTTTATTTAATTTATTAAATAAAGAGGGACTAGAACAAGCAGAAGGTATTTATACCCTGAGTATAGGTTATATTTACACGGATATAATTAAATGGTTTATGTAGAACCTGCAAATCATGCTTTATAGTTGGTCGAAAGTTTCACTGGGATAGGCACTATGAAAAACTGAAAAATTGAAAATGAGGTCTGGAGGTTATATTGATATTATACTGATAAAATTTAGTGCCCACTAGTAATTGCGGTAAAAATGTTAAGGAAAGATTCATGGTCTGCTTACAAAGTTGGATAGCGTTTTTATTTGCTTCTAGAACTCACTCTTCAGGATTAATGAAGGCTCTTATCTGTTCAGTCTCTTCAACCAACATATCTCATACTTCTTATTTAACACAACCTAAAACTCTGCTGAGAAAATTACTTCTCTGCCTCCCTTCCAGGTGGAATTTGTTCTTCCATACTTTGGATACCATGCACAAGGTATGGTAAATGCTCTCGTCAGTTCTTCAGTATCTTCCATGCTGCTTATCTTTGATGAATTTTTAAAATACTTATCCACTTTTGAGAGAGAGTGTGTGCGCAGGGGAGGGGCAGAGAGAGAGGGGGGGACAGTGGATCCAAAGCGGGCTCTGCACCGATAGCAGCAAGCCCGATACGGGACTTGAACTCACAAACTGTGAGATCATGACCTGAGCCAAAGTCAGATGCTCAACTGACTGAGTCACCCAGAAGCTCCTCTTTGATGTATTTTTTAAAATCCTTTGCTCATTTAAGTCCCATGCCATGGGAATAAAATGCCTCTACCCCAGTGTACCAACAGTATCTACTATTTTACTGAAAATGTTGCCCTGTAGGTTGTAGTATTAATATATTGATCTTGTCAACCCACCCAAAAGTATGGATTCTCAATTTCTTGACTTACTCACCAATAACAATTTATTACCCATAACTCCTTTCAGTTACCTACACCCTAGGATTTAGCACCTGCAAATGTAAGACTAGTGGGTGAATACATTCAGACATTCTTTCAACAAAACTTTTCGTAACAACTTTCTCTCTATTTGTAATCTCCTAATTTTTTCCCCTTTACCATGCTGGACCCCAAGTGCATCATGTGTCTCTGGTTTTATCTAGCACTTGTCACCTTGTTATGATAGATTTTTCTAACACTAAGAGTGACCAACCATCACAGCTTACTTTGAACTAAGAGGTTTGCGTGAACACAGGACTTTCAGTGCTAACACAAGGATAGTCCCAGCAAAACCAGGGCAGTAGATCACATTACTCCATTACTGTAGTCTCTTACTCTGGTTCTACCAGCTTGGTTAAGACCATAACTTAATCCACTGGAAAAAATCTCTCAGTTGGTTAGATTCACACCACTATAGACTCATAGTTTGTCTTTAACACCACCCAAGAATCCAATATTATTTATGTCAATGACACTTCTTTATATTGTCTCTTTATACCTCAAACTGTCACATTGCCTTCCCCCTATTTCCCCGAAAAAACAAATTCATTAAACTTACTTCCAATAGACCTAAATTTATATCTGTAACACTTCTATCACCTTTTATTTATAATGGAAGAGGAATCATTTCTTATCCAAAGCTAATCCCCTGATTTATAGTCTGAGTTGGTTTCGTTCTGCCCCTTTCAATTGTACCTCCAATTGGCCTCCAAATCTGATTTATTCTTGCTCTAGAATATCCCTGAAGCTGTTCCATTTTTTAATGTATCCATATCTTAATTTTTTTTTAACATTTATTTATTTTTGAGACAGGGAGAGACCCAGCATGAACGGGGGAGGGTCAGAGAGAGAGAGAGACACAGAATCTGAAACAGGCGCCAGGCTCTGAGCTGTCAGCACAGAGCCCAACGCGGGGCTCAAACTCATGGACTGCGAGATGATGACCTGAGCCGAAGTTGGTCGCTTAACCGTCTGAGCCACCCAGGCGCCCCAATGTATCCATATCTTAACCATTATGGTAGCTTTGTAACTAGTCATATGTCTGTAATGTATCTACTGTCCAGGTGACTTAGGGCACTAAACTCAAGTGATCTTTGAAAAATACAAACTGATTATATTCTTCTTCTTGAATCAAAATGATTCAAAGACTTTTAATTATGCTTAGCATAACACTGCAAAACATTAATATGATCTGTCAAGTCCTACATCATCTGGACTAAGACTCCTTGTCCAGTTTGATTTCTTCCCCTTTTATTTATTTATTTTTTGATGTTTTTATTTATTTTTGAGACAGAGAAACAGAGCATGAGCAGGGGAAGGGCAGAGAGAGAGGGAGACACAGAATCTGAAGCAGGCTCCAGGCTCTGAGCTGTCAGCACAGAGCCTGACACGGGACTCGAACTCACAGACTGTGAGATCATGACCTGAGCTGAAGTCGGACGCCCAACCAACTGAGCCACCCAGGTGCCCCAATTTCTTTCCCTTTTAAATTGTACTCCACATATGCTAAACTTTTCTTGTGTTACTTGGAACAAGTGTGCTGATATTTTACTTGGAGATTTCCCATATATTGTTCCTTTCAGCAGTCCCTCTTCAGTACCTGTTATTCATTCTTCAGATTATGACTTATATATTACCTTTTAGGACTCTTTCTTGGAGTCATAGACTGGTTAAGAATGTCTGTTGCTTGGTCTCATGTACTTCCCTATCAGAGCACCTGCCACAAGCTCAGTGTCTGTCTTCCTTACTTGACTATGGATTACCCAATGAATCTTGCCTTTCCTTTTTACATTGTATCCAAGGCAACGAGCTCAGTGCTCGGGACATAGTAAATGAGCAGTATGCATTTACAAAAAAAGTAAATCGGTAAACTTAATTTTACAAATTCTCTTGTGGTATCTGGTTGTATTTATTATCAGAAATATATTATAATAAGTCATCATAATATATTATTTTAAGAGAGGAAGAAAGCATGAGCAATTGGGGGTGGGGGTGGGGTGAGAGAGAGAGAATCCCAAGCAGGCTCCTCAGTCAGCATGGAGCCTGCTGCAGGGTTCAGACTCACGAACCCTGAGATCATGATCTGAGCTGAAATCAAGAGCCAGATGCGTAACCAACTGAACCATCCGGGGGCTCCATCCTGTTTTACTTGTTGTTGGATCTAAACTAACCCATAATTAAAGATAAGAATTGTTATTATTACTTTATCAACAGCAAGCTTTCTTAACTAGTTTTATTTCCCATTGCTAATTCCATTACATTCCAAACTCTTTTTACTCACCTTTGATTTTGGACGTACCTTTAGCTGGTTAGTAGGAGTGGTATCATTATTTAGCCTTTGCATCTAACAGAACAGCCTTCCCTCCTTTTTAAGAAGATGTTAACACTGTAATGTTTCCATGATATTCTAGGTTCTTTTAAAATAAATTTAAGATTTTTATTTTAAAAATAAATGGACAAAAGTGTAAGAATGAGATACTTAAAGTTATTATCCCAAAGAAACTCAGCAAATCTTATATATACATGTATGTATACATCTATACATATGTTATTATAGACAATCTATAAAATGGAAGAGCTATAGGGAATTTATTGTGTCCTCTATTTTTAACTTTTTATTTATTCAACTATCTTAGTTAAAAAAAATTACCTTGTAAATATTGCCTATGGAATGTATAAGCATTTGAATTTAGCAGCAGAAACTTGCCATAGGAAACTTAAACTCATACACAACTCATACAATATACACACCATGACATTTTAATTCCATAATATTTGAAGTGCGCAGGAATACAACCTCTTGAGTTATGATTTTGGCAATCAAAATTTTCAGTTGAGTGTAGGAACACATCTTTTTGAGTTATGAATTTTGCAATCAAAATTTTCAAGTGATATTTGGTGTAGCAACAAGAAACAGGGAGGCACTTTAATAGCTTAGAAAGATTTCTACCTTGGGTAGTTTTAACTGTGCCATTTGTTAGCTTGGTGACATTGAACAGAATACTTAATCCTATCTTGCTTTTCATTTTCCATCTATAAAATGAGGGGTAACCACAAGTGCTTGATGAACCTTAGTTACTATTTTTTTTTTACAAAGATCAAGTTAATATGAAGTAGTATATGATAAAATAATGAATGAAAAGCTGCTTATAAGCTGTTGGCTACAACTTCTATGGAGCTTCCTCCTTCCTGCTACAGATCTGCTGTATGTCAGGCAATTCTTGGCAGGCTTCTGGCAATGAGAGGTGGAGCGGCTTAATGGGGTTTATTGTACTGAGGGATGGCCTTTGGGACCCCACATTTATGGTGAATATATCTCCACTCCATAGCCCATGTGGAACACATTCTGCATGTGGTTTCTGGTATTGTGATGCCTATGCAGAAAAATCTGAGGTTCCAAGTTCCTGGGGTTAGGAAACGCTCTCATGGCAGAAGTAACTGCAAGAGTAATTAATTCTTTGGGTTTTGCCTTCTTTTGCACTTCGGGCAGAAATTTTATTTTACCATCTCTTCAATTAATTTTTAGTGGTTTTCAGCGGAACAGGTGGCCCTAATACCTATTCTATTTTATTGAACACAATACACAGAGCAACCATCCAGCCATATTCCTGGATATGGAAGGATCCGTGTATGTCTTAACTTTTATTTTATATTCCAGAAGTAACATGTGCTTTGAGGGCTGAAGTAAAAGACATATTTCAATAAAGTGCCATGTAGAAATTAGAAATAATTAATTCCTTAAGTTATCTAATCACAAAAGGATCTTATTTTTAAGATTCTGCCTTAGTGCGGCACCTGGATGACCCAGCTGGTTGAGCATCTGATTCTTGATTTTAGCTCATGTCATGATCTCATGGTTCATGAGTGCAAGCATCGTGTCAGACTCTGCATGGGCAGTATGGGACCTGCTTGGGATTTTCTCTCCCTCCCTCTGACTCTTGCCCCTTCCTTGCTCATATGTGCACCTTCTCTCTCTCTCTCAAAATAAACTTAAAAATAATAAAATAAAGGGGCGCCTGGGTGGCTCAGTTGGTTGAGTGGCTGACTTCGGCTCAGGTCATGATCTCGCGGTCCGTGGGTTTGAGCCCCGCGTGGGGCTCTGTGCTGACAGCTCAGAGCCTGGAGCCTGTTTCAGATTCTGTGTCTCCCTCTCTCTGACCCTCCCCTGTTCATGCTCTGTCTCTCTCTGTCTCAAAAATAAAAAAAACATTAAATTTTTTTTAAATAAAATAAAATAAAATAAAATAAAATAAAATAAAATTCAGCCTTACAATGACAGTGCTGCTACCGATACGGTTTTAGTAATTCAAAATATCACTGAATAAGATTCCGGTTCTCATAAGCCTTACCTTCTCCTGGGAGGAAACAATAAACAAGGAAACAACTATGTAATCATTATTTTTTATACAGAAAAAAATGCTTTGAAGAAAATTGGGGCATTTTAATAGAAAATGACTAGAGGAAGAAGCTATCTAGTTTAGACTGGGCAAATACGTAATTTGTGAGCTAAGTGTAAAAAAGGAGTTAATGAAGTGAACATCTTAAATCAAGTAGAAAACCCTGAAGCTGCTGTTTGTACTAGAAGATTAGACAGAGAGTAAGCAGGCTGGAATGCAGGGAGTTAGGGGGGAGAGTACAAGTTGAGAAGTGTTTAAGGACCACTGCATTTAGTGCTTTATAGACTATCTTCAGAAATTTAGTTTTGATTCCAATTGCAATGGATTGTTTCAAGCAGACAGGTTATCCAGATTTGACTTAGGATAAAAAGCAAAAAGAAATCACTTTCACTCTTATGTGGAAAATGGATTGTAAAGAAGAAAGACACTAGTCTTTGGGCTGCTTTTGGCCAGAAAGGAAAAGGGCTTAACATGAAGCATTATCAGTGGTTGTTTTTTCAATAGAAAAAAAAAAAACATATTTGAAAAAATAAATATTAAACAAATAGAATCCATGAGAATTCTGTGCAGATTATGTATAAAGAAGTCTATGTGGTTCACTGATTTTTGGCTTGAATGATTGGTTTGAAATGCAGTACCATTTCTGTGAAAGAGACAGCATGAAAGTAGACGTATAGAGATGATGGAATTGTTTCAAAATTGGGTTTGGGTTGTGTACTGAACATCTAAGACATTTCAATAGGGAGAAGCAGCCTGTCTTGGTAGGAAAAACATGTATTTGTAATCAGACTAAGATTTTAATCATGGCTTTGCAGCTTACAAACTGTGAAAAGTTAAAAAGTTAAATTCTTTGATTCTCAACATTCTTTCCCAGTAAAGAGGGTTATTAATACAAAATATTGAGTTTATTTGAAAATTATAGATTACGTAGTGCTAAAGGTTACTTGGAATTTGGAAGCTGTCTTATATCATCATTAGCATATGTGGTTTGTATAGTGGGAGGAAAAATTATAGATACCATTTGGGGGAGATTTTACATATAGTTTTTTTAATCTATGAATTTGAATGAAATATAATACAAGAACTAAGGGAAAAATGATATGATGGAAAGGAAGGAGGCATCAAGGGGGCCAGTAAATGGTGGTGGGTAAAGTTGATGCTGAATATGGAAAAGATTTCATAAAGGAGAAGTTGGGAAGTTGGAGGGAAGGGAAGCAGGAAGAGGGAGTTTAGGATGAAAACTATAGTCAGTTGTAGATACAAAGGGAATAGAGAAGTCTCAGTGAGTGATAATAATAATGTCAGTCATCATTAACCTGGTCAGCAGTTGCATCATTGGAGACAGAAATCTTGGAGAAGAAGGAACACCTTTTCTATTCACAGAGGTGTAATAACATAATAATATGGGGACACATGGATGGCTCAGTGAGTTGAACGTCTGACTCTTGATTTCAACTCAGGACACGATCTCATGGTTTGTGAGATGGGGCCCCACATCGGGCTCTGCACTCATAGCACACAATCTGTTTGGGATGCTCTCTCTCCCTCTCTCTGCCCCTTCCTCCTTTGCACTCTTTCTCTAAAAATAAAAAAATAAAAATAAATAAATAAATAAATAAATAAATAAATAAATAAATTAGTATGAGCATATAGCTTTTCATTCATAGAAACAAAGTTGCAATAAATATTTTCTTACGTACAACACAAAATCATGTACGTAGAGTGAGGGTGAAAAGGTTTGGGTAGGGCATTTGATGAAGGAAATGACAGTTGGAATAAAATTATCAAGTGTACAACTTCTCCAAAATCACTTGCTGACAAGAACAGTAAAAGTCCTAGAAGGATTATTGGAAAACATTTGCTTTCTTAAAAAAAAAAAAAAATCTGGCTCTATATTCTTATGTCATTGTCAGTAAGAATATGAAATTAAGGTACACTAAAACTATATTAAAATTAAATGTAATTCAGCATCTTCCATAGACTAAATTGTGACATACATGTTTTACCAAAAATGATCTACTTAAAAAGAAAGACTATTTTTATATATTGCTGAACTTGAAGACATGCTGTTTTATTAATTAGTGTACAAGGAATTGTTAGGTTACATGATTATGTTCAATTAAGTATAATGAATATAATTAATGTAGTTGCTGTTTTAAGTTTTTGAGTTAATAGTGCCATTAAATGCTGCTGTTTTTGTTGTGATACTGATTATTGTTATAATAGAATACCAAACTTTGAAATGAAAGGAAAGCTAAAAGTTTGGTTATAGTAGTGTGCGTGTGTGTGTGTGTGTGTGTGTGTGTGTGTGTATTTAATTTATGTTGTCATTTAAACCCAGATCATAACTTAAACATATTATGCAATAATTAGCTTTTTAAGTCATTACATTAACTACTTAAAAACATTTTTATCTATTTAGAAAGAATATTTTCACATTAAAAAATAGCTGTCAAATTACAACTGGAAGATGAGTATACATGCCTGTTAATTATCTGAAATGAGAAAACATATTCATTTAGTTCCTAGGATAGCATGTTAAGCATCTTCAACATGTCAACTTTTTAAAATAAGGTTATTTTTCTTTATCAAATTCTTCAATAATTTACTTCTGTGTAAAAACAATTTCCATAATATTCACCATCAATAACAATGCACAATTAAATTTTAATACTATTTGTAGTTTCTTTTCACACCTACTTGTTCTACAGGAGATAGAAATGAATATTTAAATATGAATAAATGAAAATCCTCCTTTTACATTTAAGCAGTGCTATAAAAAAACATGTGTGTAATATGCATTTCTTGGATTATTTATAGTTTAAAGATCATAATTAAATAGGATGTTCTTAACATAAATTAGAAATGTACCATTGATTCTAAGCTATAGCTATATTAATCACACTGAAAAAATGTGAGGGAATACTTATTAAAATTATTTTATATATGTTCTCATTTTAGATATGAAAATGTATAATTTCATGTGTTTTATTTTGTGTCATTTTAGTCACATAGCCTCCTGGACACTTGGCTTCTGCTATGTGAGTTAACTGAAAGTTCCTACTTAAGATGTGAAAGAATGAGACCCCAAAAATATTTTACTTAGTTTTAAAATCATTTTACACAGTTTTTGTGGTAGTAAACATTTGTGGTGTTTTTCCCTCCAATAATGTAGCATTTTGATGTTTGAGGTTTATAAGTGGTATCATAGCATGCAATTTCCCAATTTATTTGCTGAAAAATGGAGATGACTCTCCTGTGTGTTGAGTGTTGAGAATGGGTCTGGAGTTATAATTTATCAATCATATATTTCTTTCTCTGTTGGGATAAATATGAGGTTTCTGTTAATTTTCTCTCAGCAAAAAGATCAGATTAAATATGGTTGAGGTTTATTTTTTTGTGTTTATTTTTGAGAGAGCAAGAGAGAGACAGCATGAGGGGTTAGGGCAGAGAGAGAGAGGGAGAGAGAAAATCCCAAGCAGGCTCCTCAATGCCAATGCAGAGCCTGACCTGGAACTTGAACACAAACCATGAGATCATGACCTTGAATTGCAATCAAGAGTCAGATGCTCAACCCACTGAGCCATCCAGGTACCCCTGGTTGAGATATCTTAATTCAAAAGACATTAGTGTAGAATTTTGAAAGGGCATTGTATTAAAAATCAGTTGACATTATTGATATTTAAGGCCCAGTTCTGCTCTTTCTCACTGAAAAACACTTATTTTGTTCTACTTTTTCATATTAGTTGACAAGGTTAATCCAAATTATGTTCTTTTAATGCCTTCAGGTGGGGCTGCTGCTCAGTGGTTTCCCACTTCATAAATGCTGAGGTGCCATTGAAAACCTAATCTACTCACAGGACCTGGTTCTGAGTGTAACTCACAAGGGAGTAGGCAACAGGCCCAAGAAATAAGTTTTAAAATTTCGAGTGCTGATTAAATCAGAATAGGTTGACTTTCAAATATTATTAGCAGATTGAATTGACTGATTGCCTGAATTCGCTCACTTGTAAAACTTTTTTAGGCCTTTTTCTGTGTATGTGAAAAGAATTAAAGTTATTGATTCAGTTTTTTTACTGTTCAGTGCTATTCAAGCTGTTATTTTTCTTGAGTCAGTTTTAGAAAGTTATAATTCATCAGATTATTTTCTGTTTAAATTTTCTTCAGCAAAAAAAAATTTTATCATTTTTTTAAAATATATGCAGC
The DNA here is from genome assembly GCF_028749965.1 of Puma concolor. Taxonomy (NCBI): domain Eukaryota; kingdom Metazoa; phylum Chordata; class Mammalia; order Carnivora; family Felidae; genus Puma; species Puma concolor. The sequence goes on from NC_141670.1 coordinate 93,325,839, forward strand.
ATGTGTAGCTATACCTATTTTTTAAACATATATTTCTGTGCTGTTTTTAGGATTTCTATTAATGTTGTCATACATTTATCAAATTTCTTTTATTTTTTAATTTTAGTTAACTTTTTTTTGTATAGCACTTTGTTTACAAACTACGTCCACATTTTTAAAGTTTTAATTTAAATTCCAGTTAGTTAACATACAGTGTGATATTAGCACCCAGTGCTCATCACAACAAATGCACTGTCCATCCACATCATTGCAAATGGCAAGATTTTATTCTTTTTTATGGGTAAGTAATACTCATATATATATATATATATATATATATATATATATATATAATTCCTTATCTATTCATCAGATGATGGATAGTAGGGCTGTTTCCATAATTTGACTATTGTAGATAGCCAAACCTACATGCTGCTATAAACGTCTGAGTGCAAATATCCCTTTGAATTAGTATTTTTGTATTCTTTGAGTAAATACCTAATAGTGCAATTGCTGGATCATAGGGTAGTTCTATTTTTAACTTTTTGAAGAAACGCCATACTATTTTCCACAGTGGTTGCCCCATTTTGCATTTCCACCAACAGTTCAAGAGGATTCCCCCTTTTCTAAATCCTTGCCAAAACCTGTTGTTTCTTGTGTTGTTTTTCATCATTCTGACAGGAGCAAAGTTATATCTTACTGTAGCTTTGATTTGAATTCCTTTGGTGATCAGTGATGTTTGAGCATCTTTTCATGTCTGTTAGCCATCTGTATGTCTTCTTTGGAAAAATGCCTATTCATGTCTTCTGCCCATTTTTAATTGGATTATCTGGTTTTAGGCTGTTGCATTTGATAAATTCATCCAAATTGGCAAAGAAGAAGTAAAACTGTCACTATCTGCAGAAGACATTATTCTGTAGATAGAGAACCCAAAAGACTACCAAAAAACTGCCAGAACCGACTCAAGAATTCAGCAAAGTTGCAGGATACAAAATCAACCTATAGAAACCTATTGCATTTCTATATACCAATAATGAAGCAAAGTAAAGAGAAATTAAGGAATCAATCCCATTTACAATTAGACCAAAACAAATAAGAGGTGAAAGACTTATATCCTGAAAAGTCTAAAATACTGATAAAGAAATTGTAGGTGATAGAAAGAAATGGAAAGATATTTGTTCCATACTTGTGAATTAGAAGAACAAATTATTGTTAAAATGTTTATACTATCCAAAGCAATCAACACATTTAAATTTTTTTTTTAACGTTTATTTATTTTTTTGGGGGACAGAGAGAGACAGAGCTTGAACGGGGGAGGGGCAGAGAGAGAGGGAGACACAGAATCGGAAACAGGCTCCAGGCTCCGAGCCATCAGCCCAGAGCCCGACGCGGGGCTCGAACTCACTGACCGCGAGATCATGACCTGGCTGAAGTCGGCCGCTTAACCGACTGCGCCACCCAGGCGCCCCGCAATCAACACATTTAATGCAATCCCTATAAAACTATCAACAGCATTTTTCACAGAGACAGAACAAATTTGTTTTAAAATATGATTCAGGGCACCCGGCTGACTCAGTTGGTAAAGCGTCCAATTCCTGACTTTGGCTCAGGTCACGATCTCACAGTCATGACATCCAACCCCACATTGGGTACTCTGCAATGAGTGTGGAACCTACTTGGGATTCTCACCCTTCCTCTCTCTCTGCCTCTCCCCTGCTCGTGCTCATTCTCTCTCTCACAAAATCAATAAAGAAACATTTAAGAAAATAAAATATGTGTCAATTTTATCTTGTTGAACCTCTTTACTGTATATTTATCATAATTAAATATATTACTCACGTTATTGTTTACCATTTGTATTCCGTTAAATAGTGTTCTCAATTATTCTATTCTCATTTCTACTTCATTTATATTTTTTCTTATTTCTTTCCTAACTTCCAAATTATTATGTGTTTTATTTATTTTTGAAAGAGAGACAGACTGCAAGCAGGGGAGGGGCAGAGAGAGAGGGGGACACAGAATCCGAAACAGGCTCCAGGCTCCGAGCTGTCAGCACAGAGCCCAATGCAGGGCTTGAACCCATGAACTATGAGATCATGACCTGTGTCAAACTCAGACGCTCGGCTGACTGAGCCACCCAGGCACCCCTCTAACTTCCAAATTTTCTAACTTTAACCTTTTATATATTTAATATAAGCGTATTATGTAAATTTCCTTCTATGTCTAAATTTAGGTTCATTCTATGAGTTTTCATAAATATTATTGGCACTTTTGATTTCATTGGGCAGTGGATGGGAATTTTTAAATGTTTATATCATCATTTTCAACATAATTGCACGTTTGACAATCCTAAGAAAATCTATTACATGTAATGCAGAATCTATGAAATTTGCTTTATGTCACATTTCATTGATTCTCTCAAATGTACTATACTATAGGTGTATTTTCCAATTGAGTACAGAAAAAAATATATACACACATATTGAATGAAACCTTTTCTTAAAATCTTCTATATATTACAAATTAATAATCTAGGTATATTTATGTCCTTTAATTTGCTGATTTTAACATAATCTTAAATTTGTGAAATTGTTTATTTTTCAATTGTAATTTGTTAATTTTTGGTGTTTTGGATTATTATTAGATGTACAAATATATTTCCCTTTGGAATTATGCCTCTATCCATTATGTAGCAAACTTTCTTATTTTTGGCTATTTGAATACATATCAGCTTTAATTTGGTTGATATTGCCCTTCCTATCTTTTTTGTCTCTCCCCACATATCTCTCTACATACATGTATATGTATAACTCTATGCATTTATATTCTATGTATATATATATAGAAAAAGAGTTATACACATACACAGACACCATGAGATAAATAAATATATGCATAAATATTCACATACATTGGGTATTATTGAAGTATAATTTGTACGTGATAAAATAAAATCTTAAATGTATAGCTTGATAATTACATATGAATTTTCATGTATGTATATATTATGTAACAACCAACCAAATAAAAACAGAAAATTTCTTTATTGCAAAATGTTATTACACGTATCCATAACTTGTTCTTTACTACTGCTTAATATTCTTTTGTATGAATTTAGGCCCATTGTTCCATTTTCCATGTAAAGGACATTAGTGCTATTCCTAGGTTTTGGCTATGATCAGTAAAGCTACTATAAACCTTGTTGTACATGTATTTTTGTGGCCATAGTTTCTCATATCTCCAGAAGCAGAATTGATGGATTATTGAGTACATGTATTTTTAACTTTAGTAGCAAATTCTGAAAAGTTTAAATGTGTGTTTAACAACATTAATATATTTTTGTATACATTAAACTTTATATTTAAAGTGTATAATCTAGTAAGTTTTGTCATATATATACAGCCATGAAACCATACCATAATAAAGAGAATATACCTATAACCCTTCCCGCCCAAATACGTTTCTCTCTTGCTCCTCTGAAATCTTGTTCCCTGGATCACTCGGTTAAATAAATAATAGTAGTATGTCTGTGTTATATCATACATGTACGTTTAACTGTTGAACTAAAAAAATGTTTTCCAAATGATTCCAAAGAATATGTAAAATTTCCAGTTGTTCCACATTCTTTTTAAAATTTTTTTAATGTTTATTTATTTTTGAGAGAGAGAGAGAGAGAGAGTGGAAGAGAAGCAGTGGGGAAGGGGCAGAGAGAGAGGGAGACAGACTCTGAAGCAGGCTCCATGCTCTGAGCTCTCAGCACAGAACCTGATTCAGGGCTCAAACTCACAAACCATGAGATCATGACCTGATCCGAAGTCAGACATTTAAATTTTTTTTTTTTCAACGTTTATTTATTTTTGGGACAGAGAGAGACAGAGCATGAACGGGGGAGGGGCAGAGAGAGAGGGAGACACAGAATCGGAAACAGGCTCCAGGCTCTGAGCCATCAGCCCAGAGCCCGACGCGGGGCTCGAACTCACGGACCGTGAGATTGTGACCTGGCTGAAGTCGGACGCTTAACCGACTGCGCCACCCAGGCGCCCCCGAAGTCAGACATTTAATTGACTGAGCCGCCCAGGTGCTCCCAATTGTTCCACATTCTTACAACACTTGGCATGATTACACATTTTAATTTTAGATCTCTAATAGGTATCTAATAGTGTCTCATTGTGATTTTAATTTATATTTCTTTAATGAATAATGCCAATGTGACTTTAGTATTTTATACCTACCAACCATGTATGAGAGTTTCATCGGGGATTGTAAATAGATTTGATTTTCCAATTTGTATGAGTATCTAGTTGTTTTTGACTGTGATTTAATTTGTGTTTTGAGGAATAATAATGTTTGACAATTTTTCATGTGCTAATAGTCTAATTGAATATTCTACTTCAGCAGAGAATTTTAGAAACTTTCGCTCATTTTTTTAATTGGGTCATTTGCTTTTTCTTGTTAGTTTTTAAAGTTTATGTGTTCTGAATATGAAATTTTTGCAGATATTAGAATTTCAGGAATTTTCTTCCATTCTGTGGCTTACCTTGTTACTTTTTTAGTAGTGTGCTTAATAAGCAGATTTTAAATAATTTTGATAAAGTCAAAGTTGTCATTTTTTTCCTGGTCACACTTGCCATCTCCTGTTTAAGAAATCTTGGTCTGACACTAGGTCATGTTTATATTCTGCAGTGTTTCTTTCTGGAAGCTTCATAGTTTACCTTCATATTTAGGTTTCATCTTGAATTAATTTTAGAATATTGAGCGGTAGGAGTCAAGGTTAATGCGTTTCATTCTGGATTTCCGATTGGTGCAGCACCATTTATTGAAATTATGTTCCTTCCCCCAATGAATTGTTTGGATACCTTTGTTAAGTGGCCATAGAAGTGAAGGTCTATTGTGCTCTGTTCTGCTCCATTGATGTGTCTTTTTTTTTAGGCATTGTTCTTTTTATTTAGATCATCAAATATATTTGTGTAGTAGTGCTTACAATATCCTTTTGTGTTGTTTTGTTTGTTTTGTTTTGTTTTGTTTGTTTTGTTTTGTTTTGTTTTGTTTTAGGATTTGTTGATGTGTCCCTTTCTTTACTATTTGGTAAATTGTTTTATGCTCTTTTACGTACTTGGTCAAAATTGCTAAAGAGTTATAATTTATAACTCTTTCAAAAATTGATTTTTTGATTTATTTATTTGGTCTACTTTATATCTGTTTTCTAGTCTATTGATTTCTTTCCTCACACGTATAATTTTGCTCCTTCTAATATTTTTGGGATTAATACACTTATCTTGATCTGGTTTTTTGAGAAACCGGTTACTTCTTTTTTAACATATCATGTAAAGTGGCAGAGTTCCTTGAGTACTGCTTTAATTGTTTGCCACTAACTTCATTGTTTATATCATTCAAATTATTATTACTCAAGGCAGATGATTCTGACTTTTATTAAAAATTGCTTAATAAGGTAGTCTTTTGTTTCTTTTGGTGAATGTTCCACATGTAGTTAAAGATAATAGGTTTTCTGAGGTTGTATAAATAGTGTTTCATGTATAAATTATCTCAAGTTGGTTCAAGTCTTGTTTATATCTTTTATATCCTCACTATTATTTTTTATTCTTCCTTCTATCATATATTGAATAAGGACAGTTAAAACCTTCAAATATGATTGGGAATTTTACTTCTCCGGTTAATTTATTTCTTCATATACTGATACTTTGTTATTAGGCACAAACATATTTAAGACTGTTAGATCTTCTTATGGAATCGTCTGTTTTATTATTTTGAAATGTCTTTATTCATCTCTGATAATACTCCTTTACTATGGTTTACTTTGATATTAACATATGTGTAACAGCCATCTTATTGTTGGTGTGTGCCCAATACTCCTATGTTGTCCATGTGGTTGCAATAGCACCCTTCACTGAGCTCAGTCTTATGACCATATTAAGGGATGCTATATTGGAGTGGGGAGAGTCATAGAAGATGGAGAGGAAACATAACTGAGTTTTCTATTTGAATGAATGGGTCAGTATGTTGGTATAAGTCAAAAATCGGCAACAGCTGCTTTATAGTCAGTCAAGGTTGGCCTTGAAAGAAAGTGGCAGGAGAAAATATTTTCAGTGGACCAGGCTGTGAGGACCAGACTGGTCTTCTACTGAATGTGAAATGTATACTGGTTCAAGGTAAGAATTTATATGGACTTATGAGCAGTGGCAAATGGCCTGAGTGGCTATTCAAATCATTAAAGGAAAAAGCCTAGAAATTGGAAGAAAAGTGGTATGAAGTAGACACATATGGCTGAATTTATTAGAGTCGGCATGGGTTTGCAGACCTTTGTGTCTCATATTCATGACCACCAGGATGTATCCACCATAGAAAAGGATTGGAACAACTAAGTAGACTCAACTAGTTAGCATTACCAACTACATGGTGGGACATTTGAAACCTTCTGGAGGGTTAAGAGATTTGTTCTCATTGGAATAGACACCTATTCTAGAGATGAGTTTGCCCTTCTTACACATAGAGCCTCAACCAGCATCATTATCTGGAGTACATGGCACGCTAAATCCATAGACACGAAGTCCCGCATAATCTATAATTTGACAAAGGGACTCAATTCACTGCAAAGAAGTTATAGAAGCTCACCAATGACTATGAGATCAACTGATTGCATTTCTTTCTGCACCATACTGAAGCTGATGGCCTGGCCAATCGGACGGCCTACTATAGCACATCTGATATGTCATTTCAGAAGCTGTGTGCCATCCAGGATGTAGTATACATGCTGAATCAGAGGCCTCCATTTAATTCTATGTTTGTAATAAAGAATAATACATGATTCTGGTAACTGAGAGGCAGAAGCAGGTGTGATAACTAATTTTCTGAAGCAATTTGGCTGGGCTACAGTGCCCAGATATTTGGTTGATTATTATAAATGTTTCTGTGAGTATATTTTTGTTTTTTTTTAGGTTTTATTTATTTATTTATTTATTTATTTATTTATTTATTTAGAGAATAGGGCAGGGGCAGAGAGAGAGAGAGAGAGAGAGAGAGAGGGAGAAGGAGAATCCCAAGCAGGCTCCATGCTCAGTGCAGAGCCTTAAGCAGGCTCAATATCGTGACAATGGACCTGAGTCCAAATCAAGAGTCAGATGTTTAGCTGACTGACCCATCCAGTCACCCCCCCCCCTTTTTAAAAGTGTTTATTTATTTATTTATTTATTTAGACAGGGAGAGTGTGAGTTGGGGAGGGGCAGAGATAGAGAGGGAGAGAGAGAATCTCAAGCAGGCCTGATGCCCATCGTGGAGCCAAATGTGGGGGTCTGTAAGTATATTTTTGGATAATATTTACATTTAAATCAGTAGACCTTAAGTAAAGTAGATTGCTCTACATGTGAATGGTCCTCATCTAATCAGTTGAAGGCCTGAATATAACAAGGCTAATCCTCCTGGAATAGGAGAGAATCCTGCTAGAATACTGCTTTTGGACTTAATATTTAACATTGACTCTTGGTTTGCAAGCAGACTGTCTTTCGACTCAAACTTCAACTGTTTCCTGGTCATTTAGTCTGCCAGCTTCTGACATCAGATTTCAGATTTGTCAAGCCTCCACAAATGTGAGTCCATTCCCTAAAATGATTTTTTTTTCTCTCTATATCCACATACTGTTGATTTTGTTTCTCTGGAGAATTCTTACATTATAGTAAACATAGGCCCAATTACCATCATCCGGATGATCCACTGGCAGAATCTGAGTTCTTATCTTCATCACTTTGATCTCTTAAGATTTAGAGGTCTTTGTTTTAAAGGGGGTGCACTCCTGCCAGACGATACAGCCATGGTCCTATTAAACTTCAAGCTATAATGACACCTTGAAGCTTTAGGTCCAGGGACCAGAAAGAAAGAAGAAACATCATCTTTTTTTTTAATTTTTTTTTACATTTATTTATTTTTGAGAGACAGAACATGAGTGGGGGAGGGGCAGAGAGAGAAGGAGACACAGAATCTGAAACAGTCTCCAGGCTCTGAGCTGTCAGCACAGAGCCCGATGCGGGGCTCGAACCCACAAACCGTGAGATCATTACCTGAGCCGAAATCAGACGCTCAACTGACTGAGGCACCCAAGCGCCCCGAATCATCATCTTGATAATAGCACTTCAATCAGCAGGAAAGGGTAGAGTTACTCCTACACAGAGGCAAAGAAGGGATTATGTGGGGTGATCCACATGGGTGCCTCTTGGTCATTTTTATTCTAGTTGTGAATGGACAAGTGCAGCAACCATATCTTAAGAATAGTACAATCACCATAAGCTCAGAACCACAAGAATGAGGCATTAAGCTACAGTACCAGATAAGCCACCAAAATCAGCTTAGAGAGGACTATGAATTCCAGATGCAGCCCTAGACCAACTGCAGCAATGGACTAAGGTGAATTTCACTAACATGTGACTATTGAGTTTCCTTGAGTAGGAGGATCTCTGCTATGTTACAGTGGCTACTCACTGAATATGTATGGACAAACAAATCTGAGTAGCACAAGGCGTCGGCAGTAGCCTACATGGAGGTGCATTATCTGAATTTCCCTTCAAGAAAGAGCTTGCCTTTTAGCTGCAAGGAGTTCAGCTGACAGCTACAGTTGTTAGAGTCTTTTGAATCTACCTCAGGCTTGAGGCCAAGGCCAAGTTCTTCCTGCCCACACCCAGCAAATGATTGAGCATACTGTTGGTACTAGGGTCTGGATATTTTTCCCTCTAATGAGCAATCTTCGCTCCAGAGCGTCTACTGAGCTGGCCAAGAATTTACCAGGTTTGTGTTATGATCGAAGTCTCTCTTTGCCTAATCCCGCTTACTTCTTTGGTTACATATATTTCATAAGCATTACTAACTAATAAATGTCTTTCTTGTACATAACAAAGCACCACAGACTGGGGGGCTTAAACAACAAAAATGTATTTTCTTATACTTAAGTTGGCCAGAAGTTTCTGATCAAGGTGTTGGCAAATTCGGTTTCTGGTCATCTCTCTCATCCTGGCTTATAAATGGCTGCTTTCTCTCGATGGCTTCTCCCTGGTGTGTGTTCATGAGAGTAGGGGAGGATTTAGCTCCAGATCTGGTATGTCTTCCTAAAAGGACACCAATTCGATAGGATTAGTGCCCCATCCTTGTGACCTAATTTAACCTTAATTACTTCTTTAGAGGCTTCCATCTCTGAATACAGCCATACTGAGGTTTGGGGATTCAACATATGAATTTGGGTCAGGGGGCACAAACATTCATTCCATAGCCCTTGCGTTTTCAACTCAACCTCATATTGCTTCTTGGAAGCCGAAGTTACATACCCTAAAGAGTCTTGATGCCTGCTCTGATCCCTACGCACAAAATAAAGAAGTGTCTACCTCTTTCACAAAAGCACCAATTGATATCTGTGAACTGATTCCTTCTATGAATTTTGTTTGTTTAGACATCTCTGTATTCTAAGTTCACCCTGATACCTTTATTCATATAAAAAGGAACTGATAAATAAAAAATATTTTGTGTATTAATATATTACAATACATAATAAAATAAATTAAATCATTTATAAATTAAAATCACATATTGATTATAATAATCATAATCAAAATATACAAAAGATTTTAAAAATTTATCAGTTCCTTTTTTTAGTTATTACTATAGCTGTGATCAGCTGAAATGTTTTTTATGTTCCACTGATGTGGCAACATTAAGATATTAAAAAAATTTTTTTTCATGTTTATTTATTTTTGAGAGAGAGAGAGACACAGAATGCTAACAGAGGAGAGGCAGGGAGAGAGGGAGACACAGAATCTGAAACAGGCTCCAGGCTCCCAGCTGTCAGCACAGAGCACAATGCAGGTCTCGAACTCACAAACCATGAGATCATGACCTGACCTGAAGTCAGATGCTCAACTGACTGAGCCACCCAGGTCCCCCCGAAGGATTTTTTTTTTTTTTTTTTTTTTTTTTTACTATTTCTTTATTTTGGTGACAGCACAAGCAGGAGAGGGACAGAGAGAGTGGGAGAGAGGATAGGCGTAGGGCTCGGTGCTGACAGGCTGACAGCAGTGAGTTTGATCTGGGACTAAAACTCAGGAACCCCAAGATCATGACCTGAGCCGAAGTCCAAAACTAAACCAGCTGAGCCACCCTGGTGGCCCCCAAGGTTTTTTTTGTTTTTTGTTTTTTGTTTTTTGTTTTTAAGTTGCATGCATTTGACTCAGTCCATTTTCATTTCCATGTATTGTAGCTATTATAAACTTAGATTACATTTTACTTGTTTTTTTCTTTGTCTCATTTTATTTTGTTATATTTTATTCCTTTCTAGTTGTCTTTAGATCTGATTGAAGTTTTTCTCCCCTTCATTATTAAATTTTCCTCCTCCTGATTTAAAATATATACTTTCTGCTCTTCTTCTTCCAGTTTAAGGTAATCAGTATTTTTAGCATGTGTACTTATTTAAAATCCGAAGTTAACTTTTTCACATTGCAAGCAAAATAAAATAAGAAATTTAGAATTACCAGATTCCCAATTTACACTGTACTATTGTTGTAATTTAGTTTTGTTATCTCTAACTTAAGGAGTTTAAAATTATTTATACTAATTATGTTTGGCATGCACTATGTTTGTATAAAAAGTCTTCAATGAAAAATAGCTCAGTGCTATTTATTTCTATGCTTTAAAGTGGTTTCCTTTCAAAACAGTTTTGCACCATTTTCTTTTGACTTCCATTGTTGCTCTTAAGAAGTCAATTATTTTACCAATTGCAGAAAACTTTTGTTTTCCTATGGCTGCTTTATGATTTTTCTCTTTCCTTTCACTGGTCAACTGTGGTTTAACACTTAACTTACAGACATGGATTTATTTTTATTTATTGTGTTAATGTTCTTTAAATTTTCTGAATCTGAAGAACAGTGACTTTCATTAATTGATTCTACTCATTTAAAAAAAATCTGTCGGGGCGCCTGGGTGGCGCAGTCGGTTAAGCGTCCGACTTCAGCCAGGTCACGATCTCGCGGTCCGTGAGTTCGAGCCCCGCGTCGGGCTCTGGGCTGATGGCTCAGAGCCTGGAGCCTGTTTCCGATTCTGTGTCTCCCTCTCTCTCTGCCCCTCCCCCGTTCATGCTCTGTCTCTCTCTGTCCCAAAAATAAATAAACGTTGAAAAAAAAAAAATTAAAAAAAAAAAAAATAAATAAATAAATAAATAAAAAAAATCTGTCCTAGAAATTCTAATATATACCTTGAATTTTCTAGTTTTTTTTTTTTTTTCAAATACCTCATTCTTTGTTGTGTATTTTCCATATATTTATTTCTCTGTGTTTTCTTTTGTTTATTTCCTTTGATTCACATTTTAATTTTATTAATTCTATTTTCAGGTCCATCTAATCTGATGTTTAACAGCATCATTACTTAAAAATGTGTGTGTTTTTAAGTTTATTTATTTATTTTAGGAGAGAGAGAAAGAGCGAGAGAGAGCGCAAGTGGAAAAGGGGCAGAGGGAGAGTGGAGAGAGAATCCCAAGCATGGCCCACACTAAACATGAAGTCTGACAAGGGGCTCAATCTCAGGAACCTGTGTGATCAACACCTGAGTTAAAATTAAGAATCAGATACTTAACTGACTGAGCCACGTGCCCCAAAATATGTGTTTGTGCATTGTTTCTAAAATTTCTGTTTGACTAAATGACAAGATGCCTCACCATTTGTAATAGTTTAAGGTGCTCAAGTTATACTTTGTTTTTCTTATTTTCATTTTTAAACATAAAAACATGATTGTTGCATTGTTTTAGAATGTATTTAAGTTTGGAAGTACTTGTGGGTTTGGTTAGTTAGTTGTTTCAGATGAGTCTTACTCATTGAGCAATTTCCCTTTGTGTTTTGTAATTTTTGATTGTGAGTCCATTATTGTTAGTCTATCTATGGTAATTCTAGAGTATGACTTTCATCACGATTCCCCCAGAATAAATTATACTTGATCTTATAGGTTCCTGGGACCATTGCATACCCAGTTACTCTTAAATTAAAAATCCTAGGTTAGTAACAGATTAGAACGAAAGTGGTAAGTCATTTTTAAAATGCTCATTATATCTCAAAAGTTTATTCATTCATTCATTCATTCATTCATTCATTCAAACATCACCAAATAACAAAGCAGGCTTAAAACTTTCTTTGTGACCTGCATTTATTTATTTATTTATTTATTTATTTATTTATTTATTTACCTTTGCCCAGGTATTTACTTCATCCTGAGATTAGCTTTGTGTATTCTCAAATTCATCTCCCTACTTTTACAAGCTCCTGATATTTATATGAAAGAGATGTGGTACCTAGGTTCTATCTATTCCCTGATGGCATCTGCAAATTAATTGATTAATATATCTCTGAAACCACATTCCACTTTGTTCCCTGGGCTCTGTTAATTTTCTTTAGACCTACATATTTGAAAGCATATTAAATTATTTTACTCAGCGTTTTACTTTTTATATAATCAGTTTTTCATATCAGATATCATCTGAATAATTAGTGTTGATGCTATAAAATTTTTAAGTCCACTGAAATATATAATTTTAACCTCCCTTCTAATTCCTTAAAATTTATGATGCTTTTGCTTTTCGTAACTAGTCATTAATGTATAATTAATTGATTATGGCACAAAATAAATTCTTTAAGAATTCAAGTATACATAAATAGCAAAACAAAGACTGATTCCTTACAATAATCTTAAATTATTAATGTGTGGATTCATTCACTTTAAATGCTTGCTTCCCTCATTTTTACCCACCCTACCCATAAGAACAATTATGTTTTTTTTTTTCTTTATTTTGGAAGAATGCCTTATAATTTTGGCTCCATGATACAAAATAATTCTCAAATAGAGCAATAACTCCTTAACTTTATCCCTGAACTATAGATATGAAAGTGATTATAGTCAGTTGGGTCTCAACAGTAACATTTATTGCTTACTTAGTTATTGTGCGAGTTTAGATATTTTCTGAAAAATTAAAACATGATATGTGTAAAATTTTAAGGCATTATGTAAACTTTAATGAAAAGACTGACAAAAAGTCAGCATAATAATTTAGAAGATCTTAGTTGTTGATCCTCATATTAAAGCCAATTAAATCATGGACAGTATCAATTTCACCTTGTAATGCCTTTGTAATATTACAGTTTCTATATTATGCAAACAATAGCGTTGTCCATACCTGAGAAAATTGCCTATACAGCAAATCAGCACAGTGTCTATGATACTAAGATTTTCACTGGTTGTTTCTGCTACATTGCATTTTGTTTCCCCTTTCCTGTATTCCTTTCTTCTTTCATCTCTCTCTCCCTGTCATTTTTTTTTCTTTTTCTCTCTTAGTAACCTCACTTGTTACCTAATGACTTGCCCACTTTAAACTCTTTATTTCTGAACTGCCATGATTCATTTTCCACCCTACAGATCACTGCAAAAACAGAGGCCAGAAATACTTCAACTCAAATTTTTCATTATTTAATGTGACAAGTCTATCCAGATCTCCAGAAAAATTACACATTTCTAACCCTAACTTTGAAAACACCTGTCCTGAATTGAAAAAGTATCTTCCAAGTAATTTTATTGTTTCCTCTCTGCAAGTCCTGTTCCCACAGAGATGCTTTATGTATTACTATTGGTAGTGTGGTCTGAAAGTTTGTGTCTAATTCATATGTTGATATGTTGAAGTTCATATGTTGAAAACCCATTGCCCAAAGTGATGATATTAGGAGATGGGGCCTTTAACTAATTAGGTTATCAGGGCAGAGCTTTCAGGCTTGGGGATAATACCTTTCTAAGACACCCTACAGAGATCTCTAGGTTTTTCCATCATGTGAGGACACAGCAAAAATATCCTGTCTAGGAAAGCGGGCTCTTACCAGATGCTCAATCTGCCAGCATTTTGATATTGGACCTCCCAGGCCTCAGAACCGTGAGAAATCAATTTTTGCTGTTTATAAGCCACCCAACCTGTGGCATTTTGTTACATCAGCCCAAATGGACTAAGATGATTGTATATAGTTGTTGAATGCTTTCCCCAAATTTTATTCTTTATCTTTGCAGGTACAAATATATGCCAATGCTAATACAAAAACATGAAACCGATTATTTACTTTAAACTGATATTTGAATAGCATTTCATAATCTATAAAACAATTTAATGTATATTATTTTAAATGCGAATGAGAGATAGAATTATCTGTATTTTGTGGATGGAGAAATTGACACTCAAAAAGGTGAAATAATTTACTTAAAAAAATAAAACAGGAAATTCCAAAATTTATTGGATCCGTACTTACCTAGAACAGTTCCTCACCTACTTTGAACTATTAATAAACCCTTGCTGCATTAATAAAATAAGACAGAGGTGGGTTTACATCAAACTTTTTTGCATGCATGCAAAATCATATATGATTTTGCAAAATCATATATGATTTTGCACAATATCCTTGAGCATTCTGAACTTCAGTTTCATTGTCTGAAAATTGAATATAGTAATGTCATTTAAAAAAATTTAGAGAGAGGAAGAGAGTGTGAGTAAGGAAGAGGTGCAGAGGAAGGGGGGGCGGGGAGAAGCATAAGCAGGTTCCACGTTCAGCACGGAGCCCAACGCAGGGCTCCATTCCATGACCCCTGGGATCATGGCCTGAGCCAAAATCAAGAGTGAGACATTCAACTGACTGAGGCACCCAGGTGCCCCCCCAAATACTAATGTCATTAGTATTGGTATGATCATGAAGTAGAATAACATATGTGACATAACCCACAGTATGTCATTTAATTTCCTCTCCTATCTGAAGAATCATAGTTCTCGGTGTTTCAGGACATATAACAAAGTGCAGGATTCTGTATCGTATCCTTCACCTAAATTAGGCATTTTGTTTCTCTGCTACTTTTTTTTTGTTTCTGTCTTTGCAGATTGTGCTATTTGTCACCATCAAAAAGTAAAGACAAAGTATGGATCACTCACTTAGTGATAAAGTGGAGCTATATTTCCATTCTTGCAGCTTGTATATATGTATTTGTTTTAATGTCCATAATCATAAAATTGCTATGCCAAATTGTTTAAAACTTTTTTAATTTAAAAGTGAAAATTTAATTTTTTAAATAGTCATATTTAGTAACCTCACAAAACATCTGTGTATGCCATATTAATATTCTTAAGCAGAATTGAAGACAGAATCCCAAGAGAAAATGACTACAAGGGTATTTCCTCCCTAAGATCCACCTGGAAGATTCTTTCAATCTGCAGAGGATTTGTCCTTCTTTTATTATTACCAGCATTTACTAAACTTATCTTGTTCTGAGAGGCAGACACAGTTGACAGTTTATAGAGAGAGACTACTGCAGTGTAAGAATCCTATTCTATTTGGTCCTACACATCATTCTTAATTTTGAAACATTCCAACATAACTATTCTTTGCCTCTATACTTACAAACAGATTAACTATAAAAGTCAGCTGAACAGTTGAATTCACTTCTTGGTGATTTACTTTCTAGTTTGGATTTCTGAAAGCTGACTTCCAGCTTATGCTGGGTAAAACTATCGTCCTTCGCCTCTTCAGGATAACTTGGTTTTCTGCACAGCAATGTGTAGTTTGTATATCTTGAACACACCCTTGCACATACTCCTTATTGGGTGTCTGGTGCCAGCCTAAGAAATTGTCTACATCTCAAAATTATGCACTAATTGTCTTATTTTTATCAATCAACTTATTAATAAAATAGGCTAAATCTCATCTTTGCCATTTATTTTCAAGCACTTTTTATGTACTGTATACACATCCTTGCACACATTGTTCAAATGTCTTGGCTGAGAAAGACACTCTTCAACGATTTCTTTAATGCTTATTACGTGCCATGAACTGGCTGGAGGTACTGAAATAAAAAAAAAAGATATTGTTCTTTCCTGAAAGTGCTAGTGAATAACAAACTCATGAAGTCTTTTTATTTTCATTGTTCTGATTCCTTAAATGTTTGGGTGTAAATAACATACATTCAGACATACTTCTGACTTCTACAGCAAGGATAGGCCATGTAGCCTCCAGAAATTGCCAATTAACTTGAATATTTATACTAAATGAAATGATTTGCATAAATAACCCCAGAATCCAGATGAGTTATATTTTGGCAAGGTTATCATTCTATAAATGGTTCATTCTCGTACAGTGGAATTAATCTTAGAAGGTCAGAGGGTTGGGAAGAGATAAAATTAATCCACATTACTGATAAAATAAGAACTTAACTTGCTTAATAATGAGACACTGGAACACTTTAATGTTGTGAACTCACATTAGAAAGTTTCAGAGGGCTGCTATCATTCACCAGATGCTTAAGACTACAATAGATTGAAATCAAATGAAAGTCAGTATGTGTGTCAAACATCTTAATACATCATGTCATTAATAAAACTGACTCAACTACTTTTCCGATGGCACTGTTAGATTTTAAAATTAAAAACAACAACAACAACAACAACATGGATCTAATATATCTAGAGAGATGGTGAATATAATGATATAGAGTGGTATTTCCAAAAGTCATTATTGTACAGTGCTAATTCACTGAACACAAGCCTACTCATATAAGATGGCTCAATTACAAGCATTCTTGGTCTCATTTTTCTTGGATTCAAGAAAGTTTTTACTATGGTAACAAATTTGGGGTTGTCTGTGACACCATCATCTCTGGATAGAGGTGCTACAGATGACTTCTTATCTAGTGTCAAGAAAAGGGCACTTATTTAATAATCCTCTTTGCTATTGTCCTGGCAATACCTGAGAGGTACATTTTTCTCTTTTTCTCTTCATCCACTGCCTCATATTTTATATACTTTCTGTACCTAAACAACTTCCTACTGGACATTTCTTCTTTGATTTATCAGTAGGTAACTCAAACCTGACATGTTAAACTCAACTATACATCATTCGCTTATTGGTTAGGTTTTGTTATGATAACACCCCCATTTTCACATGGGATTATAATTAACATATATTGTTTGTACTACATGAGGCCTATTGATCATTTGTATCTCTGCTAAGCTTGACTGAATCCTGGATGACCTTTTTCTGGGACCACTATCTGGGTGTTTTCATGGAAGAAGGTAGATGCAAGAGCCAGACTATATTACAAAGTAACACTTAAAATTTTACCTGGATGAAGTCATGGTACAATGATGTCTGCTGACATTTTCTTCACCAAACACTCATTGGACTGTGCATAAGGTCAGTAAAATTCATTGTTCAGGGAAAGTGGTATAACAATGAGTAGGATTGCATAACCCTAATACAGAGAGAATGAAGAGTGGGCAGCATTAATTCAGTCTACCACAATGTCGCCAATCTGATCTTTTCAATAAATCATCCATCTTGTTGATCATGCCTTTATGATAGTAATAATACCAACTACATGAAACTTAATAATATTCCTGAACTCTTGTTTATTCTTCAACACACAATTGGCCATCAAGAATCTCATGAGGCCATCTCTTCGAGTGTTTTCCATTATCTCTCCATCTGATTGCTACCACCTAAACAGGCATCCTATTATTTGTCATTCATGTAATTATCACTATTTCCTTCTTAAATCAACTGATTTAAGATTTCTTTGAATCTCTTTTCCGACTGAACAAAAAATTTTTATTTCAAAAAATGTATTATATAATCTTTCCTAAACTCTGTTTTTTGTTTTTTGTTTTTTTGTTTTTTTTTGTTTTGTTTTTTTGTTTTTTTTTTTTTTTTTGTAGTTCCCATGACTTTGTGGATAAAGTTTTTAAGACAGAACATACTCATCCCTGGATCTTTTATGACAAAGACCCTGTTTAGGGATGCAGCCACAATTTCCAACTTTACCACTCTTCCACAATATATTTCACCTAGTTCAATATTGAGGTTTCTCAGATGGTATCTTCACTTTGAAGTGTCTTCTTTCCTTTCTCTATTCAGTAAATGCCTGCACAAGGTGCTGCTTTAACACCATATCTGGAGAGGCCACTCTCCATCACAGCCACACGGTGTTTTTGTTGTTTTTAAATTTATTTACTTTGAGAGAGATAGAGAGAAGCAGTGAGAGAGGAAGACAGAGAACCCAAGCAGGCTACACACTGTCAGTGCAGATGTGGGTCTTGATCCTACGCATCCTGAGATCATGATGAGCCGAAATCAAGAGTCAGTGGCTCAACTGACTGAGCCACCCAGGCCACTGAGCTACAGGATGTGGTTTAAATGGTCTCCTGTGTGATGCCAGCACTGTGTGCCTACACACATAAGACATTTGCACTTTATCCCAAATACATTCATGTGTCTCTATCCCTCACCAGACTATGAATGTGAAAGTGGCATTTAGTGATATAATAAAATAAAAACTCTCAATTTTTTGCACGAAATTTTTGCAAAGATTGTTTCATTTGACTTTATTTTTGACATCACTGTTAGTATTTTCATAATATTGGACCTTTTCACAGTATGATATTTATAATGTTTTGCCAATAGATAATACAATTCCAATTTATAATGGTTTGACCTGCCATACCATCTAGGAAATAATTAGGCCATAACCAAATTTTCACCTAAACTTATTTGAATTTACGGCCAGTGAAATCTACCTTATACAGAATTCTTACAGTGATGCATTGTTATGAAAATTTTAAATAAAATATTTCAATTTGATATGTATATACTTTATGATTAGTCTATAAATTAGGTTACATCTCAACAGGTGAATCATTCCCCTTAAAATCCAAAAATTGAAAAATAAGATCATGTACTTTGAGGATTAACAAAAGTTAAACTAGTGGCTAAAAATTAATCTCATAAGATTACTATTACACTAGCCAGCCTTTTTTTTTTTTTTTCATTTGCTACATATATGTTACAGAATTTAAATCCTTCATATTGATTTGGTTCAGATAATGTTTACTCTCTTGTTGGGAGATCTGTCTGCCCTGGTTCCTGTGTGTCCTTGCACATCTTTGCTGAATATATCAAACAGCGAGATCCAAATGTCTCCTGAGAATGAGCAGTTTCAGTAGCTAGTCACGTAGACACTTAAGCATGTCAAGGAAGCCGTATGTGACTACTAGGCAAGTCCTTGTTCCCCAGGAGAGAGGAATGGCTTATTTTCTGCCCTGCTACAAAAAGTGTTGAGCCATTGAACCTAGACTCCTCTGCTGTGATACAACACAACTTGTATGTAGTCTCTATGTGGGCCCATCTTGATTGCTGTGTTGTAGACAATGAGCTATTTCCCTGGATCCCTTGAGTTACATTATTATTGGCTTATAGTCTTCCTACCTGTTTGCTTTTTTGGGGTCATCTTACTACTCTTTGCTATCTTCTCAGATCGGCGTCCTTCCCTGTCAGATTTCCTCTCTTTCCAATTAGTTGTTTTTCACATTCAAAAATACCCGTAATCTCCATTTACAATATTTTCTCTTATAATTTGATGAATGGAATGGTATGCAATGTGAACACACAAGGACTAGCCTACACAAAACTTTGGCTTCACTTGGAATTTGTAGAGCCTTTTAAAATTGGATTTATGCCACACTGGCTGATATATTCAAAGGTGTTTTTTGTTTGTTTGTTTGTTTGAACAATCTTTATTTCTTAATAACTTGAAGTTGTGTGTCATTATGTCCTTAAACTATTCAATATAGTCAAAGATATGATTACTCTGATTTTGATCCATTCGAGCTGACATAATCATTCTAATGTACCCATGAAAGTTGGAACTCAGTCAAATAAGCTTATGTGTTTTTCTTGAAATGAATTTAGATATTAGATATTAGTTTAGATATTTAGATATTAGTTAATTCTGTAAGAGCTTTTGTTTGCATTGTTCTTAATCGTGTGTTTTAGCTTCTTGCGTGTCTGTAAACTAGCGTCTATACAGGCATACTTCTAAAAGGTATTTTGTGATATTTTTTTTTTCCCCTGGAGGACTTCTTCAAGCTGTTCTATTGATAAATGCATGGTGAAGCATTAAGAGGGAAATGCAAGGTAATCTTGGTTTCCCAAAATTACTTTACCATGACCCGTCCTCCTCACCTCCAGCAGAAAAAAGGTAAATCGTGACAAGTTAAGTATTGTTCCAAAAGGATTGTGTGACACACCTCCTTAGTGATCCATACTGATAACGTGTTATTGAAAATGATCCGTGTTCCAGAGTACCGTACGTTATGGTGATTGGTAGCACCCTGAGTTTCTTAGGTTATGCAACTTGACACCATAATTTTTTTCTTTTGAAAATATTTTCAATCATAACTTCTTTTTTTTAAACGTTTATTTATTTTTGAGACAGAGAGAGACAGAGCATGAACGGGGGAGGAGCAGAGAGAGAGGGAGACACAGAATCGGAAGCAGGCTCCAGGCTCCGAGCCATCAGCCCAGAGCCCGATGTAGGGCTCGAACTCACGGACCGCGAGATCATGACGTGAGCCCAAGTCGGACGCTTAATCAACTGAGCCACCCAGGCGCCCCTCAATCATAACTTCTTAAATGTTTAAGTGAAAGGTTGATGAAGTGCTCTCTAGACCTTAACCCTAGCAGCAGTCATTTTCTTTATTAAATTTAAAACAGGTCTTTATATGAAATAAGGTTAACTTTATTATTAGTTTTGTGATCAATGTTAATGCATTTATTAATGTAAAATATTATACAAATGCTCAATTAAAGGCATTACAGTGAACAGTTACTCTTAAGCATTATTATCTGTATCTGTAGGTGGGTAACAGATTCAGAGGATTTAACAGTTGAACTAGTAGAACCCTAGATTCAAAATGAATATTTCTGATGAGAAAATTGAAAGTATAAATAACCGAATACCATGTTGCCTTTAAGAAAAATAATGCATATGTATAACTGCAGAGTTAATACAATTTTCACATAACCTTTCTATTTTGAAGTTTTGTTGTTAATTACAACACTAAACAACAGGATAAATGAGATCCAAGTTGCAGCCATAATTCTAAAAAACACATGAGTTGTCCATATACATTATTCTATTGCATTTCATTCACTTTATTGCCTGAATGCTTTTCTGCACTTTGATTTCTATTTTAATGACATTATAAGATGACATAATAAGAGATCATTCTAGAGAGTTAGATCTGAGTAATTAAGCAATTCAGCAGTTCTGGATTCCGACCAAATAGTTTTTAAACATGCCTTGTTATGATCCATAGATATTTCTTGTTTGTTTGCTTTTTTCATTATGAATAGCCTGGGACATGTAGATGACATCTTGGGAATTTGTGGTTCCAAGAACAGCCCAAGTAGCCCTGTTTACCTTGCAGCTACGGTTTCTTATTTTTATCCTAATCTTACTATTTTTCACCTCCAGCTTCTGCCGGGGAAGGTGTTCCAGAGGGCACTGGACCTTGGCAAATCAAATGAGCATTTTTAAATGAACACTACTTAAAATGTTTAAAATGAGCATATTTTAAAATATGCAATAGTGAAAGCCTTTGTGTCACTGATTTTCAGAACACAAAACTAAAACCCAGCTTAAAGACCAGCTTGCCTCCTTAGCATGTTGCTTTATCCAATTATATACCTTAAGGAATTTTATTCATCCTTTTATAAACCTGTATCAGTGTTGAAAGTGACTTCCTCTGCTTTTCCTATAGAAAGACATCATTATAAGGATATTAATTTGAAATTAAACCAGGTAACAAGATACTTATTTGAAGAACAGGATTTCTATGGGTTTTTGGGAAAAATTACATAGAAGTTTTTAATGAGAAAATATTACTTATCTTGAACAGAACTATGTTAGTAAAGTGCTTAAACCACATAATTTATAATACTTTGATAATATTAAAATGTGATGAATGAGGGAAACTTAATAATCTTTGGGATATTTAGAGGTTTTCTAATTAGATAAAACAAGCAATTAAATTCACTTATAAGGGCTTCCTGGAAGGATAGATAAATTATTTTATTTTTGTAGATCTCTCCACAGCATCCAAATTTGATTTTGCCAATTTTACTTTCCAATTAAATTCAGAAGTGGCAAGAATGTGTTACTACTCACAAATGTCATTTATTCATTTTTTTTATTTGTCAATGAATTATTAAGCATTTACTATTTCTGTTGTCCCATGTTTGAGGTAGTGAGTATATAAAAGGAAATAAAACACAGCCAATTCTGTCAAGTATTTCAAATAAGAAAAAATTCTCTGAGCTTCTCTGTTAATTGTATGCTTTTTTTTTTTTTTTTTTTTTTTGCTGAAAAAGTTGAAGTTTTATCCCTCCTGAAATTATTTGTCTATGTTAAAAGCAGGACTTTAGAGTCTTCAGATTTCTTTGTTGATGTTTGTGTTGGTGTTTGGAGGAATATTTTATGTATTGTTTGATATAAGAAATGTGTATAGTGATTCAATCAGGCTTAAAAGAAAGATTAAATCATTGCAATCTAGTGGAATAGTTTATTCCCAGGGATTCGTTATAGCATATTGAAAATAACAAACTTTCATATTCCCTTAACCTGTCTAAGATAGGGTCTCATAAACAACTTCAGATAATTTGGGGGAAAGGTTGACAATATATGTTACTTAACAACAGTGGCTCCTTGTGGGTTACCTAACAGTATGTTTCATTTGCTCTAAATTTCCTGACAGTGGATTTATTCCCCCTACTCTTCTCTACAAACAATTTCACGTTTAGCCCCTGACAGCATTTTACTGTGTAAGCCCAGAACAATAATAGAGGTTCACCTGTGGTCCTCTTTTATGATATCTAATCCTGAGCTATTCGAACATTTCCGCTTACTGTGCATAGAAGGGCAAACGGGGTTAAGCAAAGGAAAAGAGAAGTTAGCAAAATGAAAGCAAAAACTTTCTTCATGACACCAAAGCACGAAAGGGTCAGTTCTATTTATAAAAGAAGATTAGTATTAGCTCACTGAACATTTACAATTCAGATGACAAGGAGATACTTTTAAGAGCTGATTTACTATTCTCAGGCCAGTACTCATGCCAAGTGAGCTAAAGTAACTTCACCAGCTGAGTTAGTAAAAGTACTTAATAGACTCATCTAAGATATCCACAAGAGTGGCTTTTTGGCTGCAACAACAGGGCCTGCAGCTGTCAGCTTTCTCCACTGTCACCAGTAGATATCACTGCAGTCAATTAGAATTACTACAGAGGATTTCAGACAGAGACACATGCATCTTTTCGTTCTTGCATAGGCAGCTGCCCAAAGGTCACTAATCCATGACTGGAGGGAGGAAGTCTTGGCAGAGATGGGCCTCATGCATTCAATGAACAGCTATAATCATCTGTCTAAATGTCTTAGCGACAACATCAGACTGATCTCTCGATGCAGTGAAATGAGTTTCCTTTTAAAACCCATATGATATATCTTGGCATATTTAAACAGGTTAATCCTGGTCACAATGACAACTCTTCTTGTAATTTGAAAATTTGAAAGGAACATGTTAAGTGTTTACACTCTAATTATTTCCTAAAATGATAACAGGAAGCTCGGTGCTATTTTTTTCTTTTCAAAGTGTTCTTCAATAATGAAGGGCATTTGTGAGTATTTCCTTAATATAAACATTAATAATTGTATAAGCATATTATTTCAATTTAAAGATTTTGGTAGGCATGCAATCTATTAATTTTGGTTGATTAAATTATATCTTTAAATTTTTCTATATATTTTAGGTTTTAGATTCTGAACTTCCAGAAAGCATGGGAGTGGTGGCAGAGAATAAGTTTTCTATGCTTTAAGTTATCTAATTATTCATTAGAATGTAGTCAGAAATACACAGAAAGGAGGAATTCTTTCAAAAAGTAGTAGGAGATCAACCTTCAGTGGTATGAAATCAATGTCATAGTTTACTTTGAGCCAATCTGAACTCATTTCTTAAGAGATGCTATATGGTTACGGTCAAAAGCAATTAATGCTAACACCATCTTTTGGAAAAAAAAGTTTTATGCTAAGTTATATTACTATGTTTATGGTATGGCAGAAAAGAAAACCACATTCATGAAATTCATAAAGGAAGTAAATTATTATTAGGTTGTGAGAAGAATGACTTTACCTTTATATCTATATAATATCAAGGTAAATGGAGTCTTAGCAGAAATGTTATAATTTGGTTCAAATAATCCTTTTATTTAGATTTGTGGAAATAATAATTTTTACAGAGTTCACACATAACTAATTCTAGGGGAAATTTTTCAAAATTTTACGTTTATCTTAATTATCTTTATTTTATTTGGAAAATCATTAGCTTATTAGCCTATACCGGGTTCTATCTTGTAGGTTTCATGTGTATGTTTCAGGTTTTAGATGGCTTCACATCCCCAATGTTCACAAGATGATGCAGCAACTCTAACCACTATGTTTCTCTTTACTGCATAAACACTCAAAGCAAAAGTGAGGAAGATCTTCTCACCCCTCTCTCCTCTCCCGTTTTGATCAGAAAGAAAATCATTCCTCTTCCATTTTTTGTCTCTCTGTATGAAAACCCAGCCAAAAAAGAGGCTAAGGTGTGATCTCCTGGTAGGGAAGAAAGAGGAGGAAACATTTTTGCTGGTTAGGGACAGATGGTATCTGCCGCACTCACCATAGTTAGAACAAGAGAGGACATCACATCTTTTTGAATCTTTGTATAAACAAGGGGGAACTGAGAGCCACTCTATTTGCATGAAGTGTGTGCAGGTGATCTTGGAAACTAGTGATGCTTGGATGTCGGCTTCAAACAGCCAAACATTAGTGAAGGATTGAAAAATTACAGAGGAAAGAAAAAAATTCTCTTTGATGTAGAATATAATTGCATTCGATTACCTTGATGACAAAGCTACGTCCGTTGGACACCCATTTGGAAAATACGTGTCATCATTTTGAATGATTGATATTTCTGGAATAAAAATTTTATCAGTAATAACGCTTGATATGGCTTGTTTCTCAATTGTATAATCCAGTTGTTCACAATTCTCAGAATAAAAATCATGAACCTGCGAAATATGAATAAAAATGGAATCTGGGTAAGAAAATATGGAGATGCATCTTAAAAGCATCTGATTAAGTCTGGGGCTGATTTATAGCCTATAGACTGTTGAAGGGAAAAAATTACTGTGTACTTAGACACATTTTCCCCTTAATATTAGGGAAAATAAAATTGGACCTGGTAAGTTAGTGCCATGACAAACTCACGTTATTTCCTTTCTTTTTTGAGTTTTGCTATTTGACAAACTGAAATAGAAAGCTGATAGCAAAGAAGGGACTTGTTTGAGCAAAAATTGGAAATAAATCCTAGAGCTTTAAAACAGGACTGTAACTTGAAAGATTTGTATTAAGCTCTTTTGTCAGATTCAAAGTTCTGCATAAGTAAGAACTCAATGAATGGTATATTTTAAAAAATAGTTCCTTTCCTGCTCAGATTTGTTTCTAGTAAATGCAAAAGCATTTTAGGAGAGTAAGAGTTCTCTGATAAGTATCACTTTCAAAATGTAGTGCATGCTTTTATATTGAATTTTATCTGGAATATCTACATGGACTTCCCATAATATCCTGTATTTTTAAAGCAAGCATTTTTCTTGTGTAACCATATATTTCAATATTGTTTTAAAATTTGATTGTTTCCGGGAGACTGTTGTCATCCAGGGGCTGATTTATTCAGTGAATATGGTGTTTGAAGAAGTGCCCAGCAAAACATCATGTGCAAATAGGCCCGTAACACATGCATTTGCGAGTGATGGTGATGGTGATGGCAGATTATAACCAATCTATTCTATTGTCCGTTTTTTCCTTGGAGAATACCGTCTATACTAAATCACTGAAAATGTCTTATTTGTTATTATAAGTGAGATAATATCGCATACTTCACAAATGTTGTCAGTCTGTTTAGATAACACAGAATTTGAAACTTATAAATAAAATTAAGATGAATAATAAATCTCATTGACTAACAAAGAATTTTAAAGAGCACTTGATTATCTCAATGCAATGTACAGACATACGGCTTAATCTATGAAGATAGAAAAGAAACAAAAATAAATGAAGTGTTTCAGGAGATGGTTCCCGTAAATCTTGTAAGGGTACCAGGAATCTACTGAGATGAAGTTTATGCTTTTTTTTTTCTTTTCCATTTCAATTTTTAATTTTTTTCCCAACACAGAGAACAAACAAAATAATTACCTGGCTATTTCTTAAAAGCTGTCTTTTCATTGTTTAAAAATTACTTATTGGGGCGCCTGGGTGGCGCAGTCGGTTAAGCGTCCGACTTCAGCCAGGTCACGATCTCGCGGTCCGTGAGTTCGAGCCCCGCGTCGGGCTCTGGGCTGATGGCTCGGAGCCTGGAGCCTGTTTCCGATTCTGTGTCTCCCTCTCTCTCTGCCCCTCCCCCGTTCATGCTCTGTCTCTCTCTGTCCCAAAAATAAATAAACATTGAAAAAAAAATTTTTTTTAAATTACTTATTATCAACCATATGATGGAATTATTTTTAGGTACTGGAGATACTTAATTCATATTTATTTCTCGATGACTTACACAAAGAAATTTAATCTTTTTTAATATGCTAGCTTAATCATCTATAATTTTCAAGCTAGTATTTTAATTTAGCATTAAAATATCGTCCCAACTGGTATCAAATAAGCAGAGGAGACATTTCACACCAACTTTTACTCTAATATTAAGCTTTAAACTTTCTACTTAATCATTCAAATTAACCTGTGGACAGTTGACTTTTACTCTCAACCCCATTGCCCTTTCTGATTTCCCAGTTATTTTTTTTTTAAATTATCATAAAGTATTGTTAACAACAGGAATATTTTGTTATAGTTTGACAGAAAGAAATACAATTCACTCCATCAGTCAAAGACATTATATATCAAAGTAAATTTCTTTCCTTGAATAAGTTCTTCTCTTGTAGTTAAAAATAACATTTGTAAATATGAGGGCTCGTATGTTATGCATTTGGTAATAGAAATGCAAATGTATGAGTCAATATCATGATTATTAAAAATATTAATACATATGCGGTTGAAAACATTCATGTTTCTATGAGAAAAGTGTTCTCAGAGATCATTTTGATGACATGTTTGGTAATTTTAGCATAATACAAAATTTCACGTGCGGCAAGAAATACGTGTTGAACACTTAGCATTTATTTCACAAAGTTTTTCTTCATTTCTTACTAGCATGCAGAGGTGCAGAAACTTTATCGCATTAGGTTCTTTGAACTCAGTGTTCTTTGTGACAGTCAAGTCTCTTTGGTTATAAAGAATGGAGACTCGCCGAACTACTTAGGAATAGTGGGGCAGAGATTTATCATGATCATGATATACTTCAGTGTTCAGAGATCTCCTTAATTGGGAGACAGGAAACAAGGAATCAGCCTCTCTGTGAGGTAGATCTGGGCACATGAAATGCAGTCAGGCGAGGCTGCTTTTCATCTCTCTCTCTCCAGTTCTACCTGCTTCTTGTATGTTTTCTCCTGTGAGGAAGGAGTGGAAGGGACGCTTTATTCTCAGGCTATTGCACTTTCTAAGCATATCTTCAATCTGCATGATCTTTCCATTTATATACCATTACCTAATTAACTAGTTAAGACTTTATCTCTTGTAAGAAGTCTGTTATTGGTCTAGCCTGGACTAACTCCCTAAATGTTATTTGTTGTCTGGATTTTGATGGTCACAGGGAAGAAGGATGGGATTGCAGAGCCATGGCATAAGCTGTGGGTGAAGGGAGGTCTCAGGAAGGAAGCCATGAGTACTTGGAACCTTAAAAACTGTCTAAAATAGTATTTAGAGTGGACAATTATAACTTTTAAAATGTTATAATCATACAATTACTTGCAGAAAATGAAAGATCTTTGAAAAATTTCAGGCTCTGGAGCTTGGAAAACGTAGATTAAGATCCCTGCCCTTCCTCTTACGAATAGCATAAGCTTTGCCAAAAATCCAAACTGTTCACTGTTGTTTTTAAAATTGACATACTGGGCAGGTTTTATTGACTGCACTGCATAGAATCTCTTCTAGAAAATCTTCCCTGTTAGGAACCCATCAAAGTGATTGCTCTATATACATTGTGCCTTAGCTCTTGTGACAATAGTGGTGTTTAACTGAATGGAGTGGATCCCCGGATGAAGCCAAGACACCTGACCGTTGGAACAAAACTTCTCAGATCCTTTCATCAATGACAGATGGAGGTGGCTATTTGAGCTTCGAGGCCAGGGTTCTGGAAGATTTTTAGTTCCCTTGAAGCTATCCTTTGTAAATTTTCCTTGCAATCAATGAACTCTGTATTCCTATTGCAATAAAGCCTCTGTATTTTGAGAATCTCTAATTGTGGCTGAAATAACTGTAACTAGAAAAATGAAGAAGTTTTCATAGTAAAGACTAACGCATTTTGGGCACTAATTATGTGCCAGCCATTGTTCTAAATACATTACACATAATTTGCTTAAATTTCAAAGCAACTGGACAACATAGGTACTATAATTATTTCTGTTTTTACAAGTCAAGACCCTAAAAAACTGCATTGAACACTATGCTTTCATGAGCCTAAGAGCACTGGAACTGTATTTGAAACCAGGCTAGTTTGATTCCAAAGATCAGGTTATTAACCACAAAGAACTGCATAATAAAAAGTGGTTTGAGCCTTGTGACAAAGTGACTGTTTTTGGTATTACTGTTACCTTCATATTCAGGCACCGAATGACTATTATTGTACTTACATTCAGATGAGGAAACTGAAGGTCCGGGAGCTACCTGAGTTCGTACAACTATTTGGTGTCAAATAGAGAATGTGAATTCAGAGTCTGTCTCTCTATTATGTGTTTTAAAAATAATAACTTTAGGGGCGCCTGGGTGGCGCAGTCGGTTAAGCGTCCGACTTCAGCCAGGTCACGATCTCGCGGTCCGTGAGTTCGAGCCCCGCGTCGGGCTCTGGGCTGATGGCTCAGAGCCTGGAGCCTGTTTCCGATTCTGTGTCTCCCTCTCTCTCTGCCCCTCCCCCATTCATGCTCTGTCTCTCTCTGTCCCAAAAATAAATAAACGTTGAAAAGAAAAATTTTTAAAAAATAAAAAAAAAATAATAACTTTAATTGTTTTGCAAAATTTTAAAAATCAATTCTGAAAGCATTTTATTTACAGAGAGTTATATGCTTAACTGTTTTTTGGTAGCTTGGATCTTTGCTAATATAGATAACAAGAATATTAAGTAGACTCAGAACAAGCTATGTCAAATCTTTAATTTGTAAATGTTTATTTAATTTGAGGGAGAGAGGGAAGGTGTGCACATGCATGCGCACAAGGGCATGTGGGGTAGGGGCAGAGAGAGAAGGAGACTGAGAATCCCAGGCAAGCTCTGCGCTGTCAGCCCACAGCCCAACATGGGGCTCCATCCCCCAAACCGTGAAATCATGACCTGAGCTGAAATCAAGAGCCAGAGGTTTATCCCACTGAGCCACTCAGGAGCCCCTCAAAGTTTTACTTTCATTCACTGTGTGACTATGGCCCAATCACCTAACCATTCTGATCCAAGTATTCCTAGATAGGTTAGTATTACGCCAACAGTTTCCCGGCACAACGCAAGACGTACTGGATTTTAGTCACTCATGAATTGTGTGTTGTCTTTCTCTTACAGCACTCAGGGCAACTGTCTGCTGGTTTCCACAAGGTTCCCATCATTTGGAATGAGGAAATAGAGAGGGATTCCAGACTTAAACGTTTACATCCTTTGCCTATTTTGTAGTTTTGCACAGAACCTGTTTATTTATTTTTTTATTTATTTTTTAATTTTTTTTAATGTTTATTTATTTTTGAGACAGAGAGAGACAGAGCATGAACAGGGGAGGGGCAGAGAGAGAGGGAGACACAGAATCCGAAACAGGCTCCAGGCTCTGAGCTGTCGGCACAGAGCCCGACGCGGGGCTCGAACCCACGGACCGTGAGATCATGACCTGAGCCGAAGTCGGACGCCCAACCGACCGAGCCACCCAGGCGCCCCATTGCACAGAACCTGTTTAGTTTTGGTTTTCAACATGCATTGATGATTCATTATTGATATATTCTTTAAATATAAATGAAGGCTAACAACGTGAGTATACTTAACACTCCTGAACTATATACTGAAAGTGGCTAAGTTGGTAAATTTTGCTGTGTGTATCTTATGACGATTAAATGTGACAGAGGGGAAACAAAGTGAAAAAGAGAAAAACAAGGAGATTAAAATGTATTATATATTAAAATAACTCGAATCTGCCCGTATAATCTTGACTATACTAGCATTGCAATACTTAAAATACTCACACTGGAAAAAAATATACTTACATTGATTATGGCTGTGTATGTGTGTTCCACAATATTTAATTTGGTAAATAATACCAAGTGAAAATATATATATATGGGGGGCACCTGGGTGGCTCAGTCAGTTGAGCGACTGACTTCGGCTCAGGTCATGATCTCACAGTCTGTGAGTTCAAGCCCTGCGTCGGGCTCTGTGCTGACAGCTCAGAGCCTGGAGCCTGCTTTGGATTCTATGTCTCCCTCTCTCTCTGTCCCTCCCCTACTCATGCTCTGTCTCTCTCTGTCTCAGAAATAAATAAACATTAAAAAAAATATTTAAAAAAGGAAAGAAAAAAATATATATATATGTATGAGCAAATAATCTAATTCTTATGTTTATTAAACAAATTGAAATCACATATATAAATGAATATCCTGCAGCAGTATAGTTTTCCATAAGTATAGGATTACCATAGAATTTGTTGTCCTTACAGGGAAAATTTTGAAAGAGAATAAGAATGTGGAAACAAACAAACAAGGCAGCAATCATCAAGTGTAACTATATTGAACAAATGTGAACCAAAAATCGCTGTCTATGTGCAAATAATAAAACTGAAGCCCAAATTGTTTAAGTGCTAGGCCAGCAGAAATAAAAAAAGAAATAAAATTAGCATTTATCTTCTCAGAATTTCCAACTAACTAGGTTTTATTACCTCTGTTCTATTCCAAAGTAATCAGTTTTTATATGAAACAAGTGAATTGTGAATTAGTTTTCATATTAAACCTCTGCCATTTAGTAATACAGGTAAAAAATGAAAACACAAATAAGTATAACACGGAAATTATAAAAATATTCTGTACATCTATTGTAAGTATGACAAACTACATTTTTTTAAACAACTAGAATCATGATGATTAATCTTTTGCTTCTAATTAGAAGCAATACAACAGACTACATTTGCTCTATTGGATTCATCTTCTGAAACTATAAAAAGTTATACAATTAAGAATTATTAAAAAGCATATCAAATAAAACTCCTAACTACTTTTCCAGCCTAATACAAGTTCCTTTTCCATCATAAGATTTAACGGTGGTATTAATTTGTCACAAATAATTGATATAGTGGCTCAGTGTAGTTATTTTTCAGTAGAGTGTATATAATTTACTTCTAGTTGAAATACTAAAGGGATATTCTAATGATGTTTTTAATCTAAAATTGATACAATATTGGGATACCTGGGTGGCTCAGTCGGTTAAGCAACCAACTTCGGTTTAGGTCATGATGTCATGCTTTGGGAGACTGAGCCCCTCATTGGGCTCCTTGCTATCAGCACAGAGCCTGCTTTGAATTCTCTGTTCCCCTCTCTGTCTGTCCTTCCTCTGCTTGCATTCTCTCTCTCAAAATGAATAAACATTAAAAAAATTAAAAATGAATTTAAAAATGAAATTGATACAATATACAATATCTAAATACATTTTCATCAAAATTAATAAGGAGTTTCCGGGACACATAATTCTGGAAATATCTAATATTTGATTGTCACTTAGTAACTGTTATCAACAATATGCAGCTCAGTTGAGGTCGATCCACTAATTAATGTATAAACAAAATTAATAAAATGTTAGGTTATTCTTATGTTGCTATTAATGTTATGATCTAACTTTTCAAGATTAACATATTGATATTCCAACGTATTTTTAAATTACATAGTTTAAGGGATTTTAGGGAATTCAAAATTTATTAGATGTAATTAATACATAAAAAGTAAACAGAAACCCAATTTATTTTTTAGGTTTAAAAAACAGAAATAAACATAATTATTATATATGTGTAGTTTATTGTTATATATAATATATTATAGAGTATATTAATATTTTTTCATATTATATGTAATATTTCATATCCTGGCATTGGTTCAGGACCTCTGGCATCGGGAGCACAAGCAGGTCATAGGATACAGAGAAGGGCGTTGAAGGCTTTCCATGAAGACTTGGGCTTTAATCTCAATGTTATATATATTATATATCTTATATATTATATATTATTACATAATATATATTATATTGTTATTAGCATTAGCATTTTTAAAAATTATTTTCAAAGAGAGAGACAGAGAGAGACAGAGAGAGAGAGAGGAAGGGAAGAGTGAGGGAGGCAGGGAAGAGAATCCTTTACAGGCTCCACACTCATCACTGAACCCTACACAGGGATCCGTCTCACAACGCTGGGATTATGACCTGAGCCAAAATCAATAGTGGGATGCCCAACTGACTGAGCCACCCAGGTGTCCCAGCCAACATTTCTTGATGACAATAGCCAGTAGTTTCCCATCACCTTGAAATCATGAATCAATTAATGTATGAGTTACTAGGTTATTTTAATAAAGAAACACAAAGTCTTGGTATGCATAATCAAACATGCTACAATAATTTAAAATTCAGAAAAGATGGGGCGCCTGGGTGGCGCAGTCGGTTAAGCATCCGACTTCAGCCAGGTCACGATCTCGCGGTCCGTGAGTTCGAGCCCCGCGTCAGGCTCTGGGCTGATGGCTCGGAGCCTGGAGCCTGTTTCCGATGCTGTGTCTCCCTCTCTCTCTGCCCCTCCCCCGTTCATGCTCTGTCTCTCTCTGTCCCAAAAATAAATAAACGTTGAAAAAAAAAATTATAAAATTCAGAAAAGCTTCAAGGTATATTTGTCCCTTTGACTAAGAATAAATCTATACATATTGGGGCACCTGGGTGGCTTAGGCCATGAAGTGTCGACTTCAGCTCGTGTCATGATCTCTAGGTCTGTGTGTTTGAGCCCCAAGTTGAGATCTGTGCTGACAATTCAGAGCCTGGAGCCTGCTTTGGACTGTGTGTCTTCCTCTCTCTCTGCCCCTCCTCTTTTTATGCTCTGTCTCTCTGTCTTTCAAAAAGAAATAAAAAAAAATTTTTTTAATTTAAATAAAAAAATAAGTCTACATATAATGATCAGTAAACCAAAAGAAAATCATTTAGTTATTAAAATTACCAATTTTTCAAAACATCTATTTTTCTAGGTACTGTTCTAGACTATAGAGTTAATTGGGATTCCATTGTGTTATAGAGACAATAAAGCAATACAGAAAAGGCAGATGAAAGGTTACATGAAGAAAAGAAAACGTCTGTGAAGAGTAAAATTCTAAGGGCTGATAAAGTATGAGCAGATATGTTGGAAGGAGGGAGGGATTCAGAAAGACCTGATTTACCATGAGGAAGGTAAATGTGCTTTGAAAATATGTCAAATAAAGGAATTTCTGACAGAAGAAACCTAAGTGTAAATGCCATGAGGCCAGAACAAACTTGCTGTTTTCTAAAGAAACAGGAAGGCCAGAGGAAGAATATCCACTGTCTACTGTTTAGAAGGAATCAGTTGTCTTATGACCATGACTAATCATCGCAAGTCACCAGACTTCTGTTTTCATCACTGCCCAGTAGAGACATAAATATGCCCTAACTACCCCAGACTTGGGAAATGGTAATGTTTGCCAAAGCACATTGAAAATCTTAAAGGACTACAATAGTGTAAGTTATTGTTTTAGAACTACTCTTATATGGTCTAATTTAAATAGTGTGAGCCCCCGTGCCTGCTGGATGTCACAGTAATCCGTGATGTTTACTTGGTGAAGTGTGTAGGAGTGAAAATGACTTACTTTATTCCACAGTTTAAAAGACCTTTTCACCATTTAACCATTTCCACTTTTCTCCACTTTCTTCTGAGTCTCAGTTCACTTATTGATAAACAGGAGAAATAAACCTTATTTATAAGTTTTGGTAAAAATTTGTTGAGATGCTATATACCCAGAATGTAGTAGAGTGCCAAGGATATATTAATTACCAAATAACTAGTAGCTTTAATAGCTGTAATTGTCCATTCTGATAATTATTATCAACATATATACCAGAATAAAGTATCTAATCTCATATAAATTCATATGTAAAGTTCTTAATCACTGATGGAGAATGTATAATTATATCATAAAGTAATCATAGATAACAAACAAAATAAATTAAACACACCAACTCTATTTGGAAGTCAGTAATTTTATTAAATAATGAAAGTTTTAGAATAGTAGAAGCACCAAACTCAAAAACACATTCACATTTTTAAGAACGTTATGATTAACCAAAATAATTAAATACACACACCATTGGCTTTTAATTAAAAAAGATAACATGTTATGTCATAAACCTCTTGAATCATTACAAGTATGGTAGTTTTATTTGTTAGATAATACCTTCTAAAATGAGATATCTTAACAGAAGCATAGAATGTGTTTCTGCAAAGGATACAAAGCATGGATTCTATAATTTTATGAATGCATATTTAGCAGCTAGCCTGTATTAAGATTTATGGATAAAATGATGCAACAAATCCTTTCTACCATTAATATCACCTAATTTGGGGAAGACTGTCACATACACATGGATATAATGTAATGTAGTAAGTTAAAGGAAACTAGATATACAGAAATTAGGCTGTGATATGAGATTGGTTAAGGAGGGCATTTTGAATGAGGGAACCAAAAGTGAAGATTTCAAGGTTTTGGATCCAGCCAATCAAAATCAGGAGGATTTGAGTGTTAAGGCATAGGGGAAACATGAGCTACAACATTACCAAGAAACATGAGAAATATTGATTGGAGATGATGAATTTGTTCATGTTCTTTCTTATGATGATTCCACGTAACAAAATTTTAAAATCTTTGAGTTCATCCAGTGCAATATTTTAGCATTTGTCACATTGCCTGGCTCATAGTAAGTTAAAAAAAGATAAACTTACCAAATTGTGCATGTTAATTATGTACAGTTTATTATAGACCAACTATATCTCAAGAAAGCTGTAAAGCATTTTGCAAAAAGATCTAACAATGGATGGGAAGTGAGAATGTAGGTAAACAGTAGAGGATCGATCTGTAACATATATAAATGAAATATAATAACATATTATTGAAATCTCATCTCTAAATTATGTATCAGGTGCATAGATAACTCACTAAAACTTTTGAAAAACAGATAATCCCCACAATCTTTCCACATTTCTGAAACATATCCAAAAACTCAAAGATTTTTAAATCATTTTTAACTTTTAATTTTGAGATCATTTCAGACTTACATGAAGTGTCAAATATAGTAGAGTAGAATTTCTAGATACTTCTCATTCAGTTTCTCCTAATATAAACATTTATATACCTATGGCACATTTGTCAAAATGAAGATTAGCATTGGTATATTATTGTTAACAAAACTACAGGCTTTATCAGGACCTCAGTTGTTCCACTACTATTTTTTTTTTCTGTTCCATGATTCAGTCACAGTACCCCATCATGGTCAGTTTTCCTGATTTCTTAGACACATCCAGTCTATGATGGTTTCTCAATCTTTGTGTTTCATGACTTGGAAACTGAAGATACTATTCAGGAAATTGGAAGAATTTTGTAGAATGCCCCATAGGTTTGATTATTTGTAGGTTTTGTCATCATTCAACCTGGGGTTTGAATTTGGGGAAAGAATATCACAGAAGTAAATTGTCTTTTTCATCCTATCATATCAAAGGGAAAATGGTATCATTATGACTTTCTGCTGGGGATGTTAACCTTGAACAGGTGTTTCATCTGCCAAGTTTTCTACACTGTAAATCTCTTCAAATTCATGGGTTAGCTCCTTTACCCCCTTCAATATAGGTATATATTATTTATTGATAATATAATTAAATTCATTCTTTAGTCTGCATCCCATTCTGGAACCCCCTGACATTATGCTTTTGTTTCAATTTTAAATGAACCTATAGGAAAATTCCCTTTGTGAGTTTTGACAATGCATCATCATGTATCTACTACACAGTACTATATAGAACAATTCTATCACCTCTAAATGTTTCTACCTGTTGCCATTTGTAGACAACCTCTCTTTCTATTCCCTTCCCTAGACAGCCATTGATCTATTTTCTATCCCTGTTTAGTTTATTCCAGGATGTCATATAAATTGAATCATACAATATATAGCCTTTGGGAGCTGGCGTCTTTCACTTCATAAAATACATTTAAGAGTTATTAACATTGTTGCATGAATCAGTCGTTCTTTTTTCTTTATTACTGAGTAGCATTCAATGAAATGAATGTTATCCAGTTTGTTTATCCATCAATCTGTTGAAGGATGTTTGAGTTGTTCCAGGTTTTAGTAATTATAAGTAACTGATATAAGCTGTTGTGTACAGATTTTATGTCAACATGTTTCCAGTTTACATGGGAAACTTCCAAAAAACGGAATTGCTAGGTTATATACTAAGTGTTCAATTCATTTTTTTGCCAGTTATTTTCTCCTCCAAACTCTTTTCAATTGAAATAAAATTTACATAAAATAATATGTATTATGTGGAGTTCAGTAAGTTTTGAATATCCATTTCTTCATGTAACTAAATCCAAACCAGGATTTAAAGCATTTTGATCATCCTGGAAGTTCTTTATGTTTCTCTCCAGTCAAACCCCCTTTGCTGAACCTATGTGGACACAACTGATGTTCTGATTTTTATTTCCATAGATTAAGTTAATCAATTTATAACTTTAATGAACAAATGGAAAAATACGGTATGTATTCTTGTATGTTTGTCTTCCTTTATTGAACATCATGTTTTTGACATGATTCACTTGTTTTATGAATTAATTATTCTTATTTATTGATTATTTCTTTCATAAAATTAATTTATCACACTCAGTTTATTCAGTTGTTTATGGACACTTTACTTTTGTTCGTTTTCCCTAAGATTTTTTGATTGGATGAAAAAAGATAAAATTCACAATTGTATACATATATTTATAGAGAAACATTTTCCTTTCTTTTGGGTAAATTCATAAAATTGTAATCACTGAGTTAGGGGTGGGTATATTATTACTTTATAACTGACCAACAGCATTTAAATTTTTTTTAACTTTTATTCAGGTTTTGACAGTCAGAGAAAGACAAGGCGTGAGCAAGAGAGGGGCAGAGAGAGAGAGGGAGTCATAGAATCTGAAGCAGGCTCTAGGCTCTGAGCTGTTAGCACAGAGGCCAACTTGAGGCTCAAACCCAGGAACTGTGAGACCATGACCTGAATTGAAATCGGACACTTAACTGAGCCATCCAGGCGCCCCAACAGCATTTTACAATGCTGGAATCATTTTACATACCCGCTAATAATATGTTAGATTTCCAACTGCTACACGTCCTAAATATTGATGTTATCTTTTTATTTTAGCTTTCCTACAGGATTTGACATCATGTCGTATTGTAGTTTTAGCTTTCATTTTCTTGATGAATAAAAACTGAAAAAAAAAATTCTTGTTAGAGATATGTCTTAGGAATATGTCCTTTGCAGTTACTGGTTTTCACTTTCATTTTTTTTTTTTTTTCAATAGGTTATCTTTATGGGCAAGGTATTTTTAACGTTAATGATGTCCAATTAGTTTTTTTTTTCCTTTCAGGAAAGTTCAATTTGTGTCCTCAGAAATTTTTACTGACTCATGCTTTGAACATCTTTTACTAGCTTTTATTCTAGATGATTTTTAGTTGTAGCTTTTACATTTAAGATTCTTCTTGTTGACTTTCTATTCTATTATAAACTATATTCTTTTAGTTCTAGGTTCTTTGTTATTATTATTATTTGTTCCTTATAATGTGTATGATCGTGTCATTTGCAGATAAAGAGGGTTGCGGTCTTCTTTTTCAATCTTTAGGAATCATCTTTTTTTTCATTGTATTTTTGCAAAGGCAAGGTCCTTAAGGAGAATTCCGAGGTGACAATAGAGCCTTTTGTAGGGGAAAAGTATTCAATATTTCACCATTAATGATGAGAAAGTCCCTCTCCACCCCCCTTTCTTTCTTTCTTTCTTTCTTTCTTTCTTTCTTTCTTTTTTTCTTTTTTTAAAATCCTACTTCTGGTTTGCTGTGAGGTTTCTACACATTTAATTTTGACAAGTACTTTTCCTTTGTTTACATAGGTGATGCATTTTTTTCATATAGTGATGTAGATCAATTTGTTTTCAAATGCTAAACCAACTTTTCTTTCCTAGGTTTAATCTGTGTAGTCAAGTTGTATTAATTTTTTATGTATTACTGGATTCAATTTGCCAATATTTCTTGAAAATTTTTGCATCTAAATCCATGAAGTATATTGATCGGTAATTTTCTTTTTATAGTAATGTCTTTGGAAGGTTTGACAACATGATTAAATGAGTTAGGGAGTATTCTGTCCTAGTTAATCTATAAACTTGTTTAAATATTTGAAATGATTTACTAGTAAAGCTGAGATTTTTTTATAGGAATATTTTTGAATTCATTGACCAAAAAGATAGAGGTACATTCAGTTTTTATTTCTTTTCCTCTTCCAGTGTTTTTGTAAAGTTGTGGGGTTTTTTAAGTTTATTTATTTATTTTGAGACAGAGACAGAGAGCACACTCATGCACACGTGTGCCATCAGGGAACGGGCAGAGAAAGAAGGAGAGAGAATCCCAAGCAGGCTCCACACTGCCAGCACAGAGTCGGACGCAGGGCAAGAAAAATTGTGCTTGTCAATTAATTGTCCATTTCTTCTGACTTCCTAAATATTGCCATAATCTCATTCATAATATTTGTTATTGTACATTTAATATGTATGGAATATGTAGTAATGATCCCTCTTCAATTTCTGATGTCAAAATTAATTATTTTCTTGATCAGTCTTGCTATGTTTCTATCAATTATATTTACCATCTTTTAAATTTTTTTTTTTTTAACATTTATTCATTTTTGAGAGTGAGAGACAGAGCTTGAGTGGGGAGGGGCAGAGAGAGAGGGAGACACAGAATCGGAAACAGGCTCCAGGCTCTGAGCCATCAGCCCAGAGCCCGACGCGGGGCTCGAACTCACGGACCGCGAGATCGTGACCTGGCTGAAGTCGGACGCTTAACCGACTGCGCCACCCAGGCGCCCCATCTTCTAGCTTCTTTAATTTGCACTTCTGGTTTCTTAAGTTGAAAACTTAGCCCATAGATTTTAAACTTCTCCTCCTTTATAATATGAACATTT
This sequence comes from Puma concolor, assembly GCF_028749965.1. NCBI lineage: Eukaryota > Metazoa > Chordata > Mammalia > Carnivora > Felidae > Puma > Puma concolor. The sequence continues at coordinate 93,365,140 of NC_141670.1, forward strand.
AAAGCTACACATTTCCCTCTTCATAGATTTAGCTGCTTCTCCTGATGTTTTTGTTATGTTGTACTTTAATTCTCACTTAGTTGGAAATATTTTCTATTTTCTCTTGTGATTTATTTTCCAACCAATAGGCTATTTAGGAGTATATTGTTTAATCTCCAATTATTTGAGGAAATAACTGTTTATTTTATGATTTATAATTTATTTTGGTTGAGATCATAGTGGATACTCTGCATGATTTCAGTACTTTACAATTTGTCTAGTTTGTTTTATGTCCTGGCATTACAGCTGTAATATTCTAGAAATAATAATTAAATAATAATTAATATAATTAAATAATAATTATAATATAATAATTAATTATAATAATACAATTAATATAATTTAATAATTTAATTTATTATGTGGTTCAAATTTTATCATTCTATTTTCCTTCTACTTTTATATTTTCCATCATTATATTTTTATGTATTTGCCTTATCAATTACTGAGAAATGGGTGTTAAATGCTCCATTGTGATGAACATTTACCCTTTTTTAACTTTAGTGCTATCAATTTTGCTTTCACGCATTTTGAAACTCTGTTACTTAGTACATCTTTCGAAATACTTCTTTGACCATTTTATCTTTATGAAGTGACCCTCTTCATCTTTGGTAATACCACTTGCCCTGAAGTCTAGTCTGTCTGATGCTAATGAAGCCACATCAACATTTTGAGTTTAGATTTTGCATGATATATCTTGCTTTTTATTTTTAACCTTTTCATGTCTTTATGTTTCAAATGCATCGCTTGGAGGCACACAGTTGTGTTTTAGTTTGTTTTTTTTTTTTTAATTATTCTGACAATTTCTGTCCTCTCTTTTAATTGGAGTGTACAGTCCATTTACCTATAATTGAATTATTATGTTTATTTTTCCTACGTTTTCTAATTATTGTCTCTGTTCTCTATATCTTCTTTTTCTTTTTTTTTTTTTAATTTTTTTTTTTCAACTTTTATTTTAGGGACAGAGAGAGACAGAGCATGAGCGGGGGAGGGGCAGAGAGAGAGAGGGAGACACAGAATCGGAAACAGGCTCCAGGCTCTGAGCCATCAGCCCAGAGCCTGTCGCGGGGCTCGAACCCACAGACCGCGAGATCGTGACCTGGATGAAGTCGGACGCTTAACCGACTGCGCCACCCAGGCGCCCCTATATCTTCTTTTTCTTTCTGCTATCATTTGGGCTAATTGAACACTTTTAGTTTTTTAATTTTTTCATTCTATCTATTCTACTGACTTTTTTTTTTTTTTTTTGGCTGTCCTTTTTTATTCTTTGCTCTAAGAAGAGTGAAAGTTTAGCTGTAGAAACAGAGGTACTAACTGCTGTATTATGATGAATTATGGCTCCCAAACATATCCAGCTCCAAGTCATTAGAAACTGTTAATGTTATGTGGCAAAACTAAGTTTGTAGATGTGATGGTTAAAGACCTTGCAATAGGAAGATTATCCGTGATTATCCTAGTGGGTCCTAAAAGTAATCAAAAAGGACCTTATTGAAGGGAGAAGGGGAGATTCAACAATAGAGAACAGAAAAAATACAAAGTGACCACTGAAGTATAATCCTACCTGCTCTCTCTAGATGCTAGAAAAAACAAAGAATCAGTTTCTTCCCTAGAGCCTGCAGAGGTAGTACAGCCTGCTGATAACTTGGATTTCAGACCAGTGTTTATAGAACTGATTTATAGAACTATTAGAAAATAAATGTGTGTTGTTTTAAGTCCCCAAATTTGTAGCTATTTGTTACAGCAGACATGAACACTTGGATAGAACCTTGTATTGGCAATGTCACCAAGGATACTCGTGTGTTATGCTTTCTAGGGTTTAGCAGCACCAAGGTACAAAACTAAGATGGAATTTTGATTAATCGTTTCTTATCTTGAAAGGTCCACTTAAATGTCTGCTGCCAATGTAAGGTATGAAGTCATTGGAATTCATCATATACGTGAAGAACACAAAGTATTTGATATGGCTAGAAGGACTTTACCCATTATATTTTATAATTATCTTTTACTAAAAAAAAAAAAGCTAAATTCGAAGACAAAGGTAATTTATTATGTCAAAACAAATTATCCATTCTGCTAAATTCACTGCACCAACAATATTTCTAAGTGGAATATTAGTCTTCATCATGTACGCTCTAACCTAATTAATCTTAATATTCTGGACTTGCAGAGTGACAGACATAGAAAGGTTTTTGGCTAGTGTCTAGTGTCACTTGAAATTTGAGACAATGGGTGCCTAGAAACATTAAATTTATCATTCTGATTCTAAGACAGCAAAACATGCCACCAATCAGTTGACATTCCATAGAATACATTTTTCTCAAATCCTGAAAGAGTGATTCTATAACTTTACATCCTTTAGATGTGTATCTGGCTATTTTCCACTTAGTTGAAAAGTCATGTTTCACTTAGGAAAACAACAGTGACTGTAGGATTTCTGAGGAGGAATGGGTTAATCCAGGCCATTTTAGGCTCACCCAAACGTTGTTGGAGAGTTAGCTGAAGAAGGCCAGGGAAAAATTTCCTTAAAATAGTTGATTCACAGGCATTCACGTGGAAGCCACCGTACATTTCACCCATCTCATCAGGATATTGTTAGCTGTTGAAGGAGGTCATTTTCCTGGGCTGTCTGTCTCTGAAATAGTGGTAGATCTCAGCATTTTTGACAAGACCTCTTAACATCCATTCTCAGCTGCTGGCAGCACCAGTAGATGAGAGTCTCGAGGCTCACCTTTTGTGAAAGACTGTTTCCACCTGCCTCAGACATCATTTCCCCTTCCACCTTCCAAATCTGGCACAAGTGTCTCACAGTGGCTTCCCCAAACTCAGAACTACATTTGGGGAAATAGAGCTCCTGATTTCTCTCTGCAATGCATAAGAGACTCTAAAGGGGGTACCACTGACACTACATTGAGCATGGGTCTTTTTTGTTGAATTCCTTAAAGTTTATGACTTTGTATTTGTAGTAATTGAAATACCCTTTAATAAAAAAGAGGGGATTTGCCTTTGCAGTGTACTGACTGTATTGTTCTATTGGGTTCCTTGTACTGTTTATTGTGTCTACTAATATCTGTCTTCTGTCTGCGTCTGGATTTCTTCAGGCCCTATCAGCCAGTGGTATAATAGAGTCATAATAACAGTAATAGCAATCAACCAGGGGTATAATAGCATCATAATAATAGTAACAAAAGAGTAAACCTAAATTACCTCCCAAACACTACATATTGGATTTCTAATGTGTGCTTCAGTTTGTCAGGGACCATAGTCTTTCTCAGCATGTTAACATCCAGCATTTCATCTTTGATTGGAGATGACCTCATCAGACATCTTTGGTCATTTATTGATATGTCCTATATGCCTGTTGTTGATATTGTAATAACTTGTTCTATTCTGTATCATCAGTCATCTAGCTGAATTAGTAGGTAGGAGAAGAAGTATATCATTTCCCCCCCAAAGGCTATAATGGTATTAGAACCTTATTTAATCTATCCCAAAGGAATTCTGCAAAAGTCCTTAGGATGAATGAGGAAAAAAAATCTACCCTGAATTGGACTTAATTATATTTTTCTTCTAGATTCTGCTATTCTTTTTTTTTTTTTTAACTTTTAATGTTTATTTGTTTTTGAAAGAGAGAGACAGAGCATGAACAGGGAAAGGGCAGAGAGAGACAGAGACATAGAATTCGAAGCAGGGTCCAGGCTCTGAGCCATCAACACAGAGCCCGATGCTGGACTAGAACCATGAGCCCTGAGATCATGACCTGAGCTGAAGTTGGAAGCTTAACTGACTGAGCCACCCAGGCACCTCCAGATTCTGCCATTCTTAAAATATAAACTTTAGGGGGCTCCTGGATGGCTCAGTCATTTAAGCATCTGACATTGACTCAGGTCAATTATAATCTCACAGTTCATGACTTTGAGCCCCTCATTGGGCTCTCTGTTGTCAGCACAGAGCTCACTTTGGATCTTCTGTCCCACCCTCCCTCTCTTGCCCTCCCCTGCTCTCTCTCTCTCTCAAAAATAAATTAAATAATAAAAAATAAACCTTAAAACATTTTGGAACAATTTCACTTTACAGAATTATATTCAATCTAGAACAGAGAGATTCTGTATACTCCGAATCCATATCCCCCTATTACTAAAATCTTACATTAGTATGGTACGTTTGTTACAATTAATGAACCATATTGATACATTATTATTTTTTAAAAGTTTATTTATTTATTTTTAGAGAGAGAGGCAGACAAAGAAAGAGAGAGAAAGGCAGAGAGAGAAGGAGAGAGAGAATCCCAAGCAAGCTCTGCAACTCTCAATGCAGAGTCTGACACAGAGCTTGAACCCATAAACATTGAGATCATGACCTGAGCCGAAGTCAAGAATAGGATGCTTAACTGACAGAACCATCCAGGTACCCCAATATACTATTGTAAACTAGAGTTAACAATTAAGACTTTCTCATTTTTCCTAATGTTATTTTTCTTTTCTGAGATCAAATCTAGCGTAATACATTATGTTTGGTACTGACATCTTCTTAGGCTCCTATTGGTTGTTGGTTGTGTCATTTTCTAGGAATTTATTTTGGACGATTTTGATGCTTCTGAGTGTAATTAGTCAGTAATTTTCTGGACTGTCTCTCAGTTAGACACTACCTGTTTTGTTTGTTTGTTTGTTTGTTTCATATTCATTTGTGGTACCACACAGTTACATTTCCTTTCTCATCATATCACATTAAGGATCCAAACTATCCATATGACTTATCTCTGTTATATCAATATGACAAATCTCTGAATTGAGATGGTGTTTGTTAGTTTTCTACACTGTAAAGTGACTCTACCCCCTTTGCACACTGTACTCTTTGGATGAAAGTCGCTATGCAAAGTCCACACTTATGGAATGAAGGAAATTATAATCCACTTTCTTCTCTCTCTCTGTCTCTCTCTCTCTCCTTCTTTTAAATTTTTTTCAACAAATATACCTTTAGTTTTCTACAATGAACTGAACGTTTGTTTCAAACCCTTTTTACACTTCAGTGGTCTGTCCCATTTTTTCTAATGGTTATGAATTAAGTTCTGGAAACTTTTCTTTTAACTTTTTTTAACTGAAGAATAATTAGCATACGATTATTGTGTTAGTTTCACAGTTACAACATAGTGATTCAATATTTATATACATTACAAAATGGCCACAACAGTAAGGCTAGTTACTATGTGTCACCATAAAAGTTGTTACAATATTATTTGACTATATGCAGGGAGAGATTGCCTCTCTCTATGCAGAGAGAGAAGGGGAGAGATTGTCAATGCAATTGTCAATGCACAGCCCAGTGCAGAGCTCAAACTCACGGACCGTGAGATCATGACCTGAGCTGAGAACAAGAGTCAGCTGCTTAACCGACTGGGCAACCAGGTGTCCCATTTTCTGAAGGACAGAGTATTTACATACATTCTTTGGAATTCTTTGGCACAGGAATTTGTCACTCTCCCCCCACTTATTTATTAAATCCTGTTAGATGTGATGTTCATTTTAAACATTGTTGGGTTAGATTAGCTAATATTGTGTTAAGAGTTTTTACATCTGTTTTATGAGTGATATTGTTCATGTAATAAACATAAACATATATTGCTGTACATTAGAGAATTAATTAGGAAGTATTCATCCTGCTTTTATTATTGAAAGATATTGTAAAGAATTGGTATCACGACTTTCTTGAATGTTCAATAGAATTCACTGGTGCAATCATCTGCACGTGTTGACTTCAGTTTTGGAAGATCATTAATTGTTCTAATTTTTTCTAATAGATACAGAGTTAATTAGGTTATCTGTTATCCTTGTATGTTTTTATAGTTTGCATTTTTCAAGAAATTGGCCTATTTTACATAAATTATCAAATTGGTGGCATAGACTTGTTCATAATATATTTTATTATCCTACTTTCTATTCAATAATAGTTATGATTCCATCAAATTTCTGATACTCTTAATATGTATTCTCAATTTTTCCTTGGTTAATATTGCTAGAGTTTTATCAATTTTATTGATCTTTTCAAAGAATCAGATTTTGGTTTAATTGATTTTTCTCTATTTACTGTTCTCCATTTTTGTAATTCCTGCTCTAATTTTTGTTATTCATTTTTTTTATCTTGCTTAAGGATGTATTTCTCTTCTTTCTGTAGTTTCCTAAAATGAAAGCTTTAGATAATTAATTTTATATTTTTTCCTTCTGTAATGTGTTTTCACTACTACATTTTTCCTTTAAGCACAGCTTTCACTGCAATCTGCAAATATGGGCGAATTGTGTTTTTGTTTTAATTTAGTTCAAGTATTTTAAATTTCTTCTGACACTTTTTTGTATCCTGTGTTATTCATAAGTATTCTTTAATTTCCATTATTTTTTGAAATCCGCCACCTGTATTTCTGTTTTGATTTCTTGTTTAGTTCCATTTTGAGACCAGACTTTATATGATTTCTATTACTCTAAATTTATTAAAATGTATTTCATGGTCCAATGTGCTCTCTGTGGGTGAACTTTCCATTTGAACCTAGGAAATATGTATTGTGCTGCTTTTGGATGGAATAGTCTATAAACATCAATTAGATCAATCTGATTAATAATGTTGTTCAGGTCAAGGATAGCCTTAGTGATTTTCCACCTTCTTTGATATATTCATTATTGATGGGTAGTGTTAAACTCTCCCACTTTAGAAGTAGATTTGTCTCTTATCCTTTCAGTTCTATTAGTTTTTACTCATGTATTTTGATGCTGTGTTTTTAGGTGCATACACGTTTAGGATTATTATGTCTTTTTGGAGAATTGCCTTCATTATCATTATGTAATGTATATATTTATTCCTGATGATTTTCTTTGATTTGGAATCAGATTTGTTTGAAGAGCTACTCTAAGTTTCTTTTGATTAGTGTTACCATTTTATATATTTCTCTCTCTCTTTACTTTTAGTCAACCTGAGTCTTTTGTTCTCTTTTTATTCATACTGACAGTTGTTGTCTTTTAAAAGATTTTTTTAATGTTTATTTATTTTAGAAGGAGAGATAGAGACAACGTGAGCTGGGAAGGGGCAGAGAGAGAGGGAGACACAATCCAAAGCGGGCTCCAAGCTCTGAGCTGTCAGCACAGAATGAGCCACCCAGGCACCCCAGTTGTTGTCTTTTAATAGGTATATTTAAACTAATCATACTTAAAATGGTCGTTTGTATACTATAAAAACCAGGATCAATAACAGCCAGGTTATAATTATATTCTGTTCTTGACAGAGGCCCTTCTTCTGTGTTCTGTCTTTAAAGTGTGCATTTGGGGCTCCTGGGTGGCTCAGTTAGTTAAGCGTCCGACTTCAGCTCAGGTCATGATCTCACAGTTCGTGTGTTCAAGCCCCAAGTCAGGCTCTGTGTTGACAGTTCAGAAACTGGAGTCTACTTCAGATCTTGTGTCTCCCTCTCTGCCTCTCTCATGCTCTGTCTCTCTCTGTGTCTCAAAAATGAATAAACATTAAAAAAATAAGTAAATAAATAACATGTACATTTTATGCGATTCCATTTAATCTCCTTCTCCAGGATATTAATTATTTCTCTCTTTTTCTCTTTTATTGAGATTTCCCTGGAGGGTTTTTTTTTAACATTTTATTTATTTTTTGAGAGACAGAGACAGAGCATGAGCTGGGGAGGGGACAGAGAGAGCAGGGGAGTCACAGATTCCGAGGCAGGCTCCAGGCTCCAAGCTGTCAGCACAGAGCCCGACGCCGGGCTCCAACTTACGAACTATGAGATCATGACCTGAGCCAAAGTTGACTGCCAAACCGACTGAGCCACCCAGGTGTCCCAGATTTCCCTGGAGGTTTTTAAATAGCCTATATCTGATTTAAAATGACACTATGGGGGCGCCTGGGTGGCGCAGTCGGTTGAGCGTCCGACTTCAGCCAGGTCACGATCTCGCGGTCCGTGAGTTCGAGCCCCGCGTCGGTCTCTGGGCTGATGGCTCAGAGCCTGGAGCCTGTTTCCGATTCTGTGTCTCCCTCTCTCTCTGCCCCTCTCCCGTTCATGCTCTGTCTCTCTCTGTCCCAAAAATAAATAAATGTTGAAAAAAAAATAAAAAAAAAAAAATAAATAAATAAAATGACACTATGAAATAAACAAATAAGTAAATAAATAAATAAATAAACCAAACAAAATGACACTACTCAGCTTCATGTGTAATAGGTACCTTATAGCACAGTAGTCCAAATCCCTCTCTCCTTTCCCTTATGACAAATGCTTTCATTCTTTTTACTTCATCATATGTTATGATCACATAATACATGGCTGTATTTCTTACTTTCAATTATCCTTTAAAGCAAGTGAAAATAGGAAAATGAAACACTTAATTCAACTTTCATTTATTCTGTCTTCATTGCTTTCTCTTTCTATATATAGATTCATACATATGATCTGTATCATTTTTTCTTTTGCTTAAAAATATTCTTTGAATGTTTCTTGTAGCTTCTATCTGCTACTGATAAATTTCCTCAGATTTTCTTGGTTTACATTTGTATTTAGTGTAAAAATATTTTTATTACTCTTAACTTTTGAAGCATAATTTCACAGGCATAGAATTTTAGGTTTTCTTTTCTGTTTCCTTCAACACTTTAAATATTTCACATCATTGTTGGAGCACCTGGGTAGGCCAGTCAGTTAAGAGTCCAACTCTTGGTTTTGGCTCAGATCATGATCTCACAGTGCCTAGGTTTGAGCCTGCATCAGGCTCTGCACTGGCACTGCAGGGCCTGCTTGAGATTCTTTCTCTCTCCCTCTCTCTCTGCTTTTCCCTTGTTCTCTCTCTATGTATCTCAAAATAGATAAATAAACTTAAAAAAATATTTCACACCATTGTCTTCTTACTTGTGTTGTTTCCTAAGAAATATTTGCTCTACTTCTTATGTTTGTTCAAATGTCTTTGGCTTTTTAAAAATTTTTAAATGTTTTCTTCGATTTTTTGGAATTTGAATATAATGTGATTTTGATTGTTTATAGTCTGAATATGCCTAAAGTGTCGGGTTTTGCATGTGTGTGTGTGTGTGTGTGTGTGTGTGTGTGTGTGTTGGAAGGGGCGTGGTTGTTGTTATTTATACTGCTTGGGATTCCTTGAGTTTCCTGGATTGGTATCTTTCCTTAATATTGGAAATTTCACAGCCATTATTGCTTCAAATAATTCTCATGCTCCATTCTTTCTTTTCTATTTCCATTATGTGAATGTTACAGCATTTTAAATTCTCCTTTAGTTCTTGGATACTTTCTTCTAGTTTTTCATTCAAATCTGGAAAGTTTTTGTTGATGTAGTTTTCAAACTCACTGATTCTTTTCCAAATCCAGTACACTAATGTTATCATCAAGAAAATCTTAATTTTTATTACAATATTTTTATTTGTAGCATTTCCCTTTAATTTCTTCTTAAAATTTCCACCTCTCATGTTACCCATTTATTTTTTTTCTTATTATCTGTGTTATCATTTAAGCCATTAGCTTCTGAATTGTATTTATTTTTAAGTTTTCTGTCCGGTACTTCCAGCATCTGTTTTATGTATGAGTCAGGTTCTCATGTTGCTTTGTTCCTTTAAATTGTTTTTCTCATAGCCTGCAGTATGCTTTATGATTTTTGTTAGGAATCAGACATGTTGCATCTGATAATAGAACTAGGGTAAAATAGTTCTCCAGTGTGAGGATTTATGCTAATTTATGTTAATGAGAGTGGGAATTGGGCTTTGCTTGCTGTTTGTTTGCTATTTGCCGCAGTTTTAATGTTAGAAACTTGAAGCTTCTTGGTGGTTCTTGTTTTTGTAGCTCCTCTTGACTGTGGGTTTCCTTAGTACTCCTCCTTGGAAGAGAGTCTCTGTCTTCTAGCTTTTTCAGCTGGGATCCACAATTGTTCTATTTGGGTCCTGTTCTTGTGTTGAGGAGGTTCTATAACCTTCCAATTTATCTTTGTCTTTTAGGGGACCTGTGTCTCTCGCTTCTGACCTTCATAAGATTTTATTCTCTTACAGTTTTTTTTTTCCCCTCCCATGTGAGGCAGAAAGTCTGGAGGGGGCCGACAGGGTGGAATGACCTTCTATCAAGGCTCTAGGATTGAGGCTCTGATAAAGTCTTCCCTAGAAGAGTGGGCTTTTGTCAGGTAGAATGCTTGTGGTGTAGTGGTATAACTAACAAGAATTACTCTTCTTCCTCTCCTAGAGCCATGAGGAGAGCTTTCTTGCTTGCTTCTTCACCAGGAAAAGCTGAGGAGTTCTTGAACATAAATCCCATGAAATTGCGAAATTTCTTAAAGACTGTGTCCCCAAGAAGTTTCCCACTTTCACCTAAGTGCATACTTAGCCTCCAACAATTCATCAAAGCCACATTGTACTTGTCCCTGTCAGCTTATGTTCCAGGTAAGGAGTCCTTGACTGGTCCTCCAGGTTCACTTCTTTCACTAGATCTCAGTGAGGGAGTTTGTCCTGGGAATTCAGTTCTCTGATGGGTCTCAGAAATTACTGATTTTTAGTTTGTTCAACTTTTATTGTTCTACCTAAAGGGAATTGAGTGATGTCTTCAAAGCTATTTACATATTGGAGTCAAAACCAGAAGTTGGGAATTTTTTTTGAGCCACATAGTATATCTCAAATATACTTTAATGAGGAATTTCTTTCCTACCTGGTATACTGTCAAAAGTTTTGAGAAGCCACTTATGGATAGATTTTTTTTCCAAGGTGGTTTAGAAAGTGTCTTAATCCTAGGAGGCAGCTTTCAATGTTAACTTCTCAGTCATCCAAATAGTTTACAGGTCTCCTTGGTCTTAACACGGTGAAGCACTTTTATCCTCCAAGGTTTGGGTTTTCCTGTGTGTCTTTCCCTACAGCATACTGTTCTCAAAACAAAACAAACAAACAAAGCATAATTCTAAGTAACAATTTGTATTTATGGTTAAAATTTGAAGTCATTTTGAAAATGAAAGCCAGTAGGGAATTCTACCAAACATTTAAGGAAGAGTTAACACCTATTATCTTGAAGGTGTTTCAAAAAATTAGAAACGGAAGGAAAATTTCCAAACTCATTCTATGAAGCCAGCATTACCTTGATTCCAAAACCAGACAGAGACCCCACTAAAAAGGAGAACTATAGACCTTTCCCTGGTTAACATGGATGGAAAAACCCTCAACAAGATATTAGCCAACCGGATTCAACAATACATTAAAAAAATTATTCACCACGACCAAGAGGGATTTATACCTGGGATGAAGGGCTGGTTCAATATCTGCAAAACAATTAACATGATTCATCACATCAATAAAACAAAACACAAGAACCATATGATCCTCTCAATAGATGCAAAGAAAGCATTTGACAAAATACTGCATCCTTTCTTGATAAAAACTGTCAAGAAAGTAGGGATAGAAGGATCATACCTAGAAAACAAAAAAAAAACATATATGAATAACCCAACATTAATATCATCCTCAAGGGGGAAGAACTGAGAGCTTTTTGGGAGTCTTAGCCTCTGCAATCAGACAACACAAAGAAACAAAAGGCATCCAAATCGGCCAGGAGGAGGTCAAACTTTCACTCTTCACAGATGGCATGATATTCTATATGGAAAACCCTAAAGATTCCACCAAAAAACTGCTAGAACTTATTCATGAATTCAGCAAAGTTGCAAGATAAAAAAATCAATGCACAGAAGTCAGTTGCACTCCTATACACCAACAATGAAGCAACAGAAAGAGAAATCAAGGAATCGATCCCATTTACAGTTGCACCAAAAACCATAAAATACCTAGGAATAAATCTAACCAAAGAGGTGAAAAATCTATACGCTGAAAACTATAGAAAGCTTATGAAAGACATTGAAGAAGACACACACACACACACACACACACACACACACACACACACACAGATTCCATGCTCCTGGATAGGAAGAACAAATATTGTTAAAATGTTGATACTACTGAAAGCAATCTACATATTCAATGCAATCCCTATCAAGATAACACCAGCATTCTTCACAAAGCTAGAACAAATAATCCTAAAATTTGTATGGAACCAGAAAAGACCCTGAATAGCCAAAGAAATCTTGAAAAACAAAAGAAAAGCAGGAGGCATCACAATCCCAGACTTCAAGCTATACTACAAAGCTATAATCATCAAGACAGTATGGTACTGGCACAAGAACAGATACTCAGATCAATGGAACAGAATAGAGAACCCAGAAATGTACCCACAAACGTATGGCCAAGTAATCTTTGACAAAGAAGAAAAGAATATCCAGTGGAATAACGACAGTCTCTTTAGCAAGTGGTGCTGGGAAAACTGGACAGCGACATGCAGAAAAATGAACCTGGACCACTTTCTTACACCATACACAAAAATAAACTCAAAATGTATGAAAGACCTAAATGTAAGACAGGAAGCCATCAAAATCCTCGGGGAGAAAGCAAGCAAAAACTTCTTTGATCTTGGCTGCAGCAACTCCTTAATCAACATGTCTCTGGAGGCAAGGGAAACAAAAGCAAAAATGAACTACTGAGACCTCATCAAAATAAAAAGTTTCTGCACAGCGAAGGAAACGATCAGCAAAACTAAAAGGCAACTGACAGAATGGGAGAAGACATTTACAAACGACATAGCAGATAAAGGGTTAGTATCCAAAATCTATAAAGAACTTCTCAAACTCAACACCCAAAAAACAAATAATCCAGTGAAGAAATGGGCAAAAGACATGAATAGACACTTCTCCAAAGAAGACATCCAGATGGCCAACCAACACATGAAAAAATGCTCAACATCATTCATCATCAGGGAAATACAAACTGAAACCACAATGAAATCCCACCTCACACTTGTCAGAATGGCTAACATTAACAACTCAGGCAACAACAGATGTTGGTGAGGATGTGGAGAAAGAGGATCTCTTTTGCATTGTTGGTGGCAATGCAAACTGGTGCAGCCACTCTGGAAAACAGTATGGAGGTTCCTCAAAAAATTAAAAATATAACTACCCTACATCCCAGTACTGGCACTACTAGGTATTTATCCAGGGGATACAGATGTGCTGTTTCGAAGGGACACATGCACCCCCGTGTTTATAGCAGCACTATCAACAACAGCCAAAGTATGGAAAGAGCCCAAATGTCCACTGATAGATGAGTGGATAAAGAAGAAGTGGTGTATACACATAAAATGGAGTATTACTCGGCAATCAAAAAGAATGAACTCTTGCCTTTTGCAACTACGTGGATGGAACTGGAGGATATTATGCTGAGCAAAATTAGTCAGTCAGAGAAAGACAAATATCATATGACTTCACTCTCATGAGGACTTTAAGAGACAGAACAGATGAACATAAGGGAAGGGAAACAAAAATAATATAGAAACAGGGAGGGGGGCAAAGCATAAGAGACTCATAAATATGGAGAACAAACTGAGGGTTACTGGAGGGGTTGTGGGAGGGGGAATAGTCTAAATGGGTAAGGGGCATTAAGGCATCTACTCGTGAAATCATTGTTACACTATATGCTAACTAATTTGGATGTAAAAAATACAATTAAAAAAAGAATATAATTGAATATAATTGATGAAACAAAAAATAATAAAAACATTTTTAAAAATTAAAAAGAAGAAAGAAAAGGCAAGCTAATAGTTTTACAGCAACAAGGTCAAAACCAGAAAAACTAATTGGTTTAACAGAAAGTTTAATTATCCAAAAGTATCCTAAATCCCTAGCGTTAGGGTCAGCACATGTTAGCACGTGTAGTGCATCAGGGTAGAAGTGAAGAGCATGAACCCTGGAGCCAAATTACCTTTGTATAAATCCTGGCTTTGTCACTTGTTCCCTGGGTTGCCTTGGCAAGTTATTTAATCTTTTTGTACTTCAGTTTCTCCAGCTGCAAAGCTGTCATAACAACATACTACTATCCTCATAGTGTTGTTCTGGGTATTACCCGGGAAAATATTTGTAAATTGCCTAAAACTATATCTGGCACACAGTTAATACTTTGTAATATTGTTAAATAAATAGAAAACATAAAATAGAAAACATAAATAGAAAACCTTCCAAAAAAAAAAAAAAAGAAAAGAAAAGAAAATGAAAGCCAGTATTCAGTAAGATGATATTTCGAGATAGAAACTATCGTACTGGACTATAATTGAAATATTTTATGCAAAATATTTTTTTGAAGTGTGGGGGAAGTAACACTCTTTATCCAACAGTTTAGGAAAAGATTTTATGCAAACAGGAAAAATCATATGCCAAAAACACACACTTGTAAGATAATTAAGATTGTGTCCCATTTGGGGCATCTGGGTGGCTCAGTCGGTTAAGCATTCGACTTCAGCTCAGGTCATGATCTCACGGTTTGTGGTTTCAAGCCCCTGGTTGGGCTTTGTGCTGACAGCTCAGATCCTGGAGACTGCTTGGATTCTCTGTCTCCCTTTGTCTCTACCCATCCCCCGTCCATGGTCTGTCTTCTCTCAAAAATAAAGTAAACATTAAAAAAATTTGAAAAAAGATGGTGTCTCATTTGATGTATCATTACTGTGCTTATTTGTAATAGGGCTCCTACAGAAACAAAAATAGTACTGTCACGCTTATTTTTGTAATCAAAACTACATTTTAAGTTCTACGTTTTTCTTCATTCATTTGTCCAATGTGCACTGAAAGTTTAAATCTGATATTTAATTTCTAGTGTACTTTAGACCATTTACTTTGACTCTAAAATTATTACTTAAAGAATCTTGGTGTACTGTTCTATTTATTGATGGTAATTTCAGCTTTCCATGTCCCTTCTAAAAGCTCTGCCTATGTGGAACAGGAAGACTGGAACTGACATTAGATTATCTCCCATTTTTAAAATGATTTTTATTCTCCATTGCCTATGTTTCACATTAGGAATAGAAGAAATCTGCCTGAAACTGATTGAAAAACAAAACTTCTTCCTCAAAAGTGTTCATTTTTTCACAGACTCACCAGGCTGTCCACTGCCTAGACAAAGATATTCTGGGAATCTTCACTTTTTTCCCCCAGACATTCCATTACAAATCTTGTTACAATACACAGCTTATTTCTCCACACCCACACATCTACTAACATTAGTTTTCTGAAGTGTGAAACAGGGCTTCCTGATGGCGTCTTCACATTTTACGTAACTGTTGATGAAGCCACTGCTGACACTGGGAATGTCACTGTAAAATCCTGAGACATTTTGGAGAAGAGAAAAGT
Organism: Puma concolor; assembly: GCF_028749965.1. Lineage (NCBI taxonomy): Eukaryota > Metazoa > Chordata > Mammalia > Carnivora > Felidae > Puma > Puma concolor. The sequence goes on from NC_141670.1 coordinate 93,380,412, forward strand.
GTTATCCAATTATTTGCTCAAAATACAGCACTGGCAAGTAACTGAGCAGGAAATCTCAACCTACCTGTCAGCTCTTCAAAATCCATGGCTTACCAGTTTGAGGCGACATCCTTGTTCAAAGCCTTATTAAACAGTTTAAAAACCATGAATTATAGAGTTCTGCTCATTTAGGAGACAAGAACGAAATATCTACTCAGCAAAAAAAAAAAAAAAATGAGGATATATGATTTAAATTGGTCAACTTCACAGTCTGAATTCGGTAGACAGTTGCAGATTTGTGTGTTTTGTGGGGTAGTTCGCAAATTATTGTGGTATGAAAGAATTATTTTGCAAGCATATCTGTAACAGCGTTAGAGAGCTGCAGTTCTCTGAATAGTTCAGGACAAAAAAACTGCTTTAGGTTGAATTTCTCTGATCATCAAGGAGAGCTGATGTGTCTTTGGCCTGATTTATTCTTCGTTTACATCCCTATAGTCAATCGCAAACCCTCTATTTCTGTTTATAGTTCTATACAGTTAATTTCAAATCCTCTACTTTGCAAATTAAAATGCCTTATGTCAGATCTTAATTGTGAAAACATAGTTTTACTCTGAATTAATCAAATGGGGAGGGAGAGGAAATCCTTTACATGAAATTATAATTTTGAATAGAGACAAAATTGACATTATTTCAGCTTATTTAAGAAAAAAAAATAAATGATTGTGGTGAAGTGCAGATGGCTCATGGGTATTGTCACATATATTTTTTTCTTGTCAATGTAGAGAAATATAAACTACATAAGCAATGTAGAATTATGGCAGTGATCATTAACTGTGTTCAACAATATTTGTTTGAAGTGTTTTAAACCTTTTACTTTTCATACTATAAAGCATTGCTTCTTAATCTTACTTTCTCTTAAACACTCAGTCAAATGCTTAACATTTGGGTTATATTATAGGTATTTTTAGCCTGGGTTTATATTATAGGTATTCTTACCATGCAGCCAGCACAGGCTACTTTGAAAACAGTTTGTATTTCTTATCTTCATTGACACTTAGGTGTGGCCAATGAGCTATAATAAGAAAATGTCCTGTAGTTGCTTCTGTAAACGTTCTTTAAAGATGAAAGACTCCTGTCTGTTCTTATTTGTATCTTCTTCCTTCCCACTATCTTGAATACAGAGAATAGGTTGGAGCCGGAACAGCCACTTTGAACCATGAGGTCACCCCAAGAATGAAGTTAGCACAAGACTAAGTAACATAATAGAAGTAGTCAGAGTTCCCGAGGATTTCACAGGCAAAGCCTCCATTACAGATCTGGATTTCCTTCCTGAAAATGTTTCTGTCAGAAAGCTGTAAACTTCTATTTTGGTAAAAATACTAATATTGTAAGTATCTGTTACAGCTAGACTGGGCAGAAAAACATTCCATGCTTATGCCGAGTTTCTACCCAAATGGAGATTGCTACTCTACTAAATCAAAACTGAATAGTACTGGCCATATGCTTTTTAGCAGGAAAATTTTCACTAACTGTTCTTGGAAAAATATCTACCCTTCTTCATGACACAAATATGATCATTCTGAGCCAATCTTTTCACACATTCAGGGTGGTAGTGGTGGTAATGGACTAGAAAAAAAATTTATTTTTATCTAGATACAGTTATTTATCAGAATAGAACTACTATGATCTCCCTCAATGGCTCTTTCCCTATCCTGGCTCCATTATAACTAGGTCTGGTTTTACTGGTCTATTTTTCACTCCAAGATGTCTGAATCATGAGTAATGCTTACCTATCACTATTATGTACCAGTTAATGTACTTTATTTAGTTTGGCAAAGTTTGACTAAGAGTTATAAAAATACTCCTCTAGTCCATTCATAGCAAACAGTATTCTGATCTGCTATACTCAAATTAAAAAGTAGATTGTACCTACTCTGTCTTAGAGGAGATATTCATAGTGTTTTATAGGAAACTACATAAGGATAGCAACATAAGATGAGTGCCTTATCTCCCTCCACAAGTTTAGATCATCAATAAAAGAACTTAAAGATACAACCAGTACAGTATTTCTTGCCAATTCATTTTCCTTTGCACAAACGTATTTTGTATGTACACATGACCTACATAATGACTAATCGAGTATAGCATATAATTTATTGATTAATATCTGGTTTATCATCACGACATATTTTCCTGAGAGGAACACTTTCCTAATGGAAAAATATGTATCTTTGATTTGTCTTAGCTTCAGTTTCACATGCAAAATGAAGTGAAATATTTTGGTACATTTTCAGGTATGTTATTTTGAATTTCACACTTAAGATAAAAATCTTTCTAGTCTAGCATTATAGGGATAGTTGATTAACTCATTTTATATTGTTGGCACAGACTAAGGTACATTTTAAGACAGTGGATTAAAAAAGGAAAAGGTTTATTTTTTAAGATATCCAATGAGCAAATTTAAACCAACCATAAATATTCATCAAACTAATTAAACACATCATGTACAATCAGGTATATTTGTTAGGTTGATATCAAATCAAAGATTTCATATTTAAAAGAGTCGAAAATTATTCTTTTAATGTGCAAAACTGATAAAAATTGGCAGTATGAAATGGAATAATCATAATCACAATTGAGCGTGTAGGTGACATTTAAATCCTCAGACAACTGAAACACAAAAGTTCTATGTAGAATTATAGTGTAATAATTTAAAAATTATACTTAAATGTAAAAATAACCTTAATATCACAAAATTTTTCATTTATTGTGACATTTAGGAAATAAAACATTAAAATTAAAATATCTTGTAGTTTTTTATTGCTATTCCTTTAAAGGAATTACATTACTTATGAATGTTGCTTAATTGGATGCTATTTTAGATATGCTAGGTATTTTTCTCTACTGTGAGACATAGGTCCACAAAGGATCTTGTGTTTAAAAGACTTTTCAAACTCTTGTTTAAACAGCTTTTGTAAAATAGACACATGGCTTGTGTTATGATTATTGTGATTTAAATTCCTCCAAACACTCAAACACATAGTCTGACCATGGAATTAGATCCAGGTATTTGGCATTAGCATCCTTATTGTGAGTATACTAAAATTCATATCAGGTTGTAAAGTTTTAAAGGTTCCATAGAAATGATGCAGAGCAGCAAATCTAACATGACTTGTTCAACTGGGTAAAAAAAAAAAAAAAAAAAGTACATTTGGAGACAGTTGACTATTACCCTATTACCCAGGGAAATATCAAATATCTAAGGGAATGACTGACCATGAATCTGGAGAATTCCTGCACCTTATGCTGTTCTATTGCCTACTCATTCATTTAATCATATGAATAATGCAATCCATTAGAATAAAATACAAATGAGTCAAAGTATTTGTTTTTTGGAAGAGTTGGGTAATATAATTAGTAATTTTTCATGACTAAGAATGTTTTACCTTTAAGTGAGTATGTTATGATTATTGAGAATATTTCAAGGACTCCTGGCAACATTGTCACGTACAAAAGAAATCTGAAAATCTAATGTTTTCTGCTTTAAATATGTACTTTTGGAGCTTGTTGCTCTGACACAGCCCTTTCTCATGAAGATAAAGTGAAAAACGTTAGTTGCTTACAGATTCAGCAAACTTAAATGGAAAGGGCATTATTTTTATGGTACATTTGCAAAGCTCATGTGAAAGACTCTATCTGTGGTATTTGGATTTCATGTTGCCGAAATGTTCTATTATTTATCAATATTTTTTAAAGCCCAGTGGAATTATATTATTGCCACTCTTCCCATTATACATGTTACACCTGGGTGATTTCTCTGTCCCAAACACACACTTGCAACTATGTAATTAACATTTCCATTTTCTCCTTTTTTTCTCCCTGCCAGATACTCCATTTCCCAGTATTCCCAATCCCAAGGAATTACATCACAATTTGAATGATCATAAAAGTCTGTCACTAGAATATAGATAATTCTCTTTCTCAAGTTCTGTTTTTGGATATCGCTTTCTTTTTTTTTAATTAATTAATCATTATTATTTTTTTTTATTCTCAGGTTAGTTAACATACAGTGAAGTCTTGGTTTCAGGAGTAGAACCCAGTGATTCATTCCTTACATATGACACCCAGCGCTCATACCGAAGAGTGACCTCCTTAATGCCTGTCACACATGTACCCCACCCCCATCAACTCTCAGTTTGTTCTCTATGTTTAAGAGTCTCTTGGGGCGCCTGGGTGGCGCAGTCGGTTAAGCGTCCGACTTCAGCCAGGTCACGATCTCGCGGTCCGGGAGTTCGAGCCCCGCGTCAGGCTCTGGGCGGATGGCTGGAGCCTGGAGCCTGTTTCTGATTCTGTGTCTCCCTCTCTCTCTGCCCCTCCCCCGTTCATGCTCTGTCTCTCTCTGTCCCAAAAATAAATAAACGTTGGAAAAAAAAAATTTAAAAAAAAAAATTAAAAAAAAAAAAAAAGAGTCTCTTATGGTTTGCCTCCCTCTCTGTGTTTATCTTATTTGTCCTTCCCTTCCCTTATCATCTGTTAAATTTCACAAATTCCACCTATGAGTGAAATTATGTGGGATATGTTTTTCTCTGACTGACTTATTTCTCCTAGCACAGTACCCTCCAGTTTCATCCACATTGTTGCAAATGCCAAGATTTCATTCTTTTTCATCGCTGAGTAGTATTCCATAGTGTGTATATGTGTGTGTGTGTATACATATATACATTATATATATATATATATATATATATATATATATATATATATATATATATATATCTAATCCATTCATCAGCAATTGGACATTTAGGCTCCACTACTTGTTTTCATAACTCACTTTTGCCTATAAGAGGAAGACAAAATGTCACCTTGATATTGTCTGAGACTTCAAATTCTGCCTCTACTGTCACTTCAGCATCAACTCTTACTGAAGTTCTCCTCAGATATTACCATCAAGTATTAAAATTCTTGCAGCTCTTAAGGTTTGTTTATGTTAAGAATAGTCTCCCTGTTTGAAATGCTTCCCATCACTACTGCCACTCTCTTCCTGCCATCATCAGTCTCCAAACCACCTTATCTCTAGGGATAACACCTATTCTTTTTTCAGAAGTAAGTTCATGTAACCTTCTCTGTGATGTTTTTCTTGGATCCCAGAGATATAATTTATCACTCCTTTTTTTTTTTTTTAACAACTAAACCATTTGTCTACTTCTGTAATCACTCCAGAACTTAATATTGCATTTAGAGTTAATGTGTCTGTTTATACTTAATAGACTGAAAGTTCCGTGGGTAATTTAGCTCTGTATTCATACTATTTAAAACAAGCCCTTCTGGAAATGGTCATTGAATAAAAGTATGAATCATAAAGAAACAAAATGAAAAGGAATATGTATAACACTCTACTGAAAGCAAAGAACTTTTATATGTATTCTAAGAAATCATTCTGAGAGATAAATAAAACACAAAATATAGTAAAATCAAGATTCCAATTTTATATGTGAAAAACTAAAATATTATTTCCCCAGTGTCACATCATGAGTATGGGAGTGGAAGTTTGAATGCAGGTCTACTGATGAAATGGCTTCATTTCAGTTTTTCAAATAGAAAGTGTTATTTAAGAGTCCTATTTGGGAAATCTACAGAGTTAGGACTACATAAGAATTGGGTTGTGTTTGGATCTGTCCTTAGAAGACATGGGATCCTATGGATTTCAGTTTTCTGAGAGTAGGACACAGTGCCTTCTAAGTTCTTATTTAGTTCTCAAACCCTATGTAACTTTGTTTTGTGGTTACTGACTATACTACTCAAAATAACTTTATACTTTTTACTTAGTAAAACCTGAGACTTAATAGTGAAATCCAAGTTTGCTCAGGAATTTCCCCAAACTCTTTTTTCCTGCATGCTCAACATTTTTTTTTTATCTCAACATATGTGCCTACTGACGTTATTCATTTTATTGGATATTCAATTTCTTGGATATTCACACTTCAAACTCCATTTTTCCACAGAAGTAATTATGTGTCATTGAAAAATTGGAAGAAAATGTTAATATATTTGAAATGTGAAAATAAAGCTTATATTTTGCCCTGGCGCCATTAAGATCAGATGTTAATGTTATCTCATGAATGGGAGAAAATGATCAAGACATCCGAAAGAAACCACACCTACCTTGTATCAAAAAAAAAAAAAAAAAAAAATTCCTGGGAAGATTGTCTACTGGTCTGGCTGTAATTTGCAAAATAAATGAAGCCTTGTCCTTTCCTTCCTTCCTTCCTTTCTTTCTTTCTTTCTTTCTTTCTTTCTTTCTTTCTTTCTTTCTTTCTTTCTTTTTTTTTGCAAATTACTGACTCTAACAAAAATACAACACATCATCCCTGTTTTCTATACTGTTGCCTGAAGGATAAGCCTAGTAGCTAGAATTCAAGGGCATGTTCACAAGAAGGATTCTCAAGGACTTAACCTATTAAATCTACAGAGTTCTTTCCTTTTCTTCTCCTTCCTTTCTTCTTCTCTTCTTCTCTTCTCCCTCCTTCCCCTTTCTTCTGCTTTCTTCCTTCCTCTTCTTCTTTCTTTCTACTTTTTCATTAGCAAGATTTATCCTTGACCTCAGTTACAATTGGAATCTCTCAGAACAAAATTCTTTATTTCAACTTGTCTGGTCTATTTTGTTTCATGCAACAGAGATCTCTTGGTTCTCTGAAGATGTTCATTGCTTTCTAATTAGTTTTATCTTCTCTTAGGCTCTATTTTCTTGTTTATTTTATCCAAAATCCATTCTTTTTCTTTTTCTTTTCGGTTTGCCTTTCATGTTAGATTTTCTTCAGATGTCTGTCAATCTTTTTGTGCCTATCCATATTTAAGTGGGAGACACTGAATTTCTAATTGAAACTACTGTGTTATGGCTTCACTCTCTGAGCATTCAACAGGAAGGTGTGCGGCTGAATGGAGGTAGGGACATGGTATCAGCATACGGAGGCCTTTTCTCTTGTGACTGTGTCTTTTAATGACACTCCCGTACAAAAAAGAAAAAAAAAAAAAGAAAGATAGAAAGAAAGAAAAAAAAGAAAAAAGTACACTGTTTTACACAGTATATAACCACACTAAAAAGATGGTGATTCTGTCACAAAAGTGCCTTCTGGAGTCTTCTCTGCAGAGCCACACTGAGGTGTTTTTGAACTGCAAGCCTCCAGTTTATATCAAGTGATCCCAATTACCAATACCAAAATTATTGGAACTTTCAAAATTAATCAACTATAAGGTGGTTTTCTATGACCTTTAAGATAACAGAAATTGAAATGTATGTTATCTGGGTAAAAATTAACTACCCAGATCAACTTTCTGAAGGATATGAAGGTGTGACAATTTAAGGGGAAGCACAAGTAAAGGGCAAGAAGCAAAAACATATAATGCTATTGTAGAAGCCATGAGGCTCTAGAAAATATGGCATTGATAATCATCTAGTATTACCTCATGGTTATTACATGCGGGGCAATATTCTAACATATACTTGAACTTTTTCAATTAATCCTCACCCTGTTGTCTCTCTATCTGGAGACTGACTGTACAGGCTATACTAATGAGCTCCTTGCTCCTCTGGCTTTTAGCTGAGTTCAGTCAAAAGAATAGAAAGAGAGAAGGAGATCTCAGGATCTACTCCACATGCTTTCCCCTACAGATCCTCTCAAACTGCCTGTTTCCCTCAGCCCAAAGCCATCACTCTTTTGAAGTCATCCCTCTCCACACAAACGTCTCTTCCTTCAGGAAGCTGATAGCCAATTCGTCTTCTTGCCTTTTAGACCTAGGATGGGTGACGGTAACCACTATTCCTTGGAGGTTGCCTGTACCCTGCTCATTTTTTTTTAAGTCCTTTTACTAAATCTTCATATAATTATCCTTACTTCTACATACCATCTATTTTGTTTTAATTGGGAATGTCCAGTCCATTGACTGACAGGGCCGTCTCAGAACAAGAAGAATATAGTGAAATGTTTTTTCTATTGAAGAAAAAAAAAAGATGAAAAATAACAGCTAACCTTTATTGAACCCTTAGTAGTTGCCAGGAAATAACCTGAACGCTTTTCATTCACTGTCATTAATTTCTCACAAATGAACGCAGGATCTATTATTGTTACTTTTTATTTTATACAAGAGGAATCTGTGGAACTTGTCCCAGATCACACAACCTAGTATGGTAAAGCAAGGACTGAAGTCAAGGATGATTGACTCCAGCCTATACACTCAGCAAGTACTCAAATGGCATTTGTTAATAGGAAATGGCTAACAGGACAGAGAATGCTTATAGTAGAGGCAGCTCTACCTGTCATATCAACTATAACTTGGTTCTAGTGTTGCCAGAACTGATTTGTTAGAAGAAGCTAGATATACAGGTTTTTTTATAACCTCTCCTAGTTTTTAAGTTTAGACTTAAGCTCCTCCCAAAACAAATACAAACAAACAAACGAACAAAAACCAAAAAGTTCCTAACCAAACACAAAACCCACTTTCTGTGGTCCAAACAAAAGTTTCAACTTGCTAAAGAATGGTCCAGTGACCGGTATTTTATAACATTTCAAAAGACTAAGTTGAAAATCAAATTAATATGTAAGTAACCTTAACTATTTGTGCTTTTTATTAACAGATTTATCTTAAAGCAACTTAAAACTGTCTGCAGAATAGCTTCTGTAGAAGTCTTTCATAAGTTGAAAGTTTTCTAATTCTTAATTTATCTATATAAGACCCAGATCACTGAGACTGTGACAGCACAGTTAGTCCTATATTTTCTGTTTAATGATCTCCTTGATCTCTTGCTTATTTTCAATTTGTTATGAATGAGTTTTTGTGTAAGAATAAAATATTGCCTTTAGGGTTGGACAGATATACGTAGACATACTAGCTCACAACTTATTCACTATTAATTGAGGAGCTCAGTTTCCTCAACTATAAACATTAGAATGACCATATCTAATTTTTAGGTTTGCTAAGTATTAAATGAGGTTATGTGTACACAGAACCTAGCAAATAATTAAGGCTCTAGAGTAGGAATAGCTGGTTAAAATCCTAAACAAGATCAAATAGTTATTTTGTATACATTACTTAATGTCTATATCTCCCACTACCCTCCTCTATCTTTGATTGTTCTCAAACTTGAGTGTACATTAGATAGCCTGGAAGTTGTTCATATACAGATTCCATTGAGTCACTTTCAGATTTTGTGATTCATTAGTTCAGGGAGGGTCCCCAAAATTTGCATTTCTTTTTTTTTTTTTTAATTTTTTTTTCAACGTTTTTTATTTATTTTTGGGACAGAGAGAGATAGAGCATGAACGGGGGAGGGGCAGAGAGAGAGGGAGACACAGAATCGGAAACAGGCTCCAGGCTCCGAGCCATCAGCCCAGGGCCTGACGTGGGGCTCGAACTCACCGACCGCGAGATCGTGACCTGGCTGAAGTCGGACGCTTAACCGACTGCGCCACCCAGGCGCCCCCAAAATTTGCATTTCTAACATGCTTCCAAATAAAGTTAATCCTGTTGGTTGGAGACCATGCTTTCAGAAACACTGTATTATATAATGGTGTTAATGCTGTTTTTCAAAAGACTGTTAATGAGCCTTAAAAGATGTAATAAGATATCTGTCATCAACTACCTAAGAATGTAACACTGAAGAAATGTTAACTAGTTGATATCATTATCCTTATTACACTAAACTACTTGTTTCTCTCTTTTCTTTCAAAAATATACTTGAGAATTTATCTACAGAATTCCTTTTGGTAACTTAATTTCTTCTTTGAAATGAAGATACAATTTCTCCATTTCTAAGAATGATACTTCTTCATAAAGGAGGAGTGATAATTCTTCATAAAAGAAGGGTGAAATGGTTATTAAGACCCCATCACCCACATATTTATGTATATGGTATAATGGTTGACTATTGCTACGATAATGCTTCATAACTCAGAGGCTTAAAGCAACACATACGTATTCTTTTACTCTTTGTTCTATGAGTCATCAGAAACAGCTCTTATTGTGTGCTGTGAATCAACCGAGTTGGTTTCAAGCTTCAAGTCAGGGTCTGGCCCACACTACTGGTCCATTCTGAGTTTCAGACTGAAGAGACAACAGCTACAGGGGGCATGCTTCTTTCACGGTGCCTATAGAAACACAAAAGGGAAGCCAGAGCACCCATGCACATGTAAACACCTTGTTCATGACACATTCACTGTTATTCCATCAGCCAAAGCAAGTCATTTGGCCACTCCCAACATGAATGGGGTCAGGTCAGAGATATTCTCAATCACAACAAAGTGACTTGGCAAAAAAAAAAAAAAAAAAAAAAAAAAAAAAAAGAATACAATAGAAAGTGAGTTGAGAGTAATGCAATCTAGTGAAGGAAATCTAGATCTACCAATCTAGTAAAGGAAAATATTCTAGACATGAATACTTGAGAGACATGAATATTTTCACATATTATTATCTCTTCCTTTCAGAAATAAAACATTCAAATTTTTCTATGCGAAATTACTTTGGGAAAGTGTGAAAAAAATTGTGCACATTGGTAATAGAAAGGGAGGCTGTTCTCAACAGAAAATAAATGGCATTTTACCCATTTCTAATAATTCTTGTAAGATTGGAGGCCTCCTTCAACTGATCATGTTGGTGATGATGATGATGATGATGATGATGATGATGATGATAATGATGAAATTTATGTAGAATTAGGATTAAAATAAATACCAGATAAAAATATTTTACATTTTGATATGGTACAATAATTGCATGTAATATTTTACACGCATCTTTGGAATTTTCTTTGGAGGTGTCTTGTATAAAACATATTGGATTTCATCAGTAAAAGGCACTTCGGCTCTTTAAAAAAGTGCTGTTAAAAAGATAAAAAGACAAGGCTCAAACTGAGAAAATATTTGCAAGTCACATATCTACCAAAGGACTAGAATCTAGCATATAGAAAGAACTCTTACAATTCAACAGTTAGAAAAGAAACAACAGAATTTTTGAAAGACTTTATAAACAGGAACTTTAGCTTAGAATTACAAATGACTAAAACATTTTCAGTCATTAAGGTAATGGAAATTAAATCTATAATGAAATATCATGGCATACCTATTAGAATATCTAAAATTGGGGCGCCTGGGTGGCTCAGTCAGTTAGGTGGCCGACTTCGGCTCAGGTCATGATCTCGCGGTCCATGAGTTCTAGCCCCGTGTCGGGCTCTGTGCTGACAGCTCAGAGCCTGGAGCCTGCTTCATATTCTGTGTCTCCCTCTCTCTGACCCTCTCCTGTTCATGCTCTGTCTCTCCCTGTCTCAAAAATAAATAAACGTTAAAAAAAAATTAAAAAAAAAGAATATCTAATTTTGAAACATCTGATCATATAAAATGTTGGTGAGGATTTTGAGCAACTGGAACTCTCATACACTGCTTCTGGGAATGAAAATAGGAAAACCACTTTGAAAACAATTTGGCAATTTCTTAAAATGCTACTTAAACACCCATTATTTCATCCAGTCATTCCTCTGCCAAAAGATGTAAAAGCAAATTTTCATGGAAATTTACACATGAATTTTCAGTCATTTTATGTGCAATAACCAAAAGCTGGAAACTTGTCATAAGAGTAAGTTGATAAATTGTGGTATGTTCATATATTGGGAGACTAGTTAGCCATAAAAATGAATTAACCACTGATACATGCAACAGTATGAATGCATTTCAAAATAATTATTCTGAATGAAAATGCTACATAAATAAAAATACATACTACATGATTATATAAAATTCTAGAAAATCCAAATTAATATCTGGTGACAGAAAGCAGATCATAGGGTTGCCAGAAGCTAGAAAAGAGCTGATAAATATAGGAGGAAGAGATTACCAAAGTTCTTAGGGAAATTTTTGGATGTGTTTATGTGTTTATTATCATGATTGTGTTCGTAGTTTCACAGGTTTACACATGTGTCAAAACTTACCAAATTATAGATTTAAATATATGTATTTATTGTATGCCAAATATACAATAAAGCTGTTAATTTTTTAATAAAATAAGAGGACAAAATCAATGAGCATGATTGATCCTAATTCTAACCTTATTGATTTCAAAATCCATTCAGTGGTGTTACAGTACAAACAGTATTTAACCAATAATAAGTTTGATTCTTTGTAAACTACAAAGAAACTATAAAGCTACAGGCCAACTTTATCTTTCTACTGTATCAGTTGAAACTGTGATTAACATAACAGTTTTTGATAGGTCCAATAAGGAAAGGGTCATTTTTTTTTTCAGTGAGAATTCAAATTTATAATGCATTTTTCTATGACTGTCATTATATTGGAGGAATTATTAACATCTCTAAACTAGTTGTAATTAGTGATAATCAATAAAAAAAGAAAAAAGAAAAAAATAAACAGTAAAATTAGTTTACTCTAAAAATAGTTTCATAGTAAAATATGAAACACTTGCTTATTTATTTCCATTATGCTCCAAAAGATTTCTAGCAGATAAATTCAAAGGAGAAATGAAAATATAATACTAAGAGCATTTAGATATGGATAAAAATGATAGTTATTTTCAAAAATGAATCTTGCTGAGGTAGATGCCTATCATTATGTTAAAATATAATAGGGTACATACCCATTAACCCAGAAAACCAACGACTAAAAATATAGAATTATTTTTCTACTCATAATATTTTGTACTTTGGGTTAATTTTACTTTAGAGATTTACTTCTATAATCAAACTCCAAGCTGTGTCCAAGAGCCATTAACAATTCCGTTTTATTAGCTTCACCTAATACTACAACTATAATTATTTGTTGATCAACTTGAATCAATGGCATACTTTAAGTAATGTTTGAGTACTTGTATAGTCTGAAGGGAGTCAAAATTATACATCTAGGAAGAGCTTTACAGTTATAATTCTGATGTCAAATCATGCTATTTTATTCTAGTTCTTTGAACACTGTTAATTCATGTATGATATATTTGACAAATGTCAATTAACAAGAATGTTCAATTAACCAAAAGACCCAATTTTCCGATTATTTTTGGATAAATGGGTGCTTACTAAAATTTCTACAATAATTGCCATAAATGTAACTTTTATTATTTATATACCCATGCCTAATGAAAATTAAAGATCTCTGACCTGGAATTCTCTCTATGTTTTGATGAATAAGGCAATTTCACCTAAAATGTGTGTCTTGAAAAGTAAAATACAGAGTTCTAGCAAACAAAGGATTTACAATACAGAGTTTTATGATATATTTTATTCATTAATTAGTAATGCTTTATGATATAAAATATATTAAGCTCGGTACTCGCATATTGTACAGATTATTAAGCTATTGTTTCTCAGGAGGGTGAAACTGCCCTTCATTTGCATACAAGACCATAGTTCGGCCTCGTGCTTCTTTCCTCATTCCCAGAACCAGCTTAATTATGCCAGTGTTACAGGGCCAATTTGCAAAGCCCCCTCCTCGGTATTCTGAATGCCAACTCTATAGTCTCTTCCAGGGTCTGATAATGCAGCCTATTTCCTTTGTTCTTACAGTCCTCCCAGCGGCTGTTTGCTCTAATTATTATCTCTGTGATAATCTAGTTCGTAACTTTTTGTGCTTTAGGCTTTCCAATGCTTATGTAACTAATTTCCCCTGTAAATTTCTCTCTGTTGAAATGCTTTACATGGTTTTCTTGGAACTACAGACACCGTAGAACTAGAGGTATTATGTAGTTGGATATACTTCTATATGATTAAAGAAATTGTCTTTAAAAGTCAATTTGTTTTAGGGGCACCTGGGTGGCTCAGTTGTTTAAGCATCTGAACTTGGCTCAGGTAATGATATTGCGGTTCTTGAGTTTGAGCCCAGCATCTGGCTCTGTGCTGACAGACTCCTTCTTGGAATTCTCTCTCGTTCTCTCTCTCTCTCTCCCATTCCTTCATTTTTGACTTATCAGCTGAATTTGCCATATTTGATAATTCCTTTCTCTTCTCCTGGTTACCCTTTTCTTCAATCGGCTTCCAAGACAGCACATAGGTCACTTTACTCTGACTGCCTCTTCCTGTTTTTTTTTTTTTCTGGTCTCTCCTTATCTAACCTAACTTCTAGGATTTTTTTTCTCTCTCTTTTTTTTAAATCTACTTTAAAAAATATATACTTACCCCTTTGGAAAACTCCTGTAGTCTCAAATAAATTATACACTAATCATTTGTGTTGTCAATGTTCTTGTGTAGTGACCTTCCTGGACTAATTTTCTAAAGTGTACCTTTGTACACTGACCTTTGTATGGTCATTCAAATCACTGCTCATACTTGCATATGTGAACCAAAAATCTTTCACGCCTCTAATGTGGAACTGTACGTGTTGCTTCCTTCCTGCCATTGTCTAGCAGTTTAAGACTTTGTCTCAGCTTTTAGTTCTTGCAGTGATCTGCTCATCAGCCAGAATCAGAACTCCCAGGCCTCCTCAGCTCTTTCCTGGACAAGTTCACAGACCTACACACGCATGTGGCCTCCTCATGTCCCAAGAATGTTGGAGCTTTTGAAATTCCCTTAGGGACCCCTGATTCATCATTATGGATTTTTGCCCATATCTTTTTTTACAACTAGTTTTACTCAGGTAGATGTGATTTGAACAATTTCTACTCACTGTTTTTGACAAAATCCCCAGGGTTAAAGCTTTTCCAACTGCAGGAGATCTAAGGCAGGTCAAATAATGACAAGTCTTGCAAATGGGATGTTTCCATGGAGCCGACAGATTATTGAAAGTTCACTAATAATGGGGCTCTTTGGAGACGTTTTGAGTCCATTCTGCCCATTTCATTGACTGCTCCACTGTTGTTTTTCAGAGTTATTGTGACTGCAGCGTAGCTGGGGGTGTTATTGGAACAACATGGAACAACATAGAACAGAGAAAATGGGTTTGGTAATAGGGCAAATTAATTTGCCACAAAGTTCACTGTTCTTACACAGATTCAGCCATCTAAAAAAAAATGCTCATTAGACGGTTGCAAATCTTTGTTAATTTCCAGAGGTCTGAAAAGCAATAATTTTGACCTTTTTTTGGTGTAAAACAACAGAAATTTATTATCTCACCATTCTGAAGCCTTGAATTGCAGAATCAAAGTGTCAGCAGAACCATGCTCTCTCTGGTGACTATAAGGAAGAATTCTTCTATGCCTCTTCATAGTTGCCTCTGATAGTTGCTGGAAATTCTTAGGGTTCCTTGGCTTGTAGCTGTATCCCTTCAATAAGTGATGCATTGTCACATAGCCTTCTCCCATGTCTTCCATATGTGTCTTCAAATCTCTCTCTCCTTAAAAGAAAACTAGGTATATTGGCACAGGGCATTAGGGTTAGGTTAGCCCTAATCCAATATGATCTCATCTTAATATTCAAAGACCCTTTTTCCAAATAATGTCACATTCACTGTTACTGGGGGTTAGGACTTCAACCTAATTTTGGAGGAGACTCGATTAAATCTACTGTTGGTTTGCCGGCTCTGCAATTGTGACAGCTTTTTTTTCCCCTCCTAAGCACAGTTTTAGCTCTGTCTTACAGGTTTTGATATGTTGTATTTCCATAAATCATTGAGGCCAAAGTACTATCTGATTTCAATTGTGGTTTCTTCTTTAGCTCATTGGTTTCTTAGTATGTCTGAAGTTGTAAAACCTTTGCAATTTTCTAGTTACCTTTCCATGATTGACTTTCTGCCTCATTTCTCTGTGATTACAGATCAGACTTTGTATTATTTCATCATTTGAAATTGGTTGAGACTTGCTTTATGGCCCAGCATATGGTCAGTTTGCTAAAGGTTGTGTGCTCACTTAGAAATAGTATGAGTTCTGCAGTTATTGGATACATGGTCTACGTATGTGTTCATTAGGTCAATCTTGTTACCTCTGTAGTTTATGTCTTCTCCTATCTCTGCTGATTTTTGTATCTACTTGTCCTCTCAGTTACTATAAGAGGTGTCTTAAAATCTTCAGCTACTTTTATGAAATTGTCCTTTTTAGTTCTTTCAGTTTTTGTTATATTCAGGGCTATGTCATTAGAGCACATGAACATTTCTGTTACTTGTATGGAGGACTGGGTTTTCAGAAGTCCTTTTTCCAACCATTCTAAAAGTCCTGCCTCCCAGACCTCATTTCGATTTCTTAAAATAATGACATGGTGGAAGTCTCAGGATACCAAGGGACTTAAGATGCCGAAAATGTATGCTGTCCCTTATTTCCTTATTTTCTTCAGTACTAAGCACTCTACAGACATTTTCCACACTGCTTTATGAGCTCTGGTAGAAGTGGTTCTATTCAATGACTTCAAGTTGATGTGGCTCACTTGGTGGTGGGGATTGGACATTGAAGAGTTTCCTTTTAGTTTATTTAAAGCTGAATGGTGATGATTGGATACCTGCTTCACTAGAGGAAATTTCATTTCTTATATGTTTCTTTGGAAGAAACTGTGGGCTCTTGATTATATCTGGTTGCATTTCTCTTATATTTATTGAAACTTCA
Source organism: Puma concolor (assembly GCF_028749965.1). Taxonomy (NCBI): domain Eukaryota; kingdom Metazoa; phylum Chordata; class Mammalia; order Carnivora; family Felidae; genus Puma; species Puma concolor. The sequence continues at coordinate 93,396,909 of NC_141670.1, forward strand.
AATACAAGTTTCTCAGGTCTTTTTTACAGTAACATAAAAATTCAGTCAAACTGGGGCATCTGGCTGGATAAGTCAGTTGAGTGTCTGACTTTGGCTCAGGTCAAGATCTCAGGGTTCATGAGTTCAAGCCCTGCATCCAGGCTCACTACTCTCGGCCGGCTTCAGATCATCTATCCCCCTCTCTCTGCCCCTCCCCTGCCTGTGCTGTCTCAAACATAAATAAACAACAACAACAAAAGAAAATCAGCCAAAGAAATGTGTAAACATATAGAGTTAGTTAATAATAAAATAGGATTACATTTAGATCTTGATTTTGTTTTTTTTTTATTTTTTAAAAATTTTTTTTAACGTTTATTTATTTTTGAGACAGAGAGAGACAGAGCATGAACGGGGGAGGGTCATAGAGAGGGGAAGACACAGAATCTGAAACAGGATCCAGGCTCTGAGCTGTCAGCACAGAGCCCGACGCGGGGCTTGAACTCATGGACCGCGAGATCATGACCTGAGCCGAAGTCGGCCGCTTAACCGACTGAGCCACCCAGGCGCCCCTTGATTATGTATCTAGACTCATTTCTAAAAAGGCTACCAAGGTATTGGTATGATTTTCTGGAACCAATACACATTAACCACAATTAGCTAATTCCAACCGTTTTTAATGAAAAGTCAGCAGTATTTCCAATGCAGTATTTTTGAGTGTAAAGGTACCTTTTAGTCTAAGGTAGGGATTATTCTAACAGTCTCTCATTAGTCTAATAAAATGAAAATTCCCATAGAAATCTAAAGTGGAACCAGGCATACATTCAGTGATAGATAAACAAAGATTCAGGCAACTATCACTTTGTTTGAATCCGGTTAATGCTAAAGTAATATCTCTCAAGATTCATCCCATTTTTATCACAAGTTAAGAAATTGGGGCTTTAGGACTAAAAACACAGTTGACAATGCAATATACTCGTTCCCCTGAGAAAAGCTTCTTGTCATGTCTTCCTAAGACCACTAAGAGTTCCTCCACTCACCATGAGCTGACAAGACCAAGTTTTCATAATGTGTCACCTGGATCATTGTAATATTCTACTGATGGTCATCCTGCTTCCTGCTGCATCCAGGACATCAAACTATTAGATAGATGAATATGAATGACTGCAGCATTTTTATGAATAAATTTACCTAAAGTTCCCTTACCATGCCCAAGAGTTTATGATTATATAATAGATATAATTCTTTTGTATGCTAAGCTAAAACTACATTGCCAACTGTAGGGTCATTTTTCCGTAAATCACCTTTTAAAAAATGTACATAAATGACATGTTCTTTCGTTTATTAAAGTACCCCTTATGGCTTCTCATAATATTCATATTATAAGCCAAACTGCTTCCCATGATTTATGAAACACTTCATTATCCAACCTCAAACCCCATATCCTGTGACTTTCTACCTCATTTACTCTGCCATGTGAACCAAGTTGGCCTTTTTGTGGTTCATGAGCATACCAAGCCGAACCAATATGTGCTCTTGCCATTACTGCTTCCTTTGATGGACCATTCATCTCCAATCACTTTGGCTTATCGCTTCATCTCATTTAGGTCCCTGCTTCAATGTCACTTTTTCTAGGGGGATTTCCCAGCCACCCTATCTAACATAGCAGGTAGTGATGTTTGCAAGAAGAAAATGAATAAAGCTGGGTGCTGAGATAAAGATTGACCCAGTTTGTGAGAAAGATACTGCTTGGTTAGGAAGTAAGGTGATATTTAAGCTGAGAAGTGAATAACAAGGAGAAGTCAGCTTTGTGATGACAATTTATAGATACTGTTCAAGGAAAGAATAGACTGCAAAATAGGTTAGTGCCTTCATCTTTGAAATCAGTGAGCTTTTCTCATGATGCTAATTCTATCTAAAATGTTCCTTTTTTAGGTTTGTCCCTGTCTTACTCATCTTTCAAGATCCAACTTATATGTCATCTGTTATTTGAAGCCTTCCATACCCCCTTTTATGTAATGTTTGTTCTTTCTTCTGATCCCTGTGCCTCCATATTCTACATTTTGTTGTCTGCACAGGGTTTAAATGGGGTATATACCTGATGAAATTATGTGAAAAATAATCTAGGTCTCATGTTTATTGATCAAAGGTGGATTTATTTTTATGTTCAATATGAAACAATGATGTTTCTTGCACTAAAAAGTATGCAGCATCTTCACATATATTTCAAAATAAGTCTTTATGTTTAGGAAGCTTCCACAGTATTCTGATTTATTCCAAGACAAAAACATTCATGCTTGTGTGTCTATAGAGAGGTTCCATAAAGTCTGAAAAAAAAGACCATTATCCATAAATCATCAAAATCACAGTATGAATTGTCAAAAACAAAGTTATCTATATATCCAGATTCTATGAGCACCTTATACATAATTTTATTTAAAAAAAAAGTGTGTGTGTGCGTGTGTGTGTGTGTGTGTGTGTGTGTGTGTGGGTAGGCATACTCTCCTGCCTTGCTGGTTCTCTAAATTTAGTCTGACTGTTGGGTTGTCTAGCATGACAGATGTTGATAGATATATAAAGAAAACAAAGACTCAGGGCAAAGCAATCAGAAGAAAATTATCATAGGATAATAACTAAAACAGTCAAAAAGTATTTTTAGCATTTGATGATAGCAACCTTCTTAGGGAAGAATGATTAAGATTGAAATTTTAGCATTTCTGATACACGCAAAGACTAAAGTTTTTGCAAAAAATAGAAGCGACATGAGAAGACGTAGTCAATTTCAGTATATATGTTGTGAATGAAGAACAGCATAAAAAATTAAATTTATGCAGCATTTGGAATGTAGGATGATAGAAAAATTCAGAGCAGACCAGTATAGACATTTCCCATTCGAATGCTGATTTCAGTGTCTTATCAGTTTCTTAAACAGGAAGAAAATTCGTGCATGTACCATTTTAATACCTTTATATATGTTCATTCTTAAATTTACATATCTTAGTATGTAGAGTCTTATCTAGTGTTTAGTTTCAATTATTTATTCATTTATTTATTTACTATTTATTTATTTATTTATTTATTTATGAGCTGTGTAGTGGAAAGAGGATTCTTACTCTTGATATAAACCATTCTTTTTATTTTTTTTTAAATTTTTTTTTTTTTTTCAACGTTTATTTATTTCTGGGACAGAGAGAGACAGAGCATGAACGGGGGAGGGGCAGAGAGAGAGGGAGACACAGAATCGGAAACAGGCTCCAGGCTCTGAGCCATCAGCCCAGAGCCTGACGCGGGGCTCGAACTCACGGACCGCGAGATCGTGACCTGGCTGAAGTCGGATGCTTAACCGACTGCGCCACCCAGGCGCCCCTAAACCATTCTTTTTAGAATCCACAAACTTTCTAATGATTCTAACTCTAGATCAGGACTTACGTAGAAATATTGCTTACTTACATGGGTTTTTATGGAAAGAGTTTAAGATATTTTCCTGCTCTCTTAATTTGGAATGCTTAGATTCTAATTCACTTTCCAACTATGTGACACTATATATATAATGTAATTTCCCTAATTTTCACTTTATATATCAGTTTATATTTTTAATCTAAGGAATATATGTATATATATCCAGATTCTATGAGCACCTGTATACATATATATATACATGAGCACATGTATATATATATATATATATATATATATATACACATGAATGTGCTAACTAAAATATTAAATCCAAGTTCCTGAAAGAAAATTTTCTGAGTTTTATGTTTATATGTTCAGCAGTTCACACAATGTCTTACATTCAAGTGCATGCTCAGTTGGACAAAATTGAACAAAGCTACATTTCTATTGGTTATTAAACAATTATGTATCTAAATATGTGTTTTTTGGGTCGCCTGGGTGGCGCAGTCGGTTAAGCGTCCGACTTCAGCCAGGTCACGATCTCGCGGTCCGTGAGTTCGAGCCCCGCGTCAGGCTCTGGGCTGATGGCTCGGAGCTTGGAGCCTGTTTCCGATGCTGTATCTCCCTCTCTCTCTGCCCCTCCCCCGTTTATGCTCTGTTTCTCTCTGTCCCAAAAATAAAATAAAAAACGTTGAAAAAAAATAAAAAAAAATAAATAAATAAAAAATAAATATGTGTTTTTCTTCTCAGAGAGCCAAATTTTGCTTTCTGAAAAATACTCTTCACATACGTGTTCAGATTTTTATTTGCTTTCAATCTAAATTCAATCAATCCTTACAAACTTACAAATGCCATGAGGAATAGTTTTGTATTAAGCAGATGCTTTTTAATTTTTCATGTAAAGAATCTTCTTCCATAATTTGAATGGCACACAATTCTTTTTCATGTTTATGTGGAGAATATAAAGGAAAAACCTTGTGCTAATAGTTTGTGATCAGTAGATTTGTAGAGAATGTGTTTCAGTATTTGTAAAGGCTTATAATTACTTTAAATATATTTCCGACCTTCCTATGCTTTTAAAATATTGCTATTAAAAATTAAAACTAGGGGCGCCTGGGTGGCGCAGTCGCTTAAGCGTCGGACTTCAGCCAGGTCACGATCTCGCGGTCCGGGAGTTCGAGCCCCACGTCGGGCTCTGGGCTGATGGCTCAGAGCCTGGACCCTGTTTCTGATTCTGTGTCTCCCTCTCTCTCTGCCCCTCCCCCGTTCATGCTCTGTCTCTCTCTGTCCCAAAAAAATAAATAAACGTTAAAAAAAAAAAAATTTAAAACTAAACATTTATACAGTTAGTTTTGAAATGCAAGTAAAATGTGTTTGTAAACAAAATTCAGGTTATTTAAATGTATCAATAAATATTCTAGTTGAAACCCTATGTTATGTGTTAAGTGTGAACAACCACTCTCAACCTGAGACATTGGTTGTTGGTGTAATCATTATATAATTATTTAATTAATTATTTATTTATTCACACATGTGCACATGTGCACACATACAAATCTTTCATATCTTTGTCTTTTTCTGCTATATTTTAGAAAGTTCATTCAGAAATATGTTTCAAGTCGTTAATTTTCTCTTTGGTCAAGAGTATTAAGCTATTGGTATTTTTACTCGTTCTAAGATTTTCAACAATTTTATTTTTCATTTCTAGGTCTGTTTTTATTATACAATTTCAGTTTCTTTTTGTCATCTGTATTAATTATTTATGTATTTACTTTTTAAAAACTTTTTTTTTGTTGTTTATTTTTGAGGGAGAGAGTGTGAGTGGGGGAGCAGCAGAGAGAGAGGGAGACACAGAATCTGAAACAGGCTCCAGGCTCTGAGCTGTCAGCACAAAGCCCAATGCGGGCCTCGAACTCACGAACTGTGAGATCATGACCTGAGCTGAAGTCAGATGCTTACTGACTGAGCCACCCAGGCACCCCATCTTTATTAATTTTTTAATTAATTTTATTTTAGAGAGAAAGAGAGAGTATGAATAGAGGAGAGGGCAAGGGAGAGAGAGAATCTTAATTGCAGACTCCATGCTCAGCCTGGAGCCTGATTCAGGGATAGATCCCATGACCCTGGCTGGGATCATGACTTGAGTCCAAATCAAGAGTTAGTTGAGCATCTGACTGAGTCACCTACATGCCTCTCTTCCTTATCATTAGTACCCTGTTTATACTTCCACACTTTTTTTTTTCTTTAAGCATAATTAGTTGAGCTTTTAAGATATTTTTTCTGTAAATTTTACTCTCTGAAATATTCTCTTTAGATAATTTTCACTGCTTATTATCTCTGCTGGTTTCAATTCATATGTCTTATGTCTTTTTTATATGCTTTGTGTTTTATGGCTTCTGATTGTGTACTGATCATATTCCGTGGTGCATTTCCTGAGGGGATTTTTTTTTAAAGCTGGGGCTAAATTTGTTTCTGTTGGATAATTCATTTGTTACTGCTGAGTGATTAATGATACTACCAATATGGGATCCCTGTAACATAGTTTACCACTTGAAGTATTTCAACTGCCTGTTGTGAATTCAAAAATTCAACCCATGTCAAGGTTCGTTTTTGTCACAAATTATCAGAGGAATTCTCCCCTTTGACTCAGTACCACAGTTAGTAGAAGCACGTTGAAAATCCTTTTGTTGAAGAATTTTTCAAAAAAAAAATAATTTTAATCATTCAACTCTGATAATATACGAACATTTCTCTTCCAAGTTAATCGGGGTTTCTTACTATATTCAGCACACTGTGTAGGAACGAAGTTTTATATTCTGTTGCCCTTGTAAGATGTACAAAGACATTCAGTGGTTCAAAAATTTGGCAGAAATTTTCCCACGGAAAGGTAACATTGTGCTGCCTTATCTTATAGGATACCTGCTTAGTATTTAGTTTGGAAACAGAGTTTATCCTTTCTGAACTCAGAAAATTTTTGAAAATGGGAGTTTTTAGTGTGCTTCATCCCTTAGGACAATTTTTTAAATGTGAGAAATATCTAATTAATTTATGAACTCACTCTACATGATAAATGATTGAGTGTTCAATTTAAACCACCTGTAGTATAATCATTTAAATTCATTTATTATGTATGAATTTTGATTACCAAGAAAATCATATATATGAGCTTTTCAACAAAAATCTCTGTTTAATGCTAAATAATATCTAATGTGAAACTTATAGTCTAATATAACATGTAATGAAAACATAAAATATTGAAAAATATTTAATAGTTAAAAGTATAGAAGTAAACTTATAAAAAATGAGTTGGGAGGCACCTGGGTGCCTCAGTCAGTTAAGCATCCTACTCTTGATTTCAGTTCAGGTCATGATTTCATGGTTCATGAGATTGAGCCCTGAATTGGGCTCTACGCTGACAACATTGAGCCTGCTTGGGATTCTCTCTCTTGCTCTCTCTCTGCCACTAACCTATTTGCACCCTTCAAAATAAATAAATAAATAAATAAATAAATAAATAAATAAATAAATGACTTGGGTCATATTAAATAGTTTATTTATAAAATTAAAAATTAATATTTATGATCAGCAACAATGTAGAATAATACTAGCTAATAATTACTCTAGATTTTGTATTAAGTATTCTATATTAACACCCAATTTAATAATCATAATATATTTATGAGGAAGAGATTATTTTTATCCTCAAAACATAGATGAAAGACTTAGGATAAGAGGATAAATGTTATTGGAAAGTTTATTCAGTTATTATGTGGAAAACTAGTAAAACTCAAGTCTGTTTTACTCTATAATCTGTACTACAACTTTGTATAAAAACCACTGTGTGAAATATTAAGTATGATACATAAAAATATCAATAAGGATAAGCATTTATTTGTTGACATTATATTTCTGTATAATATATAACATTATAATTAGCTTGCTAAGGCTGTCATAACAAGTACCGCAGACTGATGGCTTAAACAACAATTTTTTTTTCTCACAATTCTGGAAGGTAGAAGTCTAAGATCAAGGTGACAACAGTGTTGACTTCCTCTGACGACTCTCACCTGAATTCATAAATGCCATCTTCTCCTTGTCTTTACATTATCTTCCTTATGTGTGAATGTCTGTCTCCCAATTCTTGTTATAAGAACCCTAGCCATATTGGATTAACACCAATCTCATGGGCTTTATTTTAATTTAATTACCTCTTTAAGGACCTTGTTTCCAAATAGAGTCACATTCTGCGGTACTGATGTTAGACTTCAGTATATGAATTTGGGGGGATATACTTCAGCCCATAACTAGATAGATAGATAGATAGATAATAGAACTCTGTATAGAACTATAGCTGTAGATGTCACTCTATACATATAATGCTATAAGTAATATCCTAAAGTATTAAGATAAATGATTAATACTTGTACATACAGCCCTTTCTAGGAAAGAATGACTGATAAATTTTAAATTGTGCTTTTAAGGCAACTTTGCAGAGGAGGTGGATTTGCAATGACACGAGAGATGAGAGTGGCTATGATGGTAAGGGAGAGACATCTGTGCTAGGAGAATCACTTGGATGAGACATTGAAATAGGAAAACAGGGGCTGGATTCAGATGACAGTGACAATGGATACAGCCACTTAGCCTGTATAAAGAATTGGTTTGTGAAATGATGAGAGGGAAGAGCAATTTAGTACCAATTAATGGAGAGCTCAGATGCCAGAATAAATAATGTTTATGCTGTTCTGAAGGAAAATAATCACTTATGCCATTGTTTGTATGTTCGTTTTTTAACTTGTCTTATTGTACTCTCTTCTGCATCAAAAGAAGATTTACCCATTTTCCCTTCTTTCTTTAACTTGTTTTTATTTTTAATTTTTACTTATTTATTTTTTTATTTGGAAGAGAAAGTGAATGCAATCAGGGGAGAGGGGTGGAGAGAGAGAGAGAGAGAGAGAAAGAGACAGAGAGAGAGAAAGAGACAGAGAGAGAGAGAGAGAGAGAGAGAGAGAGAGTCTTAAATAGGCTTCATTCTCAGTACAGTTCCCAACCTGGGGCTTGATCCCAGGCCCCTGGGATCATGATCAGTGCCAAAATCAAGACACTCAACTGACTGAGCCACTCAGGTGCTCCCCCATTCTCCTTTCTAAGGCAAATCACTCTACCTACACATTATGAATCACATTGTTGACTATCACCTGAAAAATTCTGACATTAGTTATATCTTCTATCTCTGTATTCTTCAATTATTTTTTATTGTAACCTCTTTTCTTTCTTCCTAAGATTCATTACTCAGTCTCTTCAGGATTAACTAATTTTCTGTCTACAATTTCCCTTGCTTTGAATTTCTTAGAAACAAACCAAGCATTTATTTTCCCCCTTCTCACCTTTCACCCTTATCCTTCTGCACCTTTCTCTTCCACCACTCTATGAATATCAACCATGCCAAAGCATCCACTTGTCAAATTTCATGACATCTTTTCAGATACCACATAGCTCCACTTACCTTTATCACTCTATACTGTTGATGGGTATTAAAAAAAAAAAGATGTGGATTTTGAAAATACACATAGCTAAATTATCTTGATAAAATTTCATAACTTTTAACATTCTGAATATAGTCGTGATATTTAAGTGAGGAGGAGACAAAGTACAAGAGACTCAAATACTGAGAACAAACTGAGGGTTGCTGGAGGGGTGTTGGGTGGGGAGGACAGACTAAATGGGTGACGGGCATTATGGAGGGCACTTGTGGGGATGAGCACTGGGTCTTATATGTAAGTGATGAATCACTAAATTCTATTCCTGAAATCATTATTACACTACATGTTAACTAACTTGGATTTAAATAAAAATAAATAAATAAATGAAACTCTTTAATGAGAATAAATAAATAGATAAATGGGGAGACAATAAAGTTAGGGCATGTACAGGGTATATCACAATGGATGACTCAGAATACACCACAAATAAGCAGTAGCTAATATTATCTTAAGAGAATTGTCATTCCCCACTCTCCCTGATTTAGATCTTTTAATGTGCTTTAATTCAACTTCAAATTCCACATATAAGAGCTTCTCCTCACCCTATGTTAATAATTATGGGTATTGAGAGAAGGTTTTCTTGTAAGATAATCAAGTATTATGGGACACGAGAACACAAAATCTTACCATATTAATGATATGCCAGAATACCTGGAAATTTGGTTGTAAAATTTTGAGGCAAAGTTGTGTTGTTGTTGTTGTTGAAATTGTTTTTAATGCCATAGAGAAACTGCCATAATAAATTGTATGAGGGCTGCTGTGCTGGGTTCTATGGGTGAGGTGCAGGCCGGTCACTTGAAATGGTGGTCTCAGAGAGTCTTTCTTCCAGGCCACTGGCTCTCGCACTACTCCGGCAAGAATTCCTAAAGGTGAGGCCACGCATCTAAATCTCGGTTATAAAACCTTTTCCATCCACCCTTTATTTTCTTCTTACCTATGTCTTTACTCAGTAACTTTTCATCTAATTGTTTTTATTTACATGTTAGAGACTGATTGTGCATTTGAAAGAGATAAGAAAGACTAAATTACCATAAGGTTTAGATGAAATTTCTTCCCCCTCCCTAAACTCCACTTAGCCTAATCTCATTTTATCTATTCCAGGTCTAGGGACCCTAGTCTTCTTCTTGATCCATGTGTTTTTGATCCTTTTACCTTTCCAAAGACACTTATATATACTGCTATTTGTATTTAAATGATCTGGCCTCTGTCATCTCTCACATCCCAGCTCAATCTGTACTTTCTTCACAGTCAATACTTGTCCAACCTCCTCATAATTTTTTTCTCATTTTATTGGTTATCTACTTCTTACTATGGAACTAATCATGGTTGCAATTTTATTTCTATTATTATCAGTATTCTCTAAGTTTCATAAAAACAGGTTTTTCATCTATTTAAGCTCCTTTTAGATCCAAAATCCAAGACATAATATACCACAATAAAGTGGTTTTGAAGGAAAGAATAAACGCCAGTCCTTAACAATATAAGAGCTCTTTATCTTACTGAAAAGAGAGTTTCTGTTTATTGAAACACAATGGATGGTATACCCTTCTAGAGAGCCACTGAAATGATTTCATTCTCTCCTTGAGTTATCTCAAAGGACCAAATGCCTACTCTCGTGAATGGATCAAATGTCTATTTTCTAAAAACAGAAACATTTTAAAAAATTACACACTTTCTCTCTCATTCCTCTCCTTTCCATGATTTGGTATACAATTAAATAAAGCAATCTCCTTTTCCATGAAAATTTATTACTTTGTATATTTTTGATAGTCCTGTCCTCTTCCCACTTCTCTAATTACTCTATGCCAAACTTTTTTTTTAATTTGGTTTTTAACAAAATTTTTGGATTGTTTTTTAAAAATGTTAATGTTATCAGATTTTTCTTTTAAATCTTCTTATAGTTTCAGTTATCTTGAGTAATCACATCTATTCTTGTTGACATTACTGAATATTAACTTTCTAACCGAATAAATGCATACAGAAATTGCATGTGTGTTTTAACACACAAACATATGATTCAGTTATCAAATGGAATGTATTGACAGACTTTTATTGTTTAGATGAAAAAGTGAGTATGTATTTGTCTTGATGATATTTAGGAAGCTATAATCAATTAGGAATTTTCTAGTGTGATATGCCTTCTTAGTAGTTTTGGCCTCAGTATCAGTGAAAAATGTGAAATGGGAAAAATCAACCAGCTTAAAAGAATGAATCCCAACATCGGGGGAGCAGGGCAGGAAATGTGATGACACAAACCAAATTTGATAAATATATCTTGATAAATATTTTAAAAGGTTTAGTGCTTACAATTTCTCTGCATAATAATCCATCTCTCATGACAAACCGTATGGTGATAGGTGAATATTTTAGGAAGTAAAATCTGAAGATTATGACCTCAACTCTCAACTCTGAAGTAATTGTACCTGTAGGCATCTGATAACCTTATGTAGATTCTACAGACTTTGGTAACTTGGGATCAGTAACATCCCTCTATGTCACATATCTATCTAGTTCTTACATATTGGCAGGAAGATAATAGATTCATATGTGCTCCCCATGTCTAGCATCAACAGATGATACAAAGATAAATATTATGTCAATGTGACATTTCCTTCCTAGAACATTTAGGAAGAAAATGTTCTAGGAAAACAGTAATACAAATAAAAAGTCGATGAATCTGAAAAGTAGGAAAATGATGAGTCTCCTCTTAATTTCCTTTCCTTTACTTCTCTACTATATAGCCAAAATGTTTTCAAAATTTAAATTTACTGTGTCACACTCCCACTACTAAAAAAAGAAAAAAAAAAAAAGAAAGAAAAGACTTTTGGTAGCTTCCCATTTCTCTTTGGATAAAACATGTGGTGTTAACATGGCTGGCATGTCATTGCATGGTCTAGTCCTTGTCTCTCTGTCCATTTATATCTCCCACTACTCCCAACTTTGTAGCTAGAATGCCATCCAAACTGGCCTCTTCAGTCACAGGTCCTTACATTTGCAATCCTCCATATTGGTTTTATTTCATACCCATTTACCTACTTAACGTGTATACATTTTTTTCATATTTTGTATAGGAGTGATTTCTCAGGTAAACTTAGATCATGCTCCTTTGTTTTAAACCTTTATAGCACCTTATTTATATTCCAGTATGAAATCTTTTAGTGAACCTATTATTATAGTAATTATTTATTTAATATGAGTTTTTGGCACTGGAACTAATAATTACTGAGAAAAGAGAAGAGCCTTTCCTTGTTTACTATTGTATTTCCACCAATCACTTTTAATTGGCCAATAAATGTTGGCTTTGTGAGTGAACAGTCATTAACAATGCTTAATTTGAAAACACAGGAGAAAAGAATATTGGCCTAGAAAGATCTGATTTAAGGTCTTTGTGTCTTATGCCAGAAGACATTATTTGGTTTTTAATTAACTCAAATAATCTTTTTATATATTTTTCAATAACAATGTGATTCTGAGTTCTGTGGTATTATTCATGATTTTTTAGTGTGCAATATAGCAATATTAAGAATAACAGTATCAATGTGAATCGTCATTTTAAAAATTGCTGAAAAACTGAGTTTTTGTGCCTAGAGTTCTTATATTTCTGCAGTTTCAAGGTCAACTGTGTAAGTTAACTACACGACAAAATGCTAAGAAGAAATAGACTTTGTGTTTATAGGTAATGGATAAAACTAAAGTGACTCTGTTTCAAGAAATGCAATTATTTTATGTCATAGCATGTTCAGAAGTCCATGAATGTAATGGATTTTTTTTTCTCTTTAATCCTACTACAGAATATTCCTCAGCTAAATGAACTCAGGTTCTTGTTTTTCATGAGTCCCATTAGTACCGTCATAGAAGGTGCTACCTTCAGTCAAAACGTCAATATTTGCACCTGCATTTGGTTAATTATATGACATTATTTTTCAGCAATGTCACCTCGTAAGGACTAGTTCTTGAAATGACATAAAAATCAATGCTTTCATAAGATTTAATAAGAATTAAAGATGCAACATAATGATAATGTTAAAATATACATAACAGTCATAAGGAATGGATATTTTGGGCATAACTCTATAATCGGGCACAGTTTACCATTAAATTACCGAAATATTCTCTATTTTTAAAATTAAACATGTTAAATCTATTCCCATGGATGATTTTATAAATTTTATAAATTTATTAAGTAAATAAGAGAATTACTAACTAAAAATGTATCCTTTTGAAGCTATGTGTTTCAGAATATCTTTAGGTAAATTCAATATAGGATCATATTTGAACTTGGTACGACTTCCTAGACCAAGTGTCATGGAGAAGCCAACATAATGTATAACAACAACTTAGAGTTATCTTACTGCTAAATTCATAACTGGAAAAATTATTGTGAATTCATTTGTTCATGAATAATAGACAACATACCCTTTTTATGACTAAAATCTTAAGGACTTCAGTGAGGACAGGGCCTCTTTGTCCCACAAGAGAAACTATCAATGAGGGATAGCTAATGTCTTGTGATTTTTAAATTATATTTTTTCTAAAAGTTTAAGTACTAGAGTAGGATTTGTAGACAAGTGCTAACAATTATCGTTTCATGCACAGTAAGCATATTAAGATTTATTGAGTAATCAAAATATTAAATATTTTAAATAAATATCATAAATAATGAAATGAAATTTAGTGTTTATGAAAAGTTGTGTGCTACACTGAGCATTTTATATGTTTATTTTGTTATATGTCCTTCAATCTTTCTAGTCTAAATAGACATGATCTATTATAGAGATGAGAGAACTCTTGCCACAGATAAGTCATATAACTTCCCTGAAGTCATAGGACTCCTACGTGGTAGAACAATTATTGAGAGTCAGGTCCAATTTCAGAGTGCAAGTGTTTTTTCTTGAACAAATATCACAGAATGGAACAATTATCATCAATTATAATTAAGTTTAAACATGTGTGTCTTTATTAAATGGGTTTTCTTGCTGACTTGTCTATTTATCTTTCAATTTATCCAATAAATATTCATTGAGGCTATTTTCGAGAAATTTTAGAGTATACAAAGGGAAGACATGAAAATGAATAAGGGATTACAATACAATATAATTAAAGCAGGTATGTTGCAATAAGGGTATTGTGAAAGTTTTTAAATGGAGTGTTTCACTTGGGAAGAGTCTGAGGTGTGTGTCTTGTGATAAAAAACAAGAAATTTGTTTTGTAAAATGTGCCACAAAAACATGCATCACTGTCGCTTTTGAAATGAAGGGCACCTAGGAATGATTCTGGAGGTAAAGGTAAAAGGTCTGATATTTACAAGACTTAGAACTCAATCTAAGGAGTCTGGATATTATCCTAAAATTTACAGGATCCAGGAAGATTTTGGCTTTGAAGAATTTTAGACAAAGTGTATCTAAAAACAGTTTCTTTCTTTGCAGATAAATCCCGAGTATTGTGTCAAGAGTATCTCAGAAAAAGGAGGTTAAATGTACTTTTTTTGCCATCCTACCTGGAAATGAAAATTAATTCAAAGTAAGTGTAAAAAAGAGAAGTGGAAAACAGCAATACTTATGTGATAGTATCAAAAGAAATCTGCTTAGGAGGGAAATGAAGAGTAAGGTTAAAGATAGAGCATTAACATTCCATTTCAGCGCAATCCATATATTACATATACAGCAGTGTATCTAGTTAATTAGGCTGTTAATTTGATAAGCATGACTAACTGCAATTTATTTAGAACAAACTAATAATGGTTTCGCTTATTAAGGATGGTTTAAATGTATGGAGATAAAAAGGAGCCCTTGAAAGAGATGTGAGTTCCTATCAATCAGGGTCCCTGGTTGCAAAACACCTTTAAAAGAAAACTTAAGTAGAAAAGTAATTCATTGGATAGTAGCAAGTAATTCATAGAATTTATAAGTGTACTGGTCAGTGGACTCAAGAAATGGGCGGGTCCAAGGGTTGCTGGTCTCCAGAATCTTCCGGCAAAGCCAGTACTGCCACATACACATACATGCCCTGCAATAATTCAAGTGTGAAATACAACTAGATTTTGAAAACCTGAGAAAAAAAATAAACACATTAATCACAAAACTCGCATTAATATTTGTATATTAATTACATGCTGAAATGGTAATATTTTAAATCTTTGGTTTAAATAATATATCTTTTAAAATTAATTTTATCTGTTTGTTTTTATTGTTTTGAATGTGACTACTAGAAATGTTAAAATTAGATATGTAGCTTACCTTGTGTCTTGTATTATATTTTTATTGGATGGCACCATTGTAGAAGACTAGTTGGGGGGGGTCTTGTGTGTGTGTGTGTGTGTGTGTGTGTGTGTGTGTAGGAAAGAAACAAAAGGAATTGGAGTAAATTGGCAATAGTATTGAGCTATAGCACTTAATTATTGTTTTTTCCCCCTCAAACCAACATCATTTTTACCATCCTAACCCCTTATTCTGCTGTGGGAAGGTAAAAAGAGGGATAATGAAATGGTAATATTTTAAATCTTTTGGTTTAAATAATATATCTTTTAAAATTAACTTTACCTGTTTCTTTTTATTATTTTGAATGTGACTACTAGAAATGTTAAAATTAGATATGTGGCTTACCTTGTGTCTTGTATTACATTTTTATTGGATGGCATCATTATAAAAGACTAGAATGGGAAGGTAAAAAGAGGGATAAAATAGTCTGGATGTTGGGGATAGCCCAGGGTCCCTTAAAAGGTATAGCAAAGAAGAAATAAAGAGAAAAGACTTGCATTTGGAAGTTGTAAGAAGGAACATGAACCAATATGTGTCTTCAAAAAAATTTGGTGTTTGCTATTTGAGTGACTTCTGATTTTCTGGACACATTTCTTCATAAAATTTGACCCCAAAACTAAATGAAATGCCTAAAAAAACATTGCTATTAATGTGAGAAAAAGATAAAGTCAGGATTCATTTAGTATAGTAAAAAGAACATGGGTTTATTTTTACTGTCACTTTGCACTCACATAAATGTGTGAAAAGGAACTGAGGACAGTGCATATAAAAAGGAGAAATTTCTAATCCTGTTTCTTCTCAGCAGCCTTGTAAAACACCAACTAATATACTTAGTAAAAGAAGATGTTTTAACTGTTGTTTGCAAGAAAATCTGATTTTTTTTCAGGGGCCGTCAGAACAGGAGCAAATGCTGACCTGCTGTTTCACACAATACAATCCCGTTCTTCTTGTTATGCCCATTAATCTAAGAATTGCTGAAGAAAGCAAACTTTTTACAAGGGACAAAGCCTATTTGAGCTTATAGTTTTGCCTTAGGCCGAAAATGGAAGGAAAGGCCTTTCCTAACTTTCTGACCATATGTGGTAGTCATCTCGCTGAAAGGGAAAATCTTTCTCAAGCAATTCCCTATAAAGAAATGTCATTATCTCCAGTAGCTCTTTTGATTATTCTGCATACCAATCCATCAGCCAGTTTTCTAGGAGCAGTTTCAGCGATGACTGTTAATGCCAGCAGCAATTATAAAGAAAATTGATCCTGTAAAAGCAACAGTTTGATATTCATTCCACCAAACGGCCTCTTCCACAAATAATACCAGAACCTTTCCACACTTAAAAGCTACAGCAGACATAAAGCAAAATGATTGCCTTGGCCAGGTGATTGAACCATCATAGGCATAAAATACAGGACTGATATTTTAAAGAGATATGATGAGAATCATTTAATCGGAATAGATACTGCTCAGTTTTAAAGATTAATAAGAAAGAAAGCTTTCTGCTGTCTAAAATATCTTCTGTATAATGCTCAAAGCAGATGAAGACGGGATTTAATTTCTTGCTGCTAGTCTCATGGATGCCTGGTTTATATTTGTCATCACACATAAATGAAAGAGAAGCTAATTTCAGGCCTTTAAGTACTACAGTGTAAGTAGTAAGGCTGCGGACAACACACAAAAGTATAATTCCTTACGGTGCAAGTATTTGTTGGATTGAAGCCCCATCAGAGACAGCTCGCTGAATATATGGAGCAAGCTTTATGATTCCCTATCACAGGTGAAGTTCCCTGAGTCTGTTTCTTCTTCTCTTTCTCCTCTCCTTCCTCCTTCCCCTTCATCCTTTTGATTTGTATTTTTTTTAAATATTTTTCAGGTTTTTTGACATATAATTGACATAAAGCGCTTAGTTTGAGGTGTAACTGAGGCAGTGACTATGGTATATAGTCTCCACAAGTAAAACTCATACTTCTCAGCACTTATCTGAAGAGCCTGGGATAAGGTAGGTGCCTTAGAATTTCAAAGGGTTTGGGGGCACCTGGGTGGCTCAGTCGGTTAAGTGTCTGACTTCAGCTCAGGTCATGATCTCGCAGTTGGTGGGTTCGAGCACTGTGTCTGGCTCTGTGCTGACAGCTCAGAGCCTGGAGCCTGCTGCAGATTCTGTGTCCCCCTCTCTGCCCCACCCCTGCTTGTGCTCTGTCTCTCTCTGTCTTTCAAAAAGGCATCAACATTTAAAAAATAACATTTTAAAAAGAATTGCAAAGGGTTTTAACAGCTTCCATGATAGATGTATGCTTTTTCTGCATTAATAGTAGTTCCTTCAATTTGGGTTTCTCTGACTAGTTCAACCAAGGCCACTGCCTATGACTTCATATTCCCATAGGACTCTGGGGTACCAACGTTAAGCCATTTTCTACACATAGTATGCATATAAAAGCAAATCCATTAGGCCAGAAGAGATCATGGGGCTTTGCACAGACATACAATAATGACTAATAGTTACTAAATTTTCATAGATGCCTACCACATGTCTTGAACTCTGCTAAATTCTTTGATATAAGCCATCTCATTTTTAAGCCAAAGAGTGAGCTTTTCCCACGCTTACAGATGATCAGAAGGAAGTTCAAATAGAAAGCATCTATCTGACTTTATATAGATGCTCTTTTCATTTCACAACTGTGCATCTCATTATAGGCACTAAATAAGAAATTGGTGAGAGGAAAATGAATAAATGAATGAAGGAATGGGTGTAGAAATTAACTGGGATGTATATTATTCCATTTTTACATATTTCTGGTAGTTTAAAAATTATACATCTAATATTTCTGTTAAATGATTTGTATCAAATCATGTAAGTCAACTTTATATGTTATATCATTCATTTAAGTAGTTTTAAATAAACCAACTATAATAACATTTTTATAAAATAAGTTTATCCCAGTGATTTAAAAAAAAAAGAATATCAACCTTCTCAATTAAGGTAAATATAGTAGTTTAAATATTGCTTGTATATGTTGAGAAAGAAGAAGAATGTAAATAGGTAAATAAAAGTTTTTTTTTTCTGGATTTATGCCTACTTTTCATGAATCACCAATAAACAATTCTTCTGTTTTGTATTACAGAGTTATATTTCCTAACATAAACATAAAGCATTATGAATATTCCACTGAATATTTCAGGTTTCATTAAAATCTTACCAATTATCTGTTATGTACATTTTAAAGTATATTTTATTGTAAATATTCACATTTAAAGTCATACGTAGTAAAAACAAAAGTCATACATAGTAAATGTGCCCCTGTTAAACTATGTAAAATACATACTTATTGACACATGTCTAATACTCAAATATAGGTAAGAAAAAAAATGAGAGCAGTCTTTCATATAGTCTAAAATTTTCTGTTATATCTGAGGATAAGTCTAATGTACTAGATTCTGATTTTTAATCTTTCTAATAAATATTATACATTTTAATCAAGAGCTAACCTTTTAATATTGAGTGTGGGTTGCACATTGATTTTCAATCACTTAGTAATTTGGTTTTGAAGAATCTAATTTCATTTGTGCCAGATTCACATTTATGTAAAATGAGCTGTCTTTTTACTAGCAGAATGACTAGTGTTGTTCAGGGCAATTAGTACAAAATTGATTGACTAAATTCACCAATGTTATAATCCTAATATTACGAGCTATAAGTTTCCTTATTTGAAAGAGTTTTGACTAACTGCAGATATTTGTTGTGTAGTTAGGTTTTATGAGCACTTCGTGGCACAGTTATCTGTGAGAGTCAGGATATCAGTAAACATATTTGGAAGAGGTTAATAATGTTTACTGATAAACTCATCAATTAAAGTATTATTTATGTTTATAGTGTCACCTTTTGTTAATGTATATTTCATCATATTAATAAATTATAATACAGTTCAGCAGAGGCATTTCAATTTAATAATTAAAAATTTAATTTAGTTACCTTATAATTTATGGTCTTATGGCTAAAACAATATCCAAAACAATAAGCAGAATTTGTTCTTTCCTGACTCCAATATTCACTATTATTTGGTTTTATGCTACAGTTTATATGCCTAAAATTACTAACTTTTATTAAATCTTCTAGTCAGCTCATTGTTGAGGAAAACCTTTTTGATTATTGAGAGTTTTCTCTACATTCCCAAAGTATCAGTTTCAATTGATGAATAAAGAAATTTATTGCAATGGTTAAGTTTAACCATTCTTTGGGCAAGGTTTTATAACCCTATGACTTCATCTTAAGTAGAGATTTCCCTCATCTGGCTATTTATTCATCTGCCCACATTTGAACTCTAGTCAATGAAGAAAATATAACAAAAAGGTAAGCAATTTTTAATACAATTCTTTGATGGTTTTATTATCAAACTTCCCTTCAAAATGATATGAAATAATAGTAGGGAAAGCAAATAGAAGATTTTAGAGAGGATAGAGATTTCCCAAAGATCTGAGAGAACAGATGTACAATCTGCATCACTATGTGAGTATCAATGCTCAAGAGGTACAAGCAGTAGGTTTCTACACCCCCCGTTGCTCTTGTGAGAACAGATCTCAAAATGCACTCCACAGAGATTTCACAAGTTAGTAACCCATGCAAAGTATTTTGGGGGAAAATAGGAAGAGTGCAGAATAATAGTGGAGGAAGGAATAGTACCTGGGTAACAACTACAAACTCTGCTTAAAAGGATAAATGCATTCAATCAAATAATTGTGCACATTTGATCAATGACCTCTTTATGTGAACATACAGATGGCAACATGCTGTTTTGGAGAGCCATTGTCAAAATAACGCTTTATAGCAATTGATACCAAATTGGTGTTACTCATTATTCAGTGGGAAGTTTATGGATCTTCTAGGCTCAGGTTAAAGATCAGCTAGGCTTGTTCAAGTGAAAGCTTTGTTTTGGATTCTGGTCTGCTTTATCTTCTTATTCCCTTGGAGCAGTGGGTATCTGGAGCATGCCTTTCTTTAAGTGAAGGGCAAAAAGACAAGAATGAAAGCCAGACAATAAGAGCACACTTATCCTTACACTGACTGTGTTTGCTAATATTCCATTGGCTAAAGCAAGTCACAGGACGACATCCAAACTCAGTGGAGTAGCCATGTTTATGCCCCTGACAGAAGGCGGCCATGAGAAAAGTGAGAAACAAAGGACAGATCATAATCAAGCAGCACAATTCTTCGCTCTTGGTTACAATGATTAATTTCCCTTCTATTTGGAAAATACATTTATTTCTTCCCCAAATCACCGGAAAATCTGCCCCCATCATGGCAATACCCACTTATGCAGATGTTCTAAGGATACGCAAGGATAAATATAAAGCACTCAGCCTCGGATGTAGAAGCTGCATTCTGTAGCTAATAATATTAGTCATATTAATGATAGACGTGATATTTAATTTCATTGGAACATTACTATAATTAAAAACTTTTCTATATTTTTATCTGAAAATTATCACTATATTATATTAGAGCATGTGTTATTTAAATATTTCAATATTCCAATAGTATGCTTATTTGTTACTTACAAGCATGACTTGCAACTTGTAACTTTTGAATGAGGGAAAAAAGAGAATTTAATCAAGTGAGTTAGGCAGATGCCTTACGACTTAACTTTCAAATGGAATTAATTCCCAGGGAAGGCAAAACCCCTGCAAACACAGTAAGTGAAATTTAACGTCAAATGAATCTTACATATGTAGTGTACTCTAAAGCAATAAAACACATAAAACTATCCCCAGCAAATATCGACATACACGTATATCAAGTCAAAGAGAATCCACTTTGTGAATTAACAGACGTAATAGAACAATTGAAAATGAACAACGAACACATGAAG
The DNA here is from genome assembly GCF_028749965.1 of Puma concolor. NCBI lineage: Eukaryota > Metazoa > Chordata > Mammalia > Carnivora > Felidae > Puma > Puma concolor. The sequence continues at coordinate 93,417,937 of NC_141670.1, forward strand.
CACAATTAACAGCAAACAACTGGTAATATTGCCCCATTAAAAAAAGAATGATTTAGTTTCCACACCCCATGCAATAATGGAAAATGCAATTTGGTTCTTTGGTTGTGCTATAATCAGCCAGCTTTCAAGTGATTAAAATTCTTCCTGTTCCCCCCCCCCCCCCCGCCTCTGTTTCTTTTCTTTTCTTCTTCCCAGCTGCCAGATGGGGGTTTGTGCATTGGCCTCCACCACATCATCAACATCTCTGCTTAAATTCTAGTGAGCTCTGAGTGCTCCATTACCCATTGCATTCTGCCCCATTTGATCCAGGCGCATTTGCCACTTTGATGCCTTCGCAGTACAAACAAGGTGCACTAATCAAAGCTTCCCTGTTCCATCCCATGAGAACCTCTCATCATTGCCGTGGTTTCAAATCTGGTGCACCCCATTACCACTTCATTTTGTTCCCTTTGATCCTATCAGTCTGACACTTTGATCCATGCACTGCACTAACTGGACTCATCAAAGCTTTCACACTTTTGTTTTTGACAGGCAGTGACAAAGATTCCGGCAAGATGAGGGATTTTTCCTCTTGTTTCCGTTACATTTTCAGCATCAAACATTTTTTTTTTAATTCAATTCTGGTTTCAGAACACATTTATTAATTTCACCAGCAGTATATTTTAAAATGTATATGTTTTCACTAAATTCTACCCAAAGCAATTAAATATATCCATATCAGAGTTGTATATCACATAATTGTTTAATGCACGATGGGTGTTTAATCAATGATTCTAAAATGCCAGTAGCTTAATGGAAACAATTAGTGGTGTGTAAACAACTGTACCGATATGAACTAGAATACTGTAGAGCTCCATCTTAGAAAAATATGTACCATCTAATAGCATTTATCAGAAAATCATTTTGTCTTACTGAGATATAATTAGAAAGACTTCTGTATGTGTTTTAAATATACTGATTGACCAAGTATGAATGGAAAAAAATTGCTCATGATTAGAAAATTGGAAGATTGGCTTGTTCCAATTCTTTTGCTTACATTTATTTATTTCAGGCATAGAAATCTTGGTGTGTGTATTTTCCTACATGGCGTTTTCATGAGCTATTTAAAATTATATGTATCTGGTGATCTATTTGACTTATAAACCATAGTGGAAATAAAGCTCTAAGAGTCCCATAAGATCACCAGGGATTTTATTTTTCTTAAGTCCCCTAATTCTTTTATTATTTTTTTAAAAAAAGTTTAATGCTTATTTTTGAGAGAGAGAGAGAAAGAGAGAGAGAGAGAGCACAAGCAGGGGAGGGACAGAGAGAGAGGGAGACACAGAATCCAAAGCAGGCTCCAGGCTCTGGGCTGTCAGCACAGAGTCCGACACGGGGCTTAAACTCATGAGCTGAAAGATCATGACCTGAGCCCAAGTTTGACGCTTACGCAATTGAGCCACTCAGAAGACTCTTAAGTCCCCTAATTCTTAAATACTAATAATATAAATTCCCCCAAAATGAAGGGATTATGAAGGGAACTTTATGTTCTAATGGATAGGTTTCTAGGGCCTCAAAATGGACAGTAATGACAAAAGTTGATCCTTTGGAGGGATGTCATATTAAGCTGTCTATACGAGATAGAAAGGATATCATCAGTGAATGTGACACTGATAAGATTGCTCTATACCATTACTTTCTGTATGAATAGTAAACATGAACACTTTTATTACTGTTTTTACTATCCAAGACTCTAAGGATATGAGAAAAAAAAATGACTAGAAGGTAAACTAATATCAAGAAGCATCACCATGTATACACTAGCGATCTCTTGAGATTTTTAGACATTAAACAGAAGAGGCCTTTAAATTAGTAGAAACTTTGGTAGAGTTCCATTCTCCATTTAAAGAAGTAGAACTGTCCACACAAAATATATAATTCACTCAGTGAAATATGCTGAATGTAACATACTAGCCTAGTTATAGTTCTGTGCCTCCTGATGGTTAGGCACAGAACCTCACAAATGAGGTTTACCTATTGACCCCGTGGAAACTTCACGCTTCTGCCATTTCTGCTTCTGCTTTTTCTACTTCTTCTTCTTCCTCTTTTTCCTTTTTTGGAAAAAAAAATGTTTATTAATGACAAGTCCTAGATATTACACAAATTACACAGCACACCTGGGCCACACACTGAGGCTGTGGGTACAGAGAAAAAGAAAATGCATAGACCTGAAGTTCTTTCATTGGAGTGTGTGTGTGTGGGGGGGGGGGGGTCTACAGTTTCTCAGTCTCATTCTTTATTGCTGACTTTAAAACATAAGAACAGGAATTTAAATTTCAGGAAGATCGAAAACAGGTACCTTGAATGGTCTGTTATTGAAATCAAATAAGATGTCTAAAACAAAGGAGCCTCAATGGGGGGGTTGGGGGGGGTGGAACCTTGCTCTTTACTCAGGTGGCCAAGTGGCAGTGTGTGTGTATTCAAAATAGCCTCTTTGGAGTAGATATCTCCTTGAATGGATGCCTCCACAATCTAAACTTAAGTCAGGCACTTGCATGACAAATCTAGAAAATAAAATAAATAAAATAACTGTCAGGGCTTACACTGTGATCCCCCCCTTGTGATGTCAAGGCATTAAAGTCAATGGTGAGGACATTAACTACCTTGGTAATAATTGATATGCCAAAAGTCAGAGGTAGGGCACATCGTAACCTAGAAAGTACAAATCTAAAGAGGTTTATAGTATCAAGTCCTATAATCCATATGCAGGCAATGGTCTAAGACCCAGTTTGTAGCCACTGTTTCAAACTTGAATGAACCGACAATGAAGTTAAGTCAGTGACCTCAGGGGCCCAAGGAATTTGTTCAAAGTTTTGTGGAATATTTTGACATATTGGGCCATTGGATATAAGTAAGGTTTGAACCTGTCCTGAGTTGGCATATTGCTCCATATCTCCTTGAACCAGTCTCTAAGCCCTGAGAATAGGTCAGTTCAGTTCAAAGTTTATGTCTCATTTCAGGAAGTGGTGTTTCAGGTGGTTCCCCAAATTAGGCCCATAGGGCGCAAGTAATCAGCCATTTAATAATAGTTATTTTCACAGTTTTCAAATTCTGGAGGGATCAAATAGGGAGAAAAGGATAAATGTTCCATCTTTGTTCAGAAAGGTATATCGTACACAAATGCTGTAGGAACTCGAGCAGGTACTAACCATGAATACTGCAGAAAAATTCCCTTGATCTTCTGGAACAGTGAAGGTAAAAGGAAACATGTTGAACTATGCTCAAAGCATTGATCTTCTTAAACCCATGCTTCTTAATAAGCAGCAGACAAGGCCTCCTGGGGATAAATTGTTTATAATTTACCAACATGATCTCTTCTCAAGAAACCAAAATATATCAAAGAAAATATGATTAGTCCCTGTCTTTAGCAACTTATGTCCTTAGATAAGAAGAAAGGAGAAATACATATATTAGTTAATGAGATAGAGAATATCTGGAATATTCAGGATAATTATGAAGTAGTGACCTGAAGCAGGACCTCAAAGTTCACCTAGGACATGTTTCCACACTTATCTCAGGGAAGAAGAAGAAGGGCCAGAACAAGAAATGTCCAGTGGTTTCCTCTACCTGTCTGAGAAAAGTACAGTCTAAGTTTCTTGAGAAAACCCTAAGAATGACACAGTGTATTCATTTTGACCTTTTAGAGTCTTGGCCACCAAAAATAAATAAAAAGCTGTTTCTAAGGGGTTATTTTTCTGCCTCACATAAGTTTCTTTTGGTGTTTTCTTCCTTTCTGTAACTCAAGTAGGACCAGAGTTAAGTCATTACAGCCCTTTATACAGGGGTCACTTGACCTAAGCCAGCCTTCTTTGTGAACAGTGATTGATTTGTTGGCATATTGGGTCAGAGTTCTATTTGGGGGAATAAAATGAATTAATTATAAGAGGACTTCTACTTTTCTTTGATCAGGAGATATAAAAACTATGCAGCCCTAGTGAATGTGTGTGTGTGTGTGTGTGTGTGTGTGTGTGTGTGGTGGTGAATCTATCTAGAAAGCCTGATGAGAGAACCAAGCCTACATATTATACCACAGAGCTAACAGATGATAGATCATGAGAGCAGTAGATGGATAATGACCTGGATCCTGCTATGTAAAACCAACCTAAATCTGTATATTTTAACTATTTAAACCCATTCTCTACCTTTTTACTTGAAGATAGTTTGATATTAGATTGATTCACCTGCAATCAAAGGCTTTTATATACTAAGTGTTAAATTTACTGGAATATTTGTTGGAGCTCATTTGTAATAGTTTCGTTTTTGTAATGCTTTCAGCATGATACAATATTTTCAAGAAAAAAAGGTGATTGTCAGATGGTTTCTCGGCATGATAGAATAAATAGGGGACAAATAACAAACAACCAAAGTAGGAGCTTTAGGATTGGAGCCATAACAAAACTGGATTAATATACTTACTTACAAACGGTCTAAAAATGAAGGACATATTTTCTTCCATATATCTAGAGGATTAAAGATTAGGAATAGGGGCGCCTGGGTGGCGCAGTCGGTTAAGCGTCAGACTTCAGCCAGGTCACGATCTCGCGGTCCGTGAGTTCGAGCCCCGCGTCAGGCTCTGGGCTGATGGCTCGGAGCCTGCAGCCTGCTTCCGATTCTGTGTCTCCCTCTCTCTCTGCCCCTCCCCCGTTCATGCTCTGTCTCTCTCTGTCCCAAAAATAAATAAAAAACGTTGAAAAAAAAATTAAAAAAAAAAAAAAAAGATTAGGAATAAAATTCACTTGTGTATAACAGACTGAAAGATACTTGCCATGAAGTTCTACAGATAAATTACCTTTAGCCTTGCCATGTTTTTTTCTTATAAACCTATACTTTAACCATGCAAAGTATTATTCTTTTCTTATACATTATGACAATATAACCTACATTTGGTTCAAAAGTAGGTTTTATATATATATATATATATATATATTTATACGTATATATATACACACATATACGTATACGTGTGTGTATATATATATATATATATATATTTTAATTTGGTTCAAAAGTAGGTTATATATATATATATATATATATATGTATGTATATAGCTGAGTTCTTTGAACATATGAATTCATTTCTGTTCTTTGTACAGATTACAGTTTTCTGTATAGAAAGGATTTATTTGTAATAAATAAATAATGTAATATATGTAAAATATCCCATCAAATAATTAGATAATGTTTAAACACATTATTTTCCAATGTGACAGTTGAAAAGAGTGTCTCCTTGCTATTTTAATTTGTGTTTCTTTAATTAGCAGTAAGGTTAACAATTCTTCATATGTGATGGTCTTTTTCATTTCCTTTCATAGCCTATTTATATCAATTTTTCTATCAGTGGTTTTTAAATGTTTATTCATTTATTTTGAGAAAGAGAGAGAGAGAGCATGTATGCACCTCTGAGTAGGGAAAGGGCTGAGAGAGAGGGAGAGAAAGAATCCCAGACAGGCTCTGCACCGTCAATGCAGAGCCTGACGTAGTGTTTGATCTCATGAACTGTGAGATCATGACCTGAGCCGAAGCCAACAGTCATGGGATGTTTAAGTGACTGAGCCACCCAGGCACCCCAGTGAATATATAAAATGGGAGATAATAAACTATGTATATGTATTGTATAACTCATTTATTGAGATAATTCATAGTCCTATTACTGAAACACATTTCAATTTTTCTTTTTACACATTTCATTTTTTTACTCCTTTTCTATAAAGATTATAATAGGCTTTCCTTTTACCTTTCTCATATTTTAAAATCTGTATGAGATCTATTTAAAATTTTATTAATGAATTAAGTATTCAAAATAATTACTTTAACTGTAGCCTGTAATTTACAATTGGAATAAACCAAAATATTTATTTTTAATATATGCTAGTATTATGTAATATATCATGATGACTCTGTCGTTGTTAGTATAATTTCCCACTCCTGTTGATTTTGTCTCTACTACTACAATTTGGATTTTTCATTCAAACCAAATTCAATAAATGATAATTATTTACATTTACATTCAGATTTCTAACTTGATGAATACTATTTTTCTAAATTTTTTAAATTTAATTTAATTTTTATTTTTAAAGTTTATTTATTTATTTTGAGAGAGAGAGAGAGTGAGGACGGGGGTAGGGGTAGAGAGAGGAGACAGAGAATCCCAGGCAGGCTCTGTGCTGCCAGCATAGAGCCCAATGTGGGGCTCGAATTCATGAACCATGAGATCATGATCTGAGCTGAAATCAGGAGTTGTTTGCTTAACCCAATGAGCCACCCCAGCTCCCCTCAACTTATTTTTAATTTTAATTGTTTTGATACAATGGTTTCTTTTACATTCTTAAGTTCTTAATTTTGATTTTTCCTGCAAGTGGATTTAAAAATACTAAGTTTATCTACCTGTTAGAAGAGTCACTTGAATTGTGTTTTCTTGAATCCTTATTGGTAAGAAGACTTTATTTTGAATAACAAATATTTAGAATTACAGCTTGGCAAGTCCTGATAATCTGAAATCACAAAACTTTCTCCACACATACCTTGTAGATATTGTTTCACAGATTTCTCATTTGTGAAGAGACTTGTAAGGTCACATTGATATTTATTCAGTCCTTATTGAAATGTGATTTGTTTCTCCCTTTGTTTTATGTTTACTTCCTATAATTGATAATATTTCATGGTATAGTGTCTGAGTCTCATTATTTTTCTCAGTCTTTACCTTCAGATTATTGTGAATTTTTCCATTTGCATTCAGAATTTCTTTTTCAGTTCAGATATACTTCACCACTGGGGGCACGTGGGTGACTCAGTTGGTTGAACATCCAACTTGGGCTCAGGCCACGATTTCACAGTTTGTGAGTTTGAACGCCACATCGGGCTCTGTGTTGGCAGTGTGGACCCTGGTGCCTGCCTCAGATTCTGTCACTCGCTCTTTCTCTGCCCCTCCGCCACTCATACTCTCTTCCCCTCTCAGAAATAAACAAACATTAAAAAAAATTTAAAGGTTACTAAGAAGATGGTGGCATAGGAGGATGCTGGGCTCACAGCGCGTCCTGCTGATCACTTAGATTCCACCTACACCTGCCTAAATAACCCAGAAAACCGCCAGAAGACTAGCAGAATGGAGTCTCCAGAGCCAAGCGCAGACTAGAGGCCCAGGGAAGAGGGTAGGAAGGGTGGCCAGGCCGTGAGTGCTCCACGGACTGGCGGGGGGAGCCGGGGCGGAGGGGCAGCCAGCTGGCCAAGCAGAGCCCCTGAGTCTGGCTTGCAAAAGCAGAGGGGCCTGACGGAGTGTGTTCCGACAGCAAGCGGGACTTGACATCTGGAAGGTTATAAGCTAACAGCTCTGCTCAGAGAAGGGGAGGGCTGGAGGACAACAGAAGGGAGAGTTGCTGAGCCCCAGACAACAGAGCTCAGCTTGGTGGGGAACAAAGGCGCTCGCCAGCGCCATCTCTCTCGCCCATCCCCCAGCCAAAATTCCAAAGGGAACCAGTTCCTGCCAGGGAACTTGCTTGCACCACGCAAACACCCAACACTATGCTTCTGTGGATCCATCCCTCTGGCGGGTCTGACTCCCTCCCGGTGCCTCAGGGCCCCTTGCGAAGCAGATCTTTAAAAGAAAAGTGAGCTGAGCCTACTCCTCCCGCCCCTGTGCACCTTTCTGATCCACCCCAGCTAATACGCCAGATCCCTAGCACCACAAGCCTGGCAGTGTGCAAGTGACTCAAATGGGGCCACCCCACAGTGAATCCCGCCCCTAGGAGAGGGGAAGAGAAGGCACACACCAGTCTGACTGTGGCCCCAGCGGTGGGCTGGGAGCAGACATCAGGTCTGACTGCGGCCCTGCCCACCAACGCAAGTTATTCAAGACAGCACAGGGGAAGTGCCCTGCAGGTCCACACCACTCCAGGGACTATCCAAAATGACCAAACTGAAGAATTCCCCTCAAAAAAGAATCTCCAGGAAATAACAACAGCTAATGAATTGATCAAAAAGGATTTAAATGATATAACAGAAAGTGAATTTAGAATAATAGTCATATAATTAATCGCTGGGCTTGAAAACAGTATAGAGGACAGCAGAGAATCTCTTGCTACAGAGATCAAGGGACTAAGGAACAGTCAGGAGGAGCTGAAAACCGCTTTAAACGAGATGCAAAATAAAATAGAAACGTCCACGGCTCGGATTGAAGAGGCAAAGGAGAGAATAGGTGAACTAGAAGATAAAATTATGGAAAAAGAAGAAGCTGAGAAAAAGAGAGATAAAAAAATCCAGGAGTATGAGGTGAAAATTAGAGAACTAAGTGATACACTAAAAAGAAATAATATACGCATAATTGGTATCCCAGAGGAGGAAGAGAGAGGGAAAGGTGCTGAAGGTGTACTTGAAGAAAAAATGGCTGAGAACTTCCCTGAACTGGGGAAGGAAAGAGGCATTGAAATCCAAGAGGCACAGAGAATTCCCTTCAGACGTAACTTGAATTGATCTTCTGCATGACATATCATAGTGAAAGTGGCAAAATACAAGGATAGAGAGAAAATTCTGAAAGCAGCAAGGGATGAACGTGCCCTAACATATAAAGGCAGACCTATAAGACTCGTGACTGATCTCTCTTTTGAAACGTGGCAGGCCAGAAAATCATGGCAGGAGATCTTCAATGTGATGAACAGAAAAAATATGCAGCCGAGAATCCTTTATCCAGCAAGTCTGTCATTTAGAATAGAAGGAGAGATAAAGGTCTTCCCAAACAAACAAAAACTGAAGGAATTCGACACCACTAAACCAGCCTTACAAGAGATTCAAAGGGAATCCTGTGAGACAAAGTACCAGAGACATCACTACAAGCATAAAATATACAGACATCACAATGACGCTAAACCCGTATCTTTCTATAATAACACTGAATGTAAATGGATTAAATGCACCAACCAAAAGACATAGGGTATCAGAATGGATAAGAAAACAAGACCCATCTATTTGCTGTCTACAAGAGACTCATTTTAGACCTGAGGACACCTTTAGATTGAGAGTGAGGGGATGGAGAACTATTTATCATGCTACTGGAAGCCAAAAGAAAGCTGGAGTAGCCATACTTATATCAGACAAACTAGACTTTAAATAAAGGCTGTAACAAGAGAGGAAGAAGGGCATTATATAATAATTACAGGGTCTATCCACCAGGAAGAGCTAACAATTATAAATGTCTATGCACCGAATACGGGAGCCCCCAAATATATAAAACAATTACTCATAAACATAAGCAACCTTATTGATAAGAATGTGGGAATTGCAGGGGACTTTAACACTCCACTTACAGAAATGGATAGATCATCTAGACACACGGTCAATAAAGAAACAAGGGCCCTGAATGAGACATTGGTTCAGATGGACTTGACAGATATGTTTAGAATTCTGCATCCCAAAGCAACAGAATATACTTTCTTCTTGAGTGCACATGGAACATTCCCCAAGATAGATCATATACTGGGTCACAAAACAGCCCTTCATAAGTATACAAAAATTGAAATTATACCATGTATACTTTCAGACCACAATGCTATGAAGCTTGAAATCAACCACAAGAAAAAGTCTGGAAAACCTCCAAAAGCATGGAGGTTAAAGAACACCCTACTAAAGAATGAGGGGGTCAACCAGGCAATTAGAGAAGAAATTAAAAAATATATGGAAACAAACGAAAATGAAAATACAACAATCCAAACGCTTTGGGACGCAGCGAAGGCAGTCCTGAGAGGAAAATACATTGCAATCCAGGCCTATCTCAAGAAACAAGAAAAATCCCAAATACAAAATCTAACAGCACACCTAAAGGAAATAGAAGCAGAACAGCAAAGGCAGCCTAAACCCAGCAGAAGAAGAGAAATCATAAAGATCAGAGCAGAAATAAACAATATAGAATCTAAAAAAACTGTAGAGCAGATCAATGAAACCAAGAGTTGGTGTTTTGAAAAAATAAACAAAATTGACAAACCTCTAGCCAGGCTTCTCAAAAAGAAAAGGGAGATGACCCAAATAGATAAAATCATGAATGAAAATGGAATGATTACAACCAATCCCTCAGAGATACAAACAATTATCAGGGAATACTATGAAAAATTATATGCCAACAAATTGGACAACCTGGAAGAAATGGACAAATTCCTGAACACCCACACTCTTCCAAAACTCAATCAGGAGGAAATAGAAAGCTTGAACAGACCCATAACCAGCGAAGAAATTGAATCGGTTATCAAAAATCTCCCAACAAATAAGAGTCCAGGACCAGATGGCTTCCCAGGGGAGTTCTACCAGACGTTTAACGCAGAGATAATACCTATCCTTCTCAAGCTATTCCAAGAAATAGAAAGGGAAGGAAAACTTCCAGACTCATTCTATGAAGCCAATATTACTTTGATTCCTAAACCAGACAGAGACCCAGTAAAAAAAAAGAGAACTACAGGCCAATATCCCTGATGAATATGGATGCAAAAATTTTCAATAGGATACTAGCAAATCGAATTCAGCAGCATATAAAAAAAATTATTCACCATGATCAAGTGGGATTCATTCCTGGGATGCAGGGTTGGTTCAACATTCGCAAATCAATCAACGTGATACATCACATTAATAAAAGAAAAGATAAGAACCATAGGATCCTGTCAATTGATGCAGAAAAGGCCTTTGACAAAATTCAGCACCCTTTCTTAATAAAAACCCTTGAGAAAGTTGGGATAGAAGGAACATACTTAAAGATCATAAAAGCCATTTATGAAAAGCCCACAGCTAACATCATCCTCAATGGGGAAAAACTGAGAGCTTTTTCCCTGAGATCAGGAACACGACAGGGATGCCCACTCTCACCGCTGTTGTTTAACATAGTGTTGGAAGTTCTAGCATCAGCAATCAGACAACAAAAGGAAATCAAAGGCATCAAAATTGGCAAAGATGAAGCCAAGCTTTCACTTTTTGCAGATGACATGATACTATACATGGAAAATCAGATAGACTCCACCAGAAGTCTGCTAGAACTGATACATGAATTCAGCAAAGTTGCAGGATACAAAATCAATGTACAGAAATCAGTTGCATTCTTATACACTAACAATGAAACAACAGAAAGACAAATAAAGAAACTGATCCCATTCACAACTGCACCAAGAAGCATAAAATACCTAGGAATAAATCTAACCAAAGATGTAAAAGATCTTATGCTGAAAACTATAGACAGCTTATGAAGGAAATTGAAGAAGATATAAAGAAATGGAAAGACATTCCGTGCTCATGGATTGGAAGAATAAATATTGTCAAAATGTCAATACTACCCAAAGCTATCTACACATTCAATGCAATCCCAATCAAAATTGCACCAGCATTCTTCTCAAAACTAGAACAAGCAATTCTAAAATTCATATGGAACCACAAAAGGCCCCGAATAGCCAAAGTAATTTTGAAGAAGAAGACCAAAGCAGGAGGCATCACAATCCCAGACTTTAGCCTCTACTACAAAGCTGTCATCATCAAGACAGCATGGTATTGGCACAAAAACAGACACATAGACCAATGGAAGAGAATAGAAACCCCAGAACTAGACCCACAAATGTATGGCCAACTCATCTTTGACAAAGCAGGAAAGAACATCTAATGGAAAAAAGACAGTCTCTTTAACAAATGGTGCTGGGAGAACTGGACAGCAACATGCAGAAGATTAAAACTAGACCACTTTCTCACACCATTCACAAAAATAAACTCAAAATGGATAAAGGACCTGAATGTGAGACAGGAAACCAGCAAACCCTAGAGGAGAAAGCAGGAAAAGACCTCTTTGACCTCAGCCTTAGCAATCTCTTACTCGACACATCTCCAAAGGCAAGGGAATTAAAAGCAAAAGTGAACTACTGGGACCTTATGAAGATCAAAAGCTTCTGCACAGCAAAGGAAACAACCAACAAAACTAAAAGGCAACCAACGGAATGGGAAAAGATATTTGCAAATGACATATCGGACAAAGGGCTAGTATCCAAAATCTATAAAGAGCTCACCAAACTCCACACCCGAAAAGCAAATAACCCAGTGAAGAAATGGGCAGAAAACATGAATAGACACTTCTCTAAAGAAGACATCCGGATGGCCAACAGGCACATGAAAAGATGCTCAATGTCACTCCTTATCAGGGAAATACAAATCAAAACCACACTCAGATATGACCTCACGCCAGTCAGAGTGGCCAAAATGAACAAATCAGGAGACTATAGATGCTGGAGAGGATATAGAGAAACGGGAACCCTTTTGTACTGTTGGTGGGAATGCAAATTGGTGCAGCCACTCTGGAAAACAGTGTGGAGGTTCCACAGAAAATTAAAAATAGACCTACCCTATTACCCAGCAATAGCACTGCTAGGAATTGACCCAAGGGATACAGGAGTACTGATGCACAGGGGCACTTGTACCCCAATGTTTATAGCAGCACTTTCAGCAATAACCAAATTGTGGAAAAAGCCTAAATGTCCAACAACTGATGAATGGATAAAGAAATTGTGGTTTATATACACAATGGAGTACTACAGGGCAGTGAGAAAGAACGAAATATGGCCCTTTGTAGCAACGTGGATGGAACTGGAGAGTGTGATGCTAAGTGAAATAAGCCATACAGAGAAAGACAGATACCATATGTTTTCACTCTTATGTGGATCCTGAGAAACTTAACAGAAACCCATGGGGGAGGGGAAGGAAAAAAAAAGAGGTTAGAGTGGGAGAGAGCCAAAGCATAAGAGACTCTTAAAAACTGAGAACAAACTGAGGGTTGATGGGGGGTGGGAGGGAGGGGAGGGTGGGTCGGTGATGGGTATTGAGGAGGGCACCTTTTGGGATGAGCACTGGGTGTTGTATGGAAACCATTTTGACAATAAATTTCATATATTGAAAAAAAAGAAAAAAAATTTAAAAGATATGCTTCACCTTCATAGCTGATGCTAGAATGTACTGCAACACACAGTGAACAAATCATACTTACAATACGTCTGGCCTTTGATAGGTGCTCAATATGTATGTATCAAATGAATGAATGAATAGGAGTGAAACCTATTAAGTGAAGGGATAAAAATAGATAAGATCATATTTACAGTGCATGTTTTGATCAGATTGGTCAGTTTCATTAATTCAAGACTCATTGCAAAAATGAAGCATCACAGCAGGTTAGAAAAGGAAAAATCAGCACATATTAAGTATGAAATGACCGTCAGAACCTAGTACTGAAAGTAAAGTCATGAGGATAAAACTGTCTCAGGATTGAGATATAGAAAGGGAAATTGGTTATCGTAGAGGACCAGGATTGTCAAGCTGTTCTCTGCCAATTTGAAAGCAAAGAATCTGGACCAGATTTGCTTTCTTTTGGGGCAAGTGATTTATAGTAATTATACCAGCTAATGTCTACTTGCATACTACTTTGTGCTAGGTATTTGATTAATTTTTTTTTATATATCAACTCATGTTCTGTTGCACCTTGAGTCATTAAAATCTGGTTTTATATGGTCTATCTGCAATCTTATTTCATTCTTTCATCTTTTCTCATTCTGTTATCTTCTTTCCCTGGTTTGTTTGATAAATGCTGTATATTTTTGCCTTATGAAATTTCCAGTTTTTTGAAGATTTCATGGCTGACATAATAGATAAATTTCATAGTTATGGTCTTTCTTCTTCGTCTGAAACTTCAAAATGAGGTGTGTCTACTCTTTCCATTATTTCAGAAGACTTATTTTGGACCTGAAGAATAGTGTGAGATCTAGAGGCCGACTGCATGGCTTAGAATCCAGTGTATGTTATTTTGTACCTGTGTGGATTTCGACACCTTGCATAACATCTCTGTGCTTTAACTTTCTCTAATATGAATTTAGTGGCTTCTCTGTAATGTTACAAAGGAAAATAAAGTAAGAATATACTATACCAATTCTACTCTTCATTACTTCATACCAGTTATTTTGAACTGTCCTGTCTCCATATGTATTGGACACTAATAGATCGGCGAGAGGAATAATTGTAGGCTGGTGCCGCAAAATTGACTCTTGTAACTGTTTGGGAAAATGCCCTGTCCAGAGCCTAGTTTTTATTTTATACTGTTATACTTGATTTTTTCACATCATAAAAGATTTAACATTTTTCATGATTCTTGTGTATTCGCCTCGTCGTTATTGACATTTCCTATCAACTATTGTATTAGATTATCTTATAATATTAGGTTGATGGTAATAAATGTATCCATCATTTCTTCCATATTTTATATAAATGAATATCTGAGAATTTGGAGGAGACTCAGTGTTAAACCCCAAAAATCAACCTTGTATTTTTGCATATATTTAGGGAAAACATTACAGAACTGGTTAGCAGTTTTTCAATACACTACTTCATATCTCTTACATACATTTCATTTCCTACATACAACATAAAGTAAATTTAATTCGTTTTGTAATCTTTTAGCACATTCCTGCCAAACCCATCTTTGCGATGGCCTTGTGAATTTTCAGGCATCATTTATAATTCATACGTTTTGTAATTGTTATGAGAAACATTGTAACAGAATTTATTTGCACTCTTGTGTGTATATATATGTTTATACATGTGTATGTATATATGTGTGTGTATATATACACATACACACACACAAAATTAAGTCTGTTTTGTTATTTTCATCATATGAATAGTAAAGAATATGACTTGTGTTTATGCAATTAAGAGGATGAATCTTTTTTATGCTCCAGCCAATTGAACACACTCAAATCAAAGCATTTGTAATTCTCTGCAGTGTATAAAGATCTTACAAATAATCTTAGGTGCGCAGAAGACATACAAACCATTTTATTCTACACCTTGATGCAGATATATATTTGTCTTCTTTTTTAGAGTTTATTCTTTAATAATTGAAAAAGCATAATGGACTTAAATACCTCTCAAATACATTTGAAAAAATAAATAAATTAAGGCCTACCAGTCTACAATGTATCACTCAGAGGAATATTAGGCATAGTCACTTTTTTATGTTACCTATTATTTTGCATAAAACTTAACCAGAAATTTGAATAAATGCTGTACATATGAAGAACTATTTTAAGAAAGATCATTGATTTGGATATTTGAAAACTTGCCTAAATATTTATAACTAAGCTCAAAATATTGTTTTTCAGCTAAAAAAATAGAGAAATAATTTTACACATTTTTAAGGCATTAGCATTTCAGAATAAAGTAATTTAAATGAACTCATCTAAAAATCGTGTGTTGGTTTTTAGAGTTTTACAACAGTTTCAGCAAAAACGTTTTAGACAAATAAATTGGCTTTAAAATTTTACTAGATAATTACAATTATAGTTTAAGCAATTCTGAAGTTAGCATTTTAATTGCACTAGAGTATTTCCTAGAATGAGCTTTATACACGTGCACGCACACACACACGCGCGCGCACACACACACACACACATGTACAGAGGCATGCACACACATACACAGTTCAGTTTTTAGGAAAGCATGTCAGCATGACATTCAGAGGGTTATGCAGAAAACTCAAAGAGATTGCTTTTTTCTTCTCTGATTGTGTATTTCTTGCATTTATGATATTAACACAATGTGAATACCAGTATTTTTCCCTTCAACAAAGCATAAATCTAGATCCCTCTGAATCCTCTGAAGAAGAGAGAATGATCTTCTTTGAAGTAATGAGTTCACACACGCACAAATTCAACATAGTTTCAAAGATACTATGTGACATATCTCATATGGTGAAGAATGCCTTCAATAAAACCTCAGTTTTGGTTTTCTTTTTTCTTTTTTTTTTCTTTTCGGAGATGGTAAAGATGTTATTTGTTTAACAGCAGTGGTTAAAAAGTAGATGTTTTTGCTAGAAAATACATTTTTGAAGCTCCATAACAAATATTTTTTAATTTTAATACTTCATAAATTTAAAAAACTTATTTAAAAGTTTGTAAAAGTTTTCATTATAAAATGTATATACTGAAATATGTGCATATAGTTTAAGGCATGAAAATAAGGATACATCTTCCATGCATTAGTAGACTAAGAGATAAAATATTGGCAGTATTTTAAGAGCTTCAAATGGGTTCCTCAATACAAGCCTTTTTCTTAACCTCCTAAATTTGCGTGACTTTTTTCTACATAATTTTTCTAATAATTCTTATTAGTGTCCCATTAATATACATCCTTAGTTTTTCCTGTTTTTGAAATATATATAAATGGGCTTTACTGAAGGAATTCATCTCAGATTTCAGTCTGTCCATCAATTTCATGATTAGGATATTCATCCAAGTGTATGTATCCTATAGTATTCCTTTTGATTCTAGTGGAATATTCCATTTTATGCGTAAAAATGTATCTATTATAGTGTTAGGAATCATATAGGTTGATTCCTATACTTTGTTATCAAGAAAAATGCTCTAAGGAATATTCGTATATTTGTTTCCTTTTGCTGTGGAGTAGAATTGCTATATTGTTTTGTTAATTCCCATAGTAATAACAATTTATTTTCTTAATTTTTTAAAATGTTTTTATTTATTTTTGAGACAGAGAGAGACAGAGCATGAGCAGGAGAGGGGCAGAGAGAGGGAGAGACACAGAATTCAAAGCAGGCTCTAGGCTCCGAGCTGTCAGCACAGAGCCCGACGTGGGGCTTGAACTCATGGAGTGTGAAATCATGACCTGAGCTGAAGTCGGATGCTCAACGGACTGAGCCACCCAGGTGCCCCATATTTTCTAATATCGTTATGCTTGTTTATACTATCACAGTTTGGAGTTCTCATGATTGCACATTATCTATAACCCAAGATATTGTCTGACTTTTAATTTTTGTTTGTTTGTTTGTTTGTTTGTTTTTGGTGTGAAATGACATGCTATTGTGAGTTGAATTTACAGTTCTCTGATTAACAGTGTTGTAAGTGATAATGAACATGTTTATGTGCCATTTGTAGGTCTTCTTTTTAAAGTGTCCACATATTTTTGCCAATATTCCTTCTGTTTTTTTCTTATTGTTGAATTGACTCTATATTGTCAATTGCTAACTTTTTACTAATCAAATGTTACATATATCTCTGATTTTGACTTCAAGCATGTTCACTCACTTTATGGTAATTCTTGTAAACATATACATATTTTAATTCAAATGTAGTTGAATAAATAAAAAAAAAACCTTTCTTTTGCAATTAGAAAACAATTGCAATTTTATTTCTTTTAAGTTTTTACTAATTTTATTGCTTTTAATTTCTTTTACTTGCTAGCTTAAGTCTAAAGTAAATGTTGACTAGCTAATTGACATACTTATTTTGTTTCTGATCTTAAAATACTTTGAAATATTTAAATACTTTCACCATTTGATGTAACACTTGATGTAAGATTTTTGTAAATGCCTCTGTTAATTTAATAATGTTTATTACAACTACCAGTTTTTATCTACTACAAAAGTAGAATTTTATTTAGCACTTCTGAATATGATGTGGTGGTCATTTGGGGTTTCTCACTGATTTTTATGGAAAATAATGTTGCTCAGTTCTTTAATATCAAACACACATTACCGTTATTATGATGCAGGATCCAGTCTATGTATCTACTCTTATCATTTGCTATTAACATTTAGCACTATTGCATCTCTGTGCTATCAGATTTAACACATTTGAGAGTTCCTGCAATTTTCTTTTTTGTGCTTTTATTTTTGATTTTTTTCTATCTGTTGCTGTGGAACAAATTATCCCAAATGTAGTGATTTAAAACAAAAGTGTTTATTATCTTATACTTTCTGGGAGTTTGGAAACTGTGTACAGTTCAATTGGGTGCCTCTTGCACAAGAGTTCATCTGAGATTTGACTGGGGGACAATGTTTTAACAACTTCACTCACTGTTTGTTCAGAACCCGTTTCTCAGTGTCTATTGGCCTGAAGTTCTCAGATTTTCATTGACTGTTGATTAACTCCTTCAATTCTTTGCCAAATTAACCTCTCTGTATAGCACAGCTCACAACATAGAAGCTGGCTTTCCAATGGCACCAGAGATCTAGAAAGCAAGAGAGGCAAAGCAAAATGGAGGCTTTTGTATAATCTGCTCTCAGAAATGGCATCCCATTCCTTTTGCTGTTTTGAATTTTTTTAGAAACTAATTGTTAGGTCCAGTCCACACTAAAGGAGAGGGAATTACACAAGACCAAGAATACTAAGGGGGTAATTAGAAGCTATTTTAGAGCTGTCTACCACAATAATTTTAGTTTAACATATGTATATACACACATATATATGGATATATATCAGCTTATTTACATAAGTCTTCTTTTTAATCCCTCATGAAATTTGCTGTTTATCTTTTCCAAATTTACATTGCCAAAAGTTTGTCTAATTTATGGCATCTTTTAAAGAAAAAAGGAACTTTGTGTTTCTATACTGAAAGTGTTTATTAATTTTCTCTTTTTATCTTCCTTGGTTACTTCTTTTCTTATTAATTTTCCTTTCTGTTTGTGTTCTATTAATTTTATCTTTTCGTCATATGTAGTTTTTAAAGTCTACATATTTCCTCATAAATAATGCTTTAGCTGCATCTCACATGTTTTAATATATAATATTTTTCATTGTAAATCAGAATCAGCTCTCAGAATTTTATAACTTCTGTCAGGAATTCTCTTTGACTCATTCGTAGAAATATATATATATATATATATATATATATATATATATATATATATTTAGAGAGAGGGGACATTGGAAAGGAATGTCCCCATTTTTTTTTTTAATGTGTATTTATTTTTGGGAGGGAGACAGCGCACAAGCGAGGGAGGGGCAGAGAGATAAGGAGACACAGAATCCTAAGTAGGCTCCAGGCTTTGAGCTGTCAGCACAGAGCCCCATGCAGGGCTCGAACTCACCAACTGTGAGATCATGACCTGAGCTGAAGTCAGACGCTTAACCGACTGAGCCACTCAGGTATCCCTATAGAAGTATATTTTCAAATTTCTGAATAAAGGAGTTTTTTCTCTAATTATCTATTATTTATTACTAACTTAGTTGCATTGGAGTCAGAGTTTGCGGTCTGAATAAGTTCGAACTTAATAAATTATTGAATGCAACATTTTGGACCAGCACATTGATAATTGTTCATCATTGTTTAGTGCCAGTTTTAGACAAATAGGTATTTTTCATTTATGAGACTCAATATTTTATGTATGTTTTAGATCTAGCTTAGAATAACATTCAGTTTTACTGATTTTGATGTATGCTTGATGTATAAATTGTTGAAAGCAGAATATTAATATATTTGAATGGTGTCTTATTCTATTTTTCTTGTAGATGTCAGTTTTTAACTCTTGGTAATTGAGACTGGTATCAAGGACATCCATTTTTTAAAATGTTATATCTTACTGGTGAATTGAAAATTGTATTATTATGTAGGAAGTTTTTATTGCTAGTATATCATTCTACTTAATTTTCTTTCTGATATTAATATAATCACTCTGGCTTCTTTTGCTAATATTTAGTGATATATATATATATATATATATATATATATACACACACACACACACACACACATACATATATATATTTTTTTTTCTGTTCTTGACTTTTCAACTTTTCAGAACATTTTGGTTAGAAAGCCTATATATACACTTTATTATTTTAATAAACTGTACTTTGAAACTGGATATTTAGTCCATTCATATTTATATTTACAATTATATATATTATATTTATGTTATATTTGAACTTTTTCATAGGATTATCACCTTTCTATCTGTTATATATATATATTTTTTCCCCTCTTCTTTTTTGTCTCCCTTTAGGTTAATTGAACTTTTGTACTTTTTTCTGTCTTCCTTGTTTATGTTTTCTTCTTTATTTTGTGTAGTATTTTACAACTAGGTATATTCTTTTAGTGTTCCTAGCTACTTTAATTTGAACATTTAACTGATTTTTAAGTAAATCAATGTGGTTTGGTTTCTTCTGGTTAAAGCAGTGACCACGGAATACATTAAGTCTGATCACATATACTCCCATTTATGTGTTACTAATGTACAATATTATATTCTTACTTATTTTCACTCCACAAATTAGATATTACAATTTTTTTAAATATTTGTTTATTTATTTTTGAGAAAGACAGAGAGAAACAGAGGAGGGGCAGAGAGAGATAGATAGAGAACGCGACAGAAAATCCCAGGCAGGTTCTACACTCGGGTGCAGAACCTCACCCAGGGCTTGAACTCACAAACCTGAGATCATGACCTGAGCTGTTGGTTTGTTTGTTTTCCGCCTGAAGGAAATCTTCTAGAAATTTCATAAGAGCTGACCTATGGTTGCAAACTTCTCCTGCTATTTTATTTTTTGTTTGATATTATCTGAATTTTACTCTTAATGAAAGTTTGAGCATATATTTGTAAGTTAATAACTATTTTCTTTATCTCAGGAAAATTAAAATATTAGTCCATTTCTATTTCGATGTATATATCAGAAATCAGCACAGCCTTGGGTGAGGAGCCCTAAACTTGCAGGTTTTCAGTTTTATTGAACAGGGTGATCAGAGGGATGGAGAAAGGGAAAGGCCGAGAGCAGAAAACTATTGAGTACTGAGTCAGAGCTGGGGAAAAGTGTCAAGATACCCCAAGTAAGGCATACGTTAATCAAGTTAACAAGGCCCAGTGAGGCCTTCCATCTCTAGTCTCTTTTCCTAGGCTTCTCGTCCAGTCCAAAATGTTCAGTTTAGTTCTTGGTTTTAGAAGGAATGCCTGTGGCCCTCAGTTTCAAACAGTGTATCTTGTCCATGATATCAGATATTCAGCCTCATAAGTATGGACACAATCTGGAGTGAGGTGTTTTACAAGTTTTCTAAAACAAAGACCATTAATGTCTCCCCTCTCCCCGCCTTGCCTCACTAGAGACCAGACCTAGATTTTTTGTTTGTTTTCCTTGTTGTTATCAGTGCTTCCCATTTAATAATCAAAACTTTACCTTCTTCTTCTTTTTTTTTAATCATCCCCGATTGTCATCCAAACATTTCATCTGGAAAGGATGAATGCAAGAAGGATAAAAACATATTTAGATAAAAATAATTTAATATAACTGAGTCAGAAAGGTACATTATGTTCAAGAATTGGTTTATATAAAATCCCGATTTTTTTGAAGGTTTCAAAATGTTCTTACACAGTCTCTCATCCTTTGCCTGATAGACATTTGATCTCTCATATAATTGAGTCTTTAGAAAAGTGAACGGAATGCAAAGTCCTTACGGGATCTCCCAGGAGACTGAGATGTCCACAATTGTAAAAAAGAGATGTAAATTTGAAGGAAAAGACAGACAACCTGATTGGACGTGTGACACAAATGAGATGTGCCCTTTTGGAGAATTGCTGCTCTGAGACACCAGATGGCTTACCTAAGATGTGCAGTCCAGGCTAATACTTCTTATTCTCTTTCATAAGCCAATGAAGTCTGTCCTTCAGGTTTTAATTTCATTAAAACATTCAATAATCCTTGTGGCGTGGGGGCGACGCGGAACACTGGACGTTGTATGTGCAATGGCTGAGCCCACTGAGGAGTAGCTAGGGCTGCGAATTTAGGTCTGTTGTCAGATGCAGTGTGCTCAGGAAACCCCAATAGGAAACAAGTGTGAACTTATAGGGCTTGAATACGTGCACTCTGAGTCGGTGGAATGCTTGGGGATGTCTAAGCCAAGCGTAGAGAAAGGGTCAACTGTGGTTAGGATGAAGCAAAACACTTGGAGTGGGAAATATCTGTACGCCACTCTCAATTTTGCAGTGAACCTGAAAACTGCTTCAAAATAATGTCTTCAGAAAGAAAATGGAATTAACCACCACGTTTTTAATCACCACTATAACAAAAATGAGAGGCTAAACGTGGAGAAAGTGCTAACCCCCACCCCTTCCCATTTTACTTTTTCACATGAAAAGGTACCCTGGGGAAGGTCAGGTGGGTTAACATAGACGCGGGGGATCTCCAAGTGCTTAGCATACTTGCAAACACTCTTTAATAATGAGAAAAACAATGTGATGACAAACTACTAAAGAATTACAAGGTCGGGGCGCCTGGGTGGCGCAGTCGGTTGCGCCTCCGACTTCAGCCAGGTCACGATCTCGCAGTCCGTGAGTTCGAGCCCCGCGTCAGGCTCTGGGCTGATGGCTCAGAGCCTGGAGCCTGTTTCCGATTCTGTGTCTCCCTCTCTCTCTCTCTGCCCCTCCCCCGTTCATGCCCTGTCTCTCTCTGTCCCAGAAAAAAATAAACGTTGAAAAAAAAAAAAATTAAAAAAAAAAAAAAGAATTACAAGGTCAAAGGTAAATGGTAGTGGGACCCAGTGAGGCAAAGGTAATCCTGAAGGCACTTTACCCTGAGAATATTTATTAAAAGGGTAAAACCTAAGCTTTGTTTACAATATCTTATTGTTTACAATATCTTTGTTTACAATATCTTACAATGTCTTTTAAAAATTAAAAAAAAAAATTTTAACATTTATTTAGTTTTGAGAGACAGAGAAAAGACAGAGCATGAGCCGGGGAGGGGCAGAGAGAGAGAAGGAGACACAGAATCTGAAGCAGGCTGCAGGCTCTGAGCAAGCTGTCAGCACAGAGCCTGATGCGGGGCTCAAACCCACAAACTGTAAGTTCATGACCTGAGCTGGTCGGATGCTCAACCGACTGAACCACCCAGGCGCCCCAATATTTTACAATATATTATGGATGAGCCAGTACCCATCCAAAGTAGAAGGTCCAAAACTAGAATCTGTCCCTACAAAACTGGTACACAAAGTTTCATATACAAAGTATGAAGTAGAAATAAACTTATGAAAGCCACATCCACATCATGAAACCTAAGCATAAATGTACCTTGCTGTTAAGCAAAGCAAGGCAGAAATCCTTTAGAATTTGTAACTTCAGGCAGAGTAGTACATATTTGTAGCCCAAGTTCATATTCAGGGAGTGATCAAAAAATGTAAAGTAATAATTAAAAAAAAATTTAATTAAAAGTGCATCCAGGCAATTAATAGAATGTAAATACAAAGCCTCTCAAGGAAAGCAGAAGATAAAGGCCAGAACATGAGAATCAACAGAAAATGGAAAGACACAACCAAATTCTTTAGATGTTTTAATTATCAGACACCTTATGTAATAATTACGCTCTCAATTTCTAAAAGATACAAACTGGGCTTGAAAAAAAAAATATATATATATATATACACCTTACAAGTTGGAGGAAAAAAAGTAATTAAACATCTGTTTTAAAGAAAGATAATATATAATTATATCACACAATTCTAACCCCATATACTTTTGAATGAGGAAAAAAGTTAAAACTTCTTAAATCTAGTAAGCTGTTCAAATACATGATGAAGATATTAGTTATATAAGAAATTGAATCGCTAAATATGTATGTTGAAATTTCCACAGTATTTACCAAAGAAGAGAAACAGTGTGTGTGTGTGTGTGAGTGTGTGTGTGTGTGTGTGTGTGTATGTGTGTGTAAAACTTCTAAACTAGTAAGTTGCGGGAAAAATGCAAGGGAGTGAGCAAAAGTAACACATAATTAGGACAAATAGAAAACAAAAATAAATTTAAAACCCAAAGAATAACTAATATCAAAAAAATGGCATTACTACAAATATTAAGTAGATGATAAGATATTATGAATAAATTTAAGCAAATAATTTGAAAACTTATATTAATAGGATAAGTTTCTTGAAATGTAAAATGTGACCACAGAAAAAATAATAAACTTTAAAATGTATAATGAAAAAATCAGTATGTAAGAATAATTCACAAAATCAAAACCCCAGAACCAGATCGTTTCTTGATTCTTTGATGAATTTCACCAAACATTAAAGATACAAATAATTTTAACCTTACACAAACTTTTCCAGAGAATACGAAACAGAGAAAGTTCCAATTTGTATGAAAATTGCATAATCTTATATTGAATTCCACAATGGCTAGTAGGGAAAAAGAAATTTACAGTCCACTCTCAGTCATGAGATAAGACCAAAATCTGTAGACAAATATTAGGTCACAGAATCATGTGTGAGTGTGTGTGTGTGTGTGTGTGTGTGTGTGTGTGCGCATGTACAGATATTTTATTGTGTTGAATTTTGGTCTATACTATGTATGACTGGAAAGTGGTTAAACAGAAGGAAACATACCGGAAATACCATTTGACAGAATTATTCAGAAAAATAATTTGATTCAATTCAACACATTTTGTAAATTGTTTTTTTGAAAGAATTGGAATTGACACAAAATTCTTAAGCTGATACAAGATATGTACAAGAAACCTAAGCAAATACAATGAAGAAACATTGAAAATTTTTTCTTCAAAACTGAGAATAATAGGACACTTGATGCAATAATACAAGAAAAATAAACACATTTTAAGGTTTTAAATGGATGTATAAGAACATTGTTACTTGCAGGTAAGATGATCATATATATATAAAGCAATTAGGCTTTAATTTACATATACCAGCAATAAAGGATTAAAATATAATTAAATAATAATACTCTGATAGGGTGTGTTTTCCTGGAAAGAGCCTCTAAGCCAAAGACTTAAGTACAAATAATCCGAAGAAAAAGGAGTTTGGGGATGGGGTAAGAAAGATAGTGAAAAGAAGCCATTCATGGAACTAATATTTTTGGTGAAGCCCATTGTTCAGTCTGGGGGCTCTCTTCTAGGTAAAAAAGGTAGTCTTTTTTTCATTCTTTTTTTATCTTTTGAGAGAGAGAGAGAGAGAAAGGGAGAGCAAGCCAGAGTGCATGGGAGTGAGGGAAGGGGCAGAGAGAGAGAGGGAGAGAGAGAATGTTAAGCGGGCTTCATGTCCAGCAGATCTCACAACTGTGAGATCATGACCCGAGTCGAAATCAAGAGACCGACACTAAACTGAATGAGCCATCCAGGCACCCCCCCCAAAAAGGTAGTCTTTTAACTCTCACACTAGTTAGTGATTGGTCCTAGGCTACCCTTAAGGTGGTGGTGGTAAGCATTACACACCAAGGAATTCTAGGTCTCTACAATGCCAAGGTAGCGCCATTGCTCAAGGGTAATCCTCCGAACACAACAGTTGTGAGACCTGAACATCAAAACATGCAGAAACTAAAGAAAGGTTCGGAGGTGCAAAGGGGGGAACAGATAGCCCATGAAAGGACTCAGCAGTGTCCACTACAGATGTCAACCACATGGCTACCTAAAATATTCAGGGCCTGAGAAATAGTGAAACATTTTAAGATCTCCAAGGGAAAATTATAACGAACCAAATAAATTCCATGTATTGGGAAAGAAATGGTTTAAAGATGACAATTTTCTAATTGGGTTGTAAATCAATACTAAGAAAGCGTATCAGTGGTGGAATAATAGTCATTGAAAAAATAAAATCAAATACAGGATAAAGTGATAGCCTCACATGAATGGTCTCTGTATATATGACATGATGAGCCCTGCGAAAAACAGGCAAAAATGAAAAAATAATAACTGGCCCTGGCTGATGTTGCTACTCACATAGGTTTCCATACTCACTCCAGCAAAAAGAAAAAATAAAATAAAATGTGACTTTTGTATCAAATCTTAAAGCAATTCAAGATTAATCAGACTCAAATGTGGCCAATAAAGCCCCACAAACCATAATATAAAGAAGAATATCTTCATGAAATCAAAACAGGAAATAAATTTTTAAACTAGACCTAAAACACTTCTAATGGAAGGGACTGATAATTTTTATTACTATACAATTAAGACCATTGTTCATCAGAAAGTTTCAAAATACGGCAAAAATACAGTCAGAGCAGTTATGGATCACATACATAATCTACAAAGTATTAGTAAACCAAAGAATATTTAAACAAAGACCCAATGAAAAAAGTAGGCAAAATATTTGAATAAGCATTTTACAATCTAAATGGAAAGGCATTTTTTGAGATGATGATTCACTTTTCATACACTGAGAGAAGGTGTATAAATTGGTCGAGTCACATTGAGAAATATCTGGCATTATTTAGTAAAGTTAAAAATGTCAAAACGTTCCTAGCAGTGCTACTGCTGGGACATAGGGTAGGTCTATTTTTAATTTTTTTGAGGAACCTCCACACTGTTTTCCAGAGTGGCTTCACCAGTTTGCCTTCCCACCAACAGTGCAAGAGGGTTCCCGTTTCTCCACATCCTCGCCAGCATCTATAGTCTCCTGATTTGTTCACTTTGGCCACTCTGATTGGCGTGAGGTGATATCTGAGTGTGGTTTTGATTTGTATTTCCCTGATGAGGAGCGATGTTGAGCATCTTCTCATGTGCCTGTTGGCCATCTGGATGTCTTCTTTAGAGAAGTGTCTATTCATGTTTTCTGCCCATTTCTTCACTGGATTATTTGTTTTTCGGGTGTGGAGTTTGGTGAGCTCTTTATAGATTTTGGATACTAGCCTTTTGTCCGATATGTCATTTGCAAATATCTTTTCCCATTCCGTTGGTTGCCTTTTAGTTTTGTTGATTATTTCCTTTTCTCTTTTCCCATTCCGTTGGTTGCCTTTTAGTTTTGTTGATTATTTCCTTTGCTGTGGAGAAGCTTTTTATCTTCATGAGGTCCCAATAGTTCATTTTTGCTTTTAATTCCCTTGCCTTTGGGGATGTGTCAAGTAAGAAATTGCTGCGGCTGAGGTCAGAGAGGTCTTTTCCTTCTTTCTCCTCCAGTGTTTTGATCCTGAGAAACCTAACAGAAACCCATGGGGGAGGGGAAGGAAAAAAAAAGAGGTTAGAGTGAGAGAGAGCCAAAGCGTAAGAGGCTCCTAAGAACTGAGAACAAACTGAGGGTTGATGGGGGGTGGGGGGTAGGTGATGGGCATTGAAGAGAGCATCTTTTGGGATGAGCACTGGGTGCTGTATGGAAACCAATTTGACAATAAATTTCATATACTAAAAAAAAAAAATTTTTTAAATGTCAAACATGAGGCACCTAGGTGGCTCAGTTGGTTAAATGACTGACTCTTGAATTCTAGTCCCATGGTCATGGAATTGAGCCCCTCATTGAGCTCAGTGTTTAGTGCTGAGCATGGTGACGACTTAAGATTCTCTCTCCCTCTGCCCCTCTTCCCCGCACGTGCTCTCTCTCTGTCTCTCAAAAAAAAAAAAAAAAAAAAAAAAGGCAAAAGATTTTAACTAGCAATTCTACACTGAGGTACATCCCTCAGAAAATTTTGCACATAAGGCAATCAGAAGATGTGTAAGCTGTCCCTAGCAGAGTATAATGGACTACTTACCATACAACAATCCATAAAAACGAGTCAAAGCTAAACACACACACACACACACACAAACTGATGAATCTCACAACAGGACATAACTTTGAGAAAAAAGAAGCAAGTCACAAAAGATCTGAAAAACTCTAAACTAACATATATCATTTAGGGGTCCAAACATAGGTAGTAGAAGTTTTGTTTTTGTTTTTGTTTTTTTTTAATGCCAACATAGTAGTTGGATTACTGTTTATAGGGAAGAAAAAGAGATATCATTTAGATGAGGAACACAGGGAGCTACAGTTGTGATTTTCAGTTCTATCATTTGCCTTACGAATATATGTGTTTTATATGTTCTCTTACATGTATACGATGAGAAATCCTTTCATGTTTTCCCATTTCCTATTCTATAGGATAAGAGACACATTCCTAGATTTGTCAAATGAGGCCCTTTATACTCTGACTTCAGGCTGTCTTTCTAATCATATCTCTCAACATTTATCTGCACATTCATACCAAGCTCGCATTTTGATTTTCACTCAACTCACTGTTAGTAAATAACATGATCCCATAACTTTCCTACTTCTGTGGCTTAGGTCTTCCACTTACCTTGGCCACCACTTCCTAGTTTGTTATTAAATGAACACAAACTTCATGGTAACAATCAATTAAAGACTTTTACTCTCACTTTCTCCTAAACTTTACATAAAAATTAACATTTTTTTCTTCTCTCTTTTTTCATGGTATTTTGTCCACTGCTACATGCTAACATTTATTGTATTATATTTAATTATCTGTTTACACGTCCACATTCAGGCAGAAGACAAATTATTGAACTTATATCCATGTAACAGTACTCTTTATCTTCCTAATCACATTGAAGCCTGGGGCTCCTTTTTTTACATCCGTCAGGCTTGGGACTGTCACTTTCCTATTGAAATATAAGCTTTTGTGTGTCCCTATATGCATTTGAAACCTCAGCGATGGCTGTTCTGAAATTGTCTGAGTGGTACATTCTGTTGTATGTGGTCACTAACATGTGTCCATGTGTGTTTGTGTGTAGTGTGGGGGGTTTGAATACAGTAAGTGTGTGTGTGTGTGTGTGTGTGTGTGTGTGTGTGTGCTGTGTATGTTCTTTTGAGTGTGGGTGAGGAGAGGAAATTGCATAGACAGAGATCAGTTTCCTCAACGTAGAACTTGAACAGATCTAGCTTACGCACTGGACAGTTACCAGTCTTATGCCAGTCTTTTGGCTTTGCTGCCCATTGCAATTACTGTAAATATTCTGCTGTATGTAGAGTTGAAACTGAGGTTTATATTTTATTTTTCCCACTCCTGAGAAGGGGAACTAGAAGAAAAAATGAGAACTTGAATAGCATTTTATTCCTTACTATGTTAATGGACCCCGACACTTGTACTCAGGCCCGTGAAAATGTCACCAGGCTAAGACTCTGTCAAAAATAAAGGTTAAGAAATAAATTATCAAAAATGAAATAACAGGTACTATTTTGTATTAATTATTGTATCTCTTTTAATAGAGGAACTTGTCATATTCAGGAAAAATAATACCTAATAACAAAATTCCTATAATTGAATATTTTCTTTCATTTAATCATTACATAGATATGTGCATCTATAACACTTTACATGTAAATATTTTTGGAAATGTTTGTTGAATATATTTTGTACTTACCCCTAGGCAAGTCTAATCTATTTTTAAAAATTCCGTTTGTCTTATTCTAGTTCTTGTTTTAAGTTATATTTCTATATACAAAAAAAATTAGTATTGCTATGAGTTTATAAGCTCATAGGATTTTGGAAGGCTGAGTAAAATTTTACATCAAGTTGCATGACATTATTTTTGCCTTATATCATATCTCCTAGGGATTCTTTCTATGGCAACTGTACATATTTTCCACCATTGATCAAGTAACAAATCCCATCCTCCCCAAAACATCTGCTGAAACAGATTTGTCTGTAGAAATGGTTTCCAGATCTGAATTGCACTGTTCAAACCATTGTCAGTATTCAACTAATAGCTAGTTCCATTTCTGGGGCTATATTTAAGTATTTTTTCTTGATTCAAGTTATCTTGTTCCAAATACAGAAGAAGTGAATTTTTAGATGTCCTAGCTAATTTTCAAGTCAAACCATCATGGTCTATTGCTCAATTCTTCCAGAATTGACCTCTTGTGTCTTGGTACCTTTATCCTGAACATAACTTCTCACCTATAAAAGTTGTTTTGCTATTGATCCTTCACATGTCCTTTATATCCAAGCTGACTATGAACTATCTTGAAGTAAGGGTTCCGTGTCTTATTCCTAGTTATTTCCTCAGTATTTATCTTGCTGTCCATGGGAAGTTTTCAACCAAAACTAAATGAATTCATGAGTTGATATTATGATAAAATAAGATGATTATAACCAGAAATATCCATGAAAGCTGAAGACTGTAATCTCAGTAATTTTTATAGAACTCAGTCAGCTAATTTTATCTGTACTATATATATATATATATATATATATATATATATATATATATATATTAATTTTATGTTGCACAATGACTATAGTAATGAAAGACAGGTGATAAATATTACTGTGAAAAGAGGACATGGTTTAATTTTATTTAAGGAAAGTCTAATCAGTTGTCTGAACAATCACGTATTTAAATGTTAATTATTTTTCTTGAGTTATGTATTTTTATTTAATGCTGAATATATTCTTTGTATGAGCACTCTATAACATACTCATAGAAAAAACTTTCTGTCCTCACTTTTTTCCATGTGATATTCATTCACAAAAATGTTGCAAATAGCTCTCCTATTGCTGTGCTCTGAAGTCAACAATTTGAATGGAAAATAGCAGGTGATTTTTTGGGGGGAGAGGGGTTAATTTCTGATATTTTCTTTGCTGCATAGCATTTGTATTAGTTTGCTGAGGCTGCCATAACAAAACATCACAGAGAGAGTGGACTAAATAACAGAAACTTATTTTCTCAGTTTTAGAAATTTGAAGTCCATGATGAAGGTGTCTACAGGGCTGTTTTTCTTAAGGCTTCTGTCCTTGGTGTGCAAATAGTTGCATGCTCTTACTGCACATGGCCTTTTCTCCATGTGCACCTCAACCCTAGTGTCTCTCCCTACGGTCAGGTTGGATTAGGTCCTACCCTAAAGGCCTCATTCTAACTTAGTTGCCTCTTAAAAGGCTTGATCCCTAAATACAGTCAATTCTAAAGTATCAGGATAAGGGTTTCAATATATGAATTTTGTCCATATTAGTACTTAAACATACACAAATTTGAAGAAACTAGGTAACAGTTATCTCTCTTTAGATTTTGATCTAAGGTTCTAAATGTAAATACAAGTGTTTTCTTAAACTTAACAATGTGGATATAAACATATTCTTAAAATTAGTCTAAAGTTCCTTTGGCCTTAAATATATATGTGTTTGAAAAGGTTTATGAAATTACAAATGATTATTTATAAATTGAACATTGTCTTAAGTTTAAAAATTAAATATTTACATTTATAATTAATTCTGTTACCTTTTTCAGAAATTAACAAGGCAGAAAATGAGATTAATTGTTGAGAAGACATCTTTTATGTCTGCTTTTTAAACTATGTTAAGTTCTATTTGAAAGTGTTTTTTTTTATTTTTTTTTTTAAATTTTTTTTTCAACGTTTATTTATTTTTGGGACAGAGAGAGACAGAGCATGAACGGGGGAGGGGCAGAGAGAGAGGGAGACACAGAATCGGAAACAGGCTCCAGGCTCTGAGCCATCAGCCCAGAGCCTGACGCGGGGCTCGAACTCACGGACCGCGAGATCGTGACCTGGCTGAAGTCGGACGCTTAACCGACTGCGCCACCCAGGCGCCCCCGAAAGTGTTTTTAAAATAACACCATCACATTTAAAGTAGTATAATTTTAGAACTCACTGAAATAATTTTTACTGTCTCTTTAAAGTAGAAGAAAAAGATGAAATGATTTCTATCAACAAGAACTACATCTGACCACAATCTACTGCTAAAATTTTAGACTTTGTGATTAATATCAATTCCCACAAATCAAGTTGAATATGAAGTTTACAGAGGTCAGAAAAGTGACCAAAAAATATCATCTTAAAATAAATAGAAATATATTTTACTCCTGCTTCTTCATTCAAAACCATTTAACTTTCTCTTTCGCTCTCCCTCTGTCTCCTCCCTCTGTGTCTTGCTCACTTCTCCCCCTAATCCTACCTTCTTTTCAGTTACAAACTCTTAGGAAAGATAAGTAACTCACACCAAATGTGAAGACAGGAAGAATACTACAACCGAGTTATGCTAAGAAGCTGAATAATAAGTTACCTGTTCTTACTGTGTTTAAAGAAACATGTTCAAATTGTTTTTGAAAAAAAACTTTTCTTTTTCCTTCATTACTTTCTTTTCTTTTCTTTTTTTTCTCTTTCTTTTTTTTTTTTTTTTTTGTACTGGAGGCAGGCATTAAGTTCATGCTGGGGATAAGGAGGGATGGACAATCTTGGTATGCAATGCAAATATTCTCTTTCCTTCAAATAATGGAGGAGACACCTGAAAATAAAAGTCTCTTTTTTTTTTTTTGCCTTTATAGAAGGAAGTTTCATTTTTTTAAATTATCAATTCGTTTAAATCATTTTTACTGGATAATCAAGCTCTGGATTCTTCATTGACATATATAATACAGGCTTAAAAAGTAAAAGATTTTTCTATGTGAAGGTAAGATGATACATTAGATAATGACATAAAACTGACATAATTTTTTTTCCATTGTTTTAGAGATAACTACAGGTTTGGAATGATTAACTTCCAAAAGCTTGAGGTAATGTATGAAAGAAGGAAACCTCAATCAAAACAAGATAACACAAAAGCTAAATAGAAGGAGAAAACTTTGAGATAAAACAAAATAAAATGTTAAAATAAATTCAGATATAACAGTAATCACAATAATTGATATAAATAATGTTGATATAAATAAACAAAATTGACATAAAATGTAGAAAAAATAAATTTCTCCTTTTAAATAAGTTAAATATATAATGTAAAGGAAAATAAAAGAGCAAGGAGACTTTAAAACCACCATCATATGGAGAGATTTCAATACATTTCTTAAAAACACAATTAGATAACAAATATTTCAGGTTATAACCATTGTAATAAAGCACAAAGCAACCTAATTTACATGCATGTTTGTACACATTAGCAAGGTGTAAGAGACAGATATTTTAGTTAAATAGTGGAACGCTAAAAACAGCACGGATGTGAGGAAAAAAACAAATTTGAGGCAAATGCCGCCAAGGTTAGACGGTTAGCACACGTCTGAATTTTTTCTTTAAATAATAATTATTGTACCTATGGTATCAAACATTAAATTTTAATTTAAAATTTTAAATTCATTAAAATTATTCTTAACCCTGTTGCACATATCTCTCCTGCCAACACTATGTTGCAAATTTGCTACATTAATAAATGTTTGTTTAAAACTGAGGCCAATGGAGGTGTGTGAAAAAGTCAGTAATATCTCCATTTTCGTTTTTTACTGAACACATTAAAAAGATATATATTTCCATAATCTTTTGTAGATGGTTCATAAAACTGGGCTCTAACCAATGAAAACGCATGTAAATTAATGGTATTCACATTTTTTTTTCCTTGGCTCTGCCCTGTGGAATATCTTACTTTTCTGTAAGAAGTAATATTCAAAGATGCAAACTGAAGTTTTCAAAGTAGTGAAAAGTAGAGGACAAAAACTTAAATACCCATCAAATTTCACTAGTTAAATATAATGTAGTATGATCATATAACAAAATACTGTATACCTGTGGAAAGAATGAACTTGATGTATAGCTATCAATCTCCATCTACCCCAAAGCACATGTTTTAGTTTTTTTGTTTTTTTTTTTTTTTAATTACGTTTCAGAAAGAGGAATGCAGTCCAAAATCATTTGACCCACTACTAAAAACAAACATACAAGAAGAAAAAATCTTTAACTGTGTCTGGTAGATAAAACTATAAAAATTGCCTAAAAGGATCCCACCCAAAAGCATAAGTTGGATCATTATCTGAAGAGAAGGGAAGAAGATAAGAACTGATTGTGCTCAATGAAGATTTTAGGCTTATCTTATATGTTCGTTTCTTTTAAATCAAGAGGGACTCACTTTATTTGCATTTTTAATTTAAAATTAATTAAAAATTTCAAGTACATATCTATTACTTCTACGATTGTCTTTTATCTAGTTTAAACATTTTAGTTGCCTCCATTTTTCCTTATATAATACACTTTATGTTTCTTCATTAGCTTGATATCACTCAAAACTTGCTGCACATTTTTCTAATCTTAAACTCCGGTGTTACTCATGATGATGCTACATGTGCCTGGCTGGTCATCATCAAACCTTTTGTTTTCAGCAATTCTCACTCTGGGGTTAGAAAGTGGGGTACTGAAGGGGTGCTTGGGTGGCTCAGTCTGTTAAGCGGCCAACTTCGGCTCAGGTCATGATCTCGCGGTCTGTGAGTTCGAGCCCCGCGTTGGGCTCTGTGCTGACAGCTGGGAGACTGGAGCCTGTTTCAGATTCTGTATCACCCTCTCTCTGACCCTCCCCCGTTCATGCTCTGTCTCTCTCTGTCTCAAAAATAAATAAACGTTAAAAAAAAATAAAAAAAAAAAAAAGAAACTGCGGTACTGAAATACCAGGATTTCTGAAGTGAAAAGGCACTATACAGTGGCAAATAAATGTTTGACAACATAATTCTAAACAATATATATTTATATTGTTAATATTTTATAATACAATAATTGATTATATATAATATATTATATAATTATTGTATAATATATTATATAATTTATTATAATAAATTATAATAATTTATATTGTTAGATAATATATATCTAAACAATATATATATATTTTTTTAATTTTTTAAAAAATTTTTTATAACGCTTATTTATTTTTGAGACAGAGCAGGAATGGGGGAGGGTCAGAGAGAGAGGGAGACACAGAATCTGAAACAGGCTCCAGGCTCTGAGCAGTCAGCACAGAGCCCCACGCGGGGCTCGAACTTACATACCGGGAGATCGTGACCTGAGCCGAAGTCGGACGCTTAACCGACTGAGCCACCCAGGCGCCCCTAAACAATATATATTTATCTTCAACAATAAATCTTTGTGATGGGTATGTGGAAACAATGAACTCTTCACCAGCAAATAAGTAAACAATAACAACAAAAATTAGAGCATTGCCATAATTATTCTTCTGTAGTCTAAGATTATTTTGCATTCATCTCAGTGTTCACACTGAGTCTTTTGTTGCAAAATCACCTAACACCTTTTCTACCAAATTTCTTGGTTTTGAACTTACATTTGTCTCACATTCAAAGTAAAGTTCTACTATGGCCTTTTTCCCTATTTTCTTTCCTTTTTTTTTTTTTTTTTTTTCTCATAACAAAACTCCTTTCTAAGTCTTCTCTTCTTAAATTCTTCTTCATTGTCTAACCTCACCCTTCTTACTTAGAGCCTTAGTCGCCATGTCCAGAGATAAAAACCAAATTAAAAGACAGAAAAAAATTACAAAATACCAAAATACAAAATATATGTAAGAATTCTTGTGGATGTGTAACACAAAGGGATGTAACATAGAAGGTAAAATACTGCAAAATCACTAATTTTAATGCTGTGACTTTCGGGGTCAGAGAGAGTGCGGTTATAAAATGTTTATGTTTTGTGGAATTTTTTTTTCAAAATTGTTTTGGACCCATGATATTATGTTTTCACACGTACATAAACAGGATTCCACAGTAACTGATATTATAGCTTGATAGAAGGCATGGCATCGAGGATAAGCTTCACCAGAAACATATGGGCACCGAGTGGCATGAAATTCCTACATTTATCGCAGTTCAAAAACTGGTCTTCAGTTTTGTCAGCATTGCGGTAATGAATTGTACAAATAAAAGTAACAAAGAAATGGAAATAAATAAATTAGATAACTGATCTATTTCTCTAACTCTGATTTTTTATATACCTACTATGTGTCAGCATAATTTACATGCTGCTTGTTGCTCACCAGAGCTACAGTTATTCTACACATATGGAAAACGAAACTGAAACCAGTTATCACTGCATTTGGATTAATCTGATAAAAGGTAGGTAGTTGCGGGTAGAGCCAAGAGAAATTAAGTTATGTGAATTGATTTGCAAGCTCTTATACCAACTTTATTGTTCTCATATTGCACATGGGGTTTGCTCCGTTCGTGTGTTCAAGTCATTACAAGAATGTTGTCCTCATGGCAGATAGCAGACACATGAAAAGGGTGAAAGGAAGGGTGCCTGGGTGTCTCAGTCAGTTAAGCATTTGACTCTTGATTTTGGTTCAGGTCATAATGTCATGGTTCCTGAGATCAAGCCCCGTGTGGGACTGTGCTGAGAACATAGAGCCTGCTTGAGATTCTCTCTCTCCTCTCTCTGCCTTTCCCCACTCACGTCTGTCGGTCCTCTCCCTCCCTCTCTCTCTCTCTCTCTCTCTCTCTCTCTCATGAAACAAATGAATAAACATTTTTTAAAGCTGTGAAAAGGGCGAGTAAAACATACAAAGTTCCCTAAGCCTTTGGCTTGAAACTGGCACTAATGTGATAAGTGATAATTTGCTTCCATTTCCATTTTAATGACAATACCAAAGGCAGTCATTTGGCCACACTTACTATCCAAGGGTGAGAAAGGACTCAAGTGAGCATGTGCAATACTACTATAGGGAGTAAATGAAAATTGGTTCACAAGAACCCAATGTACCACCGGGATTATAAAGTCTTACTTTCTTCATTTTGCCTCTTTCTACCTCCTTCCTGCTGATGAGGTATAGAGCTCAATCTGCCAAGGAATGGCAGAACCTTAGCATCCAAGTCACCAAACTTTTAGAAGGACTGCTTCTTTTTTCCAGAGCAAGTTTTAAATGTATTCCATCAAACTGAAAGAAATATTAAATAGTGAAACCATAAATCATCAGGGAAAATAAAAGTATGCTCACTGATAAAATGGGTTTCTGTTTCTAACAAAATTTCACAAGAAGGGATTTTAAGCAATGTTTTAATTAGATGGGTTTATTCATTGGCCGAAAATATTTATAGATTGTCTACTAAGTTTTAGAATAGGTACTTGAATTATAATGGTTAAAAAAATGTAACTGATCTTTGCTTTTACTAGGAAATACAAAGAGAATTTGAATTGTAGTAAAGAGGTCATTGGAAACAATTTCTGAACTTTAGGAAAATGATGACGTGGTTGTGTAAGATTGAGGCAATGAAGATAATAAAATAGGGACATATGAGAAGTATGGAATGGATAAAACTGTGTGCATGTGGACTGATTTCTAGGATGATCCCAAACTTCCTATCTTGAGCACATAAGTATATGATGTGAAATTTAAAGAAATTACTATAAATAAAAGAAGACATTTTTTTGAAGGATAAATGTAAGCTTTCATTTCTGAAGATGTGTAGTTAGAGATGGTTGTGAGAAATTTTAGTATAGATGTACAGTAATTAGTCGAATCTATGAGCTTGGACTTGTGAAAATAATTTGGAGGTAGATATATGCTGAGGTTAATTATCAGCATCACAATGACATTTAGTAGACAACATCAATTTGAAGAGGAACGGGGAGTGAAAGAGTAGATAAGAGGTTATTGGATTTAGCCCTGTTCCACACATATTTACTTGTCAGTTATTATGAACAGGGTCTAGAAGGGTGGCTGAGAAGGAATAGACAGATAAATGTGTAACCTCATGAAGCCAAGGAAGAATACATTTCAAGAATTAGGAAGTGTCATCTTTATATGATGCAGTTAGAATAATGAAGTAAAGGAAGGACTATAATTGCAACAAGAAGGGATAAAATATGACACAGACAGCATTGGTGAGGTGGTAGAGGGTTGATTCTGACATTTTTTTAAATTTAAAAAAAAAATTTTTTTTTGAGACAGAAAGAGACAGAGCATGAACAGGGGAGGTGCAGAGAGAGAGGGAGACACAGAATCCAAAGCAGGCTCCAGGCTCTGAGCTGTCAGCACAGAGCCTGATGCGGGGCTGGAACTCATGGACTGTGAGAGATCATGACGTGAGCCAAAGTCAGACACTTAACCGACTGAGCCACCCAGGCACCCCTGATTCTGACATTTTTACTTTGTAACTAACCAACCTAAGAAGTTTGAAGTGCTAAGGCATTTATTTATTTATTTGCTTGTTTATTTTATTTAATTTTTATTTATTTTTGAGAGAGAGAGAGAGAGAGAGAGCGCGCACAAGCGGGGTAGGGGCAGAGAGCCAGGGAGACACAGAATCCGAAGCAACTCCAGGCTCTGAACTCTCAGCACAGAGCCCAACCCCCAGCTTGAACTCACAGACCACGAGATCACTACCTGAGCCAAAATCAGACGCTTATCCGACTGAGCCAGCAAGGGGCTACAGTTTATTTATTTTATCCAGTAAACTTTTAGGTTGAATTAATATGGAAAGTCATTCCTGAGAAATATGCCCTGATATGACTGGAGGAGTTGTAAATTGTAACTTTTATTTTCTCATCATGAAAGTCCTTGATATAAATAAAAGCTTCATTGATCAGATATAAAATTACAACATTAAATGTCAGTTTCACTAAAAAAAAAAAAAAAACTTTTAGACAGTCAGAAGGGAATGAAATAAAATCGCCGTTGCCAGGCATGCAAATCTCCAGAGTAATACATTTACTTCAATATTGTATTCCATATTTCATGATTCTAACATACCCATGAAATTATTTCTGGTTTTAAACGTTTTGGGGTGGCAGAGAGCAGTAAAAAATTTAGTTGACTCTGGGAATGTATAAAATTGTATCGCTGAAATCGGTTTCATTCAAATCTAATTGTCAGTTTTCTTTCTCTTTCAGGAGAAAGTAATAGGGATATTGATCAGGAGTCCCCAATGTATCACTCTCCTTCCTTTGCCCTAAACCTAAAAGACCCAAAGTTTCTGATCAAATAGAACGCGTGAATTCTTTTTAACAAAAACCAAACTAGGTATCTACTACTTTGTATTTTCTAGCAGTCTTTGAGAGTGGAAAACTATTACTAAAGTTTACGGAGGACATTTAACTGAGGTTCCTGGCATAGTACCCTTCTCCTATTCCCCCCTAGAGTGCTTTTATTGTGGGTTCTAACTGCCAAGATCTCAGCTCCTAGACAGTGAGTATAGTAGCTCTGCTCGAAAGTTCTGTAGTTCTCAGGAATGTCTTTAATCAGTGAGTTTGGTGGAAAATTTAAATCAAATTTTCAGTGAGGAATAAAATGTTTGAATTCACAGCTTCATGTACGAATTTGATACATTCCCCAAAGCAGTATCAAATAACACCTGTAATCTAAGAAGCAGAAGGATACATTGTGAAAGATAATTTTAATATTTCAGTCTTAAAATTCGTCTTATTATTTTTGATTTATTGTAAAGTTTACCCTATCAGTTCAGTAATCCCTTTGGCTAGATCAATATGGCTTTTGTGTTGGTTTATGTATTTCCAGAGTCATATATTTTTTTCTATCAATTTATTCATATAAAAGTATCATGCACATAAAGTAAAAACTTCGAACTAGACAGAAAAGCGTAAGGTAAAAAGTAGAAGTCTTTTCAATACAAAGGCCCCCTCTCAAAATATGTTACTATTTTCTGGTTAGCATAAACATATTCTTTTTAACAACCAAAAAATAACTTATTGTTTTGGGATACCATACTTCATGTAGCTACCCTTTCAGTGATGCTCTTTGAATTATTTTCTATGTTTTACTATCGCAAATAATATCGTAATCATTTTCATAGAGCTTAATATAATGTTGCAAGTGTATTATAGGAAATAATCAGTAGTGAATCTGCTTGAGTAAAATTTGTATGTGTGTCTGTGTGCTTTTAATTTTAATAAGGTAAATTATTCTCTAGGATAGTGCTATCCAAAAGAACTATCTGTGCTGATGAAAATGTTCTATGAGTCTATGTTGTCTAATAAAATAAACTCTATCCATGTGCGGTTTGAAATATGGCTCTTATGACTAAAGAACTGATTTGTAAATTTTATTTAATTTTAATTAATTTTAAATAATCACACATGGCCAATGGCTACCATATGGATAAGCACAGTTCTACATGGTTGAAGATGATATTTTATTCCACAAACTTGCAAATGTTAAGCATTAACAAACATTTTAAACTTTGCCCCTTATTATGAAGAAAAAAAAAAAAAAACTTTCCCTTTGCTCTTTGTTTTACTTTAATTATCTTTGAGGATGAGCCTATTTGCATAGATTCTGTGGACAGTTTTATTTCTTTAATGTGATTAGCTGTCCATGTACTTAAAAACTTTCTCTTTGGCTATTCATTTTTTTATTATTAATTTGTTAGAAGTTTCCATTTTATTAATTAGCTTTCTGTGATGTATTTGAAAAGTGTCTTAAACTAAGGTAATCATTTTCCCACATTTGTAACAATTTTTGTTAAGCAGAAATTGAAAATTTTCTTGGAAGAAATTGGTTCATCTTTTTCTTGTGGCTTTTTATATTTGTGTCTTATTTAGAAACAGTTTTCGTCATTGATATTAAGAATGAGTTTAGATTTGTATTTCCTAATAATCTTATAAGTTTATTTTTACATTCAAAATTGAGCCATCAAATTTGCTTTTCAGGATTCAAATGCTAAAAACAAACAATCAAACAAACAACAAACAAATCCACTAACTTTTTTCTGTTAATAATTTTAAATATCATTTATTACATGTTAAATCCAAATTCATTGTAGTCCAGTTGTAATACATTTTAAGAAGTTCAACTTATCCGTTTGATTTCTTTTTATTCTCCCAAACCATAACCTTATGGCATGTTGCAGAATCCAGTAGAGCTAATAATCCAATTTTTCCAATTAAAGAAAACATTTTTCAAACTGTAAAAAAATCAGTCTCAGGCACTAACCACCCAGTGTTCGTGCAGACTCCACAAATTACAGCCAACCCCTTCACAAGAGTTCCAGTTGTAAATTTTCTGTGTCCTCAAGCCACCTGAACTACTTCGCAATTTACAAATTAGAGGTTTCCTTAAATTTCTTCAGATTTGATAATACACCAATATGACTCACAGAACTCACTAAAACTGCTACTTTTGTGATTACAATTTTATTATGAAAGATGAAACTCAGAAATAGCCAAGAAGAAGAGATTCGTAGGGCCAGGTCTGGGGAGGCTCTAGACGTGAAGCTTTCATGCCCTCTTTCCTTGGAGCCAAAGCACAACACCCTCCCAATATATCACTGTGTTCATCAACCAGGAAGCTCCACAGAGTATGGTGTCTAGAGTTTTTATTGGGATCTCACTACATAGGCCATATTGATTTAACCATTGCCCATGAAATTGAAGTCCACCTCTAGACTTCCTCCCTTCCCTGGAGGATGGACTGGCTCAAAGTTCCAGTTTTCTATCATGTAGTTGGTCTTTCTAGTGACTACCCCCATACTAAAGCTATCTAGGGGCCCACATGAGTCATCTCATTAGCATAAACAAGACAGTCCTATCATTCAGGAAACACAAAGAGTTTTTGAAGCTATGTCAAGAACATGAAGCAAGGACTGAACTATTTATCATATTGCATTGTTCTCATTACGTTCATATTTAATTTATATATAAATCTAGGAGAATTAGTATCTCGGTTTTATGGTGCCTTTCTCTGCAAAGCTGAATTTTTTTAATGTTTATTTATTTATTTTAATTTTTTTTAATCTGTATTTATTTTTGAGAGAGAGACAGAGTGTGAGCAGAGGAGGAGCAGAGAGAGAGGGAGACACAGGATCTGAAGCAGGCTCCAGGCCCCAAGCTGTCAGCACTGAGTCCGACGAGGGGCTTGAACTCACAAACCGTGAGATCATGACCTGAGCCGAAGTCGCACGCTCAACCGACTGAGCCACCCAGGTGCCCCTATGTTTATTTATTTTTGAGAGAGACAGAGTATGAGCAAGGGTAGGGGCAGTGAGAGAGAGGGAGACACAGAATCTGAAACAGGCTCCAGGCTCGGAGCTGTCAGCACAGAGCCCGACGCGGGATTCAAACTCACAAACCGCGAGATCATGATCTGAGTCAAAGTCTGCTGATTAACTGACTGAGCCACCCAGGTGCCCCTGCAAAACTGAAATTTATATTTACATTTGAAAAATTATTTATATCGATAAAGCTTTAAATTTATTAAATTAATGGTATATATAATATTTAAATTTATGGTATCTATAAAGGAATAAAATATTTAAAAATATAGATTTAGTAAGTAATATACAGACATGAAGATATCTCTTACTACTTTAAAGAGTTTGTTCAATTATTATTTTTGGTTTTGAAAGTACACAGCAATGATTTTGTCTCCTACTGTTTTGTTGTTTTTTAACCTCACTTTGTTTTCTTACGTAATTGCAGCTACTGATCTATTCCCCATCTGTATAGTTTTGTCTTTTTCAGCATATCACATACATGAAACTATGCAATTTTTTTTTGTCTTTTATTATTTATCAAAACGCACTTGACATTCAACCAAGGTTTTTATGTCTCAATGGTTTGTTCTTTTATTTTCTGGGTAATACTTTATAATACAGATATATCACCATTTTTTATACATTCCCTGACTGAAGAACATTCAGTCTGTTTCCAGGACTGGTGATTATGCATATAAGTACAGAATCATGTGCAGGTTTTTCTGTAAACATGCTTTTATTTATCTTGGCTAAATCCCTGGGATGGGATTGCCATGCCATATAATGTATTAGTTTTCTATTGCTGCTCTAACAAATTGCTATATATTTAGCACCTTAAAACAACAAAAATTTAATTTTAAAAAATAAAAAATAAAGTTAAATTACTTTTACCTGAAAAAAAAAAAGAAAGAAAACAAATCTAACCTAACTCTGTGTGCACTATCTGAGCAAATAGCAAAGTAAAAGAAGAAATGCATGATATGAGTCTACATTTTGTCAATAAAATACTTAAAGAGGAAACACAAAAACAAAAACTTATTGTTTTACACTTCTGGAGGTCAGCTGTTCAAAATAGGTCTCACTGGGCTGTAATCAATGTCAGCAGGGCCACATTCTTTCGAGAAGCTCTAGGGGAAAATTCCCTTTTTTGTTGCTTGCATTCCATTGGCCTGTTTCCCATTCTTCAAAATCAAGCATTGTAGCATCTTCAGATTTCTCTCTCACTCTGACCCAGCCGTCTTTCTCACTCTGACTTTGTGAGACCACTGGGATTATGTTGGGCCACCTGTGTAATCCAGTATAATCTCCCTATTTTAAGGTCAACTGATTAGCAAACGATTCCATGTGCCACTTTAATTCCATCTTTCCATGTGACTTAACATATCCACAGGTTCCAGGATAAGAAGTTGACATTTTTGGGTGGTGCGGAGAGGTGTCATTATTCTGCTGGTGACATATGCTAAGTATATTTTTAACTTCGTAAGGAACAGCCACACTTTTCTCAAGTGGCTGTACCCTTCTGTATTCCCTCAAGCAATGTGGAATAGTTCCTGTTGTTCTGCATCAGTATTGACAGATTTCTCAGTATCACTTCCACCATTAGTTTTAATTCTTCTCTTTTTACGGCACCTGAGAATGGGTCTTCCAGCTCTCTTCTAGTTATGTCAGCAGGTTGTATTCATTTTCCTTCCTACAGCTGCACTTGCTCCTCATGAATTCTTTCTGAAAAACGGCGTCTGTTTTCTTTCAGTATGCTATGGCTTTTACTACCTGTAGGAGGTAGAGAGAAACATCTAGGAGCATTTTCATGTCTTTCTTGCCGTGAATGTTTTGGAACTCTACCCAGTGCTTTGCCACAGGGAACCTTTTTCAGGGCTTTCACCAATTGCTTTTATGAGTGCCGTTTGAGGTCTAGGGAGAAAAGCCTGCGAGTGGGTATGAATTCCCTTTATACCTGCAGCCTCTAGGGATTCAATATTATCTTACTAGACCATACCTGATATTTACCATTTCATTGATAAATGTAGCTGAATTGTCCTTGCTGGTGTCTACTGGCATTTCTTTTTGTATATAAATTAGCACATAGTCTTTTAGGTGCCTGTTTTTCCTTACATTTTGGGTCCTTTGGTTGCCTAGCAATGTCAGCCTCCTGATGGGTTCAGAAAACATTGTGCATTTTCAAATTGTGTGGCTCAAGTTTTATTGTTATTGAATGGGTAAGAGCTATGCCATCACCATGTTTCTACATCCCAAATATTTTTAACTGTGCAAAGACTTATTGAAATTTTTAGTAGAATTTATTATATAGTGAATTTCCTAATGCTAAAAAAAATTTGCATTCCTCATATTAATATCACTTGGTTGTGATGATTCTTTAAATAATATCCTGGAATCTACTTGCTAATTTATTATTTTCAGTTCGTAGAAGAGTTGTAAAATATATATATTATATATGAATATAATATATATTATAATAAATATACTGTCTAGTACATATATATACTAAATATATACTATATATATACTAAATACATATATAGTGTATACATACATATAGTGTATATATATATATATATATACGTATACATATAGTGTATATATATACATATATATACACAATATATACACACATATATATACACATATATATATACACATATATATACACACACATTTCTATACACATATACATATAGTGTATATATATATATATACACATATACATATAGTGTATATATACATATAGTGTATATATATATATATATATATATATATATATATGGTACCATTTCCTGTAGGTTTTAGTGTCAGTGTTGTTGTGGATTGATAAATGTATTTGGATTTTGTTTTTAATCTCTATTTTCTTGAAAAAACTTGAAGTACACAGACATAATCTATTTCTTTGTGTTTTTTTAAAGATTAATTTCTTAAATATTTATTTATGTTCGAGAGAGAAACAAAGAGGGTTCGAGGCAGGGGAGGGGCAGAGAGAGGGAGACAGTGGATCAGAAGCTGTGCTGACAGCAGAGAGCCCAATGTGGGGCTTGAACTCATGAACCACAGGTCATGACCTGACCTAATGTCAAATGCTTAACCAGCTGAGCCACCCAGGCGCCCCATATTTCTTTGTGTTTTGAAAGAATCCTGCCTTAGCCTGTTTGCAATGCTATAACAGAATACCATACTAGGTGACTTGTAACAAACAGAAATTTATTTCTCATGGTCTGGAGGCTAGAAAGAACTAGGAGGCTAGGGAATTCAAGATCAAGATTCGATGTCTGGTCAGAACCCGTTTCCCTGTGTTCCCACATGGGGGGTAGAGCAAGGGAACTATCTACAAGAGATGTAATCTCATTCC
This sequence comes from Puma concolor, assembly GCF_028749965.1. Lineage (NCBI taxonomy): Eukaryota > Metazoa > Chordata > Mammalia > Carnivora > Felidae > Puma > Puma concolor. Next base: position 93,462,594 of record NC_141670.1, read on the forward strand.
TCTCTCATGACTTAATCACCTCCAAAGGCCCCGAAGTACCATCACATTCAAGCTAAAATTTAACAAATGAATTTTGTGGGGATACAAACATTCAACTTATGGCAATTTCCTCATGAAAGTTCTTCAAAATATTATTTTAATTGGAGGCATTAGATGGCTGTAATCTTCTTAATTGTTTTCTGTCACTTTGGGATACCTATTTCTTTGAGATTTTTTTTTTAAACCAAAATGTCCTAGAAACATAATTTCTTTTTTCAAAGTGTTTAAAGATGGATAGATTTTAGAAAAGTATTCATTTGCAATTTTCCTACTTTTCCCTTTTTTGTGATGGTTTTTCCACTTTTTAATTTTAAGTATCTGTATTTTTTCTACCTGTATCTTTATTATATTCTTAGTCTTCCTTCCTTAAGTGCATTTTATTGCTACATGAGCAATATTTTCTGTATACTATATGAACTTCATATTGACTTACCCTTATAATTTGCTTCTTACATTTTAGATAGTATTTACTTTTTGAGGCAAAATGAGAAAATAATTATAATGATACATTTTCTGAATTTTATGATCTTTTTAATATTTTTAGTTTTTGGTTCAAGAGATTTATCTCACCCTACCCCAAGTGTCTCATGGTCAGGCCATCAATTGCATTTATTAAAAATGACTACCAAATACTTATTGATTTTTTTCCAAAAAAAGACACTTACCTCTGTCACATATTAGTATCATTTTGCACAGTGTTAGAATGACTTCTCTCTAACATGATCTAATAGATAAAAGATTAACGTTGATATTATAATGTTTTCCTCCTAACATGGCATAATAGGTAACAAGAAACATTAGTGGAAGTACAAGAATTATGTTTTTAAAAATTTTTGTTTCTATTTTAACTTCTTGCTCATTAGAAGGTATTATTTGTAAAACAGATACTTTTGCAACTTCTATCTAGGCTTTTGAAATATTATTAGATGCCTTTGCTAATTAACTTAAAAATTCTGTGTTTGAAGATAAAACATTTTAGATTTAAGCACATACTTCATTTATATAATTTATTGTACAAATTGCCTTACTTTTTTCCTTGGGTATTAACTATACCATATCATTGACAGTAATTCCATTTCTACTCTATGGATAAGAAAATGATGCTCAGAGATTAAAAACAGTAAATAGATTCAATCTGATATGCTCAAATTGTAGTGTCATTTATCCAAAATAATCTGATCAAAACTTAAGTTTTTTTTACAGATATTATGTCTTTGGCCAAACATATTATTTTTTCAGAAGTTGCAAGTGAAGGTATTCTATTTTTTAGCATTCAAACTTAAATTATACTTTTTCGAATTAAGATTTCTTTATAATTTTTTTTCTCATTTTCTTATCTCTTCTGTAATGAGGTTATATATAAAGTCTGTGCAAGGAAAATGAAAATATACCTATGCCAATATGATATCTCTGTCAATGTTGTATTTTAATATATATATATATTTCTATTAATATCTGTACTCAAACTTCTAGAGTCTATGGAAAATTAAATAATACATCTTGATGAGATTATCAATAAATGAGGGAAACAATAAGCATTCTTAAGCAAATTGTTTACCAGAAAGTTTACTTTGTAGTTAGAGCATATTTGTTGGCATAAAACACCATGCAAAAAAATCCTCAAAATCTGTATAGTAAAAGAGGACATCATGAAGATCTATTTAAAATGGCATTCTTTGAATTCTCGCTTATGTTAAAAATTTCAATTCTATATAAGAGTAACATCTTGTAATTTAAACTATCTTTTCTGAGTATGTCAGCAGAAGTAGAGTTCATTAAGTTGATATAGATCTTTTCCTAACCTTAACCAGACTTGCAAGTTTAAGTTTAGCAGAGTATTCATATGGTAAGCATACTGAAACTGCTTACTTAATATAAAGTGCAACTTGTGCTATCTATTTCAAATTATGTATTTTGGGTCCCACTTTTTTGGAGAAAGAACCTTATAACTCAATCTCTTTTCTAACAATTTCAGCAGAATGTAACTTTAAATGCTTTACAGATAAACAGCCTGAATTTTGAACTTACAGCCTTGTGAGCATGAAGGCCAGACCATGTATAACAACGATAATAAAGAAATAAAGAGAAAATAGAAAAAAGAGTAAGAATAAGAGTGGCAATCTTATTTCAATACAGGCAAATATTAATTTTCATGTTACTAGGAATAATGTAGAAATATGATAGTTTTATTTGTAGAGTCATAAGCATTATACTTACCCTTAATCAAATTTATCTTTGCTAAACTTCTACCTTGAAAACATTATTTACTGGAGTGCCTGGGTGGCTCAGTTGGTTAAGCGTCCGACTTTGGCTCAGGTCATGATCTCGCCATTCCCGAGTTCGAGCCCCGCATCAGGCTCTGTGCTGACAGCTCTAAGCCTGGAGCCTGTTTCAGATTCTGGGTCTCCCTCTCTACCAATCCCCTGCTCGTGCTTTGTCTCTTTCTGTCTCTCTCTCTCTCTTTCTCAAAACTAAACATCCACATTTTTAAAAAATATTTATTTTACTCTAATCATCTGTTCAGCAACTTCTACTTGTTCTTTCTTGTCTCTCAGATAAAGTAAAAAAATAAAATTCTCCACAATCCTGTTCCATTCTAACTGTAAGCTCTCTAATTGTATCTGACTTGTCCTTAACAATAATTTCCATTTAATCTGTATATTCTGTTAACTCAAAGTTGTCTGATAAATTTGGAATCATTCCCACAACCAATTCTTAACATGTACCTTTGCCTTTATTTATGTTTAAGACTAAATCTTGTAAGACTTTTCTGTAAACAACCTGACCAGTGTATCCACTGATACAGTTGCTTTCTTCTGAAACTTTTTACAATGCCCTGCCTTACTGCACAATTGCCTTGATATATTTTTGTAGATAATTTGCCCTATTGTTAGATTTTCAATTCATGGTATTAACTCTGCTTTCTTTTCTGACCATTCTTACTCATTCATCAAATATGGATTTTTAGTATTCATATTATTATTATTATAAAAATAATAAAGCTTGTAAAAAAAAGACGATAATTCTCTTTACTTAGTGAACAAATTAAGTCTTCTGGACTTTCAGTAATTTACCAAAAGTGACTCACACAAAATGTGAAAATCTAAGATTTTTTATCCAGATCCAGATCTCATCTAATGGGGAGTCCTTGCTTGGCTGAGTTTTAGGTGAGCCACATGAGAAGTCAAGTCTTGACAAAGTCAAAACAATGGGAGGGTGCAACCTAAATGTTTGAATCAATTTCAGAGTGTAGATTATCTGAGATCCACATAGATCTGTAGGGAAGTCTCTTTCTCAATTTGTAAATGGCCAGGCAGTTGAATCCCATAGCAGGAAGTACCTGGAGTGTGAAAAAAATTTTCCTCTTTTTCTTTCTTTTGTTATTCAGAGTAAGCAGTGAAATAACAACACCTTTTATGAAGGTAATGTGTGTTCATGAGTGTGTGTTTTAATGTTTATTCCACTGTATAGATATAAGCCAAAGTTTGGCCCTCCTTACGGATTGAGCACCTTTTATATTTCTCTCTCTCTCTCTGTCTTTTTCATTTTAAGTCATATAAAAAGATAGATTAGGTAGTTTTAGAAATGAGATTGAAAGCAGGATTTATATACCTTTATAACACTTATTGTCTACTGGAGGAAACAAGTTGATAAACTAGCTATTAATCCCAGTGATTAATTAATTTCTGTGGCAATTTAACCTTAAGAAACACAGAACGTTCTTAAATTAATTATTTTAGGGAAGAATACTGTCAAGGAAGCTTTCTTAGTTAATGTAACATAAAAACTAAAGTTTGAAAGAATTATAAAAATTAACCAAGAGGTGAAGAACCCACAAAATATATGTACATTAGATACAAAAAGCAGCATAAACCTTACAGTTTTTCAGAGGCAGTTCTAGGATGGTTTTGGAACCAGTTGTTATGTAGTGTAGAATATGCAAGCTACCTGGGAGTCTCTGAGCACCACCCCCCCCCAACCATTTCTGTGCACTCTGCAATTTCAGTGAAGGATAAATGACCACAGGATAAAGCAATGGGCTCTTTGTCAAGGAGCAGGAGAAGTGACAGAAAGAAAGGGATAAACCCAAATTGCAATAACAGGGATTCTGCCCATCAACTCATCAACTCATCTATAAAAGCATAAGCGAAAGCCTAAACTATTGGCCAAAAGCCAGGTGCTCGTTAATAATGAAAAGAGCTGATTTTTATTAGAGATTAAAAGGCAAATTTACAAAGAACCCAAATTAGTTATCTGAAAAGCAAAAAATCACTGTGAAACAGAGGCAAAAAATTGCACAATCCACAGATGAGGGGAAAATCAAACTCACAGAGCCTTCAGGACAATCATTAAACAAAAAGACATAGTAAATATCCCCAGTAAGGATAGGAATGATATTGACTACATAAAGGGTAGTTATATGTTAAAAACTCCTAGAGTTATTGGAAATGAGAATCAAATTATTGAGGAAAAAATTAAATAACTTGGTAGCATAATGAATAGACACAGCCAAATGGTATTTGTCTTATAGTATATTTTATATAGTAAAATACTGTAAACTTAAGTGTATAGTTTGATGAAATTTGACAATGTATTGATGCATGTTACCATCATTCAAATAAAGATAAAGAATAGTTTTTCCTTCACTCCAGAAGATGGCCTGGTGGCCTTTTCTCATCAATACAATATTCCTTGCCACTCTACACACAAACACATGCACATAGCCCAGGTTTTTATCAACAAGATTAGCTTTATCTGTTCTAGAATATTATAAATCAAATTATACAGTATATACTTTTGTTGTATAGCCTTTCAATGCAATATTTTTGAGATTCATCTATGTTGTATCACTAGTTAATTCATTTTAATTGCTGACTAGAGTTTCACTGTACTGATAAGTTACAATTTATTTATCCAGTCTGATAGTTGGTAGAAATTTGTGTTGTTTCTAGTTCTTTGATATTATGCTAAAAACTTCTCTGTTATTCTTATACTAGTGTTTTTTGCTTATTTGTCTTAATAAACAAATTATTTATCTTGTGTAATGGTTGGGTCTAAGGTTTAACATGTAGGACTTTACTGGAAACTACCAGTTTTATAAGGTGATTTTATCATTATACATTTCCTTAGCAGCGCTTCCACATTACCACACTTTCTTTTTAATTAATAAGTTGATTTATTTTATTTTTTATGTTTATTTATTTTTGAGAGAGAGACAGAGAGAGAGAATAAGTGGGAGAAGGACAGAGAGAAGGAGACACAGAATCTGAAGCAAGACCCAGGCTCTGAGCTGTCAGCACAGAGCCCAATGCCGGGCTTGAACTCAGGGACCATGAGTCCATGACCTGAGCCAAAGTCAGATGCTTAACCAACTGAGACAACCAGGTGCCCCACTAAGTTTCATTTTTTAAGGCAGTTTAGCTTCACAGCAAAATTTAGCAGAAGATACAGCGTTCCCACATACTACATATCCCCACATACCCACAATGTTCCCTCCCCATCAATGTTCCACATGAGAGTGGTGCATTTGATGCAACAAATGAACCTACATGACCCATCATTACTACCTAGAGTCCATAGTTTACATTGAGTTCATGATTGGTGTTATATATTCAATGGGTTGTGACATAGATATAATGATATGTGTCTGTCATTATAATATCATACAGAATAGTTTCCCTGTCTTATAAAACCTCTATGCTCTCTTTATTCATCTCTCCCCACCTCCAACCCCTGGCAACCATTAATCTTTTTAGTCTTTCCATGGTTTTGTCCTTATACCTTATATAACCTCTTTATACTGACTTCCTTCACGTAATAATATGCATTCAAGTGTCTTCTATGTTTCCACATGGCTTGATAACTCATTGCTTCTTAGCATTCAATAATATTTCATTATCTGTAGTACCACAATTTATTTATAAATTCTCCTACTGAAAGGCATCTTGAGTGCTTTCAGGTTTTTGAAATTATGAATAAAGAAAGCTGTAATAAGCATCCATATGCAGGTTTTTTGTGTAGAGATAAATATTCAACTTCTTTGGTTAAATACCAAGGAGCCCAGTTAATGGATCATAGGGAAAGAAAAGGTTTAGTTTTGTAAGAAACCACCAAGCTTTTCTAAAGTACCAGTTTACATTAATACATGAGAGTCCTTGTTATTCTTGCCCACATTTGGTGTTATCACTATTCTGGATTTTGGTCATCCTGACAGATTTGTAGCATATTTCATTGTTGTTTTACTTCACAAACACATAAGATGCTGTATATCTTTTTATACGCTTACTTGCCATCTATGTATCTTCCTTCGTGAAATGTCTTTTGATATCTATGCTCCATTGTTTAATTGTGTTGTCAGTTTCTTATGGTAGAGTATTAGGAGTCATTTGTATATTTTGTTCTTTATCAGATGTGTTTTTTTGCAAATATCTTCTCTCAGTCTAAAGTTTGTTATCTCATTCTCTTGCATTGGTTTTCAACAGAAGTATTTAATTAAATGGCCAGTTTGTCAGTTCTTTCATGGATTATGCTTTTGATGTTGTATCTAAAAAGTCATCACCTTACCCAAGTTTATATATAGATTTTCTCCTCTGTTATATTCCAAAGTTTTATAGTTGTTGGTTTATATTGAGATCCAGCGTCCATTTTGAGTTAGTTTTTGTGAAGTATGTACAATCAATATGTAGATTCTAGTTAGTATCTAGCTGTTCCAGAACCATTTGTTGAAAAGACAACCTTTGGTCCATTGTACTGTCAAATGTACTGGTCCATTGTCCCCTTTGTCAAAGAGCAGTTGACTGTACAGTAAAACCTTGGATTGTGAGTAACTTGTTCTGCAAGATGAGCAAGCATTTCTAATAAATTTTTACTGGATAAACGAGTGGCATCTTGTAATATGAGTAGTACATGACACTGAATGCCACATGATCACAACTGGGCCAAAGGTTCTTCTCTCTCTCTTGCTGCCTGATTGTGGGTGATCGTCTCCAATGCTCAGATGCTTGGTCTCAGGCTGCAGTTTTTGGCAGACATCAGTGGTTTTTCAGAATGGTGGAAGGTGCCCACAACAGGCACTAGTGTAGTTTTTGTCACTTCAAAGCACCTATGGACAGTCCTTTGCTTTTCCATACAAGAGTAAGCCTGGGAGTGCTTTGCTTCCTTCTAGGTCAGGCTGCCTGCAGATATGGACACTTTCCTCTGCTGCCTTATTGCCAGTCACATTGAATACAGTATATGACAAGAGTTTATTAACACTGTACTGTAGTCAACATCCATACAAGCGTATATAATGGCCCCCAGACAGAAAAAGATTCCATTGAGCCAATAGCAGTTGTTCCATTAGTGATAGTGAAATCTGTCCTACACAACAACCCTCTCTCTCTTGTCTCCCTCAAACAGCCATGAAGGTTGTCAAAGGTAAGTGCAGGTTAATTTACTTTTCTTTATGTTTTGTGTTTTCTTTATTATTTTGTATTATATTAAAGTGTTGCAACCACTTTTATATGAATATTTTTGGGTTGTGGAACGAACCATCTGAGTTTCCATTATTTCTCATGGGGAAATTCGCTTTGATACACAAGTGCTTTAGACTGCAAGCATGTTTCCAGAATGAATTATGCTAACAAACCAAGATTCCACTCTACTTACGCGGGCCAAAGATTGGATTCTCTAACCTGTAACATTGGTCTCTTTGTCTGTTTGTTTACCAATACAATGCTGTCTTGGTTATTGTAGTTTTATCACAAGTCATAGGTCATGGTGCTGGGTAATGTCCACCTCTGGCATTGTTCTTCTCCTTCAATAAAGAATTGGCTATTCTGAGTCCTTTGCCTATCCATATAAACTTTAGGATTAGTTTGTCAATATCTACAAAATAACTTGCTGTGTTTTTGATTGAAATTACATGAAATCTGTAAATCATTTGGAGATGAACTGGCATCTTGACAATATTGAATCTTTTTATCCATGAACATGTGGTATCTTTCCATTCATTTCATTCTTTTTTTTTTTTTTTTAATGTTTATTTACTTTGAGAGAGAGAGAGAAAGAGAGGTCCCAGGAGCAGAGGAGGGGTTAGAGAGAAAGGGAGAGAAAGAATTTCAAGCAGCCTCCACATTGTGGGTGCAGAGCCCAATGGGGGCTCAATCTCACAAACCATGAGATCATGACCTGAGCCAAAATCGAGAGTTGGGAACTGAACCGACTGAGCCACCCAGGCGCCTCACATTTCATTCTTTCATATCTCTCAGAATTTGATAGTTTTCCTTATATAGATCTTGTACATATTTTGTTAGATTTATACCTAAATATTTCATTTTCTGGCTGCTAATGTAAATGGTATTGTGTTATTAATTTGAAATTCCATTTAGTCATTGCTAGTATATAGAAAAGTGATTGACTTTTGTAAATTAATCTTATCCTGTAAACTTGCTATAATAGCTTATTAGTTCCAGGAGTTTTTGGTTGATTCTTTTGGGTTTTATACATAGACAATCATGTCAACTAGGGACAAAGAGAATGTTATTTCTTCCCTCTCAATCTGTAATTTTTTTTTTCCTTTTCTTGTCCTCCTGAATTAGCTAAGACTTTCGGTATGATATTGAAAGTACTGGTAAGAGGAGACATCCTTGTCTTATTCCTGATCTTAGTGGAAAAGATTTGAGTTCCTTAACGTTAAATATGATGACATTAGTTTTAGGTTTCTCTGTAGATGTTCTTTATCAAGTTGAGAAGATTCCCCTGTATTTCTAGTTTGCTGAAAGTTTTTTTTTTTTTTTTATGAATTGATGTTGGATATTGTCAAATGCTTCTATTGAAATGATCATGTGCTTTTTCTGCTTTAATCTGTAGATGTTATGGATTATATTAATTGATTTTTGAAAGTTGAACCAGCCTCACACACCTAGGGTAAATACCATTTGTTCATGATGTGTAATTTGTGTTATACATTTTTGGATTCTATTAACTAATGTCTTGTTGAGGATTTTTGCATTTATGCTTATGATAGATATTGGACCATATTTTTCTTTTCTTGCAATGTTTTTATCTGACTTGGTATTCAGGTAATACCAGACTCATAGAGTTAGTTAGGAAGTATCCCCTGTTTATCCTCTGAAAGAGGATGGTAATTTCTTTTTGAAATGTTTGGAGAATTCACCATTGAATCCCCCCCATCTTGGTCCTTTCTGACTTAGAAGGCAATGAGCTATTGATTCTGGGTTTTCAGTTTTGTTTGTTTGTTTGTTTTTGTAATAGAATTGTTCAGATTTTTTATTTCTTCTTATGATATTTTTGGCAGGTTGTATCTTTTAAGGAATTGTTCCACTTCGTCTGGGTTATCACATCTGAAAACGGAGGTTTTCATCATATTTCATTATTATACTTTTAATGTCCATAGGGTTTGTAATGTCCACTCTTTCATTTCTGATATTAGTAATTTGTGTCTTATATTTTCTTCTGCTCAGTATGGATAGAAGGTTAACAATTGTATTGATAATTTCAAAAAGCACATTTTTGATTTTGTTGAGTTTCTCTTTTGATTTCCTATTTTATACCTCATTGACTTCTGCTCTATACCCCCACACTCACCCCAGTTAGTTTGGATTTAATTTGGTCTTTTTTTCCAGTCTCTAAAGGTGGAAACTTAGATGACTGAATTTACATTTTTCTTCTTTTCTTTTCTTTTTTTCTAATAGATGAGTTAAATTCTATTAATTTCCTTCTAAACACTGCTTGCACAACATCCCACAATTTTTGCTAAGTTGTATATTCCTTTTCATTTAATTCTTCTTTTCACTAAAATTCTTCTTATGATTTCTCCTTTCACCTATGTGTTATTTAGAAATGTTTTGTTTAATCCCTACATAGTTTGGGATTATCCCTCTATCTTACTTGCCTTGTTTTCTAGTTCAGCTTCACTGTGGTCTGAGAGCAGACATGTATGACTTTTATTCTTTTAAATTTGTTAGGAATTGTGTTACTGCCTAGATATGATCTATCGTGGTGAATATTCCATGTGAGCTGAAGAACAATGTATATTCTGTTATTTTCAGGTAAAATAGTTTATAGATGTCCCTTACATGCAGTTGATTGATGATATTTTTAAGGTAAATTATGTCCTTGCTGATTTGCAACCTGATGGATCTGTACACTTTGATATAAGGGTATAAAAAAAATCTCAATTTATAATAATGGATTTATCAATTTCTCCTTGAAATTTTATCAATTTTTGCTTCAGTATTTTGGTGCTCTGGTTTTAGACATGTACGCACTAAGCATTGTTAGGTCTTCGTGGACTAATGACTCTTTTCTCATTATGTATTGACCCTTTTTATCCTTGAGAACTTTACTTGTTCTGAGGTGGCTCTGTTTAAAATTTGTTTAGATCGCCATTATCATGGTTAGTCTTTCTCTAGCTCTTTGCTCTTAATCTATATGTGTCTTTATATTTAAAGTGGGTTTCTTATAGACAATATGTATTTGGGTCTTAATTTTTATCCACTCTCAAAATTCATGACTTTATAATTGATATAGTTAAACCATTGTCTTTTATAGTGATCATTGATATACTTTGATTAACAGCTACCATATTTATTGCTGTTTTCTCTTTTATCCTCTTGTGTTTTGTTCCAGTTTTTATCTTCCATACTTTTTCTACCTTTTGTGGTTTTAACTGAGCATTTTATATGATTCTATATTCTCTCCTTTCTTAGCATATCATTTCTTTTTAATTTTTTCAATGTTTCCCCTAGAATTTGCAATATACATTTACAAATAACCCAGATATACTTTCAAATAACACTGTGCAGTTTCATGCATATTGCTGGTATCTAATAACAAAATGTTTCTATTTCCTTCCTTTTATCACCTATATCATTGGGCATCATTTACTTAAATTATACATAAGTAATATAAACATTTAATCAAATTGAATCCGTAATTTAATACATTGTTTCTATTACTATTTTGAACAAATTGTTATGTGTCATATCAATTAAGAATAAGAAAAGTAAGTTTTTATTTTACCTATTTCTTCTTCAATGCTCATCTTTCCTTTATGCATGTCCAAGTTCCTGGTGTATATATTTTTTCTTTTTTTGAACAATTTCTTTATGAGTATTGACAAGTCTACTGATGACAAAAAAGATGTCTTCAAGTTTTGTTTGATAAAATCATTGTTATTTTTCCTTCACTTTTGAAGGATAATTTTGCAGGGTACTGAATTGTATGTTGGGTTTGGTTTTCTATCAACACTTTGTATATTTCAGTTTACTCCTTGTTTTGTACAGTTTCTAAGAAATTGAAAACAAATTGTATATTTGCTCATTTATAGGTAATATGTTCTTTTTCCTCTAGCTTTTTTCAAGACTTTCTGTTTTATATTCTGAAACTTGAATGATATATGTCTAGGTTTAGCTTTTTTTTTTTTTTTGGCAATTATTCTGCTTAGTGTTCTCTGAGCTTCATGAATCTGTGGTTTAATATCTGACATTAATTTGGGAAAATTATTTCATTATTACTTATATCTTTCTTCTGTTCTTTTCTGTACCTTCCTTTTCATATTTTCATTACATGTGTAACACCTTTTATAATTATCCCACAGTTCTTGGATTTTTTAAGTTTTTAATTTTTTTTTATCATTTCTTTTTAGGTTTTCAGTTTTTGACGATTCTATTGACACATTCCAACCCCAGAAATTTTTTTCCTCAGCTTTGTCCAATCTCCTAATGAGTCCATCAAAGGCATTCTTTATTTCTGCTACAGTGTTTTTGATGTTTTCACTTCATTTTTTATTCTTTCTGAGAAATTTCATTTCTCAGCTTATATTATTCATCTCTTCTTGAATGTCATATACTTTTCACATTGAAGTCTTTAACGTATTTATTGCAGAATTTTTGAAATTCCTGACCTGTTAATTTCAATAGCCCTGCTATATCTGACGTTAGTTCTGATGCTTGTTTAGTCTCAAATTTGCCTTTGCTTTGCCTTTTATACTCTTTGTATTTAGATTGATATCCATTTAGATAGATAAATAAATAGATAGATAGATAGATAGATAGGCAGTGATCATGTGCCACATAAAAGGAAGTACAGTAAAAAGACCTATAATAATGGGGTGGTAAAATGTGGGGGGAAAGTCTACAGTCTTATGATTAGGTCTCAGTCTTTGGTGAGTCGAGTCTGTGTTTCTGGACTGTGAACTTCACCAATGATTCTCAGTCCCTCCTTTGAGACAAAATATTTAGGAGGAGTTGGAGTTGAATATTTCCCTTTGTCCAAGTAAGTAGGCTCTGATAAAATCCCTGCATGTTAGACTCTGGTAAAACCATTTGTCCTAAGGCCTTTTTAGGAACGGACTAGTCTGGTGTATTTCAGATTTATTCACTCCCCCTACCCCTTTGGAATCACAAGGGAATTTGACTCTGTTGTTTATTGTGAGAACCAGGTAGGCCCCTGGAGGTAAAATTCACAAAAGTGTGGGGGCCTTTGATGACCAGTCCCCCTTGGAGTTTTAACTTCCGGAGTCATCCACACTAAGTCTCTGATGATTTATCAATTCCAGTTTAGATTTCCCTGCCCCTGTACCAGTTCCTGTGTAGGTTTTTGCTCTTGAATTTCTGCTTTGAACACTGTGATTTTGGAGATATAGGAAAATACAGAGAATCACAGCCAAGACCTGCTTACCTGGAGCAAAAACTGCTGGATCTATAACATGTTACAAACAAATAGTAATTTTGACAAGTTTGTGGAAATTGACAAATTGCATGAGCTTGAAAGTGAACAAACATGAAGATGAAACTCCTGGAAGCCAGTTAGAGGGGCACCCCAAAACTTTCATAAATTTTACCTATAGGAATCTACCAAGTTTTTATGATGAAGTGCTAAAAATATCTCCTTGTAGTTCTGGCTGGGGATGGGGAAAAGGAATCAACTAATGTATGTCCATATTATTCTCTATAGAAAAGGCATAATGTCCTGGGGAAAAAAAAATGTTAGAACCTTATCCTCTCTAGGAGGAAGGGCACAAGAGCCTCTAGTTCTCCTATATTATCAACAAGAGGGAAAAAATCTGAGAAACACTTGTGAAGGTTGTAGCCCAAGGAGTCAAACCTGCTGAAAGAACTGAGATTTAATCATAAGATTACAGAATGCTTCCCCTCCTCCACACTTCCTTTCATCCACAGGACTCCAATATAATAAAAGTGGATGACAACTGAAAAAGCTCCAAGGCACAAACTCCGTGTAAAAATTACTTAAAGGAAACAGAAAGACAGGAGAGACAAAAACAAGGACACTGGAGAAATTTGAAAACTGTCTTCACCTACAGTTAAAACAAATATCTAACCCAACCCAACTCATAGGCAGATTAACATAAAAAAAAAAAAAAAAAACCTCATATTAAAGGTCCATTACCTCAGTTCCTATCACTTAATATATTATGTCCATCTTTTAGTAAAAAATTAGAGGCATTAAAAAAAAGGAAAAACACATTCTTGAGACAATGCAAGAATCAGAAACAGACTCAGATATGATATACATACTGAAATTATCAGACAAGCATTCTTATGATTAATACGCTGAGGACTGTGATGAAAGAAAGAAATGATATGCAGAAACAGATGGGTTCTATGAACACAGAGGTATTAACACTCAGAAAAATCAAAAGAAATCAAAAGAAGTAAAAAACACAAACAAAACGTCTTTAATGGGGACATCAGTAGACTGGAAATGACCAAGCAATGAATTAGTGAGTTCGAAAATATGTCAAGAGAAACTTTTTTAAGTGAAATGTCAAGAGGTAAAATAATAAAAAGAAATAACAGACTATCTAAGACTATCTAAGAGGAGAAATTCAAAAGATATGGCATATACAAGTAGAATACCAAAAGGAGAAAGAGAAAACAAAGTGAAAGTCATATGACTGGAAATTTTCCAAAATTAATGACATCACCTTGGAGTTGGTGGTGAGTTTTTAAATTCAACAGCAATAGTATGATCTATGAAAGAAAACTTGGTAAGTTAGACTTTATTAATACTAAACACATCTCTGAAGGACACCATTAAGAGAATCAAAAACAAAACAAAACAAGCCAAAACTGAGTGAAAATATTTGCAAAACATATATGTGATGAAGGATTTCTATTGGGATACATAAAGAATTCTAAAACTAAAAAAAGTAAGAAACACTGAAGACACCCTAAAAAATGGGTAAAAGACTAAAGCATGTCAACCCAAAAAGATATGAGGTACATAAGCATATGAAAAAGTGTTTAACATCATATGTCATTAGGTAATTGCAAATTAAAACTAAAATGAAATACTACCACACATATATTTCAAAAGCTAGAATCCACACACCAAAGAAGTGACAATGCTAAATGCTGACGAGGAGCTAGAGAAATAAAAACTCTTATTTATTGCTGGATGGAATGCAAAAAGGTATGGTCGTTTTGGACATGGTTTTGCAATTTCTTACAAAGCTAAATAAAGTCTTCCTATACAATATACAAATATCACTTCAAGATATTTATCCATCTGGTTTAAAAACTTGGGTACACACAGGAACCTGCATGTGAATGTTTATAGATTTATTCATAATTGTCAAAAACTGTAAGCAACCAAGATATCTTTCAACAAGTGAATAAACAAATGGCAGTACATTTATATAGCAGAATCTTACTCGGTGATAAAAATAAATGAACTATTAAGCAATGAAAAGACATTAAGTCCATTTGTAAAGTAAAAGAAGCCAGTGGGGATACACACTGTATAATTTCAATTGTATGAATTTTTTATAAGACAAAAGTTTTGGATGATAAAATGATTAGCAGTTGACACAAAGTTGGAGATACTGAAAGTTGAATAAGTAAAGCACAGGTGAATCGTTAGGGCTGTGACATTATTCTGTATGATACTATGATGCAGACAGATAACATCAAGCATTTGTCAAATTCATAGAACTTTAGAGAAAAAAAGAGTGAGTCTTAATGTATATAAATTCTAAAAATTTATATTTTAGGAGGTCGGGCGACCCCTGAAGGGAATGCGGACTGGTACTAGATAACCAATATCTACTAAAAATGTATTAAACTACCTCACGTAAGGGGATGGAGAGAAAGTGTTGACTGAAGTAAGTCTGGAAATTAGTGGAGAAAATGTAAGACTAAAAAGACAAGAGACTATCACGCATAAGCACAGAACTCTAGTTGTTGGCACAGTTGTTTTTCACGGGAGTATGGTTAACAGTTCCAGTGCTATCATACATGTATATCGGAATAGAACAATTAAGTAAGTGGGGCCAAAATTCTCACTGTCGGAGCGAGAATATTTTGATTAACAAAATAATATAGCACAATAATAATCCATGTGATAAACGCTTTATGGTTAGAGACATTATTTAGAACTCATGTTTACCTGAATATAGATGTAGATGGTTACATAGGAATATATTTACAGATTTTGTCCATACAATTCTACAAATTGTCCATACAAGTTGTATACTCTTACTTTTCCTTCCTTTGTCATCTAAAATGTCCAAAAGCAGAGGCTGTCTAGTAGCAACAAGCACACCTAAAGCCTCAAACTTGGTTTTTAATCTCATTCTCCAATAAAACAACAACAACAAAAACAAAAACAAACAACAACAAAACACAAGACTTTTTGAAGAAATTGATGGTGTCAGGACTGGAAATATTCAAGGTGAGCCTGGAGCAACCTATAGGACTAGAAAGTGAGGAAGTATTCAAAAAACAAAAAACAAAATAAAAGGTGAGGGGATACAGAAGCAAAATGATAAGAGTTTTCAATAGCCAATACTGGAACCATTCGAGCAACCAAATAAGGCCATTTGGGACTATAACATATAAAATTAATATCTGGGTTGGGGTGCCTGGGTGGCTTAGTTGGTTAAGCTTCTGACTTTCGCTCAGGTCATGATCTCGAGGTCCGTGAGTTCTAATCTAGTGTTGGTCTCTGTGCTGACAGCTCAGAGCCTGGAGCCTGCTTGGTATTCTGTCTCCCTTTCTCTCTGCCCCTCCCCCACTCATGCTCTGTCTCTCTCTGCCTCTCAAAAATGAATAAATTTTTGAAAAAAATTAAAATTATATCTAGGTCTATACTGATTGAAGTACAAGATAGAATAATAAGTCAATGGGGAAGAGTAAACAGATTGCCCATGCAGAAGAATTTCAGATAATTCATATAGATACTCTACCTACAAGGAGAGGGAACAGTATTCCCTGCTGCTGAAGGGCGGGATGTATATGCTAACTTTACTCCAAAAAAATACAATATGAAAAGGCAGAAAAATATAGAGTAGCTTTAGAGTGGAATAACCTGAAAAACACTACCTCAACCAGGTGGGAAATGTCAACATCAACACTCACAAGTCGTGTAAATAGTATGTACCTTTGATAAGATGGGATAACCCCAATCTAATCATGATAAAAACTTCCAACAAATTACAGTAGAGGAGTGTTCTTCAAAATAACTGTCCTGTGCTCCTCAAAACTCTCAAGGTCATCAAAATAAGGAAAGTGTGAGAAACTGTCATAGCCAAGAGGATCCTAAGTAAACACCACAACTAAATTTATGTGGTATATTGGGTAGATTCCTGAAAAATACAAAGAACACGAGGTAAAACTAAGGAAATATGAACAAAGTATGAAATTTAGTGAACAATAAGGTATTAATATTGTCTAACTGTAGCAGATTTACCAAACTACTATAAAATAATAAGGAGAGAACTGAGTGCAAGGTATATGTTCTCAATTTTTTGTCAGTCTAAAACTGTTCTGAAAATTAGTGTTTATTTAAGAAACATACAGAGGGAGACATAGATCTTTTCTCTTTTGGAAATTTCATTTTACGTTGTCTCAATGTAAATGAATATTTGCTGTCTCCTCTCTCAAAACTTTTTTACCAAACGTGAGCAGTGATGCATAAAACATGATTCCTTTCCATCCTGGGACATGAGTGTTTGTCTCCTTGTATTGAAGTTTCAAAAAAGGCATTAATAAAAGTGTCATGAGTTAGATTTTGAACAGTCTGAACTTGATGCAAGTACAAATGGGAAAAAGACAATGTCCTCCGTTAAAGACTTTAAACTATGTCAGAACTTCCTTCCTTTCCTCTGGGAGACATTCATTTCAGTGGTAAGAACACATTACTTTTTGGTAGGTAAGGCTCGCTTGCAAATTAGATGTTCAGATTCAGATCCAATTCACTTCTTATGCCTTTCTTCTTCACTCAGGATTTCCCTTTTAGCTCATGATCTTGCAGTGTGTTTGAGAGGCATGGTTTATTTATGCCTCATGATTATTACTTCCTCTTCTACTTTTCTTCTCTTTCTTCTGGATCTTTCAAGATAGGCATGGAAGAAGTAGCAACTGGGATTAAGTGAAATAAAATGTTACTTATTTACTTACTTATTTTTAATGTAACTACTGCTGCTATTATAGTTTTCTGTGGAATATAACTGGATTAGTGTAAATAACCCTTTATGGCAGGTGTCTTTTGTGAGGTTTGGTATAGGTTCTCGAAAGTCCTCGCACACATGGACACTAAAAATCTACCTTATATGGGCAATGTGAGTTTAAACAGTTTTTTTTTTAATTTTTTTTTCAACGTTTTTATTTATTTATGGGACAGACAGAGACAGAGCATGAACGGGGGAGGAGCAGAGAGAGAGGGAGACACAGAATCCGAAACAGGCTCCAGGCTCCGAGCCATCAGCCCAGAGCCTGACGCGGGGCTCGAACTCACGGACCGTGAGATCGTGACCTGGCTGAAGTCGGACGCTTAACCGACTGCGCCACCCAGGCGCCCCTTAAACAGTTTTTAAAATCACTCTATCTTTAGATCCTGTCTTTGATGATACACCACACAACCTCATATGACTACATTCTTTGTGCACAAGGATACAAATTCTGGCTATGACCAAAGGTGGGTGTTCAGGAAGCCCTTTCCCCTCATTCTGCCCTTGATAATAGTTTTACTCAGGTTTCCAGGTTTGGTGTTGCAGTGCAGGTGCAGTTCAGACATCAATCTGTATGTGCATATGTGCCCCAAACTCCAGAGGACATATGTTAAGCTCTCCTAAATGCTCTCTTACCATGCTGTTCTTTTTTCTCGAGGGCAATGACTTCCAAATCTGTTATATTCTAGTACTTCAAATAAATGTTCGTGGTGGTGTCAGAGAGAAAAAAAGTTGACTTCTCTTTTCAAACCCTTCAGAGGTTTTCTGGACGTCAATCTGCACTCTTTATCAACTGTTGTTATAAATATTGGTACTTTCACTGAAATTACGGGTCAATAGGAAGAGTACTCAAAATCCTGGGACAGACACAGAAACCGTACAATTGTCTAGTATAAGCTTAACCGAGACTCTCTCACTTTCACGAGCCAGTTTGGTGATTAAATTCATAAAATCATAGAGAGTCATATGCCTGAAAGAAGAGAGTAGAAATATAGTAATAAAGGGGTATCGTTGGGGCTCAGTTGGTTAAGCATCTGACTCTTGACTTTGGCCCAGGTCTTGACCTCATGGTTTGTGAGCTTGAACGTTTGAGCCCCGTGTTGGGGTCTGCACTAACAGCACAGAGCCTGCTTAGGTTTCTCTGTGTCCCTCTCTCTCTGTTTCTCCCTGCGTGTGCTTTCTCTTTCAAAAAGAAATAAGCATGAAAAAAAGAAAGGGGTATGTTAGCCAGCAACTGAAGACACTTGGTGAGAAGAAATACTGTACTGTGCATTTTGAGATACTACTAACATTAAAGAGATATTGGAAAGCTAATTAAAATATATTGCACATATTTACCATTTCAAATATGTGAGCACTACATGGAAATTCACCTAAGAGGACTACGGAATATAAAGTTTTGCCATATCAAATGTTCTGAATTTTTCAATGACCTAAGATATCATAAACAGTTTGTGAGGGATTGTTTTAAGTAATAGAATAAAGGAATATGTGCTTAACATATGAATCATATAAAATATTTGAGGGTGATCATGAAATTACTTTAGAGTTTGAAATGTCCCAGTGAAAACATTACAACTACCAGGTTTTTGTTATTCTGCACAGGCATACTTCAGAGATCTTGCAGGTTCAGATCTAGACCATTGCAATAAAACAAATAGCACAATAATGCTAGTCAAATGGATTTTTTGGTTTCCCAGTGCATATAAAGGTTATGTTTACTCTATACCATAGTCTATTAAGTTTACAATAGCATTTTTTTTTTGAAAAAAAATAAAACCTTACTGAAAAAAACCTTTTCTGAAAAAAAAAACAAAACCTTAATTTAAACATACTTTATGCTGGGGTGCCTGGGTGGCTCAGTCATTTAAGTATCTGACATCGGCTCAGGTCATGATCTTATGGCTCATGAATTTGAGCCCCGTGTTGGACATTGCGCTGACAGCTCAGAGCCTGGAGCCTGCTTTGGATTCTGTGTCTCCTTCTCTCTCTACCCCTCCCGACCTCTTTCTCTCTCAAAAATAAATAAATGTTTAAAAAAATGAAATAAATAAAAACACTTTATTGCTGAAAAATGTTAATAACCACCTAAGTTTTTAGCCAGTTTGTAACATTTTTTCTGTTGTACCTTTTTGCTGGTGGAGATTCTTGCCTCAATGCTGATGGCTACTCACTGATCAGGGTAGTGGTTACTGAAAGCTGGGGTGGCTGCAATAATTTTTTTATTATTATTAATTTTATTTTTTTTAATTTACATCCAAATTAGTTAGCATATAGTGCAACAATGATTTCAGGAGTAGATTCCTTAATGCCCCTTACCGATTTAGCCCATCCCCCCTCCCACAACCCCTCCAGTAACCCTTTGTTTGTTCTCCATATTAAGAGTCTCATGTTTTGTCCCCCTCCCTGTTTTTATATTATTTTTGTTTCCCTTCCCTTATGTTCATTTGTTTTGTATCTTAGAGTTCTCATATGAGTGAAGTCATACGATTTTTGTCTTTCTCTGACTAATTTCACTCAACATAATACCCTCCAGTTCCATCCGCGTCATTGCAAATGGCAAGATTTCATTCTTTTTGATTGCTGAGTAATACCTCATTGTCTCTCTCTCTCTCTCTCTCTCTCTCTCTATATATATATATATATATATATATATATATGCCACATCTTCTTTATCCATTCATCCATCCATGGAGATTTGAGCTCTTTCCATCTTTGGCTATTGTTGATAGTGCTGCTATAAACATTAGGGTGCATGTGCCCCTTCAAAACAGCACACCTCTATCCCTTGGATAAATACCTAGTAGTGCAAGTGCTGGGTCATAGGGTAGTTCTATTTTTAATTTTTTGAGGAACCTCCATACTGTTTTCCAGAGTGGCTGCACCAGCTTGCATTCCCACCAGGAGTGCAAAGAGATCCTCTTTCTCCACATCCTCGCCAACATCTATTGTTGCCTGAGTTGTTAATGTTAGCCATTCTGATTGTGGTTTTGATTTGTATTTCCCTGATGATGAGTGATGTTGAGCATTTATTTTTTCATGTGTCAGTTGGCCATCTGGATGTCTACTTTGGAGAAGTGTCTATTCATGTCTTTTGCCCATTTCTTCACTGGATTATTTGTTTTTTGGGTGTTGATTTTGAGAAGTTCTTTACAGATTCTGGATACTAACCCTTTATCTGATAGGTCGTTTGCAAATATCTTCTCCCATTCTGTTGGTTACCTTTTAGTTTTGCTGATTGTTTCCTTTGCTGTGCAGAAACTTTTTATTTTGATGAGGTCCCAGTAGTTCTTTTTTGATTTTATTTCCCTTGCCTCCAGAGACGTGTTGAGTAAGAAGTTGCTGTGGCCAAGATCAAAGAGGTTTTTGCCTGCTTTCTCCTCGAGGATTTTGATGGTTTCCTGTCTTACATTGAGGTCTTTCATACATTTTGAGTTTATTTTTGTGTATGGTGTAACAAAGTGGTCCAGGTTCATTCTTCTGCATGTCACTGTCCAGTTTTCCCAGCACCACTTGCTGAAGAGACTGTTGTTATTCCATTGGATATTCTTTCCTGCTTTGTCAAAGATTAGTTGCCATACATTTGTGGGTCCATTTCTGTTCTATTGATCTGAGTGTCTGTTCTTGTGCCAGTACCATACTGTGTTGATGATTACAGCTTTGTAGTATAGCTTGAAGTCTGGGATTGTGATGCCTCCTGCTTTGCTTTTCTTTTTCCAGATTACTTTGGCTATTCGGGGTCTTTTCTGGTTCCATACAAATTTGAGGGTTATTTGTTCTAGCTCTGTGAAGAATGCTGGTGTTATTTTGATAGAGATTGCATTGAATATGTAGATTGCTTTGGGTAGTATCGACATTTTAACAATATTTGTTCTTCCTATCCAGGAGCATGGAATCTTGTTCCATTTTTTGTGTCTTCTTCAATGTCTTTCATAAGCTTTCTATAGTTTTCAGTGTATAGATTTTTCACCTCTTTGCTTAGATTTATTCCTAGGTATTTTATGGTTTTTTGTGCAATTGTAAATGGGATTGATTCCTTATTTTCCCTTTCTGTTGCTTCATTGTTGGTGTATAGGGATGCAACCAATTTCTGTGCATTGATTTTATATCCTGCAACTTTGCTGAATTCATGAATCAATTCTAGCAGTTTTCTGGTGGAATCTTTAGGGTTTTCGATATAAAGTACCATGCCATCTGTGAAGAGTGAAAGTTTGACCTCCTCCTGGCCTATTTGGATGCCTTTTACTTGTTTGTGTTGTCTGATTGCAGAGGCTGAAATAATTTCTTACAATAAGAAAACCCGAAGTTTGCTGCATTGACTCTTCTTTTTATTAAACTACTGCTCTGTAGCATGTGATGCTGTTTGGTAGCATTTTACTCACAGTAGGGCTTCTTTCAAATTGGAGTCAGTCCTCTCGAACCTTGCCACTGCTTTATAAACTAAGTTTATGTAATATTCTACTTTTTTTGTTGTCATTTCAACAACATTGACAGCACTTTCACCGGAAGTATATTCTATCTCAAGAAACTAATTTCTTTGCCCGTTCACAAGAAGCAGTCCTCATATGTGAAAGTTTTAACATGAAATTGCAGCAAATCAGTCCCGTATTCAGGCTCCACTTCTAATTCTAGTTCTCTTGCTGTTTCTACCACATCTGCAGTTACTTCCTTCACTGAAATCTTAAACCCCTCAAAGTCATCCATGAGGATGGGAGTCAACTTCTTCCAAACTCCTGTTTGTATTGATATTTTGACCGCTTCACATGAATCACAAATGTTCTTCATGGTATCTAGAAGATAGTATCATCCTTTCCAGAAGGTTTTCAATTCATTGCCAGATCCCTTAGAGGAATCACTATGACAGCTATAACCTTATAAAATTAATTTCTTCAATAAGAAGACTTGAAAGTTGAAATGATTTCTTGACCAATGGGCTGCAGAATGGATATCGTGTCAGCAGACATGAAAACACATTCACCTCATTGTCCATCTTTTTTTTAAATTTTTTTAACGTTTATTTATTTTTGAGACAGAGAGAGACAGAGCATGAATGGAGGAGGGTCAGAGAGAGAGGGAGACACAGAAACGGAAACAAGCTCCAGGCTCTGAGCGATCAGCACAGAGCCCAACGCGGGGCTCGAACTCACGGACTGTGAGATCATGACCTGAGCCGAAGTCGGATGCTTAACAGACTGAGCCACCCAGGCGCCCCATCACTGTCCATCTTCATTGGCACTCTTGTGTGACAAGGTGCATTGTCACTGAGCAGTCATATTTTGAAAGACACTTTTTCCCCTTTTTTATGAGCAGTATATCTCAACAGTGGGCTTAAAAATTTAGCAAACCATGTAGTAAACAGATGTGCTGTCAGTCAGGCTTTGTTGTTCCATTTGTAGACCACAAGTAGAACAGACAATAACAATCCTTAAAGACATTAGGATTTTTTAGAATGGTAAATGAGCTCTGGCTTCAACCAAAAGTTACCAAATGCATTAACCCTTAACAAGAGAGTCAGCTAGTCTTTGA
Organism: Puma concolor; assembly: GCF_028749965.1. Lineage (NCBI taxonomy): Eukaryota > Metazoa > Chordata > Mammalia > Carnivora > Felidae > Puma > Puma concolor. The sequence goes on from NC_141670.1 coordinate 93,485,635, forward strand.
AGCTTTGAAGACAGACATTGACTTCTTTCTAGCTATGAAAGTCCTAGTTGGCATCTTCTTTTATTATAAGGCTGTTTGATCTATACTGTCAATCTATTGTTCAGTGTAGCCACTTTCATTAATGAGCTAGCTACATCTTCTGGGTAATTTGCTTCAGTTTCTATATCAGCATTTGCTGCTTCACCGTGCACTTTTATGTTATGGAGATGGCTTTTTTCTTAAACTTTATGAACTAACCTCCGCTAGTTTCAAGCTTTTCTTCTACAGCTTTCTTACGTCTCTTAACCCTCATAGATTTAAAGAGTCTAGGTCGTTGGTCTGAATTAGGCTTTGGCTGAAGGGAATGTTGTGGCTGGTTTGATCTTCTATCTAGACCACTGAAAATTTCTCCATATCAGTGATAAAGCTGTTTCACTTTCATATTATTTTTATGTTCACTGGAGTAGCACTTTTAATTTTCTTCAAGAACTTTTACTTGCATTCACAACTTGGCTCACTATTTAGCACTGGAGGCTTAGCTTTCAGCCTATCTCTGGTTTTAACCTGCCTTCTTCACTATGCTTAATCATTTCTAGATTTTGATTAAAATGAGAGATGTGCAACTCTACCTTTCACTTGAACATTTCAAGGCTATTGTAAGGTTATTAATTGGTCTAATTTCACTACTGTGTCTCAGGGAATATGAAGGCCTGAGGAAAGGGAGAGAGACAGGGAAACACTGGCCAATGGAGCAGTCAGACATATACAACATTAACAATCAAGTTAGCTTTCTTATATGGTGTGGTTTTTGGTGGCCTAAAACAATTACAATAGTGACACACTAATCAAAACACACTAAGGTGATCACAGATCACCTTAATAAGGATAATAATAGTGAAAAGGTTTGAAATATTGGGAGAATTACTGAAATATGATGCAGAGACACAAAGTGAGCAAATGTGGTTGGAAAAACTCTGTTGATAGACATGCCACAGGGTCCTCACATATCTCCAATTTGTAGAAAGCACAAAACCTGCAAAATGCAGTAAAAGCAAGTACAATAAAACAAAGTATGCCTGTAATAGTTCTGATAGCACCAAAAATTCCAGTTTGATAATTTTGGCTGTATTTAAAGGAATAAAGGTAAGTTAAATATAGTGGGCTAGCAATTGCTAATTTTTGTAAACTGTCTCATCAGGGTATAATTTCAATTTGCCACTCTCAAAATAAATGATGTCATTCATTCTCAAACATTACCTATTCATCATGGGCTGTTAGTACATTTTATTAGAGGAGAGTGACAGTTTTCACCCTAGGAAGTAGCTTTTATCTAAAATGTGCCTTGCATTTAGCCTATTCTCCAACAAAATAAGGGCACTATGGGGGATTTTAAAGGATTCTGGCAGAAATCTGGAACCAGCCCCACCCAGGAGGGTGTAATCTCCTTTATAATCAATACTAGAGCTGAGGGTTGCAGTGAAAATTCTTGAGGTGCACTTCTCTTGACGTTTGTTTTGATTAAGCATAACACATTTCTATTCCAAAATATTCATTTGGCCAGCACAAGCCAAAATATTAGTATAATTCTTTTCTTAATTCTGTACATCCATGTGGAGTTCTGTAGAGAAAATCAGCAGATGCAAAATTTGTTTCAAGTAACACAGAAATAATTTCCTCTAATCTGTATAGTTGGGTTTAATTGTAGGTTGTCTACAATTGACTAAACTAACTATACAAGGATTTTACATTTGAGATAATTTAGTTATAAAAGTTAGTATACCTTTTCCTCTTCTGCTTTTGTGTTTATATTGAATTAACTGATCCTTGAGTTGTGAAAAAGTTATCCACATGCCTAAGTTGACTTGTCAAATAATTTGAATAGCTATAATTTCAAATAAAATATAAGATTAACAGTGGTGATTCACATTTAACTTTTTGTTTTTATTAATGTCTTGTTTTATCTATCATAAAAGCAAAAAGAAGACAATCAGAGATTAAATTATGTACATTGCCTTCATTCAGTTCCTATGTCCATTTCGATTTCCAGCTATGTCGTTGAGAACATCATAAAATCATTTATTCTCACCATGTCTCACTTTTCGTTCTTCTCCAAGGAAAGTTATTCATCCATAAATCCCAAAGTACTGTACCTTCTTCCTAAGCTTACAAGAAGATTATATGGATTAATGAATATGAAGTGCTTAGCCTAATGCCTGGCAAAGTTAGTTACTGTTATGATTACTAAGAAGTTTTTCAAAAGGGGAATATTTTTAAAATAGCTATTGTCACTTTTTCTAATATATTTCCTAACTGAATGAATCACATTTAAAAAGACTTACACAGCATTCATTAGATAAAAGGGAAAATATTTTATGACCAACAACCAGCACAATTTTTTCTTAGATGCTATTATATTTGATATTTGATATTTGATACTATATTTGATAGTTTGTCTATCTTAGTTACTCTGTGTGTTACTGAGATGATCACTCCGTTCCCCTTTCAGAACTCATTTACTCTAAATTATAGGGTTAAATCCCATATCTCATCATTTCTTTCAGAGTTCTCTATTCAGGAGGGTGTAGGTGTTCTTTCTTTTTAGTTTGTGTCTATATTGTGAGTCATTATTTTCCATAGTAACTGCTCACCATCTTTTCCGGTGTCAGAGAGTGTATAAGAAAGAGTGTGATCCAGGCTAAGCAAATATACAAGTTGTGTTTTTCTAATAAGGTGTATGCATGTGTGCATTTGTGGGAGAAGGCTATTTTAAAAGTTTCTTGAAAGAAAATTAAAACATGAAAAAGCTGTTTACTTGAAAAAAAAATTTAAAAATAAAAATAAAAGTTGCTTACTTGACCTTAGCACAAAATCACAAATGAAAATATGTCACAAAGATATTTTTTCAAGTTTTCTAAAGTCTTTTCCCATGTTTTAGAGTTCACACATTTGCCACCCTTTACCATCCTCTTATGAGAAATGACTATTGCCACCTTTTTATTCTACCATCATGAGAAATGCCTACAAACCCATAAGGAATGGAATTAATTTCTGGGCCCATTCTTCTTCCCCATATGTATGCCATGATTCCAAGCCATTCAGCCTGGTTTGTAGCCAAGGGTCACATCCTGCAAGTCACTGATACGTGTTGAGAACATTCACATTATACAGAACATCCTTGTAGCAACATGGAGGGAACTGGAAAGTGTTATGCTAAGTGAAATAAGTGATACAGAGAAAGACAGATACCATATGTTTTCACTCTTATGTGGATCCTGAGACTTAACAGAAGACCACGGGGAGGGGAAGGAAAAAAAAAAAGAGGTTAGAGAGGGAGGGAGCCAAAACAGACAAGACTCTTAAAAACTGAGAACAAACTGAGGGTTGATGGGGGGCGGAGGGTGGGGAGGGTAGGTGATGGGTATTGAGGAGGGCACCTGTTGGGATGAGCTCTGGGTGTCGTGTGGAAATCAATTTGACAACAAATTACATATTTTAAAAAATTAAAAAATAAATGTCTGGGGTATCAAGTGTGGGCAAAGTTTCTGCAGGTTAGATTTCTTTTGTGCATTGTGAATACTTCCCCATCCACCATGTGCCAGCAATCCTTTAACTCTTGAAGTTTTCTGAGTGAGCTATGCAAATCCACAAAGAAGATACAGTAAATGGAGAATTGATTACAGAAATATTGAACAGCATAAGTCACAGTAAGAAAGAAAATGTTTCTTTAATTAGAAAATTTCTCATACACCACATGGAGAGGAGTATCCTTTAATTTTCTTTATGCTTTATCTTGGAACTTATTGGAATGCATGGAGTAAATGTTGTTAAATGGATGTTACATTTTTAATATGTTAGAATCAATGATTTAAAGTTCTACATAGACTTTGATGTCTCTCTAAGTGGGTAAAGAGCTGTTTTCCCATTTTACTTAAAAAGGAATTTTATAACTGTTTCTGAAAACACACATAAAGAAAATACATCTGATTACTAACTGCTTTATGCCAAAAATGTGTTCCTCTGGATAAGCAGGAGATGGTTGAATTAATAAATGGTACAGATAAGTCTCCTGCTCATTAAAACACTCCCCCAGTATCAATGTCCTTTGATAATATATACCATCAACAGGGAACATATCTGTCCTCCTATCATTTTTGAGAAAGTAGATAGATGTAGACAGAAACAAATTGAAATAGTCGAAATAGATATAAATATACAATAGATATAGAAAGAGTAGAGATTTATGGGGTTGATATATGGTGGACTAAGAACCAAGGATTTGAAGCTGGTTTTGTTAGATTTCAAAATCTAAAGAATTATACATTACTGTGCCAAAATATTTTACAGATTCTATTTCTTTCACTTCACCAAACACTCTCAAAGAGAGGTTTGTTTAGGTATTAGGAAGGCAAAAGTGTCTCATCAACCCAGTTGTCTCCAATTTCATACTCATGGGTGTCAACTAGAGTTAACCCTTGAATAACATACATTTCAATTGTGCAGTTTCACTTAAAAACATTTTTAAAAAATATATAAATACTATATATTATTGTGAATATATTTTTCTTATGATTTTTAATAACATTTTTCTCTAGCTTAATTTATTGTAAGAATACACTGTATAATGCATATAGAATACAAAATTTGTGTTGCTCAACTCTTTGTGTTATTGATAAAGCTTCCAGTCAACCACAGGCTATTAGTAGTTACGTTGGTGGGGGCTCAAAACTTATAAATGGATTTTCAACTTCATGGAGGGTCAGTGCCCCTAACCCACATGTTCTAGAGTCACGTGTACTCCCTAAATTTATGCTTTTCTTATTTTCACTCAAGGTCCACCTTTTAATAACATCTTGAGATAAATATAATTTTCAGTCATCATTAAAGCAGCATGTATGTGCATATCAGGGTAGGTGAACTGAGAAGAGATAGCATTGAAAAAAGACCACTATTAATAAATTTATATTTTAGCCAAATCATCTTAAGGAAATATGGTTTAATTCTATGTTTCTGGTCAATAAACAAATGGGAGTTGATTGCTATTCTATACTATTATTTTGGAAATAATTTTCAAATATCACTATAACTTTAAAATCATGAATGAATAAAAGGAAAGACAAGAGCAAACATTGGAATTTCCTTCTCAGTGATCAGTAATAAAGTTTACTTGTATTCTTGCTCAGAGAAACTAGGTGTCTGTTAATATTGGACCCAGGTCAAAATCAGTTTTGTTTGATTCATTTACTTAATATGGGCTTACTTCAATTCTTAAGTTATTTGAATACATTGTGAATACTTAAAAATAAATAACACATTTGGGCACCTGGGTGTGTCAATCGGTTAAGCCTCTGACTTTTGATTTTGGCTCAGGTCATGATCTCACAGTCATGAGATTGAGCCCCGCATTGGGATCCGTGCTGGGTATGGAGCCAGCTTAAGATTCTCTCTCTCCCTCTTCCTCTGCTCCTCCTTCACTCATCCTCTCTCCCTCTTTCTAAAAATGAATAAATAAGTAAAAATAAATAAATAACACAAAAATCCAACACACACACACACACACACACACACACACACACACACACACAGAGGGAGAGGGAGAGGGAAAGAGAGAGAGAGAGAGAGAATATCTGGCAATATCAAGTTCATATGGTATGAACTGCATACTTTAACTACGTCAGAGTTGAGTCACTATACAATTCACCAGCTAAAGTGGTACAATTTTAAGAGCAAAAAGAAGTGTCATTAAATTGTCTCACTATCAGTTAGAAGTCAGAATTGTCTCAAGGAAATGGAGATGCATGTTTACTCTAGATATGATTCTTATAGCCACCAAATTATTTAATACTTCCTATTGACTCTCAGACTCTAAAGGAAAGTGTCAATAGTTTTCACACTATTGTACTGGTAAGAGGAGAGGAAAATATTTCCTACATTCACGTTTCTAAGAAAATAAAGAAATACTATATTGAGAAAATGGTTTTACCTCAAAGCTTTATGCATTATTCTCACTGAAAATTAAGAATCTGCCTTTAACTCCAACATCTCCTCGTATAAGATTCATTTTATGGCATTTTGAAAACCATTGTTGAGTTCCAGTTTTATAAGTATTTTGCTTCATTGATGTTATAATTTCCCAATAAATAAAAGAATCTAAAAACTTTCTATTTGTCTAAAGAAACATGTTTTTCAAAAAAACTGGTCAAAAATAATTGTCAAAAAGAAATCTTTGAGTTTTTAAAAGTTCTAACTCGGGGCGCCTGGGTGGCGCAGTCGGTTAAGCGTCCGACTTCAGCCAGGTCACGATCTCGCGGTCCGTGAGTTTGAGCCCCGCGTCAGGCTCTGGGCTGATGGCTCGGAGCCTGGAGCCTGTTTCCGATTCTGTGTCTCCCTCTCTCTCTGCCCCTCCCCCGTTCATGCTCTGTCTCTCTCTGTCCCAAAAATAAATAAATGTTGAAAAAAAAATTAAAAAAAAAAATAAAAGTTCTAACTCATTAAGAGTATTTTTGGATCTTAATCTGGAAGTTATAGTGGAAAATATCAAATATTTATTCATGAACACAAGATACTATTACCATTATTACTATTTTTACTACTAGCTTACAGGGACTATATATTAGAATAGGAACTTGAACACATTTAGAAGGTCTTCTAAGAATTTTTCACTAGAATTTTATAAAATATATAGTATTGTTTTCCTGCAAAAATATACAGGTTATTTTTTGTGGAGAATAAAAGTAAACAGGATTCAGAAAGAAAAATTTAAGGGTATAGTACCAGAACACAGTCAAACTTAAAAAAAAAAATATTAGAGTTGATGCACTAGTTAAAATAAGTTTGAATTTTTTTCTGTCAAAACCAAAGTCTTTAGGGGCACCTGGGTGGCTCAGTCGTTGAGCATCCGACTTCAGCTCAGGTCATGATCTCGCAGTTTGTGAGTTCGAGCCCTGCATCGGGCTCAGTGCTGACAGCTCAGAGCCTGGAGCCTGCTTCGGATTCTGTGTCTCCTTCTCTCTCTTCCCCTCCCCCACTTGTGCTCTATCTCTCTCTGTCTCTCAAAAATAAATAAATGTATAAAAAAATAAAAAAAAAAACAAAGTCTTTAATGAAAAATTAAGCATTGTAAATTTATTTTCTCTCTAAATGGCCTTCAATGTTTCTTAACCAGGTAGGGAGACTGAAGAGTGTGGCAGCAGCTTTGTAAATATTCAATAGTAAATATGCAGTGTAGCTGGAAACAGAAATTCAGGAATCGAGTTTAATCCACTAATCTGGATGTCTACTTTGGACATCAAGAATGAGAGGAGTTATTTCTAGATAGTTGCAAAGATATAATAGTGAAATTAAAACTTACCATCACTAACCTGAAAATATCTAATACATTATGCATTACATAAATTTTTAAAACATATTTATGTATTTCACATCAAGTTCTAAGTACCACATGGATACATATATACAACTGTGTCTAAATGTGTACATATATGTTCATGTATAATATTTATATGTGTACAAATAAATGTGTGTGGATAAATGGACCAGTTAGATCTGATAAGTCTCCCATACATGCACAGATTCATATGGTCTTGTAGAGAAAATAAGAGAAGATCCTATACAGATAATTTCATCAAAGAAGGTAAAACCAAAGAACTCAGAATCACGTGTTTATTGACATGGGAGATGAATACCTAGACATGTCTTTCAAAAATATCGTGAAATACTGATAATTTAATATGCTATGTTGCTAATAAATTAGAAGTTAGCATATAAATTGTATACTTCTTACATTTAAAAACTTGTTTTACCTAAATGTTGCATTTGCATTTGATTTGAAACAGAGTTTTAAACTATTGTATTTTTAAAAATTTTTATTTAAATTTTAGTTAACAGAGCAATATTGGTTTTAGGAACAGAAATCAGTGATACATCACCTATATACAACACCCAGTGCTCATCACATTAAGTGTCCTTCTTAATGCCCACAACTCATTAAGCCATCTCCCACCCACCTTCCTTCATCAACCCTCAGTTTGTTCTCTATCATTAAGATTCTCTCTTGTGGTTTGCTTCCCTCTCTCTTTTTTTTCCCCCTTCCCACATGTTCATCTATTTTCTTAAATTCCACATATAAATGAAGTCACATGGTGTTGGTCTTTCTCAGACTGACTTATTTTGCTTAGCATAATACTCTCTAGCTCTAGCCACATTGCTGCAAATGACAAGATTTCATTCTTTTTGATGCATGAGTACTATTTCATTATACATATATACCACATCTTTATCCATGGACAGTTGTGCTCTCTCCACAGTTTGCCTATTTTTGATAATGCTGCTATAAACATACCTGTTTGAATCTGTATTTTTGTACGCTTTGGGTAAATACTTAGTAGTGCAATTGGTAGATCATAAAGTAGTGTTATTTTCTAGTTTTTTGAGAAATCTCCATACTGTTCTCCAGAGTAGCTACACCAGTTTGCCTTCCCACCAACAGTGCAAGAGGGTTCCCCTTTCTCTGCATCCTCGCCAACGCTTATTGTTTCTTGTGTTATTTTAGCCATTCTGACAGGTGTGAGTTGATACCTTATCATGGTTTTGATTTGTATTTCTCTGATGATGAGTGATGTTAAGCATCATTTCATGTGTCTGTTAACCATCTGGATGTCTTCTTTGGAAAAATGTTTATTCATGTCTTCTGCCCATTTTTTAGCTGGGTTATTTGTTTTTTAGCTGTTGAATTTGGTTAAGTTCTTTATAGATTTTGGATACCAACCCTTTACCTAATTGTCAATCACAAATATCTTCTCCCATTCCGTTTGTTGCCTTTTAGTTTTGTTGATTATTTCCTTCACTGTGCAGAAGCTTTTTATCTTGATGAAGTCCTGTCCTAATAGTTCATGTTTGCTTTTGTTTCCCTTGCCTTTGGAGATGTGTTTAATAAGTTGCTATGGCCAAGATCAAAGAGGTTACTGCCTGTGTTCTCCTCTAGGATTTTGAGGGTTTCCTGTCTCACATTTAAGTCTTTTATCCATTTTGAATTTATTTTTGTGTATGGTGTAAGAAAGTAGTCCAGTTTCATCGTTCTCCATGTTGCTGTCCAATTTTCCTAACACCATTTGTTGAAGAGACTGTCTGCTTTCCATTGTATATTCTTTACTTCTTTGTCAAAGATGAGTTGACATGGAGTTGTGGATCCATTTCTGGGTCCGTTCTGTTTCATTGATATATGTGTCTGTTTTTGTGCTAATAGCATACTATCTTGATGACTACAGCTTTGTAATATAGCTTGAAGTCTGGACTTGTAATGCCTCCAGTTTTGTTTTCCTTTTTCAGGATTGCTTTGGCTATTTGGGGTCTTTTGTGATTCCATACAAATTTTAAGATTGTTTGTTTTAGTTTTCTGAAACATGCTGGTGGTATTTTTTTTTTTTTATTTCAACATTTATTTATTTTTTTGGGACAGAAAGAGACAGAGCATGAACGGGGGAGGGGCAGAGAGAGAGGGAGACACAGAATCGGAAACAGGCTCCAGGCTCTGAGCCATCAGCCCAGAGCCCGACGCGGGGCTCGAACTCACGGACCGCGAGATCGTGACCTGGCTGAAGTCGGGCGCTCAACCGACTGCGCCACCCAGGCGCCCCATGCTGGTGGTTTTTTAATAGGAATTGCATTAAATGCGTAGATTGTTTTGGGTAGTATAGACATTTTAACCATGTTTATTCTTTCAGTCCATGAGCAAGGAATGCTTTTCCACTTCTTTGTGTCCTCTTCAATTATTTTCATAAATGTTCTATAGTTTTCAGAGTATAAATCTTTTACCCCTTAATTAAGTTTATTCCTAGGTATCTTATAGTTTGGGTGCAATTGCAAATGGGATTGATTCATTGATTTCTTTTTCTGCTGCTTTGTTATTGGTGTATAGAAATGCAACAGATTTCTGCATGTTGATTTCATATTCTGTGACTTTGCTTAATTCATGTATTAGTTCTAGTAATTTTCTGGGGGAGTCTTTCAGGTTCTCTACATAGAGTATCATGCCACTTGCAAATAGTGAAAGTTTGACTTCCTCCATGCTGATTTGGATGTCTTTATTTCTTTTTGTTTGATTACTGATACTGAGACTTCTAGTACATTTTAAACAGTAATGGTGAAAGTGGACATCCTTGTCTTATTTTTTATCATAGGGAAAAGCTCTCAGTTTTTACCCATTAAGGATAATATTAGCTGTGGGTCTTTTGCAGATGGCCTTTATGATGTTGAGGTATGTTCCACCTATTCCTACTTGTTGAGGGTTTTTATCAAGATTGAATGCTCTATTTTGTTAAATGCTTTTTCTGCATCTATTGACAAGATTATATGACTCTTATCCTTTCTTTTATTAATGTAGTGCATCACGTTGATTGATTTGCAAATATGGAACCAACCTTGATGCCCAAGAATAAATCTCACTTGATCATGGTGAATAATTATTTAATATAATGTTGAATTCTATGTGATAATACTTTATTGAGAATTTTTGCATCCATGTTAATGACAGGTATTGGCCTACAATTCTCCTTTTTAGTGAGGGTCTTTTTCTCATTTTGGAATCAAGGTAATATTGGCTTTGTAGAATGAGTTTGGAAGCTTTCCTTCCATTTCTATTTTTTAGAACAGTTTGAGAATTATAGGTATTAACTCTGCTTTAAATGTCTAGTAGAATACTTCTGGGAAGCCATCTGACCCAGGACTTTTTTTGTTGGGAGACTTTTGAATGCTGATTCAATCTCTTTGCTTGTTATGGTCTGTTCAAATTTTCTATTTCTTCTTGTTTTAGTTTTGGTAGTCTGTAAATTTCTGGGAATATGTTAATTTATTATATAATTTTTATGGTATTCTCTTATAATTCTATTTCTGTGGTGTTGGTTGTCATCTCACCTCTTTCATTCATGATTTTATCTATTTGGGTCCCCTCTCTCTCTCTCTCTCTCTATTTTATTCTCTATATGCCATTTTTATTTCTCTTTCAATATAATTTCTTTACTATGTGAAAAGACACTGATTAATTCTTTCAAAGAACCAGCTCTCAGTTGCATTGATCTGTTCTGTTTTTTGTTTGTTTGTTTTTTTCTGTGTCATTTCTGCTCTAATCTTTATAATTTTCTTTCTGCTGGTTTTAAGTTTTATTTGCTGATCCTTTTCTAACTCCTTTAGGTATAAGGTTAGGTTGTATATTTCAGACCTTTATTGCTTCTTGAGATAATTATTGGATTTTTGAAGCATAGTGCATTGAAATATTTTTTATATTAATGTACATAAAAATAAAATTACATATATTAAGCATAACATGTTTTAGTGCATTATTCCACTTTCTCTCCCATACACATAAGTTGGATTACATCTTTGTGAAAGGGAAACATTCAATTAACCAAGTTAATTTAAAAATACTGTAGAAGATGCTCTAAATATATTAGGACTAAAGAGTTCCAGAGCTGACCTGGCCTTATCGGTCTTCGCAGGCTTTTAAAATCAGTTTGGGGTTTTCTGTTCTGTGAACTAAAATTTAATAATGTGTTTTTAGAAGGTGAAGGTCCCAGGCTAAAAACATTTCTCCTTGAGAAAATTTAGAGTCTACATTCCCAAATATTAACTCCCAGGCTAAATTTTAAACACTTTTTAATCTTTTGTCTCTTTAGATATAGTAATTATTTATGGTTAAATTGAATTGGATACCAAAAAGATGAAGCATTTTATATATAGATCTATCATTGAAGTTACCAATATTTTGCCTGCATTTTAAAAGTCACTAAATGGGGGCGCCTGGGTGGCGCAGTCGGTTAAGCGTCCGACTTCAGCCAGGTCACGATCTCGCGGTCCGTGAGTTTGAGCCCCGCATCAGGCTCTGGGCTGATGGCTCAGAGCCTGGAGCCTGCTTCCGGTTCTGTGTCTCCCTCTCTCTCTGCCCCTCCCCCGTTCATGCTCTGTCTCTCTCTGTCCCAAAAATAAATAAACGTTGAAAAAAAAAATTAAAAAAAAAGTCACTAAATGATTAAAATAATCTTTTCTTTCTGATAAAAGGAATATATTTCACACAGCTATTTTATGTACTCTGCTATTCTGCATTTTATAAAATGACAATGAACAGCTGGCTTACCAATTAATGTGATTTAAAAGAAAATTAAATTCAAGGCACCCGGGTGGCTCAGTTGATTAAGCAACTGGCTCTTAATTTTGGCTAAGGTCATGATCTCACATTTTGTGAGATCGAGACCTGTATCAGGCTCACCCTGAGTGTGGAGCCTGCTTGAGATCTGTTTCTCTCTCTCTCTCTGCACATCTGCTCACACACTCTCTCTCTCTCTTTCTCAAAATAAGTAATAAATTAAAAAAAAAAAAACACTTAAAGCTTTTAAAAAAGAAAAGAAACAATGACTACCTATTTGTATATAGTAACAAGTGATACACTGGAAAAAATGACTGATTTTATATATAAATTATATATAATTTAGTAGTATAGAATCTAAGTTTAATCTAGTCTCTATATTTGAACTTAGAATGATGAGCTTAATCATAGATTTAAGTGGACTCAAATTTACTCACAAAATGCTCGAATAATTTCTTTTTTTTTTTTTTTTTTTCCAACGTTTTTATTTATTTATGGGACAGACAGAGACAGAGCATGAACGGGGGAGGAGCAGAGACAGAGGGAGACACAGAATTGGAAACAGGCTCCAGGCTCCGAGCCATCAGCCCAGAGCCCGACGCGGGGCTCGAACTCACGGACCGCGAGATCGTGACCTGGCTGAAGTCGGACGCTTAACCGACTGCGCCACCCAGGCGCACCTAAATGTTCGAATTATTTCAATTCAATTCCAATTTGATGACTAAAATATACCTTTCTTTTAATTTAGGTATTTCTGTGTCTTCTATTCAAGATTTCACTTTATATTTCTTTGATATCCTCAGAAATAAATGTAGGCCAAACATATCCAACATTGGGAAAAACAAATAAACGAAAACATCTAACTTATATTGTCATAATCATTCACCTAAAGAATACCATAAAAATGCACTGAAAATATCCATGATTCTATTATTTTTAAGCAAAATTCATTTCTTACTGAGATATACTAACAAAACAGTAATACATTTTATTTTAATGTGATTTCCCATATGAAAAGTTGAATATTCCATATTAGATAGCAGGACATCTTTTAACACATACAATGCTTGAATTTTGCTCAAATAGAGTTCCATAATAAAGCAAAAAGCACCTTACTTCTGGATGTAATCAAAACTGAAAAACTAGTAGATTAATCTATCTCAAGGAACTAATTGTTTCTTCAACATCATTTTTATTAATTAAGCCAATAGCCTGATGTAGTGTATCAGTTGAAGCTGATTTTATTTACTGTTGTGTTAAAAAAGTACGCACTTCATAATACAGAAAATCTACCTCTGTGGCTGTTACTGTTCTCTCTGACTTGGACACGCTGCTCCAACCCATTATTCTGATAAAATTTGAAGTAAATTTCAAGGCAGATTACTTGAAAAGGGTAGCAACAATGAAGTCTTTTTGGTATGGAAAACATTGAATTACCCTTATGTCAATGGCTACTGTCTTTTAATAAAACAATTTTTTATGTATCATTACAAAAATATTAAATTTGAATCCCTTTTGTTTTATAGTTACTTAGTTTTTAATTCCAGGAACATCACACATTTCTCGGAAAATTTATAATGTTTATTTATGTGAATGTCATCTGCAGTTACTAACTATTTTAAAATAATAGAAAATGCCCATCTGTTTTAAAATAAAAATATATCATATTAGCTCTTTTAGCCAGTTTAATTTGTCCAAAATGTTGCTTTCTTTAAATATCCTTATTTTTCTTTGTTTTGAGAACATTAGACCAATTAACATTACTATCAAAATGAATTTTGCATGTTATATTTATCACCCTTGCAGATTTATAAGTGAAAATTGCTAGGTCATCTATGTGTATAATTGTTCAAGATCTGCAATAATAGAAAATTGAATGAGGTTACAGAGACATCATTCAGACTATAAATTCTTAATTTAGCACCCTAGGAGACTCAATTGTTTTGCCTTTTATTACTCATTTACTCTAGTCTTCCACATTGTATAACTAAAAATGAAATGGTTTAAGAGCTTATTTTCTCACAAATCTTGCCCTCTTGTTTTCAGACAGCAATATTTTATATTGAGCTCTAGCTAATGCTTTATATATTTCAAAAATATATAGCAAAAGAGATAATTTAAAATTTTCCAGCTGCTTAAGATTAGATGGGGAATTAAAATAGGTGACAATGGAAAGCAATAAAGATGAGATCACTGAATAACATCAAATTATCTGTTTTAAGATGTATATGATTTATAATTTCTGGCAACTCTATAAGCGTCAACAAAAACTATCACGGAATAAGGGAAAGTCTGTAAAGGGAGCAACAAAGTTTTGAAGCTCAACATATACAGGTGTTTCCAAAGATATTTCTATGCACAGAGAAATATATTTTGACAAATATTTCATAACATATGTTTCTAAGTAAAACTCTTCATAGTCCTGCCAACAACTCACACTAAAAGAACTTTGTGGGCAGAGCTGTTGTGAATTTAATGAGATGAAATTATGATCAAATGGGATTTATGTATATATCTATTTCAATTTGATAGTCAAATTTTTCAGTGAATATGATGTACTCCTCTTGTTGCATTTGACTAAATAAGTGATATTTATTGGAGGTCTTCTAAAAAGAACGGAAAATTACTCAGGAATGGTGAGCAGTTAAGTTGTTGCACAGTAAGATCTTTAAAAAGAAATGAAGCAAAATAAACTTGGACTTTTGGTTTGCTAAGTCATCACCCAATATCTATTGGCAGATTTTTACCTGTCATGTTTCAACTAGCTGGGCTTTTAATATGGATTGTGTGACATAATTAATAATCACTTTGGAAGGCCATGGGGACACTTAAAAGGGATTGTTACTATGTAGTTTGTCCGATAACGCTCTCTACAATAATGGATGTATTCTGCATCTGTTCTGCCCAATATAGTAGCTTCTTGTCAAGGTAAACACTTAAATTTGGCTTATATCATGTGGCTACAAAACTGAAGTTTTAATTTTATTTAATTTTAACTAATTCTAATTTAAATAGCTACACATTCCTAGCAGCTACCATTTTAGAAGGTACAAGTCTATTTGTTTTTAGTATTATTATTTTTGAGACAGAGAGACACAGAGCATGAACAGGGGAGGGTCAGAGAGAGGGAGACACAGAATATGAAACAGGCTCCAGGCTCTGAGCTGTCAGCACAGAGCCCGACCAGGGGCTCGAACTCACGGACCGCAAGATCATGACCAGAGGTGAAGTCCTCCGCTTAACCGACTGAGCCACCCAGGCGCCTCAGGAAGGTACAAGTCTAGATAGAGTATTGGAAACAGGACAAATCTCTATCACCCGAAGGGGTTTTTGACATAAATATAACCTATGTGAATAAATTAAAAATTGGTGAATGTTTAATCAGTTAGATGTTAATAGTTGCTTAACCACAATTAGATTAACATCAAATTGATTATAATAGCTATGGTTTCCATCGCTGTAACATTTAAGTAACAATCGATATTTTGAGCTCAAACTCTCATCTGCTGGGGAACGTGACAGACATGCTCCTTGACTCTACAAAATGTGAATATTGTTGTAGCAATACATTAAAGTTTCATTATCTGGCTATGGTTCAAGAAAATAAATAGCTGTGTGAATTCGAACAATTACATTCACGGAAATGAGAAGAAGTGAAAGTTACAGCCAAAATGGCTCCTGCAGGTAGAGCCAGCTGAAGAACATCAACGCATATCTGCTTTCAGGAGAGCATTCCAGTGACTAACAATAAAACCAGATGATAAGGAAATGAGAAAACATCAGTTGAAAAAAATGAGCCCTAGATTTTATAAACTGACAAATAAAAAAGACCCTGAGATAACTCAAACGTAAGTTGGCTTTTAAAACATTTTTATGTAGAACACACATATAAATTTATCTCCTAAGAAATATTTGCAGGTATGGTTTGCTTCTTGGCCTGTCCAAGAAGACCACTTCAATTGTGTTAATCAAATCTGCAGGTAGTGGTACTCTTCTGCTCAAAAGCTCTGGAGTTGGCTGTGTCACTCAGCCTCAGAGTCATTGCAATAGCATTTCAGGTCTTACGAACACGTGCAACTCATGACCATTCCTGCCCATTTACTCTCTGACATCAACTTTTGTCATCTTCCTCCTCATTCTGCTCCTGCTTCACTATCTTTCCCTGACATCCCCCTTAATGAGCTTGGCATTCTCCTGATCCAGAGCTTTTGTAATTGTTGCGGAATCTTCCGTTCACCAAAGACATCTGAATTCCTGTATGTATGTCTTCTCTGGGGTAACCACGTGATTGTGTTTTATCAACAAAATGTGAGTGATGGTGATTTGGCCACTTTCAAGTCTGACACCTGAGAAGAATCTGGTGCTTCACTCTGCTCTTTCCCTCTCCCCAATGACTGAATGTGAAATAACATACTTAGAAGACTTGTGTTGAAGATAAGAAAATTTTCAGTAGCCTGGATCCCCAAACGACAGCTTGATGGAAAGACACCCACCAGTCAGGGACATCTATATTCTATTGTCAGATGATTGAGAGCTAGTGTATCATGCTTGAACCATAACACATTTCAGTATCTATTTGTTACCGCAGCCAGGGTTAATTGAACTAATTCACTCAGTCACCATATAAAAATAAAATATTAAAGTATACATCTATCTGGTTAAATACTTTCTGAATGATTTCTTGTTTCAAAATGAGCCAGCTCAGTCTTTACAATCTAGTGAATTTTATAAAGAATTATATTTATTGGAAATGTGAAACTGTATTAAGATTCAGGTAACATGGTCTTATTTCCATAAGAATTATTATCTTTGGAATCAAACTTAATGCTACTGAAAGCTTGAACACCACACTTTAGTGGTTAAAAATAAGACAGTATAATACATTCTAAAACATTATATAAAAAGAAAGTAGACATTATTTTGGCTCACAAACTACTTTCCTCTTAAAGGTTTTCACAAGCATATGGCCAAAAAGAGTTTACCTTCAGTACAATTATTTTGTCATACCAACAACATAGCAATAGTAACATATGCACATCTTTCTGGCTCTTGTACTTAGAATGGTAAACATTTAGCAAGAGCTAAAGGTAGTGAGTCAAAAAATAATAAAGGTGTTCCATTTTTTCACAATACACAAATTGTATCTTTCCATGTTCCTTCATTCAATTATTTGAACAACTACCAAAATAACCTATTATGTGCCTCCTTCTTTTGAGGGGGGAAGGTGAATGACACATAATCCCTGAGGTTAGTATTTATGATTAATATATTATGCATATAGTTGAGTGTTAGTTTATATTATTTATTTTGTGTGTATTACTTTCCATAGATATTTAATTTATGAAAATATGGGACACTTGCCGATGGTAATTACTTTAGACTTTCATTTTTATATAATTCTCCACAATGATAAATAAATTTAGAATAAACGTTTCTATAAACATTTAAATATAATTTAAATATCAGTGAGTCTAGCATATGCTTGCTTAGAATTCTATTCCTTGGATTATTCTGTGTTTACGCATATACACGTGGTATAGTCTTCAAAGAAAAAGAAATGTTCTTATTTTGTGGTTAATTGTACTTATGAAAAATTCTAAATATTAAACAAAAACCACAATATCATTTTAGACTATTTAATATACAAACATCTACATATTCTTAAACAAATCTATGCAGAATCCTTTTTAGCTTAAAACTGGCATAATGTTTATGGCATTTTGTAATTGACAAGCTGTTTCAACATCCTTAACATATGCATGTGCAATCATTCACTTACACACTCTAATACCAAATATTGAATTGTGTGGGAGGCTGGGAAGCCAAGCTCAATTAAATTCATTTAACAGTTTTATTTTTTGTGGACAAAAGAATGCTTATCACCATACCTATTTAAGTTTTATTTCTTGTAGCAAACCAGTTCAAGGTGTTACTGAATAAAAGAGTAGAAGCAAATTAGCAGGCATTAAATGCCCAATTCTAAGACTATGACACGGAGAAATATTAGACCATTTAATAATATTTGCTAACATTATCATTTTAGGCAATGGTTTCAAATATCAATATGGAAGAGATATTTGTTTATAAACAGACAATGATAATTTAATAGGAGAAGCAACTAAAAAAAAAGCTCACTAGCATTTTCATTTTACAGTGAAATATTCTAATGACAAAAAGTGCATTTCCTTGTCACAATTCTTAAAGTCTAGCAATATTGTTCAGGAAATGTGGTGTATCTCATTAGTTTGATTTTTATTTTCAATTTTATTTTTGAGATTTTTTGCCAACTTACAAATTAAGATGTTAGATGAGCTTATTCCTCTTTGTTTGCTTGCTGAAAAGAAATCGTCTTTCTTTAAAATTTAGTGCTTTGGAAATCTGCTAATATTGTCTGTATATGACCTTAACTATTGGTAGACTATAATGAGATGACTTTGTTTTTCCTCTTACATGGCCTGTGTCTCTCTTATGCAACAACCACCTCTACTAAGCCCAAGAGAGGTTCTATCTCTTATCCTTTCTACATGGAAGGAGCTGAAAATCTCAAGGGATATTTGCTCCAGTATTTCTCAATCTTGACTGCATACTGGAATCTTCTGGGAAGCTCTTACAAGATTGATGTCAGATTCCCACCTCCAGAGATTCTGATTTAATTGGTGTAGGCAGTGGATTGTTCAAGCTATTTTATAAAAGATCATCTGTTGATTCTATGGTTAAAAAATCGCTACTCTAGTGTATCTCCCTCTCTCCCCCTTCTCTCACCCCCACATCTACTCTGTAGGAGCTTCATGATTGTTGGGTAATAGATGTTAGGCATATTCAGGAAATCAGCATGGAAATCAGCAAACATTGTTGTCAGTTCCCTATAGAAGTGAATATTAATGCAGCTACTTGCAACTTCTTTAGCAGATTGGCCTAAAGAATACTGTCAATTGAACGAGAGGACTAAAACAAGGGATGAAGTTCAAGCAAAGAGAATTGGGATAGGATTCCAAGCATATTTTAGAAGAAGAGGAAACCTTTGCAAAATAAGTGTGGGATGGAAGGACAAGCCTACATTGCTCCAGGGACAAGAAGTACAGAAGGATTCATGTTTCCATGCAGTAAGGCATAAAAACAGCAAGTAGGCTACAGGATAAAATCCACATTTACCATATGTTTTTCTCAATGTGTATATGAAAGTGCAAATGACATAATAAACAGATGTCTAATTCTTGAGTCATATTGACAGGTTTAGTTTTTTTTTTTTTTTTTTAATCTAAATAGAATCTAAAACCATGTACTAGAACACATAAATTTTGAAGCTGGAACTGAATATTTTAAGCATAATCCTTGTATAATGCCATTTTATATATGGAGAAATCAAGGCATAGGAAGGCTACATGGTTTTCTCAATTTTCAAATACAATAATGTAATCGCATTTGGCAAAGACT
This sequence comes from Puma concolor, assembly GCF_028749965.1. Taxonomy (NCBI): domain Eukaryota; kingdom Metazoa; phylum Chordata; class Mammalia; order Carnivora; family Felidae; genus Puma; species Puma concolor. The sequence continues at coordinate 93,505,181 of NC_141670.1, forward strand.
GCAGAAAATCACTAAAACTCCTGCACTTTGATTTTATAATCTGTAAAATAACTATGTTGAGACAGGTGGACTCTAGTATATGTTCTACTTCCAAACAGACCAATAACTTCTTAGAGTTGAATTCTTTTTGAAGAAATTAAAAGAAACATCCTCTTGGTATTCTATCTAGAAGAGGATTCATTTCAAAAAATTTGGGCGTTTGCCCATTTAGTATTCTGAAAAGTCTTCCTTTGTCCATTATTGGTTAAAAAGTATCAAAGCTTGCTTGGGGGTAATGACTACTGGCTTCTCTAACTTCTTTGGGTCATGGATTTGAATTCCTTCAGGGCAACATGATTTCGTCACCTGTGATGTGCTCTGTCTAGTTTTTTCCTTTCCATTTTGAAGATTATACTCCTTCCTAAAGGGGATAGAGCAAAAGGCCATTGGGGTACTTTTTTTAGCTACATTCCCCACTTCTAAAATGACACTGTTTTTATAGATGACAGACATATCTATTCCATTTTCATCTTGTTTCAAAAAGGATTCAGTAGTTTTGGGTTTTTTAAGTATCATTTACCGTGTTATCTGGCATTATTTTTATAAGTCTGTATTAAACTTCTATATACATTCTTAATGCTACAAACCTTGTTTTCATCATTGGGGCATGTTCTTTTAAAATTTGTGAGCTAAATAACTTCCAGAGATTATTACACAAAAAGAAAGTCTTTGATTTTCTTAGAGATTAGTGCTAAGAGCTGATAAAAGTGTATGTTTTGACTTTTTTGATATTTGGAAATAATGTTTCACACATTTCACATTGCTATCTGGCAGCCATGTCACTAATACTATTTGTATGCCTTCTTTCTTGTAAAGTCCTTAGAAACTTTTTGCACTCATTAAGTCTTAAAATCCCAAAGACCAAAATAGATGGGACACATTATTCTCACCTTATAATCAGATAAATTGAGACATAAATAAGTAAATGATCTCTATAACCCCAGAGCTTTGGGGGTCATTTCTACATTTTCAGAACAAGAAAAAAAAAACTATTAGTAATGACTTTGAAATGTATTAAATTGAGGATATGTACACTATTGTGTTGCTCTGTAACTCATATTTTGAACTATAAGTACGGTATAAAAGTAGAAGGGAAAATAAAAACAAACAAAGAGACCTTGAGAACCAAGGTTAACCTGGTCATTGTCTTGATGTTTGGTAATGTGAACTACAGACTTTATCTAATAGGGATATGAAGTTTTCTGCCCTTTAAAAGTCATTTACAATGTCAATACTGTGATTTTTGCTATATAATTTCCAAAATAAGTTTTTTCTGGAATTTTTTTTAATACCTAGAGGTCTTATAGAGGTCTTTAATTTTTTTTTTTAATGTGTATTTATTATTGAGAGAGACAGAGAGACAAAGCATGAGCATGGGAGGGACAGAGAGAGGGGGAGACACAGAATCTGAAGCAGACTTCAGGCTCTGAGCTGTTAGCACAGAGCCTGTCTCAGGGCTCGAACTCACAAACGACTAGATCATGACCTGAGCCAAAGTCTGATGCTTAGCCAACTGAGCCACCGAGGTGCTTCATAAAAGCCTTTTGAAAAACTCTATGTAATCTACAGTTACATAATTTCTAAGTTCTGTAACACATTTGGAAATGTTAACTTATGTTACTACCTTAATTATGAATGGGTTACTTAAAAGGAAAACATGAAAATAAATATTGATAAGCTTCTTTTATATGATATTAACTAATAAGTTAGCCTACATGAATTTCCACTTCCTTTTACCTCATTTGTATACTGAGATACTAAATGTAGTACCAAATACTCCCCACTTTAGGGCCAAATCTTTTACATTTAATTAGGTCAGTCATAATGCTATTCCATAGAGGATTCTCATGTTTGAATTGCTTTATATTGCATTCATTTTCTCCTGTTCTATATAGAATAACAGTATTCCTATGTAGAATCCTCTATTACCACCATGAACAGGAAAGAGTATACATGAATCTGTTTACATATATTCTTTTTTTTTAAATATATGAAATTTATTGTCAAAGTGGTTTCCATACAACACACAATGCTCATTCCAAAAGATGCCCTCTTCAATGCCCATCGCCTACCCTCCCCTCCCTCCCACCCCCTCATCCACCCTCAGTTTATGTTTACATAGTGTTCTTTTTTTAAAAAAATTTTTTTTAACATTTATTTATTTTTGAGACAGAGAGAGACAGAGCATGAACGGGGGAGGGTCAGAGAGAGGGAGACACAGAATCTGAAGCAGGCTCCAGGCTCTGAGCTGTCAGCACAGAGCCCGATGCGGGGCTCGAACTCACAGACCGCGAGATCATGACCTGAGCTGAAGTCAGATGCTTAACGGACTGAGCCACCCAGGCGCCCCTATAGTGTTCTTAATCAGGCAAGTATTTTCATGTTAAAAGTCAAAAGAGTGATTGATAACATTTGAGGTAAACATACCTGGGAGATGAAGACAAGATGACTGCTGGAAGGCTACTAATTTTCTATTCTTAAGGCATAAGGTTAATTAACACTTTTAAAATGTATCAGTCTGTACACTTCTGATTTATGAATGTTCTATATGTATTTATACATTATTTAAAATTTTATTTTAAAAATGGCTAAAGATATTAGCTAAACATATTAGCTGAAGCAGAGAAAATTAAACCCTTAGTGAGAAAGAAGATCAGGGCCAGATTACTTAAAGATATACAGTTAATAGAACAACAGGGATTTAAAATAAGAATGGCTCCAAAGTATATAATGTTAACCTTTCTCCAGTAGCAGAAATAGTTCTGCCCCTAAAGACAAGTCTAACAAACTCAATAATGCATATCTTTTCTGAGTTCAAAACTTCCAAGTCATAGTCAAAAGAGTCAGGCATATAAAGTCTGGCCTATGATTAAGGGTTAGCCAAGTGACCACTCCAACTTGATTAAGATTGCTTTAAACTTGGTTTATTATTGAAAGAGCAAACAAGGAATGCAAAGAATATATAAGATAAAAAGTAATGATGGGTGGTTGCCAGATCCTAATACAGTCCTAATTCCTCATGGAATTGTGCTCAAAATTTGCTAATTTTAACAGCTCTTTGAAGTGAGAAATCTATTGAAAGAAGAACCTCAAAACATTGGCCCGCTGTATTTTTACTCTCTAAGCCAGGGACTACATATCATTACATTTTCATCACGTTACAATTATTTAGTTCAGTTTTCTTTCTTATGGATATCATGGACTCATAGAAATATGGTCATAGTCTACTGTCCCATTCTCAAACCCACACCTAACCTTTCAGTACTACTCTAGTGTCCCAAGACATAGCACAGCTAAATCTTCTAAATTACTGGTATAAAATATAGCTACTTTTCTGGACCTTGACAATTACATGTTTATATTTATCTTAGACCATGAAAATCTAAGTCTGTTGCCTCCCAAGAGTTCCAGAAACTGGTGGTAGATGTTCTTCTACCTATGTTGGAAGGCCTTAAGGAAGTTTCTATCAACGTCAGTTTTTGTGTCAATCATTTTCAGGAATTGTTATGTTAGTAATCTTGAGAGAAGTGGTAATATGAAGATGCAAGGAAAATATCAGACATAATGGTACAAGAGTTAAATGTTGAAAACTATTAAAGAGTGGAAGTTGCTGAGATAATATTTTCTTAGAAATAAGTGCAATTTGGGGGCTCAAAAATGTTGATTTTGAGATGGATAAAGTCTTGAGATGGATGTATTATACACTCTTGATTTCTGATTCTATCATTTGGAGGTCAAAGATAGATGAGTTTATAATTTATATCAAAGGATTGTTCTCCTAAATTAATTTTGTCTATTATCATTCCCCATTATTTTTTTGAATATACAGAATATTTTAGTGATGCCTCGCAATGTGTTGAACCTACTAGTAGAGGAAAACTTCACAGTTAAATTATTTCGATGTTATCATATGTTTCAAATAGTAAATCAGTTTTGATGGCACATGCTATGTAATAAACATAATGCCCCTGCTGCATTAAGAAACTTATAATAAATAAATGCACTTAGAATTGTCTGTATTGTGTATATAACACACTATTGCAACTAAAAAAGTAGTGATATTATACTAATTGAGATACAAGTTATCCATGACAAATTCAAAATTATTTTTGCCTCCTCAGTTGAAGTATCAAATTAACATTCTTTAAACACTGATATTTATTTGTTTAAGTATTCTGTACAGTCTTACTCTGTACAATTTCTCTCTTTCCTATCCTGCATCAGTTTGATTTTAGAACTATTTAAGCATGTGAAGGATTACTTGGTAAATCAACCTAAGTTTTTTACAATGTTATTACACATTTTTGTTGTTGTTCTTAATGAGTTTTCTAAATTTTGTTGTACTGTTACAGTCAGGCCTCAAAACTATTTTATTGAATTACTTAATATATAAAGCTCCAAAAACTTTAGTTTGCCAAATTGAAGTTGTTTAAAGTAAAGCAGGTAAACAAAAGAAAAGTAACATGTATTTCAATAAAAGCAAGATAGGAACTATACTCAATTTAGTAACTAAAAAGTTAAATTATATAAGAGGTTATATATTGGATTTTACTTCTAAATTCTAAAATTGTGGTTGGGAGCAAATCAAATTGAGTTAGAAATCTGTGAATGTGATTCTCATTTAAATGGGATATTTTTCTGAAATAAGATGAAAATGGGAAAACCTATAATTATGTAGCATCTGACTTTGCGAAAGCACTCAGATGAACATAAAAAAGAAGTAAATGCTTGCTGAGTTTATCTTATATAATTTATAAAAGAAAGCAGTAAGAAGAGAAAACAAAAGTACATATGAAAATATGTGAAATTCAATATTTGAAAAATAGAATTGGAAATATCCTTTGTTAGACAGAAGAGATCAATGAAGAGATCGATAATTCTAAATGTACTAACTATGCAATATGTAGGAAAAATTCTGCTACTTTTGTAAAAATAGTAAAATAGGTCAATTAAAAAAATTTTGTCAGGAAATTACCAGTGGTGGTGATAAACTATTAAAGGTAGATATGTATAAAAAAATTAATTTGTAGGTAGACATACTTGCTGAATTGTCCATGATAATGCTATCATTCACAGTATTTTGGGGTAATCATTAATATTCTGTTGTACTCTCAAAATAGCTCCTAATTACTTAAAAATTATAGTTTAGCCATAAACATATGCAATGTATATGATGAATAATTATTCTCCTGATCTTATTTTTCATTATTAATGAGAATATTCAGTTTTAAAATTTGCCTTTAACTGTGTCAGGATACAGCTATTTCTACTTTTTAAGGAATACAAATTTGACAAATTAGCATCGAGTAGCCCCTTTCAATTGCAAAATGGTGGAATTTAGGCAATAAATTATATGGCCCCACTATGTATCTGATAAGCATTGAGGTAAATAGTCCATTCACGACAAAGCAGAAAAAAAAAAAAAGTAGTTAGAGACACAATGATTAGAAAAATTTTATGAAATATTCTTGCCTTTTGTATCAACTTTAGGAAGAGTATTATCCCCAGACATCAAGAACTACTAATTACAATTAGATGTTAGTACACATCTAAGGCTTTAAAAGCTTATCACATATCCTGTAAGCTTTACAGATCTTTAATGGATTAAGTTTTGAGATTCATAACAATAAAACTTTAAAGATACTTCAGCTATGACTTGTAAAAATGCACTTAGCAAACTCATATATAGGGGAAGGAAGGAAGTCACTGAAAAAACAAACAAACAAAGCCTCTATAGTTTGTATCAGATTTGTGTGTTTGTGTGTGTATGTGTGTGTGATGTTTATATGTGTTATTATTTATAAGGATTAATAAAGTACTTGTATTAAGAAATCACAGACATTTTCATAGGTATTGTTTGAATAATGTTTTTTCATACTATTTACCAAGAGATCTTGAGTCTTTACCAAGAGGTCTTTTAGTTAGATTTATATACTCTTTACCAAGATTTATAGATTTATAGATTTATATACTATTTACCAACCAATATTACTATTTACCAAGAGGTCTTTTAGTTAGATTAAATAGAGAAGAATTACTTCTACAGATTTTTAAAGATCATGGTAATTTAAAAAGATTGTTCAATTTAACTCCAAAATTAGTGAATGTGTCTTGATAAATGCCTAGGACACTCAGAATTTATAAGTAGAAAACAGGCACCATTTATTTTCTTAGTAGTCTCTTAAAGTAATGATACTATTATTCAGAACTCTTGTTTGTGTAATTACACATGCATATATATATATATATATATATATATATACACACACACAATATATATATACACACACTCTTGAACACATCTCTTTATTTTTTTAAATTTTTTTTTTCAACGTTTATTTATTTTTGGGACAGAGAGAGACAGAGCATGAACGGGGGAGGGGCAGAGAGAGAGGGAGACACAGAATCGGAAACAGGCTCCAGGCTCTGAGCCATCAGCCCAGAGCCTGACGCGGGGCTCGAACTCACGGACCGCGAGATCGTGACCTGGCTGAAGTCGGACGCTTAACCGACTGCGCCACCCAGGCGCCCCTGAACACATCTCTTTAAACACAAATTCCACAGGACTGCATTTTTACTCATTATCAAGAAGAGAACTACTAAATTAGTGGAGGTTTAAAAACATTTGTTGTTGCTTTAGTCATATTTTTATAGCAAGAATATGAGGAATTCTTTTTGTCCTTTTTTAGTAAAATCAAGTTACATTTTATAAAGGGCACGTTCTCGTTTGGTATTTGTGAATAAGTTCTTTTAGAGAGAAGAGATTATTTAGAGCAATAACTCAGTGGTGTCTTTAGAACTTTACAAGTCCTGATGATATCCTTGAAATATAAGGCAGAAGAGAGATGAGACGGAGAGGCAGCAGATTCAACCCAAACTAACATGATAGATAAAAGCTTGTAAAAGTAGAAAATGAATTGCTGACTATATATATTCTGGCAGTACCTTTGGTCTGTAGATACATAACAAATGTTTCAAAACGTCTTTATTTTTTGATGTATATGAAAAGTATAAATTACTTTTCAAAGTATAATGCAAAAACAAGTAGTCATCAAAATACCTTAAATATCTTAAATATATGTCATCTGTAGCTGATGACATATAGTCATTAAAATAATATGCAAAATTAGTATTAAATGACTTCTCCAAGAGGTATGTAGCAGGTGATCATGGAAAATAGCTATAGATAAAACAGAAGTCACAGGTTATATTTATGGTTATTTTGGGTAAATGAAAATGTGGCTACATTTAAACAATTTTTTTTTTATGTTTTCATTTTATTTTTGAGAGAGAGACTGAGTGCCAGTGGGGGAGGGGCAGAGAGAGAGAGGGAGACACAGAATCTGAAGCAGCCTCCAGGCTCTGAGTTGTCGGCAGGGGCTTAAATTTTAATCCATAAATATGGATGTGAAAACAACAACAACAACATATGCTGTATTAGTTTTGAAAGAAAATGAAAACTGGAAAGACAACTTAATTCGAGTAAATATTCAAGTACTATTTTCTACCCATTTGATCACTACTCAAATGACTGTGATCAAAACTGATGGGTTAGTTGAAGTTCAGACTCTGGCCTATTGGAAACTTCTGCATTGGCTTAGTGATCTTGTGCCCAGGGTAAAACTTGGTTAGCCAGTCACTACCATTTTAAATTTTTTTTTTTTTCAACGTTTATTTATTTTGGGGACAGAGAGAGACAGAGCATGAACGGGGGAGGGGCAGAGAGAGAGGGAGACACAGAATCGGAAACAGGCTCCAGGCTCTGAGCCATCAGCCCAGAGCCTGACGCGGGGCTCGAACTCCTGGACCGCGAGATCGTGACCTGGCTGAAGTCGGACGCTTAACCGACTGCGCCACCCAGGCGCCCCCAGTCACTACCATTTTAACCCTGGAGGTCATGTTTCTCCACACTTGAGGACACCACAGTCTACTTCCATGGGACAACTGATGTCCACCCTTACCTTAGGCTTGGTGGATTATGTTTATCCACTTCATCCTTGGATGACTATTTTCATTGTTTTCAATGTTCTTGGGCAATCACAAATAATAAGGAGAAGTTTTAATTATTTACTTATTAAAAAAATAAGAAACCTGCGTCCCACACACACCAAAGAAAAAACAACAAACAAACAAACAAACAAAAACACCCGAGGGGTTGGGTATGTTCTCGAGGCAAGGGAACAATTTAACAAGACTTGATTATTTTGGGGGACAGGAAGGAAAATGTCTTTTTACTGTACAGTTTTTTTCATATTTATTTTAGTGCTATCCAGACTTAGCTTTCTATTAGAATAATTCAGGATAGGGGTGCCTGGGTGGCTGAGTTGGCTAAGCGTCTGATTCTTGATTTTGGCTCAGGTCGTGACCTCACGGTTTGTGAGTTCCAACTCTGTGTCAGGATCTGCGCTGACAGTGCCGGGCCTGCTTGGGATTATCTTTCTCTCTCTTTTTCTCTCTGTCTCTCTCTCTTTCTCTCAAAATAAATAAATAAACCCTTTTTTTAAACAAAATAAAATAATTAAGATAAACAAAAATATACAATTAATGTTTGAATACTAACCAAATACTTAAAATACACTTGAAGTCCTGTTATCCTCCTAGATACAATTCCCTCTTACCACAACACGGATAAGCACTGTCCTGAATTTAGTGCTTATTGTACATATGTATATCTCTTTAAACATACATAAAGCTTTATGTGGTTTTAACTGAATCTTAATGGCAATATATGAATTTTTCTGAAATGTGCTTATTTCTTTCAAAACTATATATATGGGCTATATCTACCTTTACCTTTTTACATGTAGTACTATAGTACTATTTCCTTCATTTTTATTACTGTGGAGTATATGCTATCGACTGAAACGTATCTCCCCTCCCAATTCATATGTGGAAGCCCTAAAAGCTAATTTGACTGTAGTTGGAATTTGATTGTATTTGGTCTTTAGAAGATAATAAAAGTTAAATGAAGTCATAGGATGGGACCTTATATAGGACCAGTGGCCTTATAAGAAAAAGAAGACAAGACTTTATTCCTTCCATGTCAATGCATTAAGGAAAGGCCATATGAGGACATGGTGACAAGGCAGTCATCTGCAAGTCAGGAAGAGAACCCTCATCAGTAACTGAACCAGACAAAACCTTGATCTTGTATTTCTATTCTCCAGAACTGTGAGGAATAAAATTTCTGTCCTTTAAGCCACTCAATCTATGCTATTTTGTTACGACAGCCCAATCACACTAAATAATATACTAATATATCCTCTACTCTTCGTATGTACATTAGAGTGGTTTGAATTTTTTTCCAGTTTTCGTGAACATGCAGTTACATGTCTCATTATGCTTGGATATAGGAAATTTTATGGGCATATGTATATAGACATTTTAAAAAGCTCATTTTATATTTATTGTTTTGTTTTTTTAAAAAAAATGATTGTATTGATTTATACTTCTATAATCAACAACAGTGTATAAATATTTTGTTTCATGACTCCTTACTGACCCACAATATTATCAGGTAAATTTCACCTTTGTCATTTTGATAGGTGTGAAATAGTTCTTGATTTTTTTGTGTGTGTTTATTTATTTTTGAGAGAGAGAGATAGAGAGGGAGAGACAGAGTGTGAGCAGGGGAGGGGCACAGAGAGAGGGAGACACAGAATCCGAAGCAGGCTCCAAGCTCTGAACTGTCAGCACAGAGCCCAATGCAGGGCTCGAAACTCACGAACCCCAAGATCATGAACTGAGTGGAAGTCAGATACTCAACTGACTGAGCCACTTAGGCGCCCAAATTCTTCTTGTTGTTAATATTTACTTTTCCTTTGACTAATGCTACTATGCTTTTTGAAGGGGTATTGTTCATTAATAGTGCTATTATTTCCTCCAAATCTTCCTTTTAAATTTTTATTTATTTCTTATGTTAATGTGGACTCCTTTATATTAATTATTGTTAGATTTTTTTCCTTACATTTGACATGTATTCATTTGTTGAGATTAGAGATACTGATTGATTTGCTTCAGACTATCTTTTCAAGGATTCTTGAATAGTGAACAGCTTTAGAAGATACGGTGTTTCTCTCCAGAGTAGTGGTAAGTGTGTTTACTGTCTAATATAATAAAGATGATGTCTCCATTCAGGGAAAGGTTTGGGCATACCTGCTACTAATTATAAATGGTTTGGATTTTCTAATTTTAGAGTCCCTTGCCTATACCAAAACCTACTGTGGTTTTTCTTTTTCTTTTTGAGCATATTTGAAGGAAGTGAAGAAGTTAGGAAGGTATGTATTTAAGGAATGTTTCACAAGCAGGAAAAGCAGCAAATATAAATGTCTTAAGGAGGAACCATAACTGACATGGTTGACATAAGGTAAACAAACCAGAGTGTCTGAAGAATACTGAGCAAGGACGGGCGCCTCTGTTGGTTAAGTGTTGAAATTTTTAAATTTTCTTTGTAACGTTTATTTATTTTTGAGACAGGGAGAGACAGAGCATGAACTGGGGAGGGTCAGAGAGAGGGAGACACAGAATCGGAAACAGGCTCCAGGTTCTGAGCTGTCCGCACAGAGCCCAACGCGGGGCTCGAACTCACGGACCGCGAGATCATGACCTGAGCCGAAGTCGGCCGCTTAACCGACTGAGCCACCCAGGCTCCCCAAGTGTTCGACTTTGGCCCAGGTCGTGATCTCACTGTTCCTGACTTTGAGCCCTGCATGGGGCTCTGCGCTGATAGCACGGAGCCTGCTTGCATCCTCTTTGTCTCTCTCTTGGCCCTTACCCCGCTCACTCTCTTTTTCCCTCTCTCCAATGTCTCTCAAAAATAAACACACACACACACACACACACACACACACACACACACACACACACACACACAAGAATACTGAGCAAACAAGACGGAAGTAGGAGATAAACTGACCAGCAGGGTTTGCGGGAAAGTTATACAATCATGAATACCATTCTGAGAGTTTTGGTTTCTATTCCTAATAGACCACAGAAAGCACACAGTTACCAGGATCACTTGGGCTGCCATGATAATGAGATATCCTGGGGTAACAGCCAGAGTAAGAGCGGAAATGTTAATTAGGAGGAGGGATGCCTGCATGGCTCAGTCCCTTAAGCATCCGATTTCGGCTCAGGTCATGATCTCAGGATCCCGGAGTTCAAGCCCCGCCTCCGGCTCTGTGCTGACAGCTCAGAGCCTGGAGCCTGCTTCTGATTCTGTGTCTCCCTCTCTCTCTGCCCCTCCCCCAGTCACGCTCTGTCTCTGTCTCTCAAAAATGAATTAACGTTACAGAAATGTATATTTAAAAAAAATGTTAATTAGGAGGATATTACAGGACTCCAAGTGAACAATGGGCAGTGGCTTAAACCAGTAGCTGTAGAAACAGAGAAATGAGAAAATTATGCATCTTTTAAAAAGTCGTAGATAGCAAGGTTTTTAATCGGATGTGGGTGTGAGAGAAAAGAAAAAAAAAAAAGAAAAGAAAAGAAAAAGAAATCTAAGATTAGTTCAAAAATTTTGACCTAAGCACCTGGAAGGATAAAGGATGTTTTGCCATCAACTGAAGAGGAAGGTTTGGGGGAGAAGATCCAGAGAGGAGGAAGGAGACCTGGTTTGGGAGTTAGGATCAGGAGTTCAGTCTTGATAATTACGATATTGAGATATTTATTAGACATGTTTGTAGAGATGTTGAGCAGGAAGTTAGGAGTTTGAGCATTGATACAGTTTTTGTGTACATATTTGGGAGTGTCAGCAAATAAAAGACATCTGAAGCTGTTAGATTAAATGGAGTTATCCAGGGAACAGGTTTAGTTGGACTATAAAAAAGTACGTGTAACTGAATCTGGGATTTTCCAGGAATTTGAAGACCCTCTAGGAATTTCACAAACACACACAAAAATACTAGAAAGAGTATCTAGTGAGATAGGAGAAAACAATGGTAACGTGCATCCTTAGGAATAAAAAATAAAATAAAACAAAGTAAGGAAAAAGAATTGTGTCAAATGCTGATGTGAAATGAAGTAAATGAGAAATGAGAATGGTCATTAGATTCAGAAATATGGAGACTATGGTGAACTTGAAGAGAACAGTTTCAATGAAGTATGGATCAAAATATGGGGTGAGAACCTAAGTGCAATGAGTTTAAGAAAGAATGCAACTTTTACAGGGACTGGACCTATCCATTTGCCTGAAACACCTAAAACACAAGCAAAATACATGAAACATTCATTTTAAAGACACTGTTGATCACCCGATGAAAATTAATACTTTTTGAGTGAAAAGAAACAGAAGAGATGAGTTTTATTGTCAGAGCTTACTGATTTGAGACTTTCCCAGTTTTAGCTCAGGAAAAAGAGGCCATGGTTGAACCCAACCATACTCCCTGAGTTACGGAGCTGAGGATGAGTAAGAGAAAACTAAGGCAGCTGGAATTTGAAGGATACAGTGTATTCTTGGTTGACAGTTTTTCCCTTTTAGTACTTTTAATATGTCATCCTGCTCAGTTCTTTCCTACAAGATTTCCACTAAGAAATTCTGCTGATAATCTAATAGGAGCTCTCTTCTATCTGGTGAGTCTCTCTAACTTTGGATAGTTTGATTACAATGGGTCTTGGTAGGATCTCTCTATTGTTTTCTTACTTAAAATCAATTGAGCTTTTTGAATTGTAAGTTTGTTTCTTTCCTGAAACTTGGGAAGTTTTTGGCTTTTTTTTTTTTTTTTTTTTCAAATAGGCTCTCTTTCTTTCCTTGGGAGGATATTAAAAAGTATCAAAGTCTATGTTTATTTTTTCCCTAATACCCAGGCAAGATCCTTTCTGCTCCAGTACCCATTGACCCAGAAACTATGAAGTTTTCCAGTCTGGCCGTTGGTAACGCGAGCTATTACTGGCCCTGTGTGATGCCATAGCATTCCCTACAATCCTTTTCGGTGGTTATTTCCCTGGTATTGAATTGTTTTCTCACATGCATCTACTGATTCATACTATGATCGTCTCAATTGATGCGGGGAAAAAAAAAAAAAAAAAAAAAAAAAAAAAAAAAAAAAAAATATATATATATATATATATATATATATATGACAAGATTCAACACTCTTTGTTGAGAAAAGCACTCAACAAATTAGGAATAAGAGGAAACTGCCTCAACATAATATTAGTTATTTAGGAAAAACTTAACAACTCAAACATTTGTAATAAGAATGTAAAATGTTACCTCCCACATGAAACTACTTTGGCATTTATTCAAAATGTCAAACAAACACCTCCTATATGTTCTAATCACTCCATACTTATGTATTTACCTAAAAAAATAGAAAGCACATTTTCATACAAAAAATTGTACACAAATGTTAATAGTGTCTGTAATAAGCAAACAATCTCATAGTGATATTTTTTTACAATAAATACCACTCTATGTGAAAAATGAGTGAACTGTTTGTGTGTGCCATAATATGAAAGAATTTCAAAGTAATTATGTTGAATGAAAGAAGATAAAATATTATACATTTTGGTTATATTTGATAATATATATATTTTATAATATATAACATAACTATATTTTTATGGTTCTATACTTAAATGAAATTTCATAAAAGTCCAAACTAATCTATAGTAACAAAAATAAGAGGAGTGGCTGTCTAGGCATGGGGCACTGGGAAGGGTGGAGATAGGAAGGGGCGGGAGAGGAGGAACAGGTATCATGAAGAAACTTTGTAGGGCACCACACAAGAACACTGAATTGTACTGATAGTTTTATAGCTGTCTCCATGTGTTAAAGCTGTTAAAGCTCATTTATTTGCACACTTTATTTACTTTAATTTTTTTTTTTTTTTTACTGTTAATTATTTTTGAGAGAGAGAGAGACAGTGCGGCATGGTCAGAGAGAGAGAGACACAGAATCTGAAGCAGACTCCAGTCTCTGAGCTGTCAACATAGAGCCCAACACGGGGCTCATACTCACTAACCATGAGATCATAACCTGAGCCAAAGTCAGACGCTTACCTGACTGAGCCACCCAGGCACCCCAGTATTTGCACACTTCAAATGGTGCAGTTTTTTAATATCATTTGTATCTCAATTTCAATAAATTAATTAATAGGTGGAAAGGAATATGAAAGAGACATTATATACATCTTTTTGAGGAATGTTAGTGCAATGGAGAGCAAATTAATGAGGCATAGATATTGGGGAAATTGTGGAAAAAGGAAGACATTTTGTTAAGACAGGAGAAATTTACTTTTTTATTCTGGAGGGAATTATAGAGTATGGCTTAAAAAAATTGAAAACATAGGAAAAAGACCAGTAGAAACTTACTAGAATGATATCTTTGATAAGGAGAGACAGTATGGAATCTACTATGCAGATAGCTTTACAGATGAGTTGGGAAGGGAGAATATATGATTGGATTGTTAGATCATAGAAGATCCCCTTTTGATTACATTTACTTTTTCAGAGAATTCATATACAAGATTATTAGAAAATACCAGTCTTGGGAGGAGTTACTGGGGACTTAGATAAAGAGACTGTGAAAGGGGAATGTTGAGTGGGAGTCAATGCACTAGTGAAGTAGAAGATGATTACACGTTAATGTTGTTTGATTGACTGATGTTTATCTTTATTTTTAAGTGGTACCAATTGTTAAGGTACTTTGGTTTTCTCCAGGCATTTTTTATATATGAAATTTATTGTCAAATTGGTTTCCATACAACACCCAGTGCTCATCCCAAAAGATGCCCTCTTCAATACGCATCACCTACCCTCCCCTCTCTCCCACCCCCCATCAACCCTCAGTTTGTTCTCAGTTTTTAAGAGTCTCTTATGTTTTGGCTCTCTCCCACTCTAACCCCCCTTTTTTTTTTCCTTCCCTTCCCCCATGGGTTTCTGTTGTTTCTCAGGATCCACATAAGAGTGAAAATATATGGTATCTGTCTTTCTCTGTATGGCTTATTTCACTTAGCATCACACTCTCCAGTTCCATCCACGTTGCTACAAAGGGCCATATTTCATTCTTTCTCATTGCCATGTAGTACTCCATTGTGTATATAAACCACAATTTCTTTATCCATTCATCAGTTGATGCACATTTAGGCTCTCCAGGCATATTTTGAAGCATTGGCACATGTTCAGAGTAGGGAAAGATTTGGATTGAATCAACAGGTTTTTTTTGTTTTTTGTTTTTTGTTTTTTGTTTTTTTCTTTCCTCCCAAGTGACACTACACAGTGAGAGAGGGCAAGGGATTCCAAAGAAAGGGAAAAAGTGGTGTCTAAAATAAAATGATTGATTATAGAACATAAATATTGCAAGTTGGGGAACAAGAATATCAAAGGGGTAAATGACAGTGAAAAGTTGATCAGCACAAAAGCAGTGGAGGTCCTGGTGGAGCTGAAGGATTATTGGAGTGAAGATACAAGAAGTGAGCTGGAAAGATAAGCAATTGAAGGCATGAAAGTGACATTATGGATGGGTTGTAACTATTATTGTATCTTAAACAGATTATTTTGCATATTTACGTATCTCTTCAAGAAATCCTTAGTTTTTCGTTATTCTCTTCTAGTTCCTCCCACAAGTGACAAATGATCTACTTCAAATAATATGCCATTACACAATCATTCTACTCAAAACTCTTCTTGTTTTCCTTTCTGTTTAAGAACTTTCATCTAATTGTGTCCAAAAACACAACCACCACTTTACAAAACTTGAACATTGCTTATTTTCAAACTCACTGTCATAATTCTACCACTCCTATCTGTTCTGCATAGATTTATATCCCTTGTTCAAGACCAAAATCAACATGCTTTACTTTTAAGAATAATTCCTGGGGCACCTGGGAGGCTCAGTTGGTTAGGCGTCCTACTTCATCTCAGGTCATGATCTCACGGTTCATGAGTTCAAGCCCCTTGTCGGGCTCTGTGCTGACAGCTCAGAGCCTGGAGTCTGCTTTGGATTCTGTCTCTCTCTCCATCTCTCTCTCTCTCTCTCTCTCTTGCTCTATCCCTACCCCACTTGTGCTCTCTCTCTCTTAGGAATAATAAATGAATAAACTTGAAAGAAATAATTCTTCCCCACTTCATTGCTCTTGTTTTCTCATGACTCTTCTGCCAAGACTTTGTTAGATCACCTTTTTCATATGATATTTTGTAAATATTCATCAAATCATATACATAAGCATGATTTTTAAATTCTTAAACCGTATTGTTAACTCAGTTAGACAAACCTAATTCTATTTGATGCAGATAAAGAGACTTCCAATGATTGCATGATAAGTGGCAGCATATCAGAGAAACTCTAGAAGTAAAATTACAACGTGTTCTACTGATTTCTAACTTTATAAGGTTTTTTTCTCTGCTTTTAATTCAGTCTATTCTCCATTGTGATTTTGATTAAGGTCAATCACAAAGTACGTTATAAGGATGTGAACTTGTCAACTGGCTAAAGAGCTAAACACAACAATTTCCTTTTTTAGATGGAGTGTGGAGAATTATTCATTAATAAGAGGAATAACAAGTGAGAAGTGCTTCATCCCACTGTTGTTGCTCTTTATTTGGAGTACGCAAATCACTTTCTACCTTCATATTTTGTGCCAAATCCCAACAGTGATTACTTAGGAAACCAGTAAATAATGTTTTCATGTAAGAGCAACTGATTTACCATTGCTCAGAATGGAGAAGTTTGGACACATCTTTTTGTTGTTATTTGACTATTTATTTGGACATAATCTGCAAAAAGTTTAGTTGTATGCATTTACACATTTTTACGACTCATTTTGGGTTGATAGGCTTCTTATTTGAGTTTTAGAGTAGTTCATATTCTTGATTACCTTTTTTCACTTTTATTCTTTTATTCTTTTGTGCCTGTACCTTGTCATCTTACCTATATATATTTTTCCCTGCCTTTTTTTTTCTTCAATTTCCTGAACCAACTCTACTCTCCTTCAAGACTCATGCCCTTAAGATAGTGTCATTAACCTCAGCTATGGGACATTGTCAAAAATGCTTTCTAGAATGGAAACAACCTTGTCATTTCATTAGAAAATGTGCAAGTGTATTTTGAAACTTTTCTTATTTTTATCTTCAAGGTTATTTTATCTTTGGGGGGAGTAAATACTTTTTTTGCCAGGATGAAATCATACAGATTTCCTCTGCAAGGAATTTCAGCATTGACTGCTGGCCATGTACTTAGGTTGATAATTCCCTATGCCAGACAAAAAATATTAATCATAATATTTGTTATAAATATTCAAACCAGTAAGGATTTTTCAAAGGCTTTAGATATACCATTCTCTCTCTTCTTACCATTATTTTTCCAAGCATAAAAAGTGACCATATCATTTCTGCTTACGTAAGAACTATCATGTTACTGTTGTGTATTCACAAATTCAGTCGTTGGAAAGATGGCTTAATTTGCCCTTCATAGCAAGTCAAATATATTCCAATCAAAAGATAAAGCTGCACCTGTTCTGTGTGTGTTCTAAATTTTGAGAATCGTTTGATATATTTCTTCAAAGATGACAAGAAAATTAAAATGCTTAAATCTTGTGTAAAAGAAATCTGTAGCATCAGATATTTAAAAATAAAAATTCAATGAACTGGAACAAATTAAGAAGCTGGAAGTATCAATAAAAATATAGTGTGTGTTATGTTGAGGAACATACACGGTGTTAGGTAAAAGCCCTTTTCTTGAAAACGTCTTTGTTGTTAATCAGAGGAGCCTTTCAGCTTTTAGAGTCCCTAGATCTATTTAACTCAAATAGAAGAAGCTTTGCTTTAAGCAGTTTAGATTAAAGTATGGTGTTTGAATTAAACAAAATACTAGCTAACGGAAGGAAAATAATACCGAACGGTTATGCCTGGTTTTCAATACTCATAGCAATCCTACAATATTAGAAATTCTTAGTTAAGATTAAAGCTGAGTTTGACTAATCTAGCATCATCATGCTTACTCCAGCATGCTAGCTTTCTATAAAGTACTGATCCAGCAACCTGCACCAAAATCTTCTGGGAATTCATGTTAAAATATATATCCCTCAACCTTACCACAACAATGTGAGTCACAATCTCTGGAGGTGAGGAATGCTTTAATAAGCCCCATGAGTGACCCTATATACCCAATTGTTAAATATCACTGCACTATAGCATGCAATATTACCTGGTTTTGTATCCAATGAATAAAAGTCCTCAACTCTCAATTGGTGCAAAGGTCTTAAAAAATTAAGTCATACACATGATCTATTTTTAGCCCGAGTACCTTGGTCCTGCCAAAATCAATGGAATAATTGGAAAAAATGAACGGAGAAAGACTTTCCCTAGAGAAGCCAAGAGAGTGCAGCATAAATAAAATATCAGCCTGTTCAAGGTAGACTGTTCTAGTTTACTGATACACGAGACTCTCTTGTCAGGTATCACATTCCGTTACTAAAGTAGTTTCAGTGGAGTCATCCATAAGTCACTGTTGATATCTAATGGCAAGAAAATGTGGAATGCAAGAGCCACCCGCTCATCTAGTACAAGAAGTTCACTTTAAAAACAATGCTCTGTCAGTCTGATATGAATCCAGCTAAACTCCAGTGCCATAAACATGTTATAAGAACATATGCAAAGGCACAGTAAAAAAAGAAGTGTTGATTTGGGGGGAACCAGAGAAATAGAGAGATGTGATGGCTCTGCCCTCTTTGAACCTAAGTATTTTTTCATCCAGGTGGTAAAAATATAAACAAAACCCAAAAAGAATTAGTTTTTCTGATAAAAGAGTGACATGTCAAATGTAATCTCTTTGAGCTTGGTACACAGAGACAGCGAAACATTCAGAAAAAAAAAATGTCAAAAATAAAGCATAATGGAAGTAAGGTAGTAGGATTTTTTAGGGATACAATAAAATACATCTTTATTATACAATTTCTACAACATATTCACAAACACTAAGGTAATAAATACTTTCCCAAATGTAGAAGTTTTTTATCAGAGGACAATCATTAATGGTTATAATTATTCACCAGGTCCAGAAACTCTATCGAATGAAAAAAATAAAACCAAAGAAGCTGTATACCAGAAGATGTAAGATTTTTAAAATTTAGATTTTCAGTATATTTATAGAATTTTATTCTACCATACTTTATTGTACCATTATATTAACTAGGTGATTGAAAGATCATTTTATTTTTTCAATGCTTAAATCCTCTATCCTAATTATCTTTTAAGTGATAAAAATAAACACTTTGATCTAAGATTACACAGACAAAATACTGGTGTTCTCTATGTGCACTAAAAAAAATTGAGAAAACAATAATATAAATAAAATCACATTTTTTTTCAGTTGTAAGTTGTAATACTTAACAAAAAGCTGGCTTTTAGTCACAGATATGGTGTGATAGAATCCAAGAATGAAGAAAGCAAGAACAATCTCTTTATCTTGGCTGTGTCCCACCACCTATCACCTGGATACAGGGTCTCGTGACAAAAAAAATTCTCAGTAAATGTTAGGAGCTAAAATAATGAGTTCAGATAATGAACTAGATAAAATTTCATCATGATTCCAAAATGAATCAAAGTACTGTTTCTTCAATTTATAAGGTGAATTGGTAGAAAGCAGAAAAAACCCTGGAGCTTGAATTTCCTTCTGTTATAACTACCTTTTACTTTTAAGAAAATACAAAGAGGGGCGCCTGGGTGGCTCAGTCGGTTGAGCGGCCGACTTCAGCTCAGGTCATGATCTTGCGGCCCATGAGTTCGAGCCCCGCGTCGGGCTCTGTGCTGACAGCTCAGAGCCTGGAGACTGTTTCAGATTCTGTGTCTCCCTCTCTCTGACCCTCCCCCGTTCATGCTCTGTCTCTCTCTGTCTCAAAAATAAATAAACGTTAAAAAAAATTAAAAAAAAAAAAAGAAAATAGAAAGAATGAAAAAGTACAGAGGAAGAGAAAAGTAGGGTACTAACTGTCTGTGCCTTGCAAGAGTAGTTTAAAAACAAAGTGTCCGCTGCCCCTGCCCAATACACCATCCTCTCATTCCTTTTTAAAAGGAAAGACAGAAGAAAAAAATGCCTTAATTCCAGTAATGTGTAGATCCAGTTAGATTGTGAATATTTTCTCAGTTATTGACAGCAGTTATTGAATTTTGAATCTAAAATTAAAATATGCATAATTAGGTTAGTAGAATCCCTAAACTATATTTATAACTGTCTTAATCTAAGCAGTCTGCTAAAACAAATACCATCAATTGGGTGGCTCACACAGCAGACATTTATTTCTCACATGAAGGGTAGCATATCCAAGATCAAGGTGTCAGCCAGTTCTCCTCCTGGTGAGACCCCTCTCCCTGATTTGCGAATGGTCACCACCTTCTCCCTGTGTCCTTATAAGGTGGAGAGGGAGAGGTCTTTCTCTCTTCTTTTTCTTATAAAGCCACTAGTCCCATCATAAAGGCTCTATTGTCATGACTTTATCTAATTTTAATTACCTTAAAAGGGACAACTTCCAAATACAGTCACATTGGAAGTTGGGGTTTTAACGTATGACTTTTTTAAGAGAACACAATTCCATCTATAGGGATAACTTCTCATGTCCTAACTACAGTTAGGATCCTATTTTCCATATTTGGTATAAATTGAATCGTTACGACTATTATGATTTGCTTGTATCTGTTCTGCTATAACCCAACCTTAGTACAGTTTAGGCTGCAAAACTATACTCATCCACTAACAATATCTTTGTGGCCACATTTATTCCGTATTTATGGAAAGACCTGTGTCTGTATACCTACTCAATTGTTGTCTTGCAAACTGTAGCCAAAGTATTTCTATCTTTCTCTCCCTTTGCCTCTAACATTATAATTCAACCAACTGTTCTATGCAACAGAGAATAACTTGATGATGATATTCTTTCCTAAATACTACTCATCCACCTGAATTTTCTCCTCCTGCCTCAGAAACAGACATTCTCTAGTAAGGCTTCTCTGCTTCAGGCCACTGTCATATAGCTTGATCTAACAATCTCTGATCTTGGTTTTCTTCGCTGTGAGGTACGTTCTGAATTTTAGCATATTATTCGCTTAATATTCTCAATATGAAAAGTCCTATATTATTAATAAGCTGCAACTTATAATAATCTTTGCTATTATAAGCCACAACTCATAGTGGTAAATATTGATTTTCACTTTGTGGCAGCGTCATGATTCCAGAGGCACAATTATTCTGAGACAGGAAAAGTATTGGTTGAACTTAATGACTCAGAGTAACATAGCTAGGTTAAGATCTTCATATAAAGCCAAAAATTGATCCTTATAGTCATTAACTAATCTCTGCAATAACGACTACTATTTCTAATCCCTAATATCTTTTCATGGATACGTCTCCATTAGATTGCACACATAAAGTTTTAACAGTTTGTTACCCCCTTTTCATTCTTACTTTAAGATTTGGCATTAACAGTCCTGTAGAGTATATGTGAGAGTGGCTAAACCTCTTATTACAAGGAAGAAACATTGGTAACTATTCGAGGAGATGGATGTTAACTAAACTTACTGTAATCTTTTGCAATATATGTATGTCAATATGTTAGTACATGTCATGTCATTATGTAGAATGTAGACTTATAGAGGACGGCAGGTCAATTATACGACAAAAACCCTTAGACATGGTAATTCGGCACAAAATATTATGGAGCCTTTACTAATATAATCTTTCTAAATAGTCATAGATGGACAAACTTGGCAGCTTTGCTTAGTGAAGTTATTTTTCTTAGCAACTATATTTTATTTAGGCCTTTTTATCAGTTCTTGCAGCAGAAGACTTGAGTGCAATATCTAAAATAATACCAGTAAGTCATTGTTTGTCCAGAGTCTCTTGTGACTTGCAACACGTATTGGCAACATCCTTGATACGGATTTATCACACTAGTTAGTTTCATTAATCCAAATCAACTAAAACACATTAACTATGTGCCCAAAAGAGACCTTCACAGTCAACTAGTGTGGGGCACAAAAGCTGGAGCAATATTACTTCAGCTCAGTTACCTAACTGTACCTCAGTTCTTTGTGAAATAACAATAATAATGGTAATCCAAGTTACTCTATGAATCAAACATAACAATGAAAACCTATAAAATGATAGATAAATTTATACATTTAGTGATCCATTACTTTTCACGTTTAGCTTCAAAGTTGGGAACATGACTTTTCCCCGAGTACTCATATTTAATGAAATATTCTGTAACAATTGAATCGACCCAAAATTAACATATGAGCTTGTTTCACCTACCACTTCTTTCATTTAACTTGATCCCTTCTTTATTCGCTGAATCCCTAATTGTAGTCTGAATCGACACCACACATTTTAATTCACATTTAATTTAGCTCATGCCACTTAGTTACTTGTCTCCTTATTTTTTCTAAGCTTCTCCAGTTTCTCTACTAACCTTACCATCAGATAACATTATCTGATATAAATTCTAAACCTAGTGTTCTCATATCCTTTTTCTTATCCAAATAAATTTTACGTTCTACATTTAACAAGCACCTATTTTTTTTTTCAATTACCATACTGTGGGGACTCTTCCTTGAAAGATATTTAAGGGAATTTAGAGGCAAATAGGACAGGAATTTATTAAAAAGGATATGCATGAACTTCCAGACTTCCAGCTTCTACTCAGAATGTGGTGAATTGAAAAAGGTTTCATTCTCAAACTGAATCAAATAAACCAACCAAAAAATTCAGCTGAAAAAAACTGCACTTTTTTTTTTTTTTTGAACTCAGTAGTATTTCATTATGATCATAGGCTAACCCACCTTTATGCAACATAAGGAGAGTCAGGGAGACCAAAGCTCTGGTTCATCTGGGCTGTTGGCAAGAAGCATTTAGAAAAATTCAGCTAAGTAAATATAAATTAGTGAAGCCAGCTGAATGTGCAATGACAAAAGAAAGTGAAGCTTCTGGGGGTTGCAAATATAGAGAGTATCCACAGTCTCTTCTAGGCTTTAGATTCATGAACCTTTTTCGGAGCTTACAGAAAATATTGGGAACTTCTAAGAAAATGTCCTCCTTCATGGCACGGGTCTCAGAAGAAGAACATTAGCTCTTTGTAGGAGAGGCATGAAGCAGTACAATATTATTTAAAGATACATTCAGATCATAAAGGAATTAAACTAGAAATCAATAACAAAAAAATATATCTGAAGTGCTCCAAATTTTTGAAAATTGAACACAAATAAAAAAAAATTGTGGGTCAAAAGTAAGTTTCAAGGAAAATTAATAAATACATTGATCAAAATAAAACTTAAATTCAACATATAAATATTTCTGAGATGCAGCTACAGGAGTGGTTAGAGGGAAATGCATAGAATTATAAGTAACACTAGATTCAAATTGCTATATGTGTTTCTCACAGAAGTAAGGTTTAGAAATTTTATTTTTTAAAGTTTCTTTATTTACTTTAAAAGAGAGAGAGAGAGAGAGAAAGAGAGGGAAAGTGTAGGGAGGGGGCAAAGAGAGAGGAGAGAGAGAGAATCCTAAGCAAGCTCCATGCTGTCAGTGCAGAGCCTTATGTGGGGCTAGATCTCACCAACCCTAAGAGCATGACCTGAGGCAAAACCAAGCGTCAGATGCTTAACTAACTGAGCCACCCAGACTTCCCTAGCTTTAGCAATTTTAAAACTGCTTTATATGATATGAATTAATTAAACAAGGATGTTGATTGGCTCAGGTGTTTCTACTCTGAGGCAGAATATATACACAAACAAAAATTGAAGCCTGTAAATGCCTCAAGGGTACCAAACTGGAATCTCAGGAAAACCATAAATAGTCAACTATAGCTTACAGCTGCAGCTGATCAAAAATATTCTTACTTTGCTTCGATGTTTTCTCTATAAAACCTCTCTGAGCTGCTGTTCGTGGAGCCCCTAACCACTTCCACTTTGGCACTGCCCAATGGAATTGAAATTTTGCTCAAATAAACTCTTCAAATTTTAATATGCCTCAGTTTACCTTTTAACACATATATAATTGGTAAGTAAATACAGACAGGGAAAACCAGATTTCGCACCCTCAGAAAATAAAGTTACAAGTAAGCAACAAGCATCAAGCAAAGCTAAGATGAAGCTTATGCCACTGACTTGGGAAAAACACAGTTTCATACAGAAATAGGTGATGATCTGTTTTTGCATGTGAAATACAATATACATGTTATGAAAGGATTCTTTAAATAGAATAGACTTGCTGTCAGAACACCTAATAATAGTATGGAAAACTACAAATTACATTGACTAATTTCAAAGAGCCCAAGAAATCCATGATTGCATTTATAGGCTTTCTCATTGTTAAGCTTTCCGTTGCTTTTGGAGAATGGGGATGCTTAGCAGGAAACTTGAGAGACTGACAACTCCATTCAGAGTCCATTCAATTCAGCTCATCTCTCTGTAAATTCCCAGAATCTTGCTGGCACTGCTTCTCTGAAGAGACTTATATTTTTGTGGGTCTCCTTATCTGGGTTCTGGCTAGCTTTCTCTTACCATTGGTTTGGGGGCCTAGGGAATATTAATAGCTTTTCAGTTACTCTCTCTGGGTTAGTTGCCTCAGAACTAAGAGATAACTATTAAGTTTCAGGAAAACAAAACTTTGAGTGAAGTTAAACTAATACTTAAATTATGTACTAGAAAATTTCTTGGCTTCTACAGTATTAAGGACCTTATCTTATTAATAAAATCTCCTAATATTTAATGTATGCATTTATACCAAGCACCTAAGGCTACTGAATGAATGAGAGCTATTTACACAGAAAGAATTAGCAAAGTTTTCCAGACAGAGGGAGAACATTCATTAGTTAAAATATGGTCAATGAAAAAGTTGCCGGAGGGTATCAAAAGAGTAAAGAATAATAGTAAAATAATTTTAAAGAGTGGTATAATATTAGCAGAAATTTTTATGTTAAAATCATACTCATCACCCAGCCTCCAACCTGTCTTTATAATTTCCCCTTCTGGGTATTTTATAAAATGTTGGATTAGAAAACATCTTGGTTTTCCTTGCCATGTGCCTTTTTCAGAGATTCTCTTCAACCGAAAGTTCCTGAAGACTGGGCAGTAACCTCATGACTCTGTCCCTAACCCTTCAGCCACACTGGTTAGAATGTCTATTTCCTTGATACGAGGGACAGGAAAAATAATTTTTCCTATTGAATTTTTTTATTTTTTATTTTTTTATTTTTATTTATTTTTTTTCAACGTTTATTTATTGTTGGGACAGAGAGAGACAGAGCATGAACGGGGGAGGGGCAGAGAGAGAGGGAGACACAGAATCGGAAACAGGCTCCAGGCTCTGAGCCATCAGCCCAGAGCCCGACGCGGGGCTCGAACTCACGGACCGCGAGATCGTGACCTGGTTGAAGTCGGACGCTTAACCGACTGCGCCACCCAGGCGCCCCTCCTATTGAATTTTTTTAAATGTTTGTTTGTTTACAACAAGCAGGGAGAGGCAGAGACAGAGGGAGCAAGAATCCCAAGCAGCCTCTGGGCTGTCATGGGGCTCCATCTTGTGAACTCAGATCATGACCTAACTGAAATCAAGAGTTAACTGAGCCACCCAGGTACTCCTCTCCATTGACTTTTAAATTAGAACTCAAATAGGCTATTTCATGTGGTAACATGACATAAAGAATCAATATGTAGAGTAACTTATGGAGCATCAGAGTGAAAAAAAATAATCTCTGCACTCTGACTTTCATTTGCTCTAGAGCTTTCTTGATTGTTTCTATACCTCAGACTTGACTACTGAGTTGTTCTGGATTCCGTGAGGACGTTTGCAATAACCATCCCCCCAAACCCTCTGTAATTGGAGTTAATTTAAGCAGTTTTCTGTTTTCAACTATATCAAATATATATACACATAGAATATAATTGACTTTGTTTATGTTTAAAATGGCATCTAAATTGTAACTTAAAAAGGTTGCATAATGTTTCAATAAACTGGCGTATCATATTTTATTTGTACTGTGGACACTTAGTCTGATACCCCCTTTTGTTATTTCAGATATATTTTTCAACAGATTCTTTTGTTTGTCTTTTAATCATTTATTCCACATAACTCTTAAGAGTAGGATCACTGGGGCGCCTGGGTGGCGCAGTCGGTTAAGCGTCCGATTTCAGCCAGGTCGCGATCTCGCGCTCCGTGAGTTCGAGCCCCGCGTCAGGCTCTGGGCTGATGGCTCAGAGCCTGGAGCCTGTTTCCGATTCTGTGTCTCCCTCTCTCTCTGCCCCTCCCCCGTTCATGCTCTGTCTCTCTCTGTCACAAAAATAAATAAATGTTGAAAAAAAAATTTTAAAGAGTAGGATCACTGACTTCAAGTGCTCTGACTTGTTTTTTTACTTTGTTTAAATTATCATTCTGCTTTCCATTTTTATACAAATTAAATACACATCATTTGTCTGTTCATGTTATGTTATTATAATATAGAGAAAAAATAAATGATCTCTTAAAAGTCAACTTTTAAGTTCGGAAAAGGGGCGTTTAATTTTGGCAAGACGTTCCAGATTGATGTTATAATATTAAGAAAATAAAATATTTTTATCTTTGAATACTTACAATAAAAAGTGACCTTATTTGATACCTGAATATAACAATAATCTAGAATTGCTTAGGATGTGAGACACATATCTTTTTCATATGTTTATATTGTATCACTATCATTGGAAATTTATCAATTTCGTTTCTAATCTGGAAGATTAACTAACGAAGATTTATGTGACATTTTCCCCCATGTAATGAACAGTTTAGTGGACACTTACTAGTATTTTAGTACTTAGATAGTACTTAGTACTTAGTAGTATACTTAGCACTTACCTACTTTAGTAGATACTTAAAGTCAAAAAAATCTTGTATTGGGGCATCCGGGTGGCTCCTTCAATTGAGTGTCCGACTCTTGATTTCAGCTTGGGTCATGATCCCAAGGTCATGGGATAGAGTCCTACATCAGGCTTTGTGCTGAGCATAGAGCCAGCTTGGGATTCTGTTCCTCTTCCTCTACCCCTCTCTGCCACTTGCATGCTCTCTCTCTCTAAAATTAAATAAAATAAAAATAAATAAATAAATAAATAAATAAATCTTGTATTCATCTATATTAAAATAAATTCTGTCAGTTGAGATAACAATGAATACCTATTCTAGTTAGGTATAATAAGACTAGATGAAGAAATAACTATTTAAATCAAATTTCTATCGTTTCAGTTATTTTCATTTAGACCTCCAGTAATAAAACAGGTAAAATGGTTCAAGAAGGGCTAGATTTCTACCAAGACTTTTGGTATTCATTAGGAACTTCAGGCATGATTGATATGTATTCTTGGCAGCTGATAAAATACACCCACGTTTGATCCAAAATGGGTTTAAAATAAAAGTAATTTGTTTGCTTTAGTAATGAGAAATATGACTTCTATTTTTAATCTCTGAACATCACTGAGATCATCAAACTTTCTTGTATTGATTTTTGATATACAGTAGAAGGTAGTCTAAGTAAGCCACAAAATAATTCAGACTACACATTCCATTTAGAGTTGAGGATGTTAAGACACTCCCCCATCCCATTACCTACCTAAATGGAGAGACAACAGGAATTCAGAGACTTATGTTCAGTTTCTAAGAATCTGACTCTCTAGGCTGTGTAATAAAACGGAAATACTGCACTCCCATCAGTCAACTTAGGAATGTAAAGATAATGATATAACGGTGTTGATGTAATGTGTGTCTCTTTCAACAGAGCTGTTCATTCATGATTGTTTGTAGTGTCATCAAGAGGTAGGCTGAACTGGAAAATGCATTATTGTTTTTGCATACAAAGTAAAATAAGACCAAGAAAATAATGTCTTTTGAAAAGTCATGATTGCGAACACAACGGATAATAAAACTACACTCTGTACAGCATCTTTTAGTGGCATTTTTCCTACTCATGTTTTTGTCTACTATGAAGGATTTAATGATGTTCTGTATGAGATTGTAACTCACATCGATGAAGCAGCCTTAGGAAGGAAAACAACTATAAGTTCAATCAAAAGGGGTCAGGGGCTGTATTCAATTTTTGTACTCTAATTAGTCAATGAGCTTCATTTTAAGTACAGTGTGTGAAGAGATCAGAGGCTAAATTCTCCCATTACACACTCATCTGTAACTATTCCTAATTTCAATGGAAGTTTCCACGTAGATAGATAGGAGTGTAAGTTAGATCTAGCAAATAAGATGTAGGGAAATTCAGTAAATGCTATATTTTTTCTAACTAATTATTTTGGTATTTAATTTATCTAACAATATTTTATTACAAAATATCTGTTCCCTGATGTCAATCGAGTACTACAAAACAGAAATAACTTTACATGTTTGATCTTTATTAATTATCAGATACTTAGAAATAATATCTTTACCTATGTTAAATGTATTTAACGGTTTCAAAATTGTAGTTATATAGTCTTTCTTGTGATACACTTACTAAAGCAATTTTACACACATTTGGTCTAGTTCAGGACATGACAAGTATCTTTCCATAGAAAGTGTTAAACTATATAAGGGATTAAAATTAACTAGTTCAATGGCTTGGATTACTTCACTGACCTGAATAACAATAAGAGATTGATTGGGATTTGTTGAAAACCCAAGGGTATAAAATCAGAGAACTTCTGTTGTATTTTACTTCTATTACAAGGACAATTAGCATTTTTCCTCCATAGAGTAATTTTTTAACTGGAACCGTGTCATGTGTTATTCTTTGATCATTCCATTCTCCGTAGTTTTCAAGTCCTTAGTTTTACTTGAGGGAAACTGAGGGTATACAGAGAAATAAAGAAAAAGAGAAGCACATGTGGTAAAGATCAGCATGGTTATTGATATTTAACATACCATACTACGGATAGTACTCATTATCATTTATCTTTATATTTTTATTAAGGGCATAAAAATTGTTATTATTACTTTGCTTTAGAAATAGAAATATTAAGGTAGGGTACTTTAATTGTATACAAAATATGGAGTTACTTTCTCTCTTCTGGCACTGTATCTTAAGACAAATTTCCTGTTACACTCAAATAACGGCATATGTTTTCACACTTTCAGTACTTCATAGAAATTTGGAACACTGGCGTGACATTTTTAAACATTTAGTTTTTATTACGAAATATAATGCACAATAACAAATATGCCCACGACAAATATATGCCACGTAACAAATATTTATACAGCGATCATCCATATCATCATTGTTCAGGAAAAGAAATGGTATTTTGGTAGTAAAGAGATGTTCCTTGTGTCACAATCTTCTCCTATTCTCATTGTGCTTACCTTTCTTCTGGCTTTCATTATAGCCATTTCATTTCATTACTTAGTTTTCTGCCTATATACAAACCCAGAAAGTGTAATTTTTCTATTAAAAAAAAAACACAAACATGGGAATAAGTCAGAATGTATGCTTTTGCCTTTTGCTTCCATGCTTTAACATTGTCTCAAAATATCATGTGTTTGCAGGAACGATAGTAGCTGTAACTTGTTTTTTATTCAGATTTTTATTCATAAAAGCTTGTATTTTATGTCAGTGCTTTATTGTACAGTTCTTTATTTGTTCCACTGGTCATACTCTGTTATTTCCAATTCTTGGATAGAAGCAACACTGTCATTGTAATTGGTCTTTAGTCTAAAAGGAGATAAATATTGTAAAATATGGACTGAAAAACTGCTCCAGGTTAAAAGGAATTAAAAAGGCATGATCTATGGGGCGTCTGGGCGCTCAGTAGGTTGAGTGTCCGACTCTTGATTTCATCTCAGGTCATGATCTCACAGTTTATGTGATTGAGGCCCGCGAGGGGCTCCACACATTCAGTGCTTTGTTGAGCCTGGTTAGGATTCTCTCTCTTCCCGTCTCTCTCTGTCCCTCCCAAGCTCTCTCTCTATTTCTCTCTCTCAAAGTAAATAAATAAATAAAATTTTAAAAAGACGCATGCTCCAATTTTTTTTTTTTTTTTTTAGCTTCAAACAACATTAGGACAATTGCTGAAATCTTGGTTATACAAGAAAAAATATCCCCTCCCACCCTTTTTAAATGAGAAACATATTGAAATATTTAGTGGTGAGAGACTTTCAGGTCTACAACTTCCTTTAAAATTGCTCAGGGAAATAAGGAGAGAGATAGAAAGAAAAATAAAATATGGTAATATGCTTTCCTGTGAGGAACATAGATGAAGGATATACAGCAATTATTTGTTCTGGCCTTGTCAAACTGCCAGAAAAGATTCCCGCATGGAGATACGGAAATTTTAAAAGTGTTCGGAACAAAGGATAAAATAAATATGTGATAAATGTATGTGATTATTAACTACAAGATGGGTAGTATAAAAATCAAGAATAAAAGATATGAGAGTTGTAACGCAAAAAGTAAGAATGGAATGTGGTGAAGCTAATATGTTCTAATATTCTGGTATTAATAGGGAAAAGGTAAAATTGATAATTGTGTTAGACTCAAGAATGCGTATTTTAATCCTTTGAGTATTTATTAAGGTAATAGTAAATAAATGTACACCTAGCAACTAATGAAACGAACAAATGTGGAATAAAATGTAATTGATAAAAAAATAGAGGGTAAAGAAAATATTAATAGGTATTCAAAAGAAAGATTACACATACAAAATTAAATATACAATAATTGCATTATATGTCAATGGATTTGATACTCCATATAAAAGACTAAGGCTGTCAAACTGGAAATAAAAAGGAAAACACTCAGCAATATGAAGCTTACAAAGACATGCCTTAGGAACACAAAAGAGTTTGAAAAGGATGGAAAAACACCTAACCAAAGAAATCTGGTGTATTTACATTGTATAAAGTAAATATAAGGCAAAATGAATTACTAGGTAATAAATTTCATGTGAAGAGACCAGTTCATCAAGGAGTAATACAATTCTAAATATGTATGCTCCTAATAGCAATGGGGTATAGAAAATTTGAATAACATTTTATCAATTAGACCTACTGGGCATAAGTAGAGCTCTATATCCAAAATATTCTGAATCCACTTTTCCAAGTGCATATACAACAGATTCCAAAACAGATTAAATCATGAGATGAAAGACATATCTCAATAAATTTTAAAAACATGTTGAAATCCTTCAGAATATCTTGTCTGACCACAGTGGAATTAAAATAGAAATCAGTCAAATAGAAGAGCCCATAAATATTTGACAACTATGTAATATTGACTGAAATAATCTATGTCAAGAGAAGGAATCATGACAGGGATTGATGACAAAGAAAATACAACATAGAAAAATGGGAAGATGTGGGGCGCCTGGGTGCTCAGTTGGTTAAGCGTCCGACTTCGGCTCAGGTCATGATCTCGTGGTTTGTGAGTTCGAGTCCCTGTCGGGTCTGTGCTGACAGCTCAGAGCCTGGAGCCTCCTTCGGATTCTGTGTCTCCCTCTCTCTCTCTCTGCCCCTCCCCTGCTCATGCTCTGTCTCTCTGTCTCAAAAATAAGTAAAACATTAATTTTTTTTTAAATAAAAAAAAGGAAGATGCAATCAAAGGCATGCTCAGGATAAACTTTACATTGTATTTCCAAAATAATGACCTAATTGTCTATCTCATTTACTTGCTATAATAATGAATAATTAAATCTGAAGAAAGTAAAATGAAAAGAAATTAGAGATAAACACATACAAGTAGAAAAAAGGAATTAAACAATCAAAAAAATTGACACCACCTGTGCTGACAGCTCAGGGCCTGGAGCCTGTTTCAGATTCTGTTTCCCTCTCTCTCTCACCCTCCCCTGTTCATGCTCTCTCTCTCTTTGTCTCAAAAATAAATAAACGTTTAAAAAAAAATTTAAGAAATATCTTTAATTTAATAAATAGCATTGTACATACATTTTAGAAAGTGATTAGGATAAGCAGATTAAGTAAAGTCCATTTATATTCAAATAAATAAAATCACTACTATTTTCATGGATTATGATTTTGTATGAAAAAGATACAAAATATCTGAAATATAAATTAATATTAAGAAATGATTTTGAAAGGTTGATACAAGATTAATATAGAAATATATTTCTATATACTAGCAACAAATTGAAATGAAAATTAAAAACATGATTTATATTAAAACTAAAATATATAAAATAATTATCAATATATCTAATAAGAGCTGTGGCAGATTTCTGTACTCAACAACAAAAAATTATTCTTGAGATAATTTATAGATCTAAATAAATGAAGGAATACATGTTCATATGTTAGATGACTTGATATTGTAAAAAAAAAAAATGTTGTCTCCTCAAATTATCTCTAGATTCATTGCAAATCCAAAACTCAGAAAAAAACATGCTAATGTTAAAATTGATAAGGTGACGGTAAAATTTTATGGAAACACAAAGGGCCAAGTGACAAGGGAATCTTGAAGAGTACAGCTGGAGTACGTACACTCTCAGATATTCCGATAGCTGTTATAAAGATACTGTAATTAAGGCACTGTAAAGTCAGCTCAAGAATATAGAAGTAGATCATTAGAACAGAATGGAGGGGCGCCTGGGTGGCGCAGTCGGTTAAGCGTCCGACTTCAGCCAGGTCACGATCTCGCGGTCCGTGAGTTCGAGCCCCGCGTCAGGCTCTGGGCTGATGGCTCGGAGCCTGGAGCCTGTTTCCGATTCTGTGTCTCCCTCTCTCTCTGCCCCTCCCCTGTTCATGCTCTGTCTCTCTCTGTCCCAAAAATAAATAAACGTTGAAAAAAATTAAAAAAAAAAAAAAAAAAGAACAGAATGGAAAACCAGAAATAGACCTACCCAAATTCAGTCATCTATGTAAGACAAGGTTGCCCCTGATGTGCAGTGGAGAAATGTGTGTCTGTTTAATAAATGAATTGGTTAAATGAAAGCAATATCAGAACCACTATAAGTTGAGTGTCCAACTCTTGACTTTGGTTCAGGTCATGATGTCATGATTTGTTATATGTAGCCCCACATCAGGCTCTGCACAGACAGTGTGGAGCCTGCTTGGGATTCTCTTTCTCCCTCTCTCTGTCCCTGCGCTGCTGTCCTTCTCTCCCTCTCTCTGTCAGTCTTTCTCCCAAAGCAAATAAATAAACATTAAAAAAACAACAAATTTGCAATGAATTCTAGACGTGCATATGAAAATGAAATAGAATATGTTATGTTAATAGAAAATATAGGTAGTTACCATGAATTGGGGTAGGCACACATTTTATAAATAGAACAAAAATATAATACAAAAATAAAAATGGCAAATTTGGATTAAAAAATAATCAGGGCTTTTTGTATGACACAAGACACCAAAAAGAGTATAAATTTTGAATATAAGGTGTGATGTATTTCTATTCTGTATATTTAATGAAGAAAATGCAGAAAATATGAAGAATGTTTATAAATCTGTAGGTAAAATAGAATGAAAAAACTAAAAAAAATGAAAATATGAGAAAAAAGGTCTTGAAAAGACATTATAAAAAGGAGCTGATGCAAACAGCCAATAAACATAGAAAAAGGGCTGAATATCATTACTCACCAGGGTAATTCACATTAACTACACAATTAGACACTAAGCCACATCCAACAGAATAATTAAAATGAAGAAGAAAATACCAAGTTTGAAACAGAGTGCAGAACAAGTGGATTCATATGCTGTGGGATAATTACTTTGTAAAGCCATTTGACAATATTTACCACAATAATGGGAATGAACATCATGAATGAATCTGCCCATTGCCACTCTCATCAGAAGTCAGGCACAAAAAAGTATGTTATGTACGATCCCTTTATATTAACTATAAAACAAGCAAAACTTACCTATGGTCTTGAGAGTCAGAATGTAGTTTTCCAGTGAGTGGGCAGGTTAAGGATAGGAAATATGTGTGGGGATGGGAGTAGGGAGATGAAATTCTTCTGGGATGGCAATAGTGATCTATTTGCTGCTTATATAGGCATATATGCTTCGTAAAAATTCATTGCAGTCTTATGATTTGTGAATGTATCTGTATGTATGTTATACTTTTAAAAAGAGTTTGTTTAAAATTTTCATTCGCGTGCATTTCTAATAAAGGTCATGTTATTATTTTCTTTTGCTCCTCTTATATATTTGTTATAATATATATGCATTAAAAGGACATAATATTGAACCAAAACAAGATGGATAAACTTTTGACAACAAAAAATCAATCTCAAACTGTAAACTATTGCCCTTGCTCTATATGTAAGTAAATAAGTAGTGAAGTATTAGACTTAAAAGTGACTATATATTTGCATTTGTCTACATGTATATCTATATCTCTATCACTATATTTCTATTTACCAATCTGTTTCTGTCTATCTCTATCATCTATCTATCTATCTATCTATCTACCTACCTATCTATCCACTATCATCATCTTCCTCAATCTTTTTAATTCTGGTGTTTATCTTTCAATTCTAAATGTGAAAAAATCATTAAGCCATTTTATGAATTTAGGGCTGTAGCAATAGAAACTGGCTTTCAGAAGCTCAATTACAAACATCTGAATTATATCCCTAAATAAAGTAGTCTCGGTTTCAAGTAAAAAGTACAGAGTAGATGCTCACTAAGTATTTGTTAACTATTGAGGGAAGAAAAAATAACAAAAGTTTTATTTCCATATAGCTGCTATCTATGGAAGAAGCAGTGTTATAAAAAGTCCAAAAGGAAATTCAGAGAAGGAACAAAATAATCACACATCTAAAAGAAAAAAGCAAATGTCTTTTTGGTAATCCCTGAGATATTAACATACAAATAAGGTAAATTGAAAATATAATATGCATATTGTATTTGAATAAAAAAATAAATGGAAAAGATGGGTTGGGTCCACAAATAAAACAACATGAGCAGGTCAACACAAAATTATTTTTGAATATAATATATGTTGAATATTTCTTCTTTGGTTTTTAAAATGCTCATTAAATTTCTCTTAAAATTGGGGCGCCTGGGTGGCGCAGTCGGTTAAGCGTCCGACTTCAGCCAGGTCACGATCTCGCGGTCCGTGAGTTCGAGCCCCGCGTCAGGCTCTGGGCTGATGGCTCGGAGCCTGGAGCCTGTTTCCGATTCTGTGTCTCCCTCTCTCTCTGCCCCTCCCCCGTTCATGCTCTGTCTCTCTCTGTCCCAAAAATAAAATAAACGTTGAAAAAAAAATAAATAAATAAATTTCTCTTAAAATAAATTGAAACTATTAGAGACATTTTATATATTTCAGTCTTTTAAAAATTCTTTTTGAAATTGCTTTTGCTTTACTTAAGATGCGATATATGAGATGGCAGATAACTTTATTCATATCACCTTATTTATTATGGATTGTAGAATTATCTACTTTGATAATAGCTTTACCATTTGATTCTTGCATTGTTCAAAGAATGCAAAGTTTTATAATTAGATAAAGTATGTTAGAGTTACTCTGACAATTAATGACCTCAGGGTTCATCTTGATATATGGAATTGAGTTGATTCTTGATCATTGGACAGGTTTTCTCATCAGTCAAACATCAGTGGAACTGCATCTAATCATGGCAATACATACAAATGCTTTCTTTGTATAATTTTGAAATTTTGAAGTACTTACGACATTCTCGTATATGTGTCAATTATTCTTTTACTTTGATTTAATCACTTTTGTTTCTGGCATATCCTAACTAGATTGTTGAAATTTTAATATTTATTTGTTTTTAGGATCGCACAAGCTGGGGAGGGTCGGAGAGAGAGAGAGAGACAGAGAGAGACAGAGAGAGAGAGAAACAGAGGATCCAGAGCGAGCTCTGCACTGACAGGCTGACAACAGTGAGCCCAATGTGGGGCTCAAACTCACAAATGGTAAGATCATGATCTGAGCTGAAGTCAGACACTCAACTGGCTGAGCCACCCAGGTGCCCCTAGATTGTTGAAATTTACTGAAGTGATAATTTAGGCTATATGAATCTTCAGCATTAATAAAAAGGAATAGATTTCATTCAGAATCTATTCTGAAATTTCGTGTTATAGAATGCATTCAAATATCTGTAACATTTATTTAGAATGTACACTACAACATATTTTATTTCAGTCGTCTATTGGAGAGAAAATGTTGAACAAATCTGGTATTTCTCTGATCACCGAACTTCATGAAGTAAATTGAAAATTTCTTAACTGTATTAACAGATTTTAATTTGATTTTTCTCCTGTAATTTTAACACTTTATAAAATACATTATTCAAAACATTTGCTTGTATTCCTACCCTGATCCTTATGAATTTACAAGATATTCATTAATATTTCTTTACACTCTAGGATGGCAGCATCTTCTTAAATTATAATTTTAATATTTCTTTTTACTTTAGGTTTTAAACATGTTTTGACATTCATACTACATATTAATGTATAAAATGTGTTCTTTTCACCTACATAATGCATTATATCCTAAAATTACACACTTATATGATCCTTGTGGAAACTTAATTTATGATACTTTGAGTCCTAAGGTGAGCTAAAAATATAAGAAAATAGGAAAGATATATCTGTGCAATGATATCTTGTGTTTGATTCAATATTTACAGCTTTATGAGTGTAATGAAATTACAAAAAAAAAATACAGACTTGAAATATATCAGAATTATGAAGCATGGGACCATAATGTTCACTTCATTTGTGTATTATTATAATTCTGAGTTCTGTCTCTTATGGCAAACATTATAATGAGGAGGAGAAATGCAGAAAATTGATTTATTCTGAAGACAAAGATAATAATGAGGTGAGATGAGAACATATGCTTAAAATTTCTAACTTTGTCATTGTGTAGGTTGTGCAGTTTCTGTACTTCATGACTTTAAAATAAGATATTCTGACTTTATCTTTATATTTTATTGTGATATGATTCAAACACAGAGAAATTGGTAGGATGAATTGGTACCTCTAATGCAGTATATACCCGTAATATTTTTTTCCTACAGAATTACGAATTTTTTTGCAAAATAATGTTATAGATATTCACATATATACAGAATATCATATGTTCAGAATATGGAATCGTACTGTATTCTGGGTTGATGATTATATTTAAACTCTAAACATATTTGCATGCCTGAAAATATTTTGTTTCTTGATAACAAATTGCTTCTACCTTTCTTTTTCTATTTTCATGGAATCAAAATTTTCCAAAAATATTGATGCATATGACTAAGGAATAATAGCTAATGATTTTAAGGCACTAGACATCGTTCTAATTTTTTATTTAATCCTCAAAACCAGTCTAGCAGATGGGTAGTAATATAATCTCTATTTTACTTAGCTATAGAGAGGTACTTAAACCAGGTCACACAGTTATTTTATGACATATCCAGGATTCAAAACCAGAAATTAGAGTTTCAGAGTCCATATGCTCAGCCACTGTCTTACACTCCTCCTTCTCAACAAGAATTCATATCTGTGGTCTTTTCACGGGCACTTTATTATATGTTGAGATCTATGATTACCATGCTGGACTATTTCAAAATTCTCTACCTGTATTTTACTTTTTAGCATTAAGATGAGCCATGATGACCATGGAATGAAATATCTCTTACTACCTCTGTATAAAAGAAATGATATCACAAATATTTACATTATCCTCTAATGCCTCTCACTTGCCTTAGAGATGTTCATAAGATAGAGTAGAAGGATATTTCTCTACTCTTCAGGCCTATTAACAAAATGCAATTCTAAGCCACTGTAGTTACCATAAAAGACATATTGTTAAAAATCTCTTTTTCCATTAGCATGAGTTCATCATTTACACGGTGACTCCTAGGAGTCATTACAGCTAATATTTGAGCAAGGTGTGGTTGGGAAAAAAAATTAAAGAAATTGAGAGTCATGAAAGTTCATTTTGGAAGTAATGTATTGAATCATTTTGGAATTTATCAGAATAAAATGCTAAAACATTCTCTACCCACACAGATATCACTTTTTGCAGAGATACATTTTCCCACATAATTCATATAAGTTTGGAGCCAGAGAGTCTTTTCAACTATACGTGTGTGTGTGTGTGTGTGTGTGTGTGTGTGTGTGTGTGTGGTTTGTATGTAAAATATGGGGATTAGGAGTGCTGGCTCCTGTACAGTTGAAATTTGCATATAACTTTTGACTACCCAAAAACTTAACTGCTAATAGTTTACTGTTGACCAGAGCCTTATGTATTACATAAACAGCTGATTAATACATATTTTTTATGTTACATGTATTATATATGATATTAGTAGATTAAAATAAGCTAGAGAAAAGAAAATGTATTAAGAACATTATCAGTAAGGAAGAGAAAGTACATTTATAGTACTATACTATATTTATAAGAAAAATCCCTGTGTAAGTGGACCTGACAGTTTGAACCCATGTTATTCAAGGGCATATATGTGTGTGTTATGACAAGCCACATATTCTCCATCACTCTGTCTTAGAAAAAGGTGGCATGGAATTTGGTTTAAAAAAAGTGAAAGTACTGTGATTAAACAACTGCTATAACTAATCTGTGGTACTTTATAAGGATAGTCACTCTTAAGAGTCTTCATTTCTTACTACTTTTCTGTTGTAATTATCCGTACAGACTAATACCTGAGTCACTACTAACATAAAACTATTTTGTATTAGTTCAACACTTACACTGATAGATAGGTGTACAGGCACACGTTGGCGATATTGCAGTTTGGTTCCAGATCACTGCAATAAAACGAGTACCACAATTAAGCAAGGCAAATTAATTTTTTGGTTACCTAGGGCATACAAAACTTATGTTTGCACTATACTGTAGTCTTTTAAGAGTGCAATGGCATTATATATATATATATATGTATATATATGTGTGTATATATATATGTATATATATATGTGTATATATATACATATATATATATGTATTTATATACAGAGAGAGAGAGAGAGAGAGCACAATATACATACCTGAATTGAAAAAGTATTTATTGCTAACAAATGCTAACCATCATCTGAGCTTTTAGTGACCCATAATCACTGATCAGAGACTACCATAACAAGTGAACTAATAATGAAAAAGTTTGAAATATTTTGAGAATTACTGAAATGTGACAGAAAAATGAAGTGAACCTATGCTGATGGAAGAATGGCATCCACAAATTTGCTCTATGCAGAGTTACCACAAACTTTCTATTTGTAAAAACAAAAACAAAAACAAAAACAAAAAAACCGCAGCATCTGTGAAGTCCAATAAATATACTAGATAATATTTCCTGACACATTATATGTAAAAGGGTATTTGCTCATTGCTCTGGTGCAAATGACCAGAGAGATATCACTCCTCTGAACCAGTGAAAAATGTGCATTACTATCACAAGTGTGACAGTCAAATGTCCATGCAAGGATCATCTCTATAGATGTATGAAAATGCATTTGTAATATTTTAAACTTGCTCCTCAGGGGACTGAAAAAGGAAATATATGACTTACAATTTCATCATTTTGAGTAATTTAAAAAAGCAAATAAAGGGGCGCCTGGGTGGCTTAGCTGCTTGAGCATCTGACTTCAACTCAGGTCACAATCTCTTGGTTCAAGAGTTCGAGCGCCCCATTGGGCTCTCTGCTGTCACCACTGAGCCAGCTTCAGAACCTTTGTCTATCTCTTTGCACCTCCCCTGCACATGCTGTCTCTCTCAAAAATAAATAAACATATTTTTTAAAAAGGGAAATAAACTAAACACTATTTTGTTTGCATGCACAGTAGGATTCAGGTATATATTTATCAAAAAAAAAAAACTAAAAAGAAAAGAAAAAAATAATTGAAAATCTGGAGAGTAAACTTTTAGCAAGGATTTAAAATAGGCTTTGCCTACCCAATTTCTCATATATTTTCATAATCAAGCTTATGATCAGGACAAAAAAGATACTGATGTAGAGTTTTAGAAATACTGGAGAGATTCTTTTAATTAGGATACTGTTATTTATTATTTTCTACTGAGGATATAATTTTGTATTATTCAAAATATCTCGAAAATTCCCTACAGGATCTCAAGATTATGGATTTGCATTTGATATGATTAAAGTTAGAATATATATTTAAATGTGACTTTGTTTCAGGTTTAACTCCATCTCCCTTAAACTATTTATGCTTCAACTAACTGGGAAGGAAAGATTTAGTTCTAAGCAACTTCGAATTTGTTTTAAACATTTAAAGGGATGTCATTGGTTTCTTGTCTAAAATGGCAACAGTGCTTCAAATAATTTAAGCATGAACATAGTGTTGTAATTAAGAACACAGGATATTAACCCAACTACATAAAGTACAATAATGGTAATTTATATAAAGTCGTCATGCCTCAGTTTATTAATTTTTAAACTATTTATTAGTATACTTATGTAGCATATTTATGACTATTACATGAATTAATCGTGCAAAACACTTAAGGCAGAATCCAACATACAAAACTTTAGCTTATTCTGCCTGAGGCTTTGGATTCTCTGTGCTTTTGTAGTTTCATTAGTATTATCCTCTTACCAACTGAGTTGACCCATGCAAATTATTGCATATTATCTACTATTTGTCATCTCTAGGCCTGGAGGGAGTTAAACTGAATAACAAATATATAGGCCAATAATTTCAAATTCCAAGTCTTTGTATTTTATAAGGAAAAACTTATATTTAATAAAATTTTAAAAAATATATTACAGTTTGATCACATTAAAGTATTGTGGAAATCATATTTTGTTCAATTTCTTCTTTTTTTGTATTTTTATACTCTAATTGCTGATTAATACTATGTGTATGTTTTTAGAAAATGCAGAGTATTTCTAGACTGTATTTCCAGACTGTACCTGATTCCCTTTCATTACAATGTCTCTGTTATATTTTATTTTGGTTTGGTTTATTTTATTATTTTTTAATTTTATATCTATCTATCTATCTATCTATCTATCTATTTTTAGTGGTTAGTAGTTGATTATCCTTTTGGATATACCTTTTCTGTAATGCCCATTCAAGTCTTTTGCATCCTTTTTTTCTTGAGTTATATTTTTTTAACATGCAAGAATTTGGGGGATTTGGGAGGGAATTTTTTTAAGTATAATTGACATATAACATTATATTAGTTTCAAATATCCAACTTGATGATATGATATTTTCATACACCGTGAAATGATCCCTACAATAAGTCTGGTTACCATCCATCACCATAATAAGTTACAAAATTATTTGTGTCTATGTGTGCGTGAGATGAAAACTTTTAGGATTTACCCCCCTTGGCAACTTTCAAGCATGCACTACAATATTACTGCCTATGGCCCCTATAGGCCAATGCTTTACATTGCATCCCCATGACTTATTCATTTTATAATGAAATTTGTATTCCTTGAGCTGCTTCACCCATTTCACCAACCCCCTTTCCTTCTAGCAACAGCTGTTCTGTTTTCTATATATATGGCTTGTACTGTCTTGTTTGTTCATTTTGTTTTTAGATTCCACAAGTAAGGGAAATCATATGGTATTTGTTTTTCTCTAACTTATTTTACTTAGAGGAAATCCCTCACGGTCCATCTGTGTTGTCACAAACGGCGAGATTTCATTCTTTTTTATGGCTAAGTAGTATTCCATTGTATATATGTGTATATACCACAACATTTTCATCCATTCATCCACTGATGGATAATTGTTTCCATGTCTTGGCTATTGTAGATAATGTTACAACAAACATAGGGGAGTATGTATCCTTTCCAATCAGTGTTTTTGTTTTCTTTGAATAAATACCTATTGGTGGAAATGCTGGATCATATAGTAGTTCTATTTTTTAATTTTTTGAGGAGCTTCCATACTGTTTTCCACAGTGGTTGCACCAACCTGCATTTCCACCAGCAATGTATAAGACCCAAGGGTTGGGGCACCTGGTGTGGGGCACATGCCCCCTTGGTCTCCAGGGAGAAGCTGCGGCCTAGTGAAATCCTCTCAACTGTGGGTCACTGATCTGGAGGTGGGGTTTTGGGGGAGGATGCACTTCTGACTCTCCTACCTGTTTCAGTGTGGCCCTTATATCCTTATTTGTGGAGGAGCGGTTCAACCAGTTTTCAGGTCTTTTTCAGGGAGAAAGTTTTGTATGTACTGGTGCATTCAGGGTCTCCATGGGAGGAGGTGAGTTCAGAGTCTTCCCATGTCATCATCTTGGACCGACCCCCTTCTTTTCATTACTTTTACAGGCAGGGAATCTGTGATCCTCTGACCACATATCACCCAGCACATCCAATCTGTCACTTTTGCTAATACTAGGGTGTTCCTCACATCATTTCAATTTAACACACACTCATCCTTTTTTAAGCATTATTCACCAGGGATAGGCATAATAATACAAATTCTGCAAATGAACTTTCTATGTCTTAATATAAAACGTGCACTGGAAATATCTTCACAATTATGAAATTTTAAGTCAACTAAAATTATGAAATTTTAAGGATATACCAAGGTAATTCTTATTGATATTACACTCTAAGTAAGAATATGTACATTTTATTCCTTGTATAGAATTATCCCTAATAATTTTATCTCAAATTGTCATAATTGTTCATATGGTAAAACTTGGCATTGTCATTTTTCAATTTTTATATTCTTACATATTTGAAAAAAAAAAAAAAAAAACTAAGTAGGGACCCTGGGGTGGTTCAGTCGGTTGAGCGTCGGACTTCAGCTCAGGTCATGATCCCACAGTTTGTGAGTTTGAGCCCCACATCAGGCTCTGTGCTGACAGCTCAGAGCCTGGAGCCTGCTTCAGATTCTGTGTCTCCCTCTCTCTTTGCCCCTAACCCACTCACATTCTGTCTCTGTCTCTC
The DNA here is from genome assembly GCF_028749965.1 of Puma concolor. Classification (NCBI taxonomy): domain Eukaryota; kingdom Metazoa; phylum Chordata; class Mammalia; order Carnivora; family Felidae; genus Puma; species Puma concolor. Next base: position 93,548,018 of record NC_141670.1, read on the forward strand.
TTAAAAATAAATAAACATTAAATTTTTTTTTAATAAAAAAAACTAAACAAAATCCTGTAGAATGTTCATTATTTAATACTTAAACTATTTTTTAATATACACCTATGACTAAAAGTTTTTATCAAAACACTTTAATAAGCAACTGATAGGCAAATGTGTCTTCCATTTTTTTTTTTAATTTTACATACTTGGGAATATAGAACTGAATTAAATAGTTTCTATTTTTCAAGTTTAAATTCAGGACTTAACTTAATTCTCTAGATATTGGAGAGAAAACATAACATTTGGAAAAAGCAAATATCAGGAGCTGGATAAAAGGATTAAGAAAAATCAGGTTGCATATGCATTAGAAATATGTATTTTCTGAAATACATGATCTTAAGTTATGTTTAAGTCCTAAGTATTTTTATTTTGTGGAGACATAACTCTTTAGAAATAAAGTAAACGGGGGGCGCCTGGGTGGCGCAGTCGGTTAAGCGTCCGACTTCAGCCAGGTCACGATCTCGCGGTCCGTGAGTTCGAGCCCCGCGTCAGGCTCTGGGCTGATGGCTCAGAGCCTGGAGCCTGTTTCCGATTCTGTGTCTCCCTCTCTCTCTGCCCCTCCCCCATTCATGCTCTGTCTCTCTCTGTCCCAAAAATAAATAAACGTTGAAAAAAAAAATTAAAAAAAAAAAAAAGAAAAGAAATAAAGTAAACGGGTTGTAGATAGTCCATTAGCCATCCAACTAAATGGCTTCACTTCACCATTGACAGGAAGTATTCTGTGGTTTTTATCCTACCAGTAGGCACGTACTTTACTAGTATTGCACCTTAAAAAAAATCTACTACAAACTAGCATGTGACAATTGCCTGTCATAATGCAATATTGATAGTTCCTATAATTTTTGTTAAAAATATTTTTAATAAAAATACTAAACATACTGTGGGGAGTAAAAGGACCAAATGAATACTAATCATCAGTAATATATATATGTGTGTATATATATATATATATATATATATATTAACAGATATATATAAACAAATTAAATATTAGGACAACTACTAAATGCCAGGATATATAAACACAGGTTTATTTACTTATTATCTCTTTTTTTCTGTCTTTCACTCTCTCTCTCTCTCCATATATACATATACATATATAAAGAGATTGTATGAAATAGATAAGTTTTTTTAACCTACCTTTTGCATGTTTATTTAATCTGATTATGTCATCTCTATTCTTCATCTAGAATAGATTCATTGAAATTGAAAAAGATTTAATTCCTACTCCTGGTTAAACTGACCAACTTGCAGGAATACTGATAAAGAGCGTACAATAAATGTGTTACAAGAAATATGTTTCTGGTGAAGCTCTCAGAAACAGAGCGTTCGATTTTGTATCACCTTATCTAAAACGGAATAGTAAGTAGGATTGGGCAGAAGACTAAGTAGAAATGTAAATATATTTAGTTTGAAGAGTCTGGGAGACACTTAACACAAAGCTCAACACAAAGATATTTATAATCAGTTTAATACTAGAATATGAAGTGGGAGTCAAGAGGAAAGGGCACTGGCAGTGCTGTGATACTAGTAAGAGCAAGCTGAAAAGAGTAATTAAAAGTTTAAGAGAAAGAGACTGCCTGGACTAGTCTTCCTAGCATCACAGCCAATACTGGGGTTTGGAAAGGCTGTGGATGTACACTGAGCTGTACCTACACAGGGGTAAGCAGGATATGGGTCAACTTGAAAACATCCCCAAGCCACACACAGATTCATCAGCAAAAGGTGGGAGACTCACTGTCACTAGGGGCTTAAGCACAACCTTGACCAGTGCTACTGGCTGAACATTGTAATACTCTGAGGTAGGGGCATCTCCTAAGACCTACAAATAAAACCACATGTATACTTGCATCCTTAGGTCTGTGCAAATAACCAAGACTGAGCCCTCTCAGGAGTAATCACAGAGGGAAAATTCAGTCTACTCATAGGCAATAGAGGAGAGAGAGAGAGGAGTAATCCTTTGAACTGTGATAGCAGACTCCAAGTTATCACATATCCAATGGTAAAAGGCCAAAATCTAGCTGGTAAAGGGGCTTGTGAACAAGAATCTTTCATCAGTAAGTGGTTTAGCTGTTCCAGAGTTTAAATATAAAAACAAGAAACATCTGAGAAAGTGCATTGAAGGCTTTACATCGTGGGAGAAAAAAGTTTCAGAGACTTACTTCAGCCAAATCACTAAACAAATAAGTGACCAGAAAGACAGCAACATTAACATAAAACCCTAAGGAGGAGAGAACCTAGGAAATTATTATCCAGAGTTGCTAAAAAAAAAAATAGTTTTCAGGTAAAAATTGAGATGTACAAAGAAACCAGAGAGTATGATCTACACAGGGGAAAAAAAAAAACAAAACGAAGAAGAGGAAGAAGAGGAGGAGGAAGAAGAAGAAGAAGAAGAAGAAGAAGAAGAAGAAGAAGAAGAAGAAGGCAACTGTACACTGGTTATGAAGGAGGCCAGATGTTAGACTTAGCAAACAAAAACTTCAAAGGCATAACAAAAGGAAAGTTGTCCCATGTTTATGATTTACGAGAATATTTTACATTGTTAAGATGTCAATAGTTCCCAAATTGGTCTTCAAATTCAATGCAATCACTGTCAAAATCACAAATGGCTTTTTTTTTTTTTTTTAATTCCCCACAGATATAGAGAAGTTGATCCTAAAACTCATGTATAAATACAATGGACCAGAATAGGAAAAAAAAAAAAAAAAGAATCTTGAAAAAGAACAAAGTGGAGGACTCACACTTTCCAATTTCACAACTACGAAAAAGCTGTAGTAATCAAGTGAGTATGATGCTGGTGTAAAGACAGACATGTAGATCAATGGAATAGAATTGAGAGGCCAGCAATAAACTCTTGTATTTATGATGAAATGATTTTCAACAAAGATGCCACTAAAAGTCAATGGTAGAAAATTGAATTTTCAACAAATGGTGTTGGAACAATTGAATAATCAAATGCTAAGGAATAAAGTTGAATGCTATCTCACAATATTTATAAAAATTAATCCAAAATGGAATATAAGCCTAAATGTAAGATCTGGAAAACTACAACTCTTAGAGACAAACACATGAGTAAATATTTGTGACATTGAGTCAATATTTTCTTAGATGTAACATCTAAAGCACAAGTGACAAAATAAAAAAGTAAATAAAATGGACTTCAAAGAAATAGCCTTTTTTTAATAATAACAATAATAAACTACTATCAAGAAAGTGAAGATACAACACACAGAATGGAAAAAATTATGAATCATATATCTCATAAGTGACTTGTATCCAGGATACAGAAAGTACTCCTACAACTCAATAAAGACAACCTAATTTTTAAAATGGTCAAAGGATTGAAATAAACATTTCTTCTGAGAATACACTTAAAAAGCCACTAAGTACATGAAAAGATGCTCAAACCATTACATTAAGCACAGAGTTGCCACATGATTTATTAATTTCACTCATTTTTATATATACAGGCAGTGAAAATGTATGTCCATATAAAACCTTGTACATGAATGCTCATAGTCACATATTCACAATAGCCAAAAGTAGAAACAGCCCAAGTGTCTTTTAACTGATGAATGGAATTGCACCAGGGGTATATCTACACAATGGGATATTACTGAGCAGTAAAAAGAAATGAAGTGCTGATACGTATTGCACATAGAGGAACCTTGAACACATTATGCTAAGTGAAAGAAGCCTGTCTCAGGAGATCATGTGTTTTTCTAATTCTGTTTCTCTGGAATCAAGGCAGTGATGGCTTCATAGAATGAGTTAAGTTATTCATATTCTCATTTTGTTCATGTATCATTTTCCTGTCTATGTTCGTATCTTCCTGTAGCTGTTTGAGCATATTTAGAGTACTCTTTTTTTTTTTTTTTTTAAACATCATCTTCTAGTAAGTCTAAGGGTAGTTTCTGTTGATTTTTTTTTGTTGTTGTTCCCTTGAATGGGCCAAACTTTAATCTTTCATTATACATGACTTTGATTTTTGGTTGAAAATCAAACATGTACATATTGTACTGTGGTAGCTCCAGAAATCAGATTTCCACCGTTACCCAGAGTTTGCTTTTTTGTGTTCTGTTTTTTGATGAAAGGTGACTCTGTGCCTTGGATTGTCTTAATGTGAAAGCTTGAAATTTGTCAAGTCTTCTCTGAGATTATGTTTTTGGGCTTATGCCATTGCTTTTTAAATTCCACCAAATCTGTGGTTGCTTCTAAACATAATAGTCTTTAAATATCTGGCTCCCAAAAGGAGAAAAAATAAAAGAAAAACAGATGGTGTTTCTTTATATTCTTTGGAAAGTCTTTCAACTAGTAGAGTGCTGAAACAATGGTGCAGCCTCTGCAAGTACACTTAATAATCAAAAGCAACTATCGGCTACCAGAACACTTAACTTCAATATTTGGAGGATAAGGTCTTTAATGTTCAACCTGTCTCTAGCAAGCACATTAGGAATATGGGCATGGCTGCTGGTATGGCTGGAGGGCATGGAGTAGCTAACGGCTGCTATGTTAAAAGCTGAAATTGATAGAAACTAACCACAGTTTGCCAGCTGTATTTTCCCCTGGAAGCTGCCAGTGTTTAAGTAAACTCCACAGTTTCTTTCCTGTTGTTTTTTTTTTTTTTAATGTTTGTTTATTTATCACAGAGAGAGACAGAGCACAAGTGGGGAGGGACAGAGAAGGAGGGAGAAACAGAATTTGAAGCAAGCTCCAGGCTCTGAGCTGTCAGCACAGAGCCCCACACGGGGCTTGAACTCGTAAACTGCAAGATCATGACCTGAGCTGAAGGCGGAGACTGTACCCATTGAGCCACCCACACGCCCCAAAACTCCACAGTTTCAAGTCAACTTCTTACAGCTTCTACCAGTATAATTGTTGTCTGCGTGGAAAGATAAATTCTTGGTGCCTCCTACTATGCCCTACATCTCTTCCCTTACCAACTTCTTGAGACATATGGAGCCATAGGACTCAGCAAAGCTGTGTCTGGATTCCTGATCCACAAAAATAGTGAAGTACTAAGTAGGATAAATGTTTCCTTTTTCAAGAATCAAGATCTAGATTAATTTGCTACCCAGCAAATAAATTTTTAAAACACATGTTTCTGTTATATATAATAGCATATAATATACTTACTATAAATTGTTATCTTTATACTTAGTGTATAATATATGTACTTAGAATATAATATATAATTATAATGTATACTCAGTCATCCAAGCAGAGGTAATCACTTTTCTGAATTGCAGATATCACATACACAAGCATATAGAGAACTTGTTGTAAAACTTTATCCATAGATTGAAAGAAAACACAAAAACTTGATCTCCGCATCCAGTGAAAAGAATACTTACTCACCATAACCAAATCCCCAATCATCACTGCTGCAGATAGAAAATAGCTTAGCATCAACTGTGAGTGAACCGAGAAAACACACACAAGCACACAATCAGTAACACACACACACACACACACACACACCCATAAACCCACAATGCAGAGAGTCAACAAAGTCATAGCCCTATTGCCACTTGGGATTTATTTGAAAAGCCAAGAAAAGACATGCTTTGATCTAAACAGCTGTGATCTTAGGCAGCAATGAAGATATATAATGAATGTATGTCAAATGTTTAATCAACTCATAATGCAATGAGGAAACCAGTTAATGGTTAAAACCAGTACACGAGAGAATTTGACTTAGGGAGATTTATATTTTCTACTGGGAAAAATTGATAACTATGAACAGGAATTATTTACATTTTTGTGGGCAGGAATAATTTCCATTGTTTAAGTTTACTTTGACCCAACAAGGTGGTAAAATAGCCTGGGTACTAGAAAATCAAACTAGAATGTACACACCTGTGGAATCGTAATCACTGGAGGGTCTGCCAGAAAATGCCCAGCGTTCTGAAAAGATACCCAACTATGTCTTTTGCCTATAGTGAACAATTTAACTGGGTAAAGCTTTGATGAAATGAATTTGTATAGTATTAAGGAAGACCTAAGGTGGAGAAACAAAGCTACCAAAAGGAAATGGAACTTGCCAACCCGAAATCGGCTGCTTGCTAAATTAAGAATCTGTTTCATTTGTGAATATTAAGAATATTTCCCCTCACTTTCTCCCTATGAAGTTTTCCAAACACATGTGGTCATGTAGAGATGTGCACATGTTCTGGTAAGGTTGATAGCAAATAGGTATGCCCAGAACTCACACTGTTGTGAATACTGAAAATGTTTATTTGCTCTGGGAAGCACACCCTATAGAAAGAACACAAAGGTAGTTGGATCTCTAGGGATCTTCCTCTCTGGTAGTTCTCTGCTATATGAAACTGGGCGTTACCAACCTTATATTAGAATCCCAAAGGCCAAAGCCAGACAAAATGACTTGAATTTGGTTCAAAGGAAAATAGACACAGATAGTGAAATCATCATGTTTGGTTCAGGCCTTAAGTTGTATATAAAGGATTTAATATGAAAAGGATAGCTGATACAAAGACAAATACTAATTAAATATCACTATAGCTGATAATTAGATATGACAAAAATCATAAAGGTGGAAAATGATGCCTGAAACTAAGAAAATATCCTGTTAGAGGAAATTGCTTATGAAAGGCAAAGTGATAGATCATTTGAATAAGTACATACGTAGAGGGCAAAAAAAGTTGATTATAAATTAACTTCAGGGGAAAGGATGTCTGATAACTCTACTATTTTCTTTAATTGAGAATACTTGCAAAATAAAAATAAATTTCCATTCCCCTAGGATTTAGAAACTTTGGAAACAATTGTAAACCTACACCTAGAATTATTCCTCAATATTTTTAATGATAATTAGCTTATTTTTTTTAATTTTTTTTAACATTTATTTATTTTTGAGACAGAGAGAGACAGAGCATGAACAGGGGAGGGGCAGAGAGAGAGGGAGACACAGAATCTGAAACAGGCTCCAGGCTCTGAGCTGTCAGCACAGAGCCCGACGCGGGGCTCGAACTCACGGACCGCGAGATCATGACCTGAGCCTAAGTCGGCCGCCTAACCGACCGAGCCACCCAGGCGCCCCATAATTAGCCTATTTAAAGTCAACGACTCATATTCCTGAAGAAATACATTGTTTAATATTTATATCAAATATTAAAAACACTTAAATGATTTAACTATATATTGTATATACATAATATTAAAAAAATTAATGTTTATTCATTTTTGTTAGAGAGATTGAAAGAGACAGAGAATGAGTGGGGGGTGGGGGGAATCAGAGAGAAAGAGAGGGAGACACAGAATCCAAAGCAGTCTCCAGGCTCTGAGCTGTTAGCACAGAGCCTAAGGCCTGTGTGGAACTCACAAACCATGAGATCATGACCCAAGGCAAAATTGGACACTTAACTGACTGTGTCACCCAGGTGCCCCTATATATATACATATATATTTTTTTACATCAGAAGAATGAAATATTTTGCAACCAGAGTGCATAATTTAATTCTAGTATTTTTTAATATGGTTGCCAATTTTGGCAAGTAAGAGTCTATTTTAAAGTGACCAAAAAAGTATTTTTTGAAATATAGTTTGAAAATATCTAAAAACAACAAGAAAAATAATTTGTGCATTTCATAAACACAAGCTGCAAACTGGTGGCAAGTAGGCTGAATTCAGTTCCTAAAAGAGGTTGGTTCATACAGATGAGAAATCTATTGATCTTTCATTTTGATGTACACAATCCCCAATATTTGAGTTTGAATCACTCCTTGTTTCCTGAATTGTAATAAACTTCACTAGTTTGCATTTTCTTCTTGGACCTTGTATTCATTCACATTTGATACTTCCGGCTGAGCCCCTTCTTTTCTGGAAGTAAGTAATTACAAATAGATTTGCAGAATTGGAGTGTCACAGCCTCCCCACCCCACTCCCTGCAGGTTACATAGATTTTTGAGTTAGGAAGCTTAGTCCGTACTTTCTCTACCTTCCAGGTCGCAGAATAATAATAACAATAATAATATCTAGTACATGCATATTCTCGACCAATCCTCTGTGGTAGGCTTTATTAAGTAGTATCAATTTATAAATAAGGAAACTGAGACACCAATTACTTTTTCAAGTTGTTAAACAATGGATCCTCTCCAGGACTTCTCTGACCCCAGCAGATAAATCACCCAATGGTAAAAGTCAACCTTGGTAAAACTTGCATATATATGGCATTTATGATGCTCTGGTCACTTAAATAAGGACTCTGCAAATATTACTTAACCATTATCCAAACTTGTGAAGCATGCTTTTTTATTATCATTGTCTCTATTTTACTGATGAGAAAACTAAGGCACAGAGAAGCTGTTAGTTAGTTCAAAGTCATATAGCAGGGAAGGGACATAGCCCAGATTTTAATTCTTCCAGTTTAGCCCTAGAGCCTGTGTAGGGTTATCTTTATACTTATTTTAAGTCATGGCAAATATTGTGAAGTAAGAATATGTCATAAGAGGAAGATGTCCTACAGATTAATTATTATTTTAATCTCTGAAGATACTCATGTGCAAAAGTAGCAGATTTTCTTAGCTGAACAGTGTTCTATTTGTTGCTGGGAGGCGTAGCCTCTATTTAAATTCTCCGTACTTCCCTACATTCCCACTGTAAAGTCATTTATTTTTATTCAAGGAAAAACTCACTTAAAAACCCAAAGCTTTACTGCTTCAGATTCTGTGTCTCCCTCTCTCTCTGCCCCTCCCAGCTCTCACTCAGTCTCTTTCTCTGTCTCTCAAAAATAAATAAACATTAAAAAAAAATATGTAAAAAAAAAAAAAAAAAAAACAACAACAACACAAAGATTTATCTTAGAGGCATTAATGAATGTACCACCCGAGTGGAAAGTAGGTATCTGATAGGGTAGGGCTGTTTTGATATGCAGAACAGTAAATACTCAATTGCTGAAGTTCTGGGCCCTGGAGAAATAGATAATATCATTGACAACTATCAAGTTTACTATTTGTAAATAGAACAAAAAGGTGAACTCCCTCATGTTTATATAATCTATCTGGTCCAAGTGAATATAAGTAAGCAAGATCAGCTAAATTGGGTTAACTAACACATCCCAGTTTGTTTGAGACTTTGTTTTAGTACTGAAAATCCCCTGACCCAGGAACTCTCCCGTATTGGGCAAAACCAGGATGGTTTTTTACTAATCAATTAGGCTGTTCTAAGGAAGGTAAGAATAATAGTGGAGTTTACAGCTTTCCTGCCCAGTCTCATATTTCCTCGAAACAGACTTTGTAACTATGAGCAAACACCTGTCAAAACTCATGTAAACATGCAGTCATGTGATTAGATGCCCTGGAAATTGAAACAGAAATGTTTCTCTTCAAAGCAAAAATCAACTTGCTTTATTATCGAATAGTCCTCCTATGGGCCATTAAATGTTTTAACATTTCATTGGGCATCCATGGCCAAGATAATTTGCTCACTAAGATGTTGAAATAAGTAAAAGCCAAATCCATTTTTGAATTGTTACTACCTTTATTTTGTGTAATGTCTTATCCTAAAGTATTAGAGGAAAATTAAAACCATTGCAAGTCTCACAAAGACCTTTAAGAAAAGTGTAGATCATGCTTCCTACCATTGGAAATGCAAAATTAACTGTTCTTAACATAGCATAACATTATCATAGCATTAACATTCTAGCCCCTCATAAAGTATTTTGCTCATTTGATGTCTTAAATTCACTGTGAGATCTCTTTAATGACTTTAGTTATGTGCCTAGTAAATAAGTATTTCTTTATGGGAGTATTTCATTGATCTCTACTTAACATACAGCTAACTTGAAAGGGCAATTGTTCAATGATTCATATCTGGGAGATTATTTTGCAGCTAATAACCTGCTTCTCTAAGGAATAAACTGTACTTTGAACCATGATGATTCTTAAATCAAAAGTAGCAAAACCTGTGGGGAAAATGACATTTATAGTTGAAAATATTGATTTATGTATGCCAGAACCTGGTTTCAGGTGTTACAACATTTCACATGTACGAAATAAGAAAATGAGTTTCCAACAGTAGAACCTGTTATTTGGAAAGAATTGGACTTGGGGAATTAAAAGAAGATAGTCAATATACCTTATACCTCTACCATGGCTGCCAATCTCAGGTTACATTTTTAAACAGAAACCATAAGAGGTAATTTTCTTCAAATAATGATACAGGTTCTATAAATAATGTCTTCAAATGTAACATAAAAAGTTTGCAATATTAATGATTATTCCATGTCATATTTTATTAAATTCATTTCAGCTATTCCATTTAAGTATTGCTGTCATTCAGCAAACCTAGTTATTAGGTTTTGTTTTTGGTTCTATTTTTTGGCCCAGGCACGAACTAAACATCTAGCTGGTAGGGGCCAAAACCTCTGCCTGAGAAATCACAGATTCTGTGCTGGCCACTCAAGCGAATACATTTGAACTTGAACGTCATTTATTTTCATACCTTGAATTGTCATTTACAGTTGATCATAATAGATATTTGGATTATACTTTCTTTCCTTCTCCCTCTTTCATCTACCTATCAAATAACATAGTGATCAAATAACACTCCTATAAAATAACTCCATGGAGAAAAATTGATGTATGTACACCACACACATTTTTAAATATCTTACAAATGCATGATGGCTTCAGAAGTTCTATTGGTATTTGCTTGGTTATCTATTTGAAGTTCTGTTACTAGATACTTAGACAAATTAGTTCATTAGGTATTCTGGATGGATTGAATATTTTATGAAGCGTCCCACTTTATCCCTCGTAATGTGTCTTGTTCTGAAGTCTAGTTTACCCATTACTAACATTCTTGGTTTGTATTTGCCTGGTATATTTCCCATCTTTACTTTATGTGTACCTGTTTATATTTAAATCACTTTCTTGGAACAGCATGCAGTATGGTGTTTAGTTGTTTTATTTTATTTTTTTTAATTTTATTTCATCTGACAATGCTGTTCATATTCATGATGCCATTTTTTTTTGTTGTTATTTGGTCTTTTCTTTTATCATTGCTGTAACATATCTGTATTTTAATTAATGTGTTTGGATTTGCACTCTTTGGTGTAGTAGTCACTAGCTATGCGTGGCTGTTGAGTTTTGAGATATTGCTGAATTAATTTCTGAGATACATGTCATACATGTAAAATGCACTCCATACTTCAGTGACTTAGAACAAAATGCAAAATATGTCATTCCTGATTGTTTATTGATTACATGTTGAAATGTTAAACAAAATTTCAGAATTAATTTAAAAATTAATTAACCTTTCATTCCTAATGGGGATAACACAAATATTTAAATATTAAATATTTATTAATAAACAATTGACTCCAATTATGTTCACCTTTAAGTATTTTGGTGTAGGCTACTTATGTTTAAGTACAATGAAGCTATTTCTGGCTTCATTGTACTTCTATAGATGCTATAAAACCCACAATATAAATCAGTTATCTTTTAAAAGTATTAAAAATAAGGAACACTGTATCTTGTATAGACTCACATATTTGCCATTCATGACATTCTTCATTCAATTGTGTATGTACAAGTTTCCATTTGGTATTATTTCCCCTTTGATGAAAGAATTTTTAAAACTTTCTGGTAATACAGGTCAACTAATAAAGAATTCTCACAGGTATCATTTTTCTAAACTCTTTTATGTACCTTCATTTTTGAAAAAAAAATTGTTGGGGCGCCTGGGTGGCGCAGTCGGTTAAGCGTCCGACTTCAGCCAGGTCACGATCTCGCGGTCCGTGAGTTCGAGCCCCGCGTCAGGCTCTGGGCTGATGGCTCAGAGCCTGGAGCCTGTTTCTGATTCTGTGTCTCCCTCTCTCTCTGCCCCTCCCCCGTTCATGCTCTGTCTCTCTCTGTCCCAAAAATAAATAAAAACTTTGAAAAAAAAATTTAAAAAAAAAAAAAAAAAAAAAAAAAAAAAAAAAAAAAAAAGAAAAAAAAATTGTTTTACTGGGCATAGAATTCTGAGTATGTAATTCTTATCTTTTCCTCCATATATAATACTTGGTTTTGGTTTCAGTTTCTGACTGATTTAGTAGCTTCTTTTTATTAATTGTTTTCAGCCATTTTCTATGCTGGGTGTGGTTGATTTTAGGTTTGTCCTTACTTAAAGTTATTATACCTTTTTGTATTGGGGAGTTTATATTTTCCGCCATATTTAGAAAATTTATGGCCATTATTTCCTTAAATATTTTTCTCCCCCTCCTTATCTTTATTCTAGAATTCCAATTACATGTATGTATCCCATAGGTCACTGTACGTCTATTTATTTTCTTTGTTCTCAGTCTTACTCTTCTATTCTAGATAGTGTCTATTGGTATGTCTTCAAACTCACTGACATTTTCTTCTGAAATATCTATTTTTTCTGTAAATATTATCCTGTTCATTTTTTTTTTTATTTTTAAAAAAAATTTTTTTTTTCAACGTTTATTTATTTTTGGGACAGAGAGAGACAGAGCATGAACGGGGGAGGGGCAGAGAGAGAGGGAGACACAGAATCGGAAACAGGCTCCAGGCTCTGAGCCATCAGCCCAGAGCCTGATGCGGGGCTCGAACTCACGGACCGCGAGGTCGTGACCTGGCTGAAGTCGGACGCTTAACCGACTGCGCCACCCAGGCGCCCCTATCCTGTTCATTTTTAAAGAAATTTTGTTTTCCATATATAGAAGTCCCACACATGTCTTTTCTTATCTTTTATTTTCCACCTCATTATGTTCAAGTTTTCCTTTATATTCCTGAGCATTGTAATAATATTTATAATAGACATTTTGGGGCACCTGGGTAGCTCAGTCGGTTAGACAACCAACTTCAGCTCAGGTCATGATCTCACAGCTTGTGAGTTCAAGCCCTGTGTCAGGCTCTGTGCTGACAGCTTGGAGCCTGGATCCCACTTCAGATTCTGTGTCTCCTCTCTCTGTCCCTCCCCTGCTCGCATACTGTCTCTCTCAAAAATAAACATTAAAAAATAATTTATAATAAACATTTTAAGGTGTTCTGCCTATTTCATCTTCTCTGCAATTGTTATTAATTTATGTTTTATCTGTTTTTATTTTACACGTCCCACATCTTTACTTGCTGATTACTTTTGTATGGATGTTATACATCATAGATTTTGTGTCATGAGTGTTGTACTCACAAAGTATATATAGACTTTGTTCTTGCACACACACAAGTTTGTGAAAATCAGCTTTATCCTTTAGAGACTTGCTTTGCAGTATGTTTAGGTGTCTCTAGAGTACTCTTTATCCTAGGTCTAATCTATCCCGGTTCTAGGGCATGGCCCTTTGCAGGTGTCTACTCAGTGCCCTATGTTTATGAGGTTTCTATAGTTTGACCTACTATTTATAGATGGTCCTTTCCTTGATCTTGGGGAATTTCAGGGCCTAGTTCCATGCACAGGATAGTACTCTAAGATGCAAGCAGAGTCTTCCTTCTGTCCCTGGAGCTCATTTGTTTAACTGTCTTATTTCTGGAACTGTACCCAGAATATTCTAGCTTCCAGACCTTATCAAAATAGGGTCTTTGGGACACCTGGTTGGCTCAGTCACTTAAACACCTGAGTCTTGATTTCAGCTCAGTTCATGATCCCAGGGTCATGGCATCAAGCCCCATGTCAAGCTATGTGCTAAGCATGGAGCTTGCTTGAGATTCTCTCTCTCTCTCTCTCTCTCCTTCTGTCCTTCTTCTCCCTGCTCCCCCACCTCTCTCTCTCTCTCTCAAATCAAAAAAAAGAAAAATAGTATCTTTGTCTCTTCAACTCAGAGAGACTGTAGGACTTTGGAGTTTCAATGCCTCTGGCTATTGCCTGCAAGCTGTCCCTGGGCACTTTCTCTTCTCAAGACTCAGCATCTTTTGCTGCACATTGTCCATTATGAAAACAGCTGTTTGTTATGTTTAGTCCAGTTATCTGTATATTACATTTATGGTAAGAGGGCAATTCCTGTTATCATGAATAAAATTCTTAAATTTTTCAACCATGAAGTTTTCATTGACTTTATCATAAGATTACATTTGCATTTAAAAGAATGTTATGTGTATTTAACATTTTAAGTTACTTTGTAACAGGCAGTTTTAGAGATATTAAGTCAGCACCTACCCAGACTATAGCAAATTTTCCAAATCAAATAACACTAATGATAGTGTATAGTAAATGTATAAAAGTGGATATCTAGTGGTAGCCTGAATGAGATCAAAAATTATTGAAGTATGTTTTTATTTTCTTTTAAATTAAAAGTGACTTTAAATTTTGCATCCGTTGGCTCCTGCTATACTTACCTAGTAATCTTTCCTTATTTTTCCCTGCATCTCAGTTTGGGTAACTTTTCTTTTCTTTTTTCTTACTTTATTTTTCTAAAATGTTTATTTATTTTTGAGAGAGAGAGAGGCAGAGAGAGAAGGGGCCAGAGGATCTGAAGTAGGCTCTGCACTGACAGCAGAGAGACTGATGTGGGTTGGTTTTATTTATTCTCCAGGAAAAAGGAGTACTATCAATATTTGCCTTAAAATTTTATTTTTTTAAAATAAACCCTATGATTTGCTTATCCAAGACTCACTCTTTTAATTTTTTAAAACCATTTTACAAACCAAATAATTTAATATTAACTGCTTTTTTATATTATCACTCAACCCTTCCAGACAATTTCCTCTCAAAGTGCATTTCCTTGTCCCTATAAATGAAATCTCACTCTGACTTTCCAGTCACACTACTTTTTTTTTAAATATCTTTTGTAACACATATCACAAACTGCAAATTGTGTTTATTTTTTTATTGTTTATTTGCTAATTGCCTGCAGCCTGTTCTAGTTTATATGCTCCCTGAAGACAAAGACTGGATCTCTCTTCTTTACATTTGCATGCACAGTGGCTTCTATATTACCTGGACAATAACATGTGCTCAGCAATTATTACTCACATAAGTTAATAAATTAATACGAAGAATCTTAAGCAGTATAACTTATATATCAGCCAAAGTGACTCTGCTCTTTAAGATAGCATAAGGTTGACTTAATTTCCATTCATGTATTACTGAAAGCCACATGCCTTCCCAGACATTTTTAACAATTCCTATGGGATAACATTATCACAGTCCCACTTAGAAGGAGACCTCTTGCCTTTGCTGAATTAATTTAATTTAGTGCTATTCTCTTTACTCCACATGTATTATTACTTTTATATTCTCCACTGCCCAGAGGGAGAAGAGCATTTTTATTATTTTTTAATAGAAAGAGTCATACAATAGTATACATTTAAAATAGTACATGCATATACTTTTGCTGATATAAATTATGTTCATAAAAGGCACATACCTCTGTAGATGGCTTTCGTGGATACATAGATGAATCCACTGCTTGTCAATGGCATATGAAGTTGAATATTACACATACTTGTTCTTAAAAATCTGTTTGGTATTTTGCTCAAATCAATTTTTGCCTCCCCACCATGTTGCTATGTGGCATTCTCCCTTGCTCTCTCAATCTTCATGTGTCCTTTCTGTCTTCCTCCAGTGCATCTTAGCCAGAACCACCAGTTAAACAACCAAATGACTGGTCAAACAATCAACCAACTAAAAAACATCAAACCTTCCCATGTTCCTAATTAGATGAAATTGACTGTTTCTAGCATCCTGCTCCCAATTGCAATCCAGGTTTTGGGCCTCTTCTCAGGTGTCCAAAGAATCTAAAATCTCTGTAATTACTGCTTGCCATGCTAACAGAGTTCAATTAATTTTCTATACTAAGACCATTCTTACATGTTTTTCCTATCTAAGTACTAGAGACTGACACCCCATTACTCTAAATTTAACATGGAATTGGCTACAGGCCACTCAGGCTTTTACCAAATAGATCATAGAACATTTAAGGTAGTTATTATAGGAAAAGGCTTAAAGCATTTGTTAAGAGAGGAACAGATAATTGCAAAATGTTGCCGAACATTTAAAACTTAAAAAGGAAGGAAGAAAGAAGAGATAGAAATAAAGAAGGAAGGAAAGAAGGGAGAAAGAAAGGAAGCAAAGGCAAATGAAAGAAACAGAAGGAAAAAAAATTAATAAAGTGCTCTCATATTGCCAAGCAATTGAAGTGAGTTTAGCATTGTAGGTTTCGACACCAAAACAGTTGGGTCTCATTTATTGGATTTTGTATTCCACATGGATTAAAAATGTATTGAAATATGCATGTATGCACTTATCACTTGAATGGTGTTTGAATATAATTAGGAATAATTTTCTCTTACATATTTATTAACATACTGATTCAAATAGCTATCCTATAAGGTATTAATTACATAAAGCAGAGTTCACCATATAAGTAAGAAATATAATATCAAGCTGTGCTATAAGATTGGCTAGTGCTTTGAGGAACATACATGTATCATGGAAAGGTACGTTTTCTTTTAAAAAAAAAAAAGCAAACTGTTTACATTTGTTATCCTTATTCTCAAATTTCAGGGATTCTACTACCATGAATAGGAAACTCGATTCACCAAAATTAGAAATTCTTTAAATTTATACCCAGCCTGAAAACTTTAACTAGAATGGCATAGCTAATAAATAAATAAATAACCAAAAAAGAAAAAAAGAAAAAAAACAGCCAAACAAACAGTTACATGTAAATTATACTCATAAATTATACCGGATGATATACTGTGCTAACATATCACGGTATCTTCAGGACAGATGTACCCTTTACCAGCTGTCAAGAGTATTGGATCTTCTTCAGGCATTGCCTTGCCTGAAGGGAGCAGCAATGGCGGCATGCAGATCAGTAGTGTTGGGTGGCCATTCTGGTATTGGCACAGGACAAATAAGTAGAGCGGCCACGGTGTAGTTCATCCCTTGGAACAGACAGTCTTCTTTATCTCACATGGAATCAAGGGCACACTTAACACCACCGTCAGTGACCAACTTTGGAAGTATCATGGACTGAATGTTGCTATTCCTCCAAAATTTCTATACAGAAGCCTTACCGTATGGTTGTGTTTAGAAGTGGGGACTCTAAGAAAGTAAATAAGGTCAAATAAAGTCATAAGGGTGGGGGCCCAGACATGATAGAATTAGTGTCCTTGAAAGAAAAAATGCCAGAAAACTAGCTGTCCCTCTCTTTGCATGCACCCATTAAGGAAAGTCTATGTGGGCACGTAATGAGAAGGCAGCCATCTACAAGCCAGGAAGAGAGTTCTCACCAGAAACTAAACCCTGCCAGAACCTTGTTCTTGGAATGTCTACCATCCAGAACTGTAAGAAAATAAAGTTTTGTTATTTAATCCACCCAGTCTGTGGTATTTTGTCATGGCAGCCCAAGATCACTAACATAGGCCATCGCTACAATTCTAGGCTCTGCAGTTTTAGAGCTTCTGTTATTCATGGGGGAATGTTTCAAGATTCCTTGTAAAATTTTAGATAAGACCATCAATTGCAATAAGACACCTGCAGGCTGGGAAGGTTGACATCATCCTGATAGGGAAAATTGAGCTTGATCATCAGGAGGAGGGACAGAGGTGACACAAGGGGATCAGGTAAGAATACATTTGGCATCTTTGTGATTCCTTGGATTGTCATTTGGAATGCTCTGCCCAGTTATGATGCAAATGGACAAGTGCAGCCATTATTCCTTGGGTAAGGCACGGTGACCAGAATCAAAGAAGCCTCAGGAATGAAAGCCTGATAAGGTAAGTCTTCTAGGCCATTAAAAATACTAGTTAAGGATGAACAATATAGAAAAGGCAGTATAGAAGGAAGATAATGAGTCAGTTGCAACTCCTAGACTAGCTGCAGGGGCAGACTGTAATTCATCTCACTACCCATCCTCTGTGAGTTTCCCCAGAAAAAGAGACCAACCAGGATCCTGAACCAGCTGTTCCCAGATGGGACAAACTGATTATATGAAGTAAGTGAATGCTGTGGTTTAACACATGATTCTTTCTTCAATCCCAAAGTACTAATTCCTTTTCTGATGGCTAAGATTCCTCCCTAGGGTATGACTGTATCCAATAACTGAAAGATCCAGGTGTAAAAAGAGATAATTCCGGAAATCTCTTACGGGTCCTCCCAGCTGTGTAACTGCCCATGATATTGACGAGGCCTATGTTGTGCTGAGTGAACAGTTCAACTTCATCTGGCTACTCCTGCTACCTTCCCTTCCTGCATAAGGAGAGTTCCTTAGATACTCGCTAAGATTTCAGCTGTGTAGAAATTTCCATTTCGAACAACCCAGAGTAAATAGTGAATAATTTACATGTTTGATAACTGTAGGTTTGGAAGGAGCCCAATAAGTAGTACCCATCTTCTTTCTCTGAGTTCTAAAGTGTCAAGAAGCAGAAATAGGACTCAAGCAGATACCGATCAAAATTGAATTTTCCTCTTTAACTGTAAATGACAAGGTTCTAATTTAAATGTTTGGCAGCAAAGAGCTTCCTCATGCAACATTCACACTTAAGCAGTCTCACCCTGTCGTAAGTTGGTTGGATAACTACAGACTTCTTTTTTTAGATAGTGTTCCCCATAACTTACATTTATGGGAACAGAGAAGAATGTAAACTCTTTGAAAGCAAATAATCCCAAAGAAGAAAAGGAGTAGCTGAGCAAGCAGAGAGAGTTCCAGCCCCTACATTTATCCAATTTTATAATTTGTTGCTTATAATTTGTTGCTATCCTCTTTGAAAAACATGGGTACATTTTACAATTTTTGGAGACAGAAAGCTTGATTGAAATGTAAGATAAAGAATACAATTGTATTGACCCTGATTTTTCAGGTTTGGCAGGATCGGTGTATCTCATACATAGAAAAATCTTTAAAAATCTTTTATTAACCTACTTATTTGAGCATATGAGATTCCCATGTGCATCTAGGGGTTATTCTTAATCTTCCACCTCAATACACATAGCTATATAACTTGGTTTTCTGTAATAAATCCAACCAAAGCTTATCACAACACAAGAGGATACTCTGACCTCAACCTACATCTTAGTTTCTCCCCACAATCAGACATAGTAATGAAGTTTCAATGCCTTTTTGTTCCTTGCCTCAGCTTTTCTCTTTTCTTTTTTTCCCATTAATACCTAGACAGCATTTTAAAAACAAACAAGCAACACTAACAATAGTAATTCATTACTTCTACCTTTGCAATGTTTGCTTCTTTGGGATTTAGTTTGTATTCAGAATTTTACCCATTATTTAAATAAAATGAATATATCAGTTCATAGTATACTTTGTTTTTCTTGACGTCAATTAGCATTTATTTGCAGCAGTATTTTTTTTTTCGCATTTTAACTACCATATTTGATCTCATTGCCTCCTCTGTATATTAAGGGAACATAAATAGTTAGTGCTTAATTAAAACTTATTAAATAACTGAATGACGGTTGAATGTGTGATATTTCCTATGATCTTGAGTTATTAAAGTCAAAGTGTTTGCTGTTGTGTAGGGATATTATCTCTGTAATTAAGGAGGTAAAGGGATTTCTAGGTGAATGGCATATTTGAGGAATCAAAGCTTTAGCACTAATATTTGAGTATATCAAAAAACATCAAACAAGAAAGTATATTTTATAATATTCTTTGAGAAATTACTAAAAAGTTACCATTTAATTACTTTAATAGAACTTAGAGAAGGACTTTCAAATATATATTATCACTAAACAGTGGAATATTGTAGTTGGTGTGGACAAAAGAACACTATTCTATAGTGGAAATAGCATGGGCTTTGAAGGCTGCTTATAAAATTAAACACACTCCTTCATGTGATCTATCAATAATATTCTTTGGTATTTACCCAAATGAATCAAAACCTTTGTTCAAACTGCACACGGATGTTTATATCAACTTTCTTCATAATTACACACATTTGGAAGCAACCAGCAGGTGAATGGATTAACTCTGGTACGTGTACACAATGGAATATTATTCAGCATTAAAAAGATGTGAACTATCAAATCATGAAAAGATGTGGAAGAGCCTTAAATGCATGATACTCAGTGAAAGAAACCAATTTGAAAATGCTATATGATGTAATTCCAACTCTAGGACATTCTGGAAGAAGCAAAACTATTGAAAAATTACAAAGATCAGTAATGGCCAAGAGTTGGGAGAGAAATGAATAGGTGGGGCACAGAGGATTTTTAGGGTAGTGAAATATGCTCTGTATGATACTATAAAGGTAGATACATGTCAGTATATTTGAACAAATCTGAGGATATGCAACACCAAGAGTGTGTAGTAAGCTGTAGACTTTGGGGTGATAACAATGTATCAATATAAGTTCAACAGTTGTAACAAATGAACCACTACAATGGAGAATGTTGATAATGAGAGAACCTAGGTTTGGGGCAGGGGTTATATACAAATCTCAGTGACTTCTGCTCAATATTCCTTTAAAAATAAAAGTGCTCTAACAAACTCTTACTAGGAGCTCCTGGATGGCACAGTTGGTTTAGCGTCCAACTCTTGCTTTAGGCTCAGGTCATGATCTCATGGTTTGTGAGTTTGAGCCCGACATCTGGCTCTGCACTGACAGTGCAGACTGGGATTCTTTCTCTCCCACTCTCTCTGCCCCTCCCAAACTCCCACTCCCACTCTCTCTCTTAAATAAACTTAAAAAAAATGAAATGAAATCTTACCAAATAATAGTATTCAAAATGTTGTTATAAATTTTAAATTAATATCCTGAGAATAATAGGAAATATGTTGGTCACATCCTTTTATTTTTTAGCATCCTTTTATATTTTTATTTCATTGCAGAAGTTTAACTCAAAATTCCTGAAGCTCTAACTTTTTAAATTCTATTATATAAAATAATTCTTTAGAATGATAAATGTTTAAGCTATTATGTTTTAAGTAAAAACAATTTTTATAATGAATAGCATGAAGAGCATAAGCAATATATAAATTTTCTAAAAGAAAAAAGAAATTTTGAAGAACATTAAGCTATATATTATTTAAAAAATACATCTTAGGGGCGCCTGGGTGGCGCAGTCGGTTAAGCGTATGACTTCAGCCAGGTCACGATCTCGCGGTCCGTGAGTTCGAGCCCCGCATCGGGCTCTGGGCTGATGGCTCAGAGCCTGGAGCCTGTTTCCGATTCTGTGTCTCCCTCTCTCTCTGCCCCTCCCCCGTTCATGCTCTGTCTCTCTCTGTCCCAAAAATAAATAAACGTTGAAAAAAAAATTAAAAAAAAAATAAAAAATACATCTTATAAGGAGCTCTTTGACATCAAATGAAAATTATCAATCTAAGTGGCTTTCTCCTTCAAAAATAATTGGAGGTTAAATTTGCAATTAAGAATTAACTATTTGTGGGATGCCTGGGTGGCTCAGTCGGTTAAGCACCTGTCTTCAGCTCTGGTCATGATTTTGCAGTTCGTGAGTTCAAGTCCCACTTGGGTCTTTGTGCTGATAGCTCAGACCCTGGAGCCTGTTTCGGATTCTTTGTCTCTCTCTCTGCCCCTCCCCTTCTTGTGCGCTCTCTCTCTTTCTCTCTCTCTCTCTCAAAAATAAACATTAAAAAAATTAAAAATAATTAGCTGTTTGTTTTGTTCCTGTTGTAAACTTATTCTCAAACTTTGAAAGCTTTGTTAATATTTCCACATTTTGATATGAGTAGGCTTGCCAGGGTTCAAACTGAATTAGGCCTGAGTTCTATTCTTTTTAATGTTGTTTGAAGAAGTCTTTTGTTTCTTTTAAATAAATATTGATAAATAAATATTTACCACCTTGGTATTTAAATGATCATTACTCGTGTTATTATGACATGAAGATATATATATATATGAGATAAGTTTAAATATATATGTAATATATATGTACAAAATTATTTTTCCAAACTTTAAACTAATACCATAACAATATATTTTTATTGCTACTTTATTGTGTTTCTCATTATAGTTTAATATCGTTGATGGATTTGGTTCTATTTCCACACTATGTATTTTCCCCTTAATCTTCATGATCATTTTTTTTTTCTTTTCAAAAGTGGCCTCAATTCATCAGTGCTGTCTATCCAAGACTTTTGCAATGTCACTCTGCAGCTGCAGCTATTAAGGGAGTGGAGTCTCTTTTCCACCCCTTAAATTTAGACTGGCCTTAATGACTTGCTTTGGAAAATAGAATGGAAAAAAGTGGTTGGTGTGCCACTTTTCAGCATAGGTCCAAAAGGTCTTTTGGGTTTCTACTCATTCTCTCAGACCTGCTGCCAAATTTGAATAAGCCAATACTAACCTGTTGGATGATGAGGCAATGCTAGCTCAGCCTCTATCAGCTAATACAGCCCGAGAGACAGCCAAACTCCACACATATGAAGGAAGCGACCTTAGAGTAGACATAGCCAGTTGACCCATCAAATACCTTAGTGACATCAAATAACTTAGCGGCCTCAAACACAAATGCTCATTCTTTTAATTCTCTAAGTTTCTGTCAGTTACAATGCAAGAAATGATGGGTAGAGTTTAGGTGTTTTAAGAACAAAATAAACCTTTTAAGTAACTTTTAATTATATAGTTGTTGATGTTTGATTGGGTTGGAACCATATTTGAAGTTCATTTATCAAGATTGCTGTAGGAAATTACTTATTCATTCGTCAAGATAAATATTAGATTAATTGTATCAAATTCGTTTTATCTTAGGCTTGTATTTGGTTCAATGATGGAGGGAATCTATAGTAAATGAAGTTTTTTAAAGCCAAAGATGATATTCTTTATTCCAATTTGTTCAAAGATTTTAAGTCCTTTTTTCAAAAGAAGGGGAAAAAAGATCTATACAGGTGGCAGTTTCTGTTATAATAAATGATCTAGAGATAGATACTATAGCATATATCCTCGTATTATCTAATTATATGTCACTAATTCACTTATTTCCATCTACGTATCCTATCTTTATGAGACAAAAACACCATAATCAAGATTTCAGGCTATTTCTATGATTAACATAAAAATGTACGGGCGCCTGGGTGGCACAGTCGGTTAAGCGTCCGACTTCAGCCAGGTCACGATCTCGCAGTCCGTGAGTTCGAGCCCCGCATCAGGCTCTGGGCTGATGGCTCAGAGCCTGGAGCCTGTTTCCAATTCTGTGTCTCCCTCTCTCTCTGCTCCTCCCCCGTTCATGCTCTGTCTCTCTCTGTCCCAAAAATAAATAAACGTTGAAAAAAAAATTAAAAAAAAAATGTAAAGAATATCCAGTAAAATAATTGATATGATTATAAAATTTTAGAAGTAGAAAAAAACTATAATTCATCTACCTATTTTGCTGATAATGAAATGTTCAGAGGTTCAAGTGATTTTTATTAAGTTTAAATAGCTGTTTAGAAACAAAGTTGTAACTAAAACTAAAAGCTTATACATGTTATAAAATGTTCTATGTATAAATATTATGTGTTAAGAGAGCTATTCCAAGCAAAGTAAATTCGCAGTCACAGAAGTAAGAATATTTCTGGATAATTCATTAACCAATTTGGATACACAAATAAGTCCTAAATAAAAAAAAATAAATAAATAAAAAGGAATAAGTTATATGGACACAATTTGCAACTGTGAAAATAATTCACAGTGCTCCAAAATAATTCTGGGATATGAAAAAATATGCTCATAATTTTCTTAGCATATATTACTTTATTTAGATGACTTTTTTTAGTTTTATAATTATCTTTTATGTCAAGAGCTTATTCCACATCATTCTAATCTCCTTTAAATGTACAAACATAGCCTTTATGACATATATATATGTGTATATATATATATATGTATATATATACATGTATATACACACATATATATATATATTACAACCATTCACAAATTGTCATTTTTGGTTTGTGTGTTTATATGAATTTCATATCAAGTTGAATTTTATATATTTGACTTCATATGATTCAAGTTGAAATGAATATTTGAGAAATATTACTTTAGAGACTACTAGTAATTTTATCTCCTTATACATGAGCAATATATCTGATAATAACAAATAGGGAAACATTTAATAATTCCAGATGGTCCTCTAAATACTTCCAATTTAAAGTTAGCTGGCATACATAATACCTCCAAATTTAAAATTGTCAGATCAGAGACAAGCTGTGGGTTGTAGCAGCTATGTAAGCTTTTGTCTCTTTTTTTGGTTGTTTTTAAAAATTCTATAATCTCTCTTTACTTGAAGTATTAATTATGTCCACTGGCAATTTCAGAGTGATTTTTATTCTTAAATCTACCATTGTAGGACTGAGCGTAGATTAACAGCTTAATCACACCCATATGGTGATCATTGGAATTAACTCTTATTATTAGGAAAAAGAGAGTATCAGAGGTGTATCATCTACTTACGTGTTGTTTACTCGGCATTCAATTTCAAGAAAGATGGCAGTCAATAAATCAACTTGGTTAGGTCATTGGCAGTCTATCCATTTTGGGGGGACACATTTCTCCTTAAAACCTGGCTAGTTCTTGTCACACTTCCCATCTCTGACTGTGTCCTGCTGTGTTGGACAATTCTCCTTGAGAAATGTTCCTGCCTTTCTGACTTCAAAATGCTGTCTGCAATCCTAGCTTGTTTGTTTGTTTGTTTGTTTGTTTGTTTCATTGCCCTGTTGGCCATAACCCAACTATACTTTTAAATGAATCTAGTATAAATGCCTGCTTTTGTCTGAATACTTTTCTGTCCCCAAAATTCGTATGCTGAAAGCTTAATGCCCATTGTGATGGTATTAGTTGGGGCCTTTGGAATGTGCTTTTATTATGGAGTGGAGCTCTCATAAATAGGATTAGCACTCTTATTAAAGAGGTCCCATAAAGCTTTCTAATCCCTTTCTACAATGTGAGAATATTATGAGTAGTCTGTAACCCAGAAGTGTGTCCTCACCTCTACAATGCAGGTACCATGATCTTGGCCTTTCAGCCTTCAGAGCTATGAAAAATACATGTCATTTATCAACCACCTGGTCTGTATTAATTTTGTTATAGGAATCTGGATGCACTATAAGAAAATGACTTGTGCAAATTGCATTTGAATTGGTCATGTGCATTAGGTGACTGGATTGCTCTCCCAAGATTCAACTTCCATTGCTAAATCAATTTTCAAAATGGCACTTTCCTTCTTCCCAGACCATTTATCATCTTTACCTTCTTTCTTCTACCTCTTTGAATCAAATTCTTACTTCACTGAAGTTTATTGTGTGAATATGTTGAATGGATCAAAACAACTTAAATTATTATATGATGTCACTTTTCACAAGGAGGAGCTTTATAATGGAAATGAATTGATCTTTAACATAATGCATAAAATAGATGATTTCAGTGCAAAAGTCTAATGGTATTTCCTGATTGACAGAAACTCCTGCTGCATCATTCATTCAGTCAGAAGATGTATACAGTCGGTATTCATCACTTCACTAAATCAGTAAACACTGATTAAACGCCAGCCCTGTGGTGAGACTATACTAGATAATGAGATAAAGAGCTTTAAAAAATGCTCATTAGACATTTTAGTTTAGTGGTAACAACAAACCAACCAACAATTACTGCACATCAATAGTAAGTATATAAAACATATGCAAATAGGGTATCTCAGAAACTCAGAAATTGTGCGCTCAGAATTGTCCTCAGGAAATGAAGAAGAAATATCGTGGAGGCGGCTGTATGAGAGGTTTGAAAGGAAAATTGGAGTTACATGAAATGGTATGAAGAATAAAGTGGAGATGATATTCCAGGCATCATTCTTGTAACACGCTAGGATCCACAGGACACATTAATGAGGTAGAGTGGGGCAAGCTGAGGACAAAGTAGAGGCTAACAGCACTCACCACTCCCCAGGTGGGATATGTGTGATATCCCTGGAACACTCCTGGCTGCCCAAGAACAGGGGAAAAGAAAGACAGCAAATGGTTGACTGACAGAGATCACAGTCATGAAGGACAAGAGTCTCCTTCAGTTTATGGATAACTCAGTAAATTACAAGGAAAAGGTAGTATTATCCATAGCCCTATCTCCACAAACCCATAGACTCTGTCTCCTAGAGCCCTAATATCACCCTCATCAAGATGTAAGGAGGTTTAAGTGCTGTGATGTGGAAATCAAAGGCAAATGAAAAATTAAATTCCCTTACTGCCTATGGCCCATTGACAAGTCCTTGACACATGCAGAGTGACCTTCCTTTAGGAGCTCAGCTGCTTTAATGATGACACTTTCCTGGGGTGAAAGAATCTTGGCTTAACATTATCCTGACCCCTCCAGGATCTTGTGAGTCTCCATAAACAAATAAAAATTCTTTTGCAAACCTTTAACTTTAACCCCAAGTATATGTTGGGCAATTATACTCCAAGCGTAAGGCCCCTGATATACATCTGAAGGGTCTCATGACTGAGGTTTCACCAAACAGTTAACAAAGGATTTTTTTTCCTAACCACAGCTAGATCCTCAAGGTCCTGGAAACCTTGCTTCCAAAATTCCTTAGAGACTTACAGTGTCCCTAACCCCCTCCCAATCTGAGGGTATATAATCAATCACTCTTCACAACCCTAGTGCGGCTCTTTTTGCCCACAGGTCTTGTCCCCATGCTTTAAAGAAATTATGTTTTTGCACCAAAGATGTCTTCAAGAATTCTTTCTTGGCCATTGGGTCCAAACCCCACCATCACCCCCAAATTTTATCAACACCCTGGAAGGAAGTTTTAGGAAATTGCTCAGCAACCAACAGAGGCCCATTTAAAGCAGAAAAATTACTGACAGTCACTTTTGAAAAGCTACATAATCTAATAATATAAAAAGTCCTATGTATTTTCTAATAAAGAATCTGTATGTGTTAAACATAGTTCTAAAAACAGTTGTTTTACTACTACCTGTACAAATAAATAAGGAAAAGCCACAGTATCGTGTCACCATATATCTCCAGAATTTATTTTTACTTTGTTGCTTTCAATTTTGGAATGATTTCTGAATTTGAAGTTAACAGAATTTATTTTATTACTACCTATAATGTCCCATGGCATGCTTTATTTCTAAGTATTCCTAAAGCTTAGAGCAATTGCAATTCTTCACATGCTTCATATAAGAGGACATGAATATATTCCCACGGGAGCTAGTCTAATGCTTCTGCTCATTTCAGTAGAGTTGCCTTTAGGCTATGATAAATACTTTTTATTTCTGGCTTTTGACACCTGTGATAGTTATATTAGGTTTCCATCAGTTTTAACAAAGAATTATTGTGTTGAATTTTGAAAGCAGTTGAAGTGGGAGAAGTTCATAATTAATTACAGAGGCAGCTCCTTATTGTCGAAATAAATTTATAATTTTAGAATTACAGAAATAAAAATTCTTCAGGCTACACTGTATAACTAAGTCACTGCATAAAACATCTGCCATAGTCAGAAAGCTAGAATTTCAGAAAGCTGCCTATAGCTACAACAGCAATAGGTTAGGAACATCAGGCCTGAAAATTATCCCTGTCATCAAAAATATTCATTTCAAAAAAAAAAAATCCTTTCTTTTTGCTATGTATATCAATATGAAATTCATGTTGAAAAGGTATGAGAAGAGGACTGGAGGAAGATCAATAGCATCTGAAATTCTAGCTGTAAAGGGCAGTGGGAGATGTTGTTTACAAACTTTTCATTCTATAAAGGAAGGAATTCTGGAAAGGTTATGGGATCAGTGTTAAATGAGCCAATACATGATCTCTCTAAAGTCAACTCCTTCATTTATTCAATTTCATACTCATCTCCTTTCCCCATATTACGCTTCCTGATCAGAACAACAACAAAAATAAACAAGTATAATGCATTGCACTGTAAATGAAAACAGGCATCCAAAGTCTCATAAGTCACTGCATTTAAGTGTATTTAAGTGATTTATCCTCTGGTTCAGTCTTAACCTCTCCACTAAAAAACACCAGCACACCTGATTAAAAAGAAAACAGCACGAGGAGGGCAGAGAGATAATAGAAGAAAAAGCTTAATAGACATAAATAGATATGTAAAACAGCAAAGAAAAAAACCATGAGTACCTATTCCAGTCTTCATTTCTTTCCACCATTACCATGTTATCTCTGCCAGCAACCAGCATATTAAGCTGATTCTTCAACCCTTGGAGTGAGCCAAATCTTTGTTCTTGCTGCAGTCGGTGAGTCTGCATGCATTGTATGCCATTTTTCTCCATTAATATCTATCAGAGGACATTGATAATTGAAGCAATTAGAGGCACTTTGAGGAATAATTACATTAAAAAAATATGCCTCCATTTCTGTCTTATCAATAATATCATTTTTTTCCCCTTGATCATCAGGATCCATTTCCCAAGCCAATCCCTTTTTCTGCCTGTTTTGTTATGATCATATGGGAGTCCAAAATGGCCACATTACTATATCAACAACTCATTCAGTGTGACAATTATTTTACATCCTGAGTAATTATGTCTCTTTTGGGTTCAAAGACCTCCACGTAATCTAAGTGCAAAACAATAGAGATAAGAAAACAACAAAAAAAATTCAAGTAGCTCATCAGGTGTAGTACAATGAGATGCCTCTCCCATTTTCTTGGTTTGGGAATTTTATACATTGATCATAGAATATCTTTTTTTTTTTAATTTTTTTTAACGTTTATTCACTGTTGAGAGACAGAAAGAGACAGAGCATGAGCAGGGGAGGGGCAGAGAGAGAGGGAGACACAGAATCTGAAGCAGGCTCCAGGCTCTGAGCTGTTAGCACAGAGCTTGACGCTGGGCTTGAACTCACAAACCGCGAGATCATGACCTGAGCCAAAGTCGGACACTTAACCAACTGAGCCACCCAGGCGCTCCTACATTGATTATAAAAGAGAAATCATTCCATAGTGTATGTCAGAACAGCACTGTTAATTTGCAAGATGCTTTTGAGTGCTGACACTATAACTGAGTTTTCAAGAGACTCTGCTACCATTCCATAATGGTGGTTGCTTCTAGGCTAGTGTGCTACACGGTACAGTGAATCCTTTGAACACAAGCTCATTTTCCATATAAAACAAAGCCCATCTTTGGAATGCTATTGTGCGGAATATGGTGTGTTAATTATTTATAAGGTCTGTAGTTGTTTCCAGGAGAATTGTATTGGTGAGGAAGACTAATAAAGAACAAAGGAAAATTACTGTGCCCACCTTGGTAGAAAGGGACCAATATATATACTTGACTTGGCACTAAATAACTGTCTAGTCTCCTTAAAATACATTATCTGGAAAATTTATCATTTGTCACTAAAGCTGGCAGACTAGACACTTAGCAGTAGTAGCAGACGGATCACCAATGAGAGAGAAAATTAATATTTTTGATCCAGTGCATAATCTCTATTCCTGTCATGACAGCAAATTGAATGCGCCATATTTGATCAGGCATTAAGATGGCTGGAGAAGTATGATTTCTCTCAAGAAAACATACTGTGAATCTGATTATTAAAATGCCCTTAAAGATATGAAACATATGGAAACAAGCATTTCCATAGTCTGGATGCATTATGTGAGGTTTATCTGCCTGTATCTACCTACCTTTTCTATTATTGATTAATGCAAGTATCTGATAATTCATGAAAACAATTAACCAACATCCAAAAACTCACTCTAGAGCTAAACCTCCAATTGGAAACTTTCTTTCGTGGTAATGAGGACACCCAAATATACTCCCTGAAGTTCCTTACTCACTTGTCATTCAGGACTGCCTTAAAATGGGACTGACAATAGTCAACACTTTATATCAAGGAATTTCTGGACTTTCAATCTCATTTATCTGAGGTAAGCATTGAATCTATTTTTTATCTACCTCTTTGATCATTAGAACCAGTCTCAGAAAATCAAGAAAGCATTTTTATATAATATGTCTAATATATGCACTCATATCAGTGAATTTATTCTACTCTAAAATTGTCATTCCCTGTTCTAGAAACTTCAGAGTCCATTCGTATACACATTCTTCTCTTTGTTCCCCTGATCAATGATGGAATCTTGCATTTGTTTTAGTAAGTAAGTCTTTCATTCAAGATACAACTTAATAATTAGCCCGCTGTCCTATTTTAATTTCTGGACTCTAATTTAAATCTGCAACAAATGAAGGGTGATATAGGAAGACCTGACTTCCCTTGAAAAGCAATATCTTGGGTGATTCATCAGTCTGAGAGGAAGATTCGCTTATTCCAGCAAGAGAACCTTGGTAGGGATTGGATATTTCAAAGGACTCTGAGTCATCTACATTTTTCTAAATGCCATTATTACAATACTGGGATCTATCTATTTCCATAAATTTTCTGACTTTCACTAAAGATACCTAGAAACTTGAATCTGCATCATAATTCAGCATCCCACAGAATGAGACTTGGGATCTCATTTTCAGGTACAGTAACCCTATTGTTATAAGAGAGAAAATAATTCTTTTATGTTAATCATAGAAACCCTCACATCTTCAGACTTTGCTTTGAGATGAGGAATTATTTTATTTTTTCTTTTAAATGACTTTCCTGAGTAATTAAAGAAAACAGACTTCCCGGAGTCTTTCCATTCCTTGTACAACCCCTAATGATTTTTTTTTTTTTTTTTTTTCAGTAAAGACTTGGTCACCAAGTCTGGCCTTCAACACCTTACAACACTTAATGGCAGGTACCCATCTTTGATAATCTAACTAAACACAGGGTTTAATGGACTAATTTTTCCCCTCGCTTTAACTTCAAGCCTAATAGCAAATTCCAAATTTACATTTTCTTGAGAATCTGTGGCTGACAGCTGTTATGTCAGTGACTCATTTATTTAATGCTTTCAGTTGTTAGCCACAGTACTGTGTTAGCTATTTAAAACTGTAGCTACCTTATGAAATCACTAAGAAAGTGGAACATCCACAACAACTACCAATCCACACTGCAGAAGTGGAAGTGGAACACTGAGGGTGCTATCTGCTGGCTCATGGTCTGCTGCCGAGGGTACAGTGTGCTGGCTCAAGGTCAAGAAGTTGCTCGACTAGGAAGTGTTTACAGAATCAATCGTCATCTGCCGAGAGGAGGAAGCTGCGAAATTTGAAACAATCTCTAAGATTGGGACATCGGTACAATGGCTGCTGGATCCCAGATCACATTTGTCTTCTGTGGGGAATGAGCTTAGGAAATCCCTGGGCTTGCACCCATGGGTTAACATGGCATAAAGAATTCGAAAGCCATATGGTGTTCACACCCAAGTTTGGATAAACAAGATTAGGTAAATAGGTATAGAGAGGGTGGGGCAAAGGCTTCAATATAGAACAAAGGTATATGAGGTAAACAAGATTAGGTATTCAGTGTGGAAACGCCCCCTAACTTAGTACTATAGCAGAAAGCTGCTTTCACAGAAGGAAGGACCAAATTAGGTAAACAGGTAAATAGGGCTATAGACTTGTGTGGGGTGAAGTTGCCCACAGTGGAGCTAATTAGCAAAAGAAAGATGCTTTGTTGACCCTGAGGTAGCATGCTCTGTCTTTCTTGTTCCCTAGAAACAGAGGTTGTGTCTCATGTCTGCTGTAAACAACCTTCTGCCTGGTGCCAGGATTTTGTTTTGTATTAACCCAAACCCCTAATCCCTCATATCTTCAAAACCCCCTTTCCCTCAAGCCCATGAGTTAATGTTCACAGTTTCCTTATCTCTTGTGCATGTCCATCACCACGTTTGTAAGCCTTCTGATCCTAATAAAAACAGAGCAAGGACCCTTAAGTGGGGCTCTTGTTCTTCTCTCAGACATTATCCATCTCTTGCATTTTAATTCTGCATCCCACTTTCTTGCTGGACAAGAAAGAACTCTAGACCCAGAGTCTATGATGGTCTTCCATAATCAGCATCTTCAAAATGGATGTGTGTTTCTACATGGAACTTAATCCTTCCTCAAAATTTGATGGCTGAATCTAAGCCATGCCTAAAATCTTAAGTAGAAAAAGTTCCAGGAGGGGCACCTGGGTGGCTCAGTCGGTTAGGCATCTGACTTCGGTTCAGGTCATGATCTCATGGTTTGTGGGTTCGAGTCCTGTGTCAGGCTCTGTACTGACAGCTCAGAGCCTGGAGCCTGCTTTGGGTTCTGTGTCTCCCTCTCTCTCTTCCCCTCCCCCACTCTCACTTTGTCTCACTCTGTCTCTCAAAAATAAATAAATGTAATAAAAAAATTAAAAAGAAAAAAAGAAAAAGTTCCAGGAAATGAAGTTTTATCCTGCAGACTCTACTCCTCGACTACAAGTTATGTTTAAAAGGGATCAAAGTAAATACTGAGTGAACCAATCCATATTATCAATATAAAACTGCTGGGCTTTTAAATTATTATCACTTATCGCATCTTTTATAAGTTTTGTAATTTATATGCACACCTTTTAAAGTACTTTGTTTTGTGAAATTGTATGTAAGTTGTGAATAGAAGGAAAAGAGAAAAGAAAAATGTATTTTTATGAAGATTAATAAAGACTATTCTTAGGTAGGCTTTTGTTAATTATTCAAAGAAAATAGAAATAACAATATGTGGTCAATTAGAAGAATCAGTAAATAAGAGTATATTACTTTTTAACCTGGTTCATAATTTGATATAAACAAAAGTCCAGAATAAAAATGTGTTATGTTATATTCTATAATGATTTCTAATATTTTAATATTTTATACTTACAATGTTTTATTATATCATTAATAATTACTCAAAATTATTTTATTTATTAATAATAAAAAGTGAATAAATCTGCCTATAGTGTTATATTCAATAAACGTTAGCAAACTATCACCAAAGGCTTATAGAGTAAAAATGCTGTTTCAGTTTGTTGGAGTAGAAGATGGAAAAATAAGTCAAAGGTAAATAAGGGTCGTAAAAGAGATAAAATATAAAATTCATAGAATAACCAAAACAGAATACAGAACTGTTTCAGAAAATATTAGGGAAAAAAAGATAAGAAAGGCAAAAGTGAAAAGATAATAACAAAAGATAATATGGAAAGACAATAGTTTGAGAAAAGGCTTTCAAGTGTTTTCGATGTGACCTTGATAATTTATCAATCAGGAAGAAAGTGAGCAATATTAACTCTGCTTGAAGACAGAAGTAAAATCTATCTTGTGAAAGAGTACTTAAGAGTGTATTTTGAACTTAAGAAATTACATTATACAAAAAATATATATATATACACACACACACGTATGTGTACATATTTATACTTTACATAGATAATGTATATATGTGATATATATAGATATATATATATCTATATATATCGAAGAAAGAAAATATTTACAAATATATTTTACCGAAGCACAAATGAAGGTGATTTCTTAATTTACATAAAACAATGGGATATATTGGGAACTAGTATTATCCTAAAAAAACACAATTTCCAAGTTC
Organism: Puma concolor; assembly: GCF_028749965.1. Classification (NCBI taxonomy): domain Eukaryota; kingdom Metazoa; phylum Chordata; class Mammalia; order Carnivora; family Felidae; genus Puma; species Puma concolor. The sequence continues at coordinate 93,581,388 of NC_141670.1, forward strand.
AGAGCAATCTAGTACTCTCCCCTGCCCCCTGCTTCCTTAGCAAGACTTATATTACAAAAGAACTACTCCATTTGATGTCAGGATATATTATTAACCTACATATGGAGAGTTTGCATATTTGTAATTTTAAATAGCAAACTAGTATTTGTATGGACTTAGTATAAGAACAATATCAGAGAACACTTACCATTGTCTTCAGATTGTATCTAATTATTAATCTTATGAAGGACCACAAACCATGTGTTGATTGTTAATGATACTTTACATTGACTCAATCCCTTTCAAAAAATGTTTTGTTATAAATTATCATGGGGCGCCTGGGTGGCGCAGTCGGTTAAGCGTCCGACTTCAGCCAGGTCAAGATCTCACGGTCCATGAGTTCGAGCCCCGCGTCAGGCTCTGGGCTGATGGCTCGGAGCCTGGAGCCTGTTTCCGATTCTGTGTCTCCCTCTCTCTCTGCCCCTCCCCCGTTCATGCTCTGTCTCTCTCTGTCCCAAAAATAAATAAACGTTGAAAAAAAAAAAAAAAAAAACCTATAAATTATCATATTCAATTCTCACAACAATCATGTCTTCTTATTCCATTTACCGAAGCAAAGGTAATCTCCAAAACATTTCTGACTCTTTCACATTTATTAATAACAAAACGTTCTACTGTCATGTTTTAAAATTTTGTTTTCAGATAGTCCAACTCCCTTCTATTTTACCAATGTTCCAAATTAAGGTTAATAGCTTTTCCTCAACTATTCTTTTGCTGCTGATTTTCATATTATTAGGACTTATAAGCATGTTTCAATTTATGGTAGGTTCTAACTATTCATTTAAAAAAAGCACTTTTATTTTTCATATGTGATCTAGATTGACTTGAAGAGCATACTGATACTATTGTACATGTGGAAGAAAAAGAATGGACTTGGAACATACTAAATTACGATAATTTATTTCCATTCGGGAACACTTAGAGTCTTATATAAGTCAAGGCAAAAGAGCAGAAAGGAAAAAAAAAAGAGAATATACATAACCGATGTACAATTTCCATTCGTTTACTAATTTCACTCCTTAAAAATCTCACAATGTATTTTTTTTACCTTACATATGCAGTAGTTGAAATCAAGGAGGAATACAAACTATGTATCAAGTGCTATAATTTTGAGGTTTGAGGATGCAATTCTGATTTGAGGGTGTAAAACACTTTGAAGATGAAAATATGATTATGATATGAAACCTATTGAAAGCGTCCTGTGTGTTGCAACATGTCAGGCATCACCCCCAATTTATGACTGTTGTTTCAACATTAACACTTGTCTAGGAATTTTCATTTTTTAACAAAGTATTTTATTAGTGATTAATAAAAATAAGTTGCAAATGGGTTTTTTAGAACTCTCCTTTGGACTTTGAATTTTTCCGTATTCTCAGTGTGGCTGGAAACATATGCGCAGTGAATAGAGTTCTTATTTTAAAACATGATTAAGTCAGAGAGACACCAGCAGTAACTCATCATAGTCAGTTAAGATATTTTACAGATAAAATATAACTAAAGTCATTCCTTCAAGGACAGAATGCCGTGTGCTCTCTGGTAAAATGAACAGTTGGATATGAAGGGCCAAGGACAGCTACCTCCACAAGCTCTCAAGTAGTTTTCTGGGGAATTCGGTATTATTGCCCTTCATCACTAGTGTACCAGACATTTGCGATGTGATTCATGTTGTAACTCAATGCATACATTAAGCCACAAGACAGATGATCAGTGGGAAATATGAGAAATTATTAAATGCACATGCGAACTTTGTGTAGGAAATAGTGCTTAAATAGTCCTGTCATTCAGTCCGTGAAGACTAATCTGAATGTTTTATGAAAATGGTTTACATTTGTGTGTGTATATGTGTGCACATGCTTTCTTTTCTTTTTGGTAGATAGTAGGAGTAGAATAACTGAATTCTTTAGTGATTAAATTTTAAGAAACTGCCAAACACTTTCCCAAAGTGTTTGCAGAATTTTATATTCCTATTAGCAGTGTATGAAGTTCCAGTACTCCCACATCCTCACCAACACTTAGTATAAATACTGTCAGTCCTTTCATTTAGCCATTCTAGAAGGTGCATTGTGATATATTATTGTGGTTTTAATTTGCATTTCTGTAATGACTAAGATGAGCATTGTATGTGATTTTTCATCTGTATATCATATTTTCATTTGTTGATTTACCATTCTTATATCAGATATTGATGTACTTTCTGTTGAAATACCTTGCTCGTTTATATTGGATCGTTTTTTTCTTTGTAGTGAGTTTTGAGAGTTCTTTTTATTTTCTGGACACCAATTCGTTACAAGATATGGCTGTGTAAATATATTAACCTACATGTGGTTTGTCTTTTTATTCACTGACTAGAGAATAAAACAGCATTTAAAAAGTTTGATGAAGATCACGGCGCCTGGGCGGTTTAGTCAGTTAAGCGTCTGACTTCGGCTCAGGTCATGATCTTGTGGTTTCAAGCCCCTCATCGAGCTCTGTGCTGAAGGCTCAGAGCCTGGAGCCTGCTTCCAATTCTGTGTCTCCCTGTCTCTCTGCCCTTTCCCGCTAACGCTCTCTCCTTATCTCTCTCAAAAATAAACATTTAAAAAAAAAAGGAAAAGAAAATTTGATGAAGACTATTTATAATGATTTATTTTATTGGACTTGCCTTTGGTATCACCTAAGACAATTTTGTTAATTCAAGATCGCAAATATTTTCTATTTACTTCTAGAGAATAATCTTGGTGAAAATTGACATCTCAGTAATATTGAATGTTCCTGCTTTTAAGGTGGGAGCTGTTTCGTCAGTTGAATTTTCTTAATGTTTCTGCTCCATCCTCCGCCTTAAGGTTTTGCTTGTGGGTCAGAGGCTGGGTGAGGGTCTTTTTCACACTCTCGCCACTTTTCTAGTTGTGAAAGGCGATTGCTGCTGCCTGAATGCTGGCTAGTCATTGGTGGGGAAGGACAGTCCTGAACGAGTGTCGGTTTCATGTAGTTCCTGATGCCCTTGGACACTGAGCTGGGGTTTTCTCAGTGATTTTTCTGCTCCTCAGTTGGTAAGATATCACTTAAGGCCTAGGCTCAGAACGCTTTTCTATCATTCTCCCATAGCAGAGAATTTCCTTTCCTCCTGCATCATCCAGTCTTCACTTATGTCCTGGGGACAACAGTATTTGCTATTCTTCCCCCAGCAGCTTAATGTTAAGTTCTGGAGCGGAGAAGAATCAGCAGCAAGCTTTCTTCCTCTTCCATAGTAGCACCCTCTTTCAGGCCTACAGTGGTTGGAAAAATGGATTCTGTCTCCTGACTTGTTCTCAGTCTTTTTCTTGAGCTTCCAGTAAAGATTTATGAGGAAGGGCCCCTTGTGTCTGAGGCTCCCAGGTTCCCTACACTTTCAGTGAGTCTTGTATTTTGCAATTTGTTAATAATTTAGCTTAATGCATCTTAATCAGGTGCATGGTTCTGGCAAACGGAAGCCAGGCTTGCAACCTGTTTCTTTTTGGAAGTGCCTACTATTAAATTAATTAAACAAGGAGGCCATTAGGCTGACATGGCTCCAATGCCATGGCGACCTATACAAGCAAACCAAAATCTGAGCCTCTAAATACCTCAAAGTTAGGAAATCAAAGATGCTAAGGACACTCAAAGCTAGTTAGGCTTTAAGCTATCACCAATTAAATAATTTACATTCTTCGTTTCTGCACATTGTGTATCTATAAGTGTTTCCTAGCTCCTGTATGCTGAGTGTTCCTAACAACTAATGGATTGTCACTGTCAGATTCAAATAGAGTTTTGTTCAAATAAACTCTTAGAATTTTAATACACCTCAGTTTATCTTTTAATAGCGCCTTTTCTAAAACTCAGGATACTAGATAACCCTGCAATCTCAGCTCTTTTTTGAATTCAAAGCAGTGATGAGTTTGTAAATGTCTTTCTTGTTGTTGTTAATGCTTTTTTCCAGTTTTCTATGTTCTATGCATAATTGTTGACTCTTTCAGCAAAAGAGCTTACCAAAGAGTTAAAGGGCACAGGTTTTGTATCAGTTTCTTCAATGGTTCAGATAACCAGTTAATTCTAATAATGGTTTAAAATTTTCATCCGATTTATGTAATCAGAAAAGCATTCGGAAGTTTATTTTATCCAAAGTGAAACACATGATATTATTGTTATTGTAAGAGCAAAGTTTCAATATTAAAGTTTCCATATAAATGTACCTATTTTTGTTTAGTTACAATATAAAAAAAAAAAGTAGGTGAAGTACAGTACACAATTAGAAAAAAATATTCTTCCTAAATAAGACATCTAGAGAGTACAGAAGCACTTATTATTGGCTGAAGTGAACTCAAAATTTAATTATATCCAAGATAGTTTCACTATTTATTCAATCAAAATAGAATTTTTAAGTTTTCAACATTATTTTTTTTTTTTAATTTTTTTTTTTCAACGTTTATTTATTTTTGGGACAGAGAGAGACAGAGCATGAACGGGGGAGGGGCAGAGAGAGAGGGAGACACAGAATCGGAAACAGGCTCCAGGCTCCGAGCCATCAGCCCAGAGCCTGAGCGGGGCTCGAACTCACGGACCGCGAGATCGTGACCTGGCTGAAGTCGGAGGCTTAACCGACTGCACTACCCAGGCGCCCCTAACTAGGGCACTTTTGTAAATGAATCTGATGTACAAAAAGACACTTCGGGGGTGCCTGGGTGGCTCAGCCGGTTAGGTGATTAAGCCTCTGATTTTAGCTCAGTTCATATTCTCATGGTTCCTGATTCGAGTTCCACATTGGGCTCTCTGCTGTCAGCACGGAGCCTGCTTCACATCCTCTGTCCCCTTCTCTCTCTGCTCCTCCCCACCCTCTCTCAAAAATAAATGTACATTAAAAAAATAAAAAATGAAAACAAAAAGCAAAAAGGCACTTCAGCATTGCACTGCATGCTTTCTCTGTTACCCATTATCAGTTGGATACTATGAATTCCTGAAATATTAAAGAACTAGATTAGATACCAGCATAAGCATCCTAAAATTGTCTCGATTTTTAAAAGTTAATTAAGTCTTTTTATTTTCAAAAGAGTTAAAAAGCTTTAATTAAAGTATTTAATAAAATGAGCACTGACCTTTCCAAATCTGAAGATTTGTCACATTGTAGTTATTGAAAAACAATTTTGAAAACAAAAATGCATTGAAATATGTTGCTAAAAAACAAAATAGAAATTGAATAAAAGGAACAATAGGCACAGTTTAATTTTGAAATTCTTTAAGTATATTTTGATATATATAGCCTGTGGAAAGAAAAATGTCTTTGAAACCCAATTTTTAATTAGGTTAATTTATAATTTATTCCCAGAATTCCTATGATTTCCCAGCAACCCAATTTCATGACACATTCAATGGAGTCAAAGAAACAAGTTACTTGATGAGTTTTGAGGCTCTAAAATATTTTTTTCAAGAAGGCATTAACTAATAAAATACTGAGCAGAAATATTTTTATGCTTCAATGTTAAAAACAAAAGAAATGAAATTGTTCTCCATTTGGCAACATCAATATGAATTTACTTGGTATTTTAGCATGTGTACACAGAACATTATGTCAATTAAAAATATTATGGTCAAAAGAGGAAAAAACAGTCATTAATAATTTGAAATTAGCTAATCATAAAGGACAACTTTGAAGATTTCAGACTATTGTATTAAGTATTAAAACTACTGAAACTATATTAAAAAGCATTCTTCAAATACATAGCAGTAGCAAGATGTTTGCAAAGTAATGGAATAAGAATTGGATTGATTATAATATCTGAAAAATACTAAAAGAAATTCATTGTTTTTGGTTCTTTTTAAATTTATTTGTTTTTTATTTGTTTGCTTGTTTCAAGTTTTTATTTAAATTCTAGTTAGTTGACATACAGTGTAAATATTGGTTTCAGGAGTAAAATTTAGTGATTTGTTACTTACATACAACATCCAGTTCTCACTATAACAATTGCCCTCTTTAATACCCAACACCCATTTAGCCCATTCCCACCTGCACCTCCCTTCCATCAACCCTCAGTTTTGTTCTCTATAGTTAAGTGTCTCTTATGGTTTGCTCCCTCTGTTTTTGTTTTCCTTCCCCCTATGTTCATCTGTTTCGTTTCTTGAATTCCACATATGGATGAAATCATATGGCATTGTCTTTCTCTAATTTCACTTAGCAAAATACACTATGGCTCCATCCACATTGTTGCAAATGGCAAGATTTCATTCTTTTTGATGGCTGAGTAATATTATATATAATAATATATATAATATCACACACACACACACACACACACACACACACACACACCCACCTCTTCTTTATCCATTCATCAGTTGATGGACAAATGGACTCTTTCCATAATTTGGCTATTGTTGATAATTCTGCTATAAATATTGGGATACATGTGCCTCTTTGAATCAGTATTTTTGTAACATTTGTATATAAATACTTAGTAGTATAATTGCTGGATCATAGGGTAGTTCTATTTTTAACTTTTTGAAGAATCTCCATACTATTTTCCAGAGTAGCTCCACCAGTTTGAATTTCCACCAATAACATAAGAAAGTTTCTCTTTCTCCACATCCTCACCAACATTTGTAGTTTCCAGTGTTGTTAATTTTAGCCAATCTGACAGGTATGATGTGGTATCTCATCGTGTTTTCAATTTGTATTTCCCTGATGGTGAGTGGTGTTGAGCATCTTTTCATGTGTCTGTTAGCCATCTGGATATCTTCTTTGGAAAAATCTATTCATGTATTCTGCCTGTTTCTTATCTGGATTATTTGTTTTCTGGGTGTTTAGTATAATAAGTTCTTTCTAAATTTTAGATACTAACTCTTTATCAGATATCAAATATCTTCTCCCATTCTATAGGCTGCCTTTCAGTTTTGTTGATTATTTGCTTCTCTGTGCCAAAGGTTTTTATCTTGATGAGGTCCCAATACTTCATGTTTGCTTTTGTTTCCCTTGCATCTGGCAACATGTCTAATAAGAAGTTGCTACAGCTAATGCCAAAGAGGTTGCTGCCTGTGTTCTCCTCTAGGATTTTTATGGTTTCATGTCTCACATTTAGGTCTGTCATCCCTTTTGAATTTATTTTTGTGCATGGTATAAGAAGTGGTCCCATTTCATCCTTCTGCATGTTGCTGTGCAGTTTTTCTCACACCATTTGTTAAGGGACTGGCTGTTTCTATTGTATATTCTTTCATTCTTTGTCAAAGATGGGTTGACCAAATAGTTGTGGGTCCCTTTCTGTTTTTATTAATTTTGTTCCATTGATCTGTGTGTCTCTTTCTGTGCCAGTACCATATTGTCTTGATGGCTACTGTTTTGTAATATAGCTTGAAGTCCAGAATTGTGATGCCTCCAGTTTTGCTTTTCTTTTGCTTTTGCTTTGGCTATTTGGGGTATTTTGTGGCTCCTTACAAATTTTAGAATTGTTTGCTCAGCTTTGTGAAAAATACTGGTGGTATTTTGATAATGATTGCATTAAATGTGTAGATTGCTTTTGGTAGTAGACATTTTAACAATATTTGGTCTTCCAGTCTCTGAGCATGGAATGTTTTTCCATTTCTTTGTGTCCTGCTCAATTTATTTCATAAGTGTTCTATAGTTTTCAGAGTACAGCTGTTTTACCTCTTTGGATAGGTTTATTCCTAGGAATCTTATGGGTTTTGGTGCAATTGTAAATGGGATTAATTCCTTGATTTCTCTTTCTGCTACCCTGTTTTTTTTTTTTTTTTAATTAATTGATTTATATATTTGGGTGTGGAAGTTGGAGGCATAAATATTTACAATTGTTAGATGTTCTTGGTGGATATATCACATAAACATAAAATCTAGTTTATCTGATATAAGTATGGCTATTCGTCCTTTCTTTTGATGTCCATTGGCATGATAAATGGTTCACAACCCCCTCACTTTCAATCTGGAGGTGACTTTAGGACTAAAATGAGTCTCTTTTAGGCCATATAGAGATGGGCCTTTTTTTTTTTTTAATCCATTCTTATGCCTTATGTTTTTTGATTGGAACATTTAGTCTGTTTACATTCATAGAGATTACTGATAGATATACATTTAACGCCATGTATTACATGTAAAGTAATTGTTTCTGGATATTTTCTCTGTTCCTTTCTAGGCTTTGTGGCTTTTGTTCTTTCATTCCCATTCAAGGAGTGCTCTTTAATATTTATTTGAGGGCTAGTTTAGTGGTCATGGACTCTTTTAGTTTTGTTTGTCTGGGAAACTGTTTATGTTTCCTTCTATTCTGAATGGCAGCCTTGATGGATAAAGTATTCCTGGTGCATATTTTACCCATTCACCATTTTGCATATATCATGTCCTTCCTTTTAGCCTGCCAAGTTTCTTTAGAGAGATCTGCTGCTAACTTTATTTGTCTTTCCTTGTAAATTAGAGATTTCTTTTCCTTTTCTTTTTTTTTTTTTCAACGTTTATTTATTTTTGGGACAGAGAGAGACAGAGCATGAACGGGCGAGGGGCAGAGAGAGAGGGAGACACAGAATTGGAAACAGGCTCCAGGCTCTGAGCCATCAGCCCAGAGCCCGACGCGGGGCTCGAACTCACAGACCGCGAGATCGTGACCTGGCTGAAGTCGGACGCTCAACCAACTGCGCCACCCAGGAGCCCCTTCTTTTCCTTTTCTGCTTTCAGGATTCTTTCCTTATATCTGTATTTTGGAAACTTTACTATGATGTGTCTTGGTGTTGCCTGCTGTTGATTTTAAGGAGAGTTTTCTGTGCCTCTTGGATTTGGATGTCTGTTTCACTCCTCAGATAAGGGGAGTTTTCAGCTATAATTTGTTCAAATAAACCTTCTGTCCTTTCCTCCTTCTCTTCTTCTGGAAGTCCTATAACATGAATGCTATTACACTTTATGTAGTTGCTGAGTTCCCTAAGTCAACAAAGGTGATTCCACATTTTTTCCCCTTTTATTTTTAGCTTCATTATTTTCCATGGTTTTATCTTCTGTATCACTTATTCACTACTCTGCTTCTACCATCCTTATGGTCATTACATTCAATCAGTTTTGCATCTCAGTTATATAATTTTTTATTTGGACCTGACTAGTTTTTAAGTCTTTTATCTCTGCAGTAAGGGACTCCCTGGTCGGTTTTTTTTTTTTTTTTTAATGTTTATTTATTATTGAGAGAGCATGAGCAGGAGATGGGCAGAGACAGAAGGAGACACAGAATCTGAAGCAGGTTCCAGGGTCTGAGGTGTCAACACAGAGCCTGATGTGGGGTTTGAACCCATGAACCATATTATGACTTTAGCTGAAGTCAGATGTTTAACTTACTGAGCCACCTAAGTGTTCCTCCCTGGTGTTGTTTCTGCTTTTCTCAAACCAGCTAGTATCTTTATGGTTGTTGTTTTAAATTCTGATTCAAGCATAGTACTTATATCTGTTTTGATTAGATAGCTTGCTGTTATCTCTTCTTGTTCTTTCTTTTGGGATGAATTCTGCTGTCTTGGCATTTTATCTGGGTCTCTGCCTTTTCTGTGTTAAGAAAGACTGTTATGTTGTCTGCTCCTGAGAATAACAGCTATATTAAGAAGACATCATATATTGTCCAGGGCCTAGTACTTCAGGAAGTGTTTCTGGTATGCACTGTGTGCACTCAGCTGTTGTGTTTTAGCTACTCTTTCCTTCAGGTCAGTCCTCTGCAGAGATTTTCCTTGCCTACAAGGGGAACTGTTTTTACCTTGTCCAATGTGAAGCAAGTTTTAGCTAGGTGTGTTTTGGTCTGCTTGTTAAAAGAGACTAGGTCCTATTTCCCCTAGAGCTGAAGCTTTGCAGCACTCTGGTCAGCAGACTTAATAGGTGTCAGGGGGTTTGGACTGGTCTTCTCTGGGAGGTGCCCACCCCTGCTCTGATTCTCAGGCATACTTGCCCTAATGAAAAAGCACATGCAGAGCACAGGGTGGTGGGGCTTGGTGTAAGCAGCTCAAGCCTCCACTGTGGGCACTGTGCCCACTGAAGTCTGTCCATGCTCATGAGTAGTGGTAAAAATGGCATCAGCCAGCTCTCTCATCCCTGGAGGGAAGAGTTCATGACTGCCACTATTCAGGAAGTCCTCACAGAAGAGCAAACAATCTCTCCTTGTGTGTCCCAGGCTTCTTTCAGATCTCTGTCTGTGTCTGAGCCTCTGCCTGCCCAGAGGCACAGTGGTCCTATGATTTATCTCAGGTGCACCGGCTAGGTTTCAAAACTCCAAATTTTAGGGACTAGGCTCACACAGACTCTGCATGGTGTGGACCTGTGCTGATCCTCTGGGGGAGGGTCTTGCCACATCCTGGCTGGTGATGATTTTTCCCAGAAGGGCAGTTGCACAAAAGTGCAGGGGCTTGGAGTTTATGGTTAAGGGTAGCAAAAGGTGGCCTTCAGGACAGAAGGACAGAAGCTCCTGTCCTCAGCAGCTGCCTCTGCTTCTAAGCTAATAAATAGGGCAGCTCAATGGCAACTTCTGGCTCTTTTGTCAATGAAGAGCCAGGACAGCCTCTCCCAAATGCACTCCAAAAAGGGAACTGTCCCCTAGTGCAACCAGAGGATTCTTAGACAACACTGTCTGCTCCCAGTCCTCTGTCCTCCTTCTCCACAGGATCACCTTTGCACCTGCCAGGCTCCACTCTGGTGATGGCACAGACTTCTAAAACTTCAGATTTTGAGCTCTGCTATTTGTAAAATTTTATGATTAGCTGCTCCTCATTTTCCCCATCAGTGGTTATAGGGAAATGCTTTTCTTGTTCAATGCTCTACACTCTGTTAGGGGCATCTGGGTGGCTGAGTTAGTTAAGCATTTGACTCTTGATTTTGGCTCAGGTCATGATCTCATGGTCGTAAGATGGAACCCTGTGTCAATTCTGCTTGGGATTCTCTCCTCTCTCAGCCCCTCTTCTCCATTTGCTTGCTTATGCACTCTCTCTGTCTCTCTTAAAAAAATTAAATATGTATATATATATATGTATATGTATATATATATAATTACAATATTATATAAAATATTACATTTTTTAGCTTTCATTTCCCTCTTAAAATTTCTAGGTTTGAAAAATCAATATTGTGAGGCTGTTTATAGTTTCTTTGATGGATGGAAATGTAAGTAAAGAAATTATTTTATTATATTATAAGCTGAAAGTGTTACAGGAGTAATGGGAGAGGAGGGTGGTTATAGATGCAAATGGAGAAAGAAGCAGAATGTGTCTCAGTTTTCACTATGTCTAAAATCACCAGAATATAACATCACACAGAGATGTGATGCAGCCTAGAAGGATTATTTATTCATTTATTTATTTAAACAAGAGAACCTGGAATTAAGGAAGATTCCACATGGTCATGAATGAATGTGTTTTGCATTTATCATTTTCATAACCTAGATATGTCCAATTTATATGTCTTATTCTAGATAAAATATCTATCCTATTTATAAAATATCAATGGACTTTTAAGAATATTTTGTGTATATCATATGTAGCTTTAAATCAAATCATTCAGTTAGTAGATGTATAATCCTAATTTTACTAAAATCACTTTTCTAAGAATGAGGAAATTGAGTTCCATAATAGTCAAGTAATTTGCCAAAACTTAATTGGCTGTAGAAAAAAGATAGCATTTTCAGACTAATGGTCTCCTAGACCAAGTTATTTACAATAGCCTCACACCATTTCCCTCTTCATGTGTTTGCTTTTTAGCCAAAGGTTTAGAGGGAAAGAGTACTCTAGGACATACTTATTCATATAAATTACCTTATAATTTTTTCTTACATGGGTATTTGTTTGTAAGTTGAAAGTTAATTTAAGTAAAAATCATCCAAATTGTATGAAAAGTGACATTAGTATTTTAAGTGCCTTTATAAATTAAAACTGAGAATAAGACTATAAGAGAAATAAGAAATTGAATTATTTCAATAAGAAATTGACTTACTCTTTGATTTACATGTTTTCTTTCAAGAAATAACTTTTTCCGAAAACCCTGCACATATTAAGGTTATATCAATGTGTTTAAGCAGACCATATGCGAGGGCTGTATAATGCTAGCCAATGAGCAGCATATGCCATATCCTTGCATAATAATTTCAAAGTTCTGAAAGAAATCATAGTGAACTCTTTAACTCATCAGTAATGAATACAGGATTATGTTTTTCTTTGGTAAGTAAGTACTAAACCAATAAGTAAAGACTGAAATATTTATACTCTATTCTTGATCACGTTATTAAAATAGAACTCTATTGTTGACAAATCAGACATGAATATTAAAAAGTAGATATCTCAGGGTCATTGTTGGGCAGCTGTATGTACATCTGTCTCCTACTAAACAATACTGTAAAATTTCACACAACAAAATATATAGCAAAATGCAGTTAGTTTTCTCCCAAATAAATCTATCTCTATAGCATAGGGGAAAAGAAGGCAAAAGCATAGAATGCAAAATGTAGCTCTTGCCAAATGAGCCATGTAGCTTATAATGTAGGTTTTGAAAAACATAAAACATTAACTGAAAGACTTTATAATGAGAGATGGCTTCATATATGGTGAACATCAATATATAAAAATGAATTTAAAATATGTGGTAGACAGGTGTGTGACTGAATTGATAAACAGCAGCTGTGACTTATGTGTGTTTCTAATTAGAGAATTAAAGAAGCTTGGCAGTTCTAACCTTTCTTCTTCTTCTTTTTGTCTTATATATTAATAAAAAAATAGTGGTTATTTAACAAAATTGTTGATTCAGTTATTTATTGATTAGCTATGGTAATTGGCTATAGATATCATGCCAATAAAAAAAAAAAAAATCAAGGAATATCCAAAACAAGCCACTTCCCTTCAAAGAGTTTTTCCTCTTGTCATAAATAAGAACTAAATAGAATTTAATTATTTGAGACACAATACTAATTAACGATAAAGTAACCCTCAAATTGAGATCAATACGAAAATGAATCTAAAATGTCTCAGTTGATAACCAGTCAACGGGTTCCCATTTTGGGCCTGTTTATTATATCCAATCACTAAGCTAAGTGCTTTCAGTGAATTACCTCACTTAACTCTCAAAACAGTGCTATTACAAATGCTATTACAGTCCCCAGCAGGGAGAATGAAGCTTAGAATACTTAAAACCATGCTCAAGGCCGTATGGCTAGTAGGTTGAAATGCCAGGATTAATATACAGCCCCATGATTTCTCAGTCTTACACTCTTAACCACTGCTATCCTCTGCTTTGCATCATTCTCACAGTTCCCTAATGTGAAGGAGTGGGTGGGTGGGTGAGTCCCACAGTTCCCAGAGAATGGAATGATGGCCTTGTTTAATGAGGATACTAGTCTCTACATCTCGTTTGGTAGGTCTGCAATATTGAAGACAAGTTTAAGGCTTATTCTCATCATATTCTAGACACAGGTCCTTTCAGGCAGATGATAAACCTCCAAAATATTTCATATGAAATAATGTGAATATGTTCACATGACTCTGGGATACATTAGATTAGTAAAACCATAACTCAAAATATGAAGCAGATTAGGATAATGATGGGGTGGGCAGTATTTGTGGGTGGAAGGAGAAACTTTTTGCCATTAAAATTAGGATATAATATAAATTAGGATAATAATAGTATTAACTCAGAATTTGAAGTATAAAATGAGATATTATATATAAATATGACTTATAAAGGAGAGGATTTCTTAAATGGTGGGCATTTATATGAACTGAGGTTTTAATGTGTATTATTTCCTAATTGTCATATATTACTTTAAAATTTGACCAAGTGAAGCATTTTTACATGGATTTTTTAAAGTTTATTTATTTACTTTGACAGAGACAGAGAGCACACAAGCAGAGGAGGGACAGAGAGAGAGGGAGAGAGAGAGAATCCCAAGCCGGCTCTGTGCTGTCAGCACATAACTAAATGAGGTGCTCGATCTCAGGAATCATGAGATCATGACCTGAGATGAAATCAAAAGTTGAACACTTAACTTACTGAGACACCCAGGTGCCTTTATACGTTATTTTATTTTATTGTGTTCTGGGAATTGTTAATTATATTTTGAAAACTTAAAATGAAAATATGAGGTATAGTTTGCACTTGAATTCAAATGATGTTTGATTTTAAGGAGTCTATCTATATCAATGATAGAAGTTTTTTTCTGGGAAAAAATATCAATATATGAGTCAATATAAATATCACAGTTTCATTATTGAAATCAAATGAACACATGTAACCATTTATATAGAACTACAAAGAGGAATATATTTCATAACTTGTATTTCAAACAAACTGACTTCAAATATTCACATGCTCAATGAATATTTTCTTTATTGTGTGTTTTACATGGTTACATCAAGACAAGTTTAAGAGCACACATGTACATTGTTGTAACTGTTAGTCTTTTTTTTTTTTGTAGCAAATTTTAAATTATTAAGAAAAACCAACATGTTTAAGACCATGACACCAAAAGGCAGGGTAAAAGTCATATTCATGATAATTTTCATTTCAACCAAAGGGCCGTACAAAGTTGACAATACCAAAATAAGTAAAGCAACAGTGAGTGCTAAAATCCCAAGGGTTTGCTCTGAACACAGTGCAATTTATGTTTGTCTAGTTTTAAGTTATTTTGCTGTGATTTCTGTAGTCATGACAATATTATAGTAATCACCTCTAATTTAAAACTGAAATCGTATGTAAATAATTCATAAAGTAATACTTTTAAGTTATGTTGAAAGATAATCAAGTTTTAATGCCACTGGAAATGCTTTCCTGTCCCTTAAGTAATCTCAGTATCAGTTGCAACTGTTCCTGACCAATCCTAGAAACAGACAAAGGAATGGTGTTTTGCTGCTGGCTTGAGGAAAATGCAGCAGAGAAATAAAGAGAAGTGTTCTTTCTCACAAGGAAAATAATTGTAAACGCTGTCTCATAGGTATGGGTATTTGAAAGCTCAAATTTGTCAGATTTTAAAGATTTTCTCATAAATGGATTTAATTTGTTTTTGAAAAGTAAGTGGAATTTGCTGTTTCTCTTGCAATGATTATTGTTTTTCCAGCAGAGTTTTTCCACAAGGGAATGCACAAGATGACCCCTGAATTCTGTAAAATATTGCTGTATTCTCTTAATCAATTCCATTTAAAATGTGGTTTAGGTTGAGAACCCTTTGAAAACTTTTAAAATGGAATCAAGTCACCTGAGAATTTAGCATGGGAATGTGAGATATGACAAGGAAAAACTATGTATAATAGAATAAGGTTAATATTAACTATTTTGGTCAACACTTTTGTTCAAACTAAAACTATATTATTTTAACTTTCCAATAAATAATTCTCCCTTTTAATGTTTTATTTGCAAACTAAAATACTTGGCACATATATTGGTTCTTTTCAGCATTAATTATTTTTAACTATTAAACTTTCTTTTTATTTAAACATTTTTTAATGTTTATTTTATTTTTGAGAGGTAGAGACACGGAGCACGAGCGGGGGGTGGGGGTGCAGAGAAAGAGGGAGACACAGAATCTGAAGCAGGCTCCAGGCTTCAAGCTATCAGCACAGAGCCTGATGCAGGGCTCGAACCCATGAACCATGAGATCATGACTTGAGCCGAAATCATATGCTTAACCAACTGAGCCACCCAGGCACCCCTTTTAACTATTAAGCTTTCATTAGCTCCTCTTTATTGGTTTGTCTTCAACTACTTTTAAGTAGTTACATGGCTTCTCAACTGAAAGTTATTTTGTAGTCTAAGGAAACAATTCAAAAATGTTCATTATACCTCCACTTTGAGCATTTAACTACTGAACTTTTGTCTTGTTTTAATTCATTATTTTTTTTATTATGTTATAGTTTAAACCTTCTTGTTTTTACTTGCATTATATACTTTTGAACACTCAACTGTCTCTAAAATATATAATGCTTAAGAAATTACTATATTCAATAAATAATTACTGCCATATACAAATCTTGATATGAGCAACCACATAATGAAATTGTGGTGGTTAATTTATATGCCAACTTGGCTAAGTTATGGTCCTGGTAGTTTGGTAGAACACTAGATGTTGCTGCAGTGGTATTTTGTAAATGGAATTAACATCTAAAATTGGTTTCCTTTAAGCAAAGGAGACTATCCTTGATAAGGTGAGTAGGCCTCAGCCACTAAGTTGAAGGCCTTAAGAACAGAAACTGAAGTTTCTCTAAGAAGAAGGAATTCTGACTTAACACTGTAACACAGAAGTCTTGCCTGAATTTCCAATCTTCCTGTCCACTTTACCAATTGCAGCCTTGAGACTACAACATCAACTTTTATCTGACTTTCCATCCTGCTGCCCTGTCTTACAAATTTCAGATTTGCCAGCCCCCATAATCAGGTGAAGCAATCCTTAAAATAATGCATTTTTAGAGACACCTTGGTGGCTCCATCAGTTGAGTGTCCAACTCTTGATTTTGGCTCAGGTCTTGATCAGGGGGGCACGGGATCAAGCCCCATATCAGGCTCTGCACTGAGCATAGAGCCTGCTTAGGATTCATACTTCTCTCTCCCTCTGACCCACTCTCCCACTAGCTTTTCTCTTTCTCAAAAAGAAAAAAAAATATTTAAAATAATGTATCTTTAAAATAAAATAAAACAATATACATATATCTTTATTGTGTCTGTACTGGTTCTGTTTTTGTTTTTTGGTTTTTGGTTTTTGGTTTTTTTTTTGAGAATCCTGACTCATACAGAAGTTATAAATATATAATGAATATTAAAAAGTAAGATTTAATGTATGTATTCTTATACAAGTTTCTTATAAACTATTACATATCACAAGCAAAAATAGGATATGAATTTCATTTCTATATAAAATAGACTCATCGCATTCAAGTGCTCTAACACTTTCACTCCCTGCTCCCCCACTATCTTCTATTAGCACAATTAACTTCTAGCTGAGATGGATCAACACAATTTCCTGTTAGTAGTAAAGACTGCATTAAGTGCTTCTTATCTATCAGGCACAGCTTTAATCTCATTCTCCAGTGTAAGGTGAAATCCATTGCAAGAAGATGACATGTGCTATATTTTGAGAAAATGTAACTGGAGAAAAATGTAGATGAACTGTTTTAAGCTATTCCAAGAAAACAAAAATGTTCAAAAAAGAAGAAGAAAGTGCTCTTTATAACAGTGAGAGATCCTGCAATCCAATTGTTCTTGCTTAAGTCTTGAGTTTTTTAAATGTTTTGAAAATGTGAACACATTGTGTGTATACACACACACACACACACATGCAATGTTAACAATGCTAACATTTACAGTGTAGATATAGATGATATAGATATAGATATAGATAGATATTGAATTGAATTAGTGGGCTAATTATATAACACTAGATTGGTATTTTTTTTACAACAAATTTGCATATAATGTCAAAGCATATCTGTAGAAGAGGTATGAATTTTTTTCCATTCTTGCTATAATGTAAAGCATGATTTTATACCTGAAAAAATCATAAAGAGCATATTTTTACTGTATTGACTTAATCAATGTTGGTGAAATTCTTTCTAAGACTACTTCGAAAAAGCTAAATCCCAATGTTATTCTTTAACTGTACATGAGTGTAAACTGAATATAAATTGCTTTTGCAATGGATTTGAAAGCTTCTCTGCAACTATCTTGTCAATTTTATTGGCAGAGATACCTAGTTAAGACATTTTATTCAAAATTTCTCTGTGAGAAAAAGACCAATAATGGCAAGAATATTGAAACGCTGCTAGGAGATCTTAGTCTATTTTTCCCCCAGTGCTATGAATCTTTATTCTTTTGTTGTTTGTTTGTTTAGTACTACTAAAGCTTTCTCTTTATATGGATTAAAAATATTATAATGTTCTTTTTTTTGTTCTTTCAGAGTTTCTTTATAATGTAATAACTCCTCACTGGGTTCATTATGCCTATCTTCAATTGATATCTAGAATTCTCCTCATTTTTTTGGTGAGAAAAAACAACAATAATGAGTTTTATAAGATGTGCACAAGCATTTTAGCCTTTTTTTTTTTTTACAATTATTAGAATGAAGGAAAAAAGCTAATTTTAGTAGAATTGGTTTGAATTAATCCATGTAACTGAAAATATTACTGATATATTTAAGAAAAAATATCAAATCATAAGTAACATAAGAATATGAGGTTAATTTCTTTGATCATATAAATAATTAAAGAAGCATCTCAATGACAAAATACACATAGTCAATATAATATTTTATATTTTAATTTTTTTAATGTTTATTTTTGACAGAGAGCATGAGTGGGGGAGGGGCAGAGAGTGAGGGAGACACAGGATCTGAAGCAGGCTCTACACTGTCAGCACAGAGCCCAATGTTGGGCTCTAACTCATGAACTGTGAGACCATTACTTGAGTCAAAGTCAGATGCTTAACCAACTGAGCCACCCAGGAACCCCTAGAAATTTTTTAAATGAAATATCTTTATTACTAGTGAAACATTTAGTAATAAATATTAAATTTTGCACGCTGCCTTTCAAAATGGCAACATATGATACGAAGTAACAAGAACCACTGTCATCCAATCAGTGGGTGAAAAGACACTCTTAAATACTTTTTATGGCAATGTAAATTGGTTCTATATTGTAATATGTTGATAGACACACGGAAAATTCCTCTCTTTTTTTTGTATAGGAACTTTATTGTGAAAAGTTAAAAATTGACAGGGTTAGGTACAAACATGTCTGATGCAGAGTTTTTTGTTTGTTTTTGGGGTTTTTGTTTTTGTGTGTGTGTGTGTGTGTGTGTGTGTGTGTTTGTATTCTTTAGCTCAATGTGTCCTGCACACAGGATAAGTACCAGGTACTTTGATGTTGTAGATACTGCAGCCAATCAAAACAATCTTTTCTTCGTCCTTACTGAGTTTCAACTCAGCATAGGAACAGATGCTTATTAAAACGTAATCATATTCTGGTGGCTTAGTTGGTTAAGCATCTGACTTTAACTCAGGTCATGATCTTGCAGTTTGTAAGTTCGGGCACCACATCATGCTCTGTGCTGACATCGTGGAGCCTGCATGGGATTCTCTCTCTCTCTCTCTCTCTCTCTCTCTGTCTCTCCCCAACTCGTACTGTCTCTCTCTTCCAAAATAAGTAAGTAAAATTTTTTTAAAAATTCAAAAAAAAAAATTATGTTGTATGCAACTGATGAATCACTGAATTCTACTCCTGAAGCCAACATTGCACAGTATGTTAACTAACTAGAGTGTAAATACACATTTAAAAGGAAAAAAAATAATAATAAGACAAAGCAAACATACAAGAATAAGAAACTTTTATAAAACTAATTATGTATCATCTTTCCCTCTTTGTTCCAGGAACCCTGTACTCATTTTCTAAAATTTTTTTATGTTTATTTTTGAGAGAGAGAGAGAGAGAGAAAGACAAAGCATAGGCGGGGTAGGTGCAGAGAGAGAAGGAGACACAGAATCTGAATCAAGTCAGACGCTTAATAAACCGAAGCACCGAGGAGCCCTAGCAATTTCTAAATTGATGCCTTATAGGGTTGTTGGGGAATGCAAAGTGCTGAGAAGAATTTTTCACATACAAACACTACAAAAGTGCCTTCAATTATTGTTATTTAATTATCTCCCTACTAAAAGTAATGTGCCATTGGCACTAATTTAATTGTATCCAGACTTCTGGTTTCTGGTCTAACATCTAAAGAGCTTGAGAGTTATCTCTCCAACCTATTTGATAAGTAAAAAGCTGAACAAACTGAAAAGTCAACAGCTCTTCTTACATCTGTTAGTGATGTCTCATGGCAATCTGCTGCCCTGGAATTAGAGAGACAGACAGGTGACACAGAGAATCACACATTACCTGAGCAGAAACCTCCACAGGAACCAATACTGGTTGGGAAAACCTACACTATAATCGATAAATTGCTGTAGAATCAGTGAAGTCAAATGTGAGAGTTAAACACTTCAGGGATGACCAGACATGGGGGCCTCGCACACTTTTGTGAGTTTTACCATCAGAAACCTAAATTGGTTCTCACAGCGACCGTCGGAGAAAAATCCCCTCATGCCTCTAGCAGGAGAAAGGAAAAAAGGAACCATTTTGAAACGTTACCAGACTATTCTGTTCTTTCAACAAAGCTTACCTTTAAAAGGAACTGTTTTTCCAGAACTTAGAGTACTGGGGTTTTCTCAGAATTTCACTGACCTGGGAGAAGGCAAATACTCTATCCAGTCAACTCTAGTCATCCTGGCTCACCTGAGGGGATGGAAGGAAACTGAGAAGCACTTGTGAAATTTAAAGTCACAGAGGGGCATCAACTCACCAAAAGACAGTGACATAGTGATAGGATTCTAAAATGTTTCCCCTTGCTCTACATTTCACCACACAATAAAAGCTTATTTAGTGTATTTCCTCTTACCTAATACATCATGTCTGGCTCTCAAAAAAAAAAAAAAAAATCACAAGCACACTAAAAGGCAATACACAGCTTGAAAGAACAGCAAACATCAGAATCAGACTCAGACATGTCAGAAATGTTGGAATTATCAGACTGGGAATTTAAATCAAATATGACTAATACACTAAAGATAATAATGAACAAAGTAGACAATATACCAGAAAAGATGGACAAAAGAAACAGAGATATGGAAATTCTAAGAAAGAATAAAAAAAGATATACTAGAAATTAAAAACACCGTAACAGAAATGGAAAATGTCTTTGATGGGCTCATATGTAGACTGGACATGGTGAGGATTGACTCTCTGAGCTTAAACATATCTCAAACTTCTAAGATGGGAAGAAAAAGGAAAAAAACAAAAGAGTGGAAAAAGCAACAACAACAGAATAAAAGCTGTGGAACGACTATAAAAGGTGTAACATATGTGTAACAGGAATACCAGAGACAGGAAAAAAGGAGTAACACAAATAGGTGAAGCAATAATAAGTGAAAATTTCAAATTAATATCAGATACTTATACCACAGATCCAAAAAGCATAGACAACACCAAGCAAAAAAGTACCAAAAAAAAGGGGGGGGGGGATCCCAGTCACATCATATTCGAACTGCAGAAAATTAAAGAAAAAAAATCTTAGTTATTTCTTATTTATTGACTGATTTTAGTCTATTTTTTTAAATTGTATAGTTGACATATATGAGTTTTAGATATACAATACAGAAACTCAGCAATCCTATACATTATGAATGCTCACCACGATAGGTACAATTACCATTATCACCATACAAAGTTATTACACTATTATGGACTACAATCTCTGTGCTATACTTTTCATATTTAGTTTATAACTGGGAGACTATATCTCTCAATTCTTTTCACCTGTTATCGCCTATCCTAGCCACCAGTTTATTCTCTGTATTTATGAGTCTGTTTCTCTCTTATTATTGTTGTTTTTCTTGTTTTGTTTTGAATATTCCACATATAAATTAAATCATATGGCATTTGTCTTTTTCTGACTTCATTCATTTTTTCATTTTTTTATTTATTAAATTTTTTTAATGTTTATTTTTGAGAGAGAAAGATAGACATAGTGCAAGCAAGGGAGAGACAGAGAGAGGGAGACACAGAATCCCAAGCAGGCTCCAGGCTCCGACCTCTGAGCTGTCAGCACAGAGCCCAACGCGGGGTCAGACTCACCAACCGTGAGATTATGACTTGAACCGATGTCAGACGCTTAACCGACTGAGCCACCCAGGTGTCCCCTGACTTCTTTCATTTGACATAATACACTCTGAGTCCATTCATGTATTTGTGAACAACAGATTTTCATTTTTTTTCATGGCTGAGAAATATTCTATTGTGTTAATATGCCACATGTTATCTACTCATCTATCAGTGGACACTGAGTCTGCTTCCATACCTTGGCTATTGTAAATAATGCTGAAATAAACATAGAGGTTCATTTATCTTTTCAAATTAGTGTTTATGTTTTCTCTGGGTGAATACCCAACAGCGGAATTATTGAATCTTAGGATATTTCCATTTTTGTTTTTTTGAGGAAACTCCATACTGTTTTCCAAATGGCAAAATGTTGAAGGTTTGGCTTTGCTTCTCCTTTCTGCTTTATTTTAAATTTGTGAGAGGAAAGGGGCGCCTGGGTGGCTCAGTCGGTTGAGTGTCGGACTTCAGCTCAGGTCATGATCTCACATTTCGTGGGTTCGAGCCCCGCGTCGGGCTCTGTGCTGACAGTGCGGAGCCTGGAGCCTGCTTCAGATTCTGTGTCTCCCTCTCTCTCTCTGTCCCTCCCCGCTTATGCTCTGTCTCTGTCTGTCTCAAAAATATATATAAACATTATAATTATTTTTTTTAATGTGAGAGGAAAGAGATAAATTGAAGAAAATGTTAAGCAAAAAGGAACAAGAGCTTCAGTA